>NW_028227268.1:95281702-96619202 GCF_978045245.1 Mus caroli | reverse complement strand
TTTGATCACAGGGAACTCTGTGTCTTCAGTAAACACTCAGTAGAGTTTTAAGCAACTGGAGAGAAATTCAAAGATTTCTGCCTTGTTTGAATTGCTATTCTTGTCCTTAACTAGAGACTGAGGTCTCTCCCATTGAGGAGTTCCTGAAACTCCACTGATGGCAGTGGGGTGGGGTAGACATGGAGGCTTGCATGTGTATTTATATTTAAAACTCATTATACTTTTATTTTTCACTTAATGTACATAGCATAAATATATAACCTTGTACCCTAGTGATATAAATTCAAATTTTAAGTGAGAATTATCGTAGAGCATGCTTATCTCTCAATCTTGCATACAGAACTAGAGTCACATTGTTGTGCGGATATTGTTCACAAAGGTTTGGAACTTTAACTACAGTAGTGATAACACTATTATTAGCAAGGATATCCTTAAGTAATTGTACATTTGACATGTCTGAGGTTCTGTGTCTTATCTCTTCCTTCTTAATACTTCTTTATATAAAACAACAAGACATTTTTGAAGGATCACTTTGAATCAAGACCTTCCCCAAGTGTAGCCATTTGTCACTCATAGAAACTCTCTGATGAGAGTTCTACTAGGCTTTCTATACTAGGAATTAATATACTAAATAGAGATTCAGTAATTGCCCTGTGTGGCAAAGCTAAGGAGTCTGAAGGTTAAAAGGGAGAGTTCTAAAAATTAGCTTTAAATTCTAAACTCATTAAATCTCCTATGGTACTGTCAATAATTCATTTAATAATTTATTGATGGATTGTTTAACATTTGCTCTATGCCAGATATTGTAATAGTTGAAAATATCTCAAAATGGGGATGGCTTCATTATCTGTTGGGAACATAATTATGGAATCATCTAACTAAGGCAACATCCAAGAGGAAGTGGCTGGTAATTGTCAGACTAAACAAATGTTAACGTGACTGCTAATGTGGGGAATGACTAACAGGGAAACTGGCCAAACCAGAGCAGGGAAGACACTGGTCACAGGGAACACGGAGGAGAACATGACTGTGGCTCCCTATGGCTGGAGGCCATATTAGGTACAGAAAAAATAAGGCAAGTTGGAAATCAGATAAAATGTATAGATTTTAGATTGCCATGGATAAAGAGTTCCTGTAGAGATACTGTGGTCTGGAATTCAATGGTTCAGTGTGGTTCAGAGTTGTATAGTGGTTCAAGTGTGGGGTCAGGAGAAAAGCATTGCAAGGCTGGGGACTAGAATATGTTTCAGAGTACTGGGCCTGCCTGCTTGCTTATTAACTCACGCAATTGCTTATTTTATTTTCTCTTATTTTGTATGCCCACCATGCGTGAGACATTGTTCTTGATGTTCAGATGTTATTACTTAATGGAGTAAATATGACAAAAATATAGTCGTTAAATTGTAGCAAAGTTAATGTAGATTACACAGAAGGATCTTTTTAAAGAGATCATGGGTTTAAAGAGAGGATTTGTACAGTATTCAATACTTACGGACAAGGCCACTAGTTAGAATTGAATGTTGGCTCTTAAACTCTGAGAACAACAGAGAATTAATCCAGAATAACCAAAACTGGTTTCAGCAGCTAAAGAGAAATTTATTAGTCAAGAAGTCTACAACCAGGATATCAAACTGATTTTACAAGCTCCAGAATAAGGGGATATATGGCCATTAAGATGTTTTATCAGACTAATAGGCAATTGTGCAGGAACTGTTGCCTTTCAAACCCAGTGGTCTCCAAAGCAAAACATTCTCTTAAAAATCTGAATTTGACACTATAGCTAAATGAGCAGGCTGACACTGATCATCAGGCCCATTGAAAGAAGAACAGCTAGACCTACAGGTTTTATCCTATGAACTGAAGTTATCAGACCCTATATCATTCTCACATTTATTGATTGCCTTTCCAATGAAGGTAAGTGGTAGACCCACCTATGGGTAAATGTATCTTACTCTGAGATAGAACCAATGAAGATAAGCCTTAGATGGGTCTTTAAAATATATTAATTTGAAGAAGTAAATGAAATGGCAAGTTAACATAGGAGTTTGAGTCATATTGAACACATAGCATCAAAGCTTGATAGGAACCATCGTAACCTGTGTTCCCCTTGGGCTGGCAGGGTGATTGAAGCTTTGAGGAAACAATTACTAACAAAGAGTGTCTGACCAAGTGGCTGGTTAGGGCATCAGTGTTCCAAAAATCACCAAGGTTTTTCAAGCCTTGGGGTTGACATTTTAAGACAGATGAGGAGTCAAGTTTTTGATTCTTATATGCTCGAGGTGGAGGAGGAAGAGCAGGAGGGGGGTGAGGGGGAGGAGAGAGGCAATACTTGTCTCCAAACAAGATTCAAGCAAGTCCTTGGAGAGGCTGAAAGTCCTTCGAGAATGCAAGTCCTCATTTCATTTCTGATGATGGCATGAGTAAGAAACATAGGGTTTTGACCAGAAGCATCTGCATAAGAGTATTTTCCACAGTGAAGAATGGCTGTCAAAGTAGATGAAGGCAGAGACACGATACACTTTGGCCCAAGCCACTGTCTCTTGACATCTAAAACATAGTATTGGAGCTGATGTCAGACCTCATGGACTTGGATGTATGGGAGAACAAGGAAGGAGAGAGCTACTTCCACCACTGGGGCCCCATGAGTACACCACTGAAGTAACTTTAAAACAGTAGGAACTTAACAGGAGTTTGAAAAACGAACAGGCTTAAGGACCTATGTAAAACAAACAACAGGAAGAGAAGGGGTTGTTTTCCTTTCCTCTTCTTGATGTACGGCTAAACAGGTTAAACACCTGTGAGAAGAGAGTGCTTCAGGGACGCCCTTGGACTCAAATTGTCCATGGGTGTCTTGAAGATTGCATGCCTCTCCTTGTGCAGTCATTAGCTGCCTCTTCACCGATGTGGAGGCTGGCAGTGAAGAGCTGGGCCTTCACCTGCAGGTGTTGCTATGGCAAAGGACACTTGGCATAGACTCAGGCAACATTAAAAGGCAAAAGTGGAAATGAGGGTAGAGAAAATAGAAGCTTGATTCAAGTGAACGGAGCTACCTACTCCACTGAGACTTTGTCCAGAACCAGACTGACCTGACCGAGCCTTGGACTCTTAAAACCTTGAAGATGTCCTGAAAGCCTGGTAAATATATCAACTTAAACAACAACAATAACAACAACAAAACCTCCAACAAACAAACCCAAAACAACAAATGCAGCCCGTTTTAGTATTAATTCACTGTAAAAACTATTCTGTTTCTAAAGAAGATGAGTAGTTTCAAAAGGATTAAGAAATTGAAAGAAATTGTTACATGAACACTGTAAAATCATTTCTTTTTCCTAATGCAAAAATTGGCTAGCAAAATAGCTGGTTTTATCTGCAATTCTGATTTTTTCTTTCATTGCTACTTTCATTATCATCCACATGGTTTCTCAAGGCAACCCATGCTCATTTCTCTGGTGTCAATCAAAGAGATTTCTGTCTTAATTTCCACACTGAATTGAATTTTTCTTTTATTTTCCATTTCCAAGTTTGTGCCTGCTGTCCTATTTAGTCATTAGGGTTTCATCGTGGTCAAGGTTTTATTTTTCTATCTTATCTATCTACAAAAATATCTTAATGACATCTAAAAGATATCTGTCATGAATATAGACAGATATGTCACAATGTGATACCATATGATATGAATATAATTTCTAGGTTAGGACATGATATAGCCACTTCTCCACTCTGACTAGTTGATTAACTTTCCTCCTTATTTACTGGTGGTTAACAATAATGCAAATTACATGTTGATTGCCTGAGAATTCCTATAGTGGACCTAGATGGAGGTTCTTTCTCAGTTCCCCAACCTCAAGGAGTTGAGTGCTACTGGCTCAGACTTATGGCATGATTGTAAAGGGCAATGCTATAAATGGTGTATGTTCAATGCACATTGAATTTCTAAATTGCTTGTGACTTCTTGTACAAAAAATGTGCTATGCTTCTAAGTATCTAGGGTATAGTGAAACATGGCTCAGGTCATGAGAAAAATGTGGGTGGAAGGGAACTTGGCTTGAATCAACATCTGGGCATTTTCCTATGCATCTTTCTGCATTGATTAAAAGTGATCATATAACTCTTAGGTACAATGCTTGCTACAAAAAGAGGTTGGAAATAGGATGTATCTCCTTAAGAGGAGGGGCTGGGGATAACACAGTGTTCATTGTTAACCTTGTCCTTTCGTCTTTGCTTACCTTCCTACCTTTCCTTTCCCTTCTCCTTTCTTTTCTTTAAAAATAATTGCAAATTAAAATTTTTAACTTGTGTGTGTGTTCATGTGCATTCATACTTATTTTTGAGCCTGTGTGTGCCTGTTCACATGTGGAGGTCCAAAGACAACTTGTAGGAGAAGATCTCTCCTAACATCAAGTCAATTTTGGGAACTGAGCCCAGGAAGTTGGGCTTGGCAGAAGTGCATAATCTATGGAACTATTTCATTAGCTCCTGTCCTTCCTCCCTCCCTCCCTCCCTTCCTTCCTTCCTTCCCTTCTTCCTACTTCTCCTATTTATTTATTTATTTATTTATTTATTTATTTATTTATTTAAGACAAGGTCTGTGTATGTCAGGCTGGCCTTTAACTTTTAACCTTCCTACTTCAGTCTAGCAAGTTGTGATTGCAGATATTCATTACTGTACCTTGTGAAGAAATTGTAGGTAATTGGGTTAAAAGAGGAAGGTCAGAAAGAGACATTTAGTGATACTGGATTAGGAATCTCCTATATTTAAGGCAAGTATTCTTAAATTTGCCAGGCAAAAAGACACTGGCTTCAGAGCAAGTGTCAATGCATGCCCACATTATTGGACATATTTGGGGACTGCTTTTTTTTTTTTTTTTTTACAGTTGCCAAGCCATATTTCTAGATAATATTGTCTATCTGGAAAAAGTTATACAGAATGATTGTCACAGATTTTCTGAACATTCTGATAAATTTTGATCTGATTGTTGAGTCTAACATTCTGTCAACATGTCAAACCCTTGTGTGAGATGCTCACACAAGCTCAATTATTCTCCACACTCTTTTACAGGAAGTCCTAGAAGTACTTTGATGACAAAAGAATTAATGCCAAACTTGAGTGAATTAGAGCTGCTACCACCTAATTAAATGATTTTGTTCCACTTGCCTTTGTTGGGCTGGATCCATACATAATATAATTTCAGTCCTGTTTGTAGACATCCTTGGATAGATTTGAAATCAGCATTACCATTTAAGAGAGGTTACTCAAGGATGATGTCGGCAGCTTCTGTCTATCCATCAGACATGAGAGATGACCACTGTTGATAGGTTACCCTGTTTTGCTGCTTCCTTGGGTTACAACGTGGTATGCAGGGTCTGAGTGTTAATCCAGACTCGGCCTTGCCTCTCTCTTCATAGACCTTGGAATGGTACCCCTGTTGTCAGTCACAGAAGAGAGGTCCAGTTATGAACAGCTATGCTGGGCTACAGCAATGCGCCTCTACACAGTGGAGAGAGAGGAAGAAAAAGGGGAAAAAACAAAAACAAAAAAGCCTTACAGAACCAACTCACCTAAAAAGCAAACATTGGTTTTTTTATATGCCTGGCTCTGTTTATGTATATAAAACTGACATTATGGTGGAGCGAAAAAGACCCTCATAAAAATCCTTCTTGAAAACCATTGTTGCTGACAGCCGTGACCTCTGTGCGTCTGCATGTTTACCCATAATTCATAATTAACAAAGACATTAGAACTACCACAGGAGAATTCTGGGCTTTATTTCTTTCTAACTGGGCACTACTAATGCTGGAAGTACTCCCAAATCAGTGATTTAACATTTCAGGAAATCTTGGAGAGGCAGCGGAAGCCTCCTTACACAGCTCATGCGCTGGGACTTTGGCGATATGGATACGGCCGAGATAATTATTCAGCTCTCGTTATTGCTGTAGCTCCGCACCTGATCCCCGAACCATTAGAGCACTCTGCAGGTTATTACAACTATCAAACATCAAGGTCTCTTTTCTAGTCTCTTGACTATGTGGCTATCATTTTACTCCTTTTAAATCCTCCATCTGCAAAGAAAGCCTATGTGCTTTTTTTTCTTTTTTCTTTTTTTTTTTTTTTCTCCCTGAGATCTGCTCACGGCTTCTCCCGCCCTCTTCTTTATTGCTCCCCAAATGGAGCCCTTTTCTTACTAGCACATTTGCATAAAAACATAAACCTATATAAGCCTCATGCCTTTCCACTTGTATTGTTTTTATACCCTTTCTCTTGTTTGATTTTCTCTTCCAGCCCTCTGTACCTTTTAATTTGGGCAGCAAAGGAGTCAGTAGAAGGGAATTCTCTTGAGCTCAAGGAAACCATGATGTTATAATTTCAGATTATGGGACTTGACAGTGAAAATGTTTAATCTTCTACTCAATTGAGGCCCTCTTGACATTCTGTACGCTTCTGTGCAGAATTTGTACTATATATGATACCTAAACCGAGAATCACACAAAGGGATGTAAGGAGAATTTGGATAAAGAAATCTCTTTGCATTGTGTACTTATTTGATGGGTCATTACTTCTTACCCTTCCATGGAATTTAAAAATAACCAGTCTTTGGATGAAGTATGCTTTCAATTTGGGTCACATCTAACTCTGCCATAATTTTGCTTCTACTACCCTTCTAGACAAACTAGAAGATGATCAAAACTAGACAGCTCTGCATATTCTGGGCACTGTGTCAGCTAAATAGGGGCAGACAAACACTTATCATGATATATAGAGGTACTATTATAAATTAAGAGTCTGGAGCAGACCTCTGCAGGTTGCATCTTAAGTGAAAGCAAGATGCTGTCTCTGGATGGCTTACACAGTTTTCACTCCCTGTAGAAACCTTTATTTTGTATAATCTCCAACAAACACCTGTAAAAGAGGTATTCTACTCACTGTAGGCCTATCTGTGGAAAAAGCTAATCCAACAAGGGGGGGTTGAGCAGCCACAGTTGGTATGGCAGGGCTAAGAAACATATGGCTTCCTCACTTAATATCGCTGCACAGTTGTCCCACACCATATTCCCTTAAATGGGCATTAGCTCCATAGCCAAATTAGCAGGCTATAAAATACATGAAAATAAATGCTTTTTTGATGTTACAAAAAAATGACATGTGACATAACTATATCTGCCCATTATCAGTATGTGTGCATTCTCTGTACATGTGTACAATAAATGTGTTGCCCTTTCTAGAAAGGGGAATACAGAGAAGATTCAAGGACAGTTTTTCTCTTTTATAAAATCCTAAGCAGTGAAAGCGAAGTAGCTACATGCTGTACTTCACTGTCCTATGCACATAAACCAACTGATTTTACTGATTTTAGAAGATAATAGTTTCTTTTAGAGCCTTATTTTGTCTCCCCCAAAGAGGCTTTAACTGTTTCAACATTATATTACTCTCTTTTGTCCATGGTGCATATGCATGTTTTCCTTCAGGGCTAAGGAGTATAGGCTTACACTAAATATACATCTATTAATTCAAATACATGTAGATTAGTCATAAAAGGAAACCAGTGAGCAGTATTTGCTATAAATGAAGTTTTCCTTACAGTCAATGACAGTTAAGAATGCTTCACTTAGGACCCTTCTGCTACTGTGGGGTCATAAAACACTGTCAGAAGCATCCTATTTTGTGTGTGCTTTCATTTTCAATACTGTATGCACTAGCTATTCTTCAGGATATGATGAACTTCACTATTAGAAAGTTTGAGTTAAAATATTGTGTGTTTTATTTTTTAAAATCCTATTGAGTACTGTCTTCTTATTTAATAAGAAAAAGGCTTAGATAAGACAAATAGCTTGCTTAATGTCATACAGCCATGTGCTCATGACACCCTTCCTTCTGATCTTTTGAGGACCTCCTCCTGCTGTTCTGTACTTTCATAATGCATGATACCATCAAATCAAGGAAAGATATTTTCAAGTTTTTTTTCTAGAAGAAGTAGAGGCTTAGTTACAACCATTCATTATCTGGATTGGTGAAAAGATGCATAAATTTGCAAGATGGTGGATCAGTAACATGGCAAAGGCTTTTCCTTTGTATGACAACCAACTGACCCCTAAATGAATTGAACCTATGACCTCTTTCCTCATTAGCTCCAGAACAAAAAGACAACTACCCCAGAAACAATTGTTACAAGCAAGTTACAACACAAATCCCCCATGTTATTCCTTTGGGACTAATTAGAGAGCTAAAACAATGCTCTTTGAAAGACATACAAAATCATATCGCTATATTCTTCTGAGTTGGGAACCTCTTGATTCCATGCAAAATTTTATGTAAGAACAAATATACACTGCTTTGGGGAAAAGTTTCCAAGTTTCTTTAAGACTTCCACAATGTGATTGTGTTATCCAAAATACGTTAAAGCTAATCATTTTATTTGATGCACCAGTGGACTGAAATGACATCATCATTGACCTTGGTGTTTGCCTGAAACAATTTATGTTATTTTACTAACTGGTAGATTATAATATTTTATATTGCCGGAGAAGTGAAAAGAATAGAAAGTAAAAATATATGTGTGGTCTTTATAACTACTTCCAAACAAGTGACAAATAATTTGGGATATTATGAAAATTCAGTTAATGTTTAGAAGTGTCACTCAAATCTTGAATGCTTTTTATGCATGAGAAAAAATATTGTTGTAATCTTTAGTATGGGAATAAAAGAACATCCAGGATAAAGAAAGTGAACCTAGCATAAAAAGAAAAGTCACATATTTGAGAGCAACTTTGGCTTAGATGATTTATGGAAAACAGCATAGCCTTTCTAGTAATCATGGGGTTAAAGCACTATAAAGAACCTTCCAGATGCACTTTGTTATCCAAGAGACAGATAGAGAGATGCTGTTCTACTGATATATTACGTAAATCATGGTGCCAGCCAGAAAAACAACAGATGACCAATTTGTACAAAGCATTTTTCCTTATGTTACATTTATTTAAAATACATTAAATCGTTGTGTTGAAATTGAGGCAGCTGGCAGTCCAGGCAACCTTATAAGATTTCTGTTTTCTGGATGGAGGCCCAGTCACATAGGAAGATGAGCCACTGGGCTAGTATATTTACTTTGTTCTATGCCAAGCCCTTGCGGATCATAGGTAGTCCAGTATGTACCAGTCATCCTTTCCTTTCTTTCCTTTTCTCTCTTCCTTTTCCTCTTTATACATTCCTTTCCCCATATTTCTCCTCCCTTGTCTTTCTCACTTCCTCTTTCCTCCCAATCCTTCCTTTTAGAAGTCTCCTGGAATACAGGAAAAAAGGGGTTAATACCCACTTTTCCCAAGTGAAGTCGCTAATTAAGGATGCCAAGACTCAATTCAAAGAAAAGGACCTGTGTGAGATGGAATTGGAGAAATTTGGTCATTTTCCAGGGACCTCTTTTATCTCATGAATCTTGCTATTGCTATGGTGCTTACTTTACTTTGGAGATAAAAGTCTTGTGTTGGTTATAGTAACTGGTTCAAACAGTCTCAATTTGTTGGTGAAAATTAAATATTTGTTGCATTTAGTTCATATTTATATTCAGATTATGTATGTACGTATGCAAGTATTCAATGTTTATTGCCAATTGCTTTGAAAACAAGTTCTGAATAACCAAAGTCAAGACAGAAGTCTTTGTTGAAGAACTTTACTTTTTTGCTTATTTAATAACAGTTTTATACTAAGGCATGTAATGCTTTCAAGTTCAAGAATTTTGGTAGTTTTAGTATGTAGTTGTTTAATGAAATTAATTATCCATGTGAGAGTTTACTGGTTTTAATAAAATGTTCTTCCTTATTGGTCACTAATCAGAGGATTAGAATGGGAAGTTCAGTTTTGCAAAAAGTTAAAATTTGAAGCTGCCAAGATGATAGAATTCTATTTAAATTCATCAACTATTTTTGGGTCACTACTGTGTTCACAACATGCTAGGAACATATTTGGTAAATTTTTAAAAACTTAAATATACTTTTTCTCTTAGGAGACTAAATTAGAGCATAAGAAAAAATACAAAACAAAGTCTGTTCTCTCAGTTTATGATCTATATGGAGAGATTTGTATTTTGGGGAAATATGCAAACAATTAAAGAACAATTCCAGACATCGAGTGGTATCAAGCTGAGTACCAAACATAATACAGACATATAGCCTTGAGTGTTTAGAAAAGGCAGAGGTTATAAAAGATCATTACTTATGAAATATTACTATAGAAGTTGTCTATAAGGACCCTCATAGGAGATGTAAGGATTGAACTTATTTCTTAACTATAGAGAAGATTACAATATTTAAGATTGTTGGAACATTTGGTGTTAACTAACAAAGCATCCAAATAGGTTTATTTTACCATACTTGGGATGAATATGAGGCAAGTTTAATGTGTGAATACTAAAGAAACTTCTGAGGTGGACAAAGTAGCACACACCTATAATCCTAGCACTCAGGAAGGGAGGCAAGATTATAAATACAAGGTAATTTGGTGCTACAGTGTTAGATTTTTCTCAGATGAGAAAAGAAGTGACTAGTGGATTGCTATAAAGGAGAAAGACAAAAAATATGAAGTATAAAAAAGAAAATTCATTAGTTTTAATTTGAAATTAATATCAAGTATAAATTAATATTTAGCAAGGGCTAAGGTAAAATATATTTGATAGTGGCTAGATCTAATTGTGCTGGAGCCCTCTTGGTAGAGTGTGTTAATAGCAGTGTCCAGGATTCAGCACTCAGAGCATAGGGATGCCCTAAGTGAGTACGGTGCTTTGCTTTGTGAAGTCTTGTTATGACTGATAGATGCTATTCTATCCTATTAGATGATAAACACTTATATAATGTATTTAGGGAAAATTAGTGTAAGTGAAATAAATTAGATCATACATGCTTAAATATATGTTTTCACTCTTCTTGGAGTCTACAATATCCTACCATGCAACAGAAATATACAACTCATAGTTCTGGAATCTGGGGTTAAGGTTTTAGATGATTAAATTAAGGTTTTAGATGATTAATCTCCTAAATCTTGCATGGATAGCACCTCTTGCCTGTGTCCTCATGGGGTGAAAGACTCATTTTATTTTCTAGTCACCTTCTAAAGGTCTCTCTACATAATTTCACCACCACGGAGGTTTGGATTTTAACACATAGATTGGGGGAAGGGCACAGATACTTAGACCATAGCAATACACAAAGTTAGTAACCATAAACCTATTAGAGATGCTTATCAGAACTTCAGTTTTTAATTGATTTGAAATTATACCCAGCCATTTTTACCCATTTGGATGTGACACACCTTAGAATTATGAACTCTCTAATGGCAGAAGAGAAGAGTTAAATTGATCTGATGTGTATAAAATGACCAAAATTAGAACTAAGTGTGTGGGTCTTTGAACCAAACCATTGTTTCTTCTCTCTGTTCCCTTCCACCTTCCTCTCCCATTTTTTTCTCCCCAGTCCCTACTCTTTTTCACCAATAAAGAGTTAAAATTCTTCAATTTCCAGGAATCACTTTCTCATTCAACCAGTATGTCTCTCTGTGCCTTTAACTATATACAATACTATACTCCAAGTAGTATATCAAGACCTCCACCCATTCTGTTGATGTAGAACAAGCATGGCTAAAGGTGAAAATGGGACCTACATATTTAGGACTGAGGCTTTACAGGTTTTAATGGAGGGCTTAAATGTTGGTTGTATAACTTCTGTACTCAAACCCTTGGTTCTAGTTTCCCCATCCATTAAATGGGTATGAAAAACCATATTTTGTAGACTTTCTGAATTAATATGTTAATATTGCAGAACGGTTCATGTGATAGCTGAAACACAAAAGGGTTAGAGCAAGTTTTACCTTTTCCGTGGTATAGTTGAGGCTCAGAACAAACTATCCCTAAGTGTGACTGTGGAGACCAGAATAAGATACCCCAAAATATACTTGTTAGGTATATTTTGAGAAAATGTGGACATAGTAGCAGCTCTGCAAAGGAAATTTACATCTATAAGGCAAACCTATATTTTAGTAAGCGATATTTACATTAGGATAAGGGCTGCTCTCAGACAACTCTCACTCATTTCTAGGATTTTTTATATGCATGACAAGGTAACGTGTATGTACCATGTCTTTCTTCCCTTTGCTTTCTCATAACTTATCTTTATATTTCTGTAGAAGACACCATTGCTTTCTACACCTCAGGGTTCTGTATGAGCTTCAATTATTTGGCACTTGCTGAGTCATATTTTTGTGGGACTGCTATGCATTCATATATAATGAAGTCTGTTTTTCCTACTGTTAATGTGCCTTATGTCCATCTTATGCAGTGGTTCTCAATCTTCTATTACTGTGATTCTTTAAAATATACCTCACATGTGGTGACCCTAACCATAAAATTATTTAATTTATACTTCATAACTGTAATTTTGCTACTCTTAAGAATCATAATATAGGTATCTGATATTCAGAATGTCTTATATTTGATCCCCAAAGGAATAGTGACCCACAGGTTATGAACAATTGATTTAATGTATATCTCAGCTAAAGAACCTTAAAGCACACACAGACAAACTATTTTCCCTTCCCTAAAACACTCTCATCTAAACTAGGAATTCACCTGTATCTCTTACATAATCTAGGCCAATGAAATATCTCAAATACAGCTACTATAAAGTTTACTTTCAAAAAATTATATAGTAGACCTAAAACTTTCGGAAATTAATCTTATTCAATTATTGTCACAACTTTGAGAAATACTTGTTTACAGTAGAGTCAGAGACTTGTTCTACATCTGGTCCTGTTGGAAGATTCCTCCAATCCCTCTTTCTCACCAGGGAGCAAGTTAAGTTTTGCTGAACTGGCTGTGTCATTTCAGAACTCCTGAGCAATAAGTTCTCTGAACTGGAGTTCTGTGCACATGGTGATAGCTGTTTTTTTCATGCCACTCTCAATATATATTTTATCATTTGTAATTTATATTCTAAATATCAATTAGCTATATTTGAGATCAATTAATTCTCTTGGCCATACAATGTGTATTTTAAGAGAAGTGTTCAATCCGGATTTTCCAAACAGGCTCATGGACTTCTTTCAAGTGAGCAGAATACCTGTGTTTTAAATTGGCTAGTATCAGGACATATTTGGTTGAGCACCACTGTCCTCAAAGACACATCATCTAAACTCTAAGTGGTACATAAGGAATGAACTATTAAAGTCAATGAGTGTTGAGTAGCTAAAATGTGCTATGCTTTAAAAGTAAAAAGCTTGATAACAATTTGGCGGTTCCACAGAAAATTGGACATAGTACTACCCGAAGATCCAGCAATACCACTCCTGGGCATATACCCAGAAGATACTCCAACATGTAATAAGGACACATATTCCACTATGCTCATAGCAGCCAGAAGATGGAAAGAACCCAGATGTCCCTCAACAGAGGAATGGATACAGAAAATGTGGTACATTTACACAATGGAGTACTACTCACCTATTAAAAACAATGAATTTATGAAATTCTTAGACATATGGATGAATCTGGAGGATATCATCCTGAGTGAGGTAACTCAATCACAAAAGAACACATTTGATATGTACTCACTGATAAGAGAATATTAGCCCCAAAGCTTGGAATATCCAAGATACAATTTGCAAAACACATGAAACTCAAGAAGAAGGAAGACCAAAGTGTGTAATACTTTGATCCTTCTTAGAAGGAAGAACAAAATACCTGTGGAAGGAGTTACAGAGACAAAGTGTGGAGCAGAGATTGAAGGAATGACCATCCAAAGACTGCTCTACCTGAGGATCCATCCCATACACAACCACCAAACCGAGATACTATTGTGATGCCAACAAATGCTTGCTGACAGGAGCCTGATATAGTTGTCTCCTAAGAAGCTCTGCCAGGGCCTGACAAATACAGAAGTGGATGCTCACAGCTATCCATTGGCTGGAACACAGGGTACCCAATGAAGGAGCTTGAGAAAGGACCCAAGGAGCTGAAGGGGTTTGCAGCCTCATAGGAGGAACAACAATATGAACCAACCAGTACCCCCAGAGATCCCACCAACCAAAGAAAACACATGGTATGACTCATGGCTCCAGGTCCATATGTAGCAGAGAATGGCCTAGTCAGTCATCAATAGGAGGAGAGGCCCTTGGTCCTGTAAAGGTTTTATGCCTCAGTATAGGGGAATGCCAGTGCCAGGAAGAGGGAGTGGGTGGGTTGGTGTGTAGGAGGAGGGGGAAGGGGATAGAGCTTTTCAGAGGGGAAACAAGGAAAGGGAATAACATTTGAAATGTAAATAAGAAAATATCTAATAAAAAAAAACACCACCAGACACATGTGTACTTGTGCGCGCGCGCGCGCGCGCGCGCGCACACACACACACACACACACACACACACACACACACACACACGATTCAGGGAACATCATAGAAGATGCAGAGATTAGGGAGAACTTGAATGAAACAGGGTCTTCTGGATATGACAGGACTAATGAACTCATTAACTCACAAAAATGGTTGCCTGCACAAGACCTGAACAAGATCAAACCAATCAACATTCCAGTATGGAGGTGGAGGGATTTACAAACCCCATCCATAGCCAAGGAAGTACTGATAGCTGATGGTTATTAAGGGAGGGAAAGTCAGTTTACTTTAGGGGTGTGCCCCAGCTAGATCAATGATTCTCCAGTGATGGACCTATGTATCTCCACATACATATGGGCAACATTAATTAGGCTTAATGATTTATTTTAAAATGAGGATATAAAGTTGGGAGGAGAGGTAGGAAGGGGTGTATGTGGTCAAAATACATTGTATAGATTTATGAAATTCTTGATAAATTAATAAAATGATACTTAAAAATTCAACTTAATAAAAGCTTGATTAAAAAATCAGTGATTTATCTTCAGCTAACACATTGTGGAAAATCATCTGGGCTCCTTGGGTGTGTAATGTACATTGACAGAAAAGAAACTGAACATGGTTTCCAGGAACTGAGAACTTTCTGATATTATGGCAAGGTAATACCATGCTGAGATTTTAAAAAGTCACCAGTATACATGTTTATTTCACAATCTTTAATGCTTCAAAGAGGCCATTAGACCCTTTCAGGTAGACAATGAAGAGAATTAAATTTGTAGTTAGGTTCAAACATATCTTCAGAAGACACAATGTTCTGCAGTATCATCTAAGATGTCAACTTTTGTTTACACCTTGGATATTTTCACTCATTACTTCCTCGTTTCATTTTTGTGGTTTCTAGTCATACTCTCTAAAGTAGACTGTTTGATTTTCAAATGTACTCTACAGAAGCCAGACATTTTTGCAGCTGGGCTTACAGGGTGTCACTGGCTGAAAAAAAATCAAAGGATTTTGAAATGGGATCCAAAATGTTCTGGCCCTTTCCCTGCACACCAGGAAACAGAATCACAGATCCATCTTTAACTATGCCTCATTGTGAATAGGTATTATGGCCAAACTGTTCTGTAGACGCAGTCTCTGAACTTTTATAGTGGAACAGAGGAATTTGGCTCAGTGGAATTCTAGTTCCTTGCCCCTGAGCAGCGTATTTGCATATCCTCTTGGAGTCATGGCTTAAAATTAGGAACTACTCTTCAGGAGACTGCTATTATTTGGTCACTTTGTGGAGGATTTTAAAGAAGGATCTGAAAGCAGGGTGAGTCTGGCTGGCTTTACCCTTCCTTATGTTTTTTCCACTGCCTGTCTTTAGCATCTTCGCTTCATTGCTCATGAGTCACCTGTGCTTAGCTATGAGGCGATATATCCTCTCCCATTCCAAAAGCATTGATCTAAGTCTCCCTCCTTCCATTTTTTAATAAATCTTAGTGAAGCAATATAACATTCCAGGTCAGTCCTGTAGTGCTGTTCTGGCCTTGCTGGAGCGGTTGCTGCAGAGCATGGAAACTTGCTGGCACAATATTGCAAAGTGACTCTGTGGGGGCTGGATGACTTCCAGCCAGCAGTGAACCACGGCCAAGAAACGCCAATATGGATAATGCAAACAAGAGAGATTTGGGGCACATTTCGATTTAACCATCTGATTTAATTGACAGAATAAATGCACCTGTCAACGGGTAATATTCTTGTGATTAGTTTTGGCTGTGATGATGAGATGATGTTAAAAGAATGTCAGAACAACCTGTCCTGGGACTCTTACAGGCAGTTTTGAGCAAGGGAAGGTCAGTTTTTAGCTAGTTGAAAGAAGCAGGATTATAAATGTAAAGGTATTTTATGGAAACAGTGAATGTTTTATTTGACGTTTTCCCTCTGTGCATAGCCTTCACCACAAATCAAAGTAGGGGACACAGGCTCACAGTAGACATTGGCATTTGAATGAGTCTCTATGGCTACTGGGGGTAGTCTTCACTTTGAAATGGCTAAAGCTATACCCAATGGTCTCACCTCCCTCCAATTGTGCTTCCTCCATGACCAGAGTAAGCTATTCAGGCAGAATTTTAGTGGGAGGAGGCTTGTAACTGAAGTTTTTTTTTTTTCTTCAGAGAAAATGCTGACCTTAGAACAAGTGTATTAATTAATGCTCATACATCTTGTCACTAAGCCCTCACCATGTAACTCCAGGCAGGTTCTTCTTGGGAAATTGAGCTTTAGCTCTGGCCTATGAGGACGTTCTCTGGGCTCTCTATCACTGACTTCTCTCCATTTTGAATAGTTACTGCTCTTGCTTCTCTGTAGAAGGCATGTATCAAAGGTAGATGAGGATTTGGGGTATCCTGCTCTATACCTTTCCACCATTTTCTTTTGAGTCAGGGTTTCCCAGCAAACCTGGAGCCATGCTATGTTCTACATGCATGCCCCCAGTGATCCTCAAACACAGCTCTGTAGTTCTAATCACTTGTAGCCACACTTGGCTTTTTAAGTGTGGGGTGATGGGAGTTTGAACCAGGTCCTCATGTGTACATATCAAGCACACTTAACCTGTGATGCTATTTCCCCAGTCCTCCGTTTTCCTTTTGTGGTTATTTGATCCTCCACTCTCACCAAGTTCTCCTTGTCTTTCATGGATGCTTCCTAAATTTATCTTCAGGACAAATTCCATACCAAAATTCTAGTCACATAATCAGTTTGCTTAGAGGATGTGTCCCAGGTTGACTATCCCTTCTGCATTTTCCTCGTCTGTGTATAGCAACTGTTCCTTTTATAATCTCCAACTCATCAAACTAAACCATTCAAATAAATTGAAGCCATTGATTTTCTTACTTAAAACATTGTATGCAGATTTATGCTTAAAGTTTGTTCTTGTTGTTGTTTTGTTTTGTTTTTTTCAATACAAGGTTTCTCTGTGTTGCCCTGGTATTTTGGAACATATGCTGTAGGCCTGACTGGCCTCCAATTCATAGATCTGCTTGCCACTGCTCCCATATATTACTATAAAAGACATGTACCACCATGTTTGGCTTTCAAGGGTGATACTTAAGTTCTGTATTTGTCCATTAGTTTGTTAAATAGTCATTATTTTCAATTAACAACTCCCTGCCTTGAGGGTTTTTTGCTCTTTTCTTTAACTTTTATGCTATATCCAGCCAGTGACCAAGGCCCATGGGAATATATTTCTCAATGACTGGACCATAAACAAATATCACTGGAATTGTCTAGATTGATTTGAAGTCTTTTTGAATGGGAGATAAAAATCATATGTTATTTAAAATAGTCTCCACATAGTTGAAACCCACCCCCGAAAAGACTGATTTTTGGGGGGCAAGGGGAAGCCACCCCCATTTCCTCTTTTGCATTCTAAAGGCCTCACTCTGCTGCAGCTCCCCTTATCTTCCACCTGGGGACCATGGATGATGACAGCACTGCAGAGCCCTACTTGATCTTAGGTAATTTTCATAAACATAACTTTACTTCAGTTGCAGAAGGCCAACGTAAGAAATGTAAAGTAAATTGTTCAAGGTTGCACAGCTGGTGAGGGGTGTGCTGGAATTCAAATAGAGAGCACTAAAGTTCAGATGCTTCTCTGGGACATGCGCACAGCTTCCCAGTGCTCTAACTTCTATGTCTTCTGTTTTTTAGCCCCCTATTCCTCACCAATTGTTTCCAGATTAATTTTACTAAATGCCATTTCTGCCAACCTCTGAGAAAATACATTATCTTACACCACGTTTATTTTTCAGTCACCCCCCCCCTTTTTTTGGTTTGGTCTTCTAAAGAATCAATTTTTATTAGATATTTTCTTTATATATATTTCAAATTTCAAATGCTATCCCGAAAGTTCCCTATACCCTACCCCTGCCCTGCTCCCCTACCTACCCACTCCCACTTTTTAACTTGCAGGATCTTTAAGGTCTTGAATTATGTCAGTTCTGATTCAGAATAAGAACCCAGGATGCACTTTGAGTTAAATAATATTTGTCAGAAAGCATTAATTTCCTATTGGCTACGGAGTGAGTTCATCTTTGTCAAGCAGGTTCTTCCCAAGCCTAGACTGGTCTTTTCTTATCTAAATGTTCACCATAGAATAGGCAATGTAGTTTTCCAGTTGTGTTCTTTTCTCATTCAGCTTTTTCCACCCTTTCCTTGCTCTTTTCCCAAGCTGAGATTTGTTTCTGCTGAATTATATTATTGTGCAATACCAGCTTCTGGGGTAAGCATAAATTTCTTGAGAATGTGATAGTCTTAATTTTGTCCATCGATACATCAGATTTAGTTTTTTGAACCACTTCAATTTGACATATCACATTTTGACTCCTAGATTCATTATAGTTTAGGAAGCAAACAGCAAAGATGAAATGTCATTTTTAAAACTTATTTGGCTTTTTAAAACTTATTTGGCATTTAAAAATGAATAACTAAAATAATAGCTCAGAATTGTCTTTATCTTTTAAATATTGTTTTAAAGTAATACATTAAAAATAGGGTTATAGAGATGTGTTTTTGATGGCCTTCTTCATAGGACTGTAGAATCACTGAAATATTTCCTGTCAATATTCTGATTAGAAGTATGCAAAAGAGCAGATATTGACAACTTACTAGTTAATATATATTCAATATAGTGGAAATAGTCATTTTAACAAAATCAGAGAAATTATTACTTATACAGTATTTGAATTGCTATTAGTCCAAAATCCAACTCAGGGTTCTCAGCATACTTTTTATTAATTTCTAATATAGTTTTATATTTTTAATATAAATTAACATAATTTCTAAGTATAATCTCAATGCACTTTATATTAATTCCTGTAATTTGTTAACCTTATTCATGAGAATATTTTTAAATTTTTATTAGATATTTTCTTCATTTACATTTCAAATGCTATCCCAAAAGTCCCCTATACCCCCCACCCCCGCCCTTCTCCCCTACCCACTCCTCCACTTCTTGGCCCTGGCATTCACATGTACTGGGGCATATAAAGTTTGCAAGACCAAGGGGCCTCTCTTCCCAATGATTGCCGACTAGATCATCTTCTGCTGCATATGCAGCTAGAGACACAAGCTCTGGGGGGTACTGATTAGTTCATATTGTTGTTCTACCTATGGGGTTGCAGACCCCTTCAGTTCCTTGGGTACTTTCTCTAGCTCCTCCATTGGGGGCCCTGTAGAAATTATTTTTCACACAGTGTGAGAAAAGAACACTTTTACATTGATGGAATATTTAGTGGTGATAATAGGCTATTTCTAATTATAGAACAATCATGATCTGACAGAGGAAGGTGGTATATGAAAGATCCATTGTTTGAAGTTTCCTTCATTGTCTCTGGCTTAGTGTACTTGGAACCAATGTCTTACTGAAGTTCATGTCAGCGTGACTTCAGGTAAGTGGTCATGGGAGAAAAAGAAACTGGTCATTTTTTCCTGTTTGTGTAGACAGCAAAGTATGTCATCTGTTTTCTTCCCCAAAATGTCATGATTCGTCTACATTTGAATCCTCTGATGGTCAGATTTGTCCTTGAATGTTAGTTAGCTATCACAGATGAGAACTTTGCTAGTCAGGTTCTTCTAAAAAATAAATTTCCACAGTGTACAAAATTTCCAAGCTTAAGAACATGAAAACAGACAGGAAAATGTAAAAGTTGGTATCTTTGAACATCCAGTATAAAATTATTCAACTTGTAGACCACAGTATGGCAGGCTTCTTGGCAACTGTTGTCTTCATCCATGAGATGTGTGATTTTGTTCTTTCATAGTAGATTAAATATGTTAGGAGATTTATGTATTACAAAATTTCAAATTGCTAGAATAATAGGATCTATCAAAGGAGAGAAAAGTGACTTTTATATGAAGTACTTACGCAATGGTCCCAGTAGCTTAATTCCAGTGTTGCACCTCTGTCAGGGAGTACTCTTGTCTCCAGAGCTTTCTGTGTGGTCCAGTGGGGTAGCTTTGGTAGATAAGAGCAAGTGGAGGAGGCATGGTGTCAAGGCTTGTCTGAGTTTCTTTGTGAACATAGTGTAAGCAGTTCTTAATGCATCACAGAAAGGAAGAACAATGTGTTAAATCAACTCTGTGCTTGGAGCTTTCAACCAGGATATAAATCTACCCTGTTCACTTTCCCAAAAGCCAATCCCAAATTAGTTTATGGGATTAGTGATATTGCTTGGTAAATCACTTAATGGTATTTGAGGCATTTTTATGAGAAATAGCTCTTCCTGTGTGTGCTTTTTTTCTCAGTTGCTTTCATAGTAAAAGTTGCTACTACATCTTAAGGACCCTAAAGAAAGCATGATACCCAAACTATTGAGGGGAAACTTAGGAGTGTGAATCTGGTATTATATATTTTGAAAGAAAATTAGCTGGGCCTGGTGGACTTTATTTTTATTCCCATCACTGGAGAGGAAGAGGCAAGTGCATCTCTGGGTTTAATGCCAGCCTATCCACATAGATAGTTACATGCTAGCCAGCTACATAAGACTATATCTCAAACAAACAAAACAGAAATTTAAAGCAGGCATCTATTTGTCTGGATATTTTTATTTGAAGAAAAGACCTACATTTCACAAATATTTAAAAATTTACCTACAACTAAGTTATGTCTGTTAGAATTTGAGGTCTCAGCTTGACTTAAAATTCCTAAAAGCAGCGATCTCAGTAACAGAGGTATTAACCTCAGGCAGCCACCCTCCCCCTCCACATTACTACCCCTGACCACATTACCACTTCTCCCACTCCAGTACCACTTTTGATGCTTATATGTGTTTTGGGAATTAATTTTTTTATTTCAGTAGAAGTATGTATATTGTGTATGTACTAAATGTTACTAATTTAGTATAAATTATGATATTGTGAGATGGAGAAGTGGGTAGAGATTGCAGCACAATCCTGATGTCCTGAGTTCAATATACATATATGTAGAAGAGATCTAACATCTTTGCAGATTCCCATGATGCCATGTGAGTTTCCATATGGGCATACACACACATACATACACACATACACTCATATACACACAAACACACATACATGCATGCACACACACATACACTCATATACACACAAACACACATACATGCATGCACACACACACACACACACACACGCATACTCACACATGCATGCATGTACGCACACACACATACACAAGCATATACACAGAAACACACACATGCAAACATGCACATATGGACACACAGACACGCATACACACACACACACACACACACACACACACACACACACACGCACACATGTCTTTGTGCATGCACATACAGAAAATTTAGAATGTCTGTTTCTTTTCAGGGTTCCATCCCAGAACAAAAACCTCAATTTTACATTAAAGTATCTACAGACTCCATAGCTCAAGAGCTTGAAGTCTTTTCCCCATTTTCCTTACCAGTATCTTTTTACAGCTGGACACAGACTGTTCCCTCTGCCCTGAAGTATTTTGCTTTTAACACAATGTAGTTTATTCGGGTGCTTTTCTTTTCTTTTCTTTTTTTTTTTTTTGAGGGTTCATGCTTTATGAAGTTAATTAGGTTTTCTACAGTTATTTTGAAGGGTTTCACAGTTTTATTTGTCAAGTTTACTAGCAACCAAGTTATTTGAAATATGTTTTAAATATTTTATCTGACTTGTACCAAAGGAGTGGGGAGTAAGGGCTTTACCAGTTTTTAGGTCATACTAAAATGGTCTTTATTTCAAGAGAGAACTTGCATGTTATTTATAGTCTATTTGCTCAGAATTTAATAAAAACGAAGTCCACTGGTCCACACGCACATATGCACAACATATCCGATGGTGAGATAATAATCTCTCATTTGGACAAGTATCCTGCACTGATTTAATGTCATGAGTAGTACGTGGAACCTTAACAGGAATGAAAACAATGATTAAAACAAATACAAATATAAGTGATGATTTTTGATAAGAAAGAGTAATGTTGTAAAAACACAGTCATTTCCCACCTGACTAAATCTTATAAATTTTTGTAACTATGTAAAACTAAAGTAATTATATACAAGCTGATTCACAGAAGTAGTCATCTCAAAGGTGTTTATAGACTAACTCTAGTTGTATTATCATCATTTTAATATCTTACATTCTTGACATTACTTCATTTTGCTAATTCTTTCAATTTTAGTAATTTTGATGCATATATTTATGAATCATTGTATATAATTGGCATTTCTCTCATAACCAATAATGTGGTTATCTTCTCACTTGCTTATTATTTATTGTGACTAACACTTTTCCTTAGTACTATATGTCTTCCCCCAGTTCTCTATTCTCTGTATATTGTTTTGTAGATGGACTTTATATGTTGATAGAAAGTGTCAATTAAATATATGCATTGCAAATATAATTTGCTATTCTCTGTGTGTTGTCTTTTAATATTTGGAGCATTTTCGTGAAAGTTCACATTTCATAAATATGGTCTTTTCCTTCAGGTAAGTCATTTTCTGCATCTTGTTTTTAAAAACAAACTATGGTGAATCACTCCAGAGGTTGGATAAGTGATATTCAAAGCCTATAGCCACCCTCAGCTACACAGAAAGATCTAGTTTCCTAAAAGAAAACAGAGAAACAAAACAAAATATTTCTGCCAAGATCTTAAGATATTTTGATGGCTTACTAGTACTATTCTATTTATATTCTCCCATTAAGATGAAATATTAATATATATTAATAAAATATTATCTACTAACCTCATAGACTTTTCGTTTCCAATTTTCATAGAATGAGTATTTGAATTAAAGTAAGTACACTCAACTAGAGCAAATTGATCCCACAAATACCATCAGAACTGGTGTTGCGCAACAAGTTCTCAAATAGGTAGTATCAGAGGCTTAGCCTCCTGCCTAAGATAAACAGCATGCTAGATGGCTTAAATTAATGACTCTGGGTGTATGTCCAATCACAAAGGGTCTGGTTGTAGATAGTGGAAGCAAACTTCACTAATGCTTCTCCCACTAAAGTATGGTCTAGTGGAACAGAAGAAGGTATGGAAATATATTCATATCACACTGACAAAGGATGTCAACAATAATATTTCCAAAAAGAGGAGGAAACCATTGTAAAGCGAATAGCCATGACAGAAAAGTGAATTCATACCTCTACTTTATGACCTAAACAAACAGTATTTCCAATGGGATTTAGAAATTACTGGATGGAGAGGTTAATAGGAAATATTTTATTAATATGTGTATTAATATTTTAGCTTAAATGGGGCATCTAACCTGGACAGTAAAATAATGAAACAGGAGAATAAGCTAAATTAAGTCTCTGGGTAAAATAGACCAGAATTATTCTTAGAACTTTCCTGTAACTTTTAAAGTGCTTTTTAAAAACCTCAGTAATATTTTAATATAAACACATGGTTTGATGTATAATATATATGTGTGTGAGACAGTATATTAAAGCCAATAGTGTGTTAGTTATACGATAAAACTTGAATCTCAGGCAGAAATAAAATGAACTTTAAAATATTTGTATTACAGTTAAAAAAAAAGAGTAAAAATAAAAGAGTAAATTTGCCCTAAAAATACTGCATTTGATAAAATCATAATGTTTCTATTTTCCATTAAATTGGCTAGCTGTTCTTTATAATATCTTCATGTTAAATAATAGAAAATTCACCCCAGTCTCCTTACTTCAATATTCTACATTAGTTTCAACTTGGAAGATGGAAATCTCCTTGAAGATAGCTAATTCCATGGATGGCATAGGAAAACTTAAGACATGACTGGAAGTTTTAAGTTAGGTCTTATGAAAGCAGCTGAATAGTAGATTCTTTGGTAGTCAAAATTCCTGTTGTGGGCAACCTGTCTCACCCATGTCTTCTCAGTCAGGTTGCAGATATTTTATTCCAAACTGCCAAAGATGTATACAACATAATCACTAGCTACAGTGATCTGTTCAACCAGTCACATTACCATGCTCATTAGAAAAAAGGAGACAGGATTATGGTACAAAATGTCTTGTAGATGGAGAGATTAATCCAGTGCAAATCTGTCTGATCTGTGAGGATGTTGTCACTAGTGGGACCAGTGAAGTTCTTCAGAAGGAGGACCTGAAGGTGACTGATGTCATAGAGGTGAGGATAGGCTTCAGGCTCATGAGATTTATTGCCACTCAGGGTGCACAGTGTCCATAGTGGTGGAGATTCTCAAGCACCAGAAGCAGGGGATGGAGTGAGGGGTTGGGAAGCTGAGATGGTTGGGAGAATAAAAAGGTATAGCAGGTTTTCCTTGTCCAATCAATTTGAATATTAATATAAGAAGCCTGTGATTGGACAAGGAAAGGGGAGGTGGAACTAAGAATTTCAGAGACAGGGACAGAGAGAGAAGGAAGGAAGCTGGAGGAAGAACAGGATGATCCAGATTCTGCATGACTTTAGCCACAGGTAGCTATGAATATCTTATAAGGGATGGATAATTACAGGAAAATTTGTCTTATCTAGGTGGGCAGTTTATACCAATATTGATTGGCTCCAAGTTCATTGTGTGGGCATATTTTGGGGTGAGAATTTACTTATATAAACCAGACTAATTATAAGTTTCTAGAGTTCTGATTTACTGGGTGATAGGTCTATCTTGTAATAGTTATGCTCAATTTATATCTGAGATAAAAGACTCTTTTAATTGGACGACAAGGGGGAAGTGTGGTGAATAGCCCTGGTGCTGTTTGTATTTTGATGCTAATTCTGCTTTCCTAGGAGGGGTTGCAGACAAGGAGTGAATCATATACTCAGGGTACTTCTTGTGAACCTTCTCCCCACCTTAACTTGTAAAATAAAGGCTAGAGCTGGTGGTTGGGTAGTGGAAGGGAAGGTGGAGCTGAAAAGTTTGGGGGAGAAGGAGGAGACAGAGAGTAAGGATAAGGACAGGGAGAAGCAAAGAAGATGGAGGGAGAGGAAGATGATCAAGATTCCACATGGCTTGAAATAGCTACAGGTAGCAATGAATATCTTAAAAGGGTAGAATAATTGGGATAACTTGTCTAGTCTAGGTGGGCAGCTTGCATCATTATCAATTGGCTCTGAAATTAATGTGTGGGCATCTTGTGTATTGAGAATTTATTGATATATAAATCTTACTGATTAATTAAACTTTTTAAAATATTTCCCACAACAGGTGGTGAGCCATCGTGTTGGGCAAGAATCCACTGAGATTTAAGATTATTAGCCTGAGATTTATTTTCTAAGAGAAAGGTGGTACTGGGACAGACAAGTCATGTGGACTGAAGTGAGGGAACCTTGAAACAAAGAAAGAGGGCTCTGAGGTCCCCTGCTGTGGATAGGGACAAGACAGTTTCTCTGAGTCAGAGAGCTGGAGAATGGAAGCTACGTACATCTTGGGACAGATATTGATTTAACTCTGAATTTATAATATGGGGATTATTTGCCTTTAGGATAGATTTAAATACAGATTTTGTCCAAATCACACGGGGAATTCTACCCACAGTTTGGAACTAGGATAGGGAAAATTAGTCACTGAATCCAAGTAGAGAGTACAGTGATAATTGCCTGCTATGAACAGGTATTAATGTCTGTGGTTCCAGGTAGAAAGCTCAACAGATAGAAATTATAACATGTATTAATAAATAAATGTTTAGCTCCATGTAGAAAACTAGGTACCAACAGGTAGATGGTATAACAGGATGGCTGCTCTAGTCAGAGAGTTTAACAAGTAAAAACTACCTGCTTCCAATAGGCAGATATTAGTAAAAGTTTGAATTAATTGTTTTAAAGATGATATAAAGATATATTGCTCTATTAAGTCTTATAGGATTCTCAAATTCTGTCTAATGTGGGTTTCACAGGAATTTGGGTTATTATCCTTCATGATAAAATAGAAAAAGCCTAAGAATAGTCACATATAGCATTTTAGTTTACTTCATTTGTTTTGAACTGTTTTAATTTTCAAAATGGGTGTGATTTTGAGTTTTGTGGTTATATTATTCCTCTAGGAGAGAGGTCAACATAAAGGTTTTTCTGGTTAGAGGTTAAGGATATACTAATTTGTGAGAAAGTTTTCAAAGTCTTTGTGTTTTTAGAAAAGGTGATTAGCTCTGGACATCTTCCAGAGCTATATGAATCAGATTTGATAGAGAGAGAACTCCAGAAAAGTATATTTCAGAGAATCAAACAAAATTTTTTATTGATGATAATAAAATTTGTCTTGAGATTTGTATATTACAGAATATACAGCTTTGGTGAGATCCAACATAAGACATGTTAATCTGACATGTTAATCTGTCTTGAACTTTCAGCCGGATCCAGTCAGAACACAGACATCAGACATCAGAAACTAATACACTTGTTGATGTGGCCTTCTTAAGGCCAGTCAACTCACCTATTTTCCCTATCCTTTTCCCCTAGTTTAAAAATATCTCGGCCATCTTGGGTGCGAACTTGGCGAATGGTTTCAGGTACCCAGAGGACTCTCCACACCACAGGCGCCCTTGCACACCCAAGATCTTGGGATCACTGGTGAGTGGAATGCAACATCTGTTACAAAACAACCCAGAGGGGCTAGTCCCAGTAGGAACAGGAACAAAGGAAAACCTCCCGACCAGCAGCTGGGTTCCAATCAGCTCCAGCCCCGTGCCACCTTGGGAGCAAACTCAGTGGACAGTCCCACTGTCCCCAGAGGACTCTCCATGCTGCAGGTGCCCTAGCACACCCAGGATCTTAGTATCACTGAGGAGAGATGGCCTCCAGATAGGGCTCTGACCCCAGGTCTCAGGTGAGAGCTTCATCTTGTATCCTGGGTCTCTCAAGACCAGACTGCTCAGGAGAGCATACAGGCCACAGAAACAACAGAGCTTCTTGGGCAGGATCCCTTTAGGCCTTCATATTCAGCCAGAAGGTGGATCAGAGCTCCAGACCTATATGTACCTTCCCTACAAGATGAGAGCTTGCCTGCAGAGACTTCTCTGACCACAGAGACTCAGGAGAGAGTTGGACTCCCAGGAGTGCTGACAGAGGCTAACAGAATGACAGTAGAAACAACCTCCAACCAGAGACAGCTAGAACAACTAACACCAGAGATTACCAGATGGCAAAAGGCAAACTTAAGAATCTCACTAACAGGAACCAAGACCACTCATCATCATCAGAACCCAGAACTCCCACCACAGCAAGTCCTGGACACCCCAACACACTTGAAAAGCAAGATTCAGATTTAAAATCGTATCTCATGATGCTGGTAGAGGATTTTAAGAAGGGCATTAGTAACTCACTTAAAGAAATACAGGAGAACACTGATAAAAAGGCAGAAGACCTTGAAGAGGAAGAACAAAAACCCCTCAAAGAATTAGAGGAAAACACTGCTTAAACAGGTAGAAGTCCTTAAAAAGGAAATACAAAAATCCCTTAAATAATTAAAGAAAAATGCAACCAAACAGGTGATAGAATTGAACAAAACCATCCAAGATCTAAAAATGGAAGTAGAAATGATAAAGAAAACCCAAAGGGAGACAACTCTGAAGATAGAAAACCTAGAAAAGAAATCAGGAACCATAGATGCAAGCCTCAGCAATAGAACACAAGAGATGGAAGAGAGAATCTCAGGTGCAGAAGAATCCATAGAGAACATGGACACAACAATCAAAGAAAATACAAAATGCAAAAATATCCTAACTCAAAACATCCAGAAAATCCAGGACACAATGAGAAGACCAAACCTAAGGAAAATAAGTATAGATGAGAATGTAGATTTTCAACTTAAAGGGTCAATAAATATCTTCAACAAAATTGTAGAAGAAAACTTCCCTAACCAAATAAAAGAGATGTCCATGAACATACAAGAAGACTACAGAACTCCAAATAGACTGGAGCAGAAAAGAAAATCTTCCCAATACATAATAATCAGAACAACAAATGCACCAAATAAAGATAAAATATTAAAAGCAGTAAGGGAAAATGGTCAAGTAACATATAAAGGTATACCTATTAGAATTACACCAGACTTCTCACCAGAGGCTATGAAAGCCAGAAGATCCTGGACAGATGTTATACAGACCCTAAGAGAATGCAAATGCCAGTCCAGGCTACTATACCCAGTCAAACTCTCAATTACCATAGATGGAGAAACCAAAATATTGCATGACAAAACCAAATTCACACAATATCTTTCCATCAATCCAGCCCTTCAAAGAATAATAAAGGGAAAACTCCAACACAAGGAGGGAAATTATGTCCCAGGAAAAGAGAGAAAGTAATCCTTCGACAAACCTAAAAGAAGATAGCTAGAGGAACAGAATCCCAATTCACACACACACACACACACACACACACACACACAAAGAAAAAAAAAACAGGAAACAACAATTACTTTTCCTTAATTTCTCTTAATATCAATAGATTCAATTCCCCAATAAAAAGACATAGACGAACAGACTGGCTACAAAAACAGGACCCAACATTTTGCTGCTTACAGGAAACCCATCTCAGGGAAAAAGACAGACACTACCTCAGAGTAAAAGTCTGGAAAACAATTTTCCAAGCAAATGGTCTGAAGAAACAAGCTGGAGTAGCCATTCTTTTTGTTTTTTAATTTATTTTTTTATTAGATATTTTCTTTATATACATTTCAAATGCTATCCTGAAAGTACCCTATACTCCCTCACCCTGCTCCCCTACCCACCCACTCCCTCTTCTTGGCCCTGGCATTCCCCTGTACTGGGGCATATAAAGTTTGCAATACCAAGGGGCCTCTCTTCCCAGTGATAGCCAACTAGGCCATCTTCTGATACATATGCAGCTAGAGATATGAGCTCTGGGGGTACTGGTCAGTTCATATTGTTGTTCCACCTATGGGGTTGCAGACCCCTTCAACTCCATGGGTACTTTCTCTAGCTTCTCCATTGGGGGCACTGTGTTCCATCTTACAGATGACTGTGAGCATCCACTTCTGTATTTGCCAGGCACTGGCATAGCCTCATACAGAAAATATGGTAATTTAAACAACGGAGTACTACTCAACTATTAAAAACAATGGATTTATGAAATTCTTGGACAAATGGATGTATCTGGACGATATCATCCTTAGTGAAGTAACCCAATCACAAAAGAAGTCATTAGATATGCATTCACTGATAAGTGGATATTAGCCCAGAAACATAGAACACCCAAGATACAATTGGCAATACACAAGAAAATCAAGAAGAGGGAAGACCACTGGGTGAATACTTCATTCCTCCTTAGAATAGGGAACAAAATACCCATGAAAGGAGTTACAGAGACAAAGTTTGGAGCTAAGACAAAAAGATGGACTATCCAGAGACTACCCCACCCAGGGATCCATCCCATAATCCGTGACCAAACCCAGACACTATTGCATATGCCAGAAAGATTTTGCTGAAAGGACCCTGTTATAGCTGTCTTGTATGGAGTAGCCATTCTAATATCGAATAAAATCAGCTTCCACCCAAAGTTATCAAAAAAAAGACAAGGAAGGGCACTTCATACTCATCAAAGGTAAAATCTTCCAAGATGAATTCTAAATTCTGAATATCTATGCTCTCAATGCAAAGGCATCTACATATATCAAGGGAACTTTAGTAAAGCTCAAAGCACACATTGTACCCCACACAATAATAGTTTGAGACTTTAACACCCCACTCTCATCAATTGACAGAACTTGGAAACAGAAACTAAACAGACACATTGAAACTCACAGAATTTATGAAACAAATGGATTTAACAGATATCTACAGAATATTTTATCCTAAAACAAAAGGATATACCTTCTTCTCAGTACATCATGGTACCTTCTCCAAAACTGACCATATAATAGGTCACAAAAGAGGCCTCAACAGATACAAAAATATTGAAATTTTCCCATGCATCCTATCAGATCACCACGGGCTAAGGCTGATCTTCAATAACAATATAAATAAAAGAAAGCTAAAATTCACGTGGAAGATGAATAACACTCTACTCAATAATACCTTGGTCAAAGAAGAAATAAAGAAAGAGATTAAAGACTTTTTAGAGTTTAATGAAAATGAAGCCTCAATATAACCAAATTTATGGGACACAATGAAAGTATTCCTAAGCAGAAAACTCATAGCTCTGAGTGCCACCAAAAAGAAACTAAAGAGAGCATTCACTAGCAGCTTTACAGCACACCTAAAAGCTCTAGAACAAAAGGAAGCAAATTCACACAAGAGGAGTAGACATCAGGAAATAATCAAACTCAGGGCTGAAATCAACCAAGTGGAAACAAAAAGAACTATTCAAAGAATCAACCAACCCAGGAGCTGGTTCTTTGAGAAAATCGAAAAGATAGATAAACCCTTAGCCAGACTAAGTATAGGGCACAGGGACAGTATCCTAATTTAAAAAATCAGAAATGAAAAAGAAGATAGAACAACAGAAACTGAGGAAATCCAAAACATCATCAGATCCTACTACAAAAGACTATACTCAACAAAACTGAAAAACCTGGATAAATTGGAAATTTTCCTAGACAGATACCAGGTACCAAAGTTAAATCAGGATCAGATTAATGATCTAAGCAGTCCCATATCTCCCAAAGAAATAGAAGCAATCATTAATTGTCTCCCAACCAAAAAAATCCCAGGACCAGATGGGTTTAGTGCAGAATTCTATCAGACCTCAAAGAAGACCTAATTCCAATTCTCCTCAAACTATTTCACAAAATATTAACAGAAGGTACTCTACCCAATTCATTCTATGAAGCCACAATTACTCTGATAACTAAACCACATAAAGACCCAACAAAGAAAGAGAACTTCAGACCAATTTCCCTTATGAATATTGATGCAAAAATACTCAATAAAATTCTCACAAACGGAATCCAAGAACACATCAAAATGATCATTCATCATGATCAAGTAGGCTTCATCCCAGGGATGCAGGGATGGTTTAATAAACAGAAATCCATCAACATAATCCACTATATAAACAAACTCAAAGACAAAAACCACATGATCATCTCGTTAGATGCTGAGAAAGCATTTGACAAAATCCAACACCCATTTATGATAAAAGTCTTGGAAAGATCAGGATTTCAAGGTCCATACCTAAATATAAGAGCAATATACAGCAAACCAGTAGCCAACATCCAACTAAATGGAAAGAAAGTTGAAGCAATTCCACTAAACTCAGAGAGTAGACAAGGCTGCCTACTTTCTTGCTACCTATTCAATATAGTATCTGAATTCTTAGCCAGAGCAATTAGACAACAATAGGTGTTCAAGGCGTTACAAATTGGAAAGAAAGAAGTCAAAATATCACTATTTGCAGATGATATGATAGTATATATAAGTGACCCTAAAAATCCTACCAGAGAACTCCTATACCTGACAAACAGTTTCAGTGTAGTAGCTGGATATAAAATTACCTCAAACATATCAGTGGCCTTTCTCTACACAAAGGATAAATGGGCTGAGAAAGACATTAGGGAAGCAACATCCTTCTGAATTGTCAAAAATAATATAAACTACCTTGGTGTGACTCTAAATAAGGAAGTGAAATATCTGTATGATAAGAACTTCAAGTTTCTGAAGAAAGAAATCGAAGATCTCTGGAAATGGAAAGATCTCCCATGCTCATGGATTGGCAGGATTAATATAGTAAAAATGGCTATCTTGCCAAAAGCAATCTACAGATTCAATGCAATCCCCATCAAAATACCAACTCAATTCTTCACTGAGTTAGAAAGGCCATTTTGCAAATTCCTCTGGAATAGCAAATCCTAGAATAGCAAAAACTATTCTCAACAATAGAAGAACCTTTTGTGGAATCACCATGCCTGACCTCAAGCAGTACTACAGAACAACTGTGATAAAAAAACTGCATGGTACTGGTACAGAAATAGACAGGTAGATCATCGGAATAGAATTGAAGACCCAGAAATGAACCAACACTCCTATGGTCAATTGATCTTTGAAAAGGGAGCTAAAACCATCCATTTGAAAAAAAGACAGCATTTTCAACAAATGGTGCTGGCTTAACTGGCCGTTATCATGTAGAAGAATGTGAATTGATCTGTTCTTATCTCTTTGTACAAAGCTCAAGTCTAAGTGGATCGAGGAACTCCGCATAAAATCAGAGACACTAAAATTATAGAGAAAGTGGGGAAAAGCCTCGAAGATATGGGCACAGGGGAAAGATTCCTGAACAGAACAGCAATGGCTTGTTGTGTAAGATGGAGAATTGCCAGATGGGGCCTCATAAAATTGCAACTCTTCTGTAACACAAAAGACACTGTCAATAAGACAAAAAGACCACCAATAGAGTGGGACAGGATTTTTACCAATCATAAATCATATAGGGGACTAATATCCAATATATACAGAGAATTTAGGAAGATGGACTCCAGAAAATCTAATATCCCCATTGAAAAATGGGGCTCAGAGCTAAAGAAAGAATTCTCAAATGAGGAATACCAAATGTCTGAGAAGCACTGAAAAAATGTTCAACATCCTTAATCATCAGGGAAATGCAAATCAGAACAACCCTGAGATTCCACCTCACACCAGTCAGAATGGCTAAGATCAAAAATTCAGGTAACAGCAGATGCTGGCAAGGATGTGGAAAAAGAGGAACACTCCTCCATTGCTGGTAAGATTGCAAGCTGGTACAGCCACTCTGGAAATCAGTTTGGCGGTTCCTCAGAAAATTGCACATAGTACTACTGGAAGATCCAGCAATTCCTCTCCTAGGCATATCCCCAGAAGATGTTCCAACTTGTAATAAGGACACATGTTACACTATGTTCATAAAAGTCTTATTTATAATAGCCAGAAGCTGGAAAGAACCCAGATGTCCCTCAACAGAGCAATGGATACAGAAAATGTGGTACATTTACACAATGGAGTACTACTTAGCTATTGAAAACAATGAATTTATGAAATTCTTAGGCAAATGGATGGATCTGGAGGATATCATCTTGAGTGAGGTAACCCAATCACAAAAGAACTCACATGATATGCACTCATGTGGGGAATTGCAGGCTGGTAACCAGTCGAGCTGAGGTGTGAACCCCAATGGTCATAATTCAGCTACATGACATGGTAGGCATTCCCTCATGCTCCTAGAACTCTGGCCCATGCCTAACGTACCAACTCCCACAGCCCCCACAAGAGAAGCATGGTCAGTATTCATGTAAGCAATGGCCCAAGCTTCTGACCTTCAGGCTAAACTCCTCCCCAGTTATCTAGCAACAGTGATGACCATAAAAAGGGCTGTTCAGTTCACTTCTTGCTCTTACTCTCTTACTCTCACTCCTTTGTCCTCTTACCACTCACTTCTCTCTTTCTTTCTCCCCCTCTCTTTGTCTTCTCTCCTCTCTCCTACTTATTCTCTCTCTCTCTCTCTCTCTCTCTCTCTCTCTCTCTCTCTCTCTCTCTCTCTCTCTCTCTCTCTCTCTCTCTCTTCTCTTTCTTTCCCCTGCATTTCTATAATAAAGCTCTTAAACCATAGAGTGTCTCTGCTCCATCAAGGCTGGCTGTGCACTCTGGTCAGTGTTGTGAACTTCTTCCCTTCTTCCCTCTCTCTTGCAACCTGGGGCTTTAGTAGGTAACTCCCGGGGGGCGGGGGGGGGTCCCCAGGCAGGGCTGCCCCTTGGCCACATCCGGAAAAGTGGGATAGAGGAATGCCCACCCAGAGATGAGTGGATAGGTTAGGTAGCAGCCCTCCCACCCCTGAATGACCAGAGAATAGGGAAATTCTGGTGGGGCGTGGGCCTCTTTTCCCTTCCCCTACTTTCCCTGGGACCCCCAAGATCCCCCTCTTTATTTGTTCCCAACACACTCACTGATAAGTGGATATTAGCTCAGAAAATTAGAATACCCAAGATACAATTTGCAAAACACATGAAACTCATGAAGAAGGAAGACAAAAGTGTGCATACTTCATTCCTCCTAGAATGGGGAACAAAATACCCATGGAAGGAGTTACAGAGAAAAAGTTTGGAGCTGAGATGGAAGGAAGAACCATACAGAGACTGCCCCACCCAGTGATCCTTCCCATAATCAGCCACCAAACCCAGACACTATTGCATATGCCAGCACTATTTTGCTGACAGGATCCTGATATAGCTGTCTTTCGTGAGGCTATGCCAGTGGCTGACAAATACAGAGGTGGATGCTCACAGTCAGCTATTAGACAGAACACAGGGCCCCCAATGGAGGGGCTACAGAAAGTACTCAAGGAGCTGAAGCGGTCTGCAACCCTATAGGAGGAACAACCATATGAACTAACCAGTACCCCCAGAGCTCTTGTCTCAAGTTGTATATGTAACAGAACATGGCCTAGTCAGTCATCATTGGGAGGAGAGGCCCTTGGTCTTGGGAAAATTATATTCCCCAGTACAGGGGAACGACAGGGCCAGGAAGCTGGAGTGGGTAGGCTGGGGAGCAGGGCAGGGGGAGTGTTTAGGGGACTTTTGGGATAGCATTTGAAATGTTAATGAAGAAAATATCTAATAAAAATGTTTTTGAAAGAAATCTTAATACCCATATTCAGCTTGAAGAAGTTATGAAAAAAAAATCATTGTCTCAGTTATTTGGTCTTGGTGGGCTGGAGGTTGTTATTCTAATGTTGCCTTTCTAAGGAATTTAGAAATGGTCATTACTGGAATAGGGATGAAATAGTTTGAATTGATTGTATAGCCACAATCTCATTTGGTAGAAATTATTACTAAGTTGAAGTCATAATTTCTTATTTTGGTACAGAATTTATTTTCACTGGTATAAATTTCTTCTATTGATAGAAAAAGTTTAAAAGTGCAAGGCATGGACCCAGTCTTTCTATAACTGTTATTATAAACTGAGCTGAGATGTTTAAGGCTGTGAGTTAGGGCCAAATATCAAATTCATTGCTCTAAGTTTATTGTTAGGGTGTTTTTAGATATTATATTTAGAAATGGCCATTTTAGAAATAGGAGGGGATCCTTGGCCAACTGTACAGTTTTAAGAACTGATTGGCAAACAATTCTCTGATGTCATCACTATAGGCCCTGGGATACTCGCTGCAGCTAACCTACTAGAAGAACTTGAGATGCACAGTAAACCTACTTGGGAAGCTTAAGAGGGCTTGCAAATTAATGTGAAGACACAGAAAATGAGTGGTGCCCCAAAAGTCACTGGATTCAAAGCAACAATTCCCCATAGTGCTCAGAGTCCTGCACAAGGACTGAGAGACAGACAGTGCAGCTATCCTGATGCCATGGTCTTTAATTTATAGTCACTACATTTTTATTATAATGAGCTCTTTCAAAGGACACACACACAGGAACCATTTCCTTAAAATAGAGAAAACTGACTCATACTATTTTCAAATGTTTCTTTTGACTCATCCACATGACTGTTGTCAGTCATATTGTCTAACCAAACCCTTTCAAAGGATGGGATGCCCATATACCCTCTGTCTATACCACCCAAACACTCTCCTATTGTGGGATTTGGCAGAAATTGAGTTGTCCTGTCTTTTTTGTGCCTTCTTTTTATATTTGTATATCTTTTAAACATCCTTCTTCAGAGTGGGTCCAGCTCCTTTAATATAAAAGAAAGAACAATTTTCTTCCACATTTCATAGTTTTATCTATCTCACTTGAGCATGCTGGTGAGCTGTCAAGCCGCAAAGTCATATTTCTTAAAATAAATTATACCTGGAAATTAGTAACTTAAGACAGAACATTTCAGTGTAAGAGTTGAATAAGTGTTTTGATACATGACATCTTGAAATCATTTTGAAATCATTGAAACAAGTAGTGTTGCATAATAGTTGATTACATTGTAAACCTTGAGACTCTGAACTAGAACAAGAACCTTTTCTTGTTCTGGTGTGGCTCAGTCCTAGCACACACCTTTAACCCAAGAACTTTCTGTAAGTGAGGGCTAAATAAAGTAAGCTTTTTTATTATTTCATGGAGTAGGAAGGTCAGCTGGGTGCTTTCTCCGACTTTCTGAGCTTTCACCACTGCGTCTGGCTTCTGAGACTTCATTTGGTAAGTCAAACATTTGGGATTTTGTTTTAAGAACAACAATGTAGCGTCTTAGTCATATTGAACTTTATGTGTAAAAGGCAGAGAATATTCTTTTTGATAGATCATAATCATTCTAATATGATGGTGAAAACCTTGATAAACTCTGACATAAATTCATGCAACATAACACTATACACTGATAAGATTGGAGCCATTGAGTCACAAGAAGACATGACTGTACCTTAAGTACACATTTCTAAGTAAACACAGTATTAAAAGGCAACATGTAGCATGCTTTCATTTACGTGGCATTTTAGGTAAGACAAAAGTGTAAAAACAATAAGTTGATCAGGGAGGCTCACAGAAATATGGTGAAAGGGGAAGGAGCTGAAAAGTTCATGGGATTTTTATGACAGATATTCCTTGTGGAGTGAAGTGGTAGAGATACATCATGCATTGGTCAAAAAGCACAGAAATGTACAAAACAAACCATGAAACATACTTGAAAATTAAAATGCAATTTTCACAAGTTAGGAGATGTGATCACAAAGTGGAGATTATATTCAAAAATGTAACAACTAAAGCAGATGAAACTCCCTCTTGGGAAGATGAAGAAGAGGAGTAGGTAAGCTAAGCCTAGCTCCAAAAATGACATCTTCAACTAGATTACTGTGCTTTTTGATTTTGTCTCAAGAGATTTTTGCCTGTTGGTATTCTTTTGAACTCATTCTATAGTACAGAGCTTTTCGTTTAATTTCTGCTTACTTATAACTCTCCTCTTATTATCTATTTATTTATAATGCTGCTCTCCCTGTTTCCTAGCTGCATATCACTGTGGTCATAAAAGATGCTCAGTGTGATTTCTGTCTTCCTGAATTTGTTAGGACTGTGCAGACTAACTTAATATATCATGCGCAGCATCTAGACATAGTTGAAAAGATTACATACTGCTGTGGTTTACATGTAGTTGAAAAGATTATATACCATCTGTACTACTGTTATATAGAGTGTTCTTTATGTGTTTGTGAGATCCACCTAGGCTGTGTGGTTGTTCACATTTTCTCTTTAGTGATTTTTTTTTCTTGGCAAATAAGCTATCTAGTATTCATGTATTCTCCTGCTATTACGTAAAATCCATTTTTCTTCCAACTCCAATAATGTTTGCTTGATATTTGTAGGTGATCTACTATTTGGTACATCCATTTTATGTTCTGCTGTTGAATTAATTTTCATCTTTAAAATATAATATTTTAATTTAATCTTAATAATTTCATGCATGTACAATGTATTTTGGTCATATTAATCCCATATTTCCTCTCCAACTCCCATACATTTTCATCTCCCCTTTCAACTTTATATGGGTACTATGTTTTTTAAATCATCTTCTGCATCCAATCCATGCTACCAACATTTGCATGCACATGGGCACCCACTGGAGCACTGTCAACCTCCCAGGTACCAGACGGAAATGGACTCTTTCTCTCTTAATAGCTATCAGAGAGGTCAGTAGGTCTTTAGTGTGTGCACTCTCTTACCAATGCTGCAATGTGACTGGCTTGACTTGTGCAAGTTGTATCTCGATATCAGAGCTGCTTTGAGTCTCTAAGTATCGGTCCTGTCATCTCTATCTAGAAGATAGCACTTCACATCAACCTCCTCCTGCCCAACTTCTGCCTCTTACCATCTTTCCATGCACTCTTGCACAGTGTTCCCTGAGCCTTATGAAAGGAGCTGTGGTATACATGTCCATTTGTGGCTGAGCTCTCAAGAACAGATACTTGTTCTCTGCACTTTGACGAGTTGTGGGTGGGTATTAACCCAGTCTGTGCTATTCATTGATGTCATCTTTCTCTTCTTTCTCTTAGAATTACTTTTGTTCTTTGATACTTTATACATGTATATATTTTGATTACTCTCCACATCCCCTTATCACCCTCCCATCCATATCCACACTCTCCTCCTCAACCTTACACCTTTTATTTGTCTTCAACCTGGTTTCTTTTGGCTAACAATGTGTGTATTATCTTTTCCTACATCTTCACTTTCAACCAGAATGTGCATTTAAAGAAAAACAAATGTCTTGTAGGAAACATGTATTTAAGTCTTGTTTTCTTTTTTCTTTCTACTTCTATCAGTTGCTCTGTCTTTTAATTGAAACCCTCAATATAAGATTCTTAGGAAGTAATTGGTAGGAATAGACTTAATATTTCTGTTTTATCTTCAGCCTGTTTTCTTAGCTTTTTTCTCTTTTGTTCCCTGATTATTTGATTTTTTTTTCCTTATTTGTTTATCTACTAGACTCTCAGTGGTCACTGTAGGACTTACAGAAAGCATTGAATTTGATGATTCCAGTCATACACAAACACTATATGCCACTCTTACTTATGCTATGTTTACATCTTTTTTATATTGTGTATTGAAGTTCAGGTTATTGTTTCTATAGTTATTTTTAATATCTTCATCTTTTAACTTTTATACTACAGTTAAAAGTTATTTGTTTTCTTAATGACTGCTATTCTGCCGGGAATGAGATGGAATGTCAACATAGTAAAAGTGATTTATTCACTACCATTATACTATATTAAATTTGGAATTTGACTATATTCTAACCTTTAAAATGAGCTATAAACTTCCATATCTTTTAATGTTGTTAGCATTCTTTCATTCCAGCTTGAGTTCCCTGTAGCTATTTATTGTGTTGGAGGTCTAATGGAGGCAGATTCTTTGAGCATGTCGTCCTGTAGTAAAATGTGTATTCTGCTTCACTTCAGAAGAGCAGCTGGGCAGGTACCATAGTACTAATTAATTTTCTTCTTTAGGGACCTTGAGCACATCACTCCACTGTCTTCAGACCCAGATGATTTCTGATGAGGAATCTATTTTTTCTTTAATCTTGAATTCTGATTGCTTCTGTGACAAAATTGAACTTAGACCTTTGCATTTCTGTTTTCTTTATTTGATGATTTAATTTCATCCTTCATTGTTTCCTGAAAGATTTGATACAATGATAGACACACTTTCAATGGAAATTTTTTTTACTATTTTCCCTAGTTTCTATACATATTTTTCTGATTTAAAAATTTTAAATATGCAATTTTATTTAGATTACTGATTGATCATAAACTCTGAAGAATGAACCTGTAGATGCCTGCTTTAAGTAAATAACCTATGTTCTAGATCAACACAGAAAATTAAACCATTACTATTTACTATGTTTAATATTTAGTAGCTCAAAAATGTTTTCACACAAAAAATCTTAATTTTATATTTGTATTTAATATTCTTTCCCATATATTACTACATATGCATTTGAATTTAAGATGTGATGTCTTATTTGGAGAATGTATCTTAGGAACACTTTTAATAAATAAATATTTTTGGTATAATAAAGTCAGACTAGGATTTATGAAACATGAATTTTACTTTTTGTTCTTATGTTTAATCTATGGTGATTTAATAACCTCAAGACTTATCTTTTTTGGAGCAAAGAAACTATATAATTACTCTGCTTCAAAAATAATTTTTATATTTTTTGTGAATTATCTTTATTTAGCAAAAAAAAATTACTGGGAGGAAGAGACAATAAGTTCAATCTTATTTTATAATTGATAAAAAGTAAAGTTATCAAGAGAAATGTATCAAGAAAAAAGCCACCAAGTTCATTTGGACACTAGTTAGTAATCTAAATATTGGTTTATTTTAGCACATTTTAATAAATACACCATCATAGCTAAAATTCCCATGGCTCTTATGTTGAAATAACTGTCATTAAATTTCTTAGAGTCTTGAACCTGCTGATGTTTCTAGTGGAAATCTCTCCCCTGGAACTGTAATTATACTGAGAGTGTGCACTGGAGGACAGTAATGTGTACAGTCATGCTCTCAAAGCACTTTCTTCTAGGGTATTCACTTTCTTATTTCACACTTGGAAATTACAATGACTTCCAAGTGAAGGTTGAATAGACAAGATTAGGGCAATAAAGCATATGTGATTCCAGGTTGTCAGGTATTCATGCTAAGGAGTGTTATCCACTATCTCCTACATTCTCAATGTCAATATTTTAAAAAAAGTGAGGGGTGCAATTTTACTGCTTATTTATGCCATGTAAATAAATCACAAATGAACTTTCTATTCTAGACATTTATTAGTCTCCATGAATGAAATAAATGAGCATAAAAACTAGCAATTGTCAGCTGTGGTGGAGGTGGTGCACACCATTCATCCCTGTCAGAGGCAGGTGGATCTCTGTAAGTTCAAGGTAGGTATGGCCTATAGAGAAAGTTCCAAGAGAGCCAGGACTACATAGAAAAAACCCTATCTTGAAAACTCCTCTAAACAAACAAACAAACACACAAAAATTAGAAATTTTCAACATTTTAAATTTATTCTTCCCACACATACAAGTTACTACCAAACCATGCAAACAGAACTGTTCAGAATAATGAGAGAAAATCAGTGGCTGAAAAATTGTTGTTTTTCTTTAGGGTATATAGATTTGTAAATCATGTTTAACTCCTACATGTTTGGCTCTTGGAAAATAACCAAAAGTCACACTTTGGTGACAGGTATCATTAGTAGACAAACAAACAAACAAACCATAGAGGTGGTCATATCAGGAAAACAGTCACATCTTGGACATAGTCATAGCCCCTCAGGAAAGTTTCTCTGATAGTGGTTTTGCTTTACTCTTCATGAATGTTATTTACTATAAATATTTCTAAAAAGTATATTTTTCCTAATTAAGCCCAGTAGAATATTTTCTTCTGGCATGCTGACTAATCTTATGTCAACTTGATAGTCATCAGATAACTATCTGAACGGATCTGAAAGGAGGGAACCTAACTCAAGAAAATGACTCTGTAAGATTCAGCTGTAAGTCATTTTAATTAGTGATTGCTGGGAGAGGGAGGAGCCTATGGTGAATAGTGGCCTGCCTAAGCTGGTAGTCCTGGGTTCTATAAGAAAAAGCATACTTAGAAATCCACAAAAAGCAAGTCAATAAGCAGCAACCCTCCATTTCCTCTGCATCTGTTCCTGTGTCCAAGTTCCTGCCATGCTTGAGTTACTGTCCTGACTTCCTCTGGTGAGAAACAGTGATGCAGAAGCCTAAGTTGAATAAACCCTTTCTTCCTCAACTTGTGTTTTGGCCATGGTATTTTGTTTCAGCAATAGAAACCCTAACTAAGACCACTGTGTAGATTATTATATAGGATTGCATGGAATAGCCTTAATACTGAGAAAAATACTGTTTTTTATATGATAAAATTTTGTTATGAGCATTCACAAAGCAAAGGACTAGTTAGTTCATGATTACATAATTTATAAGTCTCATTCTTTGAAGGATTATCTTTGACTATCTATAGCCAGCATCCCAATGATGTGTGTGTGTGTGTGTAAAACATATACTTAAATGTGTCTTATATCCCAATTGTCTCTTCATCTTTCTAAATATTGGTCTTTCAAAGTACAACTTGATAATCTCCATATAAATGAACTGCAACTACAAGGGGCATCTTTCTAGAATTCTGTCTAGACATGGGCAAATACAAAGCTATATGTGCATTCTAATTTAAAATACCCATGAAAATGAATTTCTGTGTAAAAAGACAAAGTCAAAAATTCTTGCTAAAAATAAAAAATGTCCACCAAAGTCCTGTCATTACTTTAAATAAATTTATGCTTGCAAATATTTCTAATACATAATTATAAACAATTTACAAATTGTTTTAGGTTCACAGGAAGTTGGAATAACTGTGTAGAGATATCTTCTTCAATAGTTTTATATTCTATTTGTGTTCTTTTATATATATTTATGTTACATGACTATATCAGTATATTTGGCTGAATTATATAATATAATGAATAGTCAAATTGTAATCTATGTATTGCAATGTCTTGTGGGTCAACGTATTGTCCATTATTTCTTTCTTTCTTTTTTTTTTTTTTTTTTTTGGTTTTACGAGACAGGGTTTCTCTGTATAGCCCTGGCTGTCCTGGAGCTCACTTTGTAGACCAGGCTGGCCTCGAACTCAGAAATCCGCCTGCCTCTGCCTCCCGAGTGCTGGGATTAAAGGCGTGTGCCACCACGCCCGGCTGTCCATTATTTCTATTAAACTTTACTTAAATTATTTTAACATTCTAGATGTTTAAATCACTTTAAAACTGGCAAGTTGGAGATATGTGTGAAGAACCATTAAAATGGGAAGAACTGTTTTGCTAATAATCTGAATAAGGAGATGAATGAAGATATATGACAGTACTTGTGTGAAGTCCTAAATCTTGCTTCATCAAGATGACACTCCTACATAACACATTATTTTTGAAATTTCCAGATATTTCTTTCTTAGAGGCTCTTTGTGTACAGTGACAGGCCATATTTCTTTTTTTTTTTCCAGGCCATATTCCTTTAAATTTCTTTAAGGATCTACAGGAGCAACTGGGAGTTCTACATCTTCATCTGAAGGCTGCTTTTAGAATACTGACTCCTAGGTAGCTAGGACAAAGGTATTAAAGCCCACATCCACAAGGCCACACCTACTCCAACAAGGCCACACCCACTCCAACAAGGCCACACCTACTCCAACAAGGCCACCTCTCCCAACAGTACCACTCCCTGGGCCAAGCATATACAAACCATTACAGGATCCATCAATAAAACAAAATATCAACAAACACCTATTTTATTGATATTACTAGAAATTATATTTCCTTAATTCCTTAGCAATATTTTTGAAATTATAAAGAATCAAAAGCATTCAGCTTAGCAGTAGGGGCACTGGCCTCACTGGTCTGAGACCTCTGGTCTTACTACTCACAGGAAGAGCCATTTTTTATACTTGAAGTATTGATTTTAATTAAACCTATCACCAGAACAGAATGAGACTTTTCTTAAAAATTGAAATTCAAAAAAGAAATAATCAATTTGGCTTCATCTCTAAATATAGAGATTATTAAGATTAAACCACAATCTATCCAGAAAAAAATAATGACCAAGCATGGAGAGCAGCATTGAAAAGAGTAGAGGTTTGGAGGTCTATTTGTATGTGAGAAGAACACAGGGAAGATTCTATTTAAAGTCTCCAGGTGTTCCCAATTTTCTTTAACGCTTCTGCCCCCAGAAATTATGCATAAGTATGCAAGAGATAAGGAAAATTCACAGATTTAGTTCTTACTAACCCAAAGATTAACCAAAGGCTAGGGAGGATGGGAACTCTGGCTTCCATCTGCTTTAATGATGCAGTTTAGTGGGCTTGTCCATGGATCATTGAGCTCAGTATCTCTAGAGATGATGCCAAGCACAGACCTCTATTTCCAGTTATATCCACGGATGGTCGCCTGGCATGGCAGAACTATCCAGCTGCTTGTCCTTTGGGATTGCACAACACTGATCTGTTCTCACCCATAGTTTATTTTGCTTACCTGTTCATCTTGTACCTACCCAAGCAAGACTTGGCCTCTCACAGTGACCTTACTAGCATAACTGAACTGTCATATAGGTGGTTAAATATTATTTTAATTATAATGGAAGCTGTTTCTTTGCTTTCTATTTATTTTGAGAGTTTTCTGGAAAAACTTGAGTAGCAAGAGATTGGGTAGAAGGTAAAGAAGGCATGGTAATTTGTGAGAACAAACTAATTGTAAAGTATATTTAGTGTCTGGTGAAAATGTTCTGTGGGCCCTCTTTCCCACCGAATCTCTTGAGCACCCATGTACTAAGATAGATTATTTGCAAGGGCTATTGTCCTTTTAATTGTTTTTGAGGATGTCATTAACAAAGAAAATAGCATACTAGAAATAGTATTTTATTTCATAGAGAGATTCAACATAATGACTGTATTGCTAGAGACATCCTAATAATAATAAGGCTGGTTGGTTTTAGAGCTGATTCCAGAGGTTAAGTTGAGAAACTATGGTTGAGGGTGTCAGCTGTGCTGGGATTCACAGTATGGCTGTGAGCAGTCTTGCTACATGCCTGTTCACATTAAAGCCAAGGCTTTTGAAGGCCTTCTGTAACATGTAGTGGTACTGCTAAACCTTATCCAGTTGTAGTTGGTTTTTAATATCTAGCTGTTCTGGCCTATTCTTGGCCATGAACTATTGGACTCCATCCAGGTGTTGAGGTCATTCTCATTTGGTAGATTAATTCAGACATTTTTATACTCAATTAACTTTCATAGTTAATATGGATTTTCCTTGGTCAATGTTGCTACCTTTAAATGAACACATCTAGAAGATCCCTATACTGTTTCTTCCTTTGTTGTTTAGTCACTTAGCCAAAGCTGTGCTAATTATGACTTGCATTCTTAGTTTGATCCTCACACTCCTTCACTTCTTCCTTCCTTCCTTCCTTCCTTCCTTCCTTCCTTCCTTCCTTCCTTCCTTCCTTCCTTCCTTCCTTCCTTCCTCCCCCCCCCTCTCTCTTTCTAAAACAGGTTTCTCTGTTTAGCCCTATGTAGTTGTAGCCCTGGCTGTCCTAGAACTCACTCTGTAGATCAGACTGACCTCAAACTCAAAAAACCACCTACTTCTGCCTCCCAAGTGCTGGGATTAAAGGCATGCACTATACAACTTAAGTAGCTATTTCCTTTTATGGATTCTGAGCTCCTGGAGGGAACAGATAATTTTTCCTCAACTAACACAATGCTAGCAATCCCAGCATCATTCCTGGTCTGCTACATTATCAAATATAATGATGTACTGCCAAGGAAGTGTTCATGAACCCCAAAAGACCAATCAGGAGCCAATCATATGTAATCACACCAGAGTCTTTACAAGCTGGAGTTTAGGCTTAACTCACTGCCACCCTACAGGACAGTTCTGGAAGAGAAAAGTCCCAAATACTCATCAGGACAAGCTATTTTTCCACACTAAATGTTCTCTAGGTTAATGGCAATATTGACTGGATGGTACAGTTGTTCTGGGATTTTATTGTCTAGCAGAATAGCATTCTGGCATAGATCAGGGGACCATGAATCTATCTCTTGGCAATGTTAGACTGAGAATCCAAGAAAAAGTATATTTGAAGAAACTGGATAGTTGAGGAACCCACTGATACCAAAGTGTTTCTATAAGTGAGGCTTCATTTTTCACCCATGTCTGTGGAAGCCTGGACACACTTACATTGTTAGAAGACATTTATAGATAAGACAAGTATTATGGTAGAGTGGTATATATGCCTGGACTTCCAGCATTCAAAATATTAAGGCAAGAGAAATACAAGTTTGAGACTAGACTAGGCTTCAAGAAAGAGACTCTTTCTGAACAAAAGTTTGACCAGAGGTAACCCTTGGCTTCATTGGATATTGAAGTGGACATATTGTATCTGGAAACTCCTTACACATCAAAACTGAGTCAGGAGGAGCCTTCTTGTTTGTCTGTAAGCTTTCATAAATAACAGGAGCTTAAAAAGAATAGGCCCATAAACTATGAAGCTATGCTACTTGTGTGGCTTTAGCAAATTATGTCAGCTCAGAGTTTCAGTTTATTTATTTATAAAATAAAGAGAATGTCAAATTTGGACATTATTGTAAAGCATATATTTGTCTAAATTTCTGACAATGTATGTGTGGAGTATGTCTTTGATAGATAATAACCATTCAACTAATAATTATACTATTACAGCTATATTCCATCTAGCTTTGCCATCTTTGAATATCTTTTGTCGCTTAGCTTAGTCAATTCCAGATTTATAGCCAAAATAATAGATTCAAACCTCAATTTTATTTATCTTTTTAATAGGTACCTAAGTAAACTATGTTTTGAGGAAATATATCTTATCACTACTTTTAAAACTATGCTTTCGATGTGGTACTTTCAATTTAATATGCATTATAAATGTTTAAGAAGGGGTATTTTAGTTGCTTGCTGACTACAAACATTTCAAATTTATCTTAACTAAACATAAAATATAGAATTTGTATATATTGATGAAATAATTTTCAAAGCAGATTAAAATTGAGATCTACAACATCTATCTTTTCTTCTTTTTGAGAATTAAAAAAAACAACTTTATCTGCATTTGAATTTCTTCTCATGCCATGAGTTTTTGTTTCTTCAGTTTCTTCTTGGACTTCTTTTTCTTCTGTGCAGTCTCCTCTTCTGGCTGTGAAACAATCTGTTCCTTAACAGTGAGGATCACTCAATGTGGCAGGGGGAGCTCATATATGGGTTAGTCTGGCCATGAGCTCTGTAGGTTCGACAGCACACCTTAGCTGCCTTGTTCACCTAGGCATGCTCAGTGACTAGAAAATCTACATCTAAACCCTTAAGTTAAGCATTCCTCTCTGCAGTTTGAAGCATGTGCAGCAAAAATTCAACACTCTTTTTGGGACTGTCCCTGTGTCCAGCCCCATTGTTTGGTCTGGACACACCAACCCACTCCATCATTATACCTCCAGAATGGAACACATTGCTTCTTTAAAGTGACATCCTTCAGGTACTTGGTGGCTTTGGGATATGCATACCCTTGATGGCCTGGGCAGTTTCCCAGGTGATCTTAAAGTAAACATGAAGGTTTGAACTTCTTGATTTGCATTATTTTGTGGGGTGTTCTGGGTCAAGAGAGTAGCGAATCATCTTCACAGATCAACTCCCACACATGATCCTGCTACCCCATTTTATCCTCCCACTCCTCTCACCCCCAGGCCCCTCCCTCGCTCTACTTCTCATAATTATTTTGTTCCTCCTTCTAAATAGGATTGAAACATCCACACTTTGGTCTTCCTTCTTGAGCTTCATATGGTTTGTGAGGTGTGTTGTGGGTATTCTGAGCTTTTGAGCTAATATCCACTTATCAGCGAGAACATAGTGTGTGTGTTATTTTGTGACTGGGTTACCTCACTTAGGAAGATATTTTCTGGTTTTGTCCATTTGCCTGTGAATTTCATGAAGTCATTGTGTTTAATAGCTGAGTAGTGCCCCATTCGGTAAATATACCACATTTTCTGTAACCATTCCTCAGTTGAGGGACATCTGGGTTGTTTCCACCTTCTGGTATATGTATATACATATACATACACATACACATACACATACACATACACATACACATACACATACACATACACGTACTCATTATAAATATAGTAGAGCAATTGTCCTTGTTTTATGTTGGAGCACTTTTGGGTATATGCACAGGAGTGGTATTGCCGGATCTTCAGGTAGAACTATTTACAATTTTCTGAGGAACAACCAGACTGCTTTTCAAAGTACTTGTACCAGCTTGCAATTCCACCAGAAATGGAGGAATGTTTCTCTTTCTCAACATACTTGCCAGCATCTGCCATCACCTGTGTTTTGATCTTAGCCATTTTGACTGTTTTTTTTTTAATTAGATATTTTCTGGATTTACGTTTCCAATGCTATCCCAAAAGTTCCCCATACCACCCTCCGACTCCCCTACCCACCCACTCCCACTTCTTGGCCCTGGCAATCCCCTGTACTGAGGCATATAAAATTTGCAAGACCAAACATTCTCCTTCCCAAAGATGGTCGACTAGGCCATGTTCTGTGAAATATGCAACTAGAGATACGAGCTCCTGGGGGTACTGGTTAGTTCATATTGTTGTTCCACATATAAGGTTGCAGACCCCTTTAGCTCCTTGAGTACTTTCTCTAGCTCCTCCATTGGGGGCCCTGTAATCCATCCAATAGCTGACTGTGAGCATCCAATTCTGTGTTTGCTAGGCTCCGGCATAGCCTCACAAGAGACAGTTATATCTGGGTCCTTTCAGCAAAATCTTGCTAGTGTGTGCAATGGTGTCAGTATTTGGAAGCTGATTATGGGATAGATCTCTGGGTATGGCAGTCTCTAGATGTTCCATCCTTTCATCTCAGCTCTAAACTTTGTCTCTGTAACTCCTTCCATGGGTGTTTTGTTCCCAATTCTAAGAAGAGGCAAAGTGTCCATACTTTGGTATTCTTCTTGAGTTTCACGTGTTTTGCAAATTGTATCTTGGGTATTCTAATTTTCTGGGCTAATATCCATTTATCAGTGAGTATATATCATGTGAGTTCTTTTGTGATTGGGTTACTTCACTCAGGATGATGCCCTCCAGGTCTATCCATTTACCTAGGAATTTCATAAATTCATTGTTTTTAATAGCTGAGTAGTACTCCATTGTGTAAATGTATCATATTTTCTGTATCCATTCCTCTGTTGAGAAACATCTGGGTTCTTTCCAGCTCTGGCTATTATAAAGAAGGCTGCATTGAACATAGTGGAGCATGTGTCCTTATTACCAGTTGGAGCATCTTCTGGATATATGCCCAGGAGATGTATTGCGGGATCCTCCAGTAGTACTGTGTCCAATTTTCTGAGGAACCACCAGACTGATTTCCAGAGTGGTTGTACAAGCTTGCATTCCCACCAACAATGGAGGAGTGTTCCTCTTTCTCCACATCCTTGCCAGCATCTGCTATCACTTGAATTTTTGATCTTAGCTATTCTGACTGGTGTGAGGTGGAATCTCAGGGTTGTTTTGATTTGCATTTCCCTTATGATTAAGGATGCTGAACATTTTTTTTCAAGTGCTTCTCAGCCATTCGGTATTCCTCAGGTGAGAATTCTTTGTTTAGCTCTGAGCCCCACTTTTTAATGCGGTTATTTGACTTTCTGGAGTTCACCTTCTTGAGTTCTTTATATATATTGGATATTAGTCCCCTATCTCATTTAGGATAGGTAAAGATCCTTTCACAATATGTTGGTGGCCTTTTTGTCTTATTTATGGTGTCTTTTGCCTTACAGAAGATTTGAAGTTTTATGAGGTCCCATTTGTCAATTCTCGGTCTTACAGCACAAGCCATTGCTGTTCTATTCAGGAATTTTACACTGTGCCCATATCTTCCAGGCATTTCCCCACTTTCTCCTCTATAAGTTTCAGTGTCTCTGGTTTTATGTGGAGTTCCTTGATCCACTTTGATTTCACATTAGTACAAGGAGATTGGAATGGATCAATTCGTATTCTTCTACATGATAACCACCAGTTGTGCCAGCACCATTTGTTGACAATGCTATCTTTTTTCGAATGGATGGTTTTAGCTCCCTTGTCAAATATCAAGTGACCATAGGTGTGTGGGTTCATTTCTGGGTCTTCAATTCTATTCTATTGGTCTACTTGTCTGTCCTTATACCACTAGCATGCAGTTTTTATCAAAATTAATCTGTATTACAGCTTTAGGTCAGGCATGGTGATTCCACCAGAGGTTCTATTATCATTGAGAAAAGTTTTTGCTATCCTAGGTTTTTTGTTATTACAGATGAATTTGCAAATTGCCCTTTCTAATTCGATGAAGAATTGAGTTGAAATTTTGATGGGGATTGCATTGAAACTGTAGATTGCTTTTGGCAAGATAGCCATTTTTTTACTATATTGATCCTGCCAATCCATGAGCATGGGAGATCTTCTTAATTTTCTTTCTTCAGAGATTTGAAGTTCTTATCATACAGATCTTTCACTTCCTTAGTTAGAGTCACACCAAGGTATTTTATATTATTTGTGACTATTGTGAAGGGTGTTGTTTCCCTAATTTCTTTCTCAGCCTGTTTATCCTTTGTGTAGAGAAGGCCATTGACTTGTTTGAGTTAATTTTATATCCAGCTACTGCTGGATCAGGTTTATCAGGTTTAGGAGTTCTCTAGTGAAATTTTTAGGGTCACTTATATATGCACTATCATATCATCTGCAAAAAGTGATATTTTGACTTCTTCCTTTCCAATTTGTATCCCCTTGATCTCCTTTTTTTGTCGAATTGCTCTGGCTATGACTTCAAATACTATGTTGAATAGGTATGGAGAAGGTGGACAGCCTTGTATAGTCCCTGATTTTAGTGGGATTGCTTCCAGCTTCTCACCATTTACTTTTATGTTGGCTACTGATTGGCTGTAGATTGCTTTTATCATGTTTAGGTGTGGGCCTCGAATTCCGGATCTTTCCAAGATTTTTATCATGAATGGATGTTGGATTTTGTCAAATGCTTTCTCAGCATCTAAGGAGAAGATCATGTGGGTTTTGTCTTTGAGTTTGTTTATATAGTGGATTACATTGATGAATATCCATATATTAAACCATCACTGCATTCCTGGAATGAAACATACTTGGTAGGATGGATGATTGTTTTGATGTGTTCTTGGATTTGGCTAGAGAGAATTTTATTGAGTATTTTTGCATCGATATTCATAAAGGAAATTGGTCTGAAGTTCTCTATCTTTGTTGGGGCTTTCTGTGGTTTAGGTATCAGAGTAATTGTGGCTTCATAGAATGAATTGGGTAGAGTACCTTCTGCTACTATTTTGTGGAATAGTTTTTACAGAACTCGAATTAGATCTTCTTTGAAGGTCTTTTAGAACTCTGCATTAACCCATCTAGTCCTGGGCATTTTTTTTGGGGTTGGGAGACTATTAATGACTGCTTCTATTTCTTTAGGTGATATAGGACTGTTTAGATAATTAATCTGATCCAGATTTAACTTTGGTACCTGGTCTCTGTCTAGAAATATGTCCATTTCATCCAAGTTTTCCAGTTTTGTTGAGTATAGCCTTTTGTAGAAGGATCTGATGGTGTTTTGGATTTTTTCAGGATCTGTTGTTATGTCTCCCTTTTCATTTCTGATTTTGTTAATTAGGATGCTGTCCCTGTGCCCTTTAGTGAGTCTGGCTAAGTGTTTATCTATCTTGTTGATTTTCTCAAAGAACAGCTCCTAGTTTGGTTGATTCTTTGAATAGTTCTTTTTGTTTCCACTTGGTTGATTTGGCCCCTGAGTTTGAATATTTCCTGCTATCTATTGCTCTCGGGTGAATTTGCTTCCTTTTGTTCTATAGCTTTTAGATGTGTTGTCAAGCTGCTAGTGTGTGCTCTCACTAGTTTTTTGGAGGAACTTGGAGCTATGAGTTTTCCTCGTAGAAATGCTTTTATTGTGTACCACAAGTTTGTGTACCACAAGTTTGGGTATGTTGTGGCTTCATTTTCATTAAACTCTAAAAATTCTTTAATTTCTTTCTTTATTCGTTCCTTGACCAAGGTATCTTTGAAAAGAGTGTTGTTCAGTTTCCATGTGAATGTGGGCTTTCCATTATTTATGTTGTTATTAAAGATCAGTCTTAGTCCATGGTGATCTGGTGCGATGCATGGGACAATTTCAATATTTTTGTATCTGTTGAGGCCTGTTTTGTGACCTATTATATGGTCACTTTTGGAGAAGGTACCATGAGTTGCTGAGAAGAAGTTATATCCTTTTGTTTTAGGATAAAATATTTTGTAGATATCTGTTAAATCCATTTGTTTCATAACTTCTGTTAGTTTTAATGTGTCCCTGTTTAGTTTCTCTTTCCATGATCTTTCCATTGATGAAAACGGTGTGTTGAAGTCTCCCACTATTATTGTGTGAGGTGCAATGTGTGCTTTAAGCTTTACTAAAGTTTCTTTAATGAATGTGGCTGCCCTTGCATTTGGAGCATAGATATTCAGAATTGAGAGTTCCTCCTGGAAGATTTTACCTTTGATGAGTATGAAGTGTCCCTCCTTGTCTTATTTGATAACTTTGGGTTGGAAGTCGATTTTATTTGATATTAGAATGGCTACTCCAGCTTGTTTCCTCAGACCATTTGCTATGAAAATTGTTTTCCTGCCTTTCATTCTGAGGTAGTGTCTGTCTTTTTCCCTGAGATGGGTTTCCTGTAAGCAGCAAAATGTTGGGTCCTGTTTGTGTAGCCAGTCTGCTAGTCTATGTCTTTTTATTGGGGAATTGAGTCCATTGATATTAAGAGATATTAAGGAAAAGTAATTGTTGCTTCCTATTATTTTTGTTGTTAGAGTTGGCATTCTGTTCTTGTGGCTGTCTTCTTTTAGGTTTGTTGAAGAATTATTTCCTGCTTTTTCTAAGGCATGGTTTCTGTCCTTGTATTTTTTTTTTTCTGTTATTATCCTTTGAAGGGCTGGGTTCGTGGAAAGATAATGTGTGAATTTGGTTTTGTTGTGGAATACTTTGGTTTCTCCATCTATGGTAATTGAAAGTTTGGCTGGGTATAGTATTCTGGGCAGGCATTTGTGTTCTCTTAGTGTCTGTATAACATCTGTCCAGACTCTTCTGGCTTTCATAGTCTCTGGTGAAAAGTCTGGTGTAATTCTGATAGGCCTGACTTTATATGTTACTTGACTTCTTTCCCTTACTGCTTTGAATATTCTATTTTTTTTTTTTAGTGTATTTGTTGTTCTGATTATTATGTGTTGGGAGGAATTATTTTTCTGGTCTAATCTATTTGGAGTTCTGTAGGCTTCTTGTATGTTCATGGGCATTTCTTTCTTTAGGTTTGGGAAGTTTTCTTCTATAATTTTGTTGAAGATATTTGCTGGCCCTTTCAGTTGAAAATCTTCATTCTGATCTATTCCTATTATCTGTAGGTTTGGTCTTCTCATTGTGCCCTGGATTTCCTGGATGTTTGAGTTAGGATCCTTTGCATTTTGCATTTATTTTTATTGTTTTGCTGATGTTCTCTATGGAATCTTCTGTACTTGACATTCTTTCTTCCATCTCTTGTACTCTGTTGCTGATGCTTGCTTCTATGGTTCCAGATTTCTTTCCTAGGATTTCTATCTCCAGTGTTGCCTCACTTGGTGTTTTTTTCATTGTGTTTATTTCCCTTTTTAGGTCTAGTATGGTTTTGTTCATTTCCATCACCTGTTTGGACGTGTTTTCCTGTTTTTCTTTAAGGACTTTTACCTGTTTGGTTGTGTTTTCCTTTTTTTCTTTAGGAACTTGTAACTATTTAGCAGTGTTCTCCTGTATTTCTTTAAGTGAGTTTTTAAAGTCCTTCTTGATGTCCTCTACCATCATCATGAGATATGCTTTTAAATCCGGGTCTAGGTTTTCGGGTGTGTTGGGGTGCCCAGGACTGGGTGAGGTGGGAGTGCTGTGTTCTGATGATGGTGAGTGGTCTTGGTTTCTGTTAGTAAGATTCTTATGTTTGCCTTTCGCCATGTGGTAATCTCTGGAGTTAGTTGTTATAGTTGTCTCTGGTTAGAGCTTGTTTCTCTCCTGATTCTGTTAGCCTCTATCAGCAGACCTGGGAGACTAACTCTCTCCTGAGTTTCAGTGGTCAGAGCACTCTCTGCAGGCAAGCTCTCCTCTTGCAGGGAAGGTGCACAGATATCTGGCGTTCGGACCTGCCTCCTGTGAGAAGATGAAGGCCTGAAACAGGGCCTGTCCCAGAAGCTGTTAGCTTCTTTAGTCAATGCTCTCACCTGTGCAGACTAGTCTTGAAGGGGTCCGGGAATCAAGATGGCTCCCCCAGATATCTTGCAAAGCCCTCCCGGGTGGGGCGGACACCTCTCCTCTGGCAGGGAAGGTGCCTGGAATTCTGGAACCGGAAATGGGTTCTGCCTCAGAAGCTGTGTGGCTTCTGCCTGTCCCAGAAGCTGTTAGCTTCTGTCATCCACACTCTCACCTGTGCAGACTAGTCTCGGAGGGATCAGGGAACCAAGATGGCTCCCCCATGTGCTCTGTCAAAGCCCTCCTGGGCGGGTCAGACACATCTCCTTGGCAGGGAAGTTGCCCGGATGTCTGGGGCCCAAAACAGGGTCTGCCTCAGAAGCTGTCCTCTAGGGACCTTGGGGGTGTCTACTGACTCTGCACCCAAGGTGACCCGGTGATGGTGCTGACCCGAAGGGACTTGTGACCCTGGTCAGGTTGGGCAACTGTTTTGAGGTAGAATCTCAGGGTTGCTTTGATTTGTATTTCACTGATGACTAAGGATGTTGAACATTTTTTAGGTGCTTCTCAGCCATTTGGTATTCCCCAGTTGAGAATTCTTTGTTTAGCTCTGTACCCCATTTTTAATGGGGTTCTTTGGTTCTCTAGAGTCTAACTTCTTGAGTTCTTTATATATGTTGGATATTAGTCCTCTATCAGACTTAGGGTTGGTAAAGATTTTTCCCAATCTGTAGGTTGCTATTTTGTCCTATCGACAATGTTCTTTACCTTACAGAAACTTTTCAATTTTATGAGGTCCCATTTGTCTATAATTGATCTTAGAGCCTAAGCCATTGGTATTCTGTTCAGGAAAATTTCCCTTGTGCCAATGTGTTCATGGCTCTTTCCCGATTCCTCTTCTATTAGATTTAGTGTATATGGTTTTATGTGGGGATCCTTGATCCACTTGGACTTGAGCTTTTTACAAGGAGATAAGAATGTATCAATTTGCATTCTTCTATATACCTACCTTCAGTTGAAACAGTACCATTGGTTGAATATGCTGCCTTTTTTCCACTGGATGGTTTTGTCTTTTTGTCAAAAATCAAGTGACCATAGGTGTGTGGGTTTATTTCTGGTTCTTCAGTTCTTTTCCATCAATCTACCTGCCTTTCCCTGTACCAATACCATGCAGTTTTATCACTATTCCTCTGTAGAACACCTTGAGATCAGGAATGGTGATTCACTCAGAAGTTCTCTTATTGTTGAGAATAGTTTTCACTATATGTCTATATGTTTTGTTTTTCATTATTCCAGATGAATTTGAAAGTTGTTCTTACTATCTTTGTAAAGAATTGAATTGGAATTTTGATGGGGATTGTATTCCATCTGTATAATGCCTTTGGTAAGGTGATCATTTTTGCTATGTTAATCCTGCTGATCCATGAGCATGGGAGATCTTTCTATCTCCTGAAATCTTCCTCAATTTCTTCAGTGACTTGAAGTTCTGTTTGTACAGATTTTTCACTTGCTTGCTTAGAGTCATACCACGATATTTATATTATTTGTGGCTATTGTGAAGGGTGTCATTTCGCTAATTTCTTTCTCAGTCTCTTTATCCTTTGAGTAGAGGAAGGCTACTGATTTGTTTGAGGTTGTTTTGTATCGAGCCACTTTGCTGAAGTTGTTTATCATCTGTAGGCATTCTCTGGTGGAATTTTTTTGGTCATTTATATATACTATTGTATCATCTCCAAATAGTGATATATTGACTTCTTTCTTTCCAATTTCTATTCTTTGACCTCATTTTGTTGTCTAGTTACTCTGGCTAGAACTTTAAATACTATATTGAATAATTAGGGAGAGAGTGGGCAGCGTTGTGCAGTCCATGATTTTAGTGGAATTGCTTCAAGTTTCTCTCCATTTAGTTTCATGTTGGCTATTGGTTTGCTATATATTGCTTTTATTATGTTTAGCTATGGACCAAGAATTCCTGATCTTTCCAACACTTTTAATATGAAGGGATTGTACTCTGTAAAAAGCTTTTTCAGCATCTAATGAGATAATCATGTGGGTTTTTGCTTTGAGTTTGTGTATATGATGGTACATTGATGGATTTCCTTATATGGAATAATTCCTGTATCCCTGGGATGAAGTCTACTTGGTCATGGTGAATGAACATTTTGATGTGTTCTTAGATTGGTTTGCAAGAATTTTTGAGTATTTTTGCATTGATATTTATAAGGCAAATTGGTTGGAAGTTCTTTTTCTTTGTTAGGTCTTTGTGTGGTTTAGGTATCAGTGTAACTATGGCTTCATAGACCAAATTATGTTGTGTTCCTTCTGTTTCTATTTTGTGGAATAGTTTGAAAAATATTGGCATTAGGTCTCCTTTGAAGGTCTGATAGAATTCTGCACTAAAATCATCTGGCCGTGAGCTTTGTTGTTGTTGTTGTTATTGTTGGGAGACTTTTTATCCCTAAAGAAACTTATATTTCTTTAGGGATAATGGGAATGCTTAGATGGTTTATCCGATCAGGATTCAACTTTGGTACCTAGTATCTGTCTAGAAAATCATCCCTTTTATCTAGGTTTTCCATTTTTGTTGAGTATAGGTTTAGTAGTAGGATCTAATGAAGTTTTGAATTTCCTCAGGTTCTGTTTTTATATCTCTCTTTTCATGTCTTATTTTGTTAATTTTGATACTGTCTCTGTGCCCTCTAGTTAGTTTGGCTAAGAGTTGAAAATCTTGTTGATTTTCTCAAAGAACCAGCTCCCAGTTTAATTGATTCTTTGCATTGTTCTCTTTCTTCTACTTGGTTGATTTCAACCCAGAGATTGATTATTTCCTGTGTCTACTCCTCTTGTTTGTATTTGCTTCTTTTTTGTTCTGGAGTTTTCAAATGTGCTGTTATGCTGCTTGTGTATGACTTCTTCAATTTCTTTAAGGAGGCACTCAGAGCTATGCGTTTTCCTCTTAGTACTGCTTTCATTGTGTCCCATAAGTTTGGATATTATGTACCTTCATTTTTGTTAAATTCTAAAAAGTCTTTAATTTCGTCCCTGACCAAGTAATCTTTGAGCAGAGTTGTTCAGCTTCCATGTGTAAGTGGACTTTCTGTTGTTTTTGTCACTATTGAATATAAACTTTAGTCTGTGATGGTCTGATAGAATACATGGGAGTAATGTAAATGTTCTTGTATCTGTTCAACCTTGTTTGGTGTCCAATTATATTGTTAATTTTGGAGAAGGTACCATGAGTTGGTGCGAAAAAGGTATATTCTTTTGCTTTAAGGTGAAATGTTCTGTAGATATCTACTAAATCCATTTGGTTCATAACTTCCATTAGTTTCACTGTGTCTCTGTTTAGTTTCTGTTTCCATGATCTGTCCATTGGTGAGAGTTAGGTGTTGAAATCTCCCAATATTATTGTGTGAGATGCAATGTGCACTTTGAGCTTTAGTAATGTTTCTTTTACAACTGTGGGTACCCTTGCATTTGCAGCATAGATATTCAGCATTGAGAGTCCATCTTGCTGGATTTTTCCTTTCATGAGTATGTAGTTGTCCTTCCCCATCTTTTTATCTTTTTTTAATTTTATTTTTACATATAGCTTTTAGTTGAAATTCTATTTTATTGAGTGCCTACTCCAGCTTGTTTCTTAGGATCATTTCCTTGAAAATTTTTTTCTAGCCTTTTACTCTGAAGTAGTGCCTGTCCTTCTCACTGAGGTGTGTTTTCTGAATGCACCAAAATGCTGGATTCTGTTTATATAACCAGTCTGTTAGTCTATAACATTTAATTGGGGAATTGAGTCTATTGATGTTGAGAGATATTAAGGACCAATGATTGTTACTTCCTGTTATTTTTGTTGTTAGAGGTGCAATTATATTTGTATTGTTTTCTTCTTTTGGATCTGTTGGGAGAACTAATTTCTTGCTTTTTCTTGCATACAGTTTCCCTCCTTTTGTTGGAGTTTTCCTTCTATTATCCTCTGTAAGGCTGGGTTAGTGGAAAGGTATTATTTAAATTTGGATTTTTCCATGGAATATCTTGGTTTCTTCATCTATGGTAATTGAGAATTTTGGGTATCGTAGCCTAGGCTGGCATTTTTCTTCTGTTAGGGTCTGTATGACATCTGTTCAAGATCTTCTGGCTTTTAGTGTCTCTGTTGAGAAGTCTGGTGTAATTCTGATAGGTTTGCCTTTAGATGTAACTTGATCTTTTAACCTTACTTCTTTTTATATTCTTTCTTTGTTTTATACATTTGGTGTTTTGATATTTATGGGATGGGAGAAATTTCTTTTCTTGTCCAATCAATTTGATATTCTGTGGACTTCTTGTATGTTTATAGACATCTCTTTCTTTATGTTAGGGAAGTTTTCTTTTATAATTTTGTTGAAGATATTTACTGATCTTTTGCACTGGGCATCTTCACTCTCTTCTATACCTATTATTCTTAGGTTTGGTCTTTTCATTTTGTCCTGGATTTTTGTGGATGTTTTCAGTTAGGAGAATTTTGCTTTTTGTATTTTCTTTTACTGTTGTGTCAGTGTCTACTCTGGTATTTTTTAAGTCTGAGATTAATTTTTCTATCTTTTGTATTTTGTTGGTGATGTTTTCATTTGTGACTCTTGATCTCTTTCTAGGATTTTTACCTCTAGGGTTGTCTCCCTTTGTCTTTATTTACATTTTTAGATTCTGGACAATTTGTTTAATTCCTTCATCTGATTGTGTTTTCCTGTATTTCTTTAAGAGATTTCTGAGTTTCCTCTTTAAGGGCTTTTACCTGTTTACCTGTGTTTTCCTGTATTTCTTTAAGGGAGCTATTTATGTCCTTCTTAATGTCTTCTATCATAGTCATGAGATGGGATTTTAGAACTGAATCTTATTTTTCAGGTATGTTGAGTGTATCCAGGGCTTGCTGTGGTAGAAGAACTGGGTTCTGTTGTCAAGTAGCACTGGTTTCTGTTGCTTATGTTCTTGCTTTTGCCTCTTGCCATCTGGATATCTCTGGTGTTAACTGGCCTTGGTGTCTTTGACTGAAGCTTGTCCCTCCTGTGAACCTCTGGGTGAGGGTTCCTGCATCCCATGGGTCTTGGGATGTCCCAGTTAGCTAGGTATTTTGGCAGAAGTTGGGCCTCACCTGTGATCCTGGATATGTCAAGACTCCTGGGTGCAAGCTGTTATTCATCTTTCATTTTTTTATGGTGCAAACTTCTACTCTTTCAAAGTATTCAGTGTTGCTTCTTATACTCTTATGATGGTACTCTTCATTTTCAAGTGGATTTGACTTATAATCACCATGCTAGCACAGCTATGGGTCTGTGTATAGTGGTATCACCAGAAAGTATATCTGATGGCACAGAACTCCTCCTGAATGTGAGCAGCAGCATCCTTTAGGCTGGGGTCCTAGGTTGACTATGATGGAAAAAGTGAGCTGAGCATTGATATTCATCTTTCCAACTTCTCACTGTGGCTGTACTACGACCAACTGCCTCACACTATTACCACTATATTTTCCCCATCATAATGGAGAGTGTGTTCCCTTAAAATGTAAGCCAAATCAAACACTTATACCCATATTTTGGCTTTATCAATGATTTGTGGTAGTAATGATAAGAGCTGTTGATATAACTGACTGTATACTAGTACATTAGAACCTGTTCCTATCACTAGTTTCACATCTGTCTCTCACATTTCTTTACCACATGGCAACCAACATTCTGCCATCAGCTATGACGAGATAAACTGTTTTATATTCCTCATGTGGATGAGACCATTCAGTCTTTGATTTCCTCACCTGGATTATTTCACTTAACATAATTATCCTCTCTCACATCATGGTTGTTACAAATGACAGAATGTCATTTATTTTTATGACTAAATAGTACTCCATTGTATTTGTGCCATGCTGTCTTTATCAATTTATCAAATGATGGACATTGAAGTTCTTTCCATTTTTTTTTCAATGACTATAAATAGTGCTGCAGTCAATGATGAGTACAGATGTCTCTTAGATATCCTGATTCATATTCGTTGAATATATATCTAGCAGTGAGATTTACTGGATCCTATGTAAAGTCTATTTTTAATTTCTGAGGACCTTCTCTGCTGTTTTCTGTAATGGCTGTGCTAATTTCCATTCCCATTAGCAGTGAGAATTCCTTTTCACATATCCTCACCAAACACTTGTCATCAATAGCCTTTGACAACAGCTATGCACATTAGGGTTTTAGCCTGTATTTCTCTGAAAATCAGCTGTGATGAATACTGTTTTTCAATAACTCTTGGACATTTGTATATCTTCATTTGCTAAATGTACATTTTGATTTATTAGCCATTTTCCCATTAGTTTGTAGATAGGTTTTTGTTGTTTGGAGTTCCTCATATTTCCTAGTATTAATCCTTTGTCTGACATAGATTTGTAGGTGTTTTCTGCTGTTCTGTTGGCTGTTTGTTTTGTTTTGCATGTTTTGCAGATTCTTTGTGCTTTCCAGTAACCTCCTTTTGATTTCAGCCTCTGTATCCTTTGCTTTTAGAGACTTGTTTTAAAAAAGTCTTTGTCAATTTCAAAGTTCTGACATATTTTCTCTGTATTGTGTTTTTTCAAATATGAGTTTTATAGCTTCAGGTTTTATATCTAGACCCCCAGTCCATTTTAAGTTTATTTTTATAACTGGTAAAAAACAATTGTAGTTTTACCCTCCCTTATATGAATATACAGTTGTTCTAGCATCAATAATTGAAAAGGTTATCCCTTCTGCAGTGTATTTTCCCCTTATCTGTGCTAAAAATTAGCTGCCTGTACTTTGGGGATCATATCAAGGAAGATATTCTTTTAGACCACTACCTAGCAGCAAGTAAGGTGATTGACAAAGACATTCTTATACTGATGCATGGCTTTCAGTGTAATTAAAAAGAAACATACAAGGTAATCTAGATTTGGTTTCAACTATAAACCCACTTAAGTCTACACACATGTTTTATTAATTATTAGAAATAATGATGTTGATCCCAAGATTACTCTAGTCATCCCATTAGTTGTTCGAGGTTGGTTCAGATTCTCTATTTCCTAATAATTCCATTGTGGTAAGGTGTGCATGTCCAGATGTTTTTATATTTCTTCTACATTTTCAAATGTTTAGTTCATGATAACCTTTAAGAACCTTTTGTGTCCTGGTGGCATTGATTCCTTTTCTAGCTCTGTTTATATTTACTTGACCCATCTTTCTCTTTCCCTAGCTAATCCCTCATTTATTTATCTGTTTAATAAACCAGACTCTAAGCTAAGTGTGGTGCATGCCTATAATCCTAAACAGGAAAACTGTTAGTCCAAGGAGTCCCTTAGCTATATCAGGAAGTCCTTTCTAAAAATCAAGAAAATAACAAGAAAACAAATAAAACAAAACAAACAAACAAACAAGCACAGTCTTCCTGTCCTAAGGAGATATACCCCAGCACATTCACAGAGTTCGCTACTTCACTGCTTTGGAGGTTTACTTATTCTTATTTTTATAATTCCTAAAGATTTATTAGTAGCTTCTTTTTATTTGAGAGATTCTACAATGTGTATATGTGTGTACGCATATGTATATAAAAGCCAGAGATTGATATAAGGGGCAGTTCTGGTGCTTCCTTGTACCCCAATTGGTTCTTGACCTGTCAGTAAAGAAAGCCATAGGCCAATTGCTGGGTAGAAGGTACATGCAGGATTTTCAGGTCTCAGAAGGAAAAGGAAGATACAAGAAAGGAAAGGAGGAATTTTTTGCCATGCCTTAGAGGGAGAAGAAGCCAGCAGTCATATGTGGTCTTGGGAGGAGCTGGGGCCTGTGGACACTACTACAGGTGGGTTGTCATGGATGTTTGGCAGGGGCTAAGTGAGACTAGCCACTGAGGTAGCCATAATCTTAATTGGTCATAATCTTAATTCTCATCAATTTTTATAATTGATGAGAAGTTTAACTTATTATTTCTTATTGGTACAGAATTTATTTTGATACAGATTTAAGGTTTTTATTGCTATGAATTTCTTGTACTAATAAAAAATTAATGTTGTTACTATGAGATAGGCATTGTGCCTGTGCAACTCACTTAAGAATACAAAGCTTAGACCCAATCCTTCTATAACTGCTATTGCAAACTCTTTTTAGATGATTAAGCAATACATGTTAAGGGCCAGAGAGCAAACTCATGGTTATGTTAGATTCTGATTTAATTATAAAAGGGTGTTTTATTATATTTTAATTAAAAATAGCTAAGAATAGTCAAGGTTTAATAGTATATATATAGATAGCCTTCCAAAGCATCAGATATCCACAGAATGTGACATTTAAGGTTATTTAATCATTGGACAGTGAGACATATCAGCTCCTGACAGCACTTCCTTATTGGTTCAAAGAAGATCTTAAGCATCTTCACCTCCAGGCAAGGTTGCTTAGTGTGGTAAGGCAGACACTTGGTAGAAATTGTCTATTTCATCTGCAGACAAAATACTTTCCAGAAAAAGGACATATTATGCAGAATAGTAGACTGTTGGCTCTGGCAATACAGGGTAAGCAGTCCTTAATAATTTTGCTTCATAAAAGTCTGTCAGATGATCCTGGGCCAGAAGGCCAAAAAGACTGATACTCTAAGGTTTTGAGGAATTAAAAGGCTGTCCATGTAGTCAGCTGTCTCTACAGTTGTTTGAGAAGTTATATTTTCTACATATGTGCTTTCTACATACTCAGATAATTTTTAAGTCATTCTCAGATTTCTGATGGGGTTGAAGACTAGCTTTAGTCTCATAATAAAACTCAAGCTGTCTGACATTGAGCAAGAGAGTTTATAGTATGGATGACATGGTTTTCAGGTGGTGTTACAGGCTAAAATCTAATCTAGGGATAGAATCATAACTCTGTCAGTTGAGAATGATGGTTGACAAATATGATGTTCTAGATGTCATTTGTATATCATACTGTGTAATTTACATGATTTTTATGGTTTTGTTCAATCTATATATGGAAGAAGAGTTATTTTTTAGTTTTTTCTTGAACAGAAAGGTGAGGTGTAGGGTGCAGTTCTGTCATGTTCCCCAATTGGTTCTTGATCTGTCAGTAAAGAAAGTCACAGACTAATTGGTGGGAGGAAGGTACAGATGGGGATTCTAGGTCCCAGGAGATAAATGCAGATGCAAGGAAGGAGAGGAGATTTTTGTCATGATTTGGAGAGAGAGGAAGCCAGCAGTCATATGAGGTCTTGGAAGGAACGGTGGCCTGTGGCCACTACTACAGGCAGGTTGTCATAGATGTTTGGCAAGGGCTAGGTGGGATTAGCCATTGAAGTTTAGGGACAAAAATATTATTAAGGGTATGCTTCTCCAGGCAGGAGATAGTAATGCACATCAATTGTGTCCTAAGGCAAGTTGAAAAGGAACAATCTCTCTCTCTCTCTCTCTCTCTCTCTCTCTCTCTCTCTCTCTCTCTCTCCTTCTCCTGCCCACCCCCTGTGTGTGTGTGTGTGTGTGTGTGTGTGTGTGTGTGTGTGTGTGTGTGTGTGTGTTTTGTCCAAAGATTAAAAGGAAACTGGGTGGAGGCTGGTAGCACAGTCACCTCCTGGAGCTAAAGGCATGTAGAGAGTAAAACTACATACTACAGACTGACAATGAATGCCTTTCTCAATTGCCTTTTCAAATTGTTTTTGAGACAAGGTCTTGTACAGAACCAGGAACCCACTGAGATTTAGGGTAGGGTAGTGTGCAAAACAATACCAGGGATCTGTCTGTTCCTACCTAGCACTTGAATTATAGGCATGTTTTGTTGTGCCTAGCATTTTAATGGAAGAACTGGAGGTCCAAACTCAGGTCCTCATGCTTATGTAGCAAACACCTCACAAACAGAGACCTTACTTCTTACCTTCTACCTTCTCAGTGTGATTTTTCTAACCTGACTTCTTGTTGTGTGGCGTTTACTGTTTTCCAAATGTTGTGTCCCTTTCACATCCCTTTTTGGTTGCTTCAAGGATTTTTAAATTTATCTCTGATTTCTTCCTTGATTAATCATTGCAAAGTATGTCATTTAATTTCAATGTTTTTGTACAATTTTGTTAATCATTATATTCTAATTCTAGAATACGCTAAATATATTTTCAACTTTTAAGAATTATTGAGACTTGTATTATGGTCTAGCATGTGATCTATCTTGGAAACTATTCCATGAGCTGATGAGAAAACAACAAAACAAAACAGACAAATAAACAAACAAAATCAGCAACTTTGTGATGGGTAGCTTTTAACTGGAATCCTCTTTGAGTATTTTTTAGGCCCATTTGGTTTGCAGTGCAACTGGATGGATTTTTTCATTGTGGATCATGTCTGTTTCATTGATTATAAATAAACATGGATACTCTCTTTTACTTTTGACTCCATATGCTTGGCATATCTTACTGCATTCTTTACACATTCCACGGGTGTTCTTAGAGGTGATGTCACTTTCTTGTAAGCAACACAGATTTGAGTCATGCTTTTCAATCCACTTAGTAACTCTATTTAGATTCCTAGTTATCCTAGTGCTTCTCTCTGAGTACAGCAACCTTTGTGTACTAACATATTGACATGAAGGATTTTTGCTGATAGGTATTGTCTTTTTTTTAAAATACATTTTTACTAGTTCTTTGAGTATTTAGTACAGTATGTGTTGATCATATTTAGCCCCCCTCTCCATCTCTTCCAAAATCCACTCCTCTTTCTGTCTCGTGGAGCTTTGTGTCATTCTTCTCTATTTAGGACAATTTGGGCTCCCCAACTAATCTTGGTTATGTGGTCTTCTACTGTACTTTGGTCAAATTATCAGGGACCACACTCAGAAGAAACATCTTGAAGGAGAGAGAGGCAAGAGGCAGTTTTACCAGGAGAGTTTTACAAAGATAGGTGGCAGAGAGAGAACCAGTTAGACATAGGGGAAGACAGAATAAGCCAGAGAATTAGAAGGAACCAGAAGATTAGATCAGGTTGCCAAAGTTGGTATGAAGCCAAGCAAAGCAATCCAGAGTCCAACAGGGAAGTCTGATTGAGTCAGTCAGATTGGTGAGTAGTTTGATTCAAATTAGTTGAGTTGAACCAGCCAAGCAGAGTTCAGAAAGCACTTCTAGAAAGGGGGAGCTTATTCCCCAGTAAGCATCCAAAATGTTAATTCCATCTGGTGAATATAAGTTACATTTATATATCTTGGCCAGTTGAGGATATCTGTTGATCAGCATCTACCACAAACAGAAGCTACTCTGATGAGGGTTAATTCCTTAATCCAGGAGTATAATGACCTATCATTAGAAGTATTTTAATATTATGTCCATTTAATAGAATAACAGTAATATATTCACTGGTAATGTCTATAATCTGTCTAGCCATAGTTTCATAGTTTTTTAAAAATCTATCACAAATTTATGATTTCTGGTTATCATGGGACTGTACAACATTTTGATTATAACAAGCTATTTTAAATGATAGCAATTTAATGTAATCATAAAGACAACAGAAACACACAAAAGTGTAAGAGAACATTTTCTAGGAAAATTTGACACTTGTATTCCATCCCTCTCTGTACTTTGAGTGTTTCCTCATTTTTTTTTTGTTATTCTTTTCTTCTTCTTCCAATTTGTATTTTCAAATGGCCCATCTACATGCTCACTAATTATGCTTGATTTCTCCCATCAGCAATGCTTTTTACTGATATTTCAATATCATCATTGCATCTATTTTTAACTCAGGAATTTACTTGATTTTTTAAAATGATATCTCTTTGTTAAAATTTTCCTATACTACTGAAACATTTCTCTTTGTTTTCTTAAGGTCATTGGACTTCTTTAATATGGTCCTTTTCAATTTAATCTGACTTCTCGTCTACATTACCTGTTCTGTTTCTAGTACCTTAATAGGTAGAGTTATAAGTTCCTAAAAGCTATTGTCAAATGAAATCAGTCATCAGAAGATTCAATAATTCCAAACTTTTGTACTGTAGTTCTTTGTCCTTCTAGAATTATTTTTTTGTTTTGTTTTGTTTTTTGTTTTTGTTTTTGTTTTTCAGGACAGGATTTCTCTGTATAGCCCTGGCTGTCCTGGAACTCACTTTGAGAACCAGGTTGGCCTCGAACTCAGAAATCTGCCTGCCCCTGCCTACTGAGTGCTGGGATTAAAGGCATGCACTACTATGCCCAGCTTCCTTCTAGAATTTCTAATCATTTCTAATCAGGCTGATAATTTTCTCAGAGCCCATAGTCACTTTTGCTATTTCAGCAAGGTACAGATTTTCCAGGAGTTACTTGTGTGTTATTGGTACTATTTCAATGGTTGAAGGCCATCCAAGCCTAGATTTGTCCTAAATATGATATTGAAAAAAAAAGTAGCTGTCCCTACAAATCTCTTTGGGGGCCAGAACAGACTAGATGACTTGTTTATAGTGTATAGTAAGACTATGAGAGATACATCTGAGCTCTAGATAGTCACTATGGATAGACCCATCGCAGTATTCTATGCCATACCCAAGATGATTAAGATGCAAAGCAGAGTCCTACCCTGGAACCCACAGACAGTAAAAAGCAGCACAACCCTTGGCTAGAAACAAAATCCTTGCTTATAGAAGCTATGGATTATTGATGTGGTCTCAAGGCCCAAGGCTGCTTAGCCAGTTACAGATGATGTAATTAATTTGGGATGTAAGTATGATGGACTGGGGCCATTTCAGAGGCTTCATACCTATATAAGTATGGGATTTGCATACTTAAGTTCTTCCCAGTACTAGGTTTTATTACTCTAGATTAAAATCTCAGAGTTATAGTTGTGTTGAACTCCAGCGAATGGGATCCTGTGTCATGCTATGCTGCTTAAAGTTGGAGCAGTGTTGGAAAAGATAAACCCTTGGTTTTATAGGTTGACAGTAATATGAGTATCTTTTATTTTACCTGATTTAATTGTTGTTGCCAAATCTTACTATCTCAGTCTACTAATCTAGCTCTAATCCTGAAAGCTTCTAACCTACATACAATCATATGTAGGGCTAGAATATTTTCAGCTTCTGAGACTTGCTGCTGAATAAGCTCACTTTTTTCTTTCTTTCTGAGCTGTGGCTAACTGGTTCTACTCAGCTGTTCTGGCTCAAATTTCTCTCCAAGATGACTGATTTAATCTAGCTTCTGTTTTGGACTCTGACTTTTGCTCTGTTTGACCTCAAACTTACTCTGGCAGTCTGCACTTATATTTTGGTTCATTCTCATTCTCTGGGTTGTCTTTGCCTGCGTCTAGCTTGTTCTTTTTCTGTCATGTGCCTCTGTTAAATTCTCTCAGTAAAATTTCCTTCTTCCTTGTATTTCTCTTGTTCTACAGTGTTCTCTTAAGTAGCTTCCTTTTCTTCTTTCCCCTGAAGTTGGGCATATCCTATTCTGTCAAATCTTTCTCTGATTTATCATTTTGTCTGCTCCTCAATTAGGTATCACTTTCAAACATGGGTGCTTCTTTCTACAAACTAACTTTATCTTCATTGTTTGTGATTAAAGGTGTGTACTATGGGCATGTCTATGTTCTACCCAGAGGTATTAAAAGGTGTGTGCCAAAGCTGAACCAGACTCAAACAAGAAACTGCTTCTTTCAGTACCTAAAGCAATCTCAAGGATCACAGTATGATCAAATATTTTACAATACAGTAATGTAGTTTTCACTTGAGTTTTACAGTCATGAGTACCTACATTGCCTCAGCAATTTCCATGTCTATAGATGCTAATGATATTAGTTGAAATGGGAGTATATTCTGATGGCAAAGGTGTCTGCCTAATTCTGAACCATTTCTGTTCCTCCATCTGCAAACAGTGTACTTGTCATACTTGTATTAGATGAGACTAACAGGACAGGCAGTAAAACAGATTTACGGTCTAAGGCCAATTCTGAGCTAGACTATAACTAGTCTCACTGTCACATGGACCCTAATAGCTTCAGCAAGATGTAGTGTGTATCTCAGACTCTCCACGTCTGAAGAGGGGGCAGGTGTAAACTTAAAGCAGCCCTACCAGAACACAGTTTTTTTCCTGAGGTTGGGTTGCTCCAAATGATACATCTGTAACCATGCCCCATGTAACCATCACTTGTTTACAGGGACTTTAGTTTCCATGAGGTACCAGTTTAAAAGCAGTAGGCCTGACAGGAGCTCCTGTTCTGTTGACACTGAAGGAGAACTGAGTGGTAGGAGGCAGTTAGGTCATTACCCTAAAGCTATTCTACATGTTCAATCTGGAATGGAAAGGTTGTGAGCCTTGTCTGGACTTTCTTATAATTCTGAGTGTTATGTCTTGACTTATTTCTCTTTCTGTTCAAGTGAGTAATGACACTCCCAGCACAGGGATGCATGGAGTTAGGGAAGTAAAGACATTTTTTTTCCATGTATGCCTTTTAAAGGAATCTTCTCATTATATTATAAGAAATAACCACTGTGAACTCCCTAGGCTTCCTTGACTCTTGTGAAAGTAAAATTGTGCATGAATGTTTAGCTTTTTGTGCCCCTGGGAAACAATTGTGAGGTTCTTAGTCAACATCAACTTGCTCAGCCTCTATAAATATACCTTATTGAGAAATTCTAGTTATTTTCAGCATTTATCACTCTTTTTATGAAGTTCTTCATGCAAGGGATCTGAATTTAATTTGGTCATTGCTATTACAAGCTCCTGGAGGCCACATATACCTTGTTACTAATAAATTCTTGCTAACTACCTGATGCTCAACTCAGAGCAGCCTAGAAAAAAAGAATCATGGATTTCTTTCTTCCCACAACAAAAGGAGCTAAGCATTGTTGTCCACTTACTATCATACATTACTACCAATTCAAAATGGGAAAAATAAAAACTTTTAAAGTGAGGAGACACGGCTCCTTTTAAATACGCAGGAATATTCCACAAATCACTTATTTCCTTTTTAAAAAAATATGTGTATTAATATAAGATAGATATTTAAAATATATAGTTATAGTCCCTCAAAAGTCATGGTAGCTGGTAATGCTGGAAATATTAATCTTTGATTTCTATGCACTGAGAAAATTAAAATCAGTAAAATGATCATAAAGCTATACATTTCTCAGGAACCACCAAATTACATTTCACATGGAGTTTGAGTCCAAGTAAAGAAATGTACTTATGATAGAAGCAGAATTATTGTTCAGAAAATTTAGGAAAAAAATCTTGCTTTGAAAAGTTTTGTGAAAAATACAGACTTCTTAAAATACAAAAATAAAAGCAATGGAATTTTGAGATTACATGTCCTTTGTATATCTTCTCCACTACTCTACCTCATAGAACCTAAAACTTTTTAACTGAGTTTTAGAAAATCCTATTTAAAATGTAAAGGATAAAAAAGAATCAAGTCCATAAATGTAGCAGTGTTTTGCCCTCATAGTTTGAAATACCAACCTGATATTGCTATGCCTGAAATTGAGCTGTTTGCTTCTAACGCACAGTTTTGTTCAGCAATACTGGTAGAACTAAGCTCATTGTTAAGTACTCATTGTTGAGAATAAACAAACCTTTGAATAAATGTTTTTGTTCTTCAATATTTGATATTCTCTTTATTTTAAACTCAATTAAATAAACATACTGTTGTGGTTTATTTATTCCTGTCTCAAATTCATTTTTGGCCTTTCTATTCATAGGAATGATCAGAATCATTCAGTTAAACAATCAACAAATGTATACTGTTACCTACACTGAAACAACTTTGGAACACTGAATTGTAATGCCATTTGTGTGAATCTTAACATATAAAAGCTCTACTTAAGACATGTCAGACTTCTGTTATTATATCATCAACCAAAATAACCTTTAACAAGTTGAAAGTTACTCTATTAAAGCTATTCTAGATTGACAGAGCAAAGCAGGAAAGATAAAGTTGTTTGGTGATTACTCAAAATTATTTTTAACAATTTATTTTGAAATAGTTTAAAACTCAAAGGGAAGACATAATATATGAATTTTTGTGCAGTCCTTATTCATCTTTACTAGTAACTAACTAATTAATGAATTAATGCATGAGATGGTGACCCAGACTGCTCAGAAAAGACTTAGGTGACCATGAACCTACACATGCAGTTCAAAGTAAAATTTTAAGAAAAACTATTTCAAAAGTTTTGCCATAAGGCCAACCTCAGATTTGCAGTCCCCTACCTGGCACTTTCTGAATGCTGATGTTACAGATGTGCAACACCATTTCTGGCTCGCTAATTTTGAAAAATTAGATTCCTTCTTCTTTGCTTTGTGCAGGGTCTTGTACAAATTGTCCTAACACAGGTGCCATGATTTTCTTGAGACTTCTCTTCAATGGCTAATCCTCATCATTGCTTTGTGATTGGATGACACTTGTGAGAGTACTGGTCTACCCTTGTAGAATAATCTCCACATAAGGCAGAATCATATGTACCCCAAGTAGTTCCTTTTTTGGCATGGATACTTCAAAAAGTAATGTGCCTTTCTCACTTGAATTATTGGGAAATATATGATTTTAGTAAATCCTTTATGGTAATTATAAACTAGTATTGCTTAATTTTTACTGTAAATTTACCTTTTGTGTATGAAATTATAATAAATTTAGAGAGCTTTAAAGATTCTTCAAATATACTTTTTCATCTAAAACATTTGACATTTAATTTTAGGATTTATTGATGAATGTGGATAGCAACAATTTTTGTCATTTAGTTGTGACTTTACTGTACCGTGTATTTTTTTCATCATCTTGTTACTTATAAAAGCATGGACTCATGGATGCTCACTCAATAGGTAGGACTGCAATATTGCTATTGATTATTTTGATACGATTTTGACCCAAATTTGCTATGAATAACCTTTTTATATTACCTTCTATTCTTTTGATATATTGCATCTTCTCTGAGCATATTTTTATTTGTGACATAAGAATCTAAACTCATTTTTTTAAAATTCTACATGTGTGTGGTATGCATGGATATGCATGTGTGTTTCCATATGTGTGCACATTTGTGTGTTTGGAGGCCTTAGGTTGATATTGAATGTGTTCCTCTGTCTCTCTATATATATTATATGGTGAGATCTGAGTCTCTCACCAAGTCAAAACTTAAAATTTTAGCTACTCTGTTAGCAGTTCACTCTGGGGATTCTCTGTTTTACTTTACCTTGTCTTTAGTAAGTAGGGACATAGGTGGCTGCCACCTTCACCTAGGCATTTCATGTTGATCCTAGGAATCTTAACTCCTGTCCACACACTGGAGTGACAATCACTTTACATACTGAGGCATAACTTCAATGTTTTCTGTTTCAGAACTGTAGGGATCACTTCATAAAGAAGATATGGTTTATTCTATTGAAAAGCAGGTTTCAGGAAGTAAGATCTAGATGCTAAGTATGTTAATTGTTGCTAGTATATGAATGCTGATGTCTCAGTGGCCAAAACTTAAAAAAAAATCTGTGCATAATAACATGGACATACATTCATATATTTTTATTCCTGTTGCATGTTTAAATGTACACATTGTGTGTGTGTTGTATGTGTGTAAAACATTTTGGAGGTTTTGCTTTGTTTTTGAGACAGGGTCAGATTGTAGCACAGTCTGGCCTTGAATCAGATCTTCCCGCTTCAGAGTCTTAAATGTTTGGACTATAGGCATGGGCCACTACACCTGATTTGTACAACACATTTTCAAATTGAGCTCACACATGACTCTCCAATTTCACTCCCACTTCCTGTGGCTCAGGCTAGCCTACCCCTTTTCTCATTTATAATGTTTTATCCAGGCAGAGAGAAGTCTTGTTCTCATTACGCATGTTATATCACATATTCGATTAACCTTAGCATACACAAAATGCTGCAGATTGGCTCACACATTCTCTTGTAAAAATGAATGCTATCACTGACTGGAGCATGGAACTTGTTGGGGCTCTTTTGAGCTTTACTGGTAAGGAATATCCTCTATCTTCATCCTCTTATTAAATAGCCAAAGTATTACTTAACAGAGTTTTCAGTCTCCCTGAGGTTTTGTTATTAATCTACAATATGATTGAATCTTTTGTGTGGTTTTTGTTTTATTTTGGGCTTTCTCCAAATATTGGTTGAATTTGAAATTTTTACATATTAATTTTAAAGGTACACACAGGAGTACAGGATTACAGAATGTATAGAGACATGTATTTGCCTCTACAACCATGTTGGCATAAACTTATTACTCTCAAAATACTTTAAGATACTAGTTTCTTGATCAGTCCATAATATGAATTGAATACAATATCTTGAGGTTTGTTATTTCCGTTAGCAAAATACACTTGAAAATCATATGTGGAGACTGCTCTGGTTGGGGAGAGAGAAATCCGGCCTACATAGGGCCACAAGCCTCTTCCGGTCAGAAAAGCACCAGGGTAGCTAGGGCGCAGGGTCGGCTGACACTCGCCAGCTACCCACAACACCCTCCACAGGATCTTAAGACTTCTGGTGAGTGGAACACAGCTTCTGCTCCAATCCAATTGCGCGCCTGACCTGAGACTGCATTAGTTAGGGAAGCAGAAAACCGGCCTGAGTAGGACCACAGGCCTCTTCTGGCTGGACCAGCACCGGGGTACTGCCAGCTACCCACGACCCCCACCACAGGATTTTGAGACTGCTGGTTAGTGGAACACAGCTTCTGCTCCAGTCCAATCACACGGGACCTGAGACTGCATTAGTTAGGGAAGCAGAAAACCGGCCTGAGTAGGACCACAGGCCTCTTCCGGCTGGACCAAAACCACTCACCATCATCAGAACCCAGCACTCCCACTTCGCCCAGTCCAGGGCACCCCAACACACCGGAAAAGCTAGACACGGATCTAAAAGCATATCTCCTGATGATGGTAGAGGACTTCAAGAAGGACTTTAATAACACACTTAAAGAAATACAAAGGAACACTGGTAAACAGGTAGAAGACAGTAAAGAGGAAGCACAAAAATCCCTTAAAGAATTGCAGGAGAACACTGCTAAAGAGTTACAAATCCTTAAAGAAAAACAGGATAACATAATCAAACAGGTAGAAGTCCTTAAAGAAAAACAGGAAAACACATCCAAACAGATGATGGAAATGAACAAAACCATACTAGACCTAAAAAGGGTAGTAGACACAATAAAGAAAACCCAAAATGAGGCAACACTGGAGATAGAAACCCTAGGAAAGAAATCTGGAACCATAGATACGAGCATCAGCAACAGAATACAAGAGATGGAAGAGAGAATCTCAGGTGCAGAAGATTCCATAGAGAACATCGGCACAACAATCAAGGAAAATGTAAAATGCAAAAAGATCCTAACTCAAAACATCCAAGAAATACAGGACACAATGAGAAGACCAAACCTACGGATAATAGGAGTGGATGAGAATGAAGATTTTCAACTCAAAGGACCAGCAAACATCCTCAACAAAATTATAGAAGAAAACTTCCCAAATCTAAAGAAAGAGATGCCCATGAACATACAAGAAGCCTACAGAACTCCAAATAGACTGGACCAGAAAAGAAATACCTCCCGACACATAATAATCAGAACAACAAATGCTCTAAATAAAGATAGAATACTAAAAGCAGTAAGAGAAAAAGGCCAAGTAACATATAAAGGCAAGCCTATCAGAATTACACCAGATTTTTCACCAGAGACTATGAAAGCCAGAAGATCCTGGACGGATGTTATACAGACACTAAAAGAACACAAATTCCAGCCCAGGCTACTATACCCAGCCAAACTCTCAATTAACATAGATGGAGAAACCAAAGTATTTCACAACAAAACCAAATTCACACATTATCTCTCCACGAATCCAGCCCTTCAAAGGATAATAACAGAAAAAAACCAATACAAGGACAAGAACCACGCCCTAGAAACAACAAGAAGGTAATCCCTCAACAAACCTAAAAGAAGACAGCCATAAGAACAGAATGCCAACTTTAACAACAAAAATAACAGGAAACAACAATTACTTTTCCTTAATATCTCTTAATATCAATGGACTCAACTCCCCGATAAAAAGCCATAGACTAACAAACTGGCTACACAAACAAGACCCAACACTTTGCTGCTTACAGGAAACTCATATCAGAGAAAAAGATAGACACTACCTCAGAATGAAAGGCTGGAAAACAATTTTCCAAGCAAATGGTATGAAGAAACAAGCTGGAGTAGCCATTCTAATATCTGATAAGATTGACTTCCAACCCAAAGTCATTAAAAAAGACAGGGAGGGACACTTCATACTCAGCAAAGGTAAAATCCTCCAAGAGGAACTATCAATCCTGAATATCTATGCTCCAAATACAAAGGCAGCCACATTCATTAAAGAAACTTTAGTAAATCTCAAAGCACACATTGCACCTCATACAATATTAGTGGGAGACTTCAAAACACCACTTTCACCAATGGACAGATCATGGAAACAGAAACTAAACAGGGACACAGAGAAACTAAGAGAAATTATGAATCAAATGGATCTGGCAGATATCTACAGAACATTCTATCCTAAAACAAAAGGATATACCTTCTTCTCAGCACCTCATGGTACCTTCTCCAAAATTGACCACATAATGGGTCACAAAACAGGCCTCAACAGATACAAAAATATTGAAATTGTCCCATGCATCCTATCAGATCACCATGGACTAAGGCTGATCTTCAATAACAAAATAAATAATAGAAAGCCAACATTCACGTGGAAACTGAACAACACTCTTCTCAATGATACCTTGGTCAAGGAAGGAATAAAGAAAGAAATTAAGGACTTTTTAGAGTTCAATGAAAATGAAGCCACAACATACCCAAACTTATGGGACGCAATGAAAGCATCTCTAAGAGGAAAACTCATAGCTCTGAGTGCCTCCAAAAGGAAACTAGAGAGAGCACACATTAGCAGCTAGACAACATACCTAAAAGCACTAGAACAAAAGGAAGCAAATTCACCCAAGAGGAGTAGACGGCAGGAAATAATCAAACTCAGGGGCGAAATCAACCAAGTGGAAACAAGAAAAACTATTCAAAGAATCAACCAATCAAGGAGCTGGTTCTTTGAGAAAATCAACAAGATAGATAAACCCTTAGCCAGACACACTAGAGGGCACAGGGAAAGCATCCTAATTAACAAAATCAGAAATGAAAAAGGAGTCATAACAACAGATCCTGAAGACATCCAAAACACCATCAGATCCTTCTACCAAAGGCTATACTCAACAAAACTGGAGAACCTGGATGAAATGGAGAAGTTCCTAGACAGATACCAGGTACCAAAGTTGAATCAAGATCAGGTTAATGATCTAAACAGCCCTATATCCCCCAAAGAAATAGAAGCAGTCATTAATAGTCTCCCAACTAAAAAAAGTCCAGGACCAGATGGGTTTAGTGCAGAGTTCTATCAGACCTTCAAAGAAGATCTAATCCCAGTTCTTCACAAACTATTCCACAAAATAGAAACAGAAGGTACTCTACCCAACTCATTCTATGAAGCCACAATTACTCTGATACCTAAACCACAAAAAGACCCAACAAAGATAGAAAACTTCAGACCAATATCCCTTATGAATATTGATGCAAAAATCCTCAATAAAGTTCTTGCTAACCAAATCCAAGAACACATCAAAACAATCATCCATCCTGACCAAGTAGGTTTCATCCCAGGGATGCAGGGATGGTTCAATATACGAAAATCCATCAACGTAATCCAGTATATAAACAAACTCAAAGACAAAAACCACATGGTCATCTCGTTAGATGCGGAAAAAGCATTTGACAAGATCCAACACCCATTCATGATAAAAGTCTTGGAAAGATCAGGAATTCAAGGCCCATACCTAAACATGATAAAAGCAATCTACAGCAAACCAGTAGCCAACATCAAAGTAAATGGTGAGAAGCTTGAAGCAATCCCTCTAAAATCAGGGACTAGACAAGGCTGTCCACTTTCTCCATACCTATTCAACATTGTACTTGAAGTCCTAGCCAGAGCAATTCGATAACAAAAGGAGATCAAAGGGATACAAATTGGAAAAGATGAAGTCAAAATATCACTCTTTGCAGATGATATGATAGTATATATAAGTGACCCTAAAAATTCCACCAGAGAACTCCTAAGCCTGATAAACAGCTTCGGTGAAGTAGCTGGATATAAAATTAACTCAAACAAATCAATGGCCTTTCTCTACACAAAGAATAAACAGGCTGAGAAAGAAATTAGGGAAACAACACGCTTCTCAATAGTCACAAATAATATTAAATATCTTGGCGTGACTCTAACTAAGGAAGTGAAAGATCTGTATAATAAAAACTTCAAGTCTCTGAAGAAAGAAATTATAGAAGATCTCAGAAGATGTAAAGATCTCCCATGCTCATGGATTGGCAGGATCAACATTGTAAAAATGGCTGTCTTGCCAAAAGCAATCTACAGATTCAATGCAATCCCCATCAAAATTCCAAATCAATTCTTCAACAAATTAGAAAGTGCAATCTGCAAATTCATCTGGAATAACAAAAAACCTAGGATAGCAAAAACTCTTCTCAAGGATAAAAGAACCTCTGGTGGAATCACCATGCCGGACCTAAAGCTCTACTACAGAGCAATTGTGATAAAAACTGCATGGTACTGGTATAGTGACAGACAAATAGACCAATGGAATAGAATTGAAGACCCAGAAATGAACCCACACACCTATGGTCACTTGATCTTCGACAAGGGAGCTAAAAACATCCAGTGGAAGAAAGACAGCATTTTCAACAAATGGTGCTGGCACAACTGGTTTTTAACATGTAGAAGAATGTGAATCGATCCATTCCTATCTCCTTGTACTAAGGTCAACTCTAAGTGGATCAAGGAACTTCACATAAAACCAGAGACACTGAAACTTATAGAGGAGAAAGTGGGGAAAAGCCTTGAAGATATGGGCACAGGGGAAAAATTCCTGAATAGAACAGTAATGGCTTGTGTTGTAAGATCGAGAATTGACAAGTGGGACCTCATGAAACTACAAAGCTTTTGCAAGGCTAAAGACACCATCAATAAGACAAAAAAACCACCAACAGATTGGGAAAGGATCTTCACCTATCCTAAATCAGATAAGGGACTAATATCCAACATATATAAAGAACTCAAGAAGGTGGACTCCAGAAAGTCAAATAACCCCATTAAAAAATGGGGCTCAGAACTGAACAAAGAATTCTCACCTGAAATACCGAATGGCAGAGAAGCACCTGAAAAAATGTTCAACATCCTTAATCATCAGGGAAATGCAAATCAAAACAACCCTGAGATTCCACCTCACACCAGTCAGAATGGCTAAGATCAAAAATTCAGGTGACAGCAGATGCTGGCTAGGATGTGGAGAAAGAGGAACACTCCTCCATTGTTGGTGGGATTGCAAGCTTGTACAACCACTCTGGAAATCAGTCTGGCGGTTCCTCAGAAAATTGGACATAGTACTACCGGAGGATCCAGCAATACCTCTCCTGGGCATATATCCAGAAGATGTCCCAACCGGTAAAAAGGTCACATGCTCCACTATGTTCATAGCAGCCCTATTTATAATAGCCAGAAGCTGGAAAGAACCCAGATGTCCCTCAACAGAGGAATGGATACAGAAATTATGGTACATTTACACAATGGAGTACTACTCAGCTATTAAAAAGAATGAATTTATGAAATTCCTAGCCAAATGGATGGACCTGGAGGGCATCATCTTGAGTGAAGTAACACAATCACAAAAGAACTCACACAATATGTATTCACTGATAAGTGGATATTAGCCCAAAACTTAGGATACCCAAGATATAAGATACAATTTGCTAAACGCATGAAACTCAAGAAGAATGAAGACCAAAGTGTGGACACTGTGCACCTTCTTAGAATTGGGAACAAAACACCCAGGGAAGGAGTTACAGAGACAAAGTTCGTAGCTGTGATGAAAGGATGGACCATTTAGAGACTGCCGTATCCAGGGATCCATCCCATAATCAGCTTCTAAACGCTGACACCATTGCATACACTAGCAAGATTTTGCTGAAAGGACCCAAATATAGCTGTCTCTTTTGAGACGATGCCGGGGCCTAGCAAACACAGGAGTGGATGTTCACAGTCAGCTATTGGATCTATCACAGGGCTCCCAATGGAGAAGCTAGAGAAAGTACCCAAGGAGCTAAAGGGATATGCAACCCTAATGTTGGAACAACATGATGTACTAACCAGAACCCCGGAGCTCTTGTCTCTAGCTGCATATGTATCGAAAGATGACCTAGTCGGCCATCAATGGAAAGAGAGGCCCATTGGACTTGCAAACTTTATATGCCCCAATATAGGGGAATGCCAGGGCCAAAAGAATGGGAATGGGTGGGTAGGGAAGTGGGGGGCGCTATGGGGGACTTTTGGGATAGCATTGGAAATGTAATTGAGGAAAATATGTAATAAAAATATTAAAAAAAAAGAAAATCATATGTGATATATAAACCAATACTTTGTTAACTTTGTATGGCCAAGTAGTATTCTGTTTCTGAATGTATCAAGAATTGATTACTCATCTATCAGAGAAGTACATTTGTGTTGCTTCTGGGATTTGACAATTTATCAATAAGATTACTATAGAGTTAAATGATACATGTGTATATTTACATATATATATGTGTATAATTTCTTTCAACATGTTTTCCTGTATTTTGTGGGAGAAAATAACCAGCACTGACATTTCTTACATGCAGTGAATGTGTGTTTAGCTGTATAGGAAACCTTGGAACAGTGAAGTGAGAGATTGAGCTATTGTGCATTTTCATCAGCATTGTAGGAGAATAACAGCTTTTCAGAAGCCCACCAGCACTTAGCAATCTCATCTTCTTCATTATAGACAGAGAGATGGAAATTAGAGATTAGACAGTATTCAAAATCACAAGGATACTGTCAGGGCTGGGACATGAACTCATGCCCAACACATCTCAAATATAGTGATTTCCCTTGAGACTTTACTTTAAATTTTCTTCTTTATTTTAATTCACATACATAAGATCATTTCAAGTAATATCCCCAAGAGTATTTACTTGTATTAGCTGAATTAATCATTCTGAACAATCATTGAAAAGCAGAAAAGCTATTTAAATTGTCTCCCACCCAGGAGGAGCATGATTTTTGAAGGAGTTGGTCAAAATTCTGCTGATGTTCACAATTAGCGTTTGCCATTTCTGCTTTGGGGCACACACATGAACAAGACAAAATATTCTCTTTTCCAACGTGACAAATCAAACCGTGTATATTGCATTTTGTATTGAGTAGCTCATAAATGCACATCTCCAAAATACTAATAGAAGTATGCAGGAGTGTGGCATGTCTCGGAGAGACACAGTCAGTGGAGGATAACCAGAGAATTTTGTGTGAACAGGCATCCTCAGCTCCGTCTGTAGGAACTTAAGACAAAACTGGAAGGCATTCAGATGGCTCGGCCAGCCTCCCCCACCTCTTCTTTAAAATTCCTTTTTTTGGGATACTCTGGCCAAAGACTAACGAGCAGTGAAGTGGCAAAAGGCAGGCAGCCGGTAAGGAATAGAGGAGCAAATGGCTGGGGTAAAACACAAACTGTGATTAGGCTGTGAATAATCAGGAACTGGATCGGAGTTTGTTATGCATATTCCATGGTCATAATTTGATATTTTCAAGAGAAAGAAAAAGAGAAGAAACCCACTTAAAACCAAAATCAAAAAAAAAAAAAAAGTGAAACAAAACAAGTACATGCCTTTCTGGCTCCATATATTAGCAGCATACCTTTCAGAAGTGTTCCTGCTCAGGTCTGCTAAGCTCCACGAAATACATTTAAGCAAAACAGTGACACACAGTACCTCTTTAATGGTGCATTGATTCTTTCATTATGTAGTTGATTCACATACATCAACATTTTAAATTTTGGACATTCTAAAATACATTTGGCAAACGACTGAGGCGAAAACCGTCTGTGAGCTGAGGAAACTAAGTCTGGTGGTGTCTGAACCGGCATAGGCACCCATTTATGCTCCCCCAAGTGTGCAAATCTTGGAGCTTTGTGTGACCTTTTCAAAACTTCTTGAGCAACTTTGAATACCATTAAAAGGGGATCAGTGGCAATTTTCTTAATGGTGTGCTTGTGTGGGGGGCGACTCTATGATGTCGAGCTCTTTCCAAATCTATGGAATGATTAGTAAATGTTCTTTTAAGAAAAAATAGTTGATCATTTCTAAGTAACTTAGTAAAAACACAGGTGACAAAGGATTTGAATTTCATAACTCAAATTCTAGAGTGTAAAATAAGGCCCAAGTGTGGCTGTTAAGTACTTATAGATTGACTCCATGATTCCCATGCTATTTGGTCTCTTACTTTGGCTAGGAAGGCACAGACAGGCGCAGACTGAAGTAAATCATCTTCTTTAACTTCAGGTGTAGAAAACTTGTTTTACACGTCTTAGTGGACAATTGAAAGCACATCATGACTGAATGGGAAGGGGAATCATTAATTGAATAAGAGCTGTATCAATATTATGCATGTTTCCTTCTATATCTATATTCATAGCATATATGGTTCAAAGCAACCACACATAGGATTTGTGGCTATCCTTTTTATGTTAGTGGAAAGAAGGATTGGGGAGAGGAATGAGTCAAGTCAAATAGATGGGAAGGACAAGGCTGCAGTTAAAATGCCCTTCCTGTCACCCACGCTGCTCCTATAGAAATGGTGTCTCTACCATAACTGCCCCATGGCGAAATCCAAGCACTAAATGACACTAAACTTACAGCCCAGAGCAGAAAGCTGGAGTTAGTTTTGTTTTGATACACTGAAAAATTATGCTTCCTTTTTTTTCTCTCTTTTATGTAGCACATTTGCATTGCAACATCTAGAAAGTGCACTGCAATGCCATGAACCTTGCTATTTACAGCTTGTGTGAAAAAACCTACAGATATTCTTGTAGAGGTTAAAAGAAAAATTTTATACACTTTAGACCCAGGAAATGTAGGTGCTTATTTTTAAGAATTGTCAAAAATTAAAATATAAAGATATTCATTTTTTGGGACTATTTATAATAGTGGGGAATTTTAAACCAAGCAAATGCTTAGCTGTTAAAAAATAAATAAATTATGAAACATACATATTTTTATGTAAAATATAATCATTAAAATGCTTCAAAGAGTATTTACTACCAACAAGAAAATTCTAACTGTAAATTTCAGATGCTTTATAAATGTGTTGAATAAATAAATAAAATACTAAGTTCAAAATTATGTGCATCAGAAGGTTTAATATTATCCAGTCTGATAGCATGAAAACCTACTACTTTTACTAAAGTAGTAAAGTCAACATGCTTTTTTGAAGTCAACATGCTTGCACAAATCCTGAGGGTCTCACTGAATTCTTACAGCCCAAAGAATTTTGGTGAAGGGAAATGTCCACATGGCTATAGCCCAGTCAATACTAACAGCTTAGAAGCTGCCTTGTCTACTGTAGTACTGCATCTTGTGTACAACATTTGTATGGCATTAATGTCTAAATGATTTCTGTGGTATTCTAAGTTATAGTTGCATTTAAATTCTGCATAAATGTGTTTCTATATAATTTGGTCTACATTACATTTATGCTTCTCTCTATGTTACTTCATCTAGGGACACTTTAATAATTAGCAAAGCTGCTTACTGTCTTTCATTTGTGCACCACTATTATTGGATGTTTATTTCTAATATTCTAACAAACATGTCAGTGAACACTCTACACCATGTCTTTTTGGTGCACACGTATGTGGTTTTTGCATGCTGCTGAGTGTCTGCCAGGTTTCTGGTGCACAGATATACAACTTTAATAGATGCCTCTATCATTGCTAACGGTTGCCCCAATGGGCAATCTACAGGCAGAGCAGGGTGGAAATAGTTATTTTCTGCCTTGCCTCATTTTGACTTTACATGTTTGAAGAATGTGTAGTGGTATTTGACTGAGTTAATTTGCATTCTTAGATGAGCTATAGCATTTTTTATGCTGATCTCTTTATTTGTGACATCATTCTACAAGTGATTAGACTATTTTTAGATTGTTTCACTTTTTGGTCAATGTTAGTCAAGACTTAATCATGTTGTTAATGAATAATGACTTTTATGTTCTTTCTTCACTGTATATATGAAATATTTAATAATTATGTAGATTTATATAAATTTTATATGAATTTATTTTATATTCATATAAAATTTGTGTTATATTATTGCAATGATTACAATTTTCTTGTAATTTGTTTATTAGTATGAATCTTGTTTTTTTCTCACTATATTTCAGTCCAGCTGAGAATTCAGCTTTTCCATGCATGCTTTTAGTTTTGTTTTATTACTACACAAGCATTTTACCAGTGAACTAAAACCCCAGACCAGAACCAATTATTGGAGCACTGTCCTCTCTCCATTGTGAGTTCTTGATGCCCTTTTAAAGGATCAATCGACATAAATGCATCTGGCTTGTTTTGGGATGTATGTCTGTTGTTACTATTTTGGTCAAACTGTATGGTTTTGATCTCTGAGGCTTTGTACTATATACTGAAATCTGAAAATGTAATGTTTCTTGGTTTATTTGTCTTGCTCAATAGTCTTCTCTTCCCTCGTTTTTCTAAGAAGAAAGGGTTATTTCTGCTCACAGTCTCAGACTCTGCAAACATTTACAGAGAGGAGGTCATGACAACAGGGTGGTGAGACAGATACTCATGGTGCTTCAACCATCAGACTGATAGATGGATACTGGTGTTCAACTTGTTTTCTACATTTGTCTCGTCTAGGAATAAAGCATATATTTTATTATATGTATTCATTTTTTATTTATTCATTACAAAATTCATACATGTATATTGTGGAACCATAATGGCCCAGTATGACAGAGAAAAGGCTAAGGAGAACTTCAACCCTGGATACCTCAGATAAGAACCACAGGAGTTGGCTACATGCAACCCCCTTGGCACTATAATACCTGGCTCTATAAAGTTGGCTGCCACACCATTAACCCTAGTAAGAATTTTTTACCCTGACAGTTATCAGACTTCACTGCTTGTTTGACCTTATAAGTCATTGAGTAGTACTTTGCAAAGTTGAGATATGCCGAGGGCTATGCAAGAGAAACTACAAATGGCTTTTAGAACTCAAGGAATGCAGCCATGGATTAACACAGCAACATGGGCAGGCCTTGGTGAGGCATGGCCTGAGGACTCTGTGCCCTGAGAACTTTATGCTGTTATGGACTTATGCTCTGCTTGGTGCCCTCACATTTCTCTTAATCTAAGAATCACATGAAAACTTTAAGGGGGCTTCTAGTCCCTCACTAGACAGTATCTCTAGCACACACAATATTAATGCCTGATCTTTCTCAGGCATTGCTATTAGAGCAGATTATGATTCTATCACCACCCTAGGGAAGAACTTAGATGTAGACAGTCAGCAATGACCACCACTCTTAGAAAACATTTGGAAAAATAAAGTTGTTAGTGAAGCTAGCTTGAGATGTTTTTACCAGCTGACTCTGATGTAGAAAATCACGGGGGACAATATGAAGTTCAGAAAGGAACAATCTTATTAGTTAAGCTAGGAACCCTTTATTGTCAGGTAACAAGAACAATGGCAGCACTGGCTGGATTGACTCTCACTGAGGCTGGGCTGCTGATAGTTGATTTCTTATACCCATTTTAGCTCTTAGTTTCCTAATATGATTTACTAAGAATTGCTGATGAATAGATATGCATTTTGAGCATTTAAGGTAGATATGACTGGTAGGCATCAGTAAAGAGAAACTGACTGAGAAAACTACCTTGCTTGCTTAAACTTTGTTAATCTATAGCAAGTTGCTTGATTATTAATGTATGTGGGTTTTTCAGAATAATTTGTTTTCTTACCCATAGTACATAATGTTATATCTTGTAACAGTATTGAAAAACACATTGCTTTTTTTATAATCATTCACTAGAATAAAACTAAAATATAATAACATTCTAGTAGTATACTTCTTGAAAAATTTTGCTGGGATATATAAGCTATGAAAGAAAGAATAATATGGTATGGTATGGTATGGTATGATAGGGTATGACAGGGTATGGGATGGGATGGGATGGGATGGGATGGGATGGTGTGGCTAGAACATTGTCTCTCCCACCCATCAACTATGTGTGTATATGTAAAATTTGTGTGAATGAGGGTTGGGACATTGTTCTTTCCATCCACCAGTTGTGTGTATTTATATATGTATGTGTGGAATACTTAGAGTCTGCTTGCTGGAACTTTGCTCTAACATAGAATTCTAACACAGAATTTGCTCTAATTCTATGTGTGGATATGTATGTGTCTGTTTGTTGATCTGTATGCATGTATTTGTGTATGTTATATATGCATATATATTTGTGTGTATAAAGTTATTTGACTCTGTCTTTTATTTCATCCATTCAGTGTGTGTGTGTATGTGAATTTTTCTTTTTCCTTCTCTATTTTGCAGGCCCAAGAAGTTAAAAGAGTTCACAGTTTTTCTGCTGGCCACAGAGAGTGCCAGACCCAGTAAATTAAGCAGCTCCTTAATCCCTGGCTGCCTTTGACAGCAGCCCCTGTAGTTATCTGGATCCATCCTGGTCAGCAGCTCTAAGCATTGACATCCAATGGCTGCCTGCTTTGATTTACCCACCTCATGGATGCCAAAGGGATAATAATTTTAAAATTGCTATTTTTGTGCAAAATGTTATCTATTCTGTTGACAGTAGAGGAATCCAAAATATTCCAAATAATTCTGATAAACTCAAATCCTTAGCAACCTATCATAAATTTAAAGTTCCTTTAACATATTGACTCTATTCTCCATTAATATAGTTTACCTAGAGTGCATCACAGAATTTTAAAGGCTCACCTTCATTACCATTTTCCTAGGGTTTACAACCTATTCTCAGCAGTGTGGGAGATTACCATAGCTAATATGACATCAGAGGCTAGTACTTTATTTATGTCTATTTTCCCTCCTGTTAATAGTTCCTTTATATAGTTAAATTCTTCATCGTTTGAGATATACTCATGATTGTTATATCCTCTTGGTGAATTGATCTTTTTGTCATTAAATAATGATGTTTGCTAACAGTTTTTGCTTAAAGCTTGTTTTTGCTTAATGTAAGCATAGATAATTATGTTTTTTCTTCCACTAGCACAGAGTAATCCTTTTCTCTTACCTTTCTTTTTTTATTGAATATTTTATGTACTTATATTCCAAATGTTATCCCCTTTCCAAGTTTACCCTCTTGTCCTTTCACCCCTGTTTTTTAAGGGTGTTCCCCCTCCCATCCACCCACTCCCACCTCACCGCCCTGGCATTCCCCTACACCTGGGAATCAAGTCTTCACAGGACCAAGGGCTTCTCCTCCTATTGATGCCCGAAAAGGCATCCTCTACCACATCTGAAGCTGGAGCTTTAGCTAGGCTAGGTGCAACTTCTCCCACTGAGGCCACACAAGGCATCCCAGCTAGAAGAATATATTCTACATAAAGACAACAACTTTTGGGATAGCCTTGGCTCCATTTAGATGTTCAGGAACCACATAAAGATACATCTATTACATATGTGTAGGGAGGCCTTGGTCCAGCCCATGTATGTTCTTTGGTTGGTGGTTCAGACTATGAGAGAGGGCCCCAAGGTCCCAGGTTAGTTGACTCTGTTGGTCTTCCTGTGGAGTTCCTTTTCTCTTCTGGGAATGGGTCCCTCCATGTGTACTCTTTGATTGGTGGTTTAGTCCCTGGGAGCTCTAGGGGATCTGGTTGGTTGTTATTGCTGTTCTTCTTATGGGGTTGCAAACCCCTTCAGCTCTTTTAGTCCTTTCTCTAACACCTCCATTGGAGACCCATATTAAGTCCAATGGTTGACTAAATCTGCTTCTGTATTTGTCAGGCTCTGTCAGAACCTCTCAGGAAGCTATAATAGACTCCTGTCAGCAAGCACTTCTTGGCATCCCCAATAGTGTCTAGGTTTGGTGACTGTTTATGGGATGAATCCCCAGGTGGTGCAATATCTGGATGGCCTTTCCTTCAGTCTCTGCTCCACACTTTGTTCTTGTATTTGCTTTATATTTATTATTTATTTATACCTTCTGTCTGTTGTGCTTTTAAACAGGAGCCACAGACATTTATTTAATTAGCACCTATTATAAAATCTATCTGTTATAAATAACTGAAAACAGGGAGTGGGGGGAGGTTGGGGGGACTTATGGGGTAGCATTGGAAATGTAAATGAAGAAAATACCTAATTAAAAATAAATAAATAAATAAATAACTGAAAACACCCTAACAATAAATTCAGAGCCATGAATTTCCTATTTGGCCCTTAACTCACAGGCTTAAACACCTCAGATCTGTTTATAATAACAGCAATAGAAGGACTGAGCCCTCCTGTACTTCAAAATTTTTAGTATCAAAGACAAACTATAATAACCACCCCCAGCCCCAAAGATTAGGGAACTGGGACGACAACTCTTCATAACTTCTTCAAGGTGAATATGGATATTTAGATATTTTTGAAGGGAAGGGGAAGGGTAGGGAAATGGGGAAGTTAGTTGGCCTTAAGAAGGTCACAATAATGATTGCATTAGTCTCTGATGTCTGTGTCCTGACTGGATCCAGTTGAAAAACCAAGACATCAGGAGTTCATGCAGGTCAGTTCAGCATGTTTTATGATGAAATCCACCAAGTCTGTGTATTCTGTAATATATAAATCTCAAAACAAAATTTTAGTATCATCAAGATAAACCTTTTGTTTGATTCTTTGGAATCTAGTTCTCAGGGGGTCTCCCTCTATCAAATCTGATCCATAGAACTCTGGGAGGTGTAAATATCACCTTTTCCAAAAGCACAAAGATAAAGCCTTTTCGCCAAATCAGCATATCCTTCAGCCAGTAACCAGGAAAACCTGTAGCTTGCCCTCTGTCCCAGAGAAACAATAAAACCACCACAATACTCAAAATCACACACATTTCAGCTGATTTACGTCTTTCTAATTTGTCATGTCAGAATTTAAACCCAAAATTCCTGTGAAGCCCACCTTAGACAGAATATGAGTATCCCATAAGACTTACTAGGGTGCTCTCTACCTTGAGCCACAGACATTTATTTAATTAATACCCACTATAATCTATCTATCTATGCTCTTTACCTGGAGCCACAGACTTCTATTAATTAATACCTGTTCATAGCAGGTGATTATCACTGCTCGCTCTACTTGGAGTCAGTGACTAATATTCCCTATCTAGTTCTGAATGTGAAATTTCTCAAAATTAATAAGCTCAATGCTTATTAATTATGAGTTGTTTGTGACCCTGTTTGGAGATGGGGGATGCAGGGTGGGGAGCGAAGGATACAGGGAAGGAAACACAGAAAGGCTCTCTCAGGCATAGATGCCTCTCTGCTGTTCTCTGTAGGCCCCTTAAGTCTAGTCAGCTTCAAATCCATACAGCTACAGCCTAAGTCACTGCCCAAGCCCCATTCAGGTGTTGGAGGTCAGTGAATTTTCTATCTCAGGTTAGTTGAATTCACCATTTTCTTGCAGTAAATCTTTACCCAAATAAGCCCCAGCAATGAAAACACAACTCAGTTATTATGATTACATGCTCTGTGCCTATATTGGGCAATTCTACCATATTCCACAGCTTATGAGACCCCTTAAAACTTGTGGTTTCTTCAGGCCATGTGCTTCTGCTCTGCTTTTCTTCCTCTTCCTTCTCTGCATTCTCTCCCTCTTCCATTTTCTCCTTCTCTACCCAACCTTCTGCTCCACCTTCCCTTTTATCTGCCCAACCATCAGCTCTCCTTTATTTTACAAATTAAGGTGGGTAGCAGGTTTACAAGAAATCACCTGAATTATCGCTCATTCCTTGTTCACAACCACTCACAGGAGAACAGAATTAACATCAAATATAATTAGCCCCAGGGCTATCCACAACAGCATCCCATTTTTGTTTTTCCTTCTTCTTGAGCTTCATATTGTTTGTGAATTATATCTTGGATATCCCAAGCTATGGGGCTCATCAGTGAGTACATACCATGTATGTTCTTTTGTGACTGGGTTATCTCACTCAAGATGATATTTTCTAGTTCCATCCATTTGCCTAAGAATTTCATGAAGTCATTGTTTTTATTAGCGGAATAACTCCATTGTTTAAATGTATCACATTTTCTGTATTCACTTCTCTGTTGGAGAACATCTGGGTTCTATCCAGCTTCTGGCTATTATATATAAGGCTGCTATGAACATAGTGTAGTGTGTATACTTGTTATATGTTGGAGGATCTTTTGGATATGTGCCTAGTAGTGGTATAGCTGGGTCCGCAGGTAGTACTGTGTCCAATTTTTTGAGGAAACACCAGACCGATTTCCAGAGTAGTTGTACCTGCTTGCAATTCTTTGTCTTTCATTAAAAAGTAAATACATAGTGATGGGTAGGCTATCTTCATAGTATCATAGTGGATTTGTAAATTCTTAACAATTTCCTGTGTTCTGCCTCTTGCTCTCTCACAGCTTCTAACATTTAGCTAACTTCAAATTTCATTTTTGAAAGTCCTGTACCTTTTGATAGTGATTTATGTGATCAGAAGCATATAGTGATTTCACATAGTAGTACAAACTTTACAAAATGCCATGTCTTCAGTATATGTCTGAATAGCATTCCATTTTTTGGGTATATCACAATTTATATGAAAGTTCATCACTTTACCTCATGACAGTCATTTCAGCTGCTACCTAGTTATACAGAAATGAATAAAACTGCTATAGACATTCATGTGGAGCTTTTTATGTAGGCAAGAGTTTTAGCTAAGCACCAAACAGTGCAATTTCTAGATAATTTCGGAACAATGTGTTTAGTTTTAGAAGACAACAACAAACTGTCTTCCAAAGTGTTTTTTTTTTATGATTTTGTGATCCACCATAATGAATGAATATTTTCATTATTCTAAATAAACATTATTCTGAAGTTTCTTTATCTAAACCAATTTTGACATTATCCTGGATTCTGATGCTAATATATATATATATATATATATATATATATATATATATATATTCTTGATTTCATTTTGATTATGACATTATTTATAAAATCTTTTCGTGAGTTTATTTGCCATATAATACATGTGTACAAATATATATTTATATATATTCACACACACACATACCACCAAGGAGTATGTACATACTTTTTCACTTTATATCATCCTGCTCACTGCTCCCCTCCCAGTCACCCCCTACAACAATCTCCCCTATTCTCCCCGCCCAATCTGCTGGGTGTGGTTGAATCACACCAGCAATGGAGGAGTGTTCCTCTTTCTCCACATTCCCTCCAACATGTGTTGTCACCTGAGGTTTTTATCTTAGCCATTCTGATTGGTATAAAGTGGAATCTTAGGGTCGTTTTGATTTGCATTTCTCTGATTACTAAGGACTTTGAACATTTTTTTTAGGTGCTTTGCAGCCATTTGAGATTCCTCAGTTGTGAGTTCTTGGTTTAGTTCTATATTCCATTTTTCAATTGGGTTGTTTGTTTGTTTGGTTGGTTTTTTTTTTTTTTTTGGTGATTAACTTCTTGAGTTCTTTATATATTTTGGATATTAGTCTTCTATCGGATGTGGGATTAGTGAAGATTTTTTTTCCCAATCTGTAGGTTGCCAATTAGTCTTATAGACTATGTCCTTGCCTTACAGAAGCTTTCCAGTTTGATGAGGTCCCATTTATCCATTTTTGATCTTAGGGCATGAACCATTGGAGTTAAAGAATGGAAACAGGCAACCTTGGGAGATAGGAGGTTGGGGGAACCCTTCAGAAAACACCAGAGACCTGGGAGATGAGAGACTTTCAGGACTCAAAGGTAGGGACAATAGATGAAATGCCTGACACTAGGGAGAGGGAACTTATAGAGCTCACCTCCATCAGGAAGACAGGACATGAAATGAGGGATGGGGTTGCCATCCCACAGTCACAACTCTGACCCATAATTGTTGCTGTCTGAAAGAATTACAGGAATGGAAATGAAGACGATCCTGAGGAAAAGAAGGTCCATCGATAGGCCCAGAGTGAGATCCAGCTCAAGGGGAGGATCCAAGGCCTGACACTATTACTGAGGCTATGGAGGGCTCACAAAAAGGTAAGGGATTTTAAGAAGGGCATTAATAACTCACTTAAAGAAATACAGAAGAACACTGCTAAACAGGTAGAAGACCTTAAAGAGGAAACAAAAAATCCTTTAAAGAATCACAGGAAAACACAACCAAACAGGTGATGGAATTGAACAAAACCATCCAAGATCTAAAAATGGAAGTAGAAACAATAAAGAAAACCCAAAGGGAGACAATTCTGGAGATAGAAATCCTAGGAAAGAAATCAGGAACCATAGATGTGAGCATCAGCAACAGAATACAAGAGATGGAAGAGAGAATCTCAGGTGCAGAATATTTGATAGAAAACATGGACACAACAATCAAGAAAATGCAAAATGCAAAAAGATCCTAACTCAAAATATCCAGGAAATCCAAGACAAAATGAGCTCAAACCTAAGGATTATAGGTATAGAAGAGAATGAAGATTTTCAACTTAAAGGACCAATAAATATCTTCAACAAAATTATAGAAGAAAACTTCCCAAACCTAAAGAAAGAGAAGCCCATGAACATGCAAGAAGCCTACAGAACTCCAAATAGACTGGACCAGAAAAGAAATTCCTCTTGACACATAATAATCATAACAATAAGTGCACGAAATAAAGATAGAATATTAAAAGCAGTAAGGAAAAATGTTCAAGTAACATATAAAGGCAGACATTACACCAGAATTACACCAGACTTCTCACCAGAGGCTATGAAAGCAAGAAGATCCTGGACAGAAGTTAAACAGACCCTAAGAGAACACAAATGCCAGCCCAGGCTACTATACTCAGCAAAACTCTCAATTACCAATAAATGGAGAAACCAAGGTATTCCATGACAAATCCGAATTCACACAATATCTTTCCACGAATTCAGCCCTTCAAAGGATAATAAAGGAAAAACTCCAACAGAAGGAGGGAAATTATGCCCTAGAAAAAGCAAGAAAGTAATCTTTCAATAAACCTAAGAGAAGATAGCCTCAAGAACAGAATCCCAACTCCTCTAACAACAACAAAAAAAATAACAGGAAGCAACAATTACTTTTCCTTAATCTCTCTTAATATCTATGGACTCAATTTTCCAGTAAAAAGACATAGACAGACTGGCTTCATAAACAGAACCCAATATTTTGCTGTTTACAGGAAACCCACCTCAGGGACAAAGACAGACACTACCTCAGAGTAAAAGGCTGGAAAACAATTTTCCAAGCAAATGGTCTGAAGAAACAAGCTGGAGTAGCCATTCTAATATCAAATAAAATCAAATTCCAATGGAAAGTTATCAAAAAAAGAGAAGGAGGGGCACTTCATACTCATCAAAGGTAAAAATCTTCCCTCAATTCTGAATATCTATGTTCAAAATGCAAGGGCATCCACATTCATTAAAGAAACTATAGTAAAGCTCAAATGACACTTTGCACCTCACACAGTAGTAATGGAAGACTTCAGCACACCACTCTCATCAATGGACAGATCTTGAAAACAGAAACTAAACAGAGACACAATTAAACTAACAGAAGTTACAAAAAAATTGATTTAACAGATATCTACAGAACATTTTTATCCTAAAACAAAAGGATATACCTTCTTCTCAGCACATCATGGTACCTTCTCCAAAATTGACCATATAATTGGTCACAAAAGAGTCCTCAACAGATAAAAAAATATTGAAATTACCCCATGCATTCTATCAGATCAACACGGACTAGTGCTGATCTTCAATAACAGCATAAATAATAGAAAGCCAACATTCACATGGAAGCTAACAACACTCTACTCAATGATAACTTGGTCAAAAAAGAAATAAAAAAAGAGATTAAAGACTTTTTAGAGTTTAATGGAAATGAAGCCACAAAATGCCCAAATTTATGGGACACAATATAAGCATTCCTGAGAGGAAAACTCATAGCTCTGAGTGCCACCAAAAAGAAACTAGACAGAGCATACTCTAGCAGCTTTACAGCACACCTAAAAGCTTAGAAAAAAGGAAGCAAATTCACACAATAGGAGTAGATGGCAGGAAATAATCAAACTTATGACTGAAATCCTTCAAGTGGAAACAAAAAGAACTATACAAAGAATCAAACCAGGATCTGGTTCTTTGAGAAAATCAACAAGATTGACAAACCCTTAGCTAGACTAACTAGAGGACACAGGGACAGTATCCTAATTAACAAAATCAGTAATGAAAACAGAGACATAACAGCATAACCTGAGAAAATCCAAAACATCACCAGTCAACAAAACTGGGAAACCTGGATGAAATGGACAAATTTCTAGACAGAGACCAGGTACCAAAGTTTAATCAGGATCAGATTAATGATCTAAACAGTCCCATATCCCCTAAAGAAATCGAAGCAGTCATTAATAGTCTCCAAACCAAAAAAAGCCCAGGACCAGATGGGTTTAGTGCAGAGTTCTATCAGACCTTCAAAGAAGATCTAATTCCAACTCTCCTCAAACTATTCCACAAAATATAAACAGAAGGTACTATACCCAATTCATTCTATGAAGCCACAATTACTCTGATACCTAAACCACATAAAGACCCAACTAAGAAAGAGAACTTCAGACCAATTTCCCTTATGAATATTAATGCAAAAATACTCAATAAAATCCTCGCAAATAGAATCCAAGAACACATCATCCATCATGACCAAGAGGGTTCATCCCAGCGATGCAGGGATGGTTTAATATATGGAAATCCATCAACGTAATCTACTATATAAACAAACTCAAAGGAAAAAAAAAAACATGATCATCTCATTAGATGCTGAGAAATCATTTGACAAAAATCTAACACCCATTCATGATAAAAATTTTGGAAAGATCAGGAATTCAAGGCCCTTACCTAACATAATAAAAGCAATCTACAGCCAACCAGTAGCCAACATCAAAGTAAATGGAGAGAAGCTGGAAGCAATCCAACTAAAATCAGGCACTAGACAAGGTTGCCCACTTTCTCTTATCAATTCAATATAGTATTTGAAGTCCTAGCCAGAGCAATTAAACAACAAAAGGAGATTAAGGGGATACAAATTAGAAAGGAATAAGTCAAAATATCACTATTTGCAGATGATAGGATAGTGTATATAGAAGTGACCCTAAAAATTCTACCAGAGAACTCCTAAACCTGATAAACAGCTTCAGTACAATAGCTGGATATAAAATTAACAAATCAAACAAATCAGTGGCCTTTCTCTACACAACGAATAAACAGGCTGAGAAAGAAATTTGGGAAACAACAACCTTCACAATAGTGACAAATAATATAAAATACCTTGGTGTGATTCTAACTAAGGAAGTGAAAGATCTGTGTGATAAGAACTTCAAGTCTCTGAAGAAAGAAATAAAAGAAGATCTCAGAAGATAGAAAGTTCTCCCATGCTCATGTATTAGCAGTATTAATATATTAAAAATGGCTATCTTTCTCTAAGCAATCTACAGATTCAGTGCAATCACCATCAAAATTCCAACTCAATTCTTCACAGAGTTAGAAAGGGCAATTTGACAATTCTTTTGGAATAACAAAAAACCTAGGAGAGCAAAAACTATTCTCAACAATAAAAGAACCTTTTGTGGAATCACCATGCCTGACCTCAAGCTGTACAACAGAGTAATTGTGATAAAAACTGCATGTTACTGGTACAATGACAGACAGATAGATCATTGGAGTAGAATTGAAGACCCAGGAACAAACCCACACACCTATGGTCACTTGATCTTTGAAAAAGGAGCTAAACCCATCTAGTGGAAAAAAGACACCATTTCCAACAAATGGTGCTGGCTCAACTGGTGGTTATCATGTAGAAGAATGTGAATTGATCCATTCTTATCTCCTTGAACAATGCTCAAGTCTAAGTGGATCAAGGAACTCCACATAAAATCAGAGACACTAAAATTATAGAGGAGAAAGTGGGGAAAAGCCTCGAAGACATGGTCACAGGGGAAAGATTCCTGTACAGTGCAGCAATGGCTTGTGCTGTAAGATTGATAATCAACAAATGGGACCTCATAAAATTGCAAATCTTCTGTAAAGCAAAAGACACTTTCAATAAGACAAAAAGGCCACCAACAGATTGGGAAAGGATCTTTACCTATCCTAAATCCCATACGGGACTAATATCCAATATATACAAAGAACTCAAGAAGCTGGACTCCAGAAAATTAAATAACCCCATTTAAAAATGGGGCATAGAGCTAAAGAAAGAATTCTCAACTGAGGAATATTGAATGGCTGAGAAGCACCTGAAAAAATGTTCAACATCCTGAAGCATCAGGGAAATGCAAATCAGAACAACCCTGAGATTCCACCTCACACCAGTCAGATTGGCTAAGATCAAAAACTCAGGTGACTGCAGATGCTGGCAAGGATGTGGTGAGAGAGGAACATTCCTCCATTGCTGGTAGGATTGCAAGCTGATACAACCACTCTGGAAAGCAGTCTGGCGATTGCCCAGATAATTAAACATAGTACTATCAGAGGAGCTGGTAATACCTCTCCTGGGCATATACCTAGAAAATGTTCCAACATGTAATAAGGACACATGCTCCACTATGTTCATAGCAGCCTTATTTATAATAGCCAGAAGCTGGAAAGAACCCAGATGTCCCTCAACACAGGAATGGATACTGAAAATGTGGTACATTTACACAATGGAGTACTACTCAGCTATTAAAAACAATGAATTTATGAAATTCTTAGGCAAATGGATGTATCTGGAGGATATCATCCTAAGTGAGGTAACCCAATCACAAAAGAACTCACATGATATGCACTCACTAATAATTGGATATTAGCTTAGAAACTTAGAATACCAAGATACAATTTGCAATACACGTGAACTCAAGAAGAAGGAAGACCAAAGTGTAGATAATTTGTTTCTTCTTAGAATGGGGAACAACATACCCATGGAGGGACTTACAGAGAAAAAGTTTGGAACTGAGACAGATGGAAGGACCATCCAGAGACTGCCCCACCCGGGGATCCATCCAATAAACATCCACCAAACCCAGACACTATTGCATATGCCAGCAAGTGTTTGCTGACAGGACCCTAATATAGCTGTCTCTTGTGAGGCTATGCCCATGCCTGGCAATACAGAAGTGGATGCTCACAGTCATCTATTGAATGGAACACATGACCTTCAATGAAGGATCTTGAGAAAGTACCCAAGGAGCTGAAGGGGTCTGCAACCCTATAGGAGGAACAACAATATGAACTAACCAGTACCCCTTCCCCTCCCCAGAGCTCATGTATCTAGCTGCATATGTAGCAGAAGATGGCCTAGTTGGCCATCATTGGGAGGAGAGGCCCTTGATCTTTTGAAGAGTATATGCCCCAGTACAGGGGAATGCCAGGTCCAGGAAGCTGGAGTGGTTGTGTTGGGAAGCTGTGCGGCGGGGGAGGGGGATGGTATAGTGGACTCTTTTGAAGAGGAAACTAGGAAAGGGGATAGCATTTGAAATGTAAATGAAGAAAATATCTCATAAAAAACTGTCATGATTGGTTTTTATAATGTTATATGACACAATATCTGGGAAAACATGAACATATATCTTCAAATAAGGAAATGACAATAGACCAAAATAACAATATTAGTAAGGTTGAATTTGATGGTGAATTAAAGTGACTTATTGGGGCTACTTACAGGAATATTGGCAATAGATTACTTACAGGAGCTTAAATGACTCAGACATCACTAAGAGTCCACATACCATTGGTAATGGCTCACAAAACTAAGAAGCTTGTAGTGCATTGCACAACATGTAGACCACTCAAGAGGAAGAAGTGTGTCTTTCCTAGGCAACTTACATGGTCTCATCCTCTTCCATGAAGTTCAGTTGGTTTCTGCCTCTTTGAGACAGTTTGACTTTTCCAATGGTGTATCTTAGTAGTTCTTTCTCCGTAAATAAGCTTGGGGATAAAGGGGACTGGTGAATCTGGTCAACTTCAGGGACTTTCTGAAAGTTCTGAGTTGCATAGTTCCCTTTGCAGCATCTTGAGTCTTAATGAGCTTCCCCACAGTACTGAAAATTTTATCTCAACAACTTGCTGCACAAGTAGATTAAGTTTTCTATCTGGCAACACTGTTATAGTTGCTTATTAACTTTAAGAGATTTGTTTTGTCAACTCCTTGGGATCTCTAAGAAAGAAGAAACAATATCAAAGATAGATTTCTTTTGAACTTTCCGGAATGCATTCATTTCCTTTTATGATTGCATTTGGCAGGATCACATAGTTCTGAGCTGTTTTTAATCTCCCTGGCCTGTTTTTTAATCTAGATAGACATAAAGCTTCAAATGTCATATTTTAACCATGACATTAGCAGTAGTTCTTTTAAAAGACATAAATATTATTAAGTAAAAGAAGTTTCTCAGCTGGGTGTTGGTGGTGCACACCTTTAATCCCAGCACTCAGTAAGCAGAGGCAGGCAGATTTCTGAGTTCAAGGCCAGCCTGGTCTACAAAGTGAGTTCCAGGAGAGCCAGGGCTACAGAGAGAAACCCTGTCTTGAAAATACCAAAAAAAGTTTATCTTTTTTGATAATTTAGTGAGAGTAATTATGAATGGATCATCTGTCAAATCCATTTTAAGCACATATTCATACAAGTATGTCATTTTTCTTCTTCAAGTTGTTGGTTTGATAGATTCACCAATTGATTTTTCTAATGTTAAACTAGTTCTGCATATATTGCATAAATAATATTGGTTGTGCTGTGTAATTTTTCTTGTACACTGATATATTTTATTTGGTTTAGGATTTTATAACTATGTTCATTAGAGTCTGGCCTGTGGTTTTCTTATACCATCTGCTTGAATTATATATGAGTGTGCTTCTAGTTCATAGAATTACATAGAAAGAACTCCTCTGTTTCTATGTTATGAAAGACATTGTTGAAAAGTTGTTCAAACTCTTTCTTAAATTTTGATTTACCAGTTAGTCATGCTAGTCTGAACACAACTGGATAATTTTTATACCCACCAATGTATTCCTTAGAGAAACAAAACAAAACCTATGTTCTATATATTCTTGCTTTAATGTGCTACTCATTTTAATTGAATTAATGTTTATGATGGTTAAGCTATAAATTTTATTTTCTTCACATTGGCTTTATGATATTGGGCATTTAAGATTTAGCTGGTTACACCATTTTCTTTATCTAAAATGCTTATTAGAAACCATGTTATCTAGATTGGTTATTAGCCTTGAGAGTGAAGCTCTATGATGGAAATTGCTTTGAGACAGTGTTCTAAAAGAAGGTTCAATTTCCTTAGCAGAACTAGATAAATGAATGGTCAAGTTTATGCTTATGTTCATTTTAACATTTGTTTTAAAGTAATTTTTATTTCACCTAGTGCTGTATATTTGAAATATTAGGTGATAGTGTCTTAATTTTTAAAATCTATAGAATTTTTATATTTCTAACATTTTAAAAATCTTACATTCAAGACTTGCAATTATTTTACCAAGAGGCAAATGTTGACTTTTGTATTCATTTCTCATATCTATGCATCAATTTACCAAAGGTTGGTGCCTTAAAACAGTACTCATTTGTCTTACAGTTCTGGGGGTGAAATCTCAAGTGTGTCTCCTGGACTGACTTTCCATGTCTGTCACAGCACACCTTCTGGAAGTTGTGAGGGATAATCGGCTCCCTTGCCTTTTGCAGTTCCTTGAGTTGTGGTTTTTTTTTTTTTTCTTTTATGTTTTTGGCTGGTGGTCTCTTCCTCTAGCTTCACAGCCAAAAGCACAGCACCTTGCATCAGTTGTCATGTTGCCTTCTGTCTCTGTAGTCAAATATTCCCGTTTCCTTCTTACAAGACACTTGTAATTGCATTTAGGGACCACCAAGATAATCTAGAAGAATCTGCATTTTCTCAAAACACTTTGTTTGTATGCGGCCAGAAACGGGACAGCTGGATCATATGGCAAATGTATTTTTAGCTCTTTGGAGGAACCTCCATGCTGCTCTCCATAATGGCTGTGCTCATTTCCATTCTCACTAGCAATATGGGAGCTTTTCTTTTCTCCATATCCTAACCAGCACTTGTTATGTTTTGTGGTTTTGATAATAACTATTCTAACTAGGGTGAGATGACCTCTCCTTGTGGTTTTGATTTCCATATCCCTAAAGGCTACTGATGCTGAAGATTTTTTTCATATACTTATGTGTTATTTGTAATTCTTCTTAGAAATGTCAATTTGGTGGGTTTTCTCATTTTAGGGTGGATTATTTTTGCTATTGCTGAGTGTTGAAGTTCCTTTGCTATTACTCCATTGTCTCATGACTAATTTTAAGTCCTTTCTTCCCTGAACATAGTCTATTTGTTCTGCTGGTTGGTTCCTTTGCTGTACAGACTCTTCTTATTTTGATATATGCCATGTGCATACCTTCTCTGCTTTGTTATTTTGTGTTTGGGGTTTTTATTAATTTCTTCTCCCTGGCCTTTTTTTGTTAGATAATTAAGTAGTTGATCTGGAGGTTTTGAAATTTCTACTATATAAATTCATGTAAGGCTTTAATGTCCATTAGAAATACTTGTAGCTGCATTCAATAAGCTTATTATGTACATGGTCATTATGATCTGGTGAAATATTTAAAATTTTGGCTATGTGATTATGATTCACTTGGCCATCAATTTAAAAATGCTATTTAGCAGGGCAGTGGTGGCACACGCCTTTAATCCCAGCACTTTTGAGGCAGAAGCAGGTGGATTTCGGAGTTTTAGGCCAGCCTGGTCTCCAAAGTGAGTTCTAGGACAGCCAGGGCTATACAGAGAAACCCTGTCTCGAAAAAACAAAAAAAAAAAATTTTTTTTCTCAATGTTTAAAAACATTTTTAGCTGTCTGTTTCTAAGTTTGTCTTAATTATCCTTAAGCCAAAGTACAATTTTAGTCTTTGATTAGCAAACTTTTAGGTGTGCTTATTTATGCAGGAGCATGGGTATATGCATATATGAGTTCTAATGCAACTGTATATATGTTTATGTACAGGCCAAAAGTCAACCATAATTTATTTCTGTTAAGTTTGGGTATACATAATGTAAGCTATTTCTTTGATTGATGCAAACAATATTACATATTTTCGATAGAGTAACAATACTCATTGAATAATGTTCATTTTATAAATGCTTATGGTTTAAATGTGTATAGTTTAGTACTGTATTGATCTACCATCTTTATTTTAATGTGTATTCACAAAGGTTTGTTTGTTTGTTTGTCTAGTTTTTATGTGGTTGTTTCTTTGGTTGGTTGGTTGGGGGATTTATGCTATCATTCTACATCATTTCTGCATCTTATTACTTCCATTTATCCACATGTTTCAAAACAATGGTTCGTGTTTTTTCATGACATGCCTCTTTAAAAATCCCATATGAAAGTCTCAATCATTTTTTTCCACTACTATTAAATACCATCTTATCTTGTGAAGTATTAGTGTTATACTTTCTAAATGGTTAATTAAATTCTTAGATTAGAAGCATCAAGATTTCTATTTCAGAGGATAGATATTTAATTATTGACTTGATTTTTGTAAGAATCATAGGCTTTATAAAAAAACATTTTCCTTCTTCATAGTTAGTTTTAGTAGTTGTGGTTTTTCAGCTTTTACATCCATATCCTGATTTTATTTTTCCATGTATTTTCAATTTAAAGGTTTTCTGCTGACCACCTTTGAGTTTACTGAACTAATGCTTTTGTGCTGCATAGTTTATTATTAATTTTTATCTCCAATCCTTTACTTTATACATCTCCAACATATACCCAGTTTTATATCTTTTAGATATCATTTGTAATCCATTATATTTGTATGAAATTTCATATGTTCCCTCTATTTTTATTTTATTTCTTACAACTATGAGCTTTTACGCTCTCACCAGCATCTGATTGACTTTGGTGCCAATATCTACCAGTGTTCTTTGTGAGTGCCCCCCACTTCTCTTTCTTTTTTTTTAATTAAAATATTTTTATTAGGTATTTTCCTCATTTACATTTCCAATGCTATCCCAAAAGTCCCCCATTCCCTCCCCCCAACTCCCCTACCCACCCATTCCCAATTTTGGCCATGGCATTCCCCTGTACTGGGGCATATAAAGTTTGCGTGTCCAATGGGCCTCTCTTTCCAGTGATGGCTGACTAGGCCATCTTTTGATACATATGCAGCTAGAGTCAAGAGCTGCGGGGTACTGGTTAGTTCATAATGTTGTTGCACCTACGGGGTTGCATATCTCTTTAGCTCCTTGGGTACTTTCTCTAGCTCCTCCATTGGGGGCCCTGTGATCCATCCAATAGCTGACTGTGAGCATCCACTTATGTGTTTGCTAGGCCCCAGCCTAGTCTCACAAGAGACAGCTATATCTGGGACCTTTCAGCAAAATCTTGCTAGTGTATGCAATGGTGTCAGCGTTTGGAAGCTGATTATGGGGTGGATCCCTGGATATGGCAGTCTCTAAATGGTCCATTCTTTCATCACAGCTCCAAACTGTGTCTCTGTAACTCCTGCCATGGGTGTTTTGTTCCCAATTCTAAGAAGGGGCACAGTGTCCCCACTTTGGTCTTCATTCTTCTTCAGTTTCATGTGTTTTGCAAATTGTATCTTATATCTCGGATATACTAAGTTTCTGGGCTAATATCCAATTTTCAGTGAGTACATATCATTTGAGTTCTTTTGTGATTGTTTTACCTCATTCAGGATGATGCCCTCCAGGTCCAACCATTTGCCTAGGAATTTCATAAATTCATTCCTTTTAATAGCTGAGTAGTACTCCATTATGTAAATGTACCACATTTTTTGTATCCATTCCTTTGTTGAGGGGCATGTGGGTTCTTTCCAGCTTCTGGCTATTATAAATAGGGCTGCTATGAACATAGTGGAGCATGTGTCCTTCTTACTGGCTGGGACATCTTCTGGATATATGCCCAGGAGAGGTATTGCAGGATCCAGTCGTACTATGTCCAATTTTCTGAGGAACTGCCAGACTGACTTCCAGAGTGGTTGTACAGTGGGTTGTGGTTGTACAAGTGGGTTGTGCAATCCCACCAACAATGGAGGAGTGTTCCTCTTTCTCCACATCCTCGCCAGCATCTGCTGTCACCTGAATGATTGATCTTAGCCATTCTGACTGGTGTGAGATGGAATCTCAGGGTTGTTTAGATTTGCATTTCTCTGATGATTAAGGATGCTGAGCATTTTTTCAGGTGCTTCTCAGCCATTCAGTATTCCTCAGGTGAGAATACTTTGTTTAGCTCTGAGCCCCATTTTTAATGGGGTTATTTGATTTTCTGTAGTCCACCTTCTTGAGTTCTTTATATATATATTGGATATTAGTCCCCTATCTGATTTAGGATAGGTAAAAATTCTTTTCCAATCTGTTATTGGCCTTTTTGTCTTATTGACCATGTCTTTTGCCTTGTAGAAGCTTTGCAGTTTCATGAGGTCCCATTTGTCAATTCTCGATCTTACAGCACAAGTCATTGCTGTTCTATTCAGGAAAATTTCCCCTGTGCCCATATCTTCAAGGCTTTTCCCCACTTTCTCCTCTATGAGTTTCAGTGTCTCTAGTTTTATGTGGAGTTCCTTGATCCACGTAGATTTGACCTTAGTACAAGGAGATAGGAATGGAATGATTCGCATTCTTCTACATGATAACCACCAGTTGTGCCAGCACCATTTGTTGAAAATGCTGTCTTTCTTCCACTGGATGATTTTAGCTCCCTTGTCGAAGACCAAGTGACCATAGGTGTGTGGGTTCATTTCTGGGTCTTCAATACTATTCCATTGGTCTATCTGTCTGTCACTATACCAGTACCATGCAGTTTTTAATCACAATTGCTCTGTAGTAAAGCTTTAGATCAGGCATAGTGATTCCACTAGAGGTTCTTTTATCCTTCAGAAGAGTTTTTGCTATCCTAGGTTTTTTGTTATTCCAGATGATTTTGCAGATTGCTCTTTCTAATTCGTTGAAGAATTGAGTTGGAATTTTGATGGGGATTGCATTGAATCTGTAGATTGCTTTTGGCAAGATAGCCATTTTTACAATGTTGATCCTGCAAATCCATGAGCATGGGAGATCTTTCCATCTTCTGAGATCTTCTTTAATTTCTTTCTTCAGAGACTTGAAGTTCTTATCATACAAATCTTTCACTTCCTTAGTTAGAGTCACACCAAGATATTTTATATTATTTGTGACTATTGAGAAGGGTGTTGTTTCCCTAATTTCTTTCTCAGCCTGTTTATTCTTTGTGTAGAGAAAGGCCATTGACTTGTTTGAGTTAATTTTATATCCAGCTACTTCACTGAAGCTGTTTATCAGGTTTAGGAGTTCTCTGGTGGAATTTTTAGGGTCACTTATATATACTATCATATCATCAGCAAAAAGTGATATTTTGACTTCATCTTTTCCAATTTGTATCCCCTTGATCTCCTTTTGTTTTCGAATTGCTCTGGCTAAAATTTCAAGTACAGTGTTGAATAGGTAGGGAGAAAGTGGGCAGCCTTGTTTAGTCCCTGAATTTAGTGGGATTGCTTAGAGCTTCTCACCATTTACTTTGATGTTGGCTACTGGTTTGCTATAGATTGCTTTTATCATGTTTAGGTATGGGCCTTGAATTCCTGATCTTTCCAAGACTTTTATCATGAATGGGTGTTGGATCTTGTCAAATGCTTTTTCCGCATCTAAGGAGATGATCATGTGGTTTTTGTCTTTGAGTTTGTTTATATAATGGATTATGTTGATGGATTTCTGTATATTAAACCATCCCTGCATCCCTGGAATAAAACCTACTTTGTCACGATGGATGATTGTTTTAATGTGTTCTTGGATTTGGTTAGCGAGAATTTTATTGAGGATTTTTGCATTGATATTCATAAGGGAAATTGGTCTGAAGTTCTCTATCTTTGTTGGATCTTTCTGTGGTTTAGGTATCAGAGTAAATGTGGCTTCATAGAATGAGTTGGGTAGAGTACCTTCTACTTCTATTTTGTGGAATAGTTTGTGAAGTACTGGAATTAGATCTTCTTTGAAGGTCTGATAGAACTCTGCACTAAACCCATCTGGTTCTGGGCTTTTTTTTGTTGGGAGACTATTAATGACTGCTTCTATTTCTTTAGGGGATATGGAACTGTTTAGATCATTTCCTTGATCCTGATTTAACTTTGGTACCTGGTCTCTGTCTAGAAATTTGTCCATTTCGTCCAGGTTTTCCAGTTTTGTTGAGTATAGCCTTTTGTAGAAGGATCTGATGGTGTTTTTGATTTCTTCAGGATCTATTGTTATGTCTCCCTTTTCATTTCTGATTTTGTTAATTAGGATGCTGTCCCTGTGCCCTCTAGTGAGTTGACCTAAGGGTTTATCTATCTTGTTGATTTTCTCAAAGAACCAGTTCCTTCTTTGGTTGATTCTTTGAATAGTTCTTCTTGTTTCCACTTGGTTGATTTCACCCCTGAGTTTGATTATTTCCTGCTGTCTACTCCTCTTGGGTGAATTTTCTTCCTTTTTTTAGTGCTTTTAGGTGTGTTTTCAAGCTGCTAGTGTGTGCTCTCTCTAGTTTCTTTTTGGAGGCACTCAGAGCTATGAGTTTCCCTCTTAGAAATGCTTTCATTGTGTCCCATAGGTTTGGGTATGTTTTGACTTCATTTTCATTAAACTCTAAAAAGTCTTTAATTTCTTTCTTTATTCCTTCCTTGACCAAGGTATCATTGAGAAGAGTGTTGTTCAGTTTCCACGTGAATGTTCGCTTTTCATTATTTATGTTGTTATTGAAGATCAGCCTTAGTTCATGGTGGTCTGATAGGATGCATGGGACAATTTCAATATTTTTGTATCTGTTGAGGCCTGTTTTGTGACCAATTATATGGTCAATTTTGGAGAAGGTCCCATGAGGTGCTGAGAAGAAGGTATATCCTTTTGTTTTAGGATAAAATGTTCTGTAGATGTCTGTTAAGTCCATTTGTTTCATCACTTCTTTTAGTTTCACTGTGTCCCTGTTTAGTTTCTGTTTCCATGATCTGTCCATTGATGAAAGTGGTGTGTTGAAGTCTCCCACCATTATTGTGTGAGGTGCAATGTGTACTTTGAGCTTTACTAAAGTTTCTTTAATGAATGTGGTTGCCCTTGAATTTGGAGCATAGATATTCAGAATTGAGAGTTCCTCTTGGAGGATTTTACCTTTGGTGAGTATGAAGTGTCCCTCCTTGTCTTTTTTGATAACTTTGAGTTGGAAGTGAATTTTATTCGATATTAGAATGGCTACTCCTGCTTGTTTCTTTAGGCAATTTGCTTGGAAAATTGTTTTCCAGCCTTTCACTCTGAGGTAGTGTCTGTCTTTTTCCCAGAGATGGGTGTCCTGTAAGCAGCAGAATGTTGGGTCCTATTTGTGTAGCCAGTCTGTTAGTCTATGTCTTTTATTGGGGAATTGAGTCCATTGATATTAAGAGATATTAAAGAAAAGTAATTGTTGCTTCCTGTCATTTTTGTTGTTAGAGTTGGCATACTGTTCTTGTGGCTGTCTTCTGTTTGGTTTGTTGAGGGATTACTTTCTTGCTTTTTCTAGGGCATGATTTCCATCCTTCTTTGTTTTTTTTTGTTTGTTTGTTTGTTTGTTTTTTTTTCTGTTATTATCCTTTGAAGGGCTGGATTCCTGGAAAGATAATGTGTGAATTTGGTTTTGTTGTGGAATACTCTGGTTTCTCCATCTATGGTAATTGAGAGTTTGGCTGGGTATAGTAGCCTGGACTGTCATTTGTGTTCTCTTAGTGTCTGTATAACATTTGTCCAGGCTCTTCTGGCTTTCATAGTCTCTGATGAAAAGTCTGGTTTAATTCTGATAGGCCTGCCTTTATATGTTACTTGACCTTTCTCCCTTACTGCTTTTAATATTCTATATTTAGTGCATTTGTTGTTCTGATTATTATGTGTCGGGAGGAATTTCCTTTCTGGTCCAGTCTATTTGGAGTTCTGTAGGCTTCTTGTATGTTCATGGGCATGTCATTCTTTAGGTTTGGGAAGTTTTCTCCTGTAATTTTGTTGAAGATAATTGCTGGCCCTTTAAGCTGAAAAATTTCATTCTCATCTACTTCTATTATTTGTAGGTTTGGTCTTCTCATTGTGTCCTGGATTTCCTGGATGTTTTGAGTTAGGATCTTTTTGCATCTTGTGTTTTCTTTGATTGTTGTGCCGATGTTCTCTATGGATTGTTCTGCACCTGAGATTCTCTCTTCCATCTCTTGTATTCTGTTGCTGATTCTCGCATCTATGGTTCCAGATTTCTTTCCTAGGGTTTCTATCTCCAGCGTTGCCTCACTTTGGATTTTCTTTATTGTGTCTACTTTCCTTTTTAGGTCTTGGATGGTTTTATTCAATTCCATCACCTGTTTGGTCGTGTTTTCCTGCAATTCTTTAAGGGATTTTTGTGTTTCCTCTTTAAGGTCTTCTACCTGTTTAGCTGTGTTCTTCTGTATTTCTTTAAGTGAGTTATTAAAGTCCTTCTTGATGTACTCTACCATCATCATGAGATATGCTTTTAAATCCGGGTCTAGCTTTTCGGGTGTTTTGGGGTGCCCAGGACTAAGTGGGGTGGGAGCGCTGCGTTCTGACGATGGTGAGTGGTCTTGATTTCTGTTAGTGGGATTTTTAGGTTTGCCTCTTGCGATCTGGTAATCTCTGGAGCTAGTTGTTATAGTTGTCTCTGGTTAGAGCTTGTTCCTCAGGTGGTTATGTTAGCCTCTATCAGCAGACCTGGGAGACTAGCTCTCTCCTTAGTTTCAGTGGTCAGAGTACTCTCTGTAGGCAAGCTCTCCTCTTGCAGGGAAGGTGCCCAGACATCTGGTGTTCGAACCTGCTTCCTGGCAGAAGTTCTGTTCCACTCACCAGAGGTCTTAAGATCCCATGGGGGATTCGGTGGGGGTCCTTGTGGGTGTCCAGAGACTCTGCGGGCTAGGAACCCCGGTGCTGGAGTGGACCAGAAGGGACTTGTGCCCCTAATTAGGCCGGGTTATCTGCTTCCCTAGTTAATGCAGTCTCAGGTCTGGCGTGATTGGATTGGAGCAGATGCTGTGTTCCACTCACCAGAGGTCTTAAGATCCCGTGGGGGATCCTGTGGGGGTCCCCACTTCTTTTTCTTACTGATGTGCTCAGTAGTTTCTTTCATTGTTTTCTTTTGTTCATATAGATGATAGTTTTATATGAAACCCAGTTGGTTTTGTCATCCATTGATTAGTGTTGAGCTGTGTTCTGGAACATGCAGGTGCTCTTTTACTTAAGTTGCACCTATCTCCTATAAACAAGTGCAAATTGACAATGTTGTAAACCAAACAATGTTTTATATAGAATAATCCCACTATTTACCATTTTAATTTATATTGTTCTAATTAGCTGCTGCAAACCATGCTACAACAGTGTTGCTTTTTCACGACTTCTTGAAGAGAGATAGAGACCCACATTCATATACCTATTTAGGATGCTCTTAGATATTAATATTTCCAGTTATAACTCTCATAATATTCCTAACATCTAAATTATAGATATGTATGTATTGAAAAGGCAATATACACAATCTTTGGGAGTATGCATCCATTTCCCACAGATTATTGCACACCTGCTGATCCTTTCTGATGACTAATGCACTGCCCACTACACCATGCCCATTTACCTTGGCTATTGTAGGGCAGACAAAACTACAGAAACTACAACTTATCAGCATCACAAGAAAAAAATATAGCATATATTGATTGCCTAGAAAAGGGTCAAAGCAAAACAAGAAATACACGTGCATTTTTGCTGAATGAGTATCAGTTTTATACCACCTGATGTCAAAAATCTTCAGGTTAAAGCCATGTTAGATGAGGGACTGTATGTTTAGAGATGATAGTCTAAATCATATCAAAGTTTGCATTCCTATTCTACTCTCAAATGTCTAGTAGCTTCCTTTAAGGTTATGTACAGGCATTATCCAGAACATGACTTTAAAGGCTATTAAAGGAATCTTTCAGGGTGTTTTTCTATGCTGGGGGACAAGGGCGTATGACAAAAGTTTACTATTTTACTAAAAATATCTTTTGCATCATTTTATGCATATTTTATTCTAGATACATTGCTTTGTTTTTACTCTTTCATTTCCTTATGAGTTGTATCATAAGCTTGTTGTACTCTCATTCAAAGTAATGATCCCTAAGCTAATAATCTCAGTATCCACCATTACTTCCATTTCTTCCTTTCTTTTGGTTCTCATTCTTTTGAGGAGATGATAACCATCTTAATCATTTTTAGTCATTTTAGTTTTGCATATATACACAACCAATGAGTATCCCTATAGATTTTGCTTTGGCTACATAGTTTATGTTTCTATCTACTACTCATTAATATTCAATTTTAAACACTGTCCACTCTTTGTTATGTTTAATTATTCAATCTATAATATACTTTAAAGTACTTAAATTAAAAAAAAACACCTGTGATTTGGCTATTTTTTGTCATTAATTTCAAAAATGCAATTTTATTTAAAGAGATTTGATTGCTAGTTCATACAAATGCTGTTGATTTTCTTTATCTGTAGTCAACGTTTGAAATGTACACATCAATCAGAAGAGTAAAATTCGGACTGCAGTTTCTGTGGTGACCCGTTTGCCTCTCATTTACTTTGCTCCACAAGTCTAAGCCCTTACAGTTCCAACTCAAAGTGGAATTGGTGTTCTGCATCTTTGCTTTGGGTAATGAGGAAACTATCATCTCCAAGACCAAGCACTCCTCTTTGTCTCTCACCTCTCTTTTATACAGGTTAGAAGTTCTGAGTGTGTGGCTCCCATCCTGCAAACTTGAGGAAATTCATTACGTTCTTGTTAGCTGTGTAAGGGTTAAAAATACTTAAAGTTATTTTTTTCTTAGTATCCAATGTGAAGTTAGTTCAAAATTCTCTCTGGTGGAAATAAATTCATCTATTTGATTCCATATGGAACTTCATTTGATTCTGTATCACTTATTGAATAGTCCAGCCTCTGTACACTTATCACAATAATAAATCCCAAGTCCAGAATCCATGTTTTAGCATGCGAAACTATTTTTATTGTTCTTTACTTTCTCTCCTCAATGACATATTTTTCTTATTTCTGGTAATAAGTAGCAGAGTTAATCTTTGTTTATTCATTCTTCTTTGTATTCAATACAGAAATTGATGCTGTGTGTTGGAATTCTTTGAACTGATATGATAATTTGAGAGTTGACTTTTAAAGTATTTACCCTATCTACCCACAGACGTCTTTTATTCTTCCATATATATTTTTTTTTACTGTATTATAATTCAAGTTCTCCAATTTTAAAATTATATTATTTCTCTGTGTAAAGGTTCCTTAAAGCAGTCATTTGTAGAATTAAAGATCTATGTAATTTCTTACTCTATTGCAGAGATTATTTGAAAGCGTAAGTTTTCTAGTTCTGTGCTGTCCTTATACGATGGAGCTAAATTTGTAGCATAGTGAGTTCAGAGTCAAATCAGATAAATTTACTTACTACCTTCAATTGTTACCTATGAGTTATTTGCATTTTCTTCATACATGCTCATATTTTTTAAGACAGGAAATTTTACTTGTGAACAGTCCTAAGGCCATTACTGTTTTCTCCTTTTCCTACAGGTATAAGTCTTATGAACAGAAGTGGTATGAGCATGCTCAGCTCACTGCTGAAAGCCTGGAGCACTTGCCGTAGTCATCTTCCCTGTGTTTTCCAGCTATGACCTTTCAAGATGAAATAGCCTCTTTCTCCTCCAAGTGGTCTAATAATGTTGATCATGATTGAATTTTCTTTATATTAGTAATGTGGTCATAGAAATGACATGGATTTCTTTTTATTATTATAAATATTTTAGCATGATTTTTTTGTGTTACCTTCCTTACATATTGATGAACTAACTTTGTATAATAATGGTTTTAAATGATTTTGTTTATGGTTATGAGTGATACTGAAATTAGAATTTTCTGTGTGACCATGACTTTGGAGAAGATTCTCTTTTTTTTTTTTATCTTGATACATTTTTTTTCAGGGAAGTAGATATTAAGTACCTGATTTCTTCATTTACTTTATTACTTTTACTTGGTCTAAATAATTAGGTTAATATTTTATTTGAATGCCTATACTTTTAAATGTTCATGTGTGTTTCCCTGACTAAATTTCAGACTGTATAGGCTACACACATCCCTTCCACATCCCTACTGTGGCCCCAGCTCAAAGGAAGTATGTGAAAATAAAATTTGGATGCACTGAAGTAAAATTCTGTTCAGACATTCTGACTGGATTGAGACTGAATCTCAACTAGTTTTACATTGCATTTATCTGATAGTTAAATATGTTAAATGTGTTTTGAAGGCTTTATTAACCATTGATATTTCTTCTTTTGAGAACTTTCTATTCAGCGTCATAGCCCCTTAAAAAACAAAGTTAGGTGCTGGTTTTCTTGATGCTTAGCTTTTTGCGATCTTTATATAGTCCTCTGCCAGATGTCTAGTTGGCAAAATTTTCCCCCCATTTTTCAGGCTGCCTTCTCACAGTTTCCTTTATTATATGGAAGCTTTATGGTGGTATGTTATCCCATGTGTCAATTTCTGATCTTATTTCCTGTGCTACTGGAATTCTACTTAGAAAGTCTTTACCTGTGTTAGTAACTTGAGAGATACTCTGTACTTTTAACTTGAGAAATTTTGAGCTAACAGGTTTTAGGTTAATGTCCTTGACATGTGTCCACTTGAGTTTTTTACAGGGTCAAAGGTAAGAAAGTAATCTAATTTTTTATACAAGTTAAAATTCAAGTTTCTCCTGGCACCATTTGTTGTATATATATAATCTTAGTTAGGTTTTCCATTGCTGTGAAGAGACACAATGATGACCAAGGCAACTTTTATAAAGGACAGCATTTAATTGGGGCTGGCCTACCCTTCTAGAGGTTTCATCGATTATCATCATGGCAGGAAACATGGAAGTTTGCAGGCAGATGGGTTGCTGGAAAAGCTGAGTTCTCTATTGATCTAAAGGCATCCAGAAGAAGAGTGTCTTCCAGGCAACTAGAAGGAGGACCTCAAGGACCACCCCCACAGTGAGACATTTCCTCCAACAAGGGTACACCTCCTAATATTGGCACTCCCTGTGAGAAGCATATTCAAGTATATGCGAATCTCTATCAAATAACAGTATCTGTTGTTTGGAGTTATATCTGAGTCCTCTGTTCTTTTCCCTTTACTTATGCATTTATGTTTGTGCCAATACCATTCTGTTTTTATTACTACAGTCCTATAGTAAAATTTGAAATAAAGTATGGTCATAGCTTCCACAGTATTCTTTCTGCTAAGGATTGCTTTCACTGTTTCTGATCTTTAGTTTTCTTTTTTAGTTCTTTAGGTTTTTTTCTACTTTTAATTCTAGGTCCTGTTTTTTTCTTTTTCTTTTTCTTTTTCTTTTTCTTTTTTTTTTTTTCATTTTGTTTTGTGGAGGGTATCTAGGATTGGACCACATCTGTAAATTGATTTGATAGGTGAACTTTTCACAAGATTAATTATTTTAGTCTATGAGCCTTTCTATCTTCTAGCATCTGCCTCAATTTCTTGAAGTTTTTATTACAAAAGTCTTCCATTTCCTTGGCTAAGTTTGCTCCTAGGTATTTTATTTTCATATGGATGAGGCTGTTGTCAGAGTGATTGTTTCCCTGATTTATTTGTTATTGTTATTCCTGCATAGGAAAGCTCTGATTCTTATGTGATATTTTCATACCTGCAATATTAATCAGTTTAGAGGGTTTGATGGTGTCATTAGAGCTTCATATTTGCTTTCTTTTGCCCATTTGTATCTCTTTATTTCACCATCTTGTCTTGTGCTTTACCTGTGACTTCAACCATGATATTAAAAAAATAGTGTGAAACTTGCCTTGTTGCTGATTTTTGTGAAAAAAAAAAGTTTAAATTTTTTGTGTTACATATTCAACATTATGTTGGCTACAGGCTTGTTTTCTACAGCTTTTTATTACAGTGGGGTATTATCTTATCTCTCCAGCCAAAGCCTCTTCAGGAAGAGATGTTAGAGTTTGTCAAAGGCCTTTTATACATCTAATGAGATTTTTATGATTTCTTTATATGTAAATGACGGGAAACATTTATTGATTTGATTGTGTTGAATTATTCTGCATCTCTAGAATGAAACCACTTGGTCATTTTGAAGGATCTTTGTTACATTGTCTTGAATTCACTTTACCAGTATTTCATTGAGAATTTTTGTATCTATGTTCATGAGAGAGATGAGTCTGGAAATTTTTCTTTGTTACTGTGCTTTGACAAGAAATCTATATATTTTTGACAATGCAGTATTAAAATAACAGACTGTCATCATGTTTAAGTTAATCTGTGGTTTTATATCTAGTGGTATTTCTTTTCTGCATTGGGTCCCTCTATGTTTGGTGCTTGAGTTGGCTAGTAGTCATATGAGAAAAGGGAGCTTCAACTGATAATGTTTCCATGAGAACAAACTACAGGCAAGCCTGTAGGGAATTTTCTTAATTAGTGATTGATGTGAGAGAGCCCAGACTACTGTGAGTGTGGCCACTTCTAGGATGGTGGTCCAGATTATCATAACTGAGAAAGCCATGAAAGGCAGCCAGTAAGTAGTTCTTGTCTATGCCGTTTCATCAGCTCATGACTTCAGGTTCCTGTCCTGATTGATTTCCTGCCGCAAATTCATCAGTGAAGAACTGTGCTATAGAATTATAAGACAAATAAACCCATTCCATCCCAAAAATTTTCCATCGTGATGTATGGTCACTGCAATGGCCACCCTAACTATAAAAGTACATATCCTTTGGTGGATTGATTGTTTTTTTGAAGAGTATGAAGTGACCTTCCTTATCTCTTTTGATTAGTTTTGGTTTGAAGTCTACCATGTCCAACACGGGAATATCAATGCTTCTTGTTTCCTAGTTCTATTCGTTGGAAAGGACTTTGTCGATCCTTTGGCCATCAGGTGGATTCTATTGTGGATGATAGGTGTGTTTCTTGAAGGTGGCCAAATCATAGATCAAGGTTTTCTAAACCAGTCTTCTAGTCTGTGGGTCTTTATAGGGGAACTGAGACTGTTACAATTTAGAGTTCTTTTTGAAATCTATATTAAGTCCTGTCATATCGTTGGTATTTTGATTTTTTAGACTTTGCTCAGTTCTCATGGTGTTGTTTGTTCCATGACCTCTTGGATGCATTTCTCTTCAGTCTGAAGTATTCCTTCCCATTTCTTCCATGCAATTAGATTGTTAGTCATGTGTTCCTTTCATTTGTCCTTATCTTGGAAAGGTTTTATTTCCTTTTACATTTTAATAGATAATTGTATTTGGGACATAATAATCTGGTAGACAGTTGCAGTCTTTCAGAGCTTGGAATGCCTCTTTCTAAGCTCTTCTGGATTTTAAAGTTTCTTTTGAATAATCAGCTGTTATTCTGTTGGCTCTAGCTTTATAAGTGATTTGACTGTTTTCTCTTACAGCTTTCTATAACTGATCTTCAGGGAACCACTTACTTCTTAGTATTGGGAGGTATGTGGATTGCAAACATGTGGTCAGAGACACTTTACCTGCCAGTACCTATAGGCAAGGGACATGGTAGAAGTTTAGGGCCTTGATTCAAATATATTACTAGTTTATAATTTGACTAGTTAACTCTTATAAAAAGTCATATTCTATATTTGCTTAGTGAAGCCTTGTGTAATATGCATCCAGCTGATCAAATTAGTTAATTTTGTATTTCAGGAACAGTCCTTAATTACATCTCTTTCAAATTGCTTTTACAGTTATTAAATTTCTCCAAATCTCCTACTGTCAGATTTGTTTATTTTTTTCTAACTTAGAAAAAATAGTTTTTCTTTATGTATTCTGATGATGTTTTGAGAAATAGCTAAATTTATAATTGAACTTAGTAATGTATTTTTAATCTCAACAAATGCATCTGTTTTTTAAAGTGCATTTTGATTAAAGTTAATTTACCTACATTAGGCTTCTTTAGTGTTAAAAGGAGATAAATTTCCAGTTCTTTTACTCTCACCCATTACATTTTTGCAGTATTACTCTTAGTATAAAACACTTCAGTCTTTTGTCTTTTATATTTTATGTGGCAATGTGTCAGTTTATATACAACATAACATGGATTATATTTAAGCTTATATTAACCAGTTTTTGCCTTTTAAGAAATTTATCTGTCTCTTCTATGTTCCTTTAATCCTCTTTTTCTATTTATTTTTATTATTTTAAGAAAATTTTGGCCTGGACAGATTGCTCCAGGTGGACAGCATTTGCTGCCCTTGCAGAGAACCTAGACTTGGTTTTGCCTAGCAGCCACATTGAGTATGTCATAACAACCCGCAACTCCAGCTCTAGGGGATTCAATGTTTGCTTCGGGTGTCTGCAGACACTATACATACCCACTTTCAGAAACAAAGACACAATACATGTGAATAAAATAACAACATTTAAATTGTTGGGGTTTTTTTGTTTTGTTTTGTTATGATTTTGTTTTTTCTTATATTATTAGAAAAGGATTCTGTTTTTTTTTCTGTCTTTGTCACAAACACTGACAAAAATAACTTGAAGAGGAAATGTTACATTTCACATTACACTTCCAGGTCACACAGTCTATCACTGTGGGAAGTCAGGGCATGAACCATGGGAAAAATTGTTTACTGGATTGTTCATTCGCATTGGCTTTCTCAACTAGCTTTCTAATAGAGCACAGACCCATATACATAGGAATGGCACAGCCTACACTGGTCCAGGTCTTCCTATAGGAAATAGCAGTTAAGAAAATGTCTCAAACACATGCCTGTTGGCTAATCTGTTTGAGGCAATTTACCAATCGAGATTCTGTTGGATGTTTCTAGGCTGGGTTAAATTAACAACTAGAGCTAACTAGAAAAAATATTTCATTTTGTTTTGTTTTGTTTTACTAAACAACACTGTACATTTTTCTTCTAAAATCCACTCTATATTAATGTGTATGTAATATATATATTCATACACACATCTACCAATGTATTACTTTTCCATTCAGACATTATTCATTTAGATTTATCTAGACATTACCCTATTGGATTTACTAATCATGTTCTTTTTTTAAATTTTTAATATTTTTTATTACGTATTTTCCTCAATTACATTTCCAATGCTATCCCAAAAGTCCCCCATACCCCCCCCACTTCCCTACCCACCCATTCCCATTTTTTTTTGTTTTGTTTTGTTTTTTTGGCCCTGGCATTCCCCTGTACTGGGGCATATAAAGTTTGCGTGTCCAATGGGCCTCTCTTTCCAGTGATGGCTGACTAGGCCATCTTTTGATACATATGCAGCTAGAGTCAAGAGCTCCGGGGTACTGGTTAGTTCAGAATGTTGTTCTACCTATAGGGTTGCAGATCCCTTTAGCTCCTTGGGTACTTTCTCTAGCTCCTCCATCGGGAGCCCTGTGATCCATCCAATAGCTGACTGTGAGCATAGGAACTCACACAATATGTATTCACTGATAAGTGGATATTAGCCCAGAAACTTAGGATACCCAAGATATAAGATACAATTTGCTAAACGCATGAAACTCAAGAAGAATGAAGACCAAATTGTGGACACTGTGCCACTTCTTAGAATTGGGTACAAAACACCCATGGAAGGAGTTACAGAGACAAAGTTTGGAGCTTTGACGAAAGGATGGACCATCCAGAGACTGCCATATCCAGGGATCCACCCCATAATCAGCTTCCAAACGCTGACACCATTGCATACACTAGCAAGATTTTGCTGAAATCATATTCTTTGTAATCTGTACAGCTAACTTAATTTTGCCTACTGTATCAATAGCAAAGTCACTAAGTTCTAATGTTTTGAAAATATGTTTAGCTAGATTGTGTTTTTACTGGATCTAGAACTCTATATGTAGCTATTTTGTAGCATAAATATAATTGTAATTTTCTGCATTTGATAATATCTATTTTTTAATTGTCATCTCCTTAGATTCCTTCAGATTTTTCTGAATCCACTGTTTGGTCTAGAACAGGACCATTTTTATCGGATCTCTTCTATTTTCTATGCTTTTGTATGTAAAAATGTAAGCTTAGTGTTTCCCCTCCTTTGCCTCTCAGGTCATCATTATCTCTTCATTTTCGTCCTATTGTGCTACCTGGTGACTTCTTCTTTTCAAGATACTGCTTGATTTAACTCTAGAATTCATGCTCCACTCTCTTTTGTATTTGTAGGTTAACACATTCTCGCTCTTAACAGTCTTAATTATAAGTACATATTATATAATTATATTGAATTCAATGACTATATGGCATTTCCTAGATACACTTTGAGCCTTTGCTTAGCAGACTTATTTTCTGTTCCCTCCACCCACTGCCTGGTCATTTTGTGTGCTGATTTTCATTTATTTTTTTTTATTGTGTGGTATAGAAGTTATCTCTCTATGTTACTCAGGTTGGTCTCCAGCTCCTGGGCAAAGTGACCTCTCTGCTTCAGCTCTCCTGGGCCAGAGCTCACCACTATTTTCAGCATATATAGGAATTTTTATGATTGCAAACGTACCTGGAGTCTTTGGATGACCTCATCTTCCAGAGTGTGTTTACCTTCACATCTAATTTGTAGGAAGGATAGATAATAATGTGAAGCAACCTCAACCCAATGAGCAACTGAAGTGTGAATTGAATCTGGGCTTTAGTGTTTATGAAGAATGGCTTATTTCCAGATTTTATTTATTATGAGAAGAGAACCTTTGGAATCCAAAGTGAATGAAAGATTCATCGGGGTATCTTCTCCTAAATGCCAATGTTTGACTTTTCAGATTTGGAGATTTGCTAAAACGCCTGCTTGGCATCTTGGCCCTGCCTGGAACTTATCATCAAGAGGAGAAAAGATGCAAAGGCAGGACAAGCCCTGCATGACTTTCCTTTTCTGAATATTGCTCTCTCTTGCCTGCATCTTGAGCTTTATATATATGAATGCAAACTTTTATGTTTTCATTGAGTTGATTTGAAATAAGATGGAGGGCTCTTGGTGACAGAACTACACTCAGTGGGTTTTAGATTTGTATTTTTATATTTTATAATTGAATTTCAAATATTACTTTCATTCTTTTAAATATCATATTGTTTTGTAAATTATATTTCAAATTTTCAGTTTTAGGTTTACATCTTGGGCATTTCATGGGCCTTTGTGGTTGGTTCTGGATCATAGTGCCATATTTCTTTCTGTGCCTTAACTGTTTTTTTTCAGTTATCCTTGAAGAGCACAGTTGGCACATCTCACCCTAGCTCATTTGCTTTTTCTTCTAGTTAGCACTTGAGTTTGTGATGAATAAAAAATGTTTGTTTATCCAACATACAATTCAAAATTCTCAGTACTGTCTAGAAAGCATGTATACTTGGGGCTAGAACAATTTTCAGTATTAAGAGCACCCACCAATATATCCTAATATCTGATAGGGGACTAATATACAATATATACAAAGAACTAAAAAAGCTGGACTCTAGAAATTCAAATAACCCAATTAAAAAATGGGGTACAGAGCTACACAAAGATTTCTCAGTGGAGGAATACTGAAGGACTGAGAAGCACCTGAAAAAAGGTTCAACATCCTTAATCATTAGGGAAATGAAAATCAAAACAACCCTGAGATTCCATCTCACACCAGTCAGAATGGCTAAGATCAAAAATTCAGGTGATAGCAGATGCTGGCAAGGATGTGGTGAAAGAGGAACACTCCTCCATTGCTGGTAGGATTGCAAGCTGATAAAACCACTCTGGAAAGCAGTACGGCATTTCCTCAGAAAATTGGACATAGTACTACTAGAAGATCCAGCAATACCTCTCCTGCGCATATATCCAGAAGATGTTCCAACTGGTAGTAAGGACACATGCTCCACTATGTTCATAGAAGCCCTATTTATAATAGCCAGAAGCTGGAAAGAACCCAGATGTCCCTCAACAGAGAAAATGTGGCACATTTACACAATGGAGTACTACTCAGCTATTAAAAACAATGAATTTATAAAAATCTTAGGCAAATGGATGTATCTGGAGGATATCATCCTGAGTGAGGTGACCCAATCACAAAAGAAGTCACTTGATATGCACTCACTGATAAGTGGATATTAGCCCAGAAACAGAATACCCAAGGTACAATTTGCAAAATACATGAAACTCAAGAAGAAGGAAGACCAATGCATGGATACTTCATTCCTCCTTAAAATAGTGAACAAAATACCCATGAAATGAGTTACAGAGACAAAGTTTGGAGCTGAGATGAAAGGATGGATCATCCAGAGACTGCCCCACCTGGGTATCCATCCCATAATCAGCCACCAAATGCAGACACTATTGCATATGCCAGCAATATTTTGCTGACAGGACCCTGATATAGCTGTCTCTTGTGAGGCTATGCAGTGCCTGGCAAGTACAGAAGTGGATGCTCACAGTCACTTATTGGATGGAACACAGGGCCATCAATGGAGGAGCTAGAGAAAGTACTCAAGGAGCTGAAGGGGGTCTGTAATCCAACAGGTGGAACAACAATATGAACTATGCAGTACCCCAGAGCTCATGTCTCTAGCTGCATATGTATCAAAAGATGGCCTAGTAGGCCATCATTGGGAAGAGAGGTCCCTTAGTATTGCAAACTTTATATGCCCCAGTACAGGGGAACACCAGGGCCAAGATGTGGGAGTGAGTGAGTAGGGAAGCAGGGTAGGTAGAGGGCATAGGGGACTTTCAGGATAGCATTTGAAATGAAAATGAAGAAAATATCTAACAAAAAATGGAAAAAGGAAAGAAAAGTAAAAAAGAGCACCTAGTGTCCTTTCAGAAGAACTGGCTTCAGATCCCGCAATCAATTTGAGAGCTCACAACTGACTAACTCTAGTTTCAGGAACTCTGGTGTACTTTTCAGGCACCCAGGTGTACATGATACACATATGATAAGCAGTTACACATATACTCATAATTCAAAATATATACATTAGAAAAAAGGATTTTTATTTCAAGACCATCTACACATACCATCCATATAAAGGATACTTCTCAGCTTTATTTCTTTTTATTCAGCCTTCTCCCTAGCTTGTAGACATTCTTCTTAGAGTCACTGTTATTGGGAAGTCTTGGTTTGGACTATAATTTTCTCCTCTGTCCACATCACATTTTGACAAATCTGATGCATGTTCTAGGCTGAAAGCATCTCAGTGACTATTTGAGCTGGTAACAAAATATAACAATCAGGGTAACTTACAGAGAGTATAAAATATTTGTTTGATTGTTTGGTGCTGAGAACTCTTAAGATATGGACTCTGGAATGTCTAGTATCTGATAACACTTGCCTTTGCTTCCAATATGATGCCATACTGCTGTGTCCTCCAAAGGGAAACAGTACATCTTCTTCATGTGGTGCAGGGAGGACCAGGCAGGCAGGATCTAAGGTAGCTGCCTCTGTCCTTTGTAAGGTACTAATGCATTCATGGGCTTTCCCTCTGTACTTAGTCACTTTCCCAAAGGCCTCAGCAAGTTTTGGTGGTTGTTTTGTTTTGTTTTTTAATATTTGGGAAAAAACAGCTCCATGAAATGTAGTTTGGGAAATATATTGCTGTTTTCTTAGTGCTGGATCAGCACATTCAACATATGGTCAGAAATCTAATCATTGTATATTTTGTTCACCTATAATGAAGCTAACATTAGAACAGCAGTAGGAGAGCAGGAACAGCATGGTGCAGTGGAGGGTAGCTGAAAAATTACTTGGTGGTTTAGTTCTTGGGATAGGGGACTTGTGGAGGGGAAACCAGGAAGGAAGGGGGATAACATTTGAAATGCAAATAAATAAAATAATTTATTTCTTCATACTTTTTTATAGTATAAAAAATTTATACTTTATAAAAGTATTTCTTTCAATAAAGAAAGATTTTTGTGTCTTAAGATTTTTGTGTCTTAAGAACATGCAGAGAACTAATCCATGAGTCAGATTCTAACATAAATACACTAATCTTGTTTATTTTATATGCTTTTGTGATTTAAAAAAATGTTACCAAGATGAGTTTCTTTAACTCTTGGAAAAAAATTTAAATATGTATAATTGCCATTTAAAAATGAATTCATAGAGAAATATATTTATTGTTTTATGCAGATCTCCCGTGGAAACCTGCAGATGCTCAAATAAGAAACATTCTTGCCCACTCTCTTGAATAAACATGTTGCAAATCCAGTGTATTTGCATACACAAGAGAATAATTATTTCAAAGATATGGGCTGTGAACACATGTGGTTGTCTGCCAAATTATGAACACCAGGCAAGAGACATATTTTTCAGGTGTACAGCTTGAGGAAATTATTGAACACTCAGAGTAAATGTCATGTCTTGGGGACTATTTGGAAAAGTGTAGGTGTGACTGTATGTGGAGTAGTCAGTCCCTCTGGCTTCTACTGAAACTGATGGAAAATTTGTCTTATTTTTCTGTTCACAAAGAGAAACAAAAGTGTAGCTCTTTTAATGCATAGTTTGTTAAGCAATTTCCATTGTGTAGTTGCATCTCACAGATGTTCCAAAATGGTTAAGCTAAAAAAGTGTGTTTCAGCTCCTAAGTGGTAATGAAATGCCTTTCTTTCAGTTGAATGCATGCATATGTTTGTCTATTTGTATGTATGTGTATATGAATTTATTTATATAGCTCACATACTGAAAGAAGCATGTTTAAATATATATTTGTATTTCTTTATTTGTGTGTGTATGCATAACATGAATGTGAAGGTCAAAAGATAACTAACTTCTCTCACTCTGCCATGTGGGTGTCAGACTGGAACCCACTTCCTCAAACTTAGTGGTACTTGTCTTTGCCTGATGGGCTGTCTTACTAGCTAAAGAATCATCTTTAGAGACGGGAAAAATCCCCTTTGATTAATGTTTGATTTAGAAGTTATAACATTATATGCTGTGCTTAAATGCTTGAGTTTCCCTGGTACTTTATAATTTGTTTTCAGGGGATCTAAGCAGTTTCGGGGTGTTTACAGATAGTTGCAGACTATCAGCTCCAACAGAGCTGAAAGAGCTCCAGTCCTCAACCCGCTGACATCATTACAATGCATGCTTAGTATTAGCTTGGCGATAGATATCAGTTTCCAGAGAGTAGCACAAAAAGAAAGAAGTTTCCAAAAACATCCCTTTTCAGTAACCACACCTCAAGCAAAGTGCTGACTGACACAAATGTCCCTGTCTAAGGGCAGGTGTAGAGCCCAATTTGTCAGACCTTCTGGTTTAGACAGTTTTATGGCATTAATTGTTACTAGTGTCCCCTTTATTCCCAAAACAGTTTTAAACGATTATGTGGCTAGTAACATTAAAAAGGAAGGAAAATGGCCTAATATCACATATTCATGTTGAACCTTTCCACACACTGAAAGACTATCTGTGTTTAAAGAATTTCTCTTGCTCTTCAGTTTAAGTATGTAATTGATTTACATTTTGGTGAGAAGTAGTTTGAGGGTTCATTGCCTTGGCAGTTTTAGAAATCATTTTCAATTTTTGAACAGAGTGAGGAGATATGTATGTACACATTTAAGTATCATTATTTATTTCTACTTGCCTAAGAACAAATTCTAAACACAATCAATTTATAGCAAATAATGTTTGATATGTGAACCGGGTGTGTTTATGTGAGGAAAAGATATTAGTATGAATTTCAGCTGTGGAGGGCTATAACCAATGGGTTTATGTTAATCTCCACATGTCTTTATGTCTTTAGTCATTGGTTTCCTATATTACATACAGGTTACTATCATGTCATAATTATTGATAACAAGATATATTTGAATAGGCCTTTTGCTTCATTGTTAATGTTTGATTTAGATTTTTTAGATTCTCTTATGGAAATTGGATGACTAGAAAATTTATTCCATGATAGTAAGAGTCTGTATTGAAAGTTCCTATAGGAGTTCTGGGTAATAATCATTCCAAATCCTCCCGGAGTTTGTTTTGATTCACATCTGAACAAACTACAACTTGAAACCTCACAGTTTTGACGATAACAAGCCAGATAACAAGAGCAGAGAGACCCATGGGAACAGATCCATCTACATATAGATTATGTTTCTCTAATCCAGGAGTTCTCAACCTTCCAGGTGCTGCAAATTTTTAATACACTTCCTTATGTTGTAGTGACCCTGCTAACAATACAATTATTTTTGTTGTTACTTCATAACTCTAATTTTGCTGCTGTTATGAATCATAAATATTTTTGGAGATAGAAGTTTGCTAAAAAGGATTTACCATGCACAGGTTGAAACTTCTGCTCTAATCCTCACCAGAGTAGTAGTGGTCTTGACAAGCCATTAGGGTATCAAATAGCATGTTCAGAGAGTCATCAGTGTGGGTAACAGGATAACTGAGTTTGTGAAAGACTTCCAACAAGGAAACCATAGGCCATCAGACACAGATCCTGATTAGCTGTTATTCAATAAAGTAAAGGAAAGTGTGTAAAGGTGGTGATTGACAAAGTCACCTGGGTTGAAGCCATTGTAGGCAACTGCAGCTCTACTTATTATTTATCTCGGTAGTGAAAAACACTAAAACTCAAACAGCTTATTAGCTCTGTTTCTATGAAAGAAAGGGTAGTAAGCATCCATAGAACATTATCTTCTGTCTCATGTACGAAGCATGATCATTGCTTGAAGTACAATAAATATTCTCTCACTGTTTTTCTTCCTGTAATTGAGTGGCATTCTTTATCAACTCTACAGCAGGCTAAGGCTGAAGAGTGTAGTCTTTTGACAAGCTCTCGAGTTTTCCTGCTTTACATACACCAAATTCAGCACTAGAATATGTATCCACAGCAACCAGCAAGTAATGGAGTTCAGTGTTTTACTAATACAGAAATTCAGAAGTGAAGAGGTTGTCCTTCATATTCATTTTGCTTTTTGTTCCTACTCATAATCTTCGCTGATTCTCTCACGGCCAAGTAATAAAAACTGTTCATAAATGTGTTTAAAAATCATTACTGCCTTCATTCCTTCAGATGGCCAATAATAACTTTAAGATAATTCATCAATTACAATCTTATATGATCTACAGCCTTAAATTCTTGAACACAGATAAATGTATTTCTTTTATAAGTATAACAGATTACAGTTTCTGGGTCTATTTTAGGTCCACGGTGACTAATGATTGCATTTGTGACAATTCTCCTGATTTTCAGATCTTAAACATTAAGGATCCTCTTTGCATCTGCTCTCATGCATATGGTCATCATGAAATTCTTGTTCGATCAAGCCCTTGATAAACTAAGGTTAGTATCATAATAGGATCTAGCTTTGGATGCTAAGAAAGCCCTGAACCTGTGTGGAGTTATTATGGATGAATTTTATCTATGAGGTTTTTGACATTTTCTTTTCTTGTTAAATTTTAAATGTGGAAGACATGTCAGAATCTTGGCTATCAGCCACATCTGAAATAAAATATTTCTAAGGCATGAAGAACTTGAGGCTGTGGTGAAAACACAGCTGAGCAGAGAAGCAAATACAGATAAATTAACAGTTTTTAAAATTATCATGTAAGATTGTTTTCTTAGCTATGGTGAATATGAGTTTGATATTGATTCTCTGGAGAATGCTTCCATACAAAGTCAGTGTGTGTGTGTATGTGTGTGTGTGTGTGTGTAGTGTTCTTTTACATTCCTCGATACAAAACACGCAGTATTAATACAATATTTTGTTCTTAAAATTGTATGACAGATATTTAAGTCCCATACAAAAGATAATAATGGCTCCCAAACAAGTAGGTATATTACAGAGATTCAGCAACAACTTACAAGTGTATCATTTAATAATTTAAACTACATAGACACATTTTTGAATAGACAGGTTTTTCTTGGCACCTGGTAGATTATCCTAAAGAGAATAAAATTCACACATGTTAAATTATTGATTTAAACTCAGCTACTATTTGTTCATGCCATTTTGGGTATGCATTTAAGACAGAAATAACATCACTTTAAAGGTTAAAGCATATTTAGAAACCATCTCATATTAGGAGTTTCTACCTATTTAAGAATTACATAAATGTATAGTATAGTTTCCTTTCAATATGATCCTCAGAAGAGCATATAATAGACCCCCACTGCACATTTGGATGCTTCCTTTATGTGTAAGTGTGCTTGCTCGTCAATCTTTCCACAGAATCTTTCCACGGAATTTGAAATTTTGTTTCTCTTGTGTTTTATTTTTGAAAAGGCTCTCTGCTATTGTATCATTCCATTTTCTGGTTTTATCCTTTTGTCTGGAGCCTTATTGCCGCATTCCTGGTCTGAGAACTGTGTAGTGAGGGAGATGGTGAGCCATGAGCTTGTATCTATCTAGTCAAGGTTGAAAGAGAGCAGGGCTTCTGAAACGAAAGCCGCCGTGAGTGGGGGACATGTAGGTTATTGCCATGACAATACTAATTGTTGGAACTTTATTCTTATCATGGTCTTTATTCAGTTGGGTTCACCCGAACGGCACACATAGATGAGCCACTTTAATTTCTGGGCTGGTTTTTGGAGAACATGTAGCCAAGAATCATCACCTTTTTGTTGCGATAACAAAACACACGGTCAAGGGGATCTGAATGGAATTGCATTTTCTAGGCATGCAGAGATCGGTAAGAAGCGAGCCTTGCTCCCTGTGACCCCTGGACCCTCTATCTAACAAATGATGGGGCTACATTTTAAATTACAGGATATTCCAATTACTGTGAAATTACGGGGCTCTAGGAGCTCCCTCTACGGGCTAATTTAACGTCTGCAAATGATATTTCTTCTTTTCCTTTCTCCCCCCTTCTTCTTCCCATTTTTTCCCCCAACAAAGCCTCTGTGTGGCCTCCGGGATGGGGTGGCCGCCTAAGGGCCCTGAGGTTGTGCTCCTTGGAGCGTGTGCAAGATGGCTGCCCAAGGCTGTTTGAAGCCGGCGCGTTTGAAGCTGCGGCGCGTGTTTGAAGCTGCGGCGTTTGAAGCTGTCGGGCTTGAAGCTGGCGCGTGTGTTTGAAGCTGCGACATTTGATGTTCCTGAGGACGTTTGTAAATTTGAGACAGACTTTAATATTGTTAGACGGTAGGGGAGTCCTTTTCAACCCCCTTTTCATATATTTTTTCACTTGAACTTTTAAAAAAGTTTTATTTAACTTTTTTTTTTCAACTATTTTAACTACTTATGTCAGCCGAGGAATGCTGTGATTCTCAGTCATTATTGTAAGGAGGCTGTTATGTATTTTTAGTGCTGCTGGGACCATAGGAACTCTTGAGTGGCTTTGACTGGATACAACAATGTGGAGAATAAGCCCAACTGTGAAAAATTCACTGTGGCCACAGAACAGCACAGAATAATTTTGAAAGAAGGCACTCTCCTTGTTGCTTTTAGGAGAAGGCTGAGGATGCCTGCTGTTGCATTAGCAACATTAATGAATGTTCAGGTAGAACACACACATGAGGTAGAGGTTGGGGATTCATGGGTATACAGATAGTAATTTCCTTCCTATTATTTTTCCTCTCCGATTGCTAAGAGAATTGGGGAAAATGTAGATGCCATTGCAAACATCACAGTCAACCTTTGGACTGTTCTGTGAAATGACTAGGGGCTATAGGGAAGCCCCCACTTTAACATGAGAGAGAAGGGGCTGGGCGTTGCTGATTCCTGGGTATGAGAGTGGACGGTGGGCTCTTAAGAGCTTGTAGATGATGGTTGGAAATGTCTTGGTTGGAGAAATCCCTCGTGTAGATGTGAAGGTTAGATGAAACGTGGAGAGGAGCCATGAGCTACTAATTGTTTGTGGACTTGGAGGCACAAAACTTTCAGCAGGTCCTCGCCCGGATGAACACACCTTTGCTCCAGAGTTGATGAAGTAAACTAACTCCTATTTTCTGTGTGTCTCTCCTCATGCTGACTTCAGTAACAGAACTGACTGGCTTGATGGGCCTGCCATCAGATTGTCTTTTCTGAAGTAGGTTATTCCATTCTGCTAAGGATAACTCTTTAAAATAAGAAGTGATATCTTGGCGTTGGCTCTTCCTTAGGGCTTAAAAGTCTTTATTTACATGTCTACTCTAGAATTTTTCATTGTTAGAAAATAAGTTTTTATAAGAGTGCTTCTGATACTCAAATACTTAGCATCGATCCTTCCAGGATCAGGGTGTCCAGCCCTGTGACTCATTTGCTTGGATTGAGCATTTACTCTTCCCTCATTTCCATGCGAAGCTTCCATGGATGAGCTATTCAATCCATACAGTCAAAACAGAATCACTGCTTCCCATGTAGAGATGAAACAGATTTTATTCTAATAAATAATTTAAATGGATGCTCTGCTTATTTTGGAGAAGAATATGCAACTTGTAAAACTTGTAAAAGTTTGAATAATTAAAACATTTATCTCCCATTTCTTCGGATCACTTGGCCTTGGACTCAGTTTTCTTGAAAATAGCTGACTTGAAGTTATTTCCCTTCATCAGCTGAAAATTTCTGATTTTGGAAGAACGGAAATTTTGTAAACATTTTTCTTTAAACATTTTAGTCCCGTTTTCTTTAAAACTATTTCTGTTTACTTATTGGCATGTATATGCATGTGTGGGGGGAAACATGTATTGAGAGTGGAAGAGAGCTTGCAGGGGCTGGTTCTCTCCGCCCACCAAATGGGGTCTAGGGATTGAAATCATCATCATGCTTGGCATTCAACATCCTTATCCATCTCACCTTCTCACCAGTTAAATCCGTTTTCAATTTGAATCTGCTGTTATTAACTTGTTTAAATGTACTCTTTGACCCTTCTAGTATTTTTTTTTCCATTTTGTTAGGTAATGTTTAATCTTATAGTTCTTTCTTTAACCAAACTTTTATTTTTAGTTTTGTGTTAACAATTGAATATTGTTCTTGCTCGCTTACCTCTTATTCTCTTGCTCCTTCTTCCCCTCTCTCTCCTTTCTTTCCTCTTTCCATGTGGCCATGGCTGCCCTCTACTTCTCTATACTTCTCCCTTTCTCTGCCTTTCTACAATAAATGCCTTAAAATCATGAAGAAAACAATATGGACATTAATTTATTAAAACCTAAGTTTCTGCAGATTGTCGATGTAATGAATCAATAATCTATTCTTATAAAATTATTAGACAGTAAGAACAAATATACTTGGGAATCCACAAAATTAATTGTTGTACATTTAGATCCATAGCGTTTGGTTCTAAACTATGTTGAAAACACTATAACTCAAAAAGAAAAGATATTTGGTATGCATGTGTGAATGTATGCATGTATGCACACACATACAAATAAACAGGGGTAAACAAGCACCTACACATATACATATATTTGTTTATTGCTTTGTACAGTTTTCCTATCAATTCATATATTTTCTCACCTCTCAGAATCTGTAGTGTTCATTGAATGTACATAACTGCTTTGTTAAATTTGAAGAGAATACCTTAAATTCTTCCTATTCTTTGTCCAAAATAATTGCTTGCGGATAATTGAACAGGTGTTTCAGTGAGAGCTACACCTATTTTATTATATGCTTGGTTAAGCATAAGTAATTCAATAAAGAAGATGGGTAAACATTGGTAACTGGTGTATCTTCCACAGTAAGAAACTTGGGGCAAATTGACTCATCAATCTGTGACTGGTAAGGCTCCTGCTCTATGCTGCTTTGTGCTAAGAAATTGTTTCTTACTTTCTGAATAGTTACTGTGGTTTTATTCACACACACACACACACAAGCACACATTCATATTTTGTTTCCACTTCCCTTAATTAACATTAAAATTAAAATTTAATGTTCGTTTTAAACGGATGCCCACACTTGATGTGCTTCTTATATCAAACTCTTACTTCTGGAGATTATCACTGTGCCAGTAATTTCACCCATTGGCTTGCTAGTTCTCTTTATTTCCAAATTTCCTGTGTTGATTTTCTCTGCCTCTGTCAGATATTTCCAGATAACCTATCATAATTGAATTCATAATTTGTTTCCTGTCTTTAAAAACCTAAGAACATCAATTACTGAGCTCCAAATTGGGAAGAGTCCTCTGTTACATAGAATCATGTAATTTTATAACTCCTAATAGCAAGATACCTATGTCTATGTCCATACATATTTTATCTATATCTACATGTCTATTATCTATCTATCTATCTATCTATCTATCTATCTATCTATCTATCTATCTACCTATCCATCTATCTATCTGTAGTTAAATAGACATTGATTTGATTCAGATTTTGCTATGAGATTTGCTCACACATTATTGATATTCCATTCCTTTATATTCCTAAAAGTTTTCTGTTTCATCTTTTTCCTGTGCACATGTGTGTCTACAGACACATAATGCATGCACACATACCATACAAACCCAATGTCATGGTAACCACTGATCTTTTTTTACACTAGTTGTAAAATTGTAAAAAAGACATCACATTCATGAGATTTTACAATGTATGTTTTTTCATGATTAGCCTCTTTCATTTATAGTAACAATTATGAGTTTCACCTCTGCTATTGCATGTGTACAGAAATTCTTCCTATTGATGGTATTTCTGTGTATGGACATACCACAGTATGTTTATCTAAATATCACTGGACAACTTCTTTAGTTCATTTCCGGTTTGATTAAATGCATTTATATCTATGTAAATAATTTTTATAAGGTTGACTTTCTCTTGGAGACATAGCTAGTCACGCTGTGATGGAGGTTTATAATATACAGAATTTGAATTTTGTGAGTTGCTATTAAACTGTTTCCATAGTGTCTTTACTGTTTTGCATTTCTATTATAATCATATGAGTATTTCAGCTATATATATGTAAAATATTCACTGTCTTCACCAACACTTGGTATGGTTAGTCTTTTTAATTTTAGCTTTAGGAGTAAGTATATATTTCTTTTTAAGATGCTTTTCTCATTAGAATGACTTGTTTCTGTCATGCCCAGCTTTCTGTGACTGCTTCATCTGTTGGTTTAAATTATCATTTTATTTCTTCATGTTAACTTTTATAACCTTATTCTTTTAAAGGTTGTAGACTCTTTATTACTCATCTTTATTTTTTTTTTTGAGTGATTGGTAAACATATAGCAACTTAGAGATAAATGATTTCTTCATTTTTGAGAAATAAATAATATATTTGAAAAACAATACAGTTATCTTGAGAGTCTGATTTTACTGATATCTATCAACAGTAAAAATTGCAAATTAGTTTTCATATTTAGCAGTTAGAAATCTGATATTTCAAGAACAAGTCTTTTCCAAACATTTTCACAAGCATTCAACTACTACAGAGTTACTATGAATTCATTTTTGTCATTTTGCAAAGTGGCTGTTTTTATTTTTTCTCTATCATTAGATGGAGTAGAGAATAGTGTGGCATTAACTCAGTACCTACTTACATTGATTGATTGATTGATGATTGATTGATTGATTGATTGAATCAGAATCAGTGATTTTAATTTTTTCTTTTTCTTTTCTTTTCCTTTTTTTCTTTTCTTTTCTTTTTTTTAAATAAAAAGCAGCAAGTGTCCTCAGATCTCTGTCTTTATTCCATGAATGTTAAAAAGGCACATAGTCACTTTGTCAGCCTTTCAAAGGGAGTAAATGACAATGGCCACTACCACTGTGTGCTTAATTTGAATATATGCCAGGTTCACCTTGGCTCAGTTGCTATTTTAGAAAAGCAACCTGGTTAGTCAGAGTTTTTTCTTTCTTTTTTAATCAAAGCTTTCATACACACTAAATAATTACATACCTGTTCCCATAAACTCTCTTTGTAAGGGAACCTTAACTAGAAAGTCAGCTTTTATTTAAAATAGAAAGAAAAGGTAACTGGGTGCTTTGACAATATTAGTACATATTAATTCTTGTATAAGGTATTTTGTGTTAGAGGACAAATGTGAATCCTGTACAGACTTCTCAGTCCTGTCATGTCTCTGTAGTGTGAGATAGGATGCCTGCCATGATGTTTATGTTTAGCTAATGGAGGCTTTTCCTATCAGTGGGAAGCACTTTTTCAGACATCAGGAATATTTATCATAAAAGACTAAATGATAAAGCTAAGAAATAGTAAATATTTTGGGTAATATTTTACAATTTAAACTGCACAATTTTTGCTTTCTCTATTAAATTTGACTGCTAAATCTTATTTTATCTTAGAAATTTGTCAAAAGTGAGAGAATCTTGCCTATTTCTTGAGAGAAAAAAATGGATGATAATGAATGCCAATATCAGAAATAACTCAAAATTTACCACAGTGATAATCAATAGATTCTTACTGTTCTACAATATTAAAATTGGAATAAAAAAATCCCTCATGCAAAAATTTCTTTTTAAAGGTGTTGACAGGAAATTTCACTAATTGTTTCCTCTAAGCTGTTTTGCTGTTGTTTTGGATGTTTAGTTTTGTTCTGGTTTTGTTTGTTAGCTTTTGTTTTGTTTCTGAGCAAATTAGTCCTCTGATACCCTAACTCAAGTTTCCCTCAGTCCTAGACTTCATCCTTTCAGATGCTTTTATCTATTGGTTCAAGATTGATTGAGTTATTTCAAACACTTTTCTTGAGTCATTACTAAGTGCACAAATCAAGTGACCAAATGCCCACACCTCTCCAACAATTTCTTTTCTTAATTCTAGAAGGCCAAATTGCATTTTCTAGAGATGTGTACTATGTATTTTTACTGATGTCACATCTTAGTATCCAGGGGTCATTACTAGTGTTTAATTTCCCATCTAACCCCTAAGGAATCCTGGCATTGCACTCATCTTCAATGGCTGTGCCCTTAGTCCAGCCTTAATCCTCCCTGGCAATTTGCATCATAGGAATCTCCACATCTGTTATGCAGTAGGGGCAAATCCAAGGGGATTAAGCCTCCAACTCCCCTTTTCATTCATTCTTCACAGAGGGAGGCTTGCCGGCCTTCTGCCCACTATTCTGCTCCCTGTCCACGGGAGCATTCTCTCTCCTGTCTGGTCCAGAAAATGTACTTTGTAATACACTGTGCTCTTTAGGTGTGGTCTTTTATAAACCAGGACACTGTGGTATCCTTTAATTTGTTTAAGTCTCCTTATGGGAATTTAAACACACTTGCCTTCTAATTTTTTTGAAAGATTAATCTAAAACTTCATTTTGAAATTGTTTATTTCAAGAGAAAAAACATCCATGAAAGACTCTTTGTTGACCTTTTCTACTGAATGTGACTGTTTGTTACATTCAGTTTTCCTTGATCTTTTGCAAGGGTACAAAGATTACTTAATAATTGTTACTATAAAATTTTTATTGTTCTTTAATTTTTTATCAGAGTTGATCTTAAAAATTATTGAGAATATCTTCTCTGTCTGGATTGATTTCCATTTCTCTAACTCTTTATAAAGTTGTCCCATTTAAGTTACAATAAAAATATATATATTCATATACCATTAAGAAGAAAATACATGAGGAGACTATATAATAAATATGGCAAAATTTTTCTGTGCCCTGAGACAGATTTCTCCCATGGGATGTAAATGTCCTGGAACTTCTCATGTGTTATCTCAGAGAGTATATCTGATTTAATAGAAGACATATGTTATTTTTAGTATGGAATTTTATTCCAATATGAATCTCTCAGAACAACCCAATGCAAATGATCAATTACCACTGGAAATATAAAAGTATCCTGGAGTTTAGGACACACTATCCCAATCATGGTACATGCTTGCCTCTCCTGAAGCAGGCCCTTAAAGAACATTCTGACTTTCCAAAAGTCCCTCCTTGCAGAGGTGCCTTCTTTGAAGACATGAAGATCCTGATACAGGACCTAATGTGCTGTTCTCTCTCTCATTGTTCCTTATAATCAGGCCTGGCCCTTTGTTTAGTACACTTCTCTGTTGCCTCCTCCTTATCAAAATTAAGTTTAACAACTCATGAGTTATGCAGAGCAGTGGTGGTGCATGCCTTTAGTTCCACAGGTGAAGTAGAGGCAGGCAAGTTCCTGAGTTCAAGGCCAGCCTGGTCTGCAGAGTGAGTTCCAGGACAGCCAGGGCTACACAGAGAAACCCTGTTTTAACAAACAAAAAAACCAAAACAAAAACAAAAAAACCAACTCATGAGTTTATTCATTTCTGTGGGGCTTTATATTACCTAAAACTTAAGTTAAATGCATTCATTTACTTTCTCTTATGTTAGAGGTATCAGCCATGAACCTAGGATGGTGACAGTAAGATGTTTCATTTCTATGATAGCTAATGAAGCAATTAAAAAGAAGGAATATCAAGTCAGATTAAAAAATATGAAACCTCATTAAGTTGGTGTACTACGTTAATGGTAGAGTTATGGACTATTGAAAAAGGTGGTTAAAGAAAATCTGTTCATAAGTATTAGAAACAACAAGATTGGATTTTGTTTTGATTTTCTGTGTGTCATGTACCAAGATAAACTCTAAGTTATCAAAATAAAAAATATATCACAAATGTCATAGTGATGGGAATTACCACACAAAATAAATAAGCAAATGTAATAAAATAATCTAGCATTTAAAATGCTTTAACATCACAGGGAAGCACAGGTTTGTATCAGTAAGCATCACAGTTAGTAAGTATACTGGTATTTTGGTGAAAGTCTTTCCAGTTTTCTTAGTACATCCTTGCATTTACTAAATTTTATCTTATTCTCTATCCATTTAGTTATATACCCTTTCATTATATTTTTAAAAAAATAAACATAATGTATGTTTTTGTAGTTTTCCCCATTGAATATATTTTTAATCTATTTCATGTTGTGTTGTGATTGTCTGTGTTCTATTCCTGGAGGCACATATGTCAGGGGTGCTGGCATTTCCTGTACTCCCAGCCCTTGGAAGGTAGAGGCAAGAGGATCTGGAGTTTGATCCATCCTCATCTACATAGGAAATTCCAGGCTAGCCTGAGGGGAAGCCCATATTGAGGTATCAGTTTTCAAAGGTTTACAAACACTGAAAAACATAGTTACATTTCACATCAGTGAAAACAATTGTTGCTATTTTTCTTTATGGAAGAGGGAGAAGGCTTTATTAATTAATTAATTAATTAATTAATTTATTTATTTATTGACAGCATATTACATATCCCAGGCTGGCCTTAAATTATAGCTAAGTCTGTCTGTGACTTTTTGATTCTCTTCTTCCTGTCTCCACAGTACTGATATTTCAGAAATGTTTTTTAGCACGTAGCTTCTCAGGAGATGGGGATGAACCCAGAACCCAATGCCTACTAGGGAAACACTCATCCAACTGAGCTACACCAGCACACTCTTTCTATTTGTTCATTACCTAAATGATGACAATGCTTTTTTCTACTTGTTGTCCATTTTGTTTTCCTTTTAGAAGTTTCTTATCATTTCCTCTCAGTTTTTTCTTGCTGTATGAATCATTTCATTATTTATTTATTAAAAGTTATTTATTTAAATAGGCCTTTGAATTATGTAGGTTTTTGTACAAAAACATTTTCTAGATTAATTAGTAAATCTATCAAGTATTTCCTTGATGGATTCTAATTTCAGTGTCATAACTATAAACCCTTAATGGATATCAAGATTATATTAAGTAGAAGGAGAGAATATTTTAATTCATCTATCCCGTTTTCCTCCAGGTTTATAGTTGAGTCTTTCATTATAGAAAGTATGATCAATGGGAATTTTGAACACAAAGCCTTAGAGGAAATCTCAGGACCACCTGGTTTTTAATTAAACTGAATTCTGTGGAAAGCTATTATAAATGTGACTTCCCTGTGACTTCCTCCCCAGTATTTAGAATAGGCTCCCTGAAGGGGCTGTAGTCTCTCAAGATTCTATGAAAGGTAGACATAACTATTTGTAGTGTTAAATTCCTGTGTTCATAGGACTGCATTGCTCTGCTTGAGTACAATCTAAGAGTTCAGTAGCTTAACTTAATCTTTGGGGAGGAAATTTACTCTAGCCATTAAGCCTTAGAAGGCTAGAGTACTGTAGAAGATACTAAACTGATTTTAGAGCAGTACCATGTCTGTATTAATGTGGTGAGAAAATCTCTAGGGCAAAAAGGGAGCTTGCACAGTGAGCATTCAACAAATAATCTTAAGACCCCTAATCACTGCTGTAGATTGAAAGGGGATCCCCCATTTGGGATGAGATTTGTAAATACCATGATATATGTAAACTGCACAATGCTTTCAATTCCACTCTACAGAAATGAGTGCATTATCGATTCCATGTGTTTGTGCTGAAAAGTGCACACATCAGTGCTGTACAGCCCAGAGCACTGTATTCTAGCTACCTGGATTCCTTTCAACAATGCAGATTTTTGAATCCTTACCTTTTGTCTAGGACCCAACATTCTACATTTTGGTTAAGCCTCCAAGACATACATACTCCTGTGCTGGCTGGTTGCCTCCTCTGTGGATAGCAATGGTGAAAAAAATCATTTCCTGACATTTCCAGTTATCTGGATATAAAGCAGCAGGTTAAATATATGATACTCAAATTATAATAGAGTGAAAAAGTTAACCATTTCTGAGTATCACATGAAGCCTGCCCATGATAACCAGGAGGTCTCAATGGGCTCCAAGTAGATTGTTTTCTGAGAAACAGGTGACCTGTGATAATGTTCTTCGGCCTCAGCCCACACCTTCAGTGCTGAGGTCATCAGTGCTGTCACAGAGTTTCATGGCATGCTATTCTCTTACATGATAGCTTATGATATTGGTATTTTAAGCTGAAGGAATTTTAAAAATGACAAATACAGGAAGGACTATCTGACATTTCCAAGAAGCTAGTCATATTGTGAATATTCCCTGCAACTAGATACTGGAAGAAAAGTAGTCTCTTGTCTCCAAAGTCAATGACAAGAGTCTGCATGGAAAGATCTTGATAAGTGTTCACAGTTTTATTATTTTTAGTTCTTCATACAACAATACTTCCTCCACAACTCTCCAATCTTCATTAATTCATGTTTAAGCAGTCCCAGATTCAACCTTTCTTGTGCTCTTCCTTTCTTTATAAAGTTCCATGTCATACAAAACCATAGCTAATAACGGTACGATTTCCTTTTGTTACTCTGCTTTTGTTGTTGTTGTTGTTGTTGATGTTTATTTCCTTGTTTGTTTTCAGTTGTGGTCCTGGAGAATATGAAGAAAGGCTATTATTATGAAGATAGAACTCTCCAGTGTGAGAAATTAATGGCATCTACAATAACTGGACCGTGTAGAAAGAGAAACATGTATATTGGCTTTGTGGTTTTTCTTCAGGTGTAGTCCCTGCTGAATTACCGTTGTGAAAGAAGCAGGGGGTTTGATTTGGGGTAGTGTTTACCTGGTAGCATGAACTTCACCAAAAATAGCTTCATTCCATTTCTGTTCATCTTATGAGGTCAGACTCAGAAATACATATTTGTTGAAAAATATATTAATCCCTAATGAAATGCAGTTGAGTGTTAGTATATTAGGATAGGATGTAATATCTGCTGCAAAAGTAATCTGAACCATTTTGTGTTCTTGTTTGGTTTGAGCTTTTGAACATACATGAAAACATATGGACAGGAGACTTTGATGACCAGGGTGGAATAAATGATTTAAAGGGATGAATTTGGTTGCTAAATTGGCAAAAGCTCAGCCTGTGTTGGTGAACCTTCATTGTAAAGTTGATAGAATTTAAAATCACCTTTGAAATATACCTCTGGACATGTCTATGGAAATCTGTCCACAGAGAGTCAACTGAAGAGGGCAGATCCTCCCTGCATGCAAGCCTAAATGTGGATAGCACCATTCTGTGAGCTGGGATCACCATATGAATAAAAAGGGCATGGTGAATGGGGCAGTTGCATTTCTCACTGTGTGATATCTGACTGCGGATATGACGTGCTCAGCTGCCTCGTGTTCCTATTGCTACTCTTCCTGTTCTGATGGACTGGACTCTCATACAGAAAAGTCCTTCCTCCCCTAAGTTGCCATGTGAGCCAGTTTGACATATAATGATAAGAGAAACTCCTGCAGTTATTATTTATGATTTTGATATTACAGTGAAAACATTTTATAAGCTTAGATTCTCCTCTTAGATTTTATAATTTATAATAAACCATTTTTAAAACCCATGATAGATTCATGACAAACTTTTAAAGGCTAATTCTCTGGCATGTATCATCTCCTAAAACCATAATTACTGACACTTGTAAGACTCTGTTTTATGAAGTATTAGACTAATTTTCAAGCTGAGTAACATTTCTAGTCTCAGTTTTACTGTTTGAGAGCCACTTTGGTATTGCTCAATTCAGTGGCATTTATTATAACCAATTTCAAGTAATATAATTTATACTTCTTCAAATATATTTGTTTTCCTTTGAAAAAATAGTAAGCCTAGTATTACATAAATCCTAGGGTAAAACTTACCTAATCTGTCAGATAGGACTTGTTAGTTTCCTGTATTGTGAGCTCCAAGAAGCGTCTAGCAAAGGTAGATGTGTCTCGTGTTCCTCTGGTTTTCCTAAGATACTAGGGAGACTGAAGATTTACGGGGTATGTTCAGAGTTGTCCTCCAAAGGCCTCATGGTAAGACCACAGTCTGAAAGAGTGTTTCCCGTGTTCATTGGAGGTCACTACTACTTAGTCCCATGAAGTATGTATTTACTCTCTTGCCCTTCCTTACCGAAAACACTGTATGGGAGTCATCAGTTCTATGTATTCATAAATCATTTTCTTCATATTGAAATTCTGTTATCGCCTTAACTTGATCACATAGAAAGGCTATTATGGGATTGTGTTAGGTTAGAGCTACACTCCCAAGCTAAGTCTGACTTGTTCTCTCTTTGTTTTAATAAAGTTAGTTATTATTTGCTGAGAAAATAGTCACATTTATCTACTTGAGTATTATCTGTGGATGCTTTTGTAATAAAAGTCAGATCTCATAGCTGGAACTGAGACTTTAAGAATGAAAGGCATAAGGTGTTTTCTGTCTGATCTTTGCATTCCCTTACAGGAAGAGACGGTGCAAAAGACCTGGGAACTGAATCACACATCCAGCAATACCAGATAAACCAATAGAAGGAGAAGATAATCTTGAGTTCCCTTCTGTAGCTGAAACAGATGGTCTGAACTGTATTTCTAGTAAAATACTGAAATATGTTTAAATATGAAATATAACTTAGGCATTGAAGATTAGTAAGAAATTTTGGTTTTCTCAAATGCTAGAAATAAAATGAATGTGGAAACAGGTAGAAATCATATTTGGGCTCTGACATTGCTTCTGTCTACAAGTACACCATGTCAAAAAAATGGTTTTGATGTCTTTAACAGATTTGTAAGGTACACAGGACTTGAAGCAAATCTCCTACATTCACAGTATGAGATATCTTTGAGGAGACCTGTACATGACTAAGATGCCCCAGAGGGCCACCCTTTCACATTTAGGATGAGCTAGTAAAAAATTTCCACAAGCACAAGAGTCTGTGCAGAAGATTTTGGTGGTAAACAGAGAGGGTGAAAACCTTGGCTTATGGCTTCTTTATACTCCCTTACTACATTGGAATGAGTTAGCAAATCTCTGCGCAACAAAAAAGAAGTAAGTAGGAAAATTCACACTACAAACAGATTTTTATTTTATGTATTTGGTAACATAATTATTATAAATTTATTTACTACTGCTCTGAAGTCCAGGCTGGCCTTGAAATTGTGATACTCAGACTGCAGTGTGCTAGGATTGTCAGGTAAACAACATCCCATCCTATTTGTACAATTATCAGTTTTATTGGACAATCACTGTATACTACACATAGTTCAGATTACATTAGATCTGTGCTTTTCTACAAGATAGATCAACTATGCCCTATGCAAGGAGTGTGCAGCTCAAGAAACAGCCTAGTCTTTACTGTTGAAACCTGTGAGGTACCCACCCACAATCATATATGCATGGAACTGTGCTCTTCTGGTAACTGTGGTCATGCCCTGCTTTCATTAGAGCTTTAGTATAGGTATGTGAATCCTTAAGGTTTGTCTGTCTTCCAGCTATGTGTTAAAATATATCCCTTGGTGTTATTTCTCAAGTAAAATATTATAGTTTATTTCCTCCCATTTCAAAGTGCTCTGATATTTATGAATTTATTAGTTAATGTGTTCTGCTCTTACTGGAACATGACTAGCAGTTTTCGTCTGTAACCATGTAACCATGAGCCTTTTGTACACATACGCCTCAGTTCTGCAGTGTCTTCCCTGAGATCATATTGGTGATGTGTAACCTTTGTATGTCTTTACTTCTCCTAAACAATGACAAGTGCATGCTGGATGTGTATCCCTGGGTGACAGAGGTTTATTCTCCACATCCATATTTACATTGTAATATATTGTCATTTCTATCAATTTAGTAAGTATTATTGTAGTTTAATAGTGAAACCAAATAACACTTTTCTTTATTCTCCCTCCCTCCTTTGCTGAAGCTATGTACATGTGAGGCAAACGTTTTACCAGTAAGAGCAGTAGTATCTCTCAGTTCTATGACTTTCTGCAATGGCTGTTCTAATATTTTTCTGCTTTTTAGTTGGCTTGTACTACTCTGATATGTAACAGTTGGTATATGGTTTTTTTCATGTTAGTTTTTGCTGTTCATTTGTGTGTGACATTTTCTGACCAAGCTCACTTTTCACTTACCTGATTTTTTTGTTGGGATTCCATAGGGCACAGTAATGATACATTTTTCATTTAATTAGGGTTTGTCTTAAGAAATTCTCTTCTGCCTTGAGAAAAATGAAGATTTTTCCTTTGTGTCTGTTCCAACAAAGGTGTTGTTGTTGTTGTTGTTGTTGTTGTTATTGTTGTTGTTGTTGTTGTGTTGTCACCTTTGGCATTTAGGTTTTCATGTTACCTGGTTTACTTTCCTTTCCTCATCTAATCCTCAACGTGTCAGTACTATCTTTGTTCTGGACTGACTTTCTGGGCTGAACTGATCATGAGTCATGTCTGTCAAGACCTTCACTTGTTAATTTAATGAGTGAGCTATTTAACACCATCTTTCTCTCAGCTTTGCAGTTCTGGTGGAGGGCCATTTTGTACATGGATACCATCTTTTTTTCTTTGATTTTCATTAGTAAGTGATGACAGCTTCTATGTGAACCTTCAATGCATCCTCTTCCATCTCCCTGACCTATCTGGTGAAGGGTGCTTCCAAATGACATTGTAACTTTGGGAAGGGTACTTCCTGAGGTAACTCAATATAACCCAGTTGGATATACCTTAGCTGCAAGCAGAAAGTATGTGGCAGTGTGTAGTACTGGTCCATCATACACCTTTCAGGTGGCAGCCATGATAGCAGCTGTAGGTCAGCCAATCACAAAATCTTTGCCTGCAGCCCTGTGGGGCCAACAAGTTACAGCCTTTCTACCAGTTGTGTGTCATTTTATAAGTAGGTTATAAAAGAGTATGCTGGTTACTCCTTAGTGACTTCAGAAAAAGTGATCCTGGGATAGCCTAGTACAGCATTCTGGAGGCACAGTGAACAGGCCTGCATCTTTCTGTAACAGCAGTTCTGTTTCCAAGAATTTATTTTTTGATGATACTTTCCACTCGTTTCTTAAGGAGTTCACTAAATTCAGTAAGTAGGTTTTATAACAAAACTTTTAATGAACTCATACAAACAAGAAATATATCACCATGAAGGAGAGCCAATAGAAGAAATATATAATATATAATTCATAAAATGTATTTAAATAAACTCAAAGCCACTGAATATGTTAAAGAATCAAAATGATAGAAACACATGCCCAAGGGCTACTGAATCATCAAATTTGGAAAATATATGCAATTAACAATATAACAACTGTCAAAATTCTAAAGAATCAGTTAAATAGCAAAGAATATAGAGGTCAACTGAGTGTGAGGAAATAAAAAGTAGGGACGGAACATAGAATACAGACAAAACTACCAAGTCAGATATAGTGTGGAAGAAGACAGGTAGCAGGAAAGAGCCACACAGATTTTCATTGGAGTTTCAGGAGGAAAAATAGAATATGGAAGATGTAGCTCCTAGAGATATCATGGTTAGAAATTTCTGAAATTGATTGGTAAATGTAATTTTCAGATGCAGAAATATTAAGATATAAGACAATGTAAACTTATATCTGCTTATAGAAAATAATTTTCTATTCAGAATTTTACAGCCAAAAATATTTCCCATAGTTTAAGCAATAGCAAGAAATTTATGACAAAAACTGAAAGATCTCCATGGACAATCTTCTACCACAGGGAATTATAAAATAGGCATTTCAAAAACAAGGATAATTCCATCAGAAAGTTGATGTATATTGAAACATAACATTAAAGGAACACTGACTATATAATATAAATCTAGTTTCAGAGAATAATAATCTAAAATAATGTCCACAAATGAAATTTTTCTGGAGGTGTGTGTGTGTGTGCTTTTGTTGTTTCATTTTTTAATTGCTACAGCAGAATACCTGAGGCTGGGTAATTTATAAAGAAATGGGTTTTAGTTTTGGCTTACGATTTAAAATAGAATATTGAGGAGCTAATTCTAGGAAGCCCATGTGCCTTTATAATGCAGTAGGTAGTATTATGTACCTCGAGGATGTGTAAGGATGAGAAATAAACCCTTAAGGAAGAGGATAGAACCAAGGGAAAGGATGCTCTCTGAGAGAAAGCATCTAATCACTGAATGTCATGCTCTCTCAAAGACCCTTCCCAAAACTGCTGCACGAACAATGTAATGCCAATAGGAATTTTACTGAGAACTGGATAATATGAATCTAAAATGTATGTGGGAAAACAGAAGGTAAGAAAAGTCAAGACAGGCCCACAGAAACACAGAGAGAGCACAGGCCACGGCTTATATCAATTCTAATTGTAAAGTTACAGTATTTTGGGTTTGTATATTTTGTACAATTTTAGACACTAGGATAAGAGAGGTCCAGTAGTGGAACACTTTCTTTAAGACAATGATTGTCTTAAAGCAATGATTGTAAAATAGATGTTCAGGCAACTCCTGTTTATCAGAGACATGGGTCCTCTCACTTCCCTCCTATGTCATGCAAAGTTATCTGTTCTAAAAACCTACATCAAGGTGAAATTCCTAACCTTCTAATAGATGGTACAGGCAGATATGGCTACATCTTTGGTAAGATGGATTTACTAATGAGAACACAGTCTCATCAATATGTGAAAGCAAATATCATGTCTCAAAATTATGAGACATGATATTCAATTATGTTTCAGTTGATAGATGGTTAAAACAGAACATAGGGGAAGAATTTTTATCACATAAATACATGGAAAAGAATTAGAATCTGTAACGTACAATAATATTGCACCGATTTGTGTGCAAAGCACAAATGAGGGCAAAAGAAAAATGGAATTTATACTCTCACAATAGACAATGCATGAGCAGCAGGCAAAAATACTTCTGATTTCATTATGGCCAAGAAAATAGAGATTGAAATCATGGCACAACACCCACAGTTAGCAGGGAAAATGTTGCTGGGGAGATGAAGCAGTAAGGAAGAGCTTATTGCTCAAGCAGAAAGACCTACATTCAACCCTTAACAAGCCCACAAAAGCCAGGTGTGGGAGCCTAAGCTTGTTTCTCTGGTACAAAGCAGGCAGAGATATACAATTCCTGGGGCTTACCGGCCTAATCAGCAACTTCTATGTCCCAGTAAAAGACTGTTTCAAAAACACAAATGGAAGACTACTGAAGAATTATTCCTCCTGGTCTCTACATGTATGCACATACATGTATGTGTACATGTGAGCATATAGTACCTACACATGAACACACATGACTTATTATATTTAGGATTGATAGAAAGAGGAGCAAGAGAAAAGGATGTATTTTCAAGTGAAAACTAAAGCATGTTAAAATTTAATCTCTGTGTGATAAAGAACTCCAGGACTGCCTTAAGGCCTCAGTATGAACTTAAGAGAGATGTCGTATACATGTCTTAAAGGAGGTGTAAAATAATATATGCCTTGCTTATAATAATAGAAAAAATAAAGCACCTCAAATTCCCTCTGTCAGTAGGATGGGAGAATGAGCTTTTATGTTTTCATGAAGTGCAGTATCACACAGCAGTTAGCATCCATGGCTCCATTCCTCATCACAATCAAGTCTTACGAGGATAATATTGATAATATTAATGAACAAACAAAGCATATACTGTGTCTAATATTATTATTTTATAAAACAACATATCATGCAAAGATAATACCATATATTTTTTTTGGATGAACAAGGTAGAGGGATAATGTGGACTAAATTCAGGATGTGAATGTGAAATTATGTGAGGGTGTCATTATGTGAGTGATTCAAATGGAATAATAATGAAATTTTAAACACTTTTTAAAATTTTTTCACTTAAATGTTTATTTGTTGTAGTCTATGTATACTGACTTAAGAAGAAACAACACATATAATTAATTAGTATTAGGAAATGCTTTTAATAACTTCATTTCTAGCATATCCTTCATGTCCACCACTGAGGAAGATCTGGGTAGGAGATCAGGGCAGGAGCTCAAGGGAAGAATTAAAGCAAAAGCCACAGAAAAATGCTGCTTACTGACTGCCCTTCGTAGCCTGCTCAGCCTGTTTTCTTATACTTCTTCGAATATACTTGGCCAGTAGGTCGGAACACACTACCTACACTGGACTGCACCCGCTCCCAATCATTAATCTAAGAAATGCCCCACAAACTTCTAAAGTCCAATCTGATGGAGGCATTTTTTTTCCAACTCTCAACTCTGGTTCTCTCTTCCCAGATGACCATAGCTGTCAAACTAACCAAGCCAAAATAAGCTAAACAAAAGTAAGCAAAACTCTAATCAGCACAGGTAACTAATGGTTTTATAAGTGCTATAAAGCTTGTCTATAAAGTAAGTTCTAAAGTCCTGCGATAAGTGATTATAACTGATTGATTTATCATTTTATCTTGTTTAATTTATTGTCCATTGAGTATTTATTGCTTTACAAAATAAAATGATTATTATCTAACAATTATTATTATTACTGAAGATACTATAATGCCCTGACCTAACCTATCTTTCCAGGCTCCTCTTCTGACATTTTCCTTTGTTATCTGACACTTTACACACCAGTTTTTATCTTGCTAATCTCTTCTTCATACTAGTGACAAAGTTAATTTTCTATCATAGTAATCATATGATACAAAATTCAAGTCTCCTGTTTGCAATCATCAAGGCTTCTACATGTCCAGTGAAGTTAAGTACACACTTGTATTGTGATCTTGCTTTTCCCACCATACAGTCCTGTCTGAAATTAACCACACCTGCATCTGCCCCACACTTCAGTTTCTCTCAACAAACAGCTTTCTCACTGTACCAGATATTTTCATGGACCAACCTCTTGCCTTATTTGCAATGCCACAGATGTGTTATAATTCCATATGGCCCCTTTCAACTTTCTGTACATGTTTACTCAATTTTCTAGGTCAGATAGAGGACCACTCATCTTATGTGGTCTCTCTTGTAGACAATGTATTTGTAGAACAAATTTGTAGAATGACTTAGTATATATGATTTTTTATCATATAATCTTATGTATATTTGTTTATAATTTCGGTTGTATGTATGTATGTGTGTATGTATGTATGTATGTATTTATATATTTATGTTTTTACCACTATGTAAATGCTCAGTTTTGGGATTACTACTTAGTCAATATTCTTAGGCTAATCACTTCATTTTTTAAGCAATGGTTATATCATCTGTCAAACAGGAACAACAGTTTGATGTAATTCCCAGGAATTAGGTTGCTAGCGACAGAGTACATGCTAAGCATTTGCTAGTTGTATTGCACTACCCTAGATAACACTGTTCTTATTAAATGTTGGAGCAGAAATCCTATTTAACTATTTCAGGTTACTAACTAGTCCTTACATTTTAAAAAATAACCTCATGAATGAGTCTTGCTAGGTTTACTCTGGCATTATTTTCAGCATTTTCTCTAGGCAATAATAAGACCAGAATAACAAGAACTTGACATTGCCATAGCTCATCTTCCAGAAGACACCCTCAAGTGAACGAATAAATGAATGAATGAATGAATGAATGAATGAGTGAGTGAATGAATATTGGTATCAGGTGCAGCCACTTGTAAAGGGATTAGCAAGAGGCTGTAGAGATTGAATAGACCTAATTGAGGGGACTTTTCCTTTAAATTATACAGTAATTTATTTGAAAGTTATCTTCACCAGTTATGAAATGTCTGTGAAGTCTCATTGGGTATCTGTTTGCATTATATGTACTTAGAGGCAACAGTGTGTTATCAAGCATTAAATGGTCCTTGTTGTTCAAGTCATTACTACCCTGAAAGATAGGCCTACTGAACACAGACATACCTATAAAATGGGGAAGTCAAATTTTTCTTTCTCATACTGTGTCATGTTTCTGAAATCCAAACAGCCAAAGCTCAGGTGGAACAGTTGACTCTGGGTCTTGAAATTCACTTCTGATAAATCCTGCAGTGTAGTTTCTTCTGTACCTTTATATGGCTCAGTCTTCATCTATGTAGTGAGCTTAAACCTGACCCCAAATCACTGGACTGTCTGACAGTTAACAGTGCAGTTAGTGTCAGTATTTGTCAAGTCCATGTTGGACTTTTTTCCTTTTAAATGATGCTAACATTTTCTGTTAGATGATTCTCTTTTTTAATTATTCTTTAATCCTTTTTTTATAGTCCAGTCTTCGTCCTCTCAGTCTGCCCCCTGACCGCTCCCCTTCTCATCCCTCCCATCTCTAAGAGGATGTCCCCATTCCCACACCCCCACCTCAATAGACCTCCCCATTCCCTGAGGCCTCAAGTCTTTCCAGGGTTAGGTCCATCTTCCATCACTAAGTCATGACCTTGCAGTTCTCTGCTGTATATGTGTTGGGGCCCTCATATCAGCTGGTGTATGCTGCCTGGTTGGTGGCTCAGTGTCAGAGCAATCTCAAGGGTCCAGGTTAGCTGAGATTGCTGGTCTTCTTATAGGATCACCCTCCTCCTCAGCTTCCTCCAGCTTTCCCCTAACTAAACCACAGGGGTCAACAGTTTTGGTCCATTGGTTGGGTGAATATATCTACATGTGACTCTTTCAGATGCTTGTTGGGTCTTTCAGAGGGCAGTCATGATAGGCTCCTGTTTGTAAGCACACCATAGTATCAATAATAGTGCCAGGCACTGGGGCCTTTCATTGAGTTGGATCCCAAATTGGCCCTGTTACTGGACATTCCTTCCCTCAGGCTCTTCTCCATTTTTGTCCCTGCAGTTCCTTCATACAGGAACAATTCTGGGCCAGAGCTTTTGACTGTGGAATGGCAACCCCATCCCTCCACTTGATGTCCTGTCCCTCCACTGGAGGTGGACTCTACATGTTCCCCCTCCCCACTGCAGAGCATTTCATCCAAAGTCCCTCCCTTTGAGACCTGAGAGTCTCTCACCTTCCAAGTCTCCAGTATATTCTAGAGGGTCCCCCTATCTCTTACCTCCTGAAGTTGCCTGTTTCCATTCTTTCTGCTGTTCCCCTCTACCCCAAATACTTGATTATGTTCCCCCTTTTCCCTCCATGTCCCTTCTCCTACCCAGGTCCTCCCTTTGCCCAACACCCTGTGATTACTTTTTTTCTCCCTCCCAAGTGGGAATGAGACATCCTCACTTGGGCCCTCTGGCTTGTAAACCTTGAGTTCTGTGGATTGTGTCCTGGGTATTCTGTACTTTTCTGGCTAATATCCAGTTATTAGTGAGTACATACCATGAATGTCCTTTTGGATCTGAGTTACCTCTCTCATGATGATATTTTCTAGTTCCATCTATTTGCCACAAAACACGTGATGTCCTTCTTCTTAATAGCTTAGTAGTACTCCATTGTGCAAATGAACCATGTTTTCTGTATCCATTCTTCCATTGTGGGACATCTGGGTTCTGTGGATGCTGTTTGTATTTAAGAATCTTCATGAACTTTCTGTGACCTTCTAACATGCACAAAGAAGTTTTTTTAAGATTCACTTCATGAAGTCTTGCTGTGGCATTTTCATCTCTGAAAGTGGCCTGCATAGACACATAGACATTCATTCATACAGTGCAAAACAGACTTGTCATTTCAGAACATCACTGTGCTTAGAGACAATGGTACCAAATATCCAGAGGATGATCAGCCAGGAAAGGAGACACAGTTTTTCTCAATGTAATTTATCAGGGGGCTTCTAGAGAATGAGCTGGGATACTGGATGAGAAGATGAGAGTAAGGTCTTGCAAACTACAAGTTATAACCTTGTCTAGTTCTTGATGTTGGAGATAATTGTACTTAGAAACCTACCATCTTATTCAACTTTCTTCCTTTGATTCTCTCCTTCTCTATTTCTCTCCTCTGCTCTTCTCCGCCGCTCCTGCTCTCAGGGGTTCCATCCCATCTCACCTCGCCTTTCTCTTTCCTTTTTTTTTTTTTTTTTTTGATTTGGTCTCATGCACCTCAAGCTGTGTTCAAGTTTCTCAGTCTTGGTCTCTAGCTGAGGATAACCTTGAATTTCTGATTCTATCGTCACTATCTTCTAAATGCCAGGTCATAGCAGCATGCCAATCTAACTGGTTTATATAGTGTTATATAGTGGAATTGAACCTAGGTCTTTGTGGATACCAGTCTACCATGTTATCCCCTGACTGGGATCCTCAGCTTGGTTTTACTTTTTTCTACAGCTTAATTTTCATCTATTATATTCTGGCTATTATTTGGTTCTTTCTTCTCTTTTTGAGTTTATCATATAGTTACATCATTTCCGCTTTCCTCTTGCTGTGCTCTCCCACATGCTCTTTCTTGCTCCTGGCCTCTTTTTTTCACCAATGCATGAATAATACATGTATATATGTATATTCACATTTGTATTCTTAAATAAAACTTGCTCAGTTCTGGATATTTTTTAAAGGCCTGCTATGCTTTAAAATACTGAACTCTATTGATATTCATTAACTTGTAAAATTTTTGATCTTCAATATTTCTTTCTTTGTTTATTGGGCTCTACACTAGATAATTTGTTCTGTTAATACCATGACCTGAAGGTTCATGGTGGTGACCTACACAAAATGCTGTTCACACTCCTTCATTGATAGATTTAGTAAAACATAGATCTACTTGTTTTTACACTAAATGTTATCAGAGTCCACCCCTTTTAATAGCAATTTACACAATAGTTAATACTCTGCATAGTAGAAAATAAACCAGTTTTGCATAATTTTGCCTTAGATAAAAGCAACCGTTTGCTTGGAACATAAACCTAGTTCCATCTTCTGTTGAGCTGCCCAATTTAGTAAAAGCATTTTAATGGTACACTTAAGTGTAGAAAGACTTAGAATACTGGAAGCTGCCCAGAATGTTTAAAAGGGAGAATGACTTATATTTAATTGGTTTAAACCCACATTTCCTAGGTCAATAAGAAGGGAAACCAGCAGCATTAATCAAGATAAAATTATTAGCTGATTAATCAGTATTCTAATTACTGTATAGTTCTTTACCTTTTCAGTTTTAATTACTAGACCCATTGTCTTTTCCATATGACTAACAAGTGTGCTTTTGGCAACCTGGCACAGTCCTTAAGATAAAAATAGACATTCTAGACATAGAAACATCAAATGCAAGAAGTTGTTAGTATGACTTAAGAATTTCCCCAAAAGGTATAGCTAAACTATTGGATTATACAAGAAAGGCACAATAACATGAGAGATATTTAAGCAAACTGTAGAGCTGAGGAATGCCACTATGCCTGTGAGCTGCAGGCCTGCGTCACACCACAGTTAAGTCAGAATTGGTAAAATAAAAAATAAAAATGTTCCCATTGAACACTGGCTTCCCTGAAAGACTGAGTATAAGATGAACGAATTTCAGCATTTTTTTATTTTTTATTTTATTTTATTTATTATTTTTTTTTGCCACATGAGCAGGACTTTTACAGGTCAGATATTTTTATGGAAAATTTCTTCGAAGAACAAATTCCTAGACACTTCTCTTGGTCCTGTGGGAATGGTGATCAAGATGCAGAAGGGATAGAGGTTCTCTGAGCTCTCCACAGCAGTCACTGTGCAGAGGTGTTGGCGACCATCACTCATCCGTCCTGCAGCACTTAAGAAGATTTTGCCCAAGATCAGGTATACCCACTTACACTGCCCTAATTCATTTAACAAGGCATGCATAAAAATAGAAATCCCTGAGGAAGGCCTGGGGTTTCCAATGTGTGTTCATCTTTGTCTACCTTTTTTGGAATAGTTTAGAATATGGCTGACATTCTCAGTTTGTCAATATTGAAATGGTTATAGAAACTAACAAAAATATTAGGGTCTTATTAACTATTATAGGAGGATTATCTAAAAATCCCATGTGTTATTTAGCTGAGCAGACTGCTATGCACTGGTTACTGTGAAGTGAGCGCTGTATTGTGATCACTATCATTATAATTAGAATATATGGTTTTCCTAAAATGAGGATATTTTAGCAAATTTTTCATTCTTACCTGTTTATTTCCTATTCATTTCTTCCTTTACTACTTTTTATAGCTATAATCTCTATTTTGTATTAAATATACTAGAAATTTCAAAACCACTGCATTAAGTAATAATGAAGCCAACCAACTTGAATGACAATATTGCTTTCATGATAAAATGTAACAAAGATCTGATTGCACTATTTTGCTGTGTTGTTCAATTCTAAGTATGGCATAATCACATATATGGATTTAACATTGTATCTTTCCTACTAATATTACTAATTTTTTATACTTTATGTTTTGGTTGGACTTTCAATTATTTATAATCTCACTTTCAGATGAAGACATTCTAAAAGTTAGGCTGAAAGGGACAGACTTTTCTGGTTCATGTTCTCCCAGCAGAGCTTGTTTAAGGCACATGGCATGCTTAGTTACAAGACTATTCCAAGACAATTTTGTGTGACAAAGACTCACATAGCTCAAGTTGTTGCCAAGCTCACAACCTACCATGCATGACTCCGATCTCTTCATTCTCCTGCCTCCACCTCACAAGTTCTGTGATGACAGAAGCTTGCCTGATAGATGAATGTTAAATGCTTGTAGTCAACCTCTTATTTATCATGCAACAAAGATAGTTTTCACATTGCCCTTTTAAGTGTAGTATAATATAACAATCATTACTTTTTATTCTTTTAAGGGAAAACAAAATTTTCAATGCCAGGACTTATGGGTGAATGTATAATTTTTTATAGGCTCTATGGTCACAGTATTTAGTATAATTTTATGTTTCTTAATCATAATGCCATTGCAAACTTAGTGACCATAATGTCTCACCTATAAGACAAGATACGTTTAGAGTGACCATTTACTGTGTCTATCAAACCATCACTGTGAGTTATATGGCAATCATGTCTGGAATGCCTAATAATATATTACCATGTTTGATCAGGACTATGACCACAATTCTAGGCTGGTAGTACAGGGAATGATTAGAGGTTTAAGATGTGGCATCCTTGTGTTTTGCAATAGGCTTCATCATCAGAAATCAAGTTTCTAGAATGTTTCACTACGGACAGTGGTGGTGCACGCTTTTAATCTCAACACTTGCAAGGCAGAGGCAGGGAGATTGCTGAGTTCGAGGCCAGCCTGGTGTACAGAGTGAGTTCCAGGACAGCCAGGGCTACACAGAGAAAGCCTGTCTCAAAAGCAAACAAACAAACAAAAATGCTTCACAAAACGATGCTAGAAACCTAGCAGAAAAGTGAACAAACGTGGCAGTTCATGAAAGGAGCACAATTTTAATTAAGGAAAGCATGCTTCATCTTATTGATCTAAAACTGTCAAAAACCCCAAACCATCACAGTGCATTTTATGTTAGTGACTAATCTATTAACAGAAATATATAAGACAATAATCTCAACGTTGGGTATAGTTGATACAATTTTTATTAAGGTGACTCTGGATACACACACACACACATACACACACACACACACACACACACACACACACACTCCATACCCACATATATACACACACATTCACACCCACACACGCACACACACTAAATTTACATTTGCAAATGTAAGCTCATTTTATTTCGGACATTCATTTGTAAGAATTTTCTGTAAGTTAAATGTAGGCACTTAACTGTGCATAAATATTCAACCGTCACCTTTCAGCTAGTTTTGCTTTGATGTTAGTAAAGCTGCTCTGTAATAGGTCAAGGTCATTCACAATGGTTGCTAATGTCAGGAGGAAAACAAAAACAAAACAGACAACTCAACACTATGTATCTTTGAGGAGAGTATACTATCCCTATGAAACACTCCTGAGAAAGTGCAAAACCTTAATCTGAACCAAAGTTTAGCTCTAAGAACTGGCATGCTAGCAATCCCGTCAATAGAGGAGTGTCATTGGTGAGGCTATAACCAGTAACTTTTAGGACATGGGGAACACCATAAATCAGACACATACTTTTGTTCCTGCAACAAATAACTGATAAGGTGCGGGAGATAAGGAGAGCTACAGAGGAGCCTGCTCCTGTGTGGGATGTATGGATATTATTTAGATGCTCACTTTTACAGTCAGGAGAATGAAGGTTGATTTTCAAACAATGCTTGGGTATCTGATGACGGGAAAGGATGGTAATATTTTGTGGTATGATAGTGATTTTGCAGTTTTATTTATCATTTTTCTAGTCTTTTAATGATTCATAGTGAAAAGTGTACAGATAAAATCCTGAGTAGATATTCTTCCCAGTAGCCTAGGAACAAGAATAAGAGGCTAAGGGATTCAACTCCTACCAAAAGTTGCAAATAGTTGATGCAGGGTTAAGGTACATTATTCTTTGTTTTACTGCCTAAAACTGGCAACCTCATATATTTAATAAATGGCCTTATATTAATAATTTATGATGATTCCATGAGATTAAGTACAGCCCTTAAATTTATCTTCATTCTGTGTAAAAAGTTTAAGATTTGGGCATTCAAGATGTTCATAAAGTGGAGAACCTGGTCACATGTAAGGAGTATAATGAGAGTCCTGCCAATTAGTGGCAATTATCATAGGTTAGGGGATTTAAGGGAGTTTTTCTCCATTGTGATTTTTCATATATTTCTAAAATTTCTACAGTTAGTTTCTATACACTTTGCTATGAGATTTATAATGATGGAAATAACATAGAATGATGGCAATAATGACTATGGTTTTGAAAGCTTTTACTCATAAATCATGAAAACAATGCAAAATTTTAAATACAAAAAGGGCATATGCTACTTTTTGGTTATATATTATAAGAGAGTCAATTATTATAACTCAATTAAGCAAAGTCAAAATATTAATTTAGCTATTTGTGTCTTATTTAGGAAAATAGCAAGATAAACAGCTTATGTCTGCTTTACATAAATGGAAGCCAGGGAGGGAGAGGCTGGTATTCTTGGCATCTGGACGGAGGTGTACACATGTTATTTGCATCCTCCAGGAGAGCATTCTAATCTTTACTTAGACATCCATGTGTCTAGGTGTGATTCAGGAGCTAAGTTCCCGTGTGTGTACTTGCTTCAGCTGAAAATCAAGATACTGGCACTGGCTTCTAGACCACTGGTTCTTACCCTAATGCTATGACCCTTTAATGCAGTGTCTTATGTTGTGATGAGCCCCAACCATGAAATAATTTTATTACTACTTCATAAATGTAATTTTGCTCCTGTTATGAATCATAATGTTAATATCTGTGTTTTCCAATGGTCAGAGGTTTCCCCTGTGAAAGAGTTGTTTACTCCCCAGATAAACCATGCCCACATGCTGATAGCCACTATTCTAGACCCTCTATGAAGGTTTTTGTTTGTTTGTCTGTTTTTCTTCAGGGTCAAAGTGTGTTGCTGCACATTTTTATGACATCATGTTATGGAAGTAGAAAACAAATAATATATTATTTTGATCTGCTACCAGTTTTAAAGATATTCTCATTTAGTGAATAAATTTTGAAACTTCAATGTCTTTATTTCAGAAGAAAAAGAACATGAAGTGATAAGAGATTCAGGGTTGCTGATAATTAATGAGCTGGTGTGCCTTGGCTCTTGAATTTCTCTGGGAAGTGCGTCTTTTGAACACAGGAGATGGCATATGATGTGAATAAGGATCACCTACTCTGTGTTCTCACTTCATATTGAAGAGACAGAGAAATAAAACTCTAAGTGACGCATCCACTCATCCTCCGATTCTCCTGTTCTAACCATCACTTGCTGACTTGGTTCCCATGGCCTTCCTTTCCTCCTTTCTTCCTTTTGTTCTCCTCCACCACTTTCTACTGCTCCTCCTCAGCAAGGAATATGTCCATACACAGTATAATATGTTAGAAGACACTAGATGACAGGGCAGATTAGTTGACTGCCAGACAAGGAGAAAGAATATACATAAAGACCAGCATGTGAATAACCAAGATGGTTCTTTTCAGTTGGTATATGGTTGGTACATCCATTTTCTTGCTATGAGCTTTGGCTGAGCACCAATCATGTAACAGGATATACATTTGCTAAAATCTTTTTTACAAAACAATAGACTTTAAAATACATTGTGTAATATGTGGCATCCTTCCACAGTTACCAGTGGCTGGTGCATGCTAATCTTTGAATTGAAAAAGAGCAAGAAATAGATACAGACACAAAGCATGCAGAACCATTCTTCCCTCCCTCCAAGATAAAACACTCACATATACACATATACATTCTCTCTCTCTCTCTCTCTCTCTCTCCCCTTCTCCATATATGTGTGTGTGTGCACACTCACATGTGCATATATATGCACACACAGAGTAATTCAATAAAATATTAATACATTTTAATCTAGACTCTTAAAATTCACCGAACGTAGATCATGTGGTGGCTGATAACAATGTATTTCTGAGACGAAGAATCAGAGCTTGCATGTAAGAGAATGTAATGTCGCATTTAAAGTACTATTGAATTTATATCTAAAATATATTAACCAAGATATTATCTTGATTATCATGGTCCTTAACATAGACTACTCTTTTTATTGTAGTCTTTTTCACAGCATAAAGAGTAATCTCTTGACCAATCAATTCACTTGTCCTTAGCCTAATGATTGTATAAAAACTTGTGAAAAATGACATCTGCTCACTTTAAGGATTAAGAAATCATGAGCCATTGTTCTTTATATTATAGAGGAATTTATATCCCTCATCCTTCCAATATCTCAAGTAGATGTCTCAATTTGAGAAACTCAAGTGTCAAATCCATTGTATGTTTTTGCATTTTCTGAAAATTAATGTTCTGTGGCCACTCTCAAGTTACTTTCCAATTCTCTTCTGAATTATACCCATTAGTGTTGTTTTCCAAATACAGAAGCAGCAGAGATTTCCTAGCTCATGTATAGAATCTGTAAGGCTGATGAATAATTAGCCATGGAACATACAGCTGTCTGTCCTTCATCTTATCTGAACAATTGGTGAGTCTCTAACCATTATATGCCACTTACTTTCAAACTCAGATACAAGACATAAATTTGTCTGTGTTACACCAAAATTACAGTCTGTCTGAAGCAGTTTAGTATATTTTCCAGGGCTCTGGACCTGGGTGAGACAGACAAAAGAGTCAGGAGTAGGGCTGGTGAGATGGCTCAGTGGGTAAGAGCACCCGACTGCTCTTCCGAAGGTCCAGAGTTCAAATCCCAGCAACCACATGGTGGCTCACAACCATCCGTAACAAGATCTGGCGCCCTCTTCTGGAGTGTCTGAAGACAGCTACAGTGTACTTACATATAATAAATAAATAAATCTTAAAAAAAAAAAAAAAAGAGTCAGGAGTAGATATGTGTAGATGACAGGGCAGCATAATGCTGCCTCTGGTGTTTTGGTGAAAACTCTCTACTTTGTCATTAATAACTGGCATTAGGAATTTCTTTTCTTTTCTCCTCTTTTCTTTTCTCTTCTCTTCTTTTCTTTCCTCTTTTTTCTTTTCTCTTCCTTTCTTGTCTTTTCTTTTTATGTAGGAAAAAGACAGAACTGTTGCTTCTCTTTGTGGCTTAGTTTGGTCTTCTTTAGTTTATTGGTACAGTTTGTGTTTTTGGCATGTAAGACTATGGAGTTTTCCATGTATAGTAGAAAAGTTTTTTGGTTTTTTTTTTTTTTTTCTGCAGTTCTTTTTCTGACCAATTGAGAAACCGAGTAAGTAGTTATAGGTGTGGCAGACATCCTGGGCATTGTACATAAAAGCAAGAAGAGGGTGAATGGGTTGTTCACAAATGAGAAAAAGGATCTTTGTTTCAGTGTTTTTTGAGGATTGTTGTTTTTTCTGGGTTTTTTTGTTTGTTTGTTTTTTGTTTTGTCGAGACAGGGTTTCTCTATATAGGACTGGAAGGATTGTTTTTAATAAAAAGTTCTGCTGAGAGTGGAAGTTCCATGCTTTTTCTACTTCTTAATACTTTCGACAGTAGATCAAGTTTGATTCTCAGACCGTGTGTGTGTGTGTGTATGTGTGTGTGTGTGTGTGTGAGAGAGAGAGAGAGAGAGACAGAGAGAGACAGAGAGAGACAGAGAGAGACAGAGAGACAGAGACAGAGAGACAGAGACAGAGACAGAGAGACAGAGACAGAGACAGAGACAGAGACAGAGAATAGTGAACCTAGGCCTTTGTATGTTGATGTTTCCAGGATGCATCAAAGAAATACACTTGTTTGCCCCAACTGAAAGATAGAGGGATGGCTGTTCATGACTTTCCTGAAAGCTTTGTGATAAAAATCTGGAGTCCATGTGTCTATGGTGAGGTTTGAGAAACATGTCCTGGTTTCTACACTGAGGAAGTGAAAAGTTTCATGTTGTCTTTTAGTTTAATCCTGCAGGAAGACATGGAGACTGGACACTTAGAACCTGAACTGGTGCCTTAGGAGGGTGAGTGTGTGCCATTCTAGTATCTGCAGATTATGCGAAGTTAATTAATAAAATCAATACCCATTTCACTCTTAATAGCTTAGGAATAGGTGTGGAGGTTTTGTTATTTGCTTGTTTGTTTGAGACAGGGTTTCTCTGTGTAGCCCTAGCTGTCCTGGAACTCACTCTGTAGACTAGGTTGACCTGGAACTCAGAGATCTGCCTGACTCTGCCTGCCAGGGATTAAAGATGTGTGCCACCACTGCCTGGCTTCTGTTTGCATCTTTATAAACTGATTTTCAAAGTGATTTGAAATCACAAATTCACCCAGGCGCCAAAGAACTCAGAGGGTCAGCCTGGGTTGTATTCTGGCTCCTGTGGATCCAATGAGAAAGCCAGAGGCTGCTGAGGCTTTCCTTTCTCTTAGACTGACATGTTCTATGTCTCAGTTCTGTGCATCCTGCTCTGTATCCACACACAAGGATGCTTGCTTCCTCTTGTTATGACAAACAGAAATGACAGATCTTTTCTTCAGTCCTGCGGTATTTGTTTTTCTAATGTTTCTTCCCCAGTACTCACCTCTTGCTCTTGGACCTTCGCTGCCAAGCATCAGAGCCTGAGTGCCTCACACAGCAGTCTAAGGCCCTCTCTACACCTGCCAGACCTACTCTGAGTTCTCCTCAGTTCTTCCAACAAATGAATTCTTCTTTCCTCTGCACTTCCTTGGGCCTTCTCTAAGAATTCCTCCACCATCTAATTAGAGATCTCTAAGTTACAGCTATGTTTGTGTTCCAATTTATCTCATGCGTACATGAGTGCCTTCTCCCTCCTCAACCCCACCTCCCTCTCTTTCCCTCATCTTCCTCCCTCTCTTCTACTTGCCTTTTTCCATATATATGTATATGTGTATGTGTATGTGTATGTGTATGTGTATGTGTATGTGTATGTGTATGTGTATGTGTATGTGTATGTGTATGTGTATGTGTATATGTATATGTATATGTATATATATATATATATATTCCACAGAATTCAAGTCTGCTATATGGAATACCTATGTCTAATCTTGCTTAAGGATGGTATAATCAACCTCTTTATTCAGGCCAGAAGTCTGGGAGTCTTGCCAGCTTTTGACAAGTTCACTGCTCAACAACCCATGGTTTCTTCTCCCCTACACCTGAAATCCTATGGATTATAAGTTGCTACCTTTGAAAGGTAGAAGTTTCCTTCATTCTCAAATGCTTTGACACAGCTCTGGTGGCCTCTGCTCTCATTGTTGCAAAGCCTTCTAGTTGGTAATCTGTCTCTGGTTCAGGTCTTCTCAGTATCTATCCTCCTGGCATGGCCGTAGAGTTTGTTTGTTTATTTAGTTATTTAGGTTTTTAAAAGCATTCATTTACTTAAACCTATTTATTTTTTAACCCTCTTCACCAGCTCAAATTCTAAAGTTATGCCGGGCAGTGGTGGCTCAAGCCTTTAATCCCAGCACTTGGGAGGCAGGAGCAGGTGGATTTCTGAGAGTGAGGCCAGCTTGATCTACAGAGTGAGTTCCAGGACAGCCAGGGCTACACAGAGAAGTCCTGACTCAAAAAACATAAATAAATAAATAAATAAATAAATAAATAAATAAATAAATAAATAAATAAATAAATCCAAAGTCACACAAAATCTTTGATCCATCATTTCCCTCTCATCTTTTTTCTTTTTTCTTTCTTTTTTTAAAAGATATTTTCTTTATTTGCATTTCAAATGTTATCACCTTTCCTAGTTTCCTTTCCGAAAATCTGCCCCCCCCCCCGACCCACCCACTCCTGCTTCCAGGCTCTGGCATTCCCCTATACTGGTGCATAGAACCTTCACAAGACTAAGGGCCTCTCCTCCCATTGATGACTGACTAGGCCATTCTCGGGAACATATGCAGCTAGAGACACTAGTCCCACCATGTGTTTTCTTTGATTGGTGGTTTAGTCCCAGGGAACTCTGGACTCACTGGTTAGTTCATATTGTTGTTCCTCTATGGTGCTGCAACCCCCTTCAGCTCTTTGGGTACTTTCTCTAGCTCCTTCATTGAAAACACTGTGCTCTGACCAATGGATGACTGTGAGCATCCACTTCTGTATTTGCCAGGCACTGGCAGAGCCTCTCAGGACACAGCTATATCAGGCTCCTGTCAGCAAAAACTTGTTGGCATCTGCAATAGTGTCTGGGTTTGGTGGTTGCTTATGGGATGAATCCCCAGGTTTGGCAGTCTCTGGATGGCTATTCCTTCAGTCTCTGCTCTGAACTTTGTCTCTGTAACTCCTTCCACGGGTATTCTGTTCCCCCTTCTTCTTCTTTTTTTTTTTTTTTTCATTTTTTAATAGGTATTTTCCTCATTTACATTTCCAATGCTATCCCAAAAGTCCCCCATATCCACCCCCCCAACTCCCCTACCCACCCACTCCCCCTTTTTGGCCCTGGCGTTCCCCTGTACTGGGGCATATAAAGTTTGCAAGTCCAATGGGCCTCTCTTTCCAGTGATGGTCTACTAGGCCATCCTTAGATACATATGCAGCTAGAGACAAGAGCTCTGGGGTACTGGTTAGTTCATATTGTTGTTCCACCTATAGGGTTGCAGTTCCCTTTAGTTCCTTGGGTGCTTTCTCTAGCTCCTCCATTGGGGGCCCTGTGATCCTTTCAATAGCTGACTGTGAGCATCCACTTCTGTGTTTGCTAGGCCGGGGCATAGTCTCACAAGAGACAGCTATATCTGGGTCCTTTCAGCAAAATCTTGCTAGTGTATGCAATGGTGTCAGTGTTTGGAAGCTGATCATGGGATGGATCCCTGGATATGGCAATCACTAGATGGTCCATCCTTTTGTCACAGCTCCAAATTTTGTCTCTGTAACTCCTTCCATGGGTGTTTTGTTCCCAATTCTAAGAAGGGGCACAGTGTCCACACTTTGGTCTTCGTTCTTCTTCAGTTTCATGTGTTTTGCAAAGGTTTTATCTCACTTGAGCATGCTGGTGAGCTGTCAAGCAACAAAGTCATATTTCTTAAAATAAAATATACCTGGAAATTAGTGATTGGGTTACTTCACTCAGCATAATATCTTCCAGAGCCATCCATTTGTCTAAGAATTTCATAAATTCATTGTTTTTAATAGCTGCATAGTACTCCATTGTGTAAATGTAACACATTTTCTGTATCCATTCCTCTGTTGAGGAAGATCTGGGTTCTTTCCAGCTTCTGGCTATGATAAATAAGACTACTATGAATATAGTGGAGCATGTGTCCTTATTACAATTTGGAGCATCTTCTGGGTATATACCTAGGAGAGGTATTGCTGGATCTTCCCGTAGTACTATGTCCAGTTTTCTGAGGAACTGCCAAACTGATTTCTAGAATAGTTGTACCTGTTTGAAATCCCACCAGCAATGGAAGAGTGTTCCTTTTTCTCCACATCCTTGCCAGCATTTGCTGTCACCTGCGTTTTTGATCTTAGCCATTCTGATTGGTGTGGGATAGAATCTCAGGGTTGTTTTGATTTGTACTCCCCTGATGATTAAGGATGTTCAACTTTTGTTTTGGTGCTTTTCAGCCATTAGGTATTACTCAATTGAGAATTCTTTGTTTAGCTCTGTACCCCATTTTTAATAAGGTTATTTTGTTTTCTGGAGTCCAACTTCTTGAGTTCTTTGCATATATTGGATATTAGTCCCCTATCGGATTTAGGAGTAGTAAACATCTTTTCCCAATCTGTTGGTGGCCTTTTTGTCTTATTGACGGTGTCCTTTGCCTTACAGAAGCTTTGAAATTTTATAAGGTCCCATTTGTAGATTCTTGATCTTATAGCACAAGCCATTGCTGTTCTTTCTGTTCAGGAAGTTTTCCCCTGTGCTCATATCTTTGAGGCTCTTCCCCACTTTCTCCTCTGTAAGTTACAGTGTCTCTGGTTTTATGTGGAATTCCTTCATCCACTTAGACTTGAACTTTGTACAAGGACATAAGAATGGATCAATTTCCATTCTCCTAAACCTGATTAAAAAAAAAAAAAAACTTCAGTGAAGTGTCTGGAAATAATATTAACCCAAACAAATCAGTGGTCTTCCTCTACACAAAGGATAAACAAGCTGAGAAAGAAATTAGGGAAACAGCACCATTCACAATAGTCACAAATAATATAAAATACCTTGGTGTGATTCTAACTAAGGAAATCAGAGATTTGTATGATAAGAACTTCAAGTCTCTGAAGTCCAATCCTCATGGATTTGCAGGATTAATATAGTAATTAATATAGTAAAAATGGCTATCCTGCTGAAAGCAATCTACAGATTCAATGCAATCCTCATCAAAATTCCAACTCAATTCTTCACTGAGTTAGAAAGGGCAATTTGCAAATTCATCTGGAATAAGAAAAAAATCTAGGATAGCAAATCTATTCTCAACAATAAAAGAACCTCTGGTGGAATCACCATGCCTGACCTCAAGCTGTACTACAGAGCAAGTGTGATAAAAACAGCATGGTACTGGTACAGTGGCAGATAGGTAGATCAATGGAATAGAATTGGAGACCCAGAAATGAACCCACACACCTATGGTCACTTGATCTTTGACAAAGGAGCTAAAACCATCTAGTGGAAAAAGACAGCATTTTCAACAAATGGTGCTGGCTCAACTAGCATGTAGAAGTGTTCAAATTGACCCTCTCATCTTTCTTACTGACTAGGAGGCATGATCTGAAGTTTTTGGGATGCTGTATCCTCTAGCATTCTTGCTGCAAGTGACTTCAGAGCTGGATTGAATTGCAAAACATATCCTTATTAATAAGTATCCATTTACAAGTTATATGTATTTAAGGCTTGCAAATTAGCATTTGATTTACAAGGTACCGTGATGATTGCCACCATCTTATAAATTATCTACCCCACTTGACATATCACGTGGTAACTTTCCAGGGCTGGCAGCCTCTGGAAGCTTGAACATAGGAAAGGAATGCATTTTCCCTCAGAACTGAACACTGTACACTTGAAACTATCAAAATGGTGAAAAAAGTAGTCTCTGTCTTCTCAAGCCAGCTGGTGTGCAGTATCCATTTGTGGCAGCCCTAGGCAACACAATTATTCTTCCCTGGCTCTGCAACCAATGCTTAAGTCCAGCAGCCATCAAGGACCTCCTAGGTCCAAGCAAGGGACCAACTTCTGGAGACTGGTCTCCTTGACTTCATTACTGTTTTGAAGCCACCAGCCAGTGTGCTCCAGGACAGTAGACCCATGCTCTGTTCACAGTGCCTAACACACTGTTGTGGGAAAAGGCAGTGGAGGTCTGTGGGACCCTCCCCTCTCAGAAATGATACATTCAGCTATCACTTACTATGTATTTCATTTAACTTTTGTGATGTGAAAATTTTGAGATGGAAGTTCAATATTTATGAATATTCATAGAAAACTTGAACATTTTCCAAACTTGGCCTTTCATTTCTTATCAGCTAACCAAATAATTGATGTGTGTTCTTTTTCTGTAAGAGAATGTTCTCAAGATGTGTGACAGAAGTATTAAATTCATGAATTTTGAGGTTAATTTTGTCTCTGATGACTCAAAGGAGAAGAGAATTAGCAATAGAGCAAAAATAATTCTCAGCTCTTATCTTTTACTTCTAGTCACCTATGAGAGAAGAATGAAGTAATCCTTAGCAAAGATTGGTCCATTACAGAGAAGAATTAGGACATCTGAGGAGTATTTAGAAGCTTCAGAGAAAACATCACTTGGATTCTGCTTCTGTAGAGCAGCAAAGCAGAGATGCTAGGGATAAAACAGAAACAGAACCGTAGAAAAGGACCAACTCCAGAACGCATTTACCACAGGTGACTGGAGAAGGCACCCGAAGCAGAGAAGTCACTCAAGAGCCTCACTGGGCAGGTGTCATCCTGGAGACAAAAGGACAGGCAAAAGACCTCAAGGGGCCTTGCTAGCCTTGGCGAGCTGGACTTCTCAAGATACCTCTCACGAAGCACAAGCACGCAAACACACACCTTTCCCTCCATCTTTGGGTGTTTGTTTCCTTATGCACCTGTCATTTTATAAAACACGGCGAGAAAATATGAATGCTTTTCTGTCATAGTCTGTCATCACAGGAGCAACTTCTAACCAGAAAGAAAAGTACTTCTCAGGCCTTCAGTGAGCTGGCTTCTCATGAACTCAGTCAGAAACACAAAGTGTTATATACTTCCCTGTTCTCACCATCACGGGCACTGTCTTTCTCTTTCCCTCCACCCTATTCGTATCCATTTTCCACCCTATTCGTTTCCATTTTTGTAGACCTCTTACTGAAACTATGCAAACAAACAAACAAAAACAAAAACGGTGTGGGGAAGGAGGAGTGTGCAAAGTGCATCGAAGAGAAAAGGGGAAAAGGAAAAGAAAAAGAGAAGAAAAGGAGAAAAGAAAAGCAAAGCAAAGCAAAGAAAAAGGGGGCCACTCTCCTGAAAAAAAAAAAAAAAAAAAGGTAAAGGTGATATTTCTGTCTTCTGGAACTTTTGCCCCCAGTAGTCGTCTGCTTCATCCTGTAAGGTACACAGTGATGGCCAAGCCCTTGGTGTAAATAAGTCACCAGAGAAAGGACTCTTGCACCCAAAGAAAGCAAGCCTCGCAGGCAATGCTCAAACCTTGCTTGTTAGAGGGACGAGGCCTTTGGGGGCTGTCCCTTTGTCTCTTGCCTTCTAGCTGCTTGGGCATGAAGAAACTGGACAAAGGGCCTGCACTGTGGTAGGGTGTGAACTCTTCAGGCGGCTGCTTTGAGCTTTAATTACCCTCCCAGCTTTCTGTCCAGACCTAGTTGGGCCCTGGGGCAGACTGCAGGGTAACACTGCCATCTAGCGGCCATTCTTGCCTGGTGAGCAGGAGTCTGTGCCCTCAGGCTGGCTCCTTGGCTCATGTTCTCTCTCTCTCTCTCTCTCTCTCTCTCTCTCTCTCTCTCTCTCTCTCTCTCTCTCTCTCTCTCTCTCTCTCTCTCTCTCTCTCTCTCTCTCTCTCTCCCTCCCTCCCTCCCTCCCTCCCTCCCTCCCTCCCTCCCTCCTCTCCCTCCTTCCCTTCCTCCCTCCCTTCTCTCTCTCTCTCTCTCTCTCTCTCTCTCTTCAGGCACCCCTCTCTCTTTTCTCTCTCTCTTTTAAAAAAGGATTTTATCCCATCAAGGAAAAAAAAAAAGAGCTGGCTCTTGGAAAACAACCAACTCTGTTGGAACTCGGAGATAATAATCAGTTTCTCTGGGCTTGTGAAATTGGCTCATTAAGCGTGCTTTTTAACAGAAAATATTGGAAGCGATTAAGTCTGCTTTACTGAGTGGGCATGAAATGGCCAACCTTCGGCCACCCACAGCTCCTAGGTGCCTGGCGCCGTTTTATGCATGCGGCGTAATGTCTTTACTTGAAGTGGTGTTTATTCATCACCTGCTTATTTATCTCTTCGCGTTTGGCAGGCACATCGATCAATGTTAAACTGTCACACAAGGTTATTTTTCTTTTACATAACAGTATAGGCCTAAGGTAGTGGCATATTAAAAGTAATAACTTTCTAACTTGTAGCTCAAGATGACAGCCCCATTTTTACCAGAATATATTACAGCACGGAATTCCTCATTCCATTCCCCCACTCCCACCCTACACTTTGGTACTACTCCGCCTCTCCAAGGTCAAAGGCTTCCCTTCTGCCTAGCTGGCCTCCCACTTTGCATACCACTCAGTTCTCTCTTCACCTCCAGTTATCTGCAGCTTTTAGGCTGATAAGCCCACAGTGAACATTCTGTCCACCTGATGTACACATCTCCTGGTCCCTGTCATGATGACATCTGCCCCTTTGCATAAAGATGCGTCTCAGGGAGCAAAGGGAAGAAGAGAGAGGAACGCTCCTTTGTGGTGAAGGTTGTACTGAGCTATTTCCATGTCTGAAGCCATCTCAGTAGAGGTGGGGAAGCCTGTTCAGCTTTCTTTTGCTTTCCAGTCACTGGAGATGACAACAGCAGTGACAAACCTTTGGTGTTGGGGGAGACAAACATGTATAAGAAGCTAGCACGGCTTTGAAGCAACCAGCATTGGCCCAGAGCTTTTAAGTTGGGTTGTCTCCCCCTCTGTCCTTTGGCTCTAGGTTCTTTTGTGTTGCCTTCAAACTCCTCCCAGTTTGTGATGCCTCTTTTCTTGGCCACAGGCCAAGCAAGCTTTCTTTGTACAAGCAGTTTTTCTTCTCCTTTCTCCTCCTCCCAACCGCCACCCTATTCTAGCCTGAAAATGCCTACAGATAGAATATCAGATCTTTTTAGTTTCGAATTTCAAAGTGGCCCTTAGAATTCCTTCCTGCCCTTGATCTCTCCTTTTGGGCTTCAGCTCCTACTTGGACGCTGTTGCTAATTCTGCCTCTTGGACAGTGGCTTTCTGCTACAATGCTTTGATAATCTTGGGTACACAAGAAATAAATGTTCGAATAGTGGACATGGGTGTTGCACAACTACTCCTGTGATTCAAAATACCACACCCACTCTGATAGTGTGCCTTTGTGTGGACCAGAATAGCTCCCTTAGGAAATATGAGAAGGGTTCCAAACGCGATTAAGAGAATATGGTTCAATAGTCTACCAAAGTACCTACAATGGAGGTTTGCATATTTGGCATTGAATTTGGCCCATCTCTTGAGTGACTTCTGCATTCCTGTGAATAAAAGATGCTAGAATACTGCTCTATGGTGATTTATTTTATTATGGGTAGTAGAACCTTAGGAAAAAGGCATGTTCACTAAAAAGTGTGTGTATGTGGGGGGTGGGAGCCCATTCCGTGTCCTTTTTCCTAAAATCAATATTTGCATTAAAGTGTTTTAAATGTATGTGGCTTGGAGGCTGTCCATTCTTTCAGGCTGACCTACTGCATTGATCAGGGCTAGTGATAGAGGGAGAAAGAGCAAATCAGGAGAGGAAACGAGTTGAAAGTCGTTGCTATGGGTCCTGTGGAGATATGATCTATGCAATGTGTGTGTGTGCCGTTTACCCGGCAGCCTCAGAGCCTCTGCTACTGGAGGGAAGACAGAGGGAAGAGAGAGGACACCCTCTCTGCCTCCCCAAGATGGCTGTTTTGTCTTTCAAAAGCTAACTGAAGGACTTTGGATTACTTTTCAGACTGGAACTTCAACAGTCAATAGTGCTCAGACCACACCTTGGATTCAGTCATTCTTTGCATTTTCCAAATTAATACTTAAGAGATGTAGCTGTATGTAGATGTATTTATTTATTAAATATTGTATTATAACCTTGACTTATTAACCTTGACAATAGCCTTGACTTATTAAATAATAATTCATACCAGACATTTCTTCATGCTCTACTGTAGCCCTGATTCTTTAAAGTCCTGTTTCAGTGGTCAACTGGATCCCATAGTCATAGCTGTTATTCACAGATGAGTTCTGAAGACTTTTTGATGGGTCAAGACTATGGGTAGAACTAGGTCTCCAAATCCAGAGTTCAGGGCACAATGGCCAGTGCTTGACCTTCGTGTTGAGAAGTCCTGAGTTCGGAACTGTTTCCCTCTATTGGGATACGTTATCTAAGTAAATAAGGCTTAGCTTTGGTCCATGAGTGAAGACACCTGCTGACAGTATAATGATGCCAGTGACAGAGGCTTTGGATATGTGGGTGGTAAGATCAGAATACTCTGTTGGCCTTTTGCTGTAGCAAAGAAATGCCCCCACAGACTTCTTATGAGAAGTACTATTGAGGAAATTGTGTAAGAAATGGCATCCTCTTGGGTGGCCCATTTGGGGGGTCAACCACAGTGGAGTACACGTATAGCTAGGCATACTCTAGGTACTCAAAACAGTCATCCACATAATAGTCCAGAAATATGGTAGGTAATTATTGCTCAGGCCTATGCTGAATGAGCTGTTATACTTAGAAATGATTTTATAACCAAAGGTGAAAAAGATATCTGAAATAGTTTAATTGTCTGACAAAATGATCATACACCCTGTGCTATAATGAGTCACACAGGCGGCAAGGGCAGGATTGAGAAAATGGTGAGTATTGGCAATGGAGATGTTTAGGGAAGTATTTGTAGAGATGGGCTTGTAGACAGAAAGAGAACATGCATAGAAAGACAGTCTTCAGGGCAGAAGACTCTATGGAGCTTTGGAAACAAGTGTCCCTCTAAAGTTAATGTTTGTGTATTATAGTGTTAGAACATGTTGGGCTAGACCACAAAGACACTGAAGATCAACATGATGGACAGCTGAAACTTTGAACCAAGTGTCTTCTTTTATTATGTTGAGGAATCAAACAAATTTGTCTGCTGAAATTACAGCTTGGAACTGTGAACTACTCAGGGTGTTGCTTGGAACCCTGGAGTCCCAAACATGCCCTTCACTCTAAGGCTTTCATTTTTCTCAAGAATGGAAAGAAAGTAAAAGGAACACTTGAAGCTTTTATTTATGATGCAAACTTACTGTAAGAGAATTACCTCAGGAAAGGAACACAAATGTGGAAGCCGTTTTCCACATCTGCAATACTTAATGTGTTGACAGATTTATCAGTTAACCAAAACTGATATAGGAAAATCTAGCCTATCTGGGAGATACCCATGTGGGATAGTTGTTCAAACTAGGAAATGGTTTTGTGGAGGGTATGTATTAATAGAAGTACCTATGTACATTTTAATTTTTTTTGATGGGCAAAATAAGCAACCTGCCTGCCAAACAACAAATGATATACCCAGCTCTGTCAAGAAACAAAACCTCTACTATTAGTTTTTCAGAAAATGCACCTTGACGACATTCCACCAAGACTTGTACTGCTTATATGCTTATATGTACTTGGAGGTTAATTCAAACGTCTCTACTACAACTCAGAGATGGGCAATAGTGATACATGCTCTACAACATATCTATTTCTAGGGAAGCTATGTGAGTTTAGAAAATGGGCTTCAGACGGGTGTAGCTACACCTGTACAGAGTCAGGTTTCAAGAAAGAAGACGAGAACTCACAGCCTTAGGGTGAGTGCACATTGACAGAACACATTGACAGATGACATTGGCACAGGCTTTAGGCTTTTACACCCTGTGCCCCCTGTTTGCATACATTTTCCTGTCTGTTAACAACCTTCTCTAGTCAGTGTTTTTCACACAGTATCCCTTGGACAACCAGTATCCGCATAATTGAAATATACTTGGTTTTGACAGCCTGCCTGCCTTACTTAGCTTTTGTCTTTGCCCTCCTAGGATCCCTGTGTCTACATTTTCTGAGTATGGAGTCTTCTGCTTCATCTCATGGTGTGCCTCTTGTTACCTAGGCAGGGTGCTATTAGACAGATATTTTCCTTCCACCACTTCTCTTCCTTCCATTTTAATAGTAATTTGCCATTTGGAGATTTCTTTCCTTTAAAAATTAATTTCTGTATTTGAAGTAGTGTTCTTGGTAGGTCAGAGTACTTGAGATTTGATCATCAGATAAGTTATATGATATTTATATATCACTTGAAATAAAAATTCTCTTTAAGCATATGAAGATTGGTAAGTCTTAAGATAATCTTTCTTAGGGATCATTTAATTTCATTTGGCTTAAGATGCTATTTGTATTAAGTTAACAGGGTGCTAATTTAACATAGGTTTATAGTCATTTAAAGCCATTTTCATTCATTAAGAAAAAAATATCTGTCTAGATTAGATTATCATAAGGGTTTGAATAGCAATAGGGATTCCTCTGCAAGGCCCAAGGATTTTCCAGATGGGTGAACACTGTTTCTCTGCCCTACTGAGAAGTGTGCTGGAGAGTGTGGCCCTGATGATGGTGCCTAGCTCTTGCCGTGGGCAGCAAAGAAAAAGTCAAATAAAAACTGTTCTTTACTGCACTACTATATTGCATCTATAATGTATTATGATTTATATAGCTTCTATATCCTAATTGATACTTTTCATCACATTTTATGCACGGTATATCTGTCAAAAACTTCACTTTAGAATTCCTAAAATGTTGGTTAATTTAGGTTAGATATTTGCAGCCTGATCCCAGACACTAGGAGAGAGTGCATAAAGAAGACATGACTGTCCAACTGACTTCCCTAAACATGAACTGCAGAATTTCTTTATAGAGTGCAGAACATTCCCTGGCAGTTTTGAGCTCTCTCTATCTAGGGTGTCTTGTCATCCCAGTTACAAGGGCTGGGGCATGAAGTCCTTTCTGGGTTTTTCTTATCCACTTCTGGTTCTTGTTCTCTCAGTTCTGGCTTTCAGACACTTGGAAAGCAAAATTACCTTCTGGCTCCTTGGACTTGACTCACACATGTTTGGCCTTCAATCACTGTACTCTCAGGTCTGCTAGGACCACAAAAAATGATGTTGGGTCAATACTAACTATGCAGAGTGGTTATTTCCATGCACCCAGCCCTTCCATGTCAACCAAAGCACCTGTGTTCCAGAAGGAAAGATGTCATATTATAGAACTCATATTTGAAAATGTTTTCTGATCGAGGGTGTGGCTATGACTAACTGTACAATTTTAACTGTCTTACATTTACCAACAAAATTGATTAAGTAGAAAGAGTTTCAAATAATCTTTCTTGCTTTAAATTTCTAAATAAGGCCTCCAAATCGTGTACCAAGAATGCCTGAATTGGTGGGATTCCATAAGCAATTCTTTCTGATATGAGCTGTGTCCAAGCAGAAGAGATTCTTCATTTCTCTCTGAGCTCGGTAGATTTAAATTGCCTTAAGATCTGCATGTGGATATGTTATAACTATTCTTTTCCAATGACAACACTCTAGGTTTTATGTAATATAAATCTATTTCTGAGATTCAACAAAATGTTACTAAGATATGATACTTTTAGCAGTCTTTCTGACTGTGGAAGACAGAACAGTACATTCTCTTAAAGAAACACAAGCTTCTGTGAGTGAATTTCTCACTTTATGGGAGAGTGTATTCAAAGTTAGTGAGGAATTAAAAAGAAAAGTTAAGTTTAATCGCCCCCAGACATCATGAGAGACAAGCAAAGGATAGAACGTGGCTGGGAGGTTTTCAACCTAGGTTCAGAACTCAACTTTCCTGCAAATCTCAAACTTATTCACTTAATTCCCATCTCTTTTATTCTTAGATATTTTGAGAAAAAAAGTCATTAGAGATATGTTAAAATTTTGCCTTACTTTCTAGGGGAAAAATAGTCATATAATACAACAGAATGACTTGGATTGAAATGAAGTATTTTCATGACATCAAAAATGAGACTGGGTAAAATTTGAATACAGGGTTTATTTCTTATTTAGTGTATTTATAAAACTGGAGCTAACTCAGTATGTTATAGAGCAGTGGTTCTCCACCATCCTAATAAAGTGACACTCTGATGCAGTTCTCTTAGTGTGGTGACCCCAACCATAAAATTATTTTCCTTACTACTCTGTATTTTTTGCTACTATTATATATCAAGATGTAAATATCTGTGTTTTCTGATGGTCTTAGGCAATCTCTGTGAAAGGCTCATTTAACTTCCAAAGGGGTCATGACCCACAGGTTGAGAACCACCAATGTAGAACAAATCCTGTTTGCCTCCTGTTTCTAAAACTTCTACTAAGATTTCATTTTAGTTGTGTTATGTTTACTCATATGGTACATTTTTATACATAGGCCAGCTTTCACATTTCAGAGGGAGAATTAGTAACCTTCGGAGAGCATATGATACACAAAGAAAAGCATTTATCAATTCAGTTCTTCACAAAAGTGTTAACCAGCTTGTATCAACAGCTGTTTATTATTGATCAAATGACCATACTGTCTGCACTTTTTAATGTTATAGGCTTTTGGAAATTCAGTGAAAAATTCAGAGTCACATGGTGAAGAGAAAATATTCTTTAAATTAGAACTACAGTTCTCTCTGTGTATATCACATCTTGCTACAGAAAGCATTCTCACTGTGGCTCCTGTGCTTCTTATCTTTTGCAAGAATAGAGTTGGTATACGTGATATCTGGAGTCCTTGTCATGGATCTTTTATTTGTCGTTTACTGTTTCTTATTCCTGAATGCTACTTTAATTACCTTCTTATTCTTCTGAAATATTGTGGAAGGACAGAATCACACATTCTGATATGTGCTTTATTGATTCATATCCTAAGATAATACGGTCGAAGTAGTTGCCTATGTGATTGGGTTTGGCATTAGGAGAAATTGTAGGATTTATAAACAGTTATTCTACATGTCTAAAAAAATATAGCTTTTGGTGCTACATCTTCTCATGTAACACAGTTATAGATTTTAGTCAACGTCACTGTAATTGGCACAGATAGAGAGAGGGGGCAAGTAGAAAAACATGGACAGTGGTCCTCAATTTACAGGACATAGTGAGTTGCTATCCTGCCTCAGTAGGAAGGAACTGAAGAATTAATCATGAACAATTGTTAATATGTGTTGTAAATGTAACACTTAAATTCACAATCCAGTCAAAAAGGCATAATATTTGGTGCATGGTAAATACAAAAATATTGTATAATGATTTCTATATTGTAAAGACAAAGGAAACCTTTTGATTTATGTTTGCTGCTATTCCTATTATTGATGTTCTAAAATAAACATTAGTGTTATATGAAAATTATTCTCTTTTGCACTCCACTATACAGCCATCTTTCTGTTCTGACCATGGAGTGTTTAGTGATACAGCCATTTGAAAGGATGTTTGAATAAGCTATACCCATGTAACCACTGTCGCATTTCTCAGCAAACAAGGAAGATCATTTTGTTGCAGTTGCAGTGACTTTTTCATATGAGAGATTTTGATAGTTTATTTGTGAAATGTTAGTAATTTGAACTCAGTCCAACCTTAGAGATGGACATTTAATAGGAAGTCTTGGAATAATCAGGGCCATTCTTCCTCTTAGTTGGCTTATTAAGTTCTCATTAATGCAGAGAAAAACTATATAGTATGTATGGAAAGCTACATGCCTTATAGCTTTTTATTATTTTCATTTAAAATTGTATTTATTTTAATTAATTTATTTATTAGATTGGGATCGTGTACTCCTGTGCTATGGCACGTATATGACCAGACGACAAGTTGCTGGATTCAATTCTGTATTTCTACCATGTAGAGCTTATGCAAGGTCTGTCCTCAGGCTGATGACCTGCTAAGCTATCTCTATTGTCTTCAAATTTCCTGTTTGCAGATGTGAGGCAGACTTTAGTCCAACAAGTAGTTTCCAAATGGTGTTTCATTCTTCTTTGCAAACATAGGAGACAGATTCTGAGCTTCAGTAATGTGTTGACAGCCATCCATGCGCCTGTCTTTAACGTTCAGTCATTTAATCAGATTCACACCTTGTCCTAGAAGTGGCCCAGCACAAAGAAGAAACCACCCCAGATTCTGTGGTTCTGGATTTGTTGTCATGAAAACAACACAGCATACAATGTAATTTCAAGACCCATCCCGACCCCTTCCCTCTCTCACTTAATTTGTGTTTCATTCAGAAGATATGCCCAGAACTGGCCAGATGTATTACAGCAATACTTCAGTTTTTCACTATAAGTACATCCTTGTGATAGAGTAATTACTAGTAGTCTTTAGTAGAGTTAAAAAGTTTCCTGATTCTTTCTACAAACTTGTTAAGTACTAAAGAATAATAGAGATCTTTTAGTTAGAAAGTTTTCTTTTTAAAAAAGTTTATACAAGGCTTTATGTTATATTTATTTTTCTCCAGCTTGCACAAACTGGATGTAGAAGCATAAACATAGTACATTTCTACCATCTTCAACAAAAATATAACCAATATGTACAATTATTGTATTAAAAATACAAAAGGGATACATACTACACCAATGTCCTTCTAAAAGACATACAGGTACAAGTGGTATAAAACGCATGAGGAAATCACCAGTTAATTGTAGTTAGAAAGTTTTAAAGCCAAATGATTTGCCATTTTTTAATCTAGAAATTTTATGACAATATGGACTGGAATAACCTTGTTTCATGTAAATACTGGACAAAAATACTTGCCTAGAATTTAAGGATGCTGAGGTAATTGTCTAGAATTTAGGGAAGCCGGGGGTAATTGAATTAATTGAACATTCAATTAAAAATCTCATGCCAGTTAGAAAATGTCTTAGCAATTATTCAAATAAGAATACAAACCAGTTAATATGACTTGACTGTTGTTGAACAGGACAAAGAAAGAGTACAGAGGAAACAGTGCCTTCTGACATAATGGTTGGACATACACCAACATGCTGAATTAATTTTCCATTTGACTTCTGAAAGCAAGTGTGGCAATTAGAACAGCACAGTAAATAAGTAAATATATCATTATTGAACAAGAGGCTAAAGTAGATAGTGTTTAAAATCAGGCAGGCTAGATGGCTCAGTGGGTAAAGGGGCTTGCTGCCAAACCTGATAAAATGAGTTCAATCCCTAGATTCTACATGGCAGAAAGAGAGTCCTGACTTTTGTAAGTTCCCCTGACTTCCACATACATGCCATGCCACTTGTGTATATGCATACAACATATTTGGTAATATAGATAGATATAGATATAGATATAGATATAGATATAGATATAGATATAGATATAGATATAGATATAGATATAGATATAGATATAGATATAGATATAGATATAGATATAGATATAGATATAGATATAGATATAGATATAGATATAGATATGAGAGCACTTGATATCTTATGACACAGAGAAAAAGAAGCCCTACCTTCAAGAATCAGATTTGTGGATGCCCAGCCTAGACTCAGAAGCCAGAATCTTTAATACAGGTGTATTAAAAAGTTGCACTTCTATCACATGTACGGAGACCAAGATAAGCTTGGCTGAAGGAGTCTTTCTTATCCTGGTCCATGTAGTTGTTGCCACCCTAGATATAGCAAGGGATAGCATTCTGTATATTTTTCAACCTGTAGGGAGCTGCCTGGTCTCTGTTTATCATAACAGTGAAAGTCTGTTTTCTACCTTCCTTTCTCCAGTTGATGAAAGAACAAAATCATTGAGTCATAAAACTCATCTGGATTTCTAATCTCTCTTCGAGAAAAAGTAAACTGTTGTTCTTGGACTAGCCCCAGGGACTGCTGTTTAATTTCTCAGCTCATTTTTCCCTCTTGGCTAATGTATGTGTATGGGTCCCTCTATAGCTCCCTTTTGAAAATGTGCATTTTTTAATACTACAAAAGCAGAGAAAAATCATTTTTTGGTAAATATTCTTTCAGTCGCTTTGCAATCAATGTAGTTGGAGCTAACAAGCAGATGGATGTATTTGAATGCCATTATCTTGTGTACAATGATATTATCTGTTTCATGAAAAATTCAGCAGTTTGGGCTGCTTTAGTAAAGGCAAGATGGAAGTAAAAAAAAAATAGCAAGAAAAACATGATCAGACTCCGAATCCCTGAGGGGTCCCATTGCATCATTTAGCAGGAGAATGAGCAGTGCGGGAGAGGCAGACATGGTGGGGCTGCTGTCTGCGTTCCTTCTGCTGTTCTTGGCTTCAGGTCACATACAAGCCCCACAGCTGTAGGTGGGAGCTCCTGGGCCTGCTAAAGCATCACACCGTGACATTTTTATCATCCGTCTAAGAGAAGAAAATAAATTTGCTAACAGAATAGGGCTGGCAGGCTCATACCACCTTGTCAAATTTCAGTCATCTCTTGGTCTAGCCTAAGCCAGGGGAAACGGGAATGTGGGCCAGAAGGCGGAGTGATGGACATGGAGGAGACTGAAAGAATCTGCAAGAAGAATGTGGGTTTTCTGAAAGAAGAACATGGGTGTTTTAAAATTAGAAGTGTGACAAATGAAGACACTTGGGCTGTGGGGAAGATACTTAGATTTTTTTCCTTCTATGAGCCAAGCAGACTTTGACATAGATAAAATGAAGTTGAAAATTGTGTTGATTTGGAGGGATGGTTGTGTTGATAATGTGAAGACAAAAACTCAAATAAGCTCTGTCTAAAAACATTTTTTTTAAGTTTGATATTGTCTTATGATTGAAATAGATCTTAAAAGAGACACCGTTCAAGATGACAGCTAGGACTTTTTCCTAAACAAGGAGTTGTCTTATCGGAGTATACTTTATGTTTGTGCCTTTGATGTGGGCTGACTTATTGTGTTTTTGTGTTTGCTCATGTGGATCCATGTGTGTGTGTGCACTCATGTGGAGGCTAGAGGTTAGCCTGCCACATCCACCATTGCTCTTGTGTGGTCCCTCTTGTTTATGTATAAGACTTGGCAGGGTGGCCAGTGACCCCAGATATCTACCCGTCTCTGCCTCCCAAGCACCTGCCATCATAACTTTTTGTTTGTTTGTTTGTTTTGTTTTTATCGAGACAGGGTTTCTCTGTTTAGCCCTGTCTGTCCTGAAACTCACTCTGTAGACATGGATTCTAGAGATTGAGCTTGGGTTCCCTCCTTGATCACCTGCACTATCTCTGCAGCCCAGTGTCCTGTTCCTCTATAAAAGCATATGCAAAGCCCCATTATTCCAGTGAGCGCTTCCTCACTGAATAGCTCTTAAGACTAATTAGCATTGTGTACTTCACAGTGCACAGTACTCCTTCATATTGTGTCTGGCATTTTGCATTTTCCCTATCAGGCTTGTCATTGCTTGGAGTTAATCTTCGTGGTTTCAGCACCTATAAGCTGATTTAAACACATTAGACACCGTCAGAATGTAACTTACTGGCAATATCGATTAAAAATGTTATAATTTATGTTTATATAGTAACATGAATATTGATGTGTATCATTGCAAGAAATATAAAATATTAACACTGCAATGCTCTTTATAAAATATTTCCCTGATCTTAATAAGAACTTCTGCGTGTTAGATTGCTCTTGTTTTCCTCTCTGGCTAATCTCAGTTATTATGTGAACTTAAGTTTTAGTTGGGTAAAATAATGCAGGGTGTACAGCTGGCAGAAGTGGTTTTAGGTAAGTTCTGAGAATCAGCACAGGTGTGCAGAGGTGTTCTGCTCAGGAGCCAACACACATATATGAGTATAACATGACCTACAGTAGTGTAAACTGCAGCACCTCGATTCATTGTTTTCTGTTGAGGACACAAAGGACATTGTAGGAATCCAGTTTTCTCTGGAAGGAGCACCAGGGCAGGAGGAGCTGTCATGACATCTGCTAACAGCAGCATGCTAAAGAGTGGTTCCATAGGCTTAATCTTCTCCATGACACTATGTCCCTTCCTCCTTTGTGCATTATCTTTCTGAACAAGGAGTGCTTCCTCATCTTGATCCATCTCATTCCACATTCCTCCTCTTTGTCTTCTTTCCCTCTCTTGGCTACTATTTGCCACAGGTTTCACTGTACATGACCATTTAATAGTTTTATTAAAGTAATAAGGAACTTTGAAATCACTCCATTGATACATTTTCTTTTTTCAGTGCACATATGTCTTCGTGTATTTCATTGGCAGTTCTGTAACAAAAAGTTTTCCCATTTGGTAAATTGTGGTGATTTCTCTTTAAAAATTCTCTGCTATTATAAAAAAAAAAGTTAGGCTAAAGCCAGATATTCTATGGAAATTGCTTTCTAATTTTTATATGGGTAAGAGTTTTTTTATTTAAAACCATGCAAAATATGATTAAAATGTCTAAAAAGCAAAGTAGCCAATTAAATTTTTGTAGGGTACTCTAAGTAGAATTTATGTAAAAGTCTAGTAATGAGACAATCCCAAAGAATCAAAGATCAACAAATAACTTCCATCATGGTGAATCAATGGGTGATTTAGCAATGAATCTTATTTGTTGTTTATAGAGTACAGACAAACATCCCAACATGCATCTACACTCAATGCAGAAAATAGATGTTCAAGATTCATTTTCTGGTTTACTGACTTATAAGAATGTTAGAGGTTATATCTTTACAATTGACCTAGTATATTAGATAGGGCATACGGTACAAGCCATACAATATTTCCAACAAGAAATGAAAGACTTTCAGATTTAATAAGATTTATGGTGAGAACATTGGCCAGGTGTTGCAGTGGCAATAGATCACATGACTAGCTGCCCTACAAAAGTATGTCATCATATTTCTTGATGCAGATTTTAAAGAAATGTGCTTTTGTGGATAACATGACTGTTGGCAGTATCAAAACTCTTATTAATCTGCCCAAGAAGGCAGGGTCTATATATGCTGCTTGTTGGATCTGTGGCTCTCAGTATAGGAAAGACTTCACTAAATGTTTGCCCTTTTTGTGATATTAATTTTAAAAATAAAAAAAAAAATTGCTATGAAATGCTAACTATACTTTAAAATAACAGAATATTTTTAGACCTTGGATCAAAAACATTATGTAAGTGTGGTATTTAAAATTCTCTATTACTGTAATAAATTGAGATGACTACATTGGCATTAATTTGCCATTCATTTAACACTCAGAATGACAGCTTTCACTCCAAAAATTCATCAGCATCGTTACCCTGCATATCCTCGTCTTTAAGAATATATTAAAATCTAAGATCTAAATTTTTTTAATTAGCCTAGGAAACTGCCAGTTATTTAAGATGAGCCTATCTTTCAAGCCAGATTTTATTCTTTGGAGAAAACAAATAAACAAATAAAAAATAAAATCAAAGAAAAAAATAAACCAAAGCAACTGTAGCTTCATATCTGTAATTTGATCTCACTTGACTGTTTTCCAGAGGCTCAAGGAAGGTTAGAAAGGAAGTATGGGATTAAAAAAATATTTAATCTAAGTTGTAAAGGAGCTTGGAACCACACTGCAAGCATCATAATTAACTTTAATAATTATAAATGTAAATGCAGACAAGCCACAAGGTTTTAATGGTGTGCCACATGCTTCTGCTAATTATTTTAGAGTTTGGACACATTCAGTGCCAGCTAATTATAAACCCTGCTATGGAAATCATCTGTTTATATTAGACTTATTGATCTCTAGTGTTTAAGCAATATGAAAAGGGAAATCTACAATGCTGGACCATCTGCTTTGTATTCCTAATTGCTTTTAAGGAATCAAATATATAAATAGTCAGCTTTTTATATACTGGGCTTCAAACTCCTTCAAGAAGCTTAACACAAACCCAAGTGAAAATTTTTAAAAACCATTTGAAATATGGCTTTTTTTTTAAACTTCCTTTAAAGAGCCTGTGTGCCTTGCCTTTCTCTGCCTTTCTTAAATCCCCAACACACCTTCCCTTCCAAGCTTCAGATCTCACACACCAGTCCACAAAACTAACCATTTACTATCAGTAAATCTTACTTTTCCTTTTACCGTTTAAGAAAACCAGAGCCTGCTGACAGGAGGCTGATTGATATAGCCTTCTCTTGATGGGCTCTGGGAGTGCCTGTCAAATACACAAGTGGATGCTCCCAGTCATCCATTGGACAGAGCACAAGATCCCCAATGAAGGAGCTAGAGAAAGTACCTAAGGAGCTGAAGGAGTCTGAAGCCTCACAGGAAGAACAACAATATGAACTAACCAGTACCCCCAGAGCTCCTTGGAACTAAACCACCAATCAAAGAACACATGGTAGAACTTGTGGCCCTAGCTGTATATGTAGCAGACGATGGCCTAGTCAGTCATCAATGGGAGGAAAAGCCCTACGTCCTGTGAAGGTTTTATGCCTCAGTATAGGGGAATTCCAGGACCAGGAATGGGAGTGGATAGGTTGGGGAGCAGGGGCAGGGGGAGATGATAGGGGATTTTCAGAGGGGAAACTAGGAAAGGGGATAACATTTGGAACGTAAATAAAGAGAATATCTAATAAAAAAAGAAGAAGAAGAAGAAGAGAAACCCTCTTCTCCATCCATCCTCTGACAGTGATGAGTATTTGTGGCTGTTTTCACTGTGGCCACAGAGGAGGAAGACGAAGGAACTGTTAAGGGGTATGTTTCCCTTCTGTGGGAAAAGCTTAAGGTGGACGTCTCTAGGGACTGGGCACCATCACTTCTGATCACTAGAGTCTCTTAGGTGAGTCTTGTGAGTCTGTGTGGAGGGTGAATCCCAGTTGATTTCTTAAAATTGAGGTGTTCACTTTGCCAATTTTTATATAGACTCTATTTATTATTTTTGAGATTTTAACATTAAGATATCCAGAAGACTTCTTTCAAATGAAGATTATTTATTACTTCAAGAGATTCATAATAAAAATTGGCCAAAATAACCAGTCTTTATTATGATCTGCCACTCATATGATCTCATCAGCCATAAATATTATAGTGTATACATAATACACACATTATGTTATATATGTGAAACAGAACACTGTCCATTTGGAGTACTGACTAGCTTTTGTGGGGGTTCTACTGGTAGGACTAGCTGTAATTTCAGAAAACCATATATAGTGAGAGAAATATTTTAATATATGTATTTTCTTCATGTTAAAAATGATTTGGCTGAAGGATTTATGTATTATGTCATTTTGTTTTATCTTGCACACTTAAATACCTACACAGAAGGCTTAGGGTAGGAGGTAGTGTGAGGAGTAATTTCAAATGGTTGAAGGGAGAAAATCTGCCACTTTATTTATAATGGTCTAACACAAATAAAAAGGAAACAAGTACTTACTGACCTTTAGTATCTTTCATCATACTCTAAATACAAGATTTAATTTAAAAGCTATGTGAGGCCTCTGTAATATAGAGCCACATACATCAAGCAACATTTACACACACACACACATGAGAGAGAGGGAGGGAGAGACAGAGGAAGGGAGAGAAAGAGAGAGAAAAAATATAGAGAGAGAGCTTGCTGTGGTAGATAGAACCTTTGTTATTGTGATTGCAGATACGCTGGTGGGCATCTGTTCCTTCTAAGATATTTATGTCTCAAAGGCTATGAGTCCTGCTCTTTCACGAAGCTCTGATGCATGTTCTCTCCCTCATCAGGTCGGCCTTGTTAATTACCTATATCTCCGAGTTTTATTCATGGTTACCTGTATGATTTTGGGGACTCCATCTGTGCAATCTTCCTCCATTTGAGGCAGGTTTCTGTCAGTTCTACAGTAAAAATAGAGTATTCAAAGTCAGAAAGATATTAGGCTCTTTCTTAAAAGGTGCTTTAAACAGCTCACGTTTGCCAAGCCCTCAAAGAACATTACAAATCAAGGAAACACAATTGGCAGCTACATTATCAAAGACCTTCTGATAATGCAACCATTTAAATTGAATAATATTGTTTAATGGGCTTTTTAAAAGCAGCCGTCCTTTGGATCTGACACTTCAGCATGATTAGCTTTCAGTCTCATTTAAAGCTACAACAATCCACTGATAATTACAGTCTTCCTTCTTCCCTGTCTGGAGTTCAGGAGACAAACACAACGAATATGGAAAGCTGAATATCTTTGGTTTGTAAAGTGGACAATAATTTAAAATTTGCGAAACCTGCCATTTGGGGGGCTTAATAGAGCCCATATAAAATACCTTCTCCCCAGGTCTGTTTTGCCAACAGCATGTTGTAGCAGCTTTCTACATGAAGCGGTTTCCTTGGATGGATGGCCTGCAGACACTAAGAAGATAAAAGTAATAACATTTTCATTATTTTATTTCTGAAACTGAAATATTTTTGCAGATACTGCTTAGTGAGAGGTGGTAAGTAGTGTGGGGGAGGGGAGAGCCTAAGAAGAGACAGTCAGAACTAAGCACATACAAAATGCCGTATAGAAACCTATTGCTTTGCATGCTAACTTAAAAAATACTAAAAATATTAGTAATTTCTTTTCCATTAACTATTATTTAGTAAACTTCAAATATCATAATATTCTGCTCATTTATAAATTTTTCAACTTGTCTCTAAGACAGATTACTATTATAAAATATTATTTGACTTAAAATTTATGAACAGAGCTGTTGCTTGATACAAAGATGTTACCTGATGCATAGGTAGATTTCAAACATCTGCAACTGGTGTTTTACTTAGTAATAAATATTTAAATATCTGTTAGAGTTTTCATTTTTAAGCCACATAAACTATATTTGGGGATTAAAGATAAAAATCAGTGACTTCATGTGTGACACCTTCTTCACAGTGTCACATTTGACTACCGTGAGGCTCCATTTTCTGCTTTTCAATAGAAAGATTTCTTTTGTGATTCCTTGTAAATGAAGGATGCTTTATTGTTTTATTGAAAAGTGAATTTAAGATGTGTTCATATCATTTTTATCAAGCAATAAAGAGGGCAACAGTGTTAGGATAAGTCTAACTGAAAGATATGACTTCCATTGATTAATTTAATATTGTACCAATCATAAAATGAGAAATCTGCCAGGCCTAATCCAAACTTTCCATTTGACAAACCACTACCTAACTTTTGTAAAGAAAGCCTCCTTATTGCATGCATCAATCAGAATTTGATATCACCTTCATTTTTTTCTGGCTTAAGACCTTTCTGAGGGGGGTTTTCTCCATCAGGTCACCTTGTCTGGCTTAAGCTGCAAATCTAAATGCTATAAGATTATTTCCTGTTTCTATTGGGGGACTTTCACAGTCCTACTGTTTTCAGTAAAATATCAGGAGATTAACCACCAGATCTAGAACCTTCTCAATGCCCAGCATTTAAATGGAAGCAGGAGTCTGTCTACATTTCTGAGTTTTATACTGATTATGAATTCATAAGAATCATTTAAAAAAATGTTTCAAAAATAGTGTGATGTACTTTCTGTCTGTGCTTCAAGAAGGACTGCCACAATCAAGAGTTCTTGGAGATTTGCACTGACTGGCTTATAGCCAAGCAACTTCCCATTAACTAACACTCTGAAACTAACATGGGTCCCTATGTTCCCAAACATACGTGTATCAGTTACATACATGCTAACCATCATGTAAAGAACTATGAGGATTCAAATGTAGTGTGAAATTCGTTTTATATTCATATCTTGTTATCACATACTATCTTTTGTTTTGCCTTTCTATAGCTGAATAATTTAAACTTTTCTTTTCTGCATTAATAATGTAGATGCCTTCAGGTTTAGGGGGTCAAAGATGTTGGGGGAAATGGAAGAATTGTTTTTTGGGGTTTTCTTTTTTGTTTGTTTGTTTGTTTTTTGTTTTGTAAGTGTCTTTAATGTTCATGGAATATCCTTATTGTTAAACCTATTCAATCCTTATTGAGACTGTGATGTCCTTCAGAGGTGTTGAATTTGATCAAAAGTATAGTGCAGTCTCGAAATACATCGAATTCTTCAAAGCCAAAACTGGCATACTCATGATTCGTGTAATTCTTGATTTATAAACCCTATATTCCCAGAAATAGCACATTTTAGAGAGTGATAACACACTTACCCTATCTCTTTTACTTTAACTTGCTAGAAGAGGGGTATCACAAAGAAGGGATGGCTGTCCATCTTACATTGTTGCTTCGTAGTAAAATGGGAGCTTCCACACTACATTTTGAGTTTCATGCAAATGTAAAATGGTCAAGATCCTGAACTCTGAGCTGGGAAGAGATGCCAACCTCCTGCCCTAGCTCTTTGAGAGGTCACAATGAGTGCTCCTGAGGTAAAATCAAGCAACCCCTGCTAACGTTTGGCTTGTTCAGTTTTAGTGCAGGGAAAGGCGCCAGACCGGGATATTTCAGGGTCATAAAGTAAATGGTAGAAAAGAAACTTTCATTGTCTTTGATTACATGTTGGAAAGGGTTAAAATTTTCTATGTAGATTATTGAAGTTTTATTCTATAAAATGACTGTAGGAACTGTCATCTCCTTGGAGTTTATACAAAGAATTCAAAGCAAAGGTTTTCCTAGGTTACACTTCTTTTTTCAACCCTTTGTCCTGTCAGCTCAGTCCTTGATATCTTCATCTGCCGACATGCCCAGATGTGCAGTGAATGTTGATTTGAGCTGGCCCCTCAACCCCTCCCTGCTGGTGTCATTAAAACCAGGGAGGCAGCGGCTCCCCTGGCATCTTTGGCACGGCTTGGCTTTACACTGTGGACTAAATTATTGATGAAGAGCACTTCTGTCGCACTGTGTTTTACCCACCTTTAAATGAAACAGTGCGGATTGAGCTGTCACTGCCTCCTCACTCCCTGCAACTTCTACATGACATTTATGATGTGGTTCGGATTGCACCGAAGCAATTAATTTCCAGTAGAGTCTGCACTAGGAATGAAGATCCCTGACAATTACCGAGGGCTGGTTTCTCAATGAGCACACGCCACACTCATCAATACAGTACACAAAAGGAAAACATCAAAATATGTCTGAAGGGTCTCTGGAATTTTGTGATTCTCTCCCCTTTGCAAATTGAGTTTTGGATTCCAAGACATAGTCTTTGCATACTGTTGTGTTGTTGAAAAGATGGACCCAGTTCCTCAGCACACATTTCACAGATTCCTGCCAGAATATTTTAAAAGGCTATTGATTGTAAGTTATATTTATTCTAGTTGAATTATTTGTTTCTTTTTGCCAGAAAAATAGGCATTGATATTTGTGTGTGTTTTTAAAGTGATTCTATAACTATAACTTGTTTTTTAATTCATTTAGTAGGTGAATTCATAGCATGCGTATGCATTTTTGTCTAGATATATGTAATGTACACTTGGGCATTTGTGCACCCATGCATATTTTCAAAGGTTACAATAAATATTTCCAAATATATAATATTTAATGTTTATTCAATCTATAAAATTTATTCCTATTTATTTAAAATAATCTTCATTCTCATAAATTTTGAAGATTGAAGAGTAGCTTTTATTACATAATAGTTTAAAATATGTGTAGTTCAGTTTTTTAAATTTTAGAATTTGGGAAAATGTCAACTGAGTCTATTTTAATCATTTTAAACATTCTTTCCAAGACTTTAAAGAATGGGTTTCAAACTGTTTTAGGTTTGTCGGTTCTTCTGAAGGCATTAATATGAAATATTCTCAGATGAAAATATTCCTTCAGCTTCCTATTTAAATTATTTAATTTCTATAGTAACTTTTTCATTAGAGAATTCACTTTGGCTATGTTCAAAATACTTCATGCTCAGCAAGAATGTATTCTAAATTAATACGTTTTTAATTTTTTATCTTGATTCATTTATTTACCATGGCTTCAAACCCAGTGGCTAAAATGTAGCATGCAAGTAGAGTTACTTTGTAATGGAGGTACCCCTGCAAAAAGCAGCTGCATAGTTTTCTTGATTGCAAAGGCCTCATGTAGCTAGGTGTTGAAAAGTGGAGACTTCTAGAGGTAAACTCTGGACGGGATGCAGGAAATAGCTAAGATAAGAGGTGATTGTCTTTGGCCAGGATCTATAATGTATACATCAGATAACTGAGGCTTCTGACCCCAACTAACCCTGTCATGCCACACTCTTATGATAATCCAGTAGTAGACTAGAAAGCACTTCACCTGCCATTCTGCATGCTCTGGTTGTTTTCAGCTGTAGTGCATATGTATTGTTAGCACTTGGTGGCCAGTGATGGGCACACACTTGCTGTATTTGCATATCCTAAATCTAGGATTTCCCAACTCTTTTTAAAGCGATGAAGAAAGGAACTATATTTTCTCTCTTTAGTATTAAGATCTGTTGTTTTTTGTTTTGATATTAAAGACATTTATTGTCCAAAATGAATCTTTTTGTTCTTAAGAGATGATGTTTTAAAAAGACAGACTCCAGGAAAGAAACTTTCTACCTACCATACTTGCTCTTGTCTTACAGTATACATAATTTAGAAAGAGAGGAATTTAGTGTATTTTTGTCTCATCAGAGACAAAAATTCTCAGTGACAAGAACCTTCTCCTTTTCACATGTTCTCCAAAGTAAAAATAAATCCCATTGATTTTTGAGGAATATCTTTACAGCATACTTAAGCACCTACTTATGTCCAAATATATGCAGAGAAATTCATTATGTTTTTCTACTTGGGGATTTCTTTACTCTAACCAGATTAAAAAGACACAAAAGTAAAGTTCAGGAGATTGGGAAATTCTTATTCTTTTGAATATGGGAAAATGATAATGGTGGCTTGTTGGCCTCCTACCTCCTATCATGGTTTCCTTGACTACTAACAGTGAGTTTTTAACACCCTCCTTATTCTCAATTGACAGGCAAACATAGCAAACCTCAGTAACTCATGGCTTGTCAAAGGCTACAAAGTTAGGAGTAAGACTCAGTCCTTGCATCTAAATCCAAGCTCTTCCTAATTCAGTTTACTAGATTCTTCTGTGTTTATTTTAGAATTCTGTTAAACAACTTGTTATTATGGGCATCTAATTCTTTTTATTTTGTTTTGCATTTATTAATTTTTTAAGGTTGTTTGCAAAGTATTACTCTATTAAGTTTAAAAATGCTGAATTTACATATGTCAGAAAACATGCCCACTCAAATTCACTCTCTGGTTCTGCATTTGTCTTTGCATTTTGAAGCAAGAACTTTTCTTTTACACATGGAGTTTATTTGTGACATATCAGTGGTCAGAACAAAGCAAGAGCAATGGACTCTTGTAAAAATGAACAGTTCACACTTGAAATGGTCTTATTTAGTTATATGAAGAAATCAACTATAAAATGTTTTATGTTTGGAGAGTGGTTAACTGTATAAATAATTTATACTAATATCTTTTAACGTATAGTAACTCTTTCTTGTCCATGTGAACTACTTGTGTCAATAGGAAGCCATAACTTAAGTTGTTCTTGCACCCATCTTGGTTAATAATTCCTTCCATTGGTGTTCGTTTCTCTGTAGCTTCTTTTGATCAGAAATGAATTTGACAGATACTTAAGAAAACCTAGTAAAATGCATTTATGTTGCTTTATGTTTTACTTTATTGTGACCATGGGCTTATGGAAGGACTAGTTTCTTCTAGGATTGAAGTTGTTATTAGTAGAATGAATAAATGTGTGCCATTTGTTCTAGTTTTGTAACCTCGTTGTACATAATGAAAACTGGATTTTCCAGGGTGGAAATAGAGATAAGATTGTCAAGGAATAAATTATAGCTTGAGATTCTGGACAATTCTAGATCCTTTTAGCACTCAAAGAGGCTTAGTGCTGCTAGTAAACTTTTCTGGAGTAAGTTATTACTTCGAAGTAATTTCAAAAACCTTAGCAGTGGGGCTGGTGAGATGGCTCAGTGGGTAAGAGCACCTGACTGCTCTTCCGAAGGTCTGGAGTTCAAATCCCAGCAACCACATGCTGGCTCACAACCATCTGTAATGAGATCTGACACCCTCTTCTGGTCTGTCTGAAGACAGCTACAGTGTACTTACATATAATAATAAATAAATAAATCTTTTAAAAAAAAACCTTAGCAGTATCATAAAATGAATTCAGGTGAGTTGTATTAGTGTTGAAGATAAAGTAACTTTCACTAATAAAATAATAAATTAATGTTTAAGAACAAAGAGGGCTAAAAGAAAGAAAAATAATCTACTTCTGGGTTTTGTAAACTTAAATAATACTAATTGATTTATACATATTTTGATAAATGGAGTTTGAAATGAGTACTACTTGATACATTGTTCCCTACCCCACTCTCTACATTTTGAAATTAAACATACTGGCTGCTAAAATTAAACATAATAGAAGCATATGACATGTAAAATATCAATCTGTGTATTAGATAAATAACAGTTACTCATCTCCTCCTTTTTTTTTGCTTGTCTGACATTTTAAACTTCTGAGGATTGAATGACTTTTATTGAAGTATTGACTAATTAAAAACTCTTTCCACTAAATACACAGTAAAGCTAGTTTTTCTCCATTCTCAGCACAGGCATATATAAGCACAGGCCTATGTATGAAGTCCTATAATTGGTATGATAATCCTTTGGCATTTTGATGCAAAGATGCTGAGCCTACCAAGCGATGACTGGGGAATTAGAGGGAAGACCAGACTATCTCCTTGGTGCAGTTTGGTTGTAGACTCTGTGTTGACCTGCTCCGTGGCTCCTATGTACATCACCAGCAGCTTTTGCATTTATCCTGCCAACACCTCCAAGCAGCATCCCAATAAACTCACTTTCCATTTTCAGTTAACTAAAACTAGTTCCTGTCACTGACAACCAAGGTCTTTGCAGAGTTCAACACACACCAAACAATCAAGACAAATAGTGTTAGAAAAAAAAAATATAAACCCTGAGAATTGGCAGCCACCTTTTGTGTGGATATTCTAATTTAGTGAAAAAATGTATTTCATAATAATTAGGAGATATAGTAAAAATGATGACTGTATATTTTCATGCTTTTCTGATTATAATTTTAGCAAATATGCATGGAACCTGTAACTGAAAGTCACATTTTATTGAAATACTTGGCATATCAAATGTGTTTATTTATCTTATGGCATATGAAAACAAACCTCAAAGATAAACTCATTTAGTTAGAAAAAAAAGGACCAAGAAAAAGGAAATACTCCTCCTGATTCCACTGGAATATGGCTGACATTCCTTGTATGCTAGTCTATTTTTCTATGAGAAAGTGCTAAGCTTTATGTCCTAATGTTCAAGTTTCTCGTAATAATACATTTTTTTTTCTGATTATAATGAAGGCAAGTGCTTCCTTTATCATTCTGATGATTTTTCACTTTTGCCGGCTTTCAATATGATGAAGGGAAGAGAAGGAGAGAGAGGGGAAACCAGAGATAAGACATTATATGTACACTCCATCTCTTAAAATTTGGTGATTGTTCTCTGAATTTACAAAAGTAATGACTGCTCTTGGAGAGTAAGGTGGAGATGTCTGTTTAGTTTTGAAGCATTCCAAGGCCATTTGTTGCCATAATTTATATGCCTCTGGAATGAATTGAATGGTTCTAATATCTGTAAGTGCTTGTATAGTAGATTTAATAATTCAATAGAGAGAAGAAAATAGAGGGAAAAGGGAAGAATACGTGTCCTCATTTGAAATTACTTTTCATCCTTCAAAGCATAATACGACATTTGGTACTTTCTTTACCAGAATGATAACACTGATCATCTGTTGTTCTTCTCATTATTCTCACTATTAAGTTTCTTTATGATAGTCTTCTGTCTCCCATGTTGAGAAATAATCTAGAATGTTTTCGCATATCTTAGGAAGGTAATTGATTCTGAAGCTTGTGGAATACTTCATTGCAGAATGAACGTTGTAAGATTCACCCTTCTGTTCACATGTTTATATAGTACACCTAGTCACTGGTGTTAACAATTCTTTTCCTAGCTCTGGCATCTGAGTGGTTATCATCCCTATAGTATAATGCTGAGTCCAGTCTTTCCCTCTTCTTTCTTATGATCTTTTGATAAAAATCACATTACAGATATTACTGTAATTTTTAACCTTTGGAAAATTAAAAATTTTGTAGTTCATGTCTCCTCCCTAGGCCTCTTGTATTCAAAGAGAGCATTTTTGCAAGTAAGCATTGATTTCCAAGTCACTCCTCTGTGGCCTCAAACATTGAGAATTCTTACTGGGATAGAGAAACACCCAAAGTATTTACAGTAATTTCTGGCTTTCTCTTTCCATCCTCATAGGTTTTTCTTCATCTACTGAATTTTACTTACCAGCAGCTCACAGATCTTCAGGTTGCTTTCCTTTTGGACATTGTGTGTATTTAAGTAGTGACGACATGCCATGAATACTGCAAGAGTTTCTCACAAACCTCTGGGTATCTTATTTATTGATTCTAAAACTTATTTCTATCCATATGCTTTAGAAAGCATCATTAGAAAGCACCAACTTGGAGATTAAAACCTCATGGGTTCCAATCCATGCTTTAAGCTTTCCTTTCACTCCATCTCATATAGGTCTACTCTTCAGCTTGCTTCAGCTGTTTAGCTTTCTCTGACATTTCTCACAATCTGCCACCTCCATGGTTTCCCCACTTTGTCTTCCTTATGCCCCCTGGTATTGACCAGCTCCTGTGTTCTTGTAAGCTGCCCAATGACTGTTTCCTGATGACTACCATGGACCATCCCCACCTCCTTTGTGAGTCCCATCGATTCCTAGGTTCTATGACCATTTCTTTTAGAGAAGCAATGCCTTTGCTGTCCTCTATCTACCATAAATTCCCTTAACCAAGAACTAATTGTTGTCTTTTTTTTTCCATGCTTCATTTTAAAGCTTAACGATTCCTTATTATGGAATAGTGGTATTATTAAATAGAATTCTTTATAATCTAGGAAGAACTAATGCTCTTGCAAACAACCACAACCATCACCACCACCTGACCTAATAGGAAGAGAAAACTCTGACCGTTGAGTTTTCCTGAGAATAACATTTCTGACTTCCATCACATGGAAGTGTCTGGAAAGTCACAAACTTGTTAGATAGAGACACTTTAATCTTGCATATTCTTATGTGTACCTTAGTTCATATTTTTTTATGATGCACATACACCATGATTCTGATCATTCTGATAATTTTGGTAATGGAAATTTTAGAATGGAACTTTGTAACATAAAAGGTTTTCTCATTAACTATCCACATTTTCTTATCCCTTGCATTTTGTGTCATTCCATGATTAATGCCACCACTACTTCTTTCTGCCTTTCTAGAATTGGGCATCCTGTACCTTTCTCACCCATCTTTGAAATCTTTCCCTAAGGTCTTCCTCTTAGTCAGCAGCCATGCACACCTTTGTTTAGTTTTCATAAACCCTTTGTTCCTGTTTGCTTTTGCCTACATCTGTCTTATTCCTCTACTGACACTGCTTTCTCTTGCTTCTTATATCTATATATCCCTTCTCAGGACTATTTAAGAAACCTTGTCTACTTTAAGGATATCAAGTACATCATTACAACAGCTCTTTTCTTAAGATCCTCTTCTTGATCTTTTATAAACTAGTTAGCATTAACCACATGTGGAAATATGAAGGCATATCTTATCCTTATGTTCAAAGGTAGGTTTAATGTAGATTTGATCTATATTATGCATAATATAGGCACAGTTCCAAATAATTTTTACAATGGTTCTAATATTTTGACTAGTATATTAGTTCTCACATCATATTAATTTAACAATAATCAATATCAAATTCAGGTATTTACTGCTGTGCATGGTAGCACAGACTTCTAATCACAGAATTCTAGGTTATTTGCTTAAATTGTCTCCCATCCACTGTTTTATTATTATAAATAAGCACATCAGTTCTAGTACTTGCTACTTCTTTTTGTTATCACAGCATCAGCTTGCGTTAATTGCATAAATCAATGCATTATCTGTGGTGTGTCTATACATGTATGATCCGTGCTTTGTTTATGTACCCATCTGGTCTCTTTCCTCATATGTATCCCTCTTTCATCCACTGCCCCATGCAACCTTCCTAGATCCTAAATGTCCTTTCTCCTTCTTTCTCTCTTTAATGACACTATTTTCTACTTACATAAGGCTTACTGAGAGGTTTCCTTAAGTGAGTGAAAACTCACAGCATTTGTCTAGAAAGTGTGTGTTTTGTTTCAAAATTCTACAAATGACACAATTTCTTTAATTTTCATATATGAATATAAACTTTTTCTTCATTTATCCATCTGCTGAGGAGAATCCTGATTGGTTCTACATTTTGCCTGTTGGGAATGGTTCTGCTGTGGAAAATAGAGCCATGAACAACTGGATATTCAGATGATCAATAGAGTAATCTTGCTGCTATTGGGTTAATACCAGGTAGCAGAGTTGTTGGTCATATGGCAGTTCTAGGCTTTCTTTTTATTGTTGCTGGTTAGAATTTCCGTAGCATTTCCTATAAAGCTGTAGTAATTTACATTCCCCTAAAGCTAATACTTGTTACCTGCTTCCTAGCTGTGGAAATGTTCTTCATCTGTTCTTCTATGACAATTAGTTGACAACTTACATTTTTGATATTTCTTTCTTCTTTATTCATGTTCTCAGGAAAATAAATAACTTTCAATGGTAGCAAGTGTTTCATAAATTTTCACAGTTGTTATAAAATTTGGAACTTGAACATAGTTCAAGATTATTTCTTGATTGTTGAATAAATAAGACAAAGAGACGCTTGATAAGACATAAGATAAGATGAATGAAGATAAGACATAAGATAAGATGAATGAAGCTGCACAGAGGCAGAAATACCCAAGGAAGACATGAAACCAATTAACAACTGGTTGATAGACAACCACTTACCCACTGAGCATCTTCAGACCTTATACCTATACTTTCGGAAAGGAGATAAGTTGGTAAGTGACCACTTTAATGTTGCCTAATGGGACTTAAAATGTCAGAAACAATGAAATTATTCACTGTATTTGGGACTAATTAACACTCAACACAATAATTATGTGCAATGATAAGCTTTTGAAAATTTGCAGTCTCATCAGGACCTTTTGAAAGCTCCTAGGTCATCAGAATTCTCTCTAACTAAGAGGAGACTCAATCAAGAACTATCTTGTTGTAACAAGTCAGAGCACAGAAAGACAGCTATTCATAGCCACAGTTTGTGGCTTCAAGACATTTGCCCTCTAGTGGGAATGAACTGCAGACAGTTTCCTAACCTGCTTCCTGGTCTAAATGACTGGAAGAAAAAAATGAATTAAAAGCTATTTCAGAGTTAGTTATTTCACTGGCGTTTAAACACGAGAAAGATGGAAAATATAAACCCATAGCTATATAGTGGATAAATGGGGAGCAGATGACAAGAGAGAAGAAAGGAAAACTGAAAGTGGCGAGAACAGTGCTGGAGAGAGAGGATGGAGTGCGGGGGTTTCAGGATCAGAGTAACAGGGGTCAATATGGGCCACGGCGAGAACAGAGTGAGGCAGCAGTGAAGAAATGAGCCAGATGCAAGTTGGAATAAATTGATTTGTGATAAAGGAGGAAATGAAAGTGGAAGAAACGAAAATACCGTTTAAATAGCACTTTCCATTTTCAGAACACTTTCTAAATATTAGCTAATTAACCTCCATTGCAGTGCCGGGAATTATTATCATAGTTATTATTATTAATAAGTAATGTAAAAGGGGTCAAGAGGGTTAGACATACAATGCTTTAAATCTTGCACAAGTATTTTATTTCTCTGACAGGAAAGCAGTAGCTGGAAGGGGAGTTTTGTTTCGAATCTTGAATCCATTATTGCTTTCTGAGTACCACATTATTATCACGCATCTCTCACCTTCCTGACCTTAGGCCATCTGCATCTATCAATAATTCCTCACCTGTGACTCATCCTTGATAGTTGGGCGGGGAATCCAAAGAGCCTTTAATTCGATTTTGACACTTTTGATTGATAGAATTATTGTAGCTACTCCCATCACTTCTCAGAACAACATGTGACTTCCCTTGAATGCTCTTTGTTTGTGTCATGGCAGTAGACCCAGGTGCACCACTTAAAGCACCTCTGGTGAGTAACAGAGTTTGCAGACATTGTCTTGACTTTGATGCATCGGAAAAAAAAGGTAGGGACTTTTCATTCATTCAGGAAGTTTAGTGTTCTATTTTGTTAATTCACTTTTGTTTTCTGGGGAAAGATTAGGGATGTATAGTAAAACATAGATTGAATAAACATTTAAATGTATATTGTGAAATTCACTTTTTGTTCCAGCTAGAATAAGCAAAGGACCATAGACCTTTAATATAAATTTTGCTTCCATTAGGACCTGACATTCACAAGCTAATTACTCTCCAGGTGGAGGCTGGGACTTCCCTTGTTAACAGTAACATGAGGGGCTGCTTGGTCTGCACCTCTTGCATTCTTCAAGATAGCTGTTATTTCAAAAGTAAATTTTAACATGCCTTTTGATTCATGTTCAATAAAGGGAGAGTATTTTGTCCCCTATTAATACCCTGTCTTTTATTTTCTTTTATCTAAATATGCTTTATGAATTCTGTTTTTCTGTTGTTTTGAAGCATAAGTAAATGGTACCCATTCCTTAAATAGAGTTTTTCAACTTATATATAGTTTTTCAAAAATTTACAATTAAAAACAATTGTATCTTTTTACATGTTTACATTTATTACAGTTTTACATTTATTTATTTTTCAGTATGTGTGGGTGCACATGCCACTGCGTGCATATGGAAATCAGGGTTATTTGCAGGCATGTGTTGTTTCTTTCTATCATGTAAATCCCAGGGATCAATCTCAGATCCTCAAATGTTCTGAAAGCCATCTCCTCAAGCCATTGAGCCTTGCCCAGACCCAAAGCACAATTTTAAGTAGTTTACGAATATAACAAATTGTTTTACTCATAATGTCTAATAAGGCCATAAAATCTCTTTTATATGAAGCAAAAATCTTGTTTCCTGAATTTGAGAAGTTGACCTATTGACACATTGGCTGTTTAATATATGCAAAAAATCTTTGTCATTTTTCAGATATCTTTACGATTTTAAAATTATTTGAAACAAAGAATTGTTAGTTGCAAAATGAAAAGTCTACCTGTCTTGTGAATATTGTATCATGTTTTTTAAAACAATAGAACAGATATAACAAATCTAACAAGATAAAACTGTAAGTAAATGGTATGTACTTCCTCAAATGTACCGTCATAGTTTTATAGGCATTGTTTGATAGAACATGTGAGATCTTGTACATTTCTGTTCATTTTAAAAATTACTTGTGTGTTTTGACATAAGTTTATTAATTTGCTTTTGAGATAATACTCTATCCCAGAATTCCTCTCTGGAGCTGCTACTGTCTGTTCACCATGATGACATGACAGGGCTCTGAGAACTCCTTGGAGAGGAGGCAGAAACCATGGAAAGAAGAGCCAGGGGGCCTGCTGGGGGAGGGGAGGATGCCAAGGAAACAAGGTCTTCTAAACACACCATAACCAGCACAATATGAACTCACAGAGAGTTAGGCAGCATGCACAGAGCCTGCCTGGGTCTGCATTAGATGAGGCTCTGGAGCTGAGAGAAGTGGACAGAAGCTCCTATCCTTAACCCAGAAGCTACCTCAAAGTGATAACCACTCGTAAATGAAAAATTAGTTATGTGCAAGGGAGTCTCACTGGAGAAACAAACCACTCCTAAGGGTAGGTTCCATGCCCAGCAGTAGATGGCCAACAGAAAACAGACTTGATAGCATCTTTGGAGGGTCTTTGTCTTATAATATTGCATCATGGCTTTTTTTTTAACCTTAAAGACATTTGCATGTGCATTATGGCTTCCAGTTTTGTGTTTTTACGAGATTTCTTTGTGTGTGAATGTGTATTTGTGTTTTCCTTGTGCTTTTTTTTTTTTTTTTTTTGCTTTTCTTCTAGTTTTGTCCTATTCCAATTTGTTTTTGCTTTATCTTATTCTATTTTATTTTATTTCATGATCTAGATGTCTGTTTGTTTTCTAATGAGAGACAGACAGAAAGGGTATAGGTCCCAGTGGAAGGGGAAAAAGGAGGGACTAGGAGGAGTTCAGGAAGAAGAAACCATAGTAAGAGTATATTGTAGGGGAGAAAAAACCTATTTTCAATAACAGAAAAATGTTACAAATGTTAACAAAATTAAGAGTTTTGAATTCATAAGATTTCTCCTTGCAGAATTTTATTGGAGAAGATAATGCCTTTTTATGTCCTTCTTATGGTTGGGAGAATATAATGTGTCCTTGGGCTCATCTACCTGTGTGTGCGCTAAAAGAGAAATAATTGCAGTTTAAAAACTGTTTTGTCAACAACTTGTTATAATTTCTTTATATTACCAACATCATAAAGTCACTGTGATCTCACAAGATTATTTTGGGCAATAGAAATCCCTAGAGAGAAATTGTTATAAGGAAATAGAAACTGGCTTTGGAGATCTTGTCCTATATCTGTCAATCTTTAAAAACAATGAAGTTCATAAGAAACTGGTGTCTGTGCCTCTGTGCTCTCAAAGAATATGTAACCACTGTAAAGCAGAAACTAAAACATATGAAATAATCAGAAAGTCATTTAGAACTCCAAATTTCTTGCTCTATTACAGAACTTGAAAGAAGAGAGGGATTATACTGGCCTTGAATTCTTTCAAAAGATACTACAGGGTGTAACATCCCAAGGGACAGTGGCTGGACCCTGTACCTGTGGAAATTATCCTTTTCAGCATTATACACACATACGCCCAATGTGTATTAGTCTACGGCTATGATACACATCATGAGCAGCACACATGTTCTGTTCCATTCCTTTCTGAAGAGTGTGATTCTTTTCCTATAGAGGTCTCTTAGACCACTGTGCCATTAGCTAGTGTCTTAAATTGTGAAAATTGTTCGTACAAGTTCTATAGTGCTATACAGCTAGCCTCTCATGATGTTCTCTGAGGGCTTTGGTATTTTCTTGCAAACTGATATTTAATGATGCACGAGTGAAACATTTAATTAAAAACCCTTGAATTTGAGAATCTGCAAAACTTGGAAGTTTATCATATAGAGGGAGCTATTAACTATTAGGAAATTTATTTTTTGAATATATGCTAAAATATTTGATGAAAACTAATGATTAACCTCAAGATTGGCTTTCTAAGATGAGTATGAAAGAAATACAGGGGCATTGTTAGCAATATTTCCCAAATAATACAGGTGGATTAAAATCATCATAAATCATTTTATATCTGTTTTATAAGGAGGAAATATGGCCTGGAAGTCTGTAAAGATCCATCACAGAAAGCAGGGTGTTCTATCTTCTCTATCAGCATTTTCTAGAATTCTTGAATTGAGTATCAGAGTAACAGTGCTTTATGTACATAATTAAACACATGATTTTGGCTGGAACAAAGAGAAACATTTACTACTTTTTCTTTCATCTTGAGTTGCTACCCCCAGAAAGAAAACACTACCAGAGTGATATTTCTAGCAGTAGGTCTTCTAAGCTAGCCTAAACTAGTATGGCAGGTAGAAATATCCTCAAAGGAAATGTAACATGCTTTTTCCTCTGGCAAAGATGTGCAAAATTGAAATATACTATTTTTTTTCCCAGCAAGCAAGCAGGCTGCACATCTATCTATCATTATTCAGCATCAAACCAAAGATTCTGATTCTGAATTCCAATTCCTACCGACTATATAGCTCCCAATTATGGAATCTGCAACTGCTGGTTCTGGGATGATCAAGGAGCATGCTGTTTGAAAGACCACAATTTGGCTGTAAGTAATCAATACACTATTCCAAAAGCCATCTCGATGCACAGTTTGATTTAGCGATGCAGAGAGCACCACACGGAAGCCTGCCCCACAAGTCTTGTTAAGTCAGTGTCTCCTAAGTTAGTGTACTTTGTTGTATTTGTTCATTTTTGGAGACCCCAGAACATTTTCTTTTTCACTGTCATTCATGGATCTTTTTTTGGATTATAAAGGAAAGAGGATCATGGTTTAAAACTAAACACAACCCCCTCCTTCCTAGATCCTGCCTCTAGCCCCCTCTTCTTTCCTGGTCCTGAAATGAGGAGAGACTAGAGTGTAGGATTTAAACTTCCCATGGGCCATAAAACATGCAGATTCCTCTGCTGAAAGTAATGTTTGTCGATTTGAAGTTTTACAAAATTCTATAGCATTTAATCATTGTTCCAATCAGAAGAAAAGCATTATTGAGGTATGAAGAAATATGATGCCCTTTAACAGCCTATATTGTCTTTCTTATTTTTAAATCTGAGAAATAGAAAATACTAGGAAGTGAAGTGCTCCAGATAAAATAGGTTGAAAAATGTTACTAGATCCAGGATTAGAACCTGAATCTTCATTATCCTACAGCGTGTAGGAGGGCTAGCACTTACTGCTGAGACACAAAGGACAAAAATCATACCACCTAGACTGAAATCACAGTCCATCTCACCCTTATATGCCGCCCCCTCTCCCATCTTGAAGCCAGTTAATACCAGACCACCTAGACTGAGCTCACAGTCCATCCCCACATCGCCTAGACTGAGCTGAATCCCACCCATCCCACCCCTGCTCCTGACGTTGGTGGACCCTGACCCCCAATGAAGGGCATTGTGATGCCTGTATTGGAGATTTCAAGTTTTTGCCAAATCCACAAAAGCAATTCATCTTTAATGATTTATTGGTGACATGGATGCAAACGTGAATGGTTGCTTTGTTATTATTTGGGATGCTTGACTGATTGGAAAGGAGTATGTATCCAGTTGACTGAAGAAGATTGGATGACAGAGTGGAGTGCGGATAGGGCAGGGGGAGTAGGAGAGTGAGAGGAAAGACAATCTTCTGTGACCCTCTAGAGAACTCCCTGCACTCCTAAGAAATATAAATGCAATGAGGACACTGACAAAAAACACTTGATATGGGCTTTTTCCTTAATTAAATTAGAGCGATTTGAGGAGCTGACAGAATAATGGGGTCAGGGAGACAAGAACAGCAATCTTAAGGAATTTTTCGTTCATTATGTTTATAGATTGTTTTGTTTTGTTTTGTTTTGTTTTTCTTTTCAGCAGCACATGGGAAGGCAGGGTAACTTCTTGTATGTACTATGTGAGTTAGCTTAGAAATTTCTGCACACCATATATACTAGGGAGTAAGATAACTGCATGGCCAGGCTGGTAGTATCACACAGTTGGAAGCAGTGCCCATAGGGGGCAGGAGCTCTGTTATCCTTCCTTGCACCTCTGGGACTTCACTGGCACTAGAGTGTGTGAATGGGGGTGGGAGAGGGAAGCAGACTTGCACATCCAGACACTTGGGTTCAGTGTTGTCTGTAGCTATACTCCTAAATGGACATTGTATTGGAGTTACAGATTATAGGTAATATTTTCTAGTACTTCATGGTCTGCTCTGGAATATGAGGTATCAGGAGAGTGGAGTACATATGAGGCTGGACGATGTGAGGTGCATCTATCTCCACGAACTCCTCAGGAATGTCCAGATCATTCACAGAGGATCAGAAGAGATTCATAGTGGAAACTGCTTCAGGATCAGAGGGGACCTATTTGTTTGGAGGGTCCAAGTTTTTAACAACAAAACCAGAAATTGCCAACCAGCTGAAGAACTGGATCAGCTTGTGTCTGGTGGAACGGGAGTGCTCTCTGCTGTTCAAGAGCAGAAGTGCATGTACAGAAGGCTCCTGCTAAATCCTTAATGCAGGTTATCTGAAACATCTAAAGATGCTTCCTTCCAAAGCCAGATGTCTTTGGGGGATACCGGCATTTGGCTGCACTAAACGGTACAGTTTCAGATTGTAAGGACATAGCATCCAGGCTAAGCATCCAATGATATCAGAACCCACACAGAATATAGCTTTTTTATTCTCACTTGGGCAAGGGGTTATAAAATTAATGACACTGGAATAATATGTATGTGGGGTATTTTTCATAGGCAGAAGTGCTATCATAAACTATTTTTATGCTTCCTTCTTTATGAGTGGTCAGTATTTCTACATCAGGGAAACCAGATTGTTGGAACTCCATGTCTGGAGCTTCTTGCATATTTGCTTTTGAAATGTGTGTTATATAAGCTATGAAGTTAACATGGTCTAAAATCATGCACAGGTTTCTATATGGTGTTGAGGGTGAGGACCATGGCACTTCTATCCTAAGATGTGCAACAGGGGTCTTAGGGAAAGATACTAGTTACTGTAGGATTGCCATTTGCCAGCATCAAATTTAACATTGGTTGCATCTGTAGATGTTATTGTATCTATTGTTTCTTATGGGGTGCTAAAGATCTTTAATATGTCTATGAATCATTACTGACAAAATACTAACAAGTAAAAGGTTGCATTTTCAGTATTATCCACCTATGTCTGATATTTGCAGAACCATTAAAAAGTGAGGAAGACAAATATATCCGTGACTTTAAATAGTTTCTTTTTAAAAATAACTGTGACAAAATATTAATAATGTAAAAATTACCAGATCATCATTTAAAGACCTACAATTTTAACAATATCAAGCACATTAATATCATGCAGTCATCACTAAGATATTTTTGGAATTCTCTTTCCAATCTGAAACTCTACCCATTACACAACAGAAAGCCATCTTCATTTCGATCCTTTGTATGTTTGTATATGTGTGGATACATATATATTCATGTGTGTGAGTATGTATGTGCCATAGCACACATATGGAGGTCAGAGTACAACCTCAGTGTTTGTCTTGGTTATACAACTCCTTTCACACAGAGTATCTTCTTCATTCCTGTGTACTTCAGGCTAGATGGCCTGAGAGCTTCTCCAAATCCTCCTGTCCTCAACTCCCAATTCACTGAAGGATTGCTGCTGTTACTTACACTTCACTTCATTGTCTCTGACTTTATATGAATTCTGGGGATCCGGTGTGAGGTCCTTATGTTTGGACCTTATTAAGTACCCACTGAGCTATCGCTCTGTCCCCAGCAAAAATCCGTTAAGGCATGTACAGGAGGCATGCAACTGTTGCCTGAGACTGAGGCAGAAGAATTACTTTTGCCCATGAGTTAATCTAAGGTCAGTTTGTGTAAGATAATGCGATTTCTTTTAAAAAAGAACCAAGGCTTGGGAGATGAGTCAGTCAGTAAAGTGCTTGTCATGGAAATGGGAGGGCATAAGTTCAATTTTCTGTACCCACGTAAAAAGCCAGGTGTGATGAAATTCAAGAAGAATGAAGACCAAAGTGTGGACACTTTGTCCCTTCTTAGAATTGGGAACAAAACACCCATGGAAGGAGTTACAGAGACAAAGTTTGGAGCTGAGACGAAAGGATGGACCATCTAGAGACTGCTATACCCGGGGATCCATCCCATAATCAGCCTCCAAACACTGACACCGTTGTATACACCAGTAAGATTTTGCTGAAAGGACCCTGATATAGCTGTCTCTTGTGAGGCTATGCCGGGGCCTGGCAAACACAGAAGTGGATGCTCACAGTCAGCTATTGGATGGGACACAGGGCCCCCAATGGAGGAGCTAGAGAAGCTAAAGGGGTCTGCAACCCTATAGGTGGAACAAAAATATGAACTAATCAGTACCCCTAGAGCTCGTGTCTCTAGCTGCATATATAGCAGAAGATGGCCTAGTTGGCCATCGTTGGGAAGAGAGGCCCCTTGGTCTTGCAAACTTTATATGCCTCAGTACAGGGGAATGCCAGGGCCAAGAAGTGGGAGTGGGTGGGTAGGGGAGTGGAGGGGGGAGGGTCTGGGGGACTTTTGGGATAGCATTTGAAATGTAAATGAAGAAAATACCTAGTTAAAAAAATAAATTAATAAAAAATAAAATAAAATAAAATAAAATAAAATAAAACCCAGGTGTGATGGTGAACACTTTTCATTACAGCAATGGGGAAGCAGAGATCAGTGAATCCCTGGGTCTTGCTGACCAGACAGCTAGCCTAATCCATGAGCCATAGGTTCCAGCAGGAGACCCTGCCTTAAATAAAGAAAGCAGATACCTTCTAAGGTGTTAACCACATGAATGTCTACATACCTGCACGCGAACCATCTTTCCTACAAACATGTTCACACACACACACACACACACACACACTCATAGAAGGAGTCCTCTAGCCATTCTTTCTTTTTGTTAGCTTCTGTAAACTAACATTCTGTTCTTATAAAAGCCATCGATTATTTTTTGTTATCTCTATGAGACACTTCACTTAAATGGAATCACTAAGTACTTGTTCTATCCTGCATGGATTATTTCATTTAGCACAGTGTCCTGCTTGCTCACTGATGTTGTCAGGATTTTATTCCTTCATGAGGCCTAATACATATTTTGTTTGTTCATTCACTTTCAGGTATCTGTGATGTTGCTACTTTTATAATTCTACACAAATTTTAGAATATAACATATTTACCAATGAACTAAATTTTAATTTTTATACAAGGGGCTTTTTGTATACTTAGCAACAGCTAATGTCCCACTCAGTAGTTAAATCAGAAGGATTCCATTAGTCAACCATAGTCTAGAAGTTTTCATCAATGCCAAGTAACATTAAAGAGAGCACTGTTATTAATCATTATGCTTAAATAACCATGACATATGCAAGTACTAATTTGACTTGGAAACCAAACGATGATCAATTAAAAAGCTAAAGGAAGATAGTTAAGGAAAAGTGCCAACCACCAAGTTGCTATACAGAATGCAAACATATTTTACCCGGACCCTGAACAAGAGTCAGAAGCAGATAAACAGTTTAAGCACAGTAATAGATTATATTTTCCATCTGCTTCTTTTGGAAACATAAGCTTTTCTGGACTTATTCTATTTCATTTCATGGCTGTATGATTGAGAGAAAGAGTGGTAGTACCTTAGCTCTCATAACTTTATGTTATATTTTAATAAATGGCAGAGAAATCTCAAATTCTCCAACCTGTGACCAGAATTTTTAAAGATACTTTTGCTCCTGGACTTGAGAGTATTCAAGTTTAGTCACACAGTTCAACTTAGAAACTACTCTACTGTTGTGCCAGAATGTTGGCCTGCCATGAGTAGGGCCCTAGCCTCAATCCTTACCATGTCTACTCCCTTGTAGACTTTTCAGTGCAATTCCATAATTCTAAAGATTACAAAATTTTTGAATTGAAAAATCTATATGCCTCCTAACTTCTTTCACTGTGGCCATAAAAAGCAGCAGCTCTGACTGCAAACCCAAGATCCCCAGTGACTTTCAGTGACAGACAGTGAGTGCCTTCTCTACTTGGCACATGGTAACTGTGAAAGAGTTTGGAGGGTAAATGCATTTTGTTTTCTTAATTCAGGATAGCAATGGAGGCAATAGTCAAGAAACTGTCTTTAGGAAAGATGGTCACAACCTAATAGTCTGGGGGACATTTTATTAACTGACAAGTTCAAGTCACCTGGAACTTTATTTCCTAACTGAAAGTGCTGAGTGTACACAGGTGGCCTGATGCTGGGGGTGGGCGTGGGGGTGACTTGGCTTACAGGAATACTGCAACATTTGCTTTTTCTGGGATCCTCAATGACTTTAAAATACAAGCATGACATTGACAAACACCTGTCACTTTTGGTCTCACAAAGGTCAATAACAGCAAGATAGGAATATTGTGGCATAACACGAAGTAACAGCTGTAGCAGTTCCCAGAGGAACTACCATAATATCTTCATTTTATATCATACCTTTCTTATAAAAATTTGTTCCTAGCAATTGACACATTTGTCTTTTGATCAGATCCTTTTCCTGAGGTAGCCAGAGGTAAATGTTGCTTTGGTAAAGCTGAGTTGGGAAAAGGGAGAAAGTCTTCATGGGTCCCAGAAGCCCCTGGAAGACTGCACAACTGGCATTTGATAGATAGTGTAATCCTTCCAAAACTGAAGGTTGGTTTTAGCTTTCTTTCCCATCTTCCATATAATTTGAGAAAGCTCTCAAAATGAAGTCAATGAGTTATACCTCATTGACAAAAGTGCTGATGAAGGAAAGAATAAAATTTCTGTAAGAAACTGGAGGTGTCTCCACAGGACTGTCTCACCTCAACATTTAGAGTTCTGGCAGGATTGTGGAGTAGCTTACCTCCATGGATACCCTTTCCATCTTGGTGTGTACAAGTTCTGGACCAAGCACAATCAGTAGATAGATCTGACCCAGATGATAAAGGCAGGGCCCTGGTCACATTGACAAATAAGTGTAGTTCTATTGTATTGCAAGAGTTGAGGATTATTGTATCACTACCAATTAAGGGTGATGTGAAACTGACTTTGCTCTAGTTGCTAGGTACTTATATTATGTAATAGGTGGGATTAGTTTAACATTTTCTATTAATTTCCTAATATACAGAGGCTATAGATATAGATCTGTTATTTAATTTATTGATTTTCAAATATTTTGAATTTTAAATATAAAATGTCCTGCTTTTCATAGACTGCTTTCCATGTTTTGAGTTTAAAATTTCAACATGCAAAGAGCTACACACAAAGCAAAGTCAATCCGGAACACACAGGACATTTTATCCTGGATATTTCATATTCAAGCAGGAAAGGTTATTTCTGATTCTGAGTGAACCCAGGATAGAGATATTTCAACAAAGCAAGGCTAAATTTTCACTTGTTCATAGTACAGTTTTCAAGTAGCTGAAAGTTTATGTTAAAAAAATCACATTGCAAAGTAAAATTCTGGAAGAATAAGTCAAAGTCTTTCATTCAGAAAACACCCATGGAAGGAGTTACAGAGACAAAGTTTAGAGCTGAGACGAAAGGATGGACCATCTGGAGACTGCCATACCTGGGGATCCATCCCATAATCAGCCTCCAAACACTGACACCATTGCATACACTAGCAAGATTTTGCTGAAAGGACCCTGATATAGCTGTCTCTTGTGAGGCTATGCCAGGGCCTAGTAAACATAGAAGTGGATAATCACAGTCAGCTATTGGTTGGATCACAGGGCCCCCAATGGAGGAGCTAGAGAAAGTACCCAGGGAGTTAAAGAGAACTGCAACCCTATAGGTAGAACAACAATATGAACTAACCATAGCCCCCGGAGCTTGTGTCTCTAGTATCAGAAGATGTCCTAGTCGGCCATCAGTGGAAAGAGAGGCCCATTGGTCTTGCAAACTTTATATGCCTCAGTACAGGGGAACGCCAGGGCCAAGAATTGGAAAGGGTAGGGGTGGGTGTGGGGGGGAGGGTATGGGGGACTTTTGGGATAGCATTGGAAATGTAATGAAGAAAATACCTATTAAAAAAAGAGTATCTTCTGCTTAACTTTCTCTATTCGTATCATTACAACGCCTGGGATTATAGCCCATGTGAGGACAGTTGGAAGACTGGCATGTAGCCTAAGTCATTTAGAAGTAAAAGTGTGTAAATGGAGACCCCCAAAGTTACCGTGGGTATTTCCAGCTCTCTGGGATAGAGTGGGGCTCTACATCCCCACTTCTCCACCCCTTGGGTACTCTCAATTGTTGCACATGGTTCCATGGTTTGTCTTTTATTTTGTCTTTTATTTCATAAACATCATTTTCTAGGGAGAGGATTGACTTTCTCTGACCTCTCTCCCAATTCTAATTTCCATTTCCTCCTTACTTCTTACCAGTACCATTTTATCCTTAACAGCTTTTATAGGTACAGTTATCTTTAGACAGATGTAAAGAGGTCTAGGTAAGTAACTAACCAGCTCTTTGATTTCAATGTGTCATATGATGTACTAATGAATATCAGCTAAAGAACAGAATCTTTGTGGCAAAAGTGAGGTCAGAGGACACTTTTGAAGTCCATAGATACTTTGGGAAGGCATGGGCTGTGAAAAAGTTTCTTCAAATAAACAAAACAAAATAGAATTTTGTCATGATTATAGTACATTTCATATCTTCTTTTAGTTGTAAGATTAAAGTATGCAATAGAAGTAAACTCAAAGGAGGCTACGGATCACAGCAAGCTACCACAATGTTTACCAAGGAAGTTCTATTGATGAGCATACAGTGGCTATTGCCAGATTGCTCAGTGAAGCTCTTTTCTTACTCAGCAGTGCTCTATGCAATACCTCTTAGAGGCTAAAGCCTTTAGAAGAGCAGTGCTTACAATCCTCTTATGAGCTGGAAGCATTCAGGAATACCATTCCCCATGGGAAGTCTTTTTTGCATACTTCAGTTCAATGAACGAAGTAAGATTAGGATATGTATGCTGACTTTGAAACCAAGGCAGAAAAGTAAACAAGCATTCTTTCAAATATGAAAAGACTATTCATACTTTAAATTAATTGTATGTGACATTTTGGTAGATTTGTGTTTGTAAAATTTGTTTCTTTCCAAGAATGTCCATCAACTGATATAATATATTTATTATATTTTAATAATGAATCTGAGCATATATTTGGCAAGGTTAGGGTGTAGAATTGAAGGGTCTGAAACAGAGTGAAATCTAGCTTAAGCACACATTGAGCTCATGTGGTTGCTCTTTTTTTTTTTTTTAACTCATCATACACTTCACTGACTACAGTTTACTGGAAGACAAACATCCATTTATCTATATATTTCACTGATACAGCTGCAAAGTTCATGTTTGCTCAGGTCTCTGCAATTAATAAAAGGCATTTAGGCACATCTTTTCATTTGGTCCTGACAAGTCTTCTATTGAGTTAAATACTGATTCTTACAACTGAAGAAAAAAAAAAACACAAATACTCTAAGCAGTCCAAGTGAAAATGTCTGTGATTTAGATCCCAATGGTGAGGAATTCTTGGTTCCAAATCCATTGCTCTTCTGAGCACAATTATGGTGCTAATGTTTGGTAGAATCTATGGAAAGCTAACTTTTCTGAAGGAGTAAGAACTCCAAAGGGATAGTTTCTCACAGTTCCTTATTAACATTCCAACACTGAAAGGGAGGTATGACATGAGGGTGTCCTGACAAATGCACTACAAGGCAAGACAGTGTAGCAACAAAAGATTTAACCTCCATCCTATTTGACTTCAAGCTATTCCTAAACTTAGTAGATAGCTAGATTGCAACATATCTAGTACCAGTGGTGAACAATCCATAGCTCCTTGGACCCAAGTCAGTCTATATTTATTAAGAAAGACTTATTGAAGCATTGCTATACCTAATTGCTTATGTAATTTGCTATCATGTCTCCTACATTGTCATTGCAGGACTGAGTCACTGTGACAGAGGTCAAATGCTTTGTGAAGCACTTTCCCAAGACAGTGTATTTGTCTTCTGTCTTTGTTCCTTCACACTTTATTTCATATTGATATTTTATTCTCCCTTAACTTATTCTGTTTCCTCTACCATTGGTATTTTATTAAAGAAAAACTTTATGTATGGCTCTAGCTAGTCAGGGTATTTGTTTTAGCTAGCAGTAACTTGGTTGGCATGGTTGAAGGTCCTAGGATAAGGTCCTTCCTTTATCCTCAGAACTCAGAAAGGCACTTTCTCAGAGTGTATCACATTTCTACAAGTGCAAGCTCAATTAAAGAATTTTTGCTTTTAATTTCCCCAGCTCTTTATTGTCACTCAGCCTTGAGTTGAACCTGCAAGGTTGGTAAGAGGTGCCCCTGGAGACCTGCTTCAGATGCTTCTAAGCAATGGAGGTTTCCCAACGTGTGCTCCACACAAAACCAAACAATACAAATAATGCTTCTATTATGCCTTCTTTCCTTCGACTGGCTTCAGGGGCAAGACTATCATCATAAAACACAAAGCTGCTATAGAAATGGACAGACAGGGGAGAGGAGTCCCAGAGCCTCAGAATCTCAATAGAAACTTTCTCCAAATTGACAGCTGGAAACTGCAGGGTTTTTTTCTTGATTATTCGCCAAAATGTGAAGATTACTCATTGCAATGGGCAGCTGCAGAAAAAATTCACTGTTATCCACATGTAAAGTAACAGGTTATCAAAGAGATTATGCTTATGCCCCTTAAAATATTAACTGAGGAGCAGCAATATATTTTTAGGATGCTAGGTTATTATTTAAGTGTAAGGAAGTCAGCTTGAGCAATTTCTTCCACTGAGTTCCTAGATTTCCTCCTCATCAGACAATAACCAAATACTCCAGTGGAGGTAGATGAATGTGCACTTGTGGACACCCTTTATTGTGTGGGTCTCAAACTGGTTGCTCTATTTTAAACAAGGAACAACTGGGTTGTCGTTTCTTTAAGACATTCTTTGTTTAATCATGCCACATGCCTCTCCTTCTCCCAATTCTCTGTTGCATTAAGGTTTTCAGTATTTAGAGCAAAAGTTGATTTTGTGTTAAGTTCATGAATTGTATCCCTGCAATTTATAATAGAGGTACAATTTGTTAATACAAAACTGCTATAAAGAGAGGATACTTTGATAGAACACAGTTAAAAAAATAAGCAAAACAAAACTCTCTCTTTTTCAGAATTCTGCTTATCCCATTGGATATCCTCAGATACCATATTTCATTGTCTAGAGAAAAAGCACAAATCTACCCAGCTTTTCCCAAGTTAAATTGATAGCTATCTCACTGATAAATGCTGATGATTGGATTCAGATATTGGAAGTGATATCCCTATTATCTATATCATTGTGGAAGTTTGCAAATATATTTTTGCTTTTGGCACATGTAAAGAATCTATTTTCAGAATATTTTAACTTAAGGCTGTGATTAGATGACTGAGTGCTAATCTATGAGACAAGCAGCAGAAACATCCCCACTTTTAGACACACCAAGTCCTATAGCTGAATGCTTATATCATGTCTAATCTTTTCCACTCTATCCCATGTCCAGTCCATCAAAGGGAAGTAAAGCTATCAGAAAGCAGCCCCTTGCTCTGCTGTCCTCTCAAAAGTATTCCCTGGTTGACTAACAGTATACCAGCTAGTCAAAGCTCACACTTGCCTGTAGTTTTTGTCAGTCTTCTGAAAGAGAAAAACATGCTAGCAGATATATTGTACCTATCTCAAAGTCAGTGGGTCTCATAGGAGTGTCTAGACACACTGATCTTATCTGAGCACTTTATTATTCAGTTATTCTAGTCCAAGACAGTAGTTGCTGCCTCTATAACCCACTTAGCTCCCATGGTTGTTTGACTCAAGAAATGCAAATAACTCATGTGGGCTTCAAAAACTGACAAGAGGTCCTGTTGATGTACAAGATCTTTTACCTTTAGAACAACACTCTAAAATTCCCTGGATAATTGTCCTTAAACATCATACATGGGTTTTTCACTTTGTTATTGAGTAGCAACATCAGAAATTAAACCTCAGAATTGTCCAAAAGCAATTATAAAATGAAGAGATTATAGTGCTAATCTTGTAAATGGGGACTCACTTAAAATGTGAGAACATTAGCTGTAAAAGCAGCAGTAATGATGCTAAACACAATACAAAAATTTCAACTATTAATTCCTGTACTCTGTTCCTATTAGACATGATTAAGTTCAAAGAACCATCACCAAATTGATTGTAGAAACAATATCACCACCATCATGTGCTAGCAAAATACAAATAGCTTTGTCATTCTGTCCCATGGGCACTTACTAATGTAACAAGAATCAGTTGTGTATCCCCTGAAGTAAGAACATAGGACATTTGAAGGCTCAGAGCACAGTTGCAAACTTGCATGCTAATAAACCTGACTTTAAAAAAACCAACCATAGAAGAGATAAAAACATATAGAAAATTAATGCTTTTAGTCCGACTGCTGCACTTTGTTGGTCACAAAGGGCTTTAGCTTTTGAACTATTGTTGTTTGACTTTTTTCCAGCCTACATTTTAATAGAAGTCAATGTAATTTTTTGAATATAAGCTAGATCTTTGTTTCTTCTTTCATGAATGAACATTAATGGATCTCTTACTGTACAAAGAGGAAAACTCAGAAGACTATGGTATAGGCTTAGTCCTGCTATAATTTTACAGTGTTATTAAAAAAAAATGCACACACACACACACACACACACACACACACACCAAAGTCACTTTTTCTTACATGGGAATAAATCTATAGTCAACAAAAATATGGACAATTCATAGCATTACTGATGTAGTTCAGAAAAAAGAAGGTAGATGTGGCTTCTTGTCTGGTCTTGACTCAGAAGCCATTACCTAGGAGTTTTGTAAAATGCTTCCTTTGTGGTTGGGTAGGGGAAATCCAGACCCTTGTCTTCAGACAATGTGAAGATTGTCAGGACTTTCCTAATCTGTTCTTTCTATTCTCCATCACCTCATGCCAGCCAACCAGCTCTGTACTAAAAAAAATGTAACTGTGTTGATTACCAGATTTGTCTGTTAGGTACAGTTCCAATCTGATGACAAGAAGACCAAATTATCCACTATCAAACTTGTGTCTCCAGAAATGAGTTGAATCTTCATCTTGGCATTTAATGGCTATCCAGGCAGATTGCAATATCATACCAGTGATGAGTTTTAAGCAGTAGAACTTGCAAAGAGTAATAATTCTGGGTGGACCTACTTAAGGAACATTGTAGCACCTTTGCTTATACTGAGTTCCAAAATGCCAGTCTCTGACAACTAGCAGTGAGCTGTGGTAACAGAGTAGAGTTTGTGCTTTGTTTATCTCATAGATTTTCAGGAAAATTACCATAATCTTTGAAATATATGAATTTTAGGAAAATTTATTAGCACATGGACTAAAACCGTTGTTTGGAATTTGCTTACTAATTATTTTTGTGCAAATTGTTTTAAAAGAATTATCAAAAACATTAAATAAAATCCTCGCTGAAATACCAAAACAAAACCTTGTAACATATAAAAACTCAGGAATAGAACTTAATGGAACTATAATTTCAACTTGATGTTTTTCAAAGCAGTTTAAAAATTACATGGCTGTATTAATCAAATGAAAAAATATTTATTTATTATATGTAAGTACACTGTAGCTGTCTTCACACACTCCAGAAGAGGGAGTCAGATCTCCTTACAGATGGTTGTGAGCCACCATGTGGTTGCTGGGATTTGAACTCCAGACCTTCGGAAGAGCAGTCGGGTGCTCTTACCCACTGAGCCATCTCACCAGCCCCTGGGCATATATCCAGAAGATGTCCCAACTGGTAAGAAGGACACATGCTCCACTATGTGCATAGCAGCCTTATTTATAATAGCCAGAAGCTGGAAAGAACCCAGATGCCCCTCAACAGAGGAATGGATACAGAAAATATGGTACATTTACACAATGGAGTACTACTCAGCTATTAAAAAGAATGAATTTATGAAATTCCTAGCCAAATGGATGGACCTGGAGGGCATCATCTTGAGTGAGGTAACACAATCACAAAGGAACTCACTCAATATGTACTCACTGATAAGTGGATATTAGCCCAAAACTTAGGATACCCAAGATATAAGATACAATTTGCTAAATGCATGAAACTGAAGAAGAATGAAGACCAAAGTGTGGACACTGTGCCCCTTCTTAGAATTGGGAACAAAACACCCATGGAAGGAGTTACAGAGACAAAGTTTGGAGCTGTGATGAAAGGATGGACCATCTAGAGACTGCCATATCCAGGGATCCATCCCATAATCAGCTTCCAAACGCTGACACCATTGCATACACTAGCAAGATTTTGCTGAAATGACCCAGATATAGCTCTCTCTTGTAAAACTATGCCGGGGCCAAACAAACACAGAAGTGGATGCTCACTGTCAGCTATTGGATGGATCACAGGGCTCCCAATGGAGAAGCTAGAGAAATTACCCAAGGAGCTAAAGGGATCTGCAACCCTATAGTTGGAACAACATGATGAACTAACCAGTACCCCAGAGCTCTTGTCTCTAGCTGCATATGTATCAAAAGATGGCCTAGTCGGCCATCACTGGAAAGAGAGGCCCATTGGACTTGCAAACTTTATATGCCCCAATACAGGGGAATGCCAGGGCCAAAAGAATGGGAATGGGTGGGTAGGGAAGTGGGGGGGGGTATGGGGGACTTTTGGGATAGCATTGGAATGTAATTGAGGAAAATACGTAATTAAAAAAAAGAAAAAATAGATGATGTGCATGGACATTCATTCTCTTATTAATGATTCTAAAAAATATAATCTCTGTAGCTATCAGCAATTTAATGATAACTTGCAGTGTCCCATTGGCTTCAATAAAGGGGGGGGGGATGCTGCGGTTCAAGTTGCCTTGGAGGGGACTACATGAAGCAGTATAAAATGTATATTTTTCCACATAGTAAATAAAAGGCATGTAATAAAATATACACAGTCTCCCCACTTCTAATTCCCAAAGGAGGCACTGGTGTTTGGGATACCACTGTGCACTACATTGCAAAGACAAATTTAAGCACTTGATTATTCTTCAACCATGAGGAGACAAAAAGGTAAGTAGGAAGGTGCTAGGCTGTCAGGAGGAACCACACAGAAAGGAAGTTCAAACCTGGCCATCTTCCACTTGAACCCAGCAGAGGCCATCAAGGGCCCCAGAGGACTCTCCATGCCACAGGACCTCGGGATCATATGTTAGTGGAAAACAATATCAACTCCAAAGAATCTCAGAGGGTCTTGTGCCAGCAGAAACAGGGACAAAGGACCCCCCCCCCCCAGACAAGAGGCTGGGATTCACCCTGGTCAGGGCCAGCCCTGCCATCTTCTGCCTGAATCCTGTCGAGGGCCCCAGAGGACTCTCCACACAGCAGGACCCCTAGCACACCCAGGTCCTCATGATCATTGGAGAGCACTTGGGAAACAGAAGCCAACAGAGCTTCTTGGACAGGGTCCCTTCCGGCCTCCATCCTCAGCCTGGGGGCAGAGCTGAGACCCAAACCCCTGGGCACCTTCCTTGCCAGAGGAGAGTTGGCCTACAGGGACGGCTTTGATCCCAGGACTCAGTAGGTGGATCAGAGCTCCAGACTTCTGGACACCTGCCCTGTAAGAGGAGAGCTTGCCTGCAGAGAGTGCTCTGACCACTGTGACTCCTGTGAGAGTTGGACTCCGAGGAGTGCTGACAGAGGCTAACAGAATTAGTCACAGGAGGAACAAGCTCCAGCCAGAGACAGCTAGAAGATTAACATCAGAGATTACCAGATGGTGAAAGGCAAACATAAGAATGTTACTAACAGAAATCAAGAACACTGGGTATCATCAGAATCCAGTATGCCCTCCACAGCGAGTCCTGGATACCCCAATACACCCAAAAAGAGAGACTCAGATTTAAAATCATATCTCATGATGGGGGTAGAAGATTTTAAGAAGGGCATTAATAACTCACTTAAAGAAATACAGGAAAACACTGCTAAACAGGTAGAAGTCTTTAAAGAGGGAACACAGAAGTTCCTTAAAGAATCACAGGAAAGCACAATCAAACAGGTGAAGGAATTGAACAAAACCATCCAAGGTCTAAAAAGGGAATTAGAAACAATAAAAAACCCAGAGGGCAACAACTCTGGAGATAGAAATCCTAGGAAGGAAATCAGGAACCATAGATGCAAGCATCAACAAGAGAATACAAGAGATGGAAGGGAGAATCTCAGGTGCAGAAGATTCCATAGAGAACATGGACACAACAATCAAAGAAAATTCAAAATGCAAAAATATCCTAACTCAAAACATCCAGGAAATCCAGGGCACAATGAGAAGACCAAACCTAAGAATTATAGGAGTAGATGAGAATTAAGAATTTCAACATAAAGGGCCAGCAAATATCTTCAACAAAATTATAGAAGAAAACTTCCCTAACCTAAGGAAAGAGATGCCAATGAACATACAAGAAGCCTAAAGAACTCCAAATAGACTGTACCAGAAAAGAAATTCCTCCCAACACATAATAATCAGAACAACAAATGCACTAAATAAAGACAGAATATTAAAAGCAGTAAGGGAAAAAGGTCAAGGAACATATAAAGGCAGGCTTACTAGAATTACTCCAGAATTCTCACCAGAGACTATGAAAGCCAGAAGATCCTGGAAAGATGTTATACAGATTCTAAGAGAACACAAATGCCAGCCCAGGCTACTATACCCAGCAAAACTCTCAATTTCCATAGATGGAGAAACCAAAGTATTCCAAGACAAAACCAAATTTACACAATATCTATCCACGAATCCAGCCCTTCAAAGGATAATAAAGAGAAAACACCAATACAAAGATGCAAACTAAAACCTAGAAAAAGCAAGAAAGTAATCCTTCAACAAACCTATAAGAAGACACCCACAAGAACAGAATCCCAACTTTAACAACAAAAATAACAGGAAGCAACAATTAGTTTTCTTTAATTTCTCTTAACATCAATGGACTCAATTTCCCAATAAAAAGACATAGACTAATAGACTGGCTACACAAGCAGGACCCAACATTTTGCTGCATACAAGAAACCCACCTCAGGGTCAAAGACAGACACTACCACAGAGTAAAAGACTGGAAAACAATTTTCCAAGGAAATGGTCTGAAGAAACAAGCTGGAGTAGCCATTCTAATACTGAATAAAACTGACTTCCAACCCAAAGTTATCAAAAAAAGACAAGGAGGGGCACTTCATACTTATCAAAGGTAAAATCTACCAAGATGAACTCTCAATTCTAAATATCTATGCTCCAAATGCAAGGGCAGCAACATTCATTAAAGAAACTTTAGTAAAGCTCAAAGCACACATTGCACCTCACACAATAATAGTGGGAGACTTCAACACCCCACTCTCAACAATGGACAGATCCTGGAAACAGACACTGAACAGAGACATATGGACACTAACAGAAGTTATGAAACAAATGGATTTAACAGATATATACAGAATATTTTATCCTGAAACAAAAGGATAAACCTTCTTCTCAGCACTTCATGGTACCTCCTACAAAATTGTCCATATAATTGGTCACAAAGCAGGCCTGAAAAGATACAAAAATGTTGAAATTGTTCCATGAATCCTATAAGATCACCACGGACAAAGGCTGATCTTCAATAACAGCGTAAATAATAGAAAGCCAACATTCACATGGAAACTGAACAACATTCTACTCAATGATACCTTGGTCAAGGAAGAAATAAAGAAAGATTAAAGACTTTTTAGAGTTTAATGAGAAATATATCTCAAAAAACAAAACCAAAACAAAACAAAAAACCCCAAAAAGACAAAAAAAGAAAATGAAGCCACAACATGCCGAAACTAATGGTACACAATGAAAGCAGTCCTAAGAGGAAAACTCATAGCCCTGAGTACCTCCAAAAAGGAACTAGAGAGAGCATACACTAGCAGCCTGACAGCACACCTAGAACCTCTAGAACTAAAGGAAGCAAATTCACCAAAGAGGAGTAGATGGCAGAAGATAATCAAACATAGGGCTGAAATCAACCAAGTAGGAAAAAAAAAAAAAAGAGCTATTCAAAGAATCAGCCAAATCAGGAGCTGTTTCTCTGAGAAAATCAACAAGATAGAAACACCCTTAGCAAGACTAATTAGAGGGCACAGGGACATTATCCTAATTAACAAAATCAGAAATAAAAAAGTAGACATAAGAACAGAACCTAAGGAAATCCAAAATGTCATCAGATACTGCTATAAAAGGCTATACTCAACAAAACTGGAAAACCTGTATGAAATGAACAATTTCCTAGACAGATACCAGGTACCAAAGTAAAATCAGGATCAGATTAACAATTTAAACAGTCCCATTTCCCCTAAAGAAATAGAAGCAGTCATTAATAGTCTCCCAACCAAAAAAAGCCAAGGACCAGATGGATTTAGTGCAGAGTTCTATCAAATCTTCAAAGAAGACCTAATTCCAACTCTCCTCAAATTATTCCAAAAATAAAAACAGAAGGTACTCCTTCATTCTATGAAGCCACAATTACTATGATACCTAAACCACACAAAGATCCAACAAAGAAAGAGAACTTCAGACCAATTTCCCTTATGAATATCGATGCAAAAATACTCAATAAAATCCTTGAAAACCAAATCCAAGAACACATCAAAATGATCATCCATCATGATCAAGTAGGCTTCATTCCAGGGATGCAGGGATGGTTTAATAAACAAACTCAAAGACAAAAATCACATGATCATTTGATGAGATATTGAGAAAGCATTTGACAAAATCCAACATCCATTCATGATAAAAGTCATGGAATGATTAGGAATTCAAGCCCATACCTAAGCATAATAAAAGCAATATACAGCAAACCAGTATCTGACATCAAACTAAATGGAGAGAAACTCAAAGAAATCCCACTAAAATCAGGGACTAGACAAGGCTACCCACTTTCTCTCTACTTATTCAATATAGTACTTGAAGTCCTAGCTATAGCAATTAGACAACAAAAGGAGATCTAGGGGATACAAATTGGAAAGGAAGAAGTCAAAATATCACTATTTGTAGATGATATGATAGTATATATAAGTGACCCTAAAAATTCTACCAGAGAACTCCTAAACCTGATAAACAGGTCCAGTGCAGAAGCTGGATAGAAAATTAACTCAAACAAATCAATGGCCTTTCTCTACACAAAGGAAAAACAGGCTGAGAAAGAAATTAGGCAAACAACACCCTTCAAAATAGTCACAAAAAATAAAAATTTCCTTGGTGTGACTCTAACTAAGGAAGTGAAAAATCTGTATGACAAGAACTTCAAGTCTCTGATGAAAGAAATAGAAGAAGATCTCAGAAGATGGAAAGATCTCCATGCTCATGGATTTTCAGGATTAATATAGTCAAAATGGCTATCCTGCCGAAAGCAATCTACAAATTCATTGCAATCCCCATCAAAATTCCAACTTAATATTTCACTGAGTCTGAAAGGGCAATTTGCAAATTCATCTGGAATAACAAAAAACCTAGGATAGCAAAAACTATTCTCAACAATAAAAGAACCTCTGGTGGAATCACCATGCCTGACCTGAAGGTGTACTACAGAGCAATAAAAACTGCATGGTACTGATATAGTGACAGACAGGTTGATCAATAAAATAGAATTGAAGACTCAGAAATGAACCCACACACCTATGGTCACTTGATCTTTGATAAGGGAGCTAAAACCATCCGGTGGCCAAAAGACAGAATTTTCAACAAATGGTGCTGGCATAACTGGCGGTTACATGTAGAAGAATGATAATTGATCCATTCTTATATCCTTTTGCAAAGCTCAAGCCTAAGTGAATGAAAGAACTCCATATAAAACCAGAGACACTAAAATTTATAGAGGAGAAAGTGGGGGAAACCCTCGAAGATATGGGCACAGGGGAAAAATTCCTAAGCTGAACTCCAGAAATTCAAATAACCCCATTAAAAAAATGGGGTACAGAGCTAAACAAAGAATTCTCAACTGAGGAGTACCAAAGGGCTGAGAAACACTTGAAAAAATGGTCAACATCCTGAATCATCAGGGAAATGCAAATCCAAACAAACTTAAGATTCCACCTCACACCAGTCAGAATGGCTAAGATCAAAAATTCAGGTGACAGCAGATGCTGGCAAGGATGTGGAGAAAGACGAACACTCCTCCATTGCTGGTGGGATTGCAAGCTTGTACAACCACTCTGGAAATCAGTCTGGCGGTTCCTCAGAAAATTGGACATAAGTACTACAGGAAAATCTAGCAATACCTTTCCTGAGCATACACCCAGAAGATTTTCCAACTGGTAATAAGGACACGTGCTCCACTATGCTCATAGCAGCCCTATTTATAATAGCCAGAAACTGGAAAGAACCCAGATGTCCCTCAACAGAGCAATGGATACAGAAAATGTGGTACATTTATACAACGGAGTACTACTCAGCTATTAAAAACAACGAATTTATGAAATTCATTGGAGAATATCATCCTGAGTGAGTTAACCCAATCACAAAAGAAGTCACTTGATGTGTACTCATTGATAAGTGGATATTAGCCCATAAACCTAGCATACCCAAGATACAACTTCCAAAACAAAAGAAAATCAAGAAGTTAGACCATCACGTGGATACTTCATTCCTTCCTAGAATTACGGAATAAAATATCCAAGGAAGGAGTTGCAGAGACAAAGTATGGAGCTAAGAGGAAAGGGTGGACCATCCAGAGACTGCCCCACCTGGGGGTCCATCCCATAATCAGCTATCAAACACAGACAATATTGCATATGCCAGCAAGATTTTCCTTAAAGGACCTTGATATAGCTGTCTCCTGTGATGCTTTGCCAGTGCCTGGCAAATAAAGAAGTGGATGCTCACAGTCATCAATTGGATGGAACACAGGGCCCCCAATATAAGAGCTCAAGAAAGTACCCAAGAGCTGAAGGGGTCTGCAACCCTATAGGTAGAACAACAATATGAACTAATCAGTACCCCCAGAGCTCATGTCTCTAGCTGCATATGTAGCAGAAGATGGCCTAGTTGGCCATCATTGGGAAGAGAGGCACCTTGGTTTAGCAAACTTTATATGCCCCAGTAAAGGGGAAAGCCAAGGCCAAGAAGTGGGAGTGAGTGGGTAGGGGTACAGGGTGGGGGGAGGGTATAGGGGACTTTTGGGATAGAATTTGAAATGTAAATGGAGAAAATATCTAATAAAAATGGGGGGGGATAAATTTTAAAAAAAGATAAAAAGAAAAGAAAAAAGAAAAAAATGTTCAACATCCTTAATCATCAGGGAAATGCAAATCAAAACAACCTTGAGATTCCACCTCATACCAGTCAGAATGGCTAGGATCAAAAATTCAGGTGACAGCAGATGCTGGCAAGGATGTGGAGAAAGATGAACACTCCTCCACTGCTGGTGGGATTGCAAGCTTGTACAACCACTCTGGAAATTAGTCTGGCGGTTCCTCAGAAAATTGGACATAAATACTACAGGAAGATCCAGCAATACCATTCCTGAGCATACATCCAGAAGATGTTCCAACTGGTAATAAGGACACATGCTCCACTATGTTCATAGAAACCCTATTTATAATAGCCAGAACCTGGAAAGAATCCAGATGTCCCTCAACAGAGCAATGGATACAGAAAATGTGGTACATTTACCCAATGGAGTACTACTCAGCTATTAAAAACAATGAATTTATGAAATTCTTAGGCAAATGGATGTATTTAGAGGATATCATCCTGAGTGAGGTAACCCAATCACAAAAGATGTCACTTGATATGCACTCACTTATAAGTGGATATTAGTCCAGAAACCTAGAATACCCATAATACAATTTGCAAAACACATGAAACTCAAGAAGAAGGAAGACCGAAGTGTGGATACTTCATTCCTCCTTAGGAGAGGAAACAAAATACCCATGGAAAGAGTTACAGAGACAAAGTTTGGAGCTAAGAGGAAAGGTTGGACCATCCAGAGACTACTCCACCCAGGGATACATCCCATAATCAGCCACCAAACACAGACACTATTTCTTATGCCAGCAAGTTCATGCTGAAAGGACCTTGATATAGCTGTCTCTTGTGAGGCTATGCCAGTGCCTGGCAAATGCAGAAGTGGATGCTCACAGTCATTTATAGGATGGAATACAGGGCCCCCAATAGAGGAGCTAGAGAAAGTACCCAAGGAGCTGAAGGGGTCTCCAACCCTATAGGTGGAACAACCATATGAACTAACCAGTACCCCAGAGTCGTGTTTTTAGCTGCATATGTAGCAGAAGATGTCCTTGTAGGCCATCATTGAGAACAGACCCCCCTTGGTCTTGCAAACTTTATATGCCCTTTAAAGGGAAACACCAGTGCCAAGAAGTGAGAGTGAGTGGGGAGGGGAGCAGTGTTGGGGGAGGATATAGGGGGCTTTCGGGATAGCATTTGATATGTAAATGAAGAAAATATCTAATAAAAAATAAAAAAATAAAAGGAAGCTCAAACCCAGGAAGGATTATAGAAAAGACACTCTCCACTTTAAAGGGAGGGACAGAGTTGTTTTGTCCCAAACAGTTCCATCTTAGGTATTTTGATTAATTTTCTGCCTACGGAAAGTAACTTCCTCAGAATCAAAATTACTAAGCCAAGAATGAACCAGATTAGTACTCTGTGATGATTAATTTCATTTTCTAGATCTAGAGATCTAGAATCACATGGGGAGGGAGTGCCATTGAGTAATTGTCTCTATTACATTGGCTGGGGCATATCTTTGTGAGATATTCTTAATTATATTAATTAAAGTAGGAAGACCCTTGGTAAATGTGAGCAGCACCATTTCATTGGCTGGGTACCTGACTGAAGACAAGAGGGAGATAGAGCTGAGCATTCTTTACCCTCGCCTGCTTTTCACTGATGTTCCGTGACCTGCTGTCTCTTTCAGCTCCCATTGTTGTGACTTTCCCACAAGGATTGACTGTAACCTTGCAATGTGAGCTGTGATTTCTCTCTCAATTTACTTCTTGACTGTGTATTTTATCACAACAACGAAAAGAAAAGCAAAGATATATTCTTGGTAGGGACTTAGGTCTGTAAACCTAGCAATCATGAAGCTGACAGGACAGCAGGATTATGACTTCAAGGCTGCCTTGAACTATGTAGTAAGACTCAGTCATTACAAAAAAAATCAAAATGGGAGATAGCATTACTATAAAACAGCACAGCCTGTTTTTGTTATCAGTTCCTACTGACCTTGGGAAGCGTGGTTTGCTTCTAACAGGAGTTAGACACTCCAGTTAGCAAACATACTCTGTCATACCATGTCTTCCTTTTCTACATCACCACTTGCCTCAATAGGTCCCAGACCAGCACTGATGGCATCCCCTTAGAGTCCCAGAGCTGGGAGACACACAAATCTCATTGTAAATTTCTCAGTCTTCAGAATGAAGTTACTGCAACAGAAGACGGTCTAAGACAAGCTTGGCCACAGCTCTCACAAATGCCATCTATGTGATTAATACTGAGGTCCATGACCTATGCTTAAATGGGCCTGCCTCATCTTCTATCTCTGGGAGGATGCTTGTTTGGGGGCAGTTTATTGGTTTTCATTCTCTGTTCTTTTATCTTTATCTTCCTAGAAATGAAATGACTGAAAATTGTGTCATCTGAGCATATCTTGCAGAACTACACTTGATTGAATGCCATTGGATTTTCTATAAAACTTGCTCACATACTAGTTGCCCCTCTGAATACACAGGGTGTTAGCCCTTATTAGTACAGTGGTTGTTTAAAGAGGCAGTTTGTGTTGTTAGTGCCACTCAGTGCCCTGTACATGCAGTTGGGAGTATATTTCAACAGGATAGGCTTTTGAAATTATTCATGCTTAACTGATATATTTTATGTTAGAAAAATACATCTTGGTAAATTTGCAAATAGGTAGCTAGATCCATGCTCAGTAGATCCTAGGGCTCAGCTGGATCTTAATCAATTGGCTAAAATTAGAGACATTGATATGTATTCTTCTATGCCCTCACCTCCTATAGCAAACAGAAAGTATGCCACTTTTTATTCATTTCTCCAGCTTATAGATTTTATATGTGCTTGATAGGATTTGATCCTATGAGTCAAATGATTTGGTTCTCATGGATTAAATCTACATACATATGTATATATGTACACATATATACAATATATACATGCATATATACATATATATATTTAAAATTTAAAAATCACATTGTGTGTGTGTGTGTGTGTGTGAGAGAGAGAGAGAGAGAGAGAGAGAGAGAGAGAGAGAGAGAGAGAAATTAACATGCATGCCTCAAAGTAAGTGTAATAGAAAGGTCAGAGAACAACTTGCTGGAACAGGTTTTGTTCTCTTCTTCTACCACATGGGTCCCAGGGACTGAACTCAGGTCATCTTCTTTACACAGTATTTTCATAGCTTTGTAGAGTGCTTTTATCTACTAAGCCATCTAGATGCTCTTCAGAGATTTTCAGATACAAAGAAACCAATCACTGGTACATTAGATAAAGGTCTTTGGCTCAGTTGTTACCTTAGGTACACAGACTGCTTACACCTTTTACAATAGCTAAAACATCAGATGGTGACAATTAACTCTTTGGCTTTGTTTGAAGCCTTGTGAGTTTTGGTGAAATTTGCACGTTGGTTATCATATTTGTTCAATGATGACAATGCTACCCTCCCTCCCAGATTATTTTGAGACTTAGATGAGTTAATGGGTCCTAAATGCTTAAAAGGTTTCTTGGCATGGGTAAAAGCTCAATAAGTTACTTCCTATAGAGGCTTTTACAAGTTGTTAAGGTTGACGGGAGCCAAATTGAAAAACTCACACATCTACTTGAATTGAACTCATCTGATTCATCCCCTTTAGTTACAGTGTGGTTAGCTATATTCTAATCAAAGAATTTCAGAGCCTTTCTACCAAAGGCCACAGTGTTTCTAATGGGGAAAAACACCATCCTGCAAGATTACAGGTAGGACAATATTAACTTTTTTATGGAGTGAAATATAATAATGTATTTCTCATTTCTATTGTCTCATGGTATGATATTTATAATTATCTAAAAGTAAAACAGAAAACCATTTTAGTGGAGACTACAGGGCCAATAGGACACCTAAAAGGGAAAAATAAGTATTTTAGTTTCATTTTATTTTGGTATCTTTTCAAAACTTCAGGTTTTTTTTTTTTTTTTGGTGGGGGGTTGGTTTGGTTGGTTTGTGGTTTTTTTTATTAGATATTTTCTTCATTTACATTTCAAATGCTATCCATTATCCTAGTTTCCACTCTGAAAGTCCCCTATATCCTCCCCCTGCCCTGCTCCCCAAACCACCCATTCCCACTTCCTGGCCCTGGCATTCCCCTGTACTGGGGCATATAATTTTTGCAAGACCAATGGCCTCTCCTCCCATTGATGGCCAACTAGGTCATCCTCTGCTATGTATGCAACTAGAGACACAAGCTCTGGGGGGAGGGGGGGTGTTACTGGGTAGTTCATATTGTTGTTCCTCCTATATGGTTGCAGACCCCTTTAGCTCCTTAGGTACTTTTTCTAGCTCCTTCATTGGGGGCCCTGTGTTCCATCCAAAAGATGACTGTGAGCATCCACTTCTGTATTTTCCAGGCACCGGCATAGCCTCACAAGAGATAGCTATATCAGGGTCCTGTCAGCAAAATTTTGCTGGCATATGCAATAGTGTCTGGGTTTGGTGGTTGTTTATGGGATGGATCCCCTGGTGGGGCAGTCTCTGGATCCATCCTTTCCTCTCAACTCCTAACTTTGTCTCTGTAACTCCTTCCATGGTTATTTTGTTCCCCATTCTAAGAAGGAATGAAGTATCCACATTTTGTTCTTCCTTCTTCTTGAGTTTCATGTGTTTTGCAAATTGTATCTTGGGTATTCTAGGTTTCTGGGCTAATATCCACTTATCAGTGAGTGCATATCATGTGTGTTCTTTTGTGATTGGATTACCTCACTCAGGATGATATCCTCCATATCCATCCATTTGCCTAAGAATGGTTTGTGTTTTTTAAAGCATTACAATAAAAGGACATTATAAACCTTTTAAAATTTGTGGGGCATACTACTCGGAGATGTATGTTAGATAAAATGGCTTCTTTTTGAGATGTTAATATTCGTGATCTGGGCCTTTTATTAATGACGTGGATGGCTGACAGACTGATGGTAGTATTTTCCATTTCAAGGTTATGTCAGCTGACACGTCATTGGCATGGGAAAGCAAACTTCTCTGTAAGAAGTCAATTTCTTTGAGACTTCAATGCTGTGTGACAGATTAAACTAGCCATGTAGACAGGCCAAAATGGACTGGGAGAAGAAGGAGGTGAGGGAGAAGGAGAGAGAGAGACAAAGGGAGAAAGGAGAAGAAGAAAGAGGAGAAGAAAGAGAGAGAACTCAGCTTTTCTAACACCACCTAACTGTCAGAGAGGAGAGTAAAGAATCCACCCTGGATATTTCATTGCCAACTAACATAAAACAGAGGAACTAAGGGAATCCATCAGCCTGAACCATGATCCTGGACATATGACATATGGTGTACCCTGGCCTTTTCACATATTCAAGTCACTAAACTGAAACCCTGGACACTGTGCAACAAAATTGAGCTATTCCTATGTGCAGTATTCAAATCTGCAACTACCAAGTATAAGAATAATAAAGTGGTTGTAACCCACCAAATTCAGAGTGATTATTATTCTGCTGTAAATATCTGGCATCAAGGCAGAAAGCAGAGTGGGTGAGGGTCATAGCCTTGTTCTAAAGGTTAAGACTTGGTCCTTTTCTTTTCTCTTTGTAGCTTCTCACTAAAATAAATAAATAAATAAATAAATAAATAAATAAATAAATAAATAAATAAATACAACCCAAACCCCACCCATGCTTGATTTGCTGTTATTTAATATTCTTTCCCTTTACACATATGTCATCAAATTCTGAAAGATCTTCCTTTCTACCCATGTAGATTTCCTTGAAATGGAAATTACAAAGTTTGTATGCCGAGTACACAATTTCAACCCATGGTTTCATGGCTTCCACTTGCCCAGGAAGCCTGAAACAAAGACACAGTATTATTGCAAACATCATAGTCAGGGTTCCTAGTTTTTAAGTGATAAGTTTATAGTTCTGCACATGGCAGGGGAGGAAGTGGGCAGGTACATGGCCACAGCGAGCAGGCTGCAAACATGCCAGCAGCACTTCTGCATGCATGCTGAGCAAGTATGGGCCAGAACTTTTGTGATGGTGCTTTCTGTTTCCAATTAAATGGTGGTTCATTTTGGAGCCACTGGTCCCCAAGGAAATATCATTCTCAAGACTCTAGAAATCTATGTATATTTGAACTCCATCAGCTTTCATCACCTACTATAAAACATCATAAAGTCTCAAGGTCAGAAATTATCTTATGAAGAAGCTTTTTGTTTTGGTGTATTTTCCTACAACAAGAAAGATCAACACCCGTGGTCTCAAACAGTATCAAACTATTTAAATTATACTTTCCTACAACTGTCAAAGTTTTATTCAAAGGTAGAGGCTATTTTCAATTGTTTCTGCAAAGACTATGGCTGCCTTCTACTTAACCTTTCATCACCTCAATTCTTGGTCTGAATCACACTTGATTTAGACTTTCTAATTACTTTTTGTTTAGCATTGCTAGTGATGGCAACAGCACCTTGCATGAACTAGGCAAACTCACTGAGCTATATTTCAATCTGTTCTAAAACTAGTTACTAACATACTTGGGACATTTGACAGTGTTCATTTATTAGCTGAGACTGATGTTAAATATTTTCTTTGACACATATTTATATCCCTGAAAGTTGAGAAGGCTGGTTGGTTGCCCAGTTGGGACTCTTTTTGTATTTTTTATTTTTTAAAATATTTTGAATTTTCTTCTCTAGATGAGGGAGACAAATGAAATGCAAATGGTCTCCTGTGCTGCAAAGTTTGATATATAAAATTCACATGCACTTGGCATTGCATCTACCTAAAGAGATAAACGAAACAGACAGAAAAATCGTCATGCCATGGCTTCCCCTCCGTCCCCTTTCTCTCTTTTCCCTGGCTCTGCCTCTTTCTCTCTTTCCTATCTCTATTTCCATATTTCCATCAATATAATTATCTCTTATTGAATATCCAGCAATCAGATATTCTGATAACTGTTTTAGTCATTAAGATGAACTTAAGCATGGTTGACACTCTTAAGAATCAGAGAAGAATTACTTATGGAGTTAAAAATAAGCCGTAAGTCTTTAAACTAATTTACCAACTTTTCCTCTAGATATAATACATCTTTGTCTATTTTTTAGCAAGGTTTTCTTTCTCAGAAATGATTGAGTTTCCATAGTGACTTAAGTAAAAATCTGTAATACTTTTGGATTTCTACATCATTATTTTGACAGAGGAAGGAAAGCTGGGTAAGGAAGGACTGAAATACCAGAAACCATTATCAAAACTATAAGCAAAAGGCAGTGGAATGTTCAAATTCCAACTAAATGTGACCAGCTGTTAGGTCCATTATATTCTGCTTAAGGTGAGTAAAACCCACTGCTCTACATATATTGGCGTATACTTTTCACATACATTTTCATGTGGCATTGTGAAAAGGTTTGCATAGCTTAATATAATTGAGATGAGGATATCAATTTAGGTATTGAGTGAAGCTGTCAACCGGTGAGAGTTTCCTCCTACAAATGAAAAGCTAAAACTTCCACCTTTCTTCCAGAACCAAGAAGATTCATGGAGCTAAAAAAGCATACAAATGTAAAATGGACACAAAAAAGGTTTTTCATTTTCTTCAGACATATTTTACAGATTTTTATTGCTAGTGAGAGAAAAATCTTAATACTGTGTAGTAGTGCTTTCAATGTGCACTCAAATGAATAGGAATTGCATTTTCTAACTGTTCTGGGTGGGATCAAAAGTTACCACAGAGAAGACTTCATACTTAGGGCCTGATGTCAGTCTCTGCAGAGCCTGGGGGAAAAATGTTTCTATATTGTGCTTGTAGAAGCCCCGAGGGTTCTTGGTCATTGCCTGTCATTCTGTGAATACAACATGCTATGTCTGTGTCAGGTTGTACAGCTTTCTGGATTTGAGATGTGGGCTATTAAGAGCAGGTACAGCTTCCTCTTCAGTGTCAGGGTCAGAATTAGTAGACAGCATGAAATAACTCCTTTGCTTAAATTTTCTTTGGGTCTTTCTGTTTCTTTGTTTTTTGTGTTTGAGGGGGGGATTGGACTGAACACCAAGAAGATACTAAAACAAAACAATACAAAACAACCCAAAACTTTACTTTACTGTTTGTGATGAATACAGGTCCTGCTTTCTTGTAGGAGATTTTGTGATTTCACTATTGTATAAGTCAGGGAACCTGCATAGCTGGGGGTTACCTCCCCCGCACCAAGAAAAAAGGTCTCAGCAAATGGAAGCATGGACTGTGCTGTACTATCCTTTATTTCTTCTTTTATATTTTAATCTTTCACTTATACTTTTGTCTGTTGACAAAAGTAGTTTTATTTTAAATTGGATCTCACCTAGGTTGACAACTGTTCTGTTTTTTCTGCATCTATTCTATGACAATTTCTCTAACATTCCTCTATCCCTTGTATTTGTTTACAATCTGTTGCTGTGATAAACACCATAAACAAAAACAATTTGGATAGTAAAAGATCTACTTGGCTTTAACATCGTGTTACTAATCCACCATTGAGGGAACTCAGATAGCTGCTCAAGCAAGCACTAACATCTGGAACCTCGAAGGAATGTTGCTTATTGGCTTGTTGTCCATGGCTTTCTCAGTTTGCTTTCTTATGCAGCCCAGACCTAACTGTGTAGAGGTTGTACCACCCACAGCAAGCTGGGCTGGTTCAAATACATCACCACCCAAGAAAATGTTCTACAGATATGTCTACAAGCCAATACAATGGAAGCAATTCCCCCACTGAGAGTTTCTCTTCCCAGATATGCCTATGATGTGTCAAATTGACAAAAATTAACATACCCTCTTTTTTCATACTTTACTTTCTTTCTTCCCATTAGCTCCTTTTAACTATTAATACTGTTAGTTCCAAAAATATATAAATTATGCATTACCTCCAATCAGTACCCCAGGGCCACTATCTCTGAACCTTACAGAGAGTACAACTGAAATACAGTGTTTTCTACTGTGAGCTGATATGGGAACTTCTGTCAAATAATTGTGTCTGTTAGTGTGGTGTTCTTCCACCATACACAGTAGTGAATAACATAGACTTAAACTAAAGACTCACGTGAAATCAGTAAGACTCATATAAAAAATAAACAAAAAGTAGGATAAAGGGATAAAATAAAAATTAAAACTAGAGACCCTACCCATTCCAACAGATACAATAACCAAAAAAAATCAACCCCCATGAAAAACACAAGGAAATGTGTGTACACGCACAGAGACACACATAAACACACACACACACACACACACACACACACACAAGAAATTAAATGACTATGCTGCCTCCACATCAAAAATTCCTCAATACTGGAAACTAAAGATGATGAAATAGTCAATATGAAATAATTAGAGATTAGAGTCTAATTTTTAAAAGGCTCAGTGGTCTCATAGAGTATACAATCATATTAATTAAGGAAATCAATCCAGAACCTAGAAAAGAGAGTTTTCAAAGCAGCTGAATCAGTAGCTTGGAAAACAAAAGTGGGGAAATCTGTCCCAGGAATAGGGACTCTGAAAAAGAGCCTAAATAGAAATACTGGAAATGAGAGTCAGCAATCAAGGCAAAGCAAAAGGATCAATCACACCAGAGGAGGACACAATCAAGGATGTGTGTGTGTGTGTGTGTGTGTGTGTGTGTGTGTGTGTGTGTGTGTGTGTGTGTGATTGCATGATCTAAATTCCAAGAACTCAGAGGATGTTCAAAACCCCAAACCTAAATGTTCCCTTAGAGCAAAAGAAAGAACTAAGGAAAAGTAAGAAATCTATAATTAGGTGTTGTTGTTGTTGTTTTAAATTATACCAGAGAAATTTCCAATTTGTGGCAGGGTTGGAGAGAGAGGCCTTCACATGTGATACTGTGTAGACGAGACCTCAGTGGAATCTGAGGACTCAGGATAGTGGAGATCCCAGAACTGCAACATATCTGCCAAGGGAAGATGCAGGTGTGGAGTGGAGCCAGTATAATCCTAAGAGAGAAGGTGTGTGTGCTGAAGGTTCAGGGTTGGAGGTGTGGGCTACCTAAGCTTGTTGGAGATCATCTTAAAGTACCACAAATCTCAGGTGCCAGGCACAATGCTGCCAAACTGTATTTATATTTTGTTGGAATTGGGCTTTGCTTTCAAGTGACTGTTTCATACTCCAGTTCTTCCACTTTGGACTGTGAGTGCTCCTTCTGTGCTATTATGTATTGGAAGCATGATTTTATTAGAGCTCACACATTGTCAAGTGCTAGGTCTTGAGGACCATGAAAACTTTCAAGTTGGACTGTTTTATATTAGAAGATAAACATCTTTGGGATCAGGAATAGAAAGTTATGGCTTATAAGTGATAAATTTTGCTGTCAAATTAACAAGTGGTAGACTTATGGCAATTATTTTTAATTGTCAACTTGGTACAACCTAGAACCACCTGGATAGAAGTCTCATGTTATTATTTACATCATGTTGGGCTCTGGGCACATTTGTAGGAAATTAGTTTTATAATGTTAATTATATGGAAAAAGGTCTCAAAATAGGTGGCACCATTCTCTGGAGTTGAATCTGAGATAGTAAAAGGAGAATATGAAAAGATGATCTGAGAACAAACATGCATCCTTAACATGCTCCTTTCTGTTCTGAACTGTGAATGTAATGTGGTTTGCTGCTTCAAGTACCTGCCACCTTGGCCCCCCTGCAGTGATGGACTGTGGTTCCTCTGGAACTGTCAGTCAAAGCAAAGCCTTTTTCCTTTGAGCTTCCTCTGTTAATGCATCTTAGAGCAGCAAAAAAGCAGCAATGACACACCATCTAGGCACATATAAAGGCAGCCAGGATACCGTAATCTAACAGATACTGAAAAGGCATTTGATAAAAGTTAACATCCGTCTGTTAAGTTTCATAAAAATTACAAATAGAAGGAACATATTCCAACCTAATATAGGTTAGTGTGATGATTTGAATATGCTTGCCCCGTGGGAGTGGTACTATTAGGATGTGTGGCCTTGTTGGAGTAGGTGTGGCCTTGTTGGAAGAAGTGAGTCATTATGGAGGTGGGCTTTGAAGCAGAAGAGACACTCCTGTTGGCAGCCTCCATAAAAACCAGTCTCTTCTCGGCTACCTTTGGATCAAGATATAGAAATCTTGGTTCCGTTTCTAGCACTGTGTTTGCCTTGATGCTGCCATGCTTCCTGCCATTATACTAATTGGTCTGAACCTACAAGGCAACCACAGTTAAATGTTGTCTTTTATAAGAGATGCCTTGGTCTTGGTGTCTTGTCACAGCAATAAAGCCCTAACTAAGATAGCTACATACAATGAACTCACAGCCTATACTATATGAAACGGGGAAACCTAGCATATCCCTCAAAACCTGGAATAAGACAACTGTCTGTTCTTTCTATTCTTATTCAATAGTAGTTGAAATGTTATCTAGAACAGTAAGACAAGTGAGATAACAAAAGTGAGGAATGAAATTATCAAATCAATTATTTGGCTATCCATATTTGTATCAAATTATTTATATTTGTAAGTGACCCAACCCTAAACTTAATTAACAGACACGAATCAGTACCTTTCCTGAATATTAAAAATAAACTTGCTGAGAAAAAAATGGGAAAAACCTCAGTCACAATATCTTAAAAGGAATAGCTAGAAATAACCTAATAATGAAGGTGAAAGGCCTTTACAATGATAACTTTAAAATGATGAAGGAAGAAACTGAAACACTGGAACAGAGACTTACATTTAGGGTCAGACAAAAATAGTACTGGATAAATGGCTGCAGTACTGAAGGTAGACTTGCTTTACTGAAAAATTCATCATAATTCCAATGGTATTCTTTCAGAACTAAAAGAATATTAAAATTCATATGGAAACACAAAAGATAAGCATAGACAAAATATTCATATGCAGAAAGAGCAATGCTAAAGGCAACACAATATTTATTCTCAAATTATACCATCGAGCCATACATAGTAACAACCCAGTATGATAGTAACATGAAAATGGATTAATAGACCAGAAAAATCCACACATCTACAGGCACTTAACTTTTGACAAGTGTCAAAACATACATTGGAAAAAATCCTGCTCAACAAGTGATGCTGGAAAACAGTTTCAACACATGAAGGAAAAGGGCTCAGTCCCTATCTTGTGCCCCTCACACAAAGCACTTCAAGACAGATGAAAGATCTGAGACAGTGAAGCTGGAGAAGGACACCTTAGGGAAGAGGTCATGATATTGATAGGCAAGGGTTTCTGAGAAGATTGACAGCACAGGACAGAACCCTGAGCACTGCCGAATAAACAGGCTCTGCACAGCAGAGGGAGTCATCAGTAGGTTATGGAGAGTCTGTAGAATGGGCAAAAAAGTTGTTGGCTAATATCTAACATACATGAAGAATTGAAAAATTAAAAATAAGAGAGCCTCTGCTCAGCAAATAAGCTAATAAACCAAAGAAACAATTTTCCACAGAAATAAAAAAAAATGGCCAAAAAGTATTTGAAAGTGCTTAGCATCCTTACACACCAGGGAAAGTGGCAACAAAAGCTATTTTGGCTTTCATCTCACCCTAGTCCAAAAACAAAGGACAATAAATGCTTATGAGGATGTGGAGAAAATTGGTTTATCACTGATGGTGGGAGTGGAAACTGATGCAGCCACAATATGAGTCAATGTGGATGTTTCTTATAAAACTGAATTAGGATTGTCATTTAATCCAGTTTATTATGACCAGGTATATATGCCAAAGGACCCCAAGTGCTGGCACAAAAATCCTAGCAAATCCAACTTTTTCTTTGTACTATTTATAATTTCTAGGAAATAGAATTACCCTAGAGATGAATGGGTAGATGAAATGTAGTGTTCCTGCACATAGGACTTTCTCTACACTGTTAACTATTTGAATGATAAAATTTGTAGGAAAATGAATGAAATTAAAAATTATTATGTTAAGAGAAACAAGTCAGACTCAGAAAGATAAGCACTTCATGTTCTTTCATATACAGAATCTAAATTTTAACTACTGAGTATTTAAGTGCAGATGCATCCACTTGGGTCGGCCATGGAACTAGAGAGGGGAACATGAAGGGGAAGAAGGGATGGGAGAGAAATAACAGAGATGTCATAGAATACATATGACACAAAAGCAGGTGAGCGCCATTCAGATGTGGGGAGGAAACCAGCTGAAAGGAGTGTAGAGAAATGGAGGAGAGAAGTGAGTGAGGGATAAATATGAACAAAGTCTGTATTAAAGTGTCAGAATAAAATATGATATGAAATAGTATAATTATATCATATAATAAAATAATTTATTATTATTCTATTTTTTTTTGTTTGACAAGGTTCTTAGTAATCATTTTAATACTTATAAGTAATCACTTATAAATAAACATTTTATTCAAGGTTTATATTAGTCCCGTGATGATCAACAGTGATATAATTTTGTTACATGTGACCTTAGGGAAACATGGGAAAGTTCTGCTTGTTGGCAGTTTCTGTGGCTCGTCTGTCCTCTGAATTTTCTTTGATGTTTTCTGGGGCTTTGACATTGCATCCTACTTTCTGTATCCTGGAACACTAATTCAATAAACTTTTTCCAAAAAAATATGTGGAATTAATTTTCTTGGCCTTGAATATCTGATTTACTGGCATTAACATAACTGATAATTATCACCCGTCAACATGATGTTCAAAGGCCAACTTCCTATTCTGAGACTTACATGAAGATTTCTACTTTGATGCCCTTTCTTGGAGAAACCTATCCTAAGCCATAGCACAGGGAAACTATGAAAGAATTTATCTGTCCCCAAGGAATTGCACTTATTACTCCATTTGATTCAGGTTACATCTTAAATTCTGAAAGCACAACTGTACTCATGGCTGGCCATTGTTTGTTAGAACTCATTGTTTCTTCCTAGTGCTGTTCTATAATGTTAGTTATCTGAAGTAAACCTAATGACCATTTATTGTCAGCTTTCCTAAAACATCTATCTAGTAAGCCTCAGAGGCATGATTCGATGACATGGAGATTGCTTTGTGCATAGCTTTTATTTTCTAGTTTTATAATTGCAATAGTAATCTCTAAGGAATCAGTAAATGACTGGAAATGCTTGACCAGTAAACACAGCTGATAGTGTATAGACTCTAACCTAGCTTTCTCTTTGACTAAATCAGCAGCTGTTTTCTGTGATTGTTGTTGTTAGCAGCGGAAACAATCACTACAATGAAGAAACTATTCCTAATTGTGTTGAACTTAAGACTGACTGTTTCTCATTGTGAACAAGAAAATTTTGGCTCATCACTAAAGCAATACTGGGAATAACACAACTGCTTTTTCCTGATTATTGTAGCAGTTATTCTTGTGTCTGGGATGTATATGGTTGTGTGTGCTGTGTGTGTGTGTGTGTGTGTGTGTGTGTGTGTGTGTGTGTGTGTGTGTGAGTGATGTTTAGTCTTAATTGTCAACTAAATAGGATCTAAGACCGTTTCAGGGATAGGAATCTGGGTGTGCCTGTGAGAAGCTGTCTTGTTTACATTGATACTGGAAGAGCCAGTGGACAGGACCATTCCCAAGATGTATAAAATGGAGAAAGCAAGCTAAGAACGTGTATACATGCATTAATTGCTTCTTGTTTCTTGATGGTAGGTGCAATGTGACTACCTCCCCAAGGTAGTAGTTTCCGTTATATGACAGAGAGTAACCTGAAATTTGATCAAGAATAAACCTATTCTCATTTAAGTCGTTTATTTCAAAGTATTTTGCCACAGAATAGAAAAAGAAACTAAGGCTCTCTCTCTCTCTCTCTCTCTCTCTCTCTCTCTCTCTCTCTCTCTCTCTCTCTCTGTGTGTGTGTGTGTGTGTGTGTGTGTGTTACAAGTGATTATCATCACCCAAATATGGAAATTAGAGGCCAACCTTGACTGTCTGCCCTGACTTTTTATTTTGTGTAAAGTGGGGTCTTTATATTATTTATTATTATAACTGGGTATGCCAAGTTAACTTGATCCCAATTTTTTGACGATATCTCTCATATCTCAGACTCTTTTCTTGTAGAAGTATTCATACAGTTTTCTGGGATGCAAGGTCCTCATACTTGGGTAGCAAGTGTTTTATGTATTGTACTATCTCCTCAGTCTGTTGTGTCATTTCTTAACACAAAGATGTATGTTTATGTGCTCATTTTATGAAAATAAACTGATAATGTTAGATGAGATGAAATTTTAATTTTTAAGGATCCAGACTCATAACTTTTACAGAGCAAAAGTTATCTTCACTTTTTCTTCTTTTATTTCACATTGATTCAGAGGCATTGTGGGAAAAGATAGGGATAAATTTGTGAATCATTAGCTGCCTATACTGCAAAAAATAGCATCCCCCCACCCCACGGATGAAACTTTTGAAATTGGCTTATTTTCTAAGATACCTCTTTTGCTACCTGAATGTTAATATTCAGTTGGCCTTTGCAATGACCCAGCATTTATTAGCCCCATCAAACTGCCTAATTCCTCAAGCAAATCTATGCCCCATCCTGGCCATCTGTGAGGCAGCTTCTCACCGAGTTTCAACCATAGGCTCACTGTTATCACAATGGTTTCTTTTAAAAATCCATATTCATTACTTCTTTTAAGAACAAACCCTCAAATTCTCTTCCCTAGTATACAGCAATGCCCTTGTTAGGTTCACTTCAGTTCACTTGTATGTTTTCCATCTCATTTAAACATATTAATTGCACAGCACTCAATGTTGCATGTGTCATTGCATCCATTTAAACCCACATTTCAGTATGGATTTTATTTACTATGAGTCAAGGTAGACTTGAAATTAAATAAAATTTCAAAATTAAATAATTAAAATCTCAGATTCTTGAACAAGAGTGTCTGTAAACAGATAATGATTATTTCTAGCTGTTCTAGTTTGGCTGTCTCTTCTGCCAATGTGCTTTCCTAACCTCCTATGCATTCAGCTGTGTTATCTGGATAGTGATGCTGTTCCCGACTCTAAGGCTTTTTGACAATAGCAACCAATCAAGAGGTGTAGTTGGCCTTCTAGAGATTTATGTAAATGTGAGTCCTTAAATCAGAACATTTATTGAATTTAGGATCAAATATTAAGCTAAACACACATGTGAAGCATTGTAGTAGCAGATCACCTGGGGAGGCAGCAGGGCTCATTGTGTTCATTCCAATCAAATTTTTGATCCTGACTCTCTTATGGAAGCTAAGACTGATCTGAGAGTGTTGTATGAAGTTACTGGCAAATGAAGTGCTAAAAATGTGAAGTTGCATTCCTGAAGACTAGTTTGCATTTATTGAATAAATGACTGAAAAAGGGAATGAATAAATAATATCTGTGAGGTTTTGTTTTTCAATAGATTGGGCATGTTAGAAAAGATGGAGGCAAAAAGATTTGTAACAAAGCAAGCTTGCATCTTCTTCTCACGGAAGGAAGGTCCATGTACACTGACTGAAATTAAAAAGAAATGTGAGCCAGGCGTGGTGGTGCACACCTTTAATCCCAGCACTTTGGAGGCAGAGGTAGGTGGATGTCTGAGTTCGAGGCCAGCCTGGTCTACAAAGTGAGTTCCGGGACAGCCAGGGCTATATAGAGAAACCCTGTCTCGAAAAACAAAACAAAACTAAACCAAACAAAACAAAACAAAAAAAGAAAGAAAGAAAAGAAAAAAGAAAGAAATGTGCAAGTAGAAGGTTTTTATTTCACAATAGAAACCTACATGTAATGCATAAATATGACCATCTGCCTTCCTCTAAGGAGGAAGAACCCTATTAACCAACAATTTTCTGATGTGGGAACCAGATTTCTTTTCCAGTGCTGTTCTGCTACCATCCCTTCATATTCCAAAACTTTAACATGGGATGTTTCCAGAATGGAGGAACTCAGCTCCCTTGGATGGGAAGAAATCTGCACACTTGTGTTCACTGGGATAGTGTCCCTCACAGGAGCCAGGACATGGAGTCAAGTTAAGTCCCTCTCAATTGTTGAATGGATAAGAAAAATGCAGTCTGCATACATAATTGAATATTATTCAACTTTAATTAAGGAAGGCTTTTCATTTGTAACAACATAGAAGGACTCGGAAGAAATTATGTCAAGTAAAGTAAGTTAACAGATTGACAATACCCCATTGTATGGAGACAAATAGAGAACAAAATACTGATTACCAGAGGCTGTGTGTGTGAGTGTGTGTGTGTGTGTGTGTGTGTGTGTAAGGGTTGGTCAAAGAATACAAAATTTCTGTTAGTTCAAAAGTTTAATAGATTTGTTGTTTTATATTAAACAATTAACGTAATTGGTAATATATTATTAAAATCCATATTCTATAATGAATGCATATTTTAGTGTATTGTAAATGTATATTCAAGTTACAATTGTAAATTAAGTATCTGTATATCATTCTTACACTGATGACAAACGTTTAAAGTATGCCGTGAAGTTTGTGCTGGCAGAGAATAAAACACTCATTGGTTCTGCATGGCACAAATGTGGAAGCAGAGGCAAGTGTCTTGGCTCATAAAACCATGATTTATCTTATGGCTTCTGTTTCCAGACTTCACATGTTTCTTGTGTACTTGATAAAAGTCTGTCAGACACTGTGGGCTGATTTGGAAAAGAATGTGTGAAGTAATTGTCCAGTAAAATATAAGCTGAAATGAAAACCATGTAGGTAAACACTAAAGATTATCCACATGCTTGAAATTTTAAGAGGCTCACTGAACTGAGAAACTGACTAATGGGCAGCCAGAGAGGGCTTCTGTCCTTCATACGTGTCTTCTTCAGAGAGCTAAGGCAGTATCCTCAGTATCCTTAAGACTTTTTTTAAAGTTTATTTATTTATTCACATTACATAGCAATATCAGCTCCCATCTTTTCCCATTACCCCCTCAGACAGATCCTCTTCTCATTCCACCTTCCTCATCCCCCCCGCCTCATCTTACCTCACTCCCACCCACACCCACAGGGCCCCATGTATATCCTATCTCCCAGCATATCAAGTCACCACAGGACTTGCATCCTCTCCCTGTGATGCTAAACAAAGCAGCACAATTAGGAAACAGGATCCACAGGCAGGCAGGCAACAGACTCAGGGACAGCCCCTGCTTCAGTTGTTGGGTAGAACAAGCTGCACAACTGCTATACATATGTAAGAGGCTTAGGTTCAGCTCAGACTCATTCTTTGGTTGGTGATTGGTTCAGTCTCTTGGAGCTCTCAAGGTTCAGGTTAGTTGAGTCTGTTGGTTTTCCTGTGGAGTCCCTGAACATTTTGGATCTCTGGATCCTCCCCCCAACTCTTCCATAAGACTCCTGTACTTTATCCCTGTGAATGATCATGGGGCCATGAAAGGCCTGTTTTGGTTGAAAGAGGCTTGCTCCAGAGACCCAGTAGAACACTCTACAAGGGATGGAGCCACATTCCCAGAGACAGGTGTCTTACACCACAGAGCCCCCAACTCCATAATTCTGTGACTATCTGTCACACAGATAAAGCCCCAAACTCCTGGCATTCTGGCTAGGCTCCACCCCCTCAGTTACCTGACTATAGCCAGGTATGCTCCTCCCCACAGTTACCTGGCAACAGTCAGGTAGCCCAGCCCACTGTAAAAAGAGCTGCTTGGCTCCTCATTCTCTTAAGCTCTCACCTTTCTTACTCTCATATCTAGCTCTCCTTTTTCCCTCCCTTCCTTCCCCCTCTCTCCATGTGGCTGCCCCCTCTCTTTCTTTTACCTTCTCTCTCTCTGCCTTTCTACAATAAAGCTCTAAAACCATAGACTGTTTCTGCTCATCAAAGCCCACTGTGCTTGAATGATGGGATAGGATTTCCCCTAAAGAGCCAAGTCTAACCTCCCGCCAGAAGGCTTTCCTGTGCTCCAGCCACAGACTAGACTGGAACAAAGACTCTTTACCCCGTGGGAACCACTCAGAGCCCCCTCTCTCCCTGCCCTCTCTTCCCTTTGGCCCCAGGGATGAAAGAGTCCTCCCGTGTGTGTGTTCACCCACAGCCCAGAGCATCAGAACTTGGGTTTCCTCCCACTCCCTTTATTACCCCATGCTCACTGCCCAACAAATGATGACAATGTCAAACAGCTTTGTGAATTATGAGTATGTATGAGGCACAAGGGCAACTGAATGAGGGCTAAGCTGACTCTTCCAGATACTACTCATGGAGACCACATATGTCCAGGAGTGCAATGCTGAAGTGATTCTTTCAAATGGCTCAGGTATATGATCATAAAACAACTTGACTCTGCTGAAAGCAAGCCTCTGGATGTTTGCTCTTATGCAGAGATTACACTATATCTTAGAGTTGAGAACACATAAACCCCTCCACAAAAAAACAAACAAACAAACAAACAAAAAAACAAAACAAAAAAACATGTTTAGTTTGGTAATTAGCATGTTCAACACAATACCTAAAACCTAAAATTTGACATTTATTCCTAGCAGGAGGCAAGACTTCTGTCATTGCAAGAGAGTCGTTTCTCTCTTGCTCTTTCCAAGCTTCTGTGCTTCCCCTAACATGATAGTTTCAAAACACTTGGAGCCAGTGCCTATAGAAGGAAGAGATGAACAAGGTTAGTACATGCCCTATTGGGCTAAAAGTAGCACAGATTGATTCTGGTCCTCTCTGAACCTATCAGGTTCTTACAGATCCCACTCTGATGTGCTCACCCAGAATCCCTGGGCTGAAACAAGAGCTCTTTTCCTTTTCAGTTCTTTTTCTTCAGAGCCGATTTGAAAAGGTGAGATGAATCTCCATCTTGGCTTTGTAACTTCTTCCTTTACTCCTAGTTGTTAACAAACTCACAACCTTTGATCCTCTAGTAGTTCTTTCGAGAGAGAATCTTTAACATGACTTAAAGGGAGCCAATAAGAACACTCTCATACAAGGCAATTTTTTATTAGATATTTTCTTCATTTACATTTCAAATGCTATCCCCAAAGCCCCCTATACCCTCCCCCCAACCCTGCTCCCCAACCCACCCATTCGTGCTTCCTGGCTCTGGCATTCCCCTGTACTGGGGCATATGATCTTTACAATACCAGGCCTCTCCTCCCATTGATGGCCAACTAGGCCATCCTCTGCTACATATGCAACTAGAGACACAGCTGCGGGGAGGGTACTGGTTAGTTCATATTGTTGTTCCTCCTATATGGTTGAAGACCCCTTTAGCTCCTTGGGTACTTTCTCTAGCTCCTTCAATAGAATCTCTCTATCACATATCATTTGTGAGAGATTTAAGACCTATGCTTTGAATACTGGTGTCTTAAGTCTATTTATATGGCTATATAAAATAACTTAGACTGCATAATTTGAATTACAAGAATGTACTGCTTAGAGTGCTAGTGACTATGAAACCCAAGATCAAGACAACAGCAGACTCTGTCTTGTGAGGCCCCACTTCTTCTTTAAAGAAGATTGCTTTCAAAGGTTCCATGTTTTACACAGTTTAATAAAGCCTTCCAACCTTTTAATGTAAGTACTGTGGAGATTTCCTTTCACTTGTGTTTTTCACATTAGAGATGAAACCTAGAGACGTGTGCACTCCCGGCAAGAATCGTACCATTGCATTGTGACTCTGGGCCTCCATTATGTGCTTATGAGTGTGCATATGGAGTGACTGCATTTTGGTTGTTTGGAAATGTTTTACACTTATTTTGTGTATGTGTGTCAAAGTGCATGTGTGTGATCAGAGGACAACTTACAGAGTTGTTCTCTGCTAACGCCATGAGGCTCATAGGGATTGAATTTAGCTTATCAGCTTGGCCCATTATCTTCTAAGTCAATTCCATAATCCTGATTGGTGGTATTTTGAGAGAAGGTCTCACAATGTACCCAGGCCAGCTTCAAATTTGTAATATCCCTCTTTGCTACCAGATCTTGCTGCTGGAAATAGTATTATCTCCCAAAAATTTGGAACATATTCACCAAATACTTTTGAAAACTTTTTGCTTGGTCTGAACTTTCTGGTGACCATATTATTTTTGAACCACAGGTGAAACTTAACAGCCTCCCTCCCATCTTTTGTTTTCTTTTTTAATCAGTGAAGCAAGTTAAAATAAGAAGCAGTTGCATTTGATTAAGTAGTTTCACATCTAAGCTTCACCCTTGCAATCTTTTTGGAAGATTAGTACTAATATTTATGTAAACACCATATGGCTTGTCATTTAGTTAGCTACCAATAAATAGGATTTCTTACATATAGAATTATTGTGCTTTCAATGCATCTTCCTTGTCATGGATATTTAAATGTTGTTCCTCGTGATGAGTGCTTGGGAAGACACATGGCATGCTGCATAGTTCTAGAAGTTACTTGTTCAGTAGACATTGTTCCTTTTCCCTTAGTGCCCATTTTATCTGAAGGGACAAGGACGGACCTTATTAACATGCTAGCATGTGTAAGTCCTTTCCTAACAATGCTTTTATGGGAAAGAAGAATTTTGGAGACAGAAACAGAGTTATGTGAATAGGGTGACAGTAAATCTGTCCTGAAGTCACTTTCCACAGTAAATCATCAGTGGAGAGGATTGACTTTCTGCTCATGCTGACACTTTCCCTGGTGAAGTGACCGGAAGGATGGAACAGTTTCCACAGCATCGGCCTCCTTGGCATGATTCATTTCTGCTCTTGTCTCAACCAGGGAAGGTTAGGTTCTGGTTCTGACAGTGTGAGATGGCAGTCCCACTGTGGTGTAATCTCCGGGCGCAGCAGCTCACAGTGCCAGGCTTTCCTGAATGTTAAATGTCTGATTCTGAGAACCATAAATATCCAACTGCATTCATTCTAGGCAATGTTGATCTAATGAGTCTGTAACCCTCCATTTTATAAGGAGTTTCTACTTTGTGCTAAAGTACATTAAATCATCCTTACTTTGGTTTCCTATAATATAAAATATATAATACATATATTTAAAGTTTATTCAAAGCTGTCTTGACTCTGGTCATATAGACTTGAGAGATATACAGATATCCAGATACACTGCAGTCTTTCATGTCTAGTTTAAACAATTCTTAAACTATGTTTTCTTGAAAAGCAGATACTTGCCCTGGGAATTAATGCAAAACAAGAGGAATGTATTGTTCTAGTGCACTGGGGGTCATCCCAGACCTGAAGGAGAGGTGGTGACCCCCGTCAGCCTGTTCGGTGAGTTTTTATATGGTTTCTAGGGGGTGGAATAGAGCATCAGCAACTAGGCACAATATGATTGGCAGAATAGCGTACCCTTTAAACTGATCAGTCTTTAGGGAATGAGGTAGTAGGGACTTACTAAACCTCTCTCACTTCTGGCCTACATGCTCTCTGACCTGTCTCTTCCAGGAGGGGAGGGGTCCAGTGGAATTTTCCAACAGTTCTGCACTGACCTCTTCATTAATGCTTTGTGAAAGTTTCATACAAGGTGCTTTGATAATATTGATTCTGGCAGTTCTTCCTAATGTTCTCACCCTTTCCCTACAGTTTTTACCCCTTAATGTTGAAAGACATCCTCTAATACCATATTGTATGGCTCTAATATGTTTGGCTGTGTGGTCTTCCTCTGGAGAGCAGGTGATTTATCAGAGGCTACAGTCTTAGAGAAACTCTCCACATTCTAGCTCCTAACATTTGTCAATAACATAATGGCTAGGGGTGGGAATTGGTCTGCATTTGGCTTGTATAGGTTTTCTGCATGCCCTCAGAACTGCTGCCCTGCTGTGCACAGATGTGTCACTGTGGTCATTCTGCTCTTAGCTTGTTTTCTGACCTCTCTCTGAATGGGTCCTTGAGCCTTAGAGACAGAGTTATAGTATATACATTTCATTTAGGATGAGCATTCTGCAGTCAATTATTTTCTGCACTTGACTGGTTGTGGTCTCTGTGAATCCTTATTTCCTGCAAATAGAAGCTTCTTGGGTGAGGGCTGAGAGATGCACTGATATACCCCCCTTTTTTTTCCCACAGTCTTCATTGTCTGCCTTTAATGTTGGTCACCCCCCCCCCAGAAACCTCATGTTTTAAATAAACATCATTTCTCCCTTTACCTTCTACCATCTTAAAGCATTTTCTATGTTTATCCACTTGTTCTGCTTTAGCTACAGCTCATGAGAGTACATTTCTATTGTGACTGGTGAAATCAGGCTACAAGACACCTCTGCTTTTGGATTCTGTAATCTTTCCAGTTCTGCTATTCACCGGATGGTGAATCCAAGCATCCACATGATTTTGGACTGTGATACTCTCACATTATAACCAGTCATTTATCTCTTCTTCATCATATTCCACTGGAAATGATTTCCAGAGTGTTTTCCAGTGTTTGATTTGGTCCTGACTGCTTTAGGTTTGTTTGTGTATGGTCAGGGTCTCTTGTCACACATGTTTATTTTGATCATCATTTATAGAATTTGGGTTGTACTATCTAGTTCTGTAATTCACTTTGATATGGAGATTTGATAGAAATCACACTAATGCCTTCATTATTTTTAAACATAAAACAGTACTTTTGAAGTATGTACATGCAGAACACACAAAGCTGTGTATTAGTTCCATAGTCTAAACATGCTAGTGGAAATTAAAAAATGTAAGTGTAGCTAAAACTTAAAATGCAGAATTACTTTAACTCAAAATCTCAATAAAAATTTTAAATCAGCTAGATGCCATGTAAAACTTATTTTTAAATGTGCAGCTGGAGAAATGCTTAGGTTCATATAGAAAATTTATAAGGAAAAGATCAGCATAAGCGTTTACCTTTTTACTATTTGCATTAGATATTTGCAGACAGTATGATATTTATTTTTAGTTTTATAATGGTACTATATATTTATAGAATTGATAAACTTAAAAGTTTATCATTGAGAAAAAAGATGGATAAGCATTGTGAGCCTAGTATATGTATAATTTCAATGCCATTCCCATTGGTGTCCTTCAGCTTTTCAGGAAAGCACCATCAGTTCATGAAAAGGCCTGGAATGAATGTATAAACGAATACATAACTACGACAGTGGCCTTTTTCTTTATAAAATAGCCATGGCAGTTGTAATGTCCTCTTATGATTCAATCTACTGAACATTGTCTTAAAATTGTGCTTTCAATAATGAAAATAAATTAGATTTTGATATTACTTTTTGTCCTGAAGTATTCCCAGGTGGGTAAAATAGTACTATATGTTTTCCTTGTGATGCTCAAATAATGTTATCCTAGGGGCCTCTATCTAGCCTGAAACCCTTAAAAGCAAAGTGTTCCACTTTGAAATTGTGTTAATCTAATCTATAATAGTCATGCTTATAAACTACAGCCAGGATGCTTTGACAACATGCTTATAATAAAGGCTTCTTATTAATAGAATAATTAATTAGTAGTTAGAACAGTCTTTGACACTTCAGAAAAAATGACACATCTATTTGGGAAAATTTGAGCTATCAAACTAATGAAGAGGTTATCTCAGGAACTTTGAAAAATTCCTCCTGACCCCTCCCCTCCTGGAATTGAACCCCTCAGAAAGGGAGAGATTAATTACCATTCCTCAGACCATTTGGGGCAGGGAGTGGGGGACTGACCATCAGCCACCTGTGTGTGGGGGAGGCCCAGAGCACATAGACACGTTCTGAGACCGTTGTCTTGGCTTCATCCTTCTCTTATTCCCCATCCTTTTTCATTTCCCACCTCCCTTTCAGGTACCCAGTTCATCCATGGCTCCTGGACAGCTACAGAAAAGGAAAAAAATTAGAGATGTCCTTGTTTATATACTCAGGAATACCATAAAAATACTAAACTGATAGCAATAATATATGTGCAGAGGACCTAAGTGGTCATCACTTGTCACCAAATGAGGCTTACAGTACTGAGATTGGGTTGTATCTAACTGAGTTGTTGGCCAAAGGGGGCCCATGGGAATGCCCAAACAATGTAACCTGTTGCCTAGACTCTAGATTATTCTCCAAAAACTGATAGTAAGGGATCATTGCTGAAGCCAACACATATACAAGTAATTGTACATGGAGATATTCAGCGGGTGTCTACAAGAGCCAGCACATTTAATCTCTTCAATAGAGAATGTAAAGGTGCCTACTTACAGACAATCATTAAACAAATCAATCTTTTGAGCACAAGTCTCACAAAAGACTTGGTTGAAATTAAAAAGGATTAATTATTAACATACTGGATATTTAAATTACCAAATTTACTATTCATGTAGAAAAATCTTATCATGATTATTTTAAATGTCCACACTGCTTAGAAAAGACTGCATGCGTTTTGTAGAACCAAAGTAAAATTATTATGAAAATAACTGACCTACTGTTTTTGCTTAGAGAAAATCTTTGGCATTAGAAGATGTAAAATTACAGAGAGTAGGATGCATAGCAGCAAGGAATCCCAGAGCAGGACATTTGGCACTGACATTATGCTAATTAGAGGCTTGTATCACTGTCATTTGCACAGCTTAGTAGGACACAATTCAGTCTCAAGGTCTTTGTCCTTTTGTTGTTTCAAAATACTGGCCTTGAAACAGTGATGTTAAAATATTAATAAAGATGGCATGAGCTTTGTAAGTGAATTCTAGAAAGATTAATGACTTCTAGCTAAATATCAAGTTATTTTTCTGACAGACCTTTTACTAGGCAACAAAGATGGAATGACATGGTAGGCCTTTCAAAAAGTCTCAATAAGCACTCAATTGAGACAAAAAAGTTACATCAACTAGCTGTTTGACCTATGCCGACTATTTCTGAATTTACTAACTAGCCTTTAGTTATCATCACACAACACTATACTGTGCTGGATAATTTTTTACTTCTATAATTAGTTGTAGTTCCAACTGGTGTGAGTGCATATACATGCACACAGATCATTACATAATCAACAGAAGCAACAGAAACTACTTGCGCAAGAATATGAAAACTATAGTCTAGGTTTTTAGTGGATGCCAATGAATATAAATAAAAGTGTGGAAAGCAAAGAGCAAGAATGTACATAAACTTCACAGTACTGATGTCTAGATGTGATAGGGAGGAGAAAGAGATGGATGAGAAAGCAGAAGACAAGCAATGATTGTGTACCATAAAATGTGTGGTGTGATGTCACACTAACCCATTAGAATAGTGAAGCTAGGATATTGGAACTTATTGTTGCATTGGAATATGAGCATATTTCCAACTGTATTGGACTGAATTAACACTTAAAATGTCTATGTCCAGTGTTTGGTGAGAGAGATGATAGAATTGAGGAAAGAACCAGACTTTTGTTGGTTCTAAAGGTCCCTTTCACACAAACTGTCTCTTAACCAAGTTACATGAAACAACTCAGTAAACCTGACTGTTTGTCTGTAAAGCTTTTCTTACCTGATTAACATTAGTGTTATAAGTATGTGGTGGTGTGGATAAGAATAGCACACATAGGCTTCATATATTTGAATGTTTGGTCATCAGGGTATGGTGATACTTGACAGGGTATGGCCTTGGTGGAGAAAGTGTATTACCGAGGGTGACCTTTGAGTTTCAAATGCTTAATCTAGGCCCATAATCTCTTCCTTTTTTTCCTGTCCACAGATCTTTATGTAGAAGCTCAGTTGCTTCTTTAGCACTGTGTCTCCTAACATGCTTCTAACCATGATGACATTGGATTAAACCTCTGAAACTGTATGGCAGTCCCAATTAAATGCTTTCCTTCATAAGAGTTGCCATGGTCATGGTGTCTATTCCCAGCAAAGGAACACTAAGACAAATACATTCTATGACTGAATGAGCTTTTCTACAACTATATTCAGAATGTCAAAGTCGTCTTTTACTAAAGTAGGAGTTGATGGAAAATGCTTTGTCTCACTAAAAAATAAAAATAAAAAAAGAGAAAATTATGTCCTGATACTGAAGAATATGTAAGAGATAAGACACACAAAAAACTCTCAATGTGGGAAGCAATAAATATTGTCTTGGTGTGAACTTCTGAGGATAAATGTAAACATTAATTAACAGCTCCCTAATTTGTTGTATGTTTAGGAAATCTCCACATCTTACTGGACTATTATTTTAGTTCATCTGTATTCATACTTGAATGATACGTGCTTACTTTAAACTCACTTTATATAGGATACATAGTGCTTGTGTGTGTGTGTGTAGATCACAGCTAAAATACCTTTTATTTCCATCTTTAAGCCTGGTACTTTGAATATGATACAAAATAGAATTATGTAACACCTTTTCATTCAGATATACTCATGTTGTATAGAAGTCTTTATTTGAAATCAAGCATCCATGCAAAAATCATATCTAGTCAACAAAATATACAATGTAGGTCTGTGCTTCATGTCAAGCACCTCAGATCTGTGTGTGAGAGTGGCCAGAAGTCCCATCAATAGTGTAGTAATATATTTCAAACAACTGCCCATTTTTATAGCAAAATTTAACCTTCCCTCTTGAAAAGATACAACCTAAAAAACAATACTGGAGATTATCCTTGTTTGGGAATAATTAATAGCCTTGTACTTTCATCACTGTTATGTGAAAACAGAAAATGAAAATGCTAAAAGCTCAAAGGCTAAAGTTACAGAGAAATTATACAGCAGACTGAGACAGCATTAACTTTGATTTTGCATGGGAATGCTTTTCCAGAGAATAAAGAAAAACACATTTTCTAACTATGTAGGAGCAGTACTCATTTTTAAAGAAAACGTTTTAAGCTGTGTCAAATGTAATAAGATATATTTTACTTAATGTGCTCAAATAGCTGAATTATATTTAATCTTTAAGATGGGGAGATAATAAAATAATCTTCATAGGTAATAATCCAATAATAACAACAATGTCAAGGAGACACAAAGCTATACTAAAATATTCTGAAAAATATTTTAGTATAAAGTATTAGAATATATCATAAAATATATAGAAAATATTCATTGTTACCTCAATGTTGATCATAATGATTGAAATGGTTTGCTCAAACTGTGTTCTTCTGAATGCAATTTCAGTATTATAATAACTTCATAATCTAAGAACTATAAGAAAATGTTGGAAATTGTCACATAAACTGCTTTGACTCAAGAGACATTGTAGTGAAGTGTAATCTCCCCAAGTAAACAGCCATTATGTTCAGAATGGGAACATGATCACACAATTTAAACATTTAGATTATATATCTCTACTCTTGTGTTTTACCCCTGCCTTCCCTAGGATGATATTATCCTACTGAACACACAAAGAATTTGGCAAGGGGCCAGCATACAGGGGATCAGAGTCAGTGTAGAAATTATTGCTTTTCTGGAGGTAGGTAAATAATCCAGGGCTGATTTTCTTTACATTAATGGAAGATACTCTGATTGGACACAAAGCCAGACAATGCAGGCAGCTGATGGTGATATCAACTCACAAGTCACTTTTTAAGTGTGCAAGAAGAACATTGTTCAAGACCCTAATGGGCAAGTGTGAAAATGACCCCATTGGTGCTTGTGAAGCAAGCTAAACATTTTCCTCTCAAACACTGATCCTATGTCCTTTGCCACAGACTATGGTGTCTATGACACACTTTCTGTTCTATCTAGAATGAGTCTTGAAATGTACCTTCAATAGGGCAGTCATCACATGGCTATGATATAATTCCTAATGCAAAACAGTGTCATTAGAGACCTTATATGAAATAATAGCTTTTCTTTCATCTCAGTAAGTACTAATTATCATTGAAATTCTTTGGGAGGTCCATCTAGGACCTAGAATAGGTTCCTCAGATTATCTTCTGTCATGGCAGAAACTGATTCTTGAGATTAGAATTTGATGTAGGGTTAAGTCTTATAGATGAGATGCGCATCAAAGCATCATGATGTTTTAATGAAATTAAAAAAGAAAGGAATGGGAAAAAGCTGGTTTCTCAGGAGTGCTGACACACATGTAAGCACAGGTATGACCCCACTTCTGCTCTGAGGGACATACCCAGAGCCCCTAGGACACAGGGACTGAGGAGCAGCCTGGGACAGGATCCTTCTGATTTCCATCTTTGCCTGGAGCAGACCCTGTGCCACAGCTCTCCATACTCGGATCCCGCCAAGAGAAAGCAGGTGTCACAGGAGTGCTGACAAACCTGAAAGCACAGCTTTCCATGCCCAGGTCCCACCAGCTGATCTCCCAAAAGTGAGGACACACCTGAGAGCACAGGTGAGACCACCATTTCTGCTCAAATTCCTGGCCCAAGAGGAATCTGCCCAGAGCTATCAGGACATAGGAACCAAGGAAGAGCAGAAGACAGGACCCTTCGGTTTCTGTCTACACCCAAGGGCTAACCCTGTCTCACAGTTCTCCATAGCCATATTCATCCCTGAAAGAACTGGTCTCCAGCAGTACTGACACGCAGGTTTACAGGAGGGACAAGCCACAGTTAGAGACAGTAATACCAGCTAACACCAGAGATAATCAGATGGCAAGAGGCAAAGACAATAACATAAACAACAGAAACTAAGGCTACTTGGTATCATCAGATCCCAGTTATCCCACCACAGCAAGTCCTGGATTCCCCAAGACACTGAAAAAGCAAGACTCTGATTTAAAAATCACATCTCATGAGGATGGTAGAAGACTTTAAGAAGGACAAAAATAACTCCCTTAAAGAAATACAGGAGAATACAGGTAAACAGGTAGAAGCCCTTAAAGAGGAAACACAAAAATCCCTTAAAGAATTACAGGAAAACACAAACAAACAGGTGAAGGAATTGAACAAAACCTTCCAGGATCAATGAAAATAGTAGCAATAAAGAAATTACAAAGGGAGACTACCCTGGAGATAGAAAACCTAGGAAGGATATCAAGAAACATAGACACAAGCATCACCAACAAAGAACAAGAGATAAAAAACCTCTCAGGTGCAGAAGATACTACAGGAAACATTGACACAACAGCCAAAAAAATTACAAATAAAAAAATGCAAAAAGCTCCTAACCAGGAAATCCAGAACACAATGAGAATCCCAAACCAAGGGATAATAGCTATAGAAGAGAGTGAAGACTCCCAACTTAAAGGACCAGTAAATATCTTCAACAAAATTATAGAAGAAAACTTCCCTAACCTAAAGAAAGAGATGCCTATGAACATACAAGAAACCTACAGAACTCCACATAGACTGGACAGGAAAAGAAGTTCCTCCTGTCATATAGTAATCAAAACACCAAATGCACAAAACAAAGAAAGAATATTAAAATCAGTAAGGGAAAAAGCTCAAGTGAAATATAGAGGCAGACCTATCAGAATTACAACAGACTTGACACCAGAGACTATGAAATCTAGAAGATCCTGGGCAAATGTCATACAGACCCTAAGAGAACACAAAGGCCAGGCCAGGCTACTGTACTCAGCAAAACTGTCAATTACCAAAGATGAAGAAACCAAGAAATTCCATGACAAAACCAAATTTATACAGTATCTTTCCCCAAATTCACCCGCTACAAAGGATAATAGATGGAAAACTCCAACACAAGGAGGGAAACTACACCCTAGAAAAAGCAAGAAAAAAAAATCTTCTTTCAACAAAGTCAAAAGAAGATAGCCATGCTTTTTCTCTAAGCACTGTATTGCAGTATGTTGAGGATGTGCTGTCTGGGAAAGTGTCTGCTGACAACACAGTAGGCCACTTATTGATAAGCCTTGTCAACCAAGTACCCAAGATAGTTATTGATGACTTTGATATCATGCTCAACAGCCACATCAATGACCTGCTGCCTGTGACCTACCTGGTCAATCTCACCCAGTCACAGATTTCCATCAACAAGAAACTTGTAAACCAATGAATCAGCCCCAAGAGGCACTTGTGCTGGTCGAGGTTTTCTACCACAAGACTGAGACTAAAATGGAGGCAATGGGTTTCTTTATGGTCTTGACTCACAGTGACTCAGTCATATGCTTGGGACTCAAAATAAACATCGCTTACCTCTTGTGAAGAAGAAGAAGAAGAAGAAGAAGAAGAAGAAGAAGAAGAAGAAGAAGAAGAAGAGGAGGAGGAGGAGGAGGAGGAGGAGGAGGAGGAGGAGGAGGAGGAGGAGGAGGAGGAGGAGAAAGAAGAAGAAGAAGAAGAAGAAGAAGAAGAAGAAGAAGAAGAAGAAGAAGAAGAAGAAAGCCACACAAGCATAATTCTACCTCTAACAACAAAAATAACAAGAAGCAACAATCACTATTCCTTAATATTGCTTAACATCAATGGCATCATTTCCCCAATAAAAAGATATAGATTAACAAACTGCATATGTAAACAGGACCCACCAGTTTGCTTCATACAGGAAACTCACTTCAGTGACAAAGAGAGAACCTACCTCAGAGTAAAAGGCTGGAAAAAAATCTTCCAAACAAATTAAACAAATGGTCTCAAGAAACAAGCTGGAATAGCCATTCTAATAATTAATCAATTGACTTTAAACCAAAAGTTATCAAAAAAGATAAGGAAGAATACTTCATATTCATCAAATGAAAAATATATCAGGAGGAAATCTCAGTTCTGAACATCTATGGTCCAAATGCAAGGGCACACACATTCATGAAAGAAACTTTACTAAAGCTCACAGCACATATTGCAGCTCACACAATAATAGTGGGATACTTCAACACCCTACTCTCACCAATGGACAGATCATGAAAATAGAAACTAAACAGAGACACAGTGAAACTAACAGAAGTTATGAACCAAATGGTTTTAACAGATATCTATAGGATATTTCGCCCTAAAACTAAAGAATATACCTTCTTCTCAGTACCTCATGGTACCTTCTCCAAAACTGAACATATAATTGGTCACAAAATGGCCTCAACAGATAAAGGAAGATTGAAATAATCCCATGCATCCTACCAGATCACCACTGATCAAGGCTGGTTTCCAATAACAAACAAACAAACAAACAAACAAAACCACCAAAAAACAAACAAACAAAAACCCAAACCCAAACCCAAAACCAAAACCGGAAGCCCACATACATATGGGAGCTGAACAATGCTCAATGATAGCTTGGTCAAGGAAGAAATAAAGAAAGAAATTAAAGACTTTTTAGAATTTAATGAAAATGAAGGTATAATATACCCAAACTTATGGGACACATTGAAAGCAGTGATAAGAGGAAAACTCATAGCTCTGAGGGCCTCCAAAAAGAAACTGGAGAGAGCATACACTAGCAGCTTAACAACAAACCTGAAAGCTCTAGAACAAAAAGAAGCAAAAATACCCAAGAGGAGTAGAGGGCAGGAAATACTCAAACTCAGAGCAGAAATCAATCAAATAGAAACCAAAAGAGCTATACAAAGAATCACTGAAATATGGAGCTGGTTCTTTGAGAAAATCAAGATAGATAAACCCTTTGCCAGACTACCCAGAGGACACAGAGACAGTATCCAAATTTATAAAATCAGAAATGAAAAGGGAGATATAACAACAAAAACTGAGGAAATTAAAAAAAATCATCAGATTCTACTACAAAAGCCTATACTGAACAAAACTGGAAAATCTGGATGAATAGTCCAGTTTTCTAGAGAGACACCAGGTACCAATGTAAAATCAGGATCAAATAAACCATCTAAACAGTCCCATAACCCCTAAAAAAAAAAAAAAATAGAAGCAGTCATTAAATGTCTCCCAACCAAAGAGAGCCCTGGATCAGAAGGGTTTAGTACAGAATTCTATCAGACCTTCCAAGAAGACCTAATACCAATACTCTTCAAACCATTCTGCAAAATAGATACAGAAGGAACACTACCCAATTTGTTCTATGAAGCCACATGTATGCTGATACCAAAACCACACAAAGACAAACAAAGAAAGAGAACTTCAGACCAGTTTCCCTTTTGACTACTGATGAAAAATACTGATGAAAAATAAATTTCTTGCAAACCAAGTCCAAGAACACTTCAAAGCCATCGTTAATCCGTGATCAAGTAGGCTTCATCCCAGGTATGCAGGGATGGGTAAATATAAGGAAATCCATCAACGTATTTCATTATATAAACAAACTCAAAGGAAAAAAGTCACATGGTCATCTCATTAGATGCTGAAAAAGCATTTGACAAAAATGAGCATCTGTTCATGTTAAAAGTCTTGAAAAAATCAGGAAGTCAAGGCCCATACCTAAATGTAGTAAAAGCAATATACTTCAAAGCAATAACCAACATCAAACTTAATGGAGAGAATCTTGAAGCAATCCCACTAAAATCAGGGACTAGACTGCTCTCTCTTTCGCTATCTATTCAATATAGTACTTGCAGTTATAGCTAGAGCAATTAGACAACAAAAAGAGGTTAAAGGGATACAAATCAGAAAGGAAGAAGTGAAAATATCACTATTTGAAGATGATATAATAGTTATACTTAAGTGACCCCAAAGATTCCAACTGAGAACACCTACAGCTAATAAACACCTTCAGCAAAGTGGCTGGATAAAAGATTAACTCAAAAAAAAATATCAGTAGCATTCCTATACTCAAAGGATAAACAGACTGAGAAAGAAATTAGGGAAAAAACACCCTTCACTATAGTCACAAATAGTATTACATACCTTGGTGTGACTCTAACCAAACAAGTGAAAGATCTGTATGACAAGACCTTCAAGTCTCTGAAGAAAGAAATCAAAGAAGTTCTCAGAAGATGGGAAGATCTCCCATGTTTATGGGTTGGCAGGATTAATATAGTAAAAATGGCCATCTTGCCAAAAGCAATCTACATATTCAATGCAATCCCTATCAAAATTCCAACTCAATTCTTCATAGATTTAGAAATAGCAATTCTCAAATTCATTTGGAATAAGAAAAAAAAACAGGACAGGGAAAATTATTCTCAAAAGTAAAAGAACATCTTAGGAAATCACTATTTCTGACCACAAGATGTAATATAGAACAATAGTGATAAAAACGGCATGATATTGGTATAGTGACAGGCAGGTAGATCGATGGAGTAGAAATGAAGACCCAGAAATGAACCCACACATGTATGGCCCCTTTATCTTTGACGAAGAAGCTAAATTCATCCAGTAGAAAAAGACAGCATTTTCAATAATTGGTGCAAGTTCAATTGGTGGCCAACATATGGAAGAATGCAAATTGATCTATGATTTTTTCCCTGTAGAAAGTTCAAGTCCAAGTGCATCAAGGACCCCCATAAAACGAGATACACTGAATCTTATAGAAGAGAAAGGTTGGAAAATCCTTGAACACACTGGTGCAGGGGAAAATTTCCTTAACAGAACACCAATGGCTTATGCTCTAAGATCAAGAATTGACAAATGGGACTTCATAAAATTGTAAGGCTTCTGTAAGGCAAAGGACACTGTCAATAGGACAGAACAACAACCAACAGATTGGAAAATATCTTTACCAATCCTACACTAGATAGAGGACTAATATCCAATATATACAAAGAAGTTAGACTCCAGAGAACAAAGTAATCCTATTAAAAATGGGGAACAAGGTTAAACAGATAATTCTCCACTGAGGAAACTCGAATTGCTGAGTAACACCTAAAGAAATATTCAACATCCTTAGTCATTAGGGAAATGCAAATCTAAATGACCCTGAAATTTCATTTCACACTGAATGGTTAAGATCAAAATCTCAGGTGACAGCAGATGCTGGAGATGATGTGGAGAAAGAGGAACACTCCTCTTTTGCTGGTGGGACTGCAAGCTGGCACAACCCCTCTAGAAATCAGTCTGGCAGCTCTTCAGAAAATTAGACATAGAACGACTTGAGGAACCAGATCTACTACTCCTGGGCAGAAGATGGTCCAACATGTGACAAGGACACATGCTCCACTATGTTCATAGCAGCCATATTTATAATAGCCAGAAGCTAGAAAGAACCCATATATCACTCAACAGAGAATTGGATACAGAAAATGTAGTACATTTACAGCTATTAAAAACAATGACTTCATGAAATTCGCAATCAAATGGATGGATCTAGAAAATATCATCTTGAGTAAGGTAACTCCTTCACAAAAGACCACACATGGTATGTACTTACTGATAAGCGGGTATTAGGCAAAGAGGGTGGAATGGCCACTACACAATTCATGGACCACATGAAGCTCAAGAGAAAGGAAGACCAAAGAGTGGATGCTCCAGTTCTATTTAGAAGGAGGAACAAAATAATCAAGGGAAGTAGAAGTTAGGAGGAACTTGGGAGGAAGAGAAAAGGGGGAGGGGAAAAGAGGGGAAGAAGCAGGTATGAGAGGAGATGGAGGAGATGTACAGAGATTCAGGAAATTGAACAGAGTTGTGTAGCACTGCGAGATAGGGAACTGGATGGTAGCAACCAGAAATTCCCAGATGCCAGGAAAGCAAGAGCCTCCCAGGTCCCCACAGGAATGACAATAGCTGAAATACCCCACTAAGGAGAGGGAGAACCAGATGAGACCATATCCAGAGGTTAGGCATGGCCCCCCGTTGAGGGATGGGGCCACCCACACATCTCCAAAAGTTTAACCCAGAATTACTCCTGTCTAAAGAAAATACAGAGATAAAGAGTAGAGTTGAGACTGAAGGAAGGGCCATTCAAAGACTGCTCCACCTGGGAATCTATTCCACATGCAGACACCAAACCCAAACCCTACTGCTAATGCCAAGAAGTGCTTGCTAACTGGAACCTGAAAATAGCTGTCTCCTGAGAGGCTCTGCCAGATTCTTATGAACACAGATGCAGATGCTCTCAGCCAACCATTGAACTGAACATTGGGACCCCAATGGAGTAGTTAAGAGAAGGACAAAAAGAGCTAAATGGGCCTAATCTGGCATCAATGAGAGGGCAGGCGCTTGGTCCTGTGAAGGTTTGATGTCCTAGTGTAGAGGAATGCTAGGACGGTGAGGTGGGAGTGGGTAGTTGGGTGGGAGAGCACCCTCATAGAAGCAGGGTAAGGGTGGATGGGATAGGAGGTTTGCAGAGAAGAAACTGGAAAAGGGAATAACATTTGAAATGTAAAGAAATAAAATAAATTTAAAAAGAGAAAGAAATGATGATGAGCTTTTGTTTGCTTGCTCATTTTTTTCTAGGCAGGATTTCTCTTTGTGTGACTCTGGGTGTCCTGGACCTCTTTGTAGACCAGACTGGCCTTAAACTCAGGGATCCACCTGTTCCTACCTCCCAAGTGATGGGATTAACCACATCCAGAAATGAGTTTTATTTTGTGATATAGACACTAAATCCAAAGAGAGTTGTTTTTTGTTTATTTTTGTATTCTTGATTGGTTGGTAGTTTTGTTTTGTTTTGTTTTGTTTTGTTTTGTTTTGTTTTGTTTTGTTTTGTTTTGTTTTGTTTTGTTTTGGTTTGGTTTGGTTTGGTTTGTTTTGGTTTGGTTTGGTTTGTTTTGGTTTGGTTTGGTTTGGTTTGGTTTTTTCGAGACAGAGTTTCTCTGTATTGCCTTAGCTGTCCTGGAACTCACTCTGTAGACCAGGCTGGCCTCCAACTCAGAAATTCACCTGCCTCTACCTCCCAAGTGCTGGGATTAAAGGCATTTGCCACCACTGCCCGGCTCAAAGAGATTTTTAAAATCCACATTGAGTAGATAAACCCTTTCATTATAAACAGTGCAATTGTGATAAAAACTGCCTGGTACTGGTTTAGCGACAGATGAGTAGACCAATGGAATAGAATTGAAGACCCAGAAATGAACCCACACACCTATGGTCACTTGATCTTTGACAAGGGAGCTAAAACCATCCAGTGGAAGAAAGACAGCATTTTTCAACAAATGGTGCTGGCACAACTGGTGGTTATCATGTAGAAGAATGCAAATTGATCCATTACTATCTCCTTGTACTAAGGTCAAATCTAAGTGGATCAAGGAACTCCACATAAAACCAGAGACACTGAAACTTATAGAGGAGAAAGTGAGGAAGAGCCTCATAGATATTGGCACAGGGGAAAAATTCCTGAATAGAACAACAATGGCTTGTGATGTAAGATCGAGAATTGACAAATGGGACCTTATAAAACTGCAAAGTTTCTGTAAGGCAAAAGACACCATCAATAAGACAAAAAGGACACCAACAGATTGGGAAAGGATCTTTACCTATCCTAAATCAGATAGGGGACTACTATCTAATATATATAAAGAACTCAAGAAGGTGGACTCCAGAAAATCAAATAACCCCATTTAAAAGTTGAGCTCAGAGCTAAACAAAGAATTCTCACCTGAGGAATACCAAATGGCTGAGAAGCACCTGAAAAAAATGTTCAGCATCCTTAATCATCAGGGAAATGCAAATCAAAACAACCCTGATATTCCGTCACACACCAGCCAGAATGGCTAAGAAAAAAAATTCAGGTGACAGCAGATTCTGGCGAGGATGTGGAGAAAGAGGAACACTCCTCCATTGTTGGTGGGATTGGAAGCTTGTACAACCACTCTGGAAATCAGTCTGGCGGTTCCTCAGAAAATTGGACATGATACTATCAGAGGATCCTGCAATACCTCTCCTGGACATAAGTCCAGAAGATGTTCCAACCAGTAAGAAGGACACATGCTCATCTATATTCATAGCTGCCTTATTTATAATAGGCAGAAGCTGGAAAGAATCCAGATGCCCCTCAACAGAGGAATGGATACAAAAAATGTAGTTCATTTACGCAATGGAGTACTATTTAGCTATTAAAAAGAATGAATTTATGAAATTCCTAGGCAAATGGTTGGACCTGGACGGCATCATCCTGAGTGAGGTAACCCAATCACAAAAGAACTCAAATAATATGTACTCACTGATAAGTGGATATTAGCCCAGAAACTTAGAATACCCAAGATATAAGATACAATTTGTGAAACACATGAAACTCAAGAAGAATGAAGACCAAAGTGTGGACACTTTGCCCCTTCTTAGAATTGGGAACAAAACACCCATGGAAGGAGTTACAGAGACAAAGTTTGGAGTTGAGACAAAAGGATGGACCATCTAGAGACTGCCATATCCAGGGATCCATGCCATAATCAGCCTCCAAACGCCAACACCATTGCATACACTAGCAAGATTTTGCTGAAAGGACCCTGATATAGGTCCCTTGTGAGACTATGCCGGGTCCTAGCAAACACAGAAGTGGATGCTCACAGTCAGCTATTGGATGGAACACAGTGTCCCCAATGGAGGAGCTAGAGAAAGTACCCAAGGAGCTGAAGGGGTCTGCAACTCTATAGGTGGAACAACAATATGAACTAACCAGTATCCCCAGAGCTCGTGTCTCTAGCTGCATATGTATCAGAAGATGGCCTAGTCGGCCATCGCTGGAAAGAGAGGCCCATTGGTCATGCAAACTTTATATGCCCCAGTACAGGGGAATGCCAGGGCCAAAAAGTGTGAGTGGGTGGGTAGGGGAGAAGTGGGGAGGGTGTGGGGGACTTTTGAGATAGCATTGGAAATGTAAATGAGGAAAATATCAAATAAAAAATAAAAATAAAATAAATAAACCCTTGACTGTCATGTGTGCTTCGAACACAACTTGGATCCCTGGGCAGTCCCTGGTCTTCAGGTTCCTCTAATACAGTAGTTTTCAGATCGTGGGTTTAATGCCTTGGCAAATGAATGATCCGTTCACACAAGTCACATATCAAATATCCTACAGGTTATATATTTACATTATGATGCATAACACTATCAAAATTACAGGTATTAAGTAATACTAAAAGACTTTTACAGCTGGGGGTGTCACCCCAACATGAGAAACTGTATTAAAGGTCACAGAACTAAGAAGGTTGAGAACCACTGCTCTAACAGAATATTTCCAACCTTCCCAGATATTGTTAAGTTTCTCACCCAGGGTCATATTGGCTCACTGCTCACCAAACTGACATTTGTTTGTCAGATGTTGTTCTAATATTTCAGAGAAGGACTGAAACTTGCTAATACAGCTGCTGTTACTGGAAAAGGAGAATATCTGCCAGCAAAATCTTTTTTAAAATGTGTCAAATTTTTATAGTTAAGTCCTATGCCTAAATATAACTAAAATATAATTCTGCTGTTTATTATATATAGACTTTTGACAATACAAATAAATGTTCATGTCTAAAATACAAATAATAATAATTATGCCCTGTCCTGGGGTTGTGGTTAAGATAAAAAGAAGTTAGTCCACAAGGAGTCTTCAATCTTGATTCTCAAATAACATTTAATAAATGAGGCTATGCGGTTGTTCTTGTGTTGAGACTTTGCAAGCAATACAGTTTGAAGCCTGTATCCTGCCTTTTCAGAAAAACATTGCATAGCTTTAGTTAAGTAAATTTAGCAATCATTAACTACGGTTTTCAAAGCTAAAAAGAAATAAATGAACTTCATTTTGAATAAAGATTCTAAAAAGGGTTGGAGAAGAGTAGTGTGAATATGTTTGGCCCAGGGATTGGCACTATTAGGAGTTGAAGCCTTGTTGAAGTAGGAATGGTCTTATTGGAGGAAGTGTGTCACTGTGGGGATGGGAGTTAAGACCCTCCTCTTAGCTGCCTGAAAACAGTTTGCTCCTAGCTTCCAGTCAAATTAAGATGCAGAACTCTTAGCTCCTTAAGCCCCATGTCTGCCTGTATGCTTCCATACTTTCCTTGATGATGATAGTGGACTGAACCTCTGAATGTGTACACCAGTCCCAGCTAAATGTTGTCCTTTATAACATTTGCCTTGGTCACGATGTCTCTTCACAGCAAAGAAACCCTAACAAAGACAAGATGAGTAGTTATTTCTGAAAGACTTCTTATTTTATACATGCAAGCCTTTAGTAAATGTTTATGTCACTTGATACATTTGGTGTTGCCCATTTGAAATTATCTTACACAACTGAATGTTACTAATTCATGATTATTGAACAAACACAATTTTAAAACTATATTTTAAATATTTTTCTTGTCAAAAATTATGTTTAGAGGAGGTAGAAAGGCTCTGGAAGGGGTTCTGTGAGGGAAAATCATCATCAGAATATATTGTATGAAAAAATTTATTTTATATACAGAGAAAAAAGAAACAACATTTAAAAATTAAATATATCTCCTGAGAGGTGTAATATCAACACTCATGAGGCTGAGGCAGGAAGATTAACTTTGAAGTTAACCCGGACTATAGACTCTTTCTAATTACATGTATCAGGCCCTGTTTTTGTTTTTATCTACTTTTCAGGGTGTAGAAAACTTTATTGATGGCATTAAAGAGAGTATGGCCTCTCAGGCCCCTCTCATTATTCTGGGAGTCTGGAATCAAAACTGTGAGAGAGATACTCAATGTTGGGGGCTGAGTTGGGACAGGGACTTCTCAGCAGCTGAGGAATTCTCTCTTGCTCTAGTGATCTTGTTAGGTTAGGCGGTCCAAGGCTTCTTACTCCTTAGAGGCCATTTAGGCCAGGGGATCAACCACTTTGTGACTATAGCCATATTCATTGTCATATCAGGAAATGAGATTTACATTGAAAACAATGACAGTCTTGACATAAAAAGGGAAGAGTGGGTATAACTTTGAAAGTTACAGGAGACAGCCTGGTCCTTAGTATAGCACAGGATTCCCTTTAGTATAAGTGTTTGAGGGTACATACATTCATGTGATCTTTGTGTGTGGCACTCTTGCCACAGAGCACATGTGCAGTGGTCAAAGGACAACTACGTAGAATCAGTTGTCTACTTCTATTGTGAGCATCCGAACTGGAACTCAGGTAGGCTGACTGGCACTGCCAGTGCCTATCTTGTGATTAAAATGTAGACATACTCAAATATTTTGAAAAGGACTATAAACAGTTGGCATGGTCGTTTTGTGTTTTATAAGAAAGGAGGTAAAAGGAGACCACATTGCCCATAGATATTTGTACAAAGGATAAGAAGAGATTAATACTACACGGTTTGGTGACATGTGGAGACTGTTATCAACATAGAACATAGAAGCAGGGCTTTCTTAGTAGCGTTTCCCAGAGACCAGAATCTCCAGGTGAAGGAGTAGGTACTGCTATTGTGTCAACAGGTGTAGTCTAAGGGGCATGTGAGAAAATAAGGCAGGGAAGCAGGAAGAGCAACAACATGACTATGTGGGACTCACTTATCCACCTCTAAATGGAACTCACTACAGGGCCTCACAGCAATTTCATTTAAGAAGTAGAATCTGAGTCTCTAGATTATGCATCAGGGCAACATCATTTGTCGAGTGGTTTCCTTTTCATATTGGTCAAAAGTCTTTGTGTTCCTGGTAACTAGGCCAGAAAATGAAATATTTGTAGAAATGGTCTAGGATCAAATACAATACAGTCATCATATGCCTGTGTGAAGTGTCTGAGTTCAGACATGGGTGAAGAGAAAAGATTTAGAAAAAAAAAATCTGTATGATAAGAACTTCAAGTCTCTGAAGAAAGAAATTTAAGATCTCAGAAGATGGAAAGATCTCCTATGCTCATGGATTGGCAGGATTAATATAGTAAAAATGGCTCTCCTAGCCAGGCGTGGTGACGCATGCCTTTAATCCCAGCACTAGGGAGGCAAAGGCAGGAGGATTTCTGAGTTTGAGGCCAGGCTGGTCTACAAAGTGAGTTCCAGGACAGACAGGGCTACACAGAGAAACCCTGTCTTGAAAAAAACAAAACAAAACAAAAACAAAACAAAAGCAAAACCAAAAATGGCTATCCTGCTGAAAGCAATCGACAGATTCAATGCAATCCCCATCAAAATTCCAACTCAATTCTTCACTGAGTTAGAAAGGGCAATTTGCAAATTCATCTGGAATAACAAAAAACCTAGGGTATCAAAAACTATTCTCAACAATAAAAGAACCTCCGGTGGAATCACCATGCCTGACCTCAAGCTGTACTACACAGCAATTGTGATAAAAACTGCATGGTACTAATACAGGGACAGACAGATAGATCAATGGAATAGAAGTGAAGATCCAGAAATGAACCCACACACCTATGGTTACTTGATCTTTGACAAGGGAGCTAAAATCATCCTGTGAAAAAAAGACAGCATTTTCAACAAATGGAGCTGGCACAACTGGCAGTTATCATGTAGAAGAATGTGAATTGATCCATTCTTATCTCCTTGTACAAAGCTCAAGTCTACGTGGATCAAAGATCTCCACATAAAACCAGAGACACTGAGATTTATAGAGGAGAAAGTGAGGAAAATCCTTGAAGATATGGGCACAGGTGAAAAATTCCTAAACAGAACAGCAATGGCTTGTGCTGTAAGACCAAGAATAGACAAATGGGGCCTCATAAAATTGCAAAGCTTCTGTAAGGCAAAAGATACTGTCAATAAAACAAAAAGGCCACCAACAGAGTGGGAAAAGTTTTTTTTACCAATCCTAAATCTGATAGGGGACTAATATCCAATATATACAAAGAGCTCAAAAAGCTGAACTCCAGAAATTCAAATAACCCCATTAAAAATGGGGTACAGAGCTAAACAAAGAATTCTCAACTGAGGAATACCGCAGGGCTGAGAAGCACTTGAAAAAATGTTCAACATCCTTAATCATCAGGGAAATGCAAATCAAAACAACCCTGAGATTGTACTTCACACCAGTCAGAATGGCTAAGATCAAAAATTCAGGTGATAGCAGATGCTGGCGAAGATGTGGAGAAAGAGGAACACTCCTCCATTGCTGGTGGGATTGCAAGCTTGTACAACCATTCTGGAAATCAGTCTGATGGTTCCTCAGAAAATTGGGCATATTACTACCTGAAGATCCAGCAATATCTCTCCTGAGCATACACCCAGAAGATGTTCCAACTGGCAATAAGGACAAATGCTCCACTATGTTCATAGCAGCCTTATTTATAATAGCCAGAAGCTGGAAAGAACCCAGATGTCCCTCAACAGAGGAATGGATACAGAAAATGTGTTATATTTACACAATGGATTACTACTTAACTATTAAAAACAATGAATTTATAAATTTTTAGGCAAATGAATGTATCTTGAGGATATCATCTGGAGTGAGGTAACCCAATCACAAAGGAAGTCACTTGATATGCACTCACTGATAAGTGGATATTAGTCCAGAAACCTAGAATACTGAAGATACAATTTGCAAGACACATGAAACTCAAGAAGAAGGAAGACCAACCTGTGGATACTTCATTTCTCCTTAGAATAGGGAACAAAATACCCATGGAAGGAGTTGCAGAGACAAAAGTTGGAGATAAGGGGAAAGGATGGACCATCCAGAGACTGCCCCATCCAGGGATCTGTCCCATAATCAACCACCAAACGAAGACACTATTGCATATGCCAGTAAGATTATGCTGAAAGGACCCTGATATATCTGTCTCTTGTGAGTCTATACCAGTGTCTGGAAAATACAGAAGTGGATGCTCACAGTCATCTATAGGTTGGAACACAGGGTCCCCAATGGAGGAGCTAGAGAAAGTACCCAAGTAGCTGAAGCCATCTGCAACCCTATAGGTGGGACAACAATATGAATTAATCAGTATCCCCAGAGCTCGTGTCTCTAGCTGCATATGTAGCAGAAGATGGTTTGGGAAGAGAGGCCCCTTGGTCTAGCAAACTTTATATGCCCCAGTAGAGGGGAATGGCAGGGTCAAGAAGTGGGAGTGTGTGGGTAGGGGAGCAGGGCAGGGAAGGTATAGGGAGCTTTCGGGATAGCTTTTGAAATGTAAATAAAGAAAATATCTAATAAAATAAAAAAATGAAAGAAAAAAGTTATGGTTAGTGACATAATTAAAAGTAAGGTATGAATTCTGTCCCATGATGCTTGAATACAGTACACATATGTCCATTTTTGTCATTTTTATTATGCATTGTACAGAATATCATAGCCACTGAAGTAAGATTAAAGGGAAATCAAAATTATAAGAAATCAAAGACATAAAATTATTAATAATTTCAGGTAACATGATTGAACAGATACAAAATAAAAAGGATAAACACAAATACAAAAACTGTTGTAGTTATTAAGCAATTTTGCTCGAATCTAGGGACATATAAAAATGTACAATAACAGCAAAACATTCGATTTTTAATGCCATCAATAACAACACTGATATTATTAAAAGCTTATGATCAAATCTAATACAGGATGTAAGATATTTACATTAAAATCTCAAAATATTGCTGAGAGAAATTAAATATTTCATAAATAGAAAGATATTAGAAAGATAGACCATATTATAGAATATGGAGACTCAATTTTGCAGTCCCTTATTTTTGCTATACATTCAGTGCCAACACAATCAAAGTCACATTAGGGTTTTCATGGAAATTGACAACTACATTCTATACACTGTGTAGAAATGTAAAGACTCTAATAATAGTCAAGGCAATAATGAAGAAGGAAGATGATGCTAGAAAACTCACACTAGAAAATATTCAATCATCATCAAGCCACACTAATTTGTACCATGTGGTATTAGAATCCAGTAGAATAGAATAAAGATACTACATGTAGATCCAGATGCAAACATATCTTTTTTTACCACCCTGCTGCAACTATAATTCAATCAGGAAATGATGACTTTGAAATAAGCAGTGTTAGGTTATAATTCTACCATTAGATGTATGGCTAAAGCAATAAAAGCTAGTTATCAGGCAGAATGTGATTGTGTTAATAGCAATTATAAAAACAAGCATAACTTACCTGTGATTTCAAAACATACAAACATACAAACAAACAAACAAATAAGAAACAGTAATTTCATTTGGTAAGGACAGGTGTGATACTTTGTTTTGAATATAAAATGTCCCCAAAGGCTCTCTTATTGAACACTTGAACACTCTAGTGGCAATATTAAGAGGTACTTTGTTCACAATGAGGCAACCTTCATTAGAGGGTTAATCAGTAAGATAAGTTCTTACTGAGTAGACTGTTGGAAAAAGTGGCTCCTTGATGGTTGGTCTTTCTGAAGAATACATGTCACCTCTGTCTCCTTCCTGTATCTCTCTGCCTGCTTTCTGGCTGTTGTTAGGTGAACGTACGTGAAAACAGAACATTAATAGTTACTTCATACTATGAACCAAATTGGTTTTAGAAGGACGCTAAGAGACATTGAATAAAGATTCTAAATGTAAACATGGAAAACTATTTCTATGATACCAGAATAGGCTGAAAGACTCCAAGAGGAGCCCCTCGCTCAGGCCTCAGGACAATAGCGTACAACCAAGAACTCACAATAGACCGAGCTTGTTGCAAACCACATGAGGCTTTATTCGGGGAAAGCCAGAGCTCTGGGGACAACTCATATCCCACGCAGGGGTAGAGGAGTCGATCTCGAGAGGAAAGAGGTCCCAGTTTTTATAGGCCCTCAGGGGAGAAAGAAGAAGGGGGGGGAGTAGGGGATTTCCAGATCTAAACAATGTCTATTCTCAAGAAATTGGTATGGGAGGGGTACAAGGAAAGAGTCTGGTGCAGGTGTAGCAACTCAGGATTGGCCAGACTGTGGTTGCTGGGGAGATTTTCTGACTCTTTCTCAGCAACCAATATCACAGACAACTGGCAATGGGCTTCATCAGTGGGCACACACATGGGTCAAGGAATGGTCAAAACATTGGCAGACACACAGGTTCAAGGAGTGGCCAGAGCATTGTGCACCTCTATTTTTCTAAATCAGTGAAGCTAGTTCTGCTAACGGTGACATCTATCTTGCCAATTTCAGGGCTTCTGTAACCTTTTACATTCTGTCAGGATCTTTCAAGGCAAATATTTTCAAATTTGCTCACAAAAAAACTTATTTAAAATATTGGAAAGCTATATCTTATTAAAACTTCTATTATGTAAAGAGAGTTCCTAAAAGTATAAGAAAACACGATATAGAAGGTCACAGATCCTATCCATCTAAACATTTGACAAGAGATTCTATCAAAGTCCAGAAATATGTATATGTATGAATGCTTATATGAGAACTTGGAAATTGACATCAGTTGTCTTCCTCCACCTCTCTCTGTGATATGTTCTGAAACAGGACCTTTCTCTCACTGATCCTGAAGCTTACTGATGTGGCTAGGCTACCTGGTGGCAGCCTTGGAACTTCTGTAATCATTGCTCTGTCTTTGTGATTGCAGGCATGGAACACTGCACTCAGCCTTTTACATGAGTACTAGGGATCACTTAAGTCCTGATGCTTGTATGCCATGCATAGACTGAGACATCTCCTAAGTCCCTAAGACCAGATTAGGAACCCTTATTAATAAGAAGAACAGTTTTGATAGGGAACATAGTGGCATCAAAAAGAAAAAGCATATTCCAAATGATCAATAAATTTGTCAATGAATGAATGTATAAAATCTTTTTGTTTCTGGTTGTGACTATCGTACTTATCCCATAGAACCCTCTGCCTCTTCTTTATATTCTTATCTTCTGCTGATAGAGCATACTTCTCAAATACAAATACTTATATCACATGAGAATTAATAAAATCCCCAGTATTAAACTGAGTACTTGGCACCAACAAATATTATTTCCTTGTTTAGACATTAGAAATGTCTTTTTGATAAGCATTAAGGACAAATACCTTCTTTAGAGACCATGGGAAATGCTTCTGACATTTACCGAGGATACGAGTCAAGACTTAAAGAGGAAAATGATCCAAGGTAATGCCTGACTTTTGGCCATCACCTGCATCTTCTATAAGTTCTGGGATATAGGTTATAGCTAGGTTTCTTCTTTGACATAGGTAAACTGGGTGAGTATTTAGGTATCTGCCACACTCAGAGGGACAAACCTCCCAGGGACTTTTGGGACTTTGGTTGGTGAACACACCTACCATAACTCAAACACAATTCTAGTTAAAGGTTGTAAGCTCAATCTGATGGAGTGAAGAGCAGAAAGGCTGGTAGTGAGGCACAGCTCTAGAAGGGAGATTCTGTGAGGTGGTTAGATCGCCAACTTTGTAGGCTTCTGATGGTATAGCATAGGATAGAGTTTATTTAGGGCATGGGTAGGGGAGTTAAGAGAGTATCAGAGGCAGAGAAAGGCAGAGAGAAGGAGAGAGTAGAAAAGTGGAAACTTCTTTCTAGCTATATTCTTGGGGAAAAAGTAGTTGAAGAAAAAAATAAAAGAAAATGCAGAAGAACCACAATTATGGGTTTCTTCTGTTTTCTTATTTGTGACATTTATTTAATTACATTTCATTACATATTATCTCCTTTCCTAATCCCCCCCCCCAGAAACCAATCCAATCTCCCCTCCTCCTGCTTCTATGAGGGTGTGCCCCCACCCACCCACTCCCTCCTTCTCACCCTTGCATTCTCCTATACTGGGTCATTGAGCTTTCAGGGAAACAAGGGCCTCTTCTCCCACTGATGCCCAACAAGGCCAACCTCTTCTACATATATAGCTGGAGCCATGGGTCCCTCCATATGTACTCCTTGGTTGGTGGTTTAGACCCTGGGAGCTCTGGTTGGTTGATATTGTTCTTCCTATGGGGTTGCAAACCACTTCAGCTCCTTCAGTCCTTTCTCTAACTCCTCCATTGTGGACCCCGTGATCAGTTCAATGGTTGGCTGCAAGTGTCCGCCTCTATATATTTCAGGCTTCTTTACTAATAAACTTCAGGTAGGAGGAAGGAGCTACCAACTAGGATGAGCAACCACCCAGCTAGATGTGTGATCTCTAGGGCACAGCAGGAGCCCCTCATCCTTGCTTGCTAGCAGCTTCTCCTGTAACTACTTGCATTCTTTAAATCTCACCCTTTGGGATTCATGGACCGTTTAGAAGTATTCTAAACTTTATGGATGGCTAACAGGTAACATTTAATATCTTTGCCAGTTTTCTGAAGAAATGAGCTAAACCACAAGGTTTTAGACAGATATCAGCATGTCAGTTTAACAATTAAAAATGTTAATTTGGCTTGGTTTGAAAGCCAAGTAGACCTGCTAAATATGCTCCAGAAATAGGAGGGCTCACCAGCTGTTTGAGTAATTTACTCTGTAACAGACTGCCAGAAATTAGATAAGTTATTTAGAAATTTATTTTTCACAGCTTTGAAGCAGGAGGCCAGGCTGCAGATTCCAGCTGGGCTCTTTTTGCTGCATCCTCAAAGGGAAGAAGCTGGGAAAGACAAGATAAGATAAGAAAATGAAGCTAGGCAGTGGTGGTGCATGCCTTTAATCCCAGCACTTGGGAGGCAGAGGCAGGCAGATTTCTGAGTTCCTGGCTAGCCTGGTCTACAAAGTGAGTTCCAGGACAGCCAGGGCTCTACAGAGAAACCCTGTTTCAGGAAAAAACAAACAAACAAACAAACAAACAAACAAACAAACAAACACAAAAAAACCAAAACCAAAACAAAAAGATAAGAAAATGAAATATAAAGTTTGAAATTTGTTCCAGTAACAAATGGGATCCCTTGCATTGAAATCTACTTAAGGCTCCATCTTTTAGTAATATCACACTGGCAACAGCTGACTTTTGGAGAGATCATTTCAAACTAGAGCGCCAATAAGCCATGATATATAGCCCTGGGCTGACTGGATTCCCAGCTGTTGGCACAGAGTTGCTGTAAGTGAACAGTTGACAATAGATGCTTCTCTGGGTAGTTCAGACTCAAAAGGAAGAAAGGTTGTTCTGCCTGTAAAGTTCAAAATATTCTTCCCCAAATTAATTCCACAACTGAGATGCTTGGGGAAGAAAAACCAGATAAGCCTATTAAAGAAGGAACACGCCAGATTAGAGGAAAGGAGTAGTCCCACCAACCCTGAGGACTTTTGCTCTAAAAGTTGTAATACTGGAGCCCTGTTATATTTAGCTGCTTTAGTTTCTATACAAAACCAACAGTAGTATCTTGTAATCATAGTTCTTAATAGGAAACTTATAGTGACTTTATATTTATATGCAAAAGGGATGAAACAGAGCATTTGAATCTGTCTATACTTGGAGGTACTTGAGATGGAGACCTACCTTGGGCCTGATTCAACTGATATGGTCAGGGATAAAAGGGAGTAGCAGAGAAAGGGCATTGGATTACCATGCTACATAAATAATTATGGAAAAAAAAACTGGCTTAGAACAATTGTATTTCTGTCCAGTGGGATACCAGAATGGAGAGAGAGAGAGAAGTACATGGTATGCTTCAGTGTTCACATATGGAATGTTGGTGGACAAGGTATGAACAGCTTTTCTTAATTCCCTCTCTTCTTCACTATGATTCCAGTGTCCAGCCTGCAGCTATGTTTTCACAGTGAAATAATCAAGGAGCTAAACAAACACTACTGCTTCCCAGCAGGAAGTTTGCCATCCAATTCTTCCTCGGCACACCTAGAATCAGCCTTCTGAGGTCCTCCTCAACCAGGCATTGAAAGTCAACTGTCCTCTAAAGGTGAGTTTCATGGGAGGGCTGTCCTCAGTATACAAACTGTGGGCTCCCGAGGGTGAATAAAACTCTTAGCTAATTTTACTTGGAAAGAAGCTTTACGATAGGTATAGCTTTTCTATGGATACTTACCTATTTTTTAATGATGTTATCTGATATTTTAATAGTTCAACCAGAGCACCAATGCCTTGATTTTGTTGTTTAAATACCATTGATGCTCTGTCATAACAAATTAGTTTCTAAATGTTGCCAATTTGGCAGATAAAGCTGATAATTTCCTTCAATCACACTGCATATGTGCACAATTAATGATTAAGGTTTCCAGCCATACTTTAATAATAATCTGTCAGTGGTTTGGATATGATTAGATCAACTGATGTTTGTGCCCTCTATAGGGCAAAAGCAGGAGAGGCTTTTGAGCTAGAGAGATCTGTGAGCATCAGAGAATCAATGGTTGATTTTTTGTTATAAATTTGAAAATTCTGGGGGTGCTATTGACAAAGCTGCCACTGTGGATATTAGAAAGTGTTTATATAGCCTCTATTGGAGGAATGCATTTCCTAATTAGGTTGAAATTCATCTGTTGGCAACTTTGCAATCTGTGCTTCTCTGTGTGCCAGTATGCTAACATGAGGACTCTCAGATGGGTGAAGTAGTTCAGAATTATGTGAGCAAGAGATGGCAAGCTATTAAAGGTGTTTCATCATAATGAAATAAGATTCATCAACTCTCACTAACTTGAATCTATACTTTATAAAATACCATATCATCCATACCTTGGCAAAAATGTGACCAACAAAAGACTGTCCAAAAGAGATGATAGCATTAAAGACTTGAAAATAAAAGAAGGAGGGAACTCAAAATTTTATAAAGTAAGTTATGGAGTTATTTTAAAACAAAATACAAAACAGGATTTCCAATGTTATTAAAATTTAAAGTGATTCTATGACTAATCTAAAGATTGACCTGAGAGTTATTTCAGATTAACATTTCTGTAATATTAGGGCTTTGATCTACTTGCCTTGTAGGACCTCAGGTTTAATCCAGATGCAAAGTCTCCTGGGATCTTCCTGAGAAGCTTCCTGCAGTGATGTAGCTCTCTCCCACCTTCTTCTGCTTTTTGTTTTAATTAGGTATTTTCTTCATTTACATTTCAAATGCTATCCCAAAAGTCTCCCATACCCCCTCCCCCCAGTCCCCTACCCACCCACTCCCACTTCTTGGCCCTGGCTTTCCCCTGTACTGAGGCATATAAAGTTTGCAAAACCAAGGGGTCTCGCTTCCCAGTGATGGCCAACTAGTCCATCTTCTGCTACATATGCAGCTAGAGACACGAGCTCCAGGGGGTACTGGTTAGTTCATATTGTTGTTCCACCTATAGGGTTGCAGACTCCTTTAGCTCCTTGGGTACTTTCTCTAGCTCCTCCATTGGGGCCTCTGTGTTCCATCCAATAGATGACTATGAGCATACACTTATGTGTTTGCCAGGCACTGGCATAGCCTCACAAGAGACAGCTATATCAGGGTCCTTTCAGCAAAAGCTTGCTGGTGTATGCAATGGTGTCAGAGTTTGCAGGCTGACTATGGGATGGATCCCCGGGTGTGGCAGTCTCTAGATGGTCTATCCTTTCCTCTTAGCTCCAAACTTTTTCTCTGTAACTCCTTCCATGGGTGTTTTGTTCCCAAATCTAAGAAGGGCCAAAGTGTCCACACTTTGGTCTTTGTTCTTCTTGAGTTTCATGTGTTTTGCAACTTATATCATGTATCTTGGCTTCTGGGGCAGATCTCCCACCTTCTTGAAGTATCATGCAGTACATCATCCCAAAGCAAATTTCTTTCCTTTTTACTAAAGGGCTGTGATGGTCTGCCTTCAGCAGGGGCAAGGAGAAGTAGGAGACCCAGTTAATTGCCAAGGAACATCTTTTGTTTTGTGCTAATGAAAAATAGAACAACTAATGCCAAGGCTCTGCTTTCAGAACACAACAGATGAGTCCTGCACCTGAGTTAGGTGATAGACTGGGATTCTTGACAATCAGATTTTTAAATCAGAGGAGAAACACACACACACACACACACACACACACACACACACACACACACACACACACTGTCTTTCTGTCTGTCTGTCTGTGATGGGAAAGAATGATTTTGATTTGTGTTTGATCTTCCAGTTTGACGAAGATGTCAAAATGAGAGAAAGAAATTAGAAACATTTCTTTCACTCATAGCCAGATTACACAAGGGTATATGCACAGAAACTGGAAACCAATACCAAATAGCTATTGTCTATTCATCTAAGGATCAAGGGACAAAAGGAGAAGGCCTTTCAATAGATTCACCAGCTGGTAGGACCTATCTAATAGTACTTTTTAAGCTTAGTGAATATTCAGTGGAATATACTCTTCTTAAAGGCTGGAAAAATGCATGGTCACTGAAAATCATGGAAATGTAGATCTTTAAATAATTCCATGAATTTCAGAGAACGATGAAAGTCTGAAGATTTCAGTTGGCTTTAGTCATTCAATTAACACTGAACTTTTTACTGGCTGCAGTGTACAAATTGTATGAGATAATTTTAACTGTCAAAAGATTTGGCAAGGGGGTGGTTCACAGCTTTAGCAGTCATTTTTTAAATAGTATTTCTAGGGTAGCACATTATCTGTTGACAGCACAGCAATTAATCTAGTTCTTCATTAAAGGGAAGGAGATATGCTGGTTTTAAGTATCCTTGGCAATGAAATGATTTATTTCTAATCAAACTGAGATATAATATGTTTGTTAGTGATGGATATTATAAGGTTTACTATTCTCATTTGCATTAAGCATTATCTACAGTCTCAAACATCTTATTATGTGTGAAGTAATATTTACTGAAGTATTACAGTGACCTTTGATACATTGTTACATCTCAATTAATGGGAAAAACGCTTAATTTAGTTTGATGTGAGTATATCCATGCTTATTGTTAGCTTAAGGGCAGGCAGTTGGACTTATCTCAGTAGGAAAATAAGTAGGTAACCAATAAGTAGAATTTAACCAATATTCTGTGATACATGTTTCCTATTTTAGAAGTTAGTAAGTTACATTTTAAATGGCGAGATAGTCCACAATGGTGGAACATACTCAGTAACATAATGGCATAAAATGTATTATAATCTCTAGTCATTTCCTCTCCTCTTGATTGGACAAAGGCATTGCCACTAGTTCCCCAAATCTCTCACTCTGTGATCTGTATCACTGCTGTAAAACTATGAGAAGAAAATCCATGTTTTAGGAGAAAATAGTTTTCATCTCTTCTCATTTCTCTCCTAGAAAATAATCCAAGTAGCTTACATCTTAAGTTTCTTTTTCACCAAGAACAAAACATCTCCCATAGAAATGCATATAGTATCCACTGCTATCTTCATAATTAACCAGGAATACATTGAGGTGGTTTCTCAAAAGCAATGGTGGGTATAAAGCTTTATTCTAGGGGAGTATAGTTTTAAAGTCCTGTGGATTTTGATAGAAATAATGGCTAAGAATTCCCCAAAATTTTTCTATAAATTCATAATTAAATTTCAAACTCAGCCTCATCTACAGCTTGTTTTTGTTGATCTTCCATTCCACATCTTAACATGTTATGACAATGGTGATAATTGTTTCTTTCAGAACCTTATCTGTTGTTAGTGTTACCCATGCCAAAAATTTTAAATTTATTATAAATGGAGATTATTAGAGTTGTTCTTAATCTTCCTTTCTACCTCACAACTCTCTATTCTGAACTGCAAAATATGTAGAAACCCTTAGTTCCTATTAACACCTCATCTCTGCTCTTTTGCAATACATCTGCATTTCACCAGTATTGCTAGCCAGCTCTGTCTGGTACTAATGAACAGATCTGAACTTCACCTGTCTATCTATCTATCTATCTATCTATCTATCTATCTATCTATCTATCTATCTATCTATCTATCCATCTATCCATCCATCCATCCATCCATCCATCCATCCATCCATCCATCCATCCATCCATCTATCCATCCATCCATCCATCCATCCATCCATCCATCCATCCATCCATCCATCCATCTATCTATCTATCTATCTATCTATCTATCTATCTATCTATCTATCTATCTATCTATCTATCATCCCCCTCCCAGCCCAGCTTCTGACTGTTCTGCATCCCATACCTCCCCCCTGTCTCCAAGAGGATGTCCCCCCACACACACCCCACCAGATCTCCCTACTCCTTGGGGTCTCAAGTCTCTTGGGGGTTAGGTGCATCTTCTCTCACTGAGTACAGACCTGGCAGTCCTCTGATATACATGTGTTGGGGGCTTCATATCAGGTGGTGTATGCTGCCTGGTTTATGGCTCAGTTTCTGAGTGATCTCAGGGGTCCAGGTTAGTTGACACTGCTGGTCTTCCTATATAGGGCTGCTCTCTTCTTCCAACTTTTCTCTAATTCAACCACAGGGGTCACCGGCTTCTGTTCATTTGTTGGGTGTAAACATCTGCAGTTGACTCTTTCAGCTGCTCTTTGAGTCTTTCAGAGGACAGCCATGTTAGGTTCCTGTTTGTAAGCACACCATAGCATCAGTAATAGTGTCAGGCATTGGGGCCTCCCCTTAAGCTGGATCTCAATTTGGGCCTGTCATTGTACCTCCTTTTCCTCAGGCTTTTTTCCATTTTTGTTCCTCCAGTTCTTTCAGACAGGATCATTTCTGGGTCAGAGCTTTTTGACTGTGGTATGGCAACCCCATTCCTACACTTGATATCTGTCTTTCTACTGGAGGTGGACTCTACAAGTTCTCTCTCCCCACTGTAAGACATTTCATCTAAGGTCCCTCTCTTTGAGTATTAAGAGTCTCTCTCACCTCCCAGGTCTCTGGTATATTCTAGAGGATCCCCTCCACCTCCTCTCTCCCTAGGTTGCCTGTTTCCATTCTTTCTGCTAGACCTCAGGGCTTCAGTCCTGTCCCCCCATCCTGATACCTGATCATGTTCCTCTCTTCCCCTCCCTGGTCCCTTTCCCACCCAAGTCCCTTCCCCCCACCCCAGTGATTGCTTTTTTTCTCCTCACAAGTGGGATTGAGGCATCCTTACTTGGGCCCTTCAGTTTGTTAATCTTCTTGGTTCTGTGGATTGTGTCCTAGGTATTCTGTACTTTTTGGGCTAATATCCACATATTAATGAGTACATAACATGGACCTTCTTAATGGCTTCTGTCTTCTTACAGTTTTCCCCCATTAAAACCATGAGTAATCCTCCATCTCCTATGACTTCCTTTCCCAAATTTCTTTAAGGTCTTTAAGACTGACTCCTGACATCTCCTCTTCCCTTGGCTAAAGAAATGCTCTTTGTCTTCATTAAATATATCAAACAACTTCCCCTTGCACCCACTGACCTAAATTCTTTTCTCCCAGTGATCTAGAGGACTTGCTTTCCTCTCTTTATTCATGATTATGATCAAAAGCGTCTCTTCAACAGGCTTTCTTTACCCAGTAATTCCCCACCTCCAGTCAGTCTGCTCACTTCGATTATCCTCCCACTACTTTTTACTTGACTTTTTATTATACATTATTTGTTTAGACTTTTGTTTGTTTTAATAAATTGTCTTTCCCCACTCAAATGTAAGCAACTGGAGGTTAGGCATTTTATCTATATTTACTGCTCTCTATCCGTTTCCTAAAATAAGCCCAGGCACAGAGGAGAGACTAAATAAATACTTGCTAAATGAATTGATGAAATTTAGAATAATTATGCAAACATTCAATATCCTCTTTGGTAAAAGGATTTTGAGATTTGGCAGTAGGTTGTGTTAGATGGAATAAATTAAGAAATCATTAGTTCCCTGCTTGTCTTCTAATTTCGAAGGCAGTCAATTATAAACAAGGGACAAATTAATTTTATCTACAATGTAAAAATTGACTCTTACCTTACTAGCACTTAGAAGATAAGTTGCTACAATGTTTGCATTAAGTCAGCTTTTAGCAAATTCCATACTTCATGCATTTGTTTATCATATACTTAAACCATTATTTAGCAATGCATACTTTATTTGAAAAATTACTTCTGAAAAAGACATTTAACAGTTTTAAGCAGCAATGGATACATAATGTGAAGACAACAGAGGAGAACATTTTTAGCTACTTAAATCATGTTCTGATAATGCCACAATGCTATCTAATAAAGCTTTGTTCACTGGTTACTGAGGAAAGCATGTGTCCTATCCCATACTTCTATGGCTACTTAGTGCATTCTGTTGCTTTAGCAATACAATTAAAGCCAAGAGTTTGCAAGGTTGTTCAGATATTGCATAATCTGAATGCTCACTTAAATTTTTTGTTTATTGTAATTTTTAATTTTTAAAAACCATTTATATATTTATGAGCTGCAACATGAAGTTTTGATTAATGTATTTATTATCTTATGATCAACTCAAAGAAATTAGTATACACTATTTTTACATTTTTTATGATCTCTTCATGCTTTGTACATTCAAAATCTTTTCTATTTTAGGTATACCATGAATTATTATGTTATGTTCACCATTTTCTGTAATAGATTTCCAGCAGTTAATTTTCTTGTCTAATGCTGTACCTATTAACCAGTCTATCCATGTAGCTTTTAAATAATTCAGGAGAGGTATCTTTGGTATGTGTGATTATACTGGATTCTACCACATCTTTCCACCTGATCCTTTTCCCTGATTTTCATCCTTTGTCACCCATGACATTTTTCTTTTCGTTGATATTTTAGTTTTTTAATTAGTTAATTATTTTGCAGTGTTGGGGGTTGAAATGGGAGCTTTAGGCTAGCATGAGCTCTATCACTGAGATGCAGCTCTAGCTCTTGTAACTTTGAGGCAGGACCTACCTTTGGAGCACTATCTGACTTTGGTGACACTGCCCTCCTTTCTTTCTTTCTGAGTGCCATGATTATAGTCATGTGTCTAGGTACATTTTAAATTTTTATTTGTGTCAGACAAACAGTTTTATATCCTAGGGAAGGGCAGTGTGATGGTTTGTATATCCTTGGACCAGGGAGTGGCACCATCTGGAGGTGTGGCCTTGTTGGAATAGGTGTGTCCTGCTTGGGATGGGTGTGTCACTGTGGGTGTGGGCATAAGATCCTCACCCTATTTGCCTGGAAGTCAGTCTTCCACTAGCAGCCTTTGGATGAAGACATAGAACTCTCAGCTCCTCCTGCACCATGCCTGCCTGGATACTGCCATGCTCACACCTTGATGATAATGGACTGAACCTCTGAACCTGTAAGCCAGCCCCAATTAAATGTTGTTTTTTATAAGACTTGCCTTGGTCATGGTGTCTGTTCACAGCTGTAAAACCCTAACTAATACAGGCAGTAAGGTATTATTAGTACTTTACTGATTGCATGTTGACCAACTCATGATCTAATATGTGCATTTAAAAATAATTTCTAGTGGTAAAAATATAAAAGACTCTAAATACTTTAAAATCTCATGTCAGACCTTAAATAGTATTATAAAGCTTTAAAATTCAAACCTTACCTTTATGACTTCAGGAAGGAACCTTTGGTATTAAATCAGTATTTCTTCTAAGTTTATCTAATTTAAATGTGATATGCATAAAATATTCATTAAAACTACAGTGGCCATTTTCTATGATGTTATCAAAGCTACTAATAATTTTCAATTCTTACAGTTGTAAATTGACCCTAACCCAAAAAGGTATCCATTCCTTCCTAGATGTCAAAGTTATTGATTTTATTTATGTTTAGAACCATCTATGAACACTACCCTAGTCGTCTCTATGCTTCCTACTTGTTATTTATTTTGCTGGCATGATCCAAGCCAATATTACTACCAGTGTTTTAGTAAATACTGCTCTTTACTAAAATACATCTGAAGCATTCTATATTAATTACTGTTCTTTTAAATTTAGTTTTTCTTATAGAAAATTGAAATACTAAATATGTTTTTTAAAGTTAAAATAATGTCCCCAGGTAAACTATGCCTTTTTATTCTAGTAACCATTAATTAGAACTTTCTGAAGAATCTTTATGATAGATCAGTTCTTCTTTCTCTCCCCACACCTCATTGCTGATATTTTATACAAAAAGATATAACTGCATGCCTACTGCAGTTATGTTCTTATCCTATTTCTGAATTAATCTGCCAAAATACCCATAACTGAATTGACTTGCAATAAAAGAGTATTGCGGTGTGTATAAGTATTCTGAAGATCCAAAGAGATAAAATCATGGAAGCACATGTATAATTCCATGTCCTGTTGCAGCCAGCCATAGTGGCAAACATTTTAATTTCCACACTTGAGAAGCAGAGGAAGACCAGTCTCTATGAGTTCAAGTCTAGTCTGCTCTACATAGCAAATTCCAGGTCAACCAGGGCTACATAATGAAACCCCTTTTCAGAAAGCAATACAAAATCAAGCAAAATTCACAAAAGAAAAATATTTCCCAATCCTGTTGCTCTACATAGCTTCCACTTTTCCTCTTTATTTTACTCCCTGCGTAGAGAGACTGATGTGGTATCTAATCTATTACCTTTGATGTTGGTTGGGCTTGGCTATTTGGGATTCAGAATAAGAGAAGGTGATGTAGGTCTTGCTATTGTGCCTATCTACCTCTATTTCTTTCACCTTCCAGGATCTCTTGACTTAAGATAACTAAGCTGAGATAATTGCTTCTCTCTGTGCTCCATGCTTCCCTTCTAGCACTGGTAATGATTTCTTGCTTTGACATGTTTAGCTAGAGGAGTTATAACAATGCATAGATATTACTCTCAGGTCACTACATTTCTTGGCCAGTTATTCACAAAGTGGTGAATTATATTTAGTATAATCCAAGTATGCCATTTACTTTTGGGATTTTGATTGGTACAATTACTTTTGAAACTTTGTATCTTCTGAACATCATGTTGACCTACAGTTTGTGGAAGTCAATACAAGATACTGAATTGATTCTAGGCTTAATAAAAATTAAGTGGTTTTACAGTACTTTTTATATAATTTTATATATTTAACTTTATATTTCTCATATATCTGTGATGCTTAAATCAACCTTTTGAAGCACTCATGGCTGTAAGATTGAGTCATACTTGACTACTACCCCCCATTCACACATATAGCTGAAATAACAAGAATACAGTCATATACGCTGTCATGGTCCAGGTTTCACAATTCACTTTGTACCCAAAGGTAATCTTATCAAACTCTTGTGAGATACTTTCACTGCCAAAACAGGAACAGCACCGTTGGTATAGAACCAGCAGTTGTTCAATCCTAAGCCTTCTGCACAAGGCCCTATAATGGTTTCCTGCTAAACCTCAGAGGAGTATCAGATCCAAAGTGTGTTGTTCCACGTTCAAGTAATCTACCTGTTTCTAGAAGTTGGTTAATTTTTCTGTGTATAATAACAGAAATTAATTTTCCCTTTATAGTATTACTTGAGTTTTTTATTTTGGTAATTCAGCTCTCCTTCTCTCAGCTAATGGTTTCCACGTTTTCTTTCATACTATTGATGACTGAGTGCAACCTTTGCTCTACTGGAGAGGTGCCAGATTTTCTACTATGAAATTGTATTAAACTTACTTATGTATTTATTTGTATATGTTTATGTATGCTGTGTCTGAGTGAGTTAAGGAGCCTATACAAATAAATAGCCGTAGAAATAAATGGATCCTAGAAATGAATTTATATTGTCAGGGCTGCATGGAAAGAACTTTTACCCACTGATATTCTTAGTCTTTAATTGTGTTTCTAATGAATTCTGAGTGAAGTGAAAAAAAAAAAGACAGACTTTAGCTTCTGAAGTAACTCAATACACATTTACTATAAAAACTCTAAGCCCTTTACTGGTGCTAGTGAACCATCTTGTTATAATTGTCCATCTGCAAAATGAAAACAAAAGTCTAAGTCCAAACACCATTTACTCATTGAGTTGCTAGAAAATTTCCATAGAGAATGAGGAATGAGACAAAAATGTCTTGTCACCTCTTCTGGTGTTTGCTAGCAAGAGGAAGAGAAAGAGAAAAAGAGAGAAAGATATTCCTTCTTTCATGCCTTTTATCTAGGTTGCCAGCATTAAGTGTGGCCCAGATAGAAGGTGTAGCCCATTTCAAAGCTCTGTATGAGCAGTGGTTCTTTACACTTAAAATGATTTAATTAAGAAAAAAATCCCTCAGAGGTGTATCTAGACATTTGGATTTTAGTTAATTCCAGATATAGTCAAGTTGACAACCAAGAATAAGCATCACATGATTATACCTTATTTCTTTTTAAAAAATATTTTTAATATTTTTATTAGGTATTTTCCTCATTTACATTTCTAATGCTATCCCAAAAGTCCCCCATACCCTCCCCCCCACTTCCCTACCCACCCACTCCCACTTTTTGGCCCTGGCATTCCCCTGTACTGGGGCATATAAAGTTTGCAAGTCCAATGGGCCTCTCTTTCCAGTGATGGCTGACTAGGCCATCTTTTGATACATATGCAGCTAGAGTCAAGAGCTCCCGGGTACTGGTTAGTTCATATTGTTGTTCCACCTATAGGGTTGCAGATCCCTTTAGCTCCTTGGGTACTTTCTCTAGCTCCTCCATTGGGGGCCCCCTGATCCATCCAATTCAAACAATTTTCATCCAATCCAAACAATTCTGTGTTTGCTAGGGCCCCGGCATAGTCTCACAAGAGAGAGCTATATCTGGGTCCTTTCAGCAAAATCTTGCTAGTGTGTGCAATGATGTCAGCGTTTGGAAGCTGATTATGGGATGGATCCCCAGATATGGCAGTCTCTATATGGTCCATCCTTTCGTCACAGCTCCAAGGATTTCTTCCTGATTCAAATTATCAGTTCTATTTCTTCACATTTAATTCAATGACTTGTAACACCCAGGTAAAAACGAAAGGAGTTACAATGTCATAGAAAGCCTTAACTATGTCATTATCTGCAATATTTTGGATGATATAACAAATGTCAGTGAAAAGCTGGGCATGGTGGTGGCACACTCCTTTAATCCCACCTCTTGGGTGGCAGAGGCAGGCAGATTTCTGAGTTCAAGGACAGCCAGGGCTATAAAGAGAAACCCTGTTTTGAAAAAACAAAAAAACAAAAAAAAAAAAAAAAAGAAAAAGAAAAAGAAACAAATGTCTGTGAAACAAAATGTCCATAGATAACAGTGGAGTACCAAATCATATGAACCTCTGAAGATGATGGTGGAACTTAATACAGGTAATTGCAAAAGGAGTCAAAATATATAATTCATAAATTTTCAGCTGAATGAGGCAAGTGAACTTCCTGGCTTACCTAATTCATATTCAAGCTTGGTTGATAGTCTTGTTTAGAAAAACAAAATAAAAAATATGCAAAATAGATATAGAAACAAAGAGCAAAATGTACCCATAAAAATAAAGCTATTATTATATATGCCAATCAAAAACACTTGCCAAAATGATGATATGAGATATATTTTATGAAAATAGGGTTTGAATTATTATAAATGCAAACACATTCACCTAGAGTCACTGTGTCTGTCCCTCAAGCATCAGGTTGCCCTTGATGTGGCCATTGTGTATGGCTTTCTCTGTCACTGTGTTAATGGTTCCATGGTGTTTGAGAAGTAGGCTGTGGTTTACTCAGAGTGACTCTGAATCATTCTTCATTGTTTCAAACTTTCTCATTTGTTCCTCTTTTTGTTCTTGGGCCTAAGTGTATCCAAATGTTCTATGTGTAACAAAGAGCTGTTTTCTGATATTCTATGGTAAAATTCATATGGATTATGTACTGACTATTTTTGTGTCAACTTGACACAGCTGGAGTTATCACAGAGAAAGGAGCTTCAGTTGAGAAAATGCCTCCATGAGATCCAACTGTAAGGCATTTTCTCAATTAGTGATCAAGGGGGAAAGGCCCCTTGTGGGTGGGAGCATCCCTGGGCTGGTAGTCTTGAGTTCTATAAGAGAGTAGGCTGAGCAAGCCAGGGGAGGCAAGCCAGTAAAGAACATCCCTCCATGGCCTCTGCATCAGCTCCTGCTTTCTGACCTGTTTGAGTTCCAGTCCTGACTTCCTTTGGTGATGAACAGCAGCATGGAAGTGTAAGCCAAATAAACCCTTTCCTCCCCAACTTGCTTCTTGGTCATGATGTTTGTGCAGGAATAGAAACCCTGACTAAAACAGATTATATTGAGGAGGCTATATGAAGAAGAAGCCACAGGCAAATTAGGTGACTGCCTTTCTCCCCTGGATCCACTGTCAAGTCTGTTTGTTTGTCATCCATGCTTTCTTTATAAGAAGAAAAAGAATAAAAGAAAAATAGAGGGAAATCTTTCATTAGTCCCATGATGAATTAATTTGCTTATTCTCATGATATTTTATCCTAATTTACTATAGAAAGGATGATATTCTCAACAAATATATCTATTCTTAATGATTTCTTAAGATCTGAACATTTTTCTATTGAGTTATTTATACTCATTCTATATTTCTTTGTGTTTAACATTTAACTTGTTTAACATTTCTTTGTTTTTAACACTTTATGTATTCTGCCTCTTGTAAGACTCCTTATTGTGTTTCTAAGCACATGCCTAGCTGTTCTTTCCTGTATGTCCAATATCTGTTTCCTCCCTATTATTTCACTAGTATTTTCATTTCTACTAGGATGATGACAATATCAATTGACTAAGGATAATAGAAGTTACTGAAAACCCACATTAGGGTTTGCAAAAGACCTCAAAATTTTACTTGTCAGATTACAAGTTATGTGTGCATAAATAAAGGGCTGTGAGGAAACATACCGAGATGGTAACCATGGCTACTGGCGATTAATATAGTCATTAATAGTTTGTATTTTATTTATTATTTTTTGTACTTTCTATATAATTTTAATAGAAGAGGATAAAGTCCTATGAATGTATGATCAATATTTTGTAATAGGGATATACATACATAGTGTTCCATCATAAATTGAATAATAGTTTGATATTTACTTACAGTAAATGTATATTATCTTAAAAATTCTGAATTATGCTCACTTAGAAATCCATATGTGTTTGTTCTTTTGAAATACGAAATTCTTCAATAAACATAAGGAATAATGAAATCAAGCTCAAAAACACATTTTCATGCTCAAAATGCAACACAAATAGCAAAGTAAATTCCAAGGTAATTTTCACATTCTCAACTGAATATATTATTTTCTTGATCTTTCTGTTATGAAATCTTCCTGTTGCTGAATATCTTACGGAATTATGCTAAGCTTCAGCTGCTCAGCTCTGGTGGCATAATGCTTGCAATCCCTTTCTAAGCCAAACCACCTCTATTATGCTGTTCACTGCACATTAGGTACCATTAAATATCTATTTCATTTATCACAAATTTCAACATGTCTGCTGCAAATTGAAGACCTGGTTTAAAATTGCTCAATATGAGGCTGTCACTTAGTATTTGGACTGAGGAAAAGGCAATGAGCTCACACATAAGGACCTCAACAAACAATTTTCCTCTGTGGCTAAGAAAACAGAAATTGGCTGTCATGTTGTGAATTTTAATGAAGAAAAAAGAAATTATGTGGACTTTGCTTCAGAAAAAGTATTTATGGACTAGAGATTCCATTCCTAATTTTTTTACATGCTGCCATTTGTCAGTTTTCTGAATCAATTTTAAAAGAATTTTGTAAGGGCCAGAAGTGCTGAATAAATCTTGTCTGAAACTCCAGTTTAACTTCATGTATAGTGCATCTGTGGGAGGTAGAGGCACCATGCTTAAATTTTATGTTTGTTGTGTGATTTCATAACAATAACTAGAAATGGACAAAACTGTTAATCCAAATTTTCCATAGGTATTTCAGCTGTCAGATTAACAAGATATGCACAAATGAAATGTAATTGTTCATTTTTCTTGTTTATCCTCTAATTATTTCCAGTTCTCCAACCACACTATCTAAAGGGAAAAAAGAGAAATATTTGTTCCTTAATTTTATATATTAAACCTTACTATCCTATAGTCTATTGAGAAATTTTCCTCACCAACTTCATTTAATCAAATGCCATCTTTGAGAACTTCCAAGCCCATTGCTTCTAAGGTGCCTACCCCTTCTTTCTGTGATGCTCTGAAATGCCTTTTCCCTCCCTCTTTACCCCCTTCCCTCTGTCCCTTTTTACCTTCCTATTTTATATCAGTGACAAATTATGGATTCAATATTTCTCACATTCTACTTTAAAACTGTTTCTTTATCTAGAGGTTAACTAATTCAGGAGCACAAGCCTCCAAATTTTCTCCATTGTTGAATTAGTCAATGCAACTAGATTTAGTAGTCTCATAAATCCATCAATACTTGGTATATAACTGTGTAATCTGTGAAATCTTGTGGATACAAATGGAATTACTAATTTTCAATAAATCTGAAGAAGTAGGTAATAGTGTAATGGGACCCAGCTCTAATCATCTTAGCTATAATAATTGTAAACTTAGGAAAATCTCGCTCTCTCGCTCTCTCTCTCTTTTTTTTTTTTTTCCTTTGGGTTTGGTTTGGTTTTTCTTTTTTTTTTTCTTTCTCTTTTATTAGATATTTTCTTTATATACATTTCAAATTTCAAATGCTACCCTGAAAGTTCCCTATACTCTCACCCCCACCCCTCCAACCCCCTCCCCGCCCCATTGCTCCCCTACCCACCCACTCCTGCTTCTTGGCCCTGGCAGTCTCCTGTACTGAGGCATATAAAGTTTGCAATACCAAGGGGCCTCTCTTCCCAGTGATGGCCGACTAAGCCATCTTTTGGTTTGGTTTTCAAGACAGGGTTTCTCTGTGTAGCTCTTGCTGTCCTGGAACTCACTCTGTAGACAAGACTGGCCTTGAACTCAGAAATCCACCTGCCTCTGCCTCCCAAATGCTAGGATCATAGGCATGCACCACCACTACCCAGCTTAGGAGAATCTCTTAAGCTCATAAAATTTACTGACTAGGGTAGAAATTTAACCCTCAGAGTGTTTCAAAACTTTCTTTTTGTGAACTGTTTTAAAGTATATGTTCTGCAAAAATTTAATGTATATAAGAAATTCAAATATAAAAAGAAAAAATTAATTAAGTGAATTCATGTTAGTATTCCCTTTATGAGGAAAATAACAATTAGATTACATTCATAGTTATTTCAAATATGCAACATCATGTATGTTGACAACTTACAATTTACAAATTTACAAAAACAAATTTTATTTTTATCATGAGCATTTTACAACATAAATGTGTCCTTTGAATATTATGAATACCTTTGAAATATATGTGAAGTTCTTATGCTCTTAAAATAGTTATCTAACTATTCTGTTAAATGTTTCAGTGATTTTAGTAATTGCAATAGATTTTCTTACTTTGCTTTAAAAAGAGGCAATACACTATAAGATGGATATTTTTATACCTTTCGTGAAAGCATACTGATTTATGTAAAGCAAAAATTATGATATTGATCATTCATCCATGCAATAAGATAAAGTAAAATTAGTTCTTTGATATTTTCTTGATAATAAACTTTGTAGTAGTTTAAATAACATCTAGAAGAGTATGACTATTGCTATCTTTTTAAATTTTTTTCTATTTTATTTTTCATTTTTTATTGGTTATTTTATTTATTGACTTTTCAAATGCTATCTCCCTTCCCAGTTTCCACTCCACAAAGCCCCTATCCTATCCTCCTCCCCCTGCCTCTATGAAGGTGCTCCCCCACCTGTCCACCCACTTCTGAATCAGTGCCCTAGCATGCCCCTACCCTGGTTATAGAGCCTTCACAGGACAGAGGAGGTCCCCTCCCAGTGATGCCCTATAAGGCAATCCTCTGCTACATATTCATTCAGCTGGAGCCATGGGTCCTTCTGTGTACTCATTGGTCTGTGGCCGTACCACCCTGAACGTGCCCGATCTCGTCTGATCTCGGAAGCTCAGCAGTGTCAGTACTTGGATGGGAGACTATAACTACCTTTTAAATAAAATTAAATTGGTTAAAATGAAATTATTGAGAGTAATTACTCTTAAATTAAAAAAAAAAAACTTCCCTCTCATCTCCTCTTCCCCCGTTATACCTGCCCTCCACCCTTGCAACCTCCGCACCAACAAAGAAAAAAAACCCAGTTCTCATGGAACTTGTATTGTGTCACATTGTGTCCTATAGTAAACCCTTTTGTCCACATATTTTTGTTTGCAAATGTTTATTGCAGTGACTTATTGGTCTGGTAAGAGGCCAGCCTCTAGCTGCTGCTACTTTATCAATACTGGAATCTCACTGGGACTCCTCTTGGATATGCTGTTGTCCTGTGCAGTGGAGATACTGTAGTTTTGGATCTGTAGGACTGAACAGGACTCTTTATGGACGTCAACAGTTTACTGATGGGGTAGATGTTAGGGTGGGTTAATTCAAAGCCCTAGATCTGGACCTGAGAGGTATCTGACCTGTTCAACCTGCTGGCTCTCCCTCTTTCATGCCCTCTGGGGATGGCTCACCAGCCACCCCTGTTACCAGGGACACTTCTACTCTGCTGCCCAGGAGAGAAGATGGGCCTTCTCTCCCAAGTGCTGCAAGCAATTGAGGAGCAGGGACAGCTCTCCTGCTCTCATGACCTCAGGGCTAGCTCTCATATCTACCATTGGGGGTGGGGGTAGGGGAGTTGTAGGGGACCGGACTCATCTCTTCTTCACCCATATCACCTCACAGCAGATATTTTTCAGGGCAAGTTCTTCCAAGCTCACACGCTCAGGGCCAGGTTACTCATGCCTCTACCAACAAGGTCAATTCTACCCTGCTACTGCAGCAAGTGAGGGGCAGGGCCAGCTTCATGCTTTCATGACAACAGGACCAGATATTCTGCCTGTTTCAGGTGATGAGGAGTGAGGGGAAAGGAGAGCATTTCTGCCTTGTCCATGCTACTGGATGAGAAATGAGTGGTAGACTCAGGTCTCCCATGCTCTCATATCCTGGAAAAGGAGCAGCTCACCTGAAAGGCCTAAAACGTGCAGGCAGTTATCCTGAGTACTGCAGCATGCTAAGATGGTGTCAGCTCTTCTGCTTTCATGCCTCCAGGGCCAGATTTCCTACAATGCGCATGTAAGGGGGAGGGCCACTTCTGCACAGCCCTCAGATATCAATAAGTCCCAGACAGATGCTCAGACGAGGAACGAGATCAGGGATATCATCCTGGCCTTTGGTGGTTAAAGACCCTGCTGCTGCATGGTCATGGACCCAGAAATTCCCCTGGTGGCAGCACAGTCTAGGAACCCACCATGGTCCCAGGTGGCATCACTACTCACATCAGGATGTTCATCACTGCCATCAAGTCTCCAGTTCTGCCTCTCTTCAGTGTGTCTACTTCTTTCTGTTTCTTTCTCTTCCATTTCTCCACCACATACTTGTTTTTTGGTGTGACTTAGGGCCACTGAGTGTCTGGGGTCATCTCAGAAGGGCTATGACCTGTGTGTGTATTATGGTGCCCAACAGGGTCCTTTCAGGCCTGGTTCGTCTCCCCACCCCAGGTCTGCATGCTGCCCTACTGATGGCCATCTCAGGGTATCTCCCTGCCCAATCCCCATGACACTCAGTCTGGTGGTCACCTTGGGCTCACTTCTTACCTGGTCTGCCTGGATGTTCCCATGTAAGGGTCATCTGTCTTGTACTCACTCCCTCCTGAGTCCTTAGTCCCAGGCAAGGTCCTTCTAGTCTCTGGTTTGCTCCCTGTCCTTGGAGCTCATCAGGGCCTGTGTGGCACAGGATTGGTCATCATCTCAGGCTCACTTTCTTCTGAAAATATTAGGCTCCTGATCATTCATTCATATGTTCATAGGTCAGAACACCAAACATAGACATAGCCTTGCTCCTCTCTGCCACCTACTAACTCACATGTCATTTGCAATGCTTCTAGGAACAGGTTTTTTGTTTTTGTTTTTATTAGATATTTTATTTACATTTCAAATGCTATCCCCTTTCCTAGTTTCCCCTCCCAAAATCCCCTATCCACTCCCCAACCCCCACTCACCAACCCACACACTCTTATTCCTGGTCCTGGCCTTCCCCTATACTAGGGCATAGAACCTTCATAGGACCCAGGGCCTCTCCTCCCATTGATGACCGACAGGCCATCCTCTGCTACATATACAGCTAGAGCCACAAGTTCCACCATGTGTTTCCTTTGATTGGTGGTTTAGTTCCAAGGAACTCTAGGGGTACTAGTTAGTTCATATTGATGTTCCTCCTATGGGGCTTCAGACCCCTTCAGCTCCTTGGGTACTTTCTCTGGCTCCTTCATTGGGGACCTTGTGCTCTGTCCAATGGATGATTGTGAGCATCCACTTCTGTATTTTTCAGGCACTGGCAAAGCAGAGGCCCTCAGGAGACAGCTATATCAGGCTCCTGTCAGCAGGCTCTTGTTGGCATCTGCCACAGTGTCTGGGTTTGGTGGTTTATGGGATGGATCCCCAAGTGGGACAGTCTCTGGATGGTCGTTCCTTCAGTCTCTGCTCTGAACTTTAGGGACAGGTTTTTTTTTATTGAACTAGAATTAAATCAATTTCTTCTCCATTTCCTCTTCCAGCTCTTACAAGGCACCCTCATCAAGCTCTTTTCTGTTAGTCCCATTCAAAAGTTGATAGGCTTTTGTATCATTATTATTATTGGCATGTGTGTGTGTGTGTGTATAAATTTGTAGATACAGGCTACTGAGTTCACTCTTTTTGTTTCTGTATATATGGTTTCAGAGTTAACCACTCTGAAATGGACAACCAATTAGGGGACTCATTGCCAAGAGAGACTAATTCTTCTCCCAGAAATCATTCGTTGCCTATAGTTTTGGGTTTTTTTGTTTTATTTTGTTTTCATTTTGTCTTGTTTTTGTTTTGTTCTGTTTTGTCTAGGGGTAGAACCCTGTGAGAAATTTCCCCTTCCTCAGTAATATGTGCACCAATATTACTAGTGTTCCAATTTTGTTCATGTGACCATTTCTAGGAGAGACTGCTTCATGTTTGACTTCCTGGTATTCTTCCTTCAGTCTTTCTGGCCATCTCTCATGATTTTCCTGAGCTACATACACATGCAGGAACTCTGATGTAGATGTAGCCACTGGAACTAGACTTCCCACCATTCTTGTTTGCTGTGTTTTATCCAGTTCCACTTATGTTGTAATAGTCTCTACTTGCTGTAAAGAGAGTAATTTAAGTCTTCGTATTTTAAAAAATATATTGTGAAAGGGCTGGAATTGAATTGATTGTAAACAAATGAATGCTTTTACAATGTAGTGCTAAGATTGTTAAAGTCTTTGGATTCCATAGTATGAATTTTGGATGTTTTTCTTCATTAAGCTTCAAGTGGACAGAAAGTATTGATTTGTTGTACTTTTGTCTTGTTTATATAATTAAAATGAAAATGAGCAGTAGCTTCTATGGGAAGCTACTTTCCTCCTTTTCTCCTTCTCCTTCTCCTTCTCCTTCTCCTTCTCCTTCTCCTTCTCCTTCTCCTTCTCCTTCTCCTTCTCCTTCTCCTTCTCCTTCTCCTTCTCCTTCTCCTTCTCCTTCTCCTTCTCCTTCTCCTTCTCCTTCTCCTTCTCCTTCTCCTTCTCTCCTCCTCCTCCTCCTCCTCCTCCTCCTTCTCCTCCTCCTCCTTCTTCAATTATACCATTATTTTTTCTATGCAGCAAACTCAAATTTGTAAGAGATGTGAAATAAGCCGCAGAAAGTAGTCTGTAATAGCTCGGACATAGCTCATTTGATATAAAAACACAATCTGGAAAGTGATCTGGATAACTAGAAGTAATAAAAGGAACTCTCCGAAAAGTAATGTTATTTTACACATAAAGGTCCCTTGAAGTATCGGCAGGAAGATTCATTTAACTGGGTGGTTTGGTGCCCTAATGAAAGTGGAAGTACTCTGCAATATGACAGAAGCCAGGCTAAAATACAAGGCAGATCACAGCATACTAAAAAGGATGTGAATGCACGACTTTGCTCCACATAAATATTTATTTACAGAAGACATGGATATGAGAAACACATTCCAACAGCATCTCAAATATGTCATATTCAAGGCATAATATAGTGGTGTATGGCTTCTGACTGGCTCGCTGATGTAGGATTGAGAATTCCAGGGCAAATTCACTACTACCACTTCTAACTTTACCACCAAGTAATGAACTGAAACAATTTAAATTTGGCAGGGTAAGTAACATCCTGTTGACTTTGGGGAAAGGAAAACACAATTTGCTCATTCTGGTGCTAATACTATATTTGGGTATAAGAAAGCCTTTTGCACTTAGAGGACCATATGTGTGAATACCACTTTCCAAACTTTTCACGTGCATGAATTATTCAAGTGTTTATTGGTGCCCAGTCACTTATCTATTTATGTAGTCCTTAACCTTCTTCCACAAGGCACTTGGAAAGCATGATTAAGGAATATGTTTGAATTCTATCTTTGAATTTGGTAATCTGATTCTACCAAGCTTTTGGAAAGTCCTGCAAAAATTCAGTATGGAAGAGAGATTTCAGCTATGCAGATGTTCTACTTGAGTAGTGCCAAATGCCCGCTGGGAAGGTAGACATCTGGGGGCTTGAATCACAATGCACTCTTCTCATCACATTCCTTTGCGAGGCATACATTGTATCAATGGCAAGATTTTGTCCATCTGTTTACTTTCCTGGTTCACATGAATGCACATAGGACAGGGAAAATCGACATATATCTGATTTAAACTAGTATTCTCAAAATGAATGCTTTTAAAAATATTTTGAAACTCTTCCTCCAATAACAAAAACAAAGAAAATATATTCAATTCTATACACTGACATAAGAAAACCATTCCAAAAGACCTAATTTTCAGATTTCTTTTTTTTAAGACAGGTTATTTTCTTTGAATTATTATTTTAATTCATGGATTAGTGACAAAAAGAACGTTGGCTATGAAAAGATGCTTCAGTAATTGTACGTTTCCCTACAGACTGAAACAGTGTATCACATTGTACACATAAAAACATGAAAATGCTTTGAGATATTATTATTTTATATTGAGAAACAGTTTAATTATTTAGAGTGCAGTTTTATTTTCATATGCAGCCAATCATATTCTATTATTAAAAACTGTTGCTATGGTTTCCAGCTTGGAAAATTATATTTATTGTATTATGGCAACATATTGAAGATTTTGCTCCCACATTAAAAAGAAAAATTGTGAATAAAATTACTTTTCTAATAAACTAAATCATGTCATACAGATATATTTATAATTTGATCATATTAAAAATATTCTCTTGGTCCAGTTTACATTTTGAAATTTTTCGGGTTACAGCAAGAAGGAGATTCTTTGTCTTCATGTATTTCTGGTTTAGTTCTGACTCATCTTTCAGCTAGAACATCCAGGAACTCATTGCTGGTGGGATTGCATTGAAGATCCAGGAAGGACAAAGGGCGGTCTGCCATGATTCTTTTCAGTATAAAGGGAGGAGAGCATGAAAGAGAGAAGAAATGGACTGGGTATTTGTTAACCTGGAAGATCCTTCTTCAGGATGTGCTACTTATGATCCATCTAGCATCAGGGCTTTCCTATGCACCAACTATGTCTCTACTTTACAGAAATGTACAATGAGTATATTATTTCATCTCACTTTAACTAGTAGCTAGTTCATGGGTGAGTCAGAACATGGCTGATGAGATGGATTTTAGATACCCATTTCAGAACCTTGGAAAACACCTTTAAGAGAGGTTGAAACAATTCCCAGAAGTCAGAAACAGTAGGTGGAACTTGACTGGATAAGTGTCTTTTCCTGCGTTAGTTACAATTTTCCTGATGCGTGTCACTCTGATATCCTTTCTTTAGTCAGTGTGAACTTTAATGGTATAGATTATTAGGGTAAGTGTGATTGTGACCTATTTCTTAATTACATTTTGAATTCTACATTATTTTTCTCATTTTAAAAGATATTTTCTAATTAAGAAGTAGGAATGTTACAGGGAACCCATCAGAAATGACAACTCAGACAGTTTACAGCCAACTGAAAGTCTTTATTTTGGCAATCTGAGGATACACTCAGGTACCCAGCAACACAAGTGTTGCACTGAGAGTCCAGAGCATGGGAATTTTGAGTAAAAATCCACATCTTAGCAACTCGTTCAATGGCGGTGTGTGTGTGTGTGTGTGTGTGTGTGTGTGTGTGTGTGTGTGTTGGGGGAATGTTTCCACAAGCAGGCAGTTTTATAGAAGCTAAGATAAGTTTACTGGTGAAGGCTGGGAGTATGTGGTATGTGTGCTGGGTCTGGCTGTGGTTCTATGTGGGATGAAAGGATGAGGTGGAGTTGGGGATGGATGGTTTCTTCAGGGTCCTTGTCTGGTTGTTAATGAATTTGGGGTGGGATGAGGTGAGGATGATTGTCAAAGAAAAAGCTCTCTGAGACAAGTTTGTGCACATACCCCTAGTCAGGGTGGGCTTGTACACATATACTTTATTTGGTGAGAACCAGGAACCAGGGCCACATATATATATGAACATTAGCGAATGGGAAGGGGGTTTTCTTTTTTTTGTTTTTGTTTTTTTTTTTTTTTGTTTTTGTTTTTTTTTTCGAGACAGGGTTTCTCTGTGTAGCCCGGGCTGTCCTGGAACTCACTTTGTAGACCAGGCTGGCCTCGAACTCAGAAATCCACCTGCCTCTGCCTCCCGAGTGCTGGGATTAAAGGCGTGCGCCACCACGCCCGGCTGGGGGTTTTCTTAAAGTAAGGTTTCATTGGCTGGGGCTTAAGTTACTGGAGATACCTCATTTACATAGAGAGGCATTCCAGGAAGTTGAAGGTATAATTTCTCCAGGGATTAAGTGACATTCCACAGAAAGAGTATGGGTCAAGCTCTCCAGAGCCGATAGAGAAGAGGAAGCTCCACTAAGAAAAGAAGGTAGTGACCATGCAATTGAAGATGCAGGACCATTCGTTCCACTTGGATAAGAATCATTAATTCAACTTATGCTGACAGTAAGATGTTCATCCATACACAACAAGTAAAAAGAGATTGATATCAATAATCCTTATGTCTCCTTTCTTCCCTTTCTTTGAGGTTTTCTCTGAAAATGCAAGGTTTTACATAATTACCACTGAGTGGTTGCATAAATGTCTTAGTTTGGGTTTTATTTCTGTGAATAGACACCAGAACTGAGAAAACTTTATAAAAGTTTATACAAGGCAGCATTTAATTGGGACTGGCTTACAGGTTCTGAAGTTCAGTCTATCATCATCATGGCAGAAAGCATGGTTGCATCCAGGCAGGTATGGCACTGGAGTAGCTGAGTGTTCTACATCTTCATCCAAAGGAATCCAGGAACTGTCTTCAGGCAGGTAGGTGGAGAGTTTCAAAGCCACCTCCATAGTGGAACATTTCCTCCAATAAAGTCACAGCTACTCCAACAAGACCACACCTTCTAATACTGCCACTTCCCGGCCAAGCACCTGCAAATCAACACGACATAAAAATAGCAAGTTTCTCCTAAGGCCATGAAAAAATTCTGTTTCATAAAATGGAAGTCTAGCCTTCTTTAATTCTGTAGTAGTCAACTCTCTTGGTGAGGAAATCAACTTGACTCTTCAGCCTATAAATAACATTTCCCCAAACACAGCTCTTTGTCTATCTGAGAACTGAGTTCTCTAAAGTTTTTATTCCCAATGAATAAAGGCTGAGGTGCCTAGGGCAGTTGCATCAGCTACCCTATCCCTACTTGGATTGGTACCAGTACTGAGCCCTTTTCAACACTGTTAACATTGAGTCAAGGCCAATAAAAGTTTTTACTCTTCTTTGTTATAGGCATATACCTGGAGAATAACGTAACTATTATACATATAATGGGGATGTGATTATCTAGTAAATTGGAAGAGAAAATTTAGTCCAACCATTAGCATGAAAAAGCCAGGTATTTGAGGACTTGATTCAGGTATTTTGTCCTTGGGAAAGCATCTGTAAAAAAATGTAATCTCTGAAGTCCTTTTTCTAGCCTACTCCAGAATCTGATTTACTATCATTCTTCCCCTAGACCCATATTATCCCACCCCTGGACCTCCGCTTTCTTAGGTCCACACAAGAAAGATAGACTTTCCTATCCCTGTTTTTTTCTGAATTCTCATGTCCAGGTTCAGGACTGATGGGAATTTTTTATCTTGGTTAGTAAACTCTGGTCAGTCTTATCTTTATGAGGTCTGTGGTGGTTTGTATACAAATGGCACTATTAAGTGGTATGGCCTTGTTGGAGAAAGTTTGTCACTAAAGGAGGGCCTTGAGGTCTCAGAAGCTCAAGCTAGGTCTGATGACTCACTTTCTCTTCCTTGTGCCTATGAATCTATATATAGAAATCTTGACTCTTTTCCAGCATCATGTCTGTCTACATTCTACCATGCTTCCCACTATGATGATAATGGACTAAATCTCTGAACCTATAAGCCAGCCCTATTTAAATATTATATTTCATAAAAGTAGCCTTGACCATGGTGTCTCTTTGCAGCCATAGAAACCATAACTAAGATAATATCTGTCCAAATGATGGGACCCTGTAGGTACAAAATAGTCCATCTGTCTAAGAGTTTTGGTGATACTGATGGTTTAATTAAAAATAAAATAAAATAAAATAAAATTAAAAAGCAAACAAGCTAACTCTGGATTAAAATCTTATACTCACAGTCTAAAGTCCAAATAATGGTCCATTTGTCATCATTTTTGATGATCTTTTTTGCCTTTTGCTTTTCAAGAGATACCAGTTACTTTGACAGCAGTTTAGGTGGCATGTTAACTAGATTGGGTCCCTTTCAGACAGGTTCCAAGGTCCAGGCAAGTATCCACTTTATATAAACCAATTTTCCAGGCTGAAACTGGTTGGCAGGCTCAGAGGTGGCAGGTGGCACGATTCTCTTCACAGTCTAGTCAATGTTCTGTCAAGTTTCCTGAAAAGCCTGTAAGAACTAGAGACAGAAGTGATTAGACATTTCTACCTGGAATATTTCAAAGTTTAGGAAGGATGGGAGGTGGTCTCCCAAACATAATTTCAAAAGGAGTAACCCCTTTTTGGAAATGTATATTGACTGGTCCTTAAGCCAAATAAAGGGGGGGGATTGGCCCAAACTTTCACCAGTTTCCAGAACCAATTTGGTGTTCTTTATGCTTTCTACCTGGCCTGAGTTCTGTGGTCTCTACACACAATGTGATTTGCTATGGACTGCCCTCAGTTGGGCCCTCGATCCGCAAAGGTACAGGTGGGCATGGAGTCAATGAAAAGGGTGACAAACAGACATGGACACAAGGGAGTGTTGTATCTGAATGTAATTTCTCAAAAGCAAGCACCAGACTTATAATACGGAAGAAAAACAAGAAAGCTAGATGAATATATCGCCAAAGTACACTGAGATGCATAATGGTTCTTTACACTAAGCAAAGAAAATGCATACATAAAAAGCTAGGGGGAGGCAGGCAGTGTTTACAACTGAGATAGGAACAGCCCTTATTTAAGATCAGCTAAACACAGGAGCCAGGTGAATGGTCTGATGCAATACTAGTCTATTGTTAAACCCACAACCAGGGGTCCTTTAGTAAATACCTAATTATGCTATTCCTCTGGGCCTAGTGAAAACATGTACCAGGGGAATTAAATTCTACTAACCCTTCCAAGAATAATACTTTAGTTCCTCCTAAAACCACAACCTACCTTCTACCTAGGCCATTGTAAATTCCTGTGTATGGGAGTGACTTGGCTATTGTTCTAAGTATTTACTATGTAGACTAGCCCTGAGATTTCTAGCTCTATTCAAGTAAATTGTAATGCCTGATTTCTTTCACTGTCTCTCTTATAATACTAGAGGTAACGTTGAATGTTACTGAATAGGTAACATCCTTACTGAATTCCAAGCTCAAGGTCGGCTCAAGGACTGCCTAGGACATTGGAATACTGGTAGAGGCCAATCTAACTTAGCTATATGTCAAAATCAATCCATAAAGGCACTTATAATAAAACAATACTGAAAGAAAGCACACAGATCCATACACCCAACTAACTCGGGGACAAGTTTGGAGCATTTGGGCTATGGGAATGCTAAGGTTCCAGAAGGCGAAGTTTCTATGAAACTCTTTGCCTCAGGACTGCATCCAGGCTTGTAGACCTGTCACACAGAATTCACTGGAGTGGGTGTGGCAGTGATTTCCTATTAGTATGTAATACCTCTGTCAGATTTTGAGACACTTTGGTTGTCAAGGCCTCAGAATCATTGGACTCCAAAGCTAGGACAGTCCAAACCTAGGAGTAATTACCTGAAGAAGTTTCTTAGTTACTATTATAACAGCCTCTGTTCTGATGTTTGGTCTCTACCCATTATGAGAATGTGTTTACAAACACCAGCCAATATTTATAGTGAAAACCAGTAAGCAGGATTTCAGTAAAACTGAAGTCCAACACCCAGTGTCCCAAAACCCATTTATCTATGCCTGGATCCTTTATAGAATCTTCCCACCCAATTTGGGTATTATCTGAGCTCATGCAGCACATCTAAAACTGGTATCTTTAATCAGGATTTTCAAATTTGGAACATAATATCTGGTCTGAGGAATTCAGCTGTTTCTGTGGCTCCTCAGTGGGTGGCTTAGTGGAGATTCATAACCAGTAGTCTGATAGTATCCATCATCCTTGTTTTTACTGTTTTGTCATTTCTTGTTTAGCATAGTCAGCCTAGCCTTGGGAAATCCTTTAAGCTGGGTTCAGTAGGGCCACTAAGAATTTGAATGCCACACAGGTTTTAGGACCACTTCCCCTGTGGTCAAGTCAGGTGCTTGTGGGGAATTCCCTTTCTGGTGCCATTTCTGGTAGACACCCTCTTGGATAACCAGTTAGTTTCCAATAAGAAGTTAGATCCCCCTGTCTCTTCTCTTCTCTTCTCTTCTCTTCTCTTCTCTTCTCTTCTCTTCTCTTCTCTTCTCTTCTCTTCTCTTCTCTTCTCTTCTCTTCTCTTCTCTTCTCTTCTCTTCTCTTCTCTTCTCTTCTCTTCTCTTTTCCCTTCCCTTCCCTTCCCTTCCCTTCCCTTCCCTTCCCTTCCCTTCCCTTCCCTTCCCTTCCCTTCCCTTCCCTTCCCTTCCCTTCCCTTCCCTTCCCTTCCCTTCCCTTCCCTTCCCTTCCCTTCCCTTCCCTCCCCTCCCCTCCCCTCCCCTCCCCTCCCCTCCCCTCCCCTCCCCTCCCCTCCCCTCCCCTCCCCTCCCCTTTCTTCTTCTTCTTCTTCTTCTTCTTCTTCTTCTTCTTCTTCTTCTTCTTCTTCTTCTTCTTCTTCTTCTTCTTCTTCTATTCCCCTACTGGAGTGCTTGGGTGAAAGCTGAAAGCTCTGCATATTTATCTGAGGTACCCCTGACTAAGATCATGCCCAGATGGTCTTATCTTGAATCACTGACACTGCCTTTGCATACCTGATTCTGTCTTGGATGAAACTGCTCATCCATCAGTGAACAATACCGGTGTCATCTGTGAGACATTAGTCAATTCAGGCCCTAATAGACTGGATCAACTTAGTTACCTCCAGACAGTCATGCAAGGGACCCATGGGGTCATCTTCTTCTGGTAGCAGGATTAAGGGCTGATATCCCATGGTATATTAACAGGGTTTGTTTTGTATTGGTACATTCCCCTCAAGAGAACCTCAACAAAATGGGGGAAAAGTCAGGAACAATTTGTTAATTTGTCAGCTTCTTTAACCAGCATGGGGGGTGGGATCTATGGTCTTTATACCTGCTGGCCACCCAGCTAAAACTGGGTCAAATCTCTTGGACAGATATACTATTGGTCTTTTTCAGGGTCCCAGAGTTTTTGTGAGGACTCCATAGGCAATGTCTCTGGTTTTATCCTCATACAAGTTGAACAGCTTAGTAATGTGTGGGAGAGCCAGGGTCACGGCAGACATCAGATTCTTTATTTATCCCTGGAAGGCTCTCTGCTCAGTTTCAGTCCATTCCAAAAGCTGTGTACCCCAGTGATGTTATAGAGGGGCCTGACCATCTCTGCAGTACTAGCATCCACAGTCAGCAGCATCCAATTGTCTCAGGAAGTCTTAAGTACAAGAGTTCTTTTGATGTGGGACATAGACTTGTAAGATGGCAGAAACACTGTCCTGGGATCTAACATCTTTCCATCCTTTATGATATAGCCTAGCCATATGACCTGAGGACTGTACAATTGAGCTTTCTTGGCTTAACAACTGTACCCCAGGGCTTGCAGGGCTTCTAAAACAGGCCTGTCCACATTCCTTCTTAGTGGTTGGAATCATGGAGGGGGTGGCTTCTGCACACCAAAGTAGGGCACTTTATGGACATTTTGTCTAAATTCCAACAGATTTGCACTCAGGGTTCCATCAAATGAAACTGGTAGTTCCTGGACCCATTGGTCTATCATTTCCATTCCCTCTCTTGTCTGTTTCCCAGACTGTTGTTGGTTAAGTCTTTTCTGCTGTAAGCATTCTGAGCAATTTCTAAAAGTTGATACCCCCTCATCCTTCCAAATTCTTCTAATTTTGGGAGAGTTCTTTTTATGTATGGGCCTAATTACATATAAAAGGTATTATTATTGATTTGCTAGTTGGAGGGGGGACAACTGGGTCTATGTAGGTAAATATATAATATGTCTCACAGAGCCTGCTAAGTAACCCAGCAGATGATTCATCAGATCCTAGAGTGAACTGAATTACCTTAAGTTAGTTTGTATGATTTCTGGCTATCCTTTTAATTCCCCCAATAATGTTTTTTGTTTGTTTGTTTACCCCACTACCACCACCTTGGGTAAAAGCATCCAATAACCTCTTGCCTTAAAACAGACTAATAAGGGCCTGTGGCTTCTCCAAAACTCCTAAAACCAGCTTTAGGTCTTCCAATTATATGAATCACTGGTAGAGAAGTATAAACCATAAACAGGAAAGGAGCTAAACGTCAATACTCTTTCTATTCCTTTCACATGTAACTTTCACTCTATTGGAGTAACTACTTCCCCATTCCTCAGGCACAGCCAGCTGTTTTGCTAAGGCAGGCAGTGGGGAGCAGAGAAAAGGCAGCTTAGGGACCCATTTCTTCTCTCTTTGTGCTCTTAGGCCCTCCTGACCTCCATACAGAGAATAGAACCATGACCACAGGCTGTAGTCAGGTGTTTAAACAGCCAGTGGTGAGTGTTTGGAATCATGAAGAGGGGAGGAAGATTTTGTCTGGTGGGACTAAGAGAATAGAGGGAGATTTGGGGTTTCTCTGGGTGACCTACCTGGGCCAAAATGATTTGGGTCTCTAACAAGAGAGCACAAAACTTAAACAGATGCATGTATATGTTCGTGCATGCATGCATGCATGTATGTGTGCATGTTTGTGTGTGTGTGTGTGTGTAAGTGTGTGTGTGTGTGTTTTACACCAGAGAAAAATCATTGGTTATTACAGGGAAACTGGCAGCTACCACAGAAGCTCAGGACCCTCAGGAAAGCAGCTGTCCACCATGGTACATGTACTGGTTAGTTTTGTGTCAACTTGACACAGGCTGGAGTTATCACAGAGGAAGGAGCTTCAGTTGGGGAAATGCCTCCATGAGATCCAGCTGTAAGACATTTTCTCAATTAGTGATCAAACGGGGAGGTCCCCATGTGGGTGGTGCCATCTCTGGGCTGGTAGTCTTGGGTTCTATAAGAGAGCAGGCTGAGCAAGCCAGGAGAGGCAAGCCAGTAAAGAACATGGCCCCTCCCTCCATGGCCTCTTCATCAGCTCCTGCTTCCTGACCTGCTTGAGTTCCAGTCCTGACTTCCTTTGGTGATGGACAGCAATGTGCAAATGTAAGCCAAATAAACCCTTTCCTCCCCAGTTTGCCTCTTGGTCATGATGTTTGTGCAGGAATAGAAACCCTGACTAAGACAGTACACTTGCCACTGGAAGGGAGCTAAACAACATTATTGGGTAGTCTGTCATGGCCTGTGAATCTGTGGAAGATCCTGTGCTGTGTTTCGTGCACAGCTGTGGTTGCAGTCTTAGGACAGTTCATTCCATCCTCTATTTTAGATCTGTTTCTCCAAGCAACAGAACTGACAGAATCACACACACACACACACACACAGAGAGAGAGAGAGAGAGAGAGAGAGAGAGAGAGAGAGAGAGAGAGAGAGAGAGAAGAGAAAGAGAGACATAGTAAAGACAACGAGTGGTGGCCACCCATATTCAGAAATCCAAGCATACCAAAAGTTCTCTCCTCTATTTTAGATCTGTTTCTCCAAGCAACAGAACTGACAGAATCACACACACACACACACACACACACACACACACACACACACACACACACACAGACGAGAGAGAGAGAGAAAAAAAAGAGAGAGAGAGACATAGTAAAGACAACGAGGGGTAGCCACCCATATTCAGAAATCCAAGCATACCAAAAGAATGCAGTGATGTCTCACAAAGTTCTGGAACAAGGGTTCTATGGCCACCACCAATATTCCCTCATGTGTCCTACCAGATGGTACCTCCTATAAACCAAACTTGTCTCTAGGGGTATTCAGACAAGATCACTTTGATTTTCTTCTTTTTTTTCTTTTGGATGGTGGCGTTGGATTGCCTTCAGAGCTCTCAATAGCAGCAATTACTCAGAGATTTTCCTAGGGCCCTGGAGCCTCTTATGATGAACACCCCCACAGGAATCCTCTCCACCTTTTTGTTTATCCCCATCCCTGGGGGTCCTGGAGCCCCTAAATGCCAGAATCAAGTCTCAGGGAATCTCCCTGGGGCCTCCAAAATGTTATAGCAAGGCTATCATTTAGGCATAGTATATAGCCAAATAAGTTTTTATTCCAGTTGGCAGGAGCTACACTTAGGAATTTGGGGACTAAAAGCACTGATTACCCAGAGAATTGGGTTTTTGAAGGCAGAAACTATGTACTGGCATCTTGCTCAGTAGCTGTAGGGTACAGGGTGCTTTGTACAAGCAGGCAGTTTACAGAAGCTAAGTTAAGTTAAGTTATCCTGGTATCTTATCCTTTGTTCCTTAAAGAGAATATGGTAATTTTTCAACAGGGTTTTTCATCAAGGAGATAGAATTCTAGTCAAGCCTAAAATGGCTTCAGCAAGAATACAAGATGGAGGAACCTCTGCACTGTCTTGACCTGTCACTTGGAAATACTAAGATGATTGTAACTGATGGAAGACTTTCGTGTCAGCAGCTGTTCCAATAAGCAAATTAAATAATTAACTTAAATTAAATTAAGCAAATAAATAATTAAATCAAAACTATAGAACTGACATTTGAAAACAGGTATCTTTCAATGTTTCATTGAGCTTTACTGATGCTGACAGTGAACACAAATAATTTAATTTTTAATTATTTACAAAATGCCAGACATGATGCTAAGGGTCAAACTATAAGTTAATGTATTCAGTCCACAAAGCAGTATATACATTTGGTAATGTATTCCTTATAACTTAAAAAAAAAATCAAGTTTGTTCAGTGAACACTGAGATGGCTCTGTGGATAAACCAAACCTTGCAACTGAATTCAAAAACTGGTAACTGAATTCTGTCTTGAGAAACTATAATTTATCTCAACCAATACACCATGGAATATGAAGCACACACACACACACACACACACACACACAGAGTAATACCATTACATGCATAAACATTAGCAGTTTTTAAAACTCATGTTATAAAATCAGTAGCAGGCAAGAGTTTCTAAACATTGACTTGTATAACTCATTGCTCCTTACAACAAATGTAAAAATGAATAATTAGTCATTTACCTACCTTTTAAGACTAAAAAATTAGATGAATGATAAACTGGAAAAATAGAATCCATCAGGTCTATGTACCCCACTGTCTTTCTTCAAAGCCATGTAATGGATCAACTATCCTCTGGGCATACGTGTTATTTCCCTTGTCATCTGTCACCTGCTGTGACTGCTGAATGGACTCTCACACAGGATAGTGGCTGTTGCCTTTCCTCCACTGAGGAAGGAAAGGGGCTTATGATACCCACCTCACTTCAGTGTTACATAGACAGCTAATTTCTGCTAGGGGTAAATAAAGACTTTTTTCCCTTTCAGTGGCTTCTTTTCATGAGTTGTGTCCATACCTGAAAATAAGCCTATTTAAACTCATTATTTTATCAGCAATATTTTACTAGACTCATCCTACCCCTTCCTCTTCTCTCACCTTCATACCTAAGGTGAGAAGGTGTTTTCCCCTAGTCTTCTCAGAAAAGTGTAACACTTCACAAAATCAAAACAAAACAACAAAACCAAAACAATAACGGTAGCAACAAAAACAAAACCCAGAAAAGAGAGTTACATTGTGAATGTGAAGAATAGAGTCAGGCTGATAGATATAATATCTACTACAAAATACAGTCATTGGGCTTGTCATTTCCAGCTAAGGCAGCTAACCAGGACCAATTTGACTTCACAAGACACATTTCTGGAAAGGAACATTTCTCATTTCCCATTTTTGAACCAGCTATGTGTTACAATAAGACCTGTAGTAAGACCTATGTGTTACAGTAAGACCTGTAGTATCATCTGCCTCTACTCCACAGTTTCTGTGATTGTCTACTGCCTTGCAACACCTTAGCTGGAGAGTAGAGAGGTACACTCAGTTCAGGAAATACACTTTTAAGATGTTTCAGAAGAGAATGTACAGAAAAAGGAAGTACAATTTTGGTTACTTATAATTTTGAATTATGTCTGTGAATACTAGTAACCCATAAATCACGAGTATATCAATACTTTCTCTGTACCTCACTACAGGAAAGTAAAAATATAGCAGAAATCATGATAAATTTTTCTACGTGAATGTACATAAGTAATACATAGTTAACATATACAATTTTACAAATCATTGCCTAGCATAAAATCAGTAAGGGATTCTAAGATTTCATAATATAAGTATAATGCCTGAAATGCAAATTTATATTTAAAATTCATGAACAAATGGAAGAACAAGAAAATTACTATCCAAGTAACTGGGTGATATGTCAACATAAGGGGAACACAAGGAAGAGAAATCAAATACAAAAAGCTCTTAATTCTGAAGGACCTTGAAAATCCACTAAACAAGAAAAATAATGCAGCATTTAAAAAATATTATTCTTTTTATAGAGGTGTGTTCTGACTTTATACCAACTCTATTTTGTGAGGTCAAAAGAACAAAAGACAATTGCAGACCAAATTCTCTGTTAAGAGGATGAAGCAAGGTGAAAAGTAATTACAGGTATTTAAGTACGTGTTTTGTTTTTGTTTTTGTTTCTTGTTTTTGTTTTTTGTTTTCATTTTTCTTTTTATTGGATATTTTCTTTATTTTCATTTCAAATGTTTTCCCCTTTCCAGGTCTCCCCTTTGTTTTTTTGTTTTGTTTTGTTTTTGGTTTTTCGAGACAGGGTTTCTCTGTATAGCCCTGGCTGTCCTGGAACTCACTTTTTAGACCAGGCTGGCCTCGAACTCAGAAACCCACCTGCCTCTGCCTCCCGAGTGCTGGGATTAAAGGTGTGCACCACCACGCCTGGCTTCAGGCCTCCCCTTTGGAAACTCCCTATCCTACCTCCCCTCCCCCTGCATCTATGAAGGTGGTTCCCCGACCCACCCACCTGATCCCTTCTTCCTGCTTTGACATTCCCCTACATTGGGGTATTGAACACCCTCAGGCCCAAGGGCCTTTCCTCTCACTGATGTCCAACAAGGCCATCCTCTGCCACATATGTGGCCAGTACCATGGGTCCCTTTATGTGTATTCTTTGGTTGGTGGTCCAGACCCTGTGAACTCTGGCCTGCTGACACTGTATCTCCCTCCATGGGGCTGCAACATCCCTCAGCTCCTTCAGTCCTTTCTCCAACTCTTCCATCGGGGACCCCTCCGCTTCACCCAATGGTTGGCTGCCAACGTCCACCTCTGTATTTGTTAGGCTCTGATGGAGCCTCTCAGGAAACCATCATCTCAGGCTTTCATCAGCAAGCACTTTGCAGCATCCACAATAGCGTCTGGGTTTGGTATGGGATGAATTCCAGATGGGGAAGTCTCTGGATGGCCTTTTCTTAACTCTCTGCTCCACACTTTGTCTCCGTATTTCCTCCTGTGAGTAATTTGTTCACCCTTCTAAGAAGCACTGAAACACCACATTTTGGTTTTCCTTCTTCTTAGGCTTCATATGGTATGTGAATTGAATCTTGGGTATTCTGAACTTTTGGGCTAATATCCACTGTTCAGTGAGTACATACTATGTGTGTTCTTTTGTGACCTCACTCAGGATGATATTTTCTAGTTCCATCCGTTTACCTGAAACTTTCATGAAGTCATTGTTTTTAATAGCTGAGTAGTATTTCATTGTGTAAATGTACTAAATTTTCTGTATCCATTCCTCTGTTGAGGTACATCTGAGTTCTTTCCAGGTTCTGGCTATTGTAAATATGGCTGCTATGAACATAGTGAAGCATGTGTCCTTATTAAAAGTTGGAACATCTTCTAGGTATATGCCCAGGAGGGGAATTGCTGTATCTTCCAGTAGTACTATGTCTAATTTTTAGAGGAACTGCCAGGCTGATTTCCAGAGTGGTTTTACCAGCTTGCAATCCCACCAGCAATAAAGGAGTGTCCCTCTTTCTCCATATCCTCGTCAGCATCTACTGTCACCTAAATTTTTGATCTTAGCCATTCTAACTGGTGTGAGGTGGAATCTCAGGATTGTTTTGATTTGCATTTCCCTGATGACTAATGATGTTGAACATTTCTTTAGGTGCTTCTCATTCATTCAAATTTCCTCAGTTGAGATTTTCTGTTTAGCTCTGATCCCCATTTTTTAATAGGGTTATTTGGTTCTCTGGAGTCTAATTTATTGAGTTCTTTGTATATATTGGATATTAGCCTTCTATCAGATGTGAGATTGGTAAAGATCTTTTCTTAATCTGTTGGTTGCCATTTTGTCCTATTGACAGTGTCTTTTGCCTTACAGAAGCTTTGCCATTTTATTAGGTCCCATTTGTCTACTCTCGATCTTAGAGCATAAGCCATTGGTGTTCTGTTCAGGAACATTTCCCCTTTGCCCATGTCTTCAAGACTTTTCCCCTCAGTTCCTGTGTCCTGAGGGTTCTGGGTGGGTCCCTCTGATCAGAAGTGGTGGTCTAACCTGCACTCATAGGCTTGTCAGCACTCCTGGGAGGCCAGCTCTCTCCCGGCTGTATTTGTCTGTGTTTTAATGATAGTAAAAAGAAATAAAGGAAAGGAAAGAAATATCATGGGATGCAACTGAACTTAACAATGAATATTGGGAACTTCCTATTTTCTGTAGGTATCTTCAGTTTAGCAAAAGTTAAAAATATTCTATGGTTACATTGCTTACATTGGAAATTTTGGAGGTTCAAGTTTTTTGATAATATTCCATCGTATCTTGCTTGTCTGAAGAGAAATCCTTCATGGAACAGTTTTATGGCAGTTATTCTCCCAACACAATGCCATATTAAGATCTGTGAGTCAATTGTGACCTCACAGAACCACATACAGTTAGACTGTATTTGCAGCTGAAAATATTTTTGATACCCACAGTCTGATTTATAAGAGATATGATTTAAAGGAGATAAAATATGTCCTCATCCAAAATTTATCAAAGTTTTCAATCAACTTAGATTTCAGTGGGTCTCAGATAAAGATTTTCTTTACCTTAATTCATACCTTTGTGTCAATGGGCAAATATGCTCAAAGAGTTTGATATCCAAAGAAAAGCACTGGTATAAAGAAATCACTAAGTTCCTTTGCAACCCATATGGTTTGAATTTCACATTTGGTGTTAAAAATGCGGTTTTACTGCCCTTTTTTCTTCAGTAGGAGGTCACTTTGGGATTGATGTTGGAATAAATCTTATTTTAATGTGATGCACAGAGCATCTGAGGACTGAAAGATGGAAAAGTCACCTTTCCCTTGAGCATTTCCACTGTTTACCACCTCTGAGCTTGTGGATATCTTACATATGGAGTTTATTTCTCTAGCTCTTGTTATTTCTTCTTGATCCCTTTCTCTGCATGAAACCTTGGTCAGGTTCAAAGAGAATACCTTTAAGGTGGGAATATTCCCATTACTGATCTCAAACAAGTTCATCATGTGGAATGAACACCTTAAAGTTTAAGATAGAAGAAATTGTCTCCAAAAGGAATCCACAAAAGCTTCATAAAACTGAGCAAAATCAATGAAGGAGGTACCTCCTTCAATCCATCTGCAAGCCAGTGCTATTTTCACCGAGGTATGTTAAAGACTGGAGAGGAGGGAATTTGTCTTTGCCAACTCTGACTCTCTGTTGTTATCTATTTTTACAGCCAACACTCTGTAGGGGGAAACGTAACCTCTAAACTTTCTGAAAAGATGAGATAAGAACAAACTATCCACCAAGGTAAACTTCAATAAAGAGAAATAACAAAAATAGAGTGAACTTAAAACACTTTTTTAAAAATCTCAATCTGATGCATGCTTGTACATCTGAGGACATGGCAGCTTGTAAATGTGGCATAAAATAAACAGGCTGTCACTTAGAAACAGAATACTTACTAACCCTGGATAAATGATGCAAGTTCAGCCCAAGCACAGGGTCTGGGAGTCTGGCCAAGAAAATGATCTCACGGGTCTAAAGCATGATTTGTGTTTCACATAATGTGAACTGGCGTTCATTACCTTGTAATCAATCTGCAGATTAGAAAAAAATTATTTATGGTACAATTAAGTGGGAGGGAAGGTGTACCCTATATGTACATATGGGAGAACTGAGGGTTTCTGACAGGATCATAAAGCATCAAGAGACTCTTGACGGTGGTAGGACCTCAGAGGTAACCTGCTGTGTTATGAGTTCCTCCAGTATCATGTGTCCATATTTGTAACCGACTCTTGGTTACACTTTTGATATAAACTCTATGAGTTTTCCATTCCAGTACAGAAATGGATGAAAGTGTCTGGACTTTGAAGCATTATTTCTAAAGTGGTTTTAGAAAGTAGATTCTCAGAGATGTGAATGATTAGTTTTGAAAGGAGAAGGAAGACTGTTCTACCCTTTAATACTAACACGTAGTATGATTTTTGTGGGAAGATAATTATATAATACTTCCTAACTTGTTAATATAAAACTCTCTTAATTCGGGTAAAGAGAAATGAAGGGAGGCAGGTGGGAAACAGGGGAGGGAGGAAGAAAGGGAAGAGAAAGGAAAAGAATGACTGTTATTTGGCAGAGCTGGTAGGTGGAACTTTCTAGAACTTTCACTCGCACACAGGCACATCACTGCTTTTCAAAGGATCTGAGGGTTTCTGTACAAAGGTAACTCCACATATACTGATGCCCTAGTATCACTGGACAGAGTTGTCCATCTTCAGCCAAAGTCCTTTCAGGAACAGAGGCTTCTCTTCTCAGAGACAGGTCATCAGATAAGGGTCCTTCCCAGTGAGCTAGCTTCCTCTGGCCCTGTCCTGCATGTCCCTCATTTAGCAAACCAATTAAATTACTCCATAAACAAAAGAGCTTTGCTATAGTTGCAAAATCCCAAGGCTGGCCCTCCCTACAGAGTCAGGAGCTAGAAATCCAGAGCTCAAGTGGCAGCTCCAGTTTCTTTTGTGGAAAAGGCCACTAAGAGATTTGGTAGCTCTTGCTAATACTGGCCTTGCTCTACTTTGGCGTGATTTATTCATGAAGCTTCCTCTCCTGAATGCTTACCTGTCCCACTGTTGAGGCCCAAACAACAAACCTTAAAATATAAAGATTATAGACCTCTAAAATATACCAACAATCCAAAAGTTAGTTGTTAAAAATGGCACTTTCCATTCACTTTTGAAATAAATAATATAGGATTGACAGATAAGATGTTTCTTTGTCATCTTCTCAAGGCCTGCTTATCACCTCTGTTCCTAAAGGCACAGGCTCCTATGATTTTCACATATCACATCAGATTAAATATTTATTTGTTGTACATGTGGGGTGTGCACATACATACACCATGGTGTGCACATGGAGGTTGGAGGGGTGCCTGCTGTGTCATTTGGTTCTTGCTGTTTATAATGGCAGCACTTAAAGATACTATATATGAATATTTCATGAAACAGAAAGCTAGCTAGTTTCTCTCACAGTTGCTTTTAATGTCCTACTCAGATCAACATAGTTCATTTAATAGGTCAGTGGTTCTCTTTTTGAGTAGACTTATTTTTTATTGATATGCATATGTGTATGTCTAGGTCTATAAGACTATAAAAGCATGCTGGCTCCTCTGGATCAGGAGCCTGCTGTGGGTGCAGAAACATGGACTCTTGTCTTTTCAAACAGCTGGATACACTGGTGAGCCTACTCACCAATCCCATTCTGCTGGCTCTTATCTCTCTTTCTCAGTCCTGGGGATCAAACCCAGGGCCATCTATGTGTCAGTCACAGACTCTACCACTGACGTATCCACAGTTAGATCCAGTGTTTCTTATTCTCTGATGTTTCATATATGAGTGAAGCTCATGAGCTACTTCCTAGAATGAATTATAAGCTTTCTTTACCATGTGATACAGAATTACAAAGGAACTAGCTATGTTTGATATCAAATGCATTATGTCACTGTAATATTAAAAATGACTGAGTAACAAAATCTTATGGTTAATCTCTACTGCTCTCATGTGGAGGGAGTGATGAATGGACATAGGACATATAGATGTTGGTGGCAATGGAAGGATTACCTGAAAAATGTCCACGAGCTCAAAATTCTGGCAGGCCACACCCTCTGCTTTGTTCCTTGACTTTATAAGAATAGAAATTGCTAAATGTTCAGCTGATATTTAATGATTAAAAATGATGAAATTTTATTTCCACTCAAGTACAAGGGACTTCTGACGTATCTACATCTTCCATACTCTATACTTCCATTTATTACCTATGCATTGTTCTCCCTGCTTCTAAAGCAAGGCTCATGAATGTTTGATCTAGGAGAAGTTTAAGCTTGTAATTTAGTTACATTATTTTACTGCTTATGAGAATGCTGCCTATCGTTTAAAGAAGGACTTTTTTTTTTTAATTCCAACTTTTTAAAATTGCATTTTTCACTTCTAGGGTTGATTAAATACATATGAGCAAAGAAGGGACTTAATTTTCTTTTCTGTGGTGCCTTATTTCATGCTCAAAGATAACAATCTGGCATTTTTATTGTGCTCTTCCAAGAGCATGTGAAGTTGAAACTTCCTTGATGACACCAGGACTGAAAGCCCCCTTTTTGAGGGAGCCTGCTCTGTCCAAGAATCTGTCCCCCTTGTATTAATGAAATATTTTTTCATTTAAAATTTCTTCTTTCTTGTGGGTTAATTTTCTAGTTCCAAAGATTGTGAGCAGTTTGAAGACAAAGATCATACACATTTTTGCTTTTCTCTCTTTTTTCCAGTAATGCTTGGCAAAGTGCTGGTCATATAAATATCTCTGGGTGAAATTTTGCTATAATTGAAATTAATGGGTTATACTTTGGGCAATGTATTTTACTTTGAAATGTTTCCCAGTCTTAACAGAAAGTTTAAAACATAACTTATTTCTTAGTCTATTCTTTGTAATAGGCCCTATACAATGTTTTAAGCATATGGCATATTTCCCCATTCTGTATTCCAGTATATATTATACCTTCCAAATAATGGCTGTGATTTCTACAAGCTACACTCAGAAACCACATCCTTCTCAGCCTGTAAGATAGAAACTATCTTCTGCAGGGAAAATGAATGAGGGAAACCTCTGCTCCCATAGTCCAGCTTGTCACCTGCCTCTGTCTCTAGGGCTCGGTTTTCATGCAGTCAGGACATGCACAGACTATCAGGCTCTGGGGACCCAAGGGGAAACAGGGCTGTCTTGTCATGCTCCCCTTCTCTTCAGCTCAATTAGAGTCCCTCTGGCTTTAAAACTCTGAAAGTGAAAGTCAAGGAAACTTCTTCCATTAATACCCAAAAAGACTGCTCAGTGATCTTTGAGCAGATGGAGATTCTGTGCTATTAATCTAAACATAAGACAAGTGATGTTACTATAAAATATATTATGTTTTCATTTCTCTTAATCAGAAAACCAATTTTTGCTCATTCATAATTTTTTTACTTTTTAAGGTAACGTTAGACTTACAGATCTTCATACAAATAAAATGGAGTTTCTGCCTCCTCCTTACTTAGTTGCTCCTATTGTCAATGAGAACTAAGGAATGTACACTATAACACAATTCACAGCACTTCAGTGGCTTTCCATCATGCCCTCTTTCTCTTCCCAGATCCTAACATGCATTTCTGTGTGGGATCTCCTCATATGGCTTATTCTTCCGTGATATCTCATTTGTACATTAGGGTCTTTCATGATCTTGACACTTTTGAATAGGACAGCTAACATATTTTGTTGATGCCAGGTGCTTTTCTGTCATTCTCTTGTGATGAGACCAATGTGGGATTTTAACCAAGAATCAGATCAAATGTCCTACATACTCAGTGGATTATATCACCAGTAGGAACAGTAGCCTTTCCTTACTGGTGACTTGAAGATTGAACTACCTGATTTTTGTCCATTAGTTTGTTTTCCTTGTTTATTGTTTGTTTGTTTGTTTTTAGTGTTAATATTTTTCCATTTTAAAGATACTACAAAATATATTCTGACTGATCAGAGAGATAGTGTGAGAGTCTGAAAATATTTTCTTTTTCCATTGTATTCAGTTTTCATTAGTGAAAATTTCCCTGTATAGTTATTATTACATTATTCTGAGGGTGACTCTATTTCCTTCACTTCTTTTGAATGTTCCTGTCAATGTGGTTTCATTTACAGCTCTCCAATTTTGATCTTTGGGTTGGAACTCAATGTTATAACTACATATTTTATTCTGCTATGTGTTTCAGCCTTGGCCACTGAATCTCTATGAGATAGAGCTTTAAAGTGGCTTTAAAGTGTCCCATTCCTTTGAGAACTTAGTTTGTCATTGTCACAAGATGTTTCAGGCTCATCTGTTTATCAATGAGTTTTTTCCAAATGTCCATTTCCTTTGGTTGGTCAACACCTCTCAGAAATTAAAACACTTTTAAGTATGACAAATATGGCTCCCACTGTGCTCAAAAATACAACCTTTGTATCTGACCATGATGCGAATAGTTGTTGTGAGTCCTACAGTTGTTGCCTCACCCTAATGTTATAACTGAAATACAGTAAGACAACAAGATGGGTATGGTTAAAATAAATTTTATTTACAGGAAAAGGCAGTGGGTTGAATTTGGATCAGAAGACAATAGGTTGCCAACTAGGTTGCTAGAATGACAAGTCATGCGCTGATTTCACACCTTAGAACACATTTACAAAACAAAAATGCAAATTACTGTTTTCATTGTCACCATGAGAAATGGCCAGATTATACAGATATAGTACCAGGTGGAAATATAAAGAGTTCTGTTTTTAACTTTAAAAATCTTTTTTTTTTTATTTTGCTATGTTCAAATTATTAAAAAATGACTACAACAGTGATTACTTGCAGAAGATCTGCATAAGATTGTGCTCATTAGCTTCCTTGGAGGCAAGAGGAGTTCATGTGGCCACTCTCCCTGAGGACCTAGCCACACTTACTAGGTGTAGAAAGGGGGAGACAAAAATCTTCAGTGTGGTAAGATGCCCATGTTCTTGCAAATAAAATCTCACCTGCACTTTTGTAAAAAAAAAAAAATATATATATATATATATATATATATATATATATATATATATAATAAACTCACTAGATCACAACAAGAACAAAAAAGAAGAGGAAGAAGAAAGTGGGAAAAATAAAAATAGATAACAACAGAATAACGGGACAAATAAATCAAAATGTATCACACACACACATACATAAGGAATATATATTGTGTGTATGTGAAAATGATATAATGAGTTCCATTTTGTATACAATTAATATATGATGATAAATAAGTTAAACTGAAAATATGCTGCTGGAATTCTCTTATCTGAGATCCTTAAAATGTGCTAATTTAGTTGATTATATTCTTCCTTTTGATTGGCTCAAGGTAGATTAATAACAAATGAAACTGCACTCCCCTTAGAGTTCCTTAAGTGTCTATGTTGATGAACTAAACAGTTACTTTATTCTTCTCAATCCCGCTTTGATAGGTTCTGTTTTATTACTATCAAATAGTCCGGAGTCAGGCTTCCTCTCATAAAATTGAAGAACTGTGAATATTTTATGAAGTGGAAAATTAAGGGTTCTTTGGAAAGTCAATTGGATGGTGTTTTGCTGGGGTAAACATGTGAAAGAATGTTTTGTTAGAGTGGACACAAGTGTGAAAGATTAAAACATACTCCTGAAGGAACATTGCACTGAAGCAGACACAGGAGAGAGGATGATCTGCTAAAGCAAGCATGTGAAAGAACTCGTGATGAAGGATTCTTTGCTAATGACATGCGTGTATTGGTCTGCCTTGTGTAATGAGATGGATTTGTCAGGACTCCATAGAGAGAAATGCACCAAAAACTTCTAATGGTGTGCTGCAGTTTCTTTCAGTTTCTGTAGACTTGGTCTGATTGAAGAGTGATGCCTGCTGAGACAGATGCACGTGTTGAGGCAAGATATTGCTGAGGCAAGACATTTCCTGAGAGAGGCTGAGCCAAGTGTTTCTCTTTGTGTTCCTCCTGCTGACTTGTGTCAAGACTGAGGCCTGGATGTCAATGCTAGGTAGTGTCACAACAAGTGATTCGTGTTTGCTATCCCAACTCTATCCATTAAATGTTTGTGAGTTGATCAAGCTGCCACTGCTAAGCTGTGAAATGTTGATTTCCAGACAACACAGATGAGAGTTGCTCCAAAAATCTTTCTAAAAGGTCCATTTGCCCCTTATCCTTTTTTCCCCCCACTCCCTCTGGTGGGTAATGGGCTACAAGGAAGGTTAAAGCATTTTAAGAACCATCATTAAAAATATGTTTTGAGCCAGGCGTGGTGGCGCACGCCTTTAATCCCAGCACTCGGGAGGCAGAGGCAGGCGGATTTCTGAGTTCGAGGCCAGCCTGGTCTACAAAGTGAGTTCCAGGAAGCCCGGGCTATACAGAGAAACCCTGTCTCGAAAAACCAAAAAAAAAAAAAAAAAAAAATGTTTTGAAATAATTAGAGTTATAATTTTCTATATAAACTTGCAGTTGTCAAAAGAGCTAATGATGTCCTTAGGTCACAGTAGCAGGAGACTTTCTGAAGAACAATAGTGCCTTCCTTTTCAGCCTAATGTTTTAGTCAGGTGTGTCCAGTTTGAGCTGCCTTTACTGCCTGATTTAAGACACCTTTCCTATCACACTCTGTGGTGGAGACTGATGCTCAGTTGGAAAGGTAGCAAGGTCCTTCCAACCATAAGCATGGACAGTTTTCATTGTCTTTTACTCTGAATTCCACAATAATGTCCTCATATCCCATGGACCACACAGCAACAACTCTTCTTGTTTTGTTTGTTTGTTTGTTTTGTTTTGCTCTTGTTGCATTTTAAATACTTGGATGTTGTATCTCACTTCCTGCTTAGCTCATATATTTTTTTTTCCAATTTATTTTTTTTAATTAGGTATTTTCTTCATTTACATTTCAAATGCTATCCCCAAAGTCCCCCAGACCCCCCTCCCACTCCCCTACCCACCCACTCCCACTTCTTGGTCCTGGCATTCCCCTGGTTCTTTTTTTTTTTTTTAATATTTTTATTACATATTTTCCTCAATTACGTTTCCAATGCTATCCCAAAAGTCCCCCATAGCGCCCCCCCACTTCCCTATCCACCCATTCCCATTCTTTTGGCCCTGGCATTCCCCTATATTGGGGCATATAAAGTTTGCAAGTCCAATGGGCCTCTCTTTCCATTGATGGCTGACTAGGCCATCTTTCGATACATATGCAGCTAGAGACAAGAGCTCCGGGGTTCTAGTTAGTACATCATGTTGTTCCAACAATAGGGTTGCAGATCCCTTTAGCTCCTTGGGTACTTACTCTAGCTTCTCCATTGGGAGCCCTGTGATACATCCAATAGCTGACTGTGAACATCCACTCCTGTGTTTGCTAGGCCCCAGCATCATCTCACAAGAGACAGATATATTTGGGTCCTTTCAGCAAAATCTTGCTAGTGTATGCAATGGTGTCAGCGTTTAGAAGTTGATTATGGGATGGATCCCTGGATACGGCAGTCTCTAAATGGTCCCTCCTTTCATCACCACTACGAACTTTGTCTCTGTAACTCCTTCCCTGGGTGTTTTGTTCCCAATTCTGAGAAGGTGCACAGTGTCCACACTTTGGTCTTCATTCTTCTTGAGTTTCATGCGTTTAGCAAATTGTATCTTAAATCTTGGGTATCCTAAGTTTTGGGCTAATATCCACTTATCAGTGAATACATATTGTGTGAGTTCTTTTGTGATTGTGTTACTTCACTCAAGATGATGCCCTCCAGGTCCATCCATTTGGCTAGGAATTTCATAAATTCATTCTTTTTAATAGCTGAGTAGTACTCCATTGTGTAAATGTACCATAATTTCTGTATCCATTTCTCTGTTGAGGGACATCTGGGTTCTTTCCAGCTTCTGGCTATTATAACTAGGGCTGCTATGAACATAGTGGAACATGTGTCCTTTTTACCGGTTGGGACATCTTCTGGATATATGCCCAGGAGAGGTATTGCTGGATCCTCCGGTAGTACTATGTCCAATTTTCTGAGGAACCGCCAGACTGATTTCCAGAGTGGTTGTACAAGCTTGCAATCCCACCAACAATGGAGGAGTGTTCCTCTTTCTCCACATCCTCGCCAGCAACTGCTGTCACCTGAATTTTTGATCTTAGCCATTCTGACTGGTGTGAGGTGGAATCTCAGGGTTGTTTTGATTTGCATTTCCCTGATGATTAAGGATGTTGAACATTTTTTCAGGTGTTTCTCTGCCATTCGGTATTCCTCAGGCGAGAATTCTTCGTTCAGTTCTGAGCCCCATTTTTTAATGGGGTTATTTGACTTTCTGGAGTCCACCTTCTTGAGTTCTTTATATATGTTGGATATTAGTCCCTTATCTGATTTAGGATAGGTGAAGATCCTTTCCCAATCTGTTGGTGGTTTTTTTGTCTTATTGATGGTGTCTTTAGCCTTGCAGAAGCTTTGTAGTTTCATGAGGTCCCACTTGTCAATTCTCGATCTTACAGCACAAGCCATTACTGTTCTATTCAGAAATTTTTCCCCTGTGCCCATATCTTCAAGGCTTTTCCCCACTTTCTCCTCTATAAGTTTCAGTGTCTCTGGTTTTATGTGAAGTTCCTTGATCCACTTAGACTTGACCTTAGTACAAGGAGATAGGAATGGATCGATTCGCATTCTTCTACATGTTAACAACCAGTTGTGCCAGCACCATTTGTTGAAAATGCTGTCTTTCTTCCACTGGATGTTTTTAGCTCCCTTGTCGAAGATCAAGTAACCGTAGGTGTGTGGGTTCATTTCTGGGTCTTCAATTCTATTCCATTGGTCTATTTGTCTGTCACTATACCAGTACCATGCAGTTTTTATCACAATTGCTCTGTAGTAGAGCTTTAGGTCCGGCATGGTGATTCCCCCAGAGGTTCTTTTATCCTTGAGAAGAGTTTTTGCTATCCTAGGTTTTTTGTTATTCCAGATGAATTTGCAGATTGCACTTTCTAATTCGTTGAAGAATTCATTTGGAATTTTGATGGGGATTGCATTGAATCTGTAGATTGCTTTTGGCAAGATAGCCATTTTTACAATGTTGATCCTGCCAATCCATGAGCATGGGAGATCTTTCCATCTTCTGAGATCTTCTATAATTTCTTTCTTCAGAGACTTGAAGTTTTTATTATACAGATCTTTCACTTCCTTAGTTAGAGTCACGCCAAGATATTTTATATTATTTGTGACTATTGAGAAGGGTGTTGTTTCCCTAATTTCTTTCTCAGCCTGTTTATTCTTTGTGTAGAGAAAGGCCATTGATTTGTTTGAGTTAATTTTATATCCAGCTACTTCACCGAAGCTGTTTATCAGGCTTAGGAGTTCTCTGGTGGAATTTTTAGGGTCACTTATATATACTATCATATCATCTGCAAAAAGTGATATTTTGACTTCATCTTTTCCAATTTGTATCCCTTTGATCTCCTTTTGTTGTCGAATTGCTCTGGCTAGGACTTCAAGTACAATGTTGAATAGGTATGGAGAAAGTGGACAGCCTTGTCTAGTCCCTGATTTTAGAGGGATTGCTTCAAGCTTCTCACCATTTACTTTGATGTTGGCTACTGGTTTGCTGTAGATTGCTTTTATCATGTTTAGGTATGGGCCTTGAATTCCTGATCTTTCCAAGACTTTTATCATGAATGGGTGTTGGATCTTGTCAAATGCTTTTTCCGCATCTAACGAGATGACCATGTGGTTTTTGTCTTTGAGTTTGTTTATATACTGGATTATGTTGATGGATTTCCGTATATTGAACCATCCCTGCATCCCTGGGATGAAACCTACTTGGTCAGGATGGATGATTGTTTTGATGTGTTCTTGGATTCGGTTAGCAAGAATTTTATTGAGGATTTTTGCATCAATATTCATAAGGGATATTGGTCTGAAGTTTTCTATCTTTGTTGGGTCTTTTTGTGGTTTAGGTATCAGAGTAATTGTGGCTTCATAGAATGAGTTGGGTAGAGTACCTTCTGTTTCTATTTTGTGGAATAGTTTGTGAAGAACTGGGATTAGATCTTCTTTGAAGGTCTGATAGAACTCTGCACTAAACCCATCTGGTCCTGGGCTTTTTTTGGTTGGGAGACTATTAATGACTGCTTCTATTTCTTTGGGGGATATAGGGCTGTTTAGATCATTAACCTGATCTTGATTCAACTTTGGTACCTGGTATCTGTCTAGGAACTTCTCCATTTCATCCAGGTTCTCCAGTTTTGTTGAGTATAGCCTTTGGTAGAAGGATCTGATGGTGTTTTGGATGTCTTCAGGATCTGTTGTCATGTCTCCTTTTTCATTTCTGATTTTGTTAATTAGGATGCTTTCCCTGTGCCCTTTAGTGAGTCTGGCTAAGGGTTTATCTATCTTGTTGATTTTCTCAAAGAACCAGCTCCTTGATTGGTTGATTCTTTGAATAGTTTTTCTTGTTTCCACTTGGTTGATTTCACCCCTGAGTTTGATTATTTCCTGCCGTCTACTCCTCTTGGGTGAATTTACTTCCTTTTGTTCTAGTGCTTTTAGGTGTGTTGTCAAGCTGCTAATGTGTGCTCTTTCTAGTTTCCTTTTGGAGGCACTCAGAGCTATGAGTTTTCCTCTTAGAAATGCTTTCATTGCGTCCCATAAGTTTGGGTATGTTGTGGCTTCATTTTCATTGAACTCTAAAAAGTCCTTAATTTCTTTCTTTATTCCTTCCTTGACCAAGGTATCATTGAGAAGAGTGTTGTTCAGTTTCCACGTGAAGGTTGGCTTTCTATTATTTATTTTGTTATTGAAGATCAGCCTTAGTCCATGGTGATCTGATAGGATGCATGGGACAATTTCAATGTTTTTGTATCTGTTGAGTCCTGTTTTGTGCCCAATTACGTGGTCAATTTTGGAGAAGGTACCATGAGGTGCTGAGAAGAAGGTGTATCCTTTTGTTTTAGGGTAAAATGTTCTGTAGATATCTGCCAGATCCATTTGATCCATAACTTCTGTTAGTTTCACTGTGTCCCTGTTTAGTTTCTGTTTCCATGATCTGTCCATTGGTGAAAGTGGTGTGTTGAAGTCTCCCACTATTATTGTATGAGGTGCAATGTGTGCTTTGAGATTTACTAAAGTTTCTTTAATGAATGAGGCTGCCTTTGTATTTGGAGCATAGATATTCAGGATTGATAGTTCCTCTTGGAGGATTTTACCTTTGATGAGTATGAAGTGCCCCTCCCTGTCTTTTTTGATGACTTTGGGTTGGAAGTCAATCTTATCTGATATTAGAATGGCTACTCCAGCTTGTTTCTTCAGACCATTTGCTTGGAAAATTGTTTTCCAGCCTTTCATTCTGAGGTAGTGTCTATCTTTTTCTCTGAGATGAGTTTCTTGTAAGCAGCAAAATGTTGGGTCTTGTTTGTGTAGCCAGTTTGTTAGTCTATGTCTTTTTATCGGGGAGTTGAGTCCATTGATATTAAGAGATATTAAGGAAAAGTAATTGTTGTTTCCTGTTATTTTTGTTGTTAAAGTTGGCATTCTGTTCTTGTGGCTGTCTTCTTTTAGGTTTGTTGAGGGATTACCTTCTTGTTGTTTCTAGGGCGTGGTTCCTGTCCTTGTATTGGTTTTTTTCTGTTATTATCCTTTGAAGGGCTGGATTCGTGGAGAGATAATGTGTGAATTTGGCTTTGTCGTGGAATACTTTGGTTTCTCCATCTATGTTAATTGAGAGTTTGGCTGGGTATAGTAGCTTGGGCTGGAATTTGTGTTCTTTTAGTGTCTGTATAACATCTGTCCAGGATCTTCTAGCTTTCATAGTCTCTGGTGAAAAATCTGGTGTAATTCTGATAGGCTTGCCTTTATATGTTACTTGGCCTTTTTCTCTTACTGCTTTTAGTATTCTATCTTTATTTAGTGCATTTGTTGTTCTGATTATTATGTGTCGGGAGGTATTTCTTTTCTGGTCCAGCCTATTTGGAGTTCTGTAGGCTTCTTGTATGTTCATGGGCATCTCTTTCTTTAGATTTGGGAAGTTTTCTTCTATAATTTTGTTGAAGATGTTTGCTGGTCCTTTGAGTTGAAAATCTTCATTCTCATCCACTCCTATTATCCGTAGGTTTGGTCTTCTCATTGTGTCCTGTATTTCCTGGATGTTTTGAGTTAGGATCTTTTTGCATTTTACATTTTCCTTGATTGTTGTGCCCATGTTCTCTATGGTATCTTCTGCACCTGAGATTCTCTCTTCCATCTCTTGTATTCTGTTGCTGATGCTTGCATCTATGGTTCCAGATTTCTTTCCTAGTGTTTCTATCTCCAGTGTTGCCTCATTTTGGGTTTTCTTTATTGTGTCTACTTCCCTTTTTAGGTCTAGTATGGTTTTGTTCATTTCCATCATCTGATTGGATGTGTTTTCCTGTTTCTCTTTAAGGACTTCTACCAGTTTGGTTGTGTTTTCCTGTTTTTCTTTAAGGACTTGTAACTCTTTAGCCATGTTCTCCTGTAGTTCTTTAAAGTCCTTCTTGATGTCCTCTACCATCATCATGAGATATGCTTTTAAATCCAGGTCTAGTTTTTCAGGTGTGTTGGGGTGCCCTGGACTGGGCGAAGTGGGAGTGCTGGGTCCTGATGATGGTGAGTGGTCTTGGTTTCTGTTAGTAAGATTCTTACCTTTACCTCTCGCCATCTGGTAATCTCTGGAGTTGTTATAGTTGTCTCTGTTCAGAGGTTGTTCTTCTGGGGATTCTGAGTATCCTCTGTCAGCAGACCTGTACAGACTAAGTTCTGTGGAGTCCCGGAGCCAAGATGGCGCTCCCTGCAGGGCAGGTCACTGTTCTCCGGCTGGGAGGGTGTCGGATGTCTGCGGCCCCAAAAGGGTGCTGCCTCAGCGTTTCTGTGGCTCCCGCCTGTCCCAGAAGCTGTCTGCCTCTGTGGTCCTCACTCTGACCTGTACAGACTAAGTTCGGCGGAGTCCCGGAGCCAAGATGGCGCTCCCTGCAGGGCAGGTCACTGTCCTCCGACTGGGAGGGTGCCGGATGTCTGCGGCCCCTAAAGGGTGCTGCCTCAGCAGCTCTGTGGCTCCCGCCTGTCCCAGAAGCCGTCTGCCCCCGTGGTCCCCACTCTGACCTGTAGAGACTAAGCTCGGCGGAGTCCCGGAGCCAAGATGGCGTTCCCTGCAGGGCAGGTCACTGTCCTCCGACTGGGAGGGTGCCGGATGTCTGCGGCCCCAAAAGGGTGCTGCCTCAGTGGCTCTGTGGCTCCCGCCTGTCCCAGAAGCTGTCTGCCTCTGTGGTCCTCACTCTAACCTGTAGACTAAGTTCGTTGGAGTCCCGGAGCCAAGATGGCGCTCTCTGCAGGGCAGGTCTCTGTCCTCCGGCTGGGAGGGTGCCGGAAGTCTGCGGCCCCAAAAGGGTGCTGCCTCAGTGGCTCTGTGGCTCCTGCCTGTCCCAGAAGCCGTCTGCCCCCGTGGTCCCCACTCTGACCTGTAGAGACTAAGCTCGGCGGAGTCCCGGAGCCAAGATGGCGCTCCCTGCAGGGCAGGTCACTGTCCTCCGACTGGGAGGGTGCCGGATGTCTGCGGCCCCAAAAGGGTGCTGCCTCAGCGGCTCTGTGGCTCCCGCCTGTCCCAGAAGCTGTCTGCCTCTGTGGTCCTCACTCTAACCTGTAGACTAAGTTCGGCGGAGTCCCGGAGCCAAGATGGCGCTCTCTGCAGGGCAGGTCTCTGTCCTCCGGCTGGGAGGGTGCCAGAAGTCTGCGGCCCCAAAAGGGTGCTGCCTCAGCGGCTCTGTGGCTCCTGCCTGTCCCAGAAGCCGTCTGCCCCCGTGGTCCCCACTCTGACCTGTAGAGACTAAGCTCGGCGGAGTCCCGGAGCCAAGATGGCACTCCCTGCAGGGCAGGTCACTGTCCTCCGACTGGGAGGGTGCCGGATGTCTGCGGCCCCAAAAGGGTGCTGCCTCAGTGGCTCTGTGGCTCCTGCCTGTCCCAGAAGCTGTCTGCCTCTGTGGTCCTCACTCTAACCTGTAGACTAAGTTCGGCGGAGTCCCGGAGCCAAGATGGCGCTCCCTGCAGGGCAGGTCACTGTCCTCCGACCAGCTCATATATTTTTGAGTTGACCTCCTTTAAAAAAAAAGAACTTTTTAAAATATAAGTACATAAAACTCAACAAATTTGCAAAGTCCTATCTTTCTTCAGGACTCTAAGATTCCCTTTGAGACTTGTGGCCCCGAATCCATCACTGGTCTAGATTCCTGTAGATTCCTATGGCTCTCACTAGATCTCTCACAGATGTTGTTTGCAACTCATTCCCCTATTGCAGTATTCCTGTTCCCTCCAGGAGTTAGGAAGTCCAACCAAGGTAGGAAACAAGTTCTTTGGATCTCAAACCACATTGTGTCAAACTAAAGTGGGCCTTGGGTAAGGTATCTCTGAGGAGGACTGAGTCACTCAACCATTCTTTCATCCAAGAGGAATGCCATGGGAGCTAATGGACTACACTGAATTACATAAAATAATTTTGCTCTTCACAGGGATGATAACCTGTTAAAAAAGCAAATCCCTTCTTCTAAGTTTCATATATTCATATGAGGATACCTATGTAAAACAATGAAGAAACAAGTTAACATGGAGAAAAACAGACTGCAAGTTTTGCCTAACAACAGCTAACATCTGTAATGGTAAAGAAGTCAAGGACACAAGTGGAATGTATTTTAGAATGAGTGTTAAATTGGAATGGTAATCTAGTGCAATCTAGAATGCAGTGGCATGAAGACATCAGAAGCTGGTGATTTAAACTTACTGGAAACCTACGGACACTTAAATGCTCAAAATGTTCAGAGATTAAAACATAGGCTTATATCTTCAGCTTTCATAGGTCAGATGTTATCTTTGTGACTCTTTTCTAGATATTTCTATTGTTGGCATGATCTGACAAGGATACCCATAGGAACTGGACCCTTTCTGGAAGATGGACAATCTAGGTATAAATCTCTGTGTGTACCAACAAGTCTACTTCACTTCCATTAGAAGTTCATATACACACATCTGCACTTTAATTTGTAAACTCTTGGAAGTATGGTGGGTAATGTGTGAGTTAAATATTTTAGAAAAATTAAACAAAGGATGTTTTCATTACCTTTCTTGAGCTTATTTATTTGTGGTACAGTTTCTAATACTAGATGTCCTAGTTAGGGATTCTGACTAACCAACTTAGGTATGAAAAGATTTATTTGGATTGCACTTCCATATTACTATTTTTCATCAACAAAGGAAGCCAGTACAGGAAATTAAACATGGAAGGAACCTGGAGACATGAGCTGATGCAGAGGCAATGGAAAGGGGCAGCTTACTGGCTTCCTTCTCATGGCTTGCTCAGACTGTTTTTTTTTTTATAGAACCCAGGACCTCCATCCCAGGAATAGAACCACCCATAATGGGCTTGCCCCTTCCACATTAATCACTAATTAAGAAAATGCTTTACAGGCTTGCTTATAATCTGATCTTATGGGGAATTTTCTTAATTGAGATTCCCTTCTCTCTGATGACTATAGTTTGTGTTAAGTTGTCATAAAACTATCCAGCACACTAGTCTGTTAACACATTCTTTAAGCATCCAGAGAAACAAAAATTGTTGTAAATGATTGTTAGTAAATGCAGGAGGTAGCTGAGAAATGAAAGGAAAGAAACATCTGTAAATCTCCATTTATGTACTCAGAATGTGTCAGTGTAGAAAACTTCCTGTAAAGACAATTTCAAGTCCCCAAGAATCATTTGCCTAATCTCATTTGAAAGGATGAAACTTTTCTTTAAGGTTATCCTAGTACATATAGCTCACTTTACCTGTTAAATAAACTTGTCATTTTTACAGTCAACTCTGGCAAAAGGTTCCACACTGTCTCCTTGGAGACCCAGACATAACCCATGCAGTTTCTGGTGTTGACCTGTCTCCTCTGGAAGCCTGGCTGCATGATTTGATAGTCAGAGCTGTCATTATCATCCAGTATGGCACATGCCTCTGGGGTGTCCCACTGAGCAAGGGTCTGAACTGTGCTGCCCATTCTCCGTCATGCCAATTATAACTTTCATGAAGGTGTAGGAAATGGAGACAGATTTATCAACACCATTTCCAGTCCTATAATGAGGAGGCAATTTTCACATATTATAACTGACTAAATATGTGCAGGCTGACCCTTAGGGCATCCCATCACCTTCTTCCCATCCCTCTGGAAATCAAGACCAAGATTCACTCTTCATTTCAGATTACCTTGACTTCCAACTTGTTTCCTTTATTTTTCTCTCTGCTCCATCTTTTTCTGGGCTGTGATGAATGTCTTTTCTCTTGCTGTGCTTCACTACATCTCTTGCTTATGTGCTGCACATTAAGGTCTGATTGGATTTCTCATTCCTGAACTTCATCAGTATAAATATACTGCTTGGGGACAAAGTTAGGTGGGCCCTCAAGCCTTGTAAATGATCCAGGAATTCAATATGCTGTTCCTTTGTTATTTTTAAAGCTTTTTGCATTTCATGCTACCTTTGAGTTCAATGAATTTATATTATTTGTCTTCACTGTAAGCAGAAACACTGACTTCTGTTGGTCTGTTGTCTGTGAGCTGTCAAGACTCATGCCTAGGCACACTGATAAGACAGACAGAAAGACACAAGGATGTCATAATTTTTTCAATCTTTTTAATTTTTTTCCTTTTTTTTTTTTGAGACATAGTATCGTGTAGTTCAGGCTGGTTTTGAACTGATTAGGCAAGGTTATCCTTAAGTTTCTCCTTTTCCTTTTTCAACTCCCCATGTGTCAGGATTATAGATGTATGGATGGCAGTATGTCCTATTTATGCTGTTATGAGATAGAACCTAAGGCTTCATGCTTCTTAGTCAAACTCTATAAACTAATTTTCATCTCCATTCCATTATATATATATATTATATTTATATGTATGTATGTATGTATATATACATACATACATGTAATTTCCATATCTCACAGATAATCAAATTGTGGGAAGCCACATGTGCCGTTGCAGAATGGCAGCTGGCTTACATAGGCAGTAAAGTTCTTTTGCCAAGATGAGGTTTTGAGAATTAACCAAAATTAACCAATCAGATGAGAGACAAGTTAACCAATCAGATGAGAGACAACTTAACCAATCAGATGTAGGCATGCAAATGAGGTGGTAAGCATAACACAAGCACAACAAATCCAGGTGTGAGACATGCCCCTCCTAGGCCTATATAAGCAGCACCAGTTCTGGGCTTGGGGTCTCTTCGTCTCTGCAATCAAGCTCTCCCAATAAACGTGTGCAGAAGGATCCTGTTGCAGGTCGTTCTTGCTGGGGAGTCGGGCAGAGTGGGCAAGACATACATGTAATTTCCATATCTCACAGATAATCTAATGACTTCTATAATGTTGGTTTACATGGAAAGCAACATTGGCATTTTTTATGAACTGGAATGCTAAAGGATCTGAGACTTAAAAGCACTTGAAGGCTAATGATTTAGTCAAGCCATTTTCTTGTTGGTTAAAGACTTGTGCTACCAGCATCGGGACAAACATCTTTTTTTCTTTTAATTTATTTTTTTATTAGATATTTTCTTTATATACATTTCGAATGCTATCCTGAAAGTTCCCTCTACCCTTCCTCCGTCCTGCTCCCCTACCCACCCACTCACCCTTCTTGGCCCTGGCATTCCCCTGTACTGGGGCATATAAAGTTTGCAATACCAAGGGGCCTCTCTTGCCAGAGATGGCCGACTAGGCCATCTTCTGCTACATATGTTGCTAGAGACACGAGCCCTGGGGGTACTGGTTAGTTCATATTGTTGTTCCACCTATAGGGTTGCAGACCCCTTCACCTCCTTGGGTGCTTTCTCTAGCTTCTCCATTGGGGGCCCTATGTTCCATCTTTTAGATGACTGTGAGCATCCACTTCTGTATTTGCCAGGGACTGGCATAGCCTCATACAAGGCAGCTATAACAGGGTCCATTCAGCAAAATCTTTCTGGCATATGCAATAGTGTCTGGGTCTGGTGGCTGATTATGGGATGAATCCCCAGGTGGGGTAGTCTCTGTATTGTCCATCCTTTCATCTTAGCTCCAAACTTTGTCTCTATAACTTATTTCATGGGTATTTTGTTCCCTATTCTAAGGAGGAATGAAGTATTCACCCATTGTTCTTCCCTCTTCTTGATTTTCTTGTGTTTTGCAAATTGAATCTTGGGTGCTCTATGTTTCTGGGCTAATATCCACTTACCAGTGAGTGCATATCTAATGACTTCTTTTGTGATTGGGTTACCTCACTAAGAATGATATCCTCCAGATACATCCATTTGTCCAAGAATTTCATAAATCCATTGTTTTTAATAGCTTTAGTAATCCATTGTGTAAATGTACCACATTTTCTGTATCTATTCTTCTGTTGAGGGACATCTGGGTTTTTTCCAGCTTCTGGCTATTATAAATAAGGTTGCTATGGACATAGTGGAGCATGTGTTCTTATTACCAGTTGGAACTTCTTCTGGGTATATGCCCAAGAGTGGTATTGCTGGATCTTCCGGTAGTCTTATAGGACAAATGTCTTAATCATGGCAGATGGCAAAACTTGTAGACCCTCCTCATAGGTTCCACTATGTGACAAAGAGGGTCCTAGTTGAAAGCTGCATGTGGTTTATGTCATAGCCAAGTAAGCCAAGTAAAGTGAGTTAGGACCAGATGGGTTTAGTGCAGAGGTCTATCAGACCTTCAAAGAAGATCTAATCCCAGTTCTTCACAAACTATTCCACAAAATAGAAACAGAAGGTACTCTACCCAACTCATTCTATGAAGCCACAATTACTCTGATACCTAAACCACAGAAAGATCCAACAAAGATACAGAACTTCAGACCAATTTCCCTTATGAATACCAATGCGAAAATCCTCAATAAAGTACTTGCTAACCGAATCCAAGAACACATCAAAACAATCATCCATCCTGACCAAGTAGGTTTCATCCCAGGGATGCAAGGATGGTTCAATATACGGAAATCCATCAACGTAATCCAGTATATAAACAAACTCAAAGACAAAAACCACATGATCATCTCGTTAGATGCTGAGAAAGCATTTGACAAAATCCAACACTCATTCATGATAAAAGTCTTGGAAAGATCAGGAATTCAAGGCCCATACCTAAACATGATAAAAGCAATCTACAGCAAACCAGTAGCCAACATAAAAGTAAATGGTGAGAAGTTGGAAGCAATCCCACTAAAATCAGGGACTAGACACAGCTGTCCACTCTCGCCCTACCTATTCAACATTGTACTTGAAGTCCTAGCCAGAGCAATTAGACAACAAAAGGAGATCAAGGGGATACAAATTGGAAATGAAGAAGTCAAAATATCACTTTTTGCAGATGATATGATAGTATATATAAGTGACCCTAAAAATTCCACCAGAGAACTCATAAGCCTGATAAACAGCTTCAGTGAGGTAGCTGGATATAAAATTAACACAAACAAGTCAATGGCCTTTCTCTACACAAAGAATAAACAGGCTGAGAAAGAAATTAGGGAAACAACACCCTTCTCAATAGTCACAAATAATATAAAATACCTTGGTGTGACTCTAACTAAGGAAGTGAAAGATCTGTATGATAAGAACTTCAAGTCTCTGAAGAAAGAAATTAAAGAAAATCTCAGAAGATGGGAAGATCTCTCATGCTCATAGATTGGCAGGATCAATATAGTAAAAATGGTTATCTTGCCAAAAGAAATCTACAGATTCAATGCTATCCCCATCAAAATTCCAACTCAATTCTTCGACGAATTAGAAAGGGCAATCTGCAAATTCATCTGGAATAACAAAAAATCTCAGATAGCAAAAAATCTTCTCAAGGATAAAAGAACCTCTGGGTGAATCACCATGCCCGACCAAAGCTGTACTACAGAGCAATTGTGATAAAAACTGCATGCTACTGTTATAGCAACAGACAAGTAGACCAGTGGAATAGAATTGAAGACCCAGAAATGAACCCACACACCTATGGTCACTTGATCTTTGAAAATGGAGCTAAAACCATCCAGTGGAAAAAGGGCAACATTTTCAACAAATGGTGCTGGCACAACTGGCAGTTATCATGTAGAAGAATTCAAATTGATCCATTCCTATCTCCTTGTACTAAGGTGAAATCTAAGTGGATTAAGGAACTCCACATAAAACCAGAGAGACTGAAACTTATAAAGGAGAAAGTAGGGAAAATCCTCAAAGATATGGGCACAGGGGAAAAATTCCTAAACAGAACAGCAATGGCTCATGCTGTAAGACCAAGAATGGACAAATAGGACCTCATAAAATTGCAAAGCTTCTGCAAGGCAAGAGACAGCGTCAATAAGACAAAAAGGCCACCAACAGATTGGGAAAGGATCTTTACCTATCCTAAATCAGATAGGGGACTAATATCCAATATATATAAAGAACTCAAGACGGTAGACTCCAGAAAATCAAATAACCCCATTAAAAAATGGGGCTCAGAGCTAAACAAAGAATTCTCACCTGAGGAAATCCGAATGGCTGAGAAGCACCTGAAAAAATGTTCAACATCCTTAATCATCAGGGAAATGCAAATCAAAACAACCCTGAGATTCAACCTCATATCATTCAGAATGGCTAAGATCAAAAATTCAGGTGACAGCAGATGCTGGCGAGGATGTGGAGAAAGAGAAACACTCCTCCATTGTTGGTGGGATTGCAAGCTTGTACAACCACTCTGGAAATCAGTCTGGCGGTTCCTCAGAAAATTGGAAATATTAGTACAGGAGGATCCCGCAATACCGCTCCTAGGCATATATCCAGAAGATGTTCCAACTGGTTAGAAGGACACATGCTCCACTATGTTCATAGCAGCCTTATTTATAATAGCCAGAAGCTGGAAAGAACCCAGATGCCCCTCAACAGAGGAATGGATACAGAAAATGTGGTACATTTACACAATGGAGTACTACTCAGCTATTAAAAAGAATGAATTTATGAAATTCCTAGGCAAATGGATGGACATGGAGGGCATCATCCTTTGAGGTAACCCAATCACAAGGGAACTCGCACAATATGTACTCACTGATAAGTGGATATTAGCCCAAAACTTAGTATACCCAAGATATAAGATACAATTTGCTAAACACATGAAACTCAAGAAGAACGAAGACCAAAGTATGGACACTTTGCCCCTTCTTAGAATTGGGAACAAAACACCCATGGAAGGAGTTACAGAGACAAAGTTTGGAGATGAGACGAAAAGATGGACCATCTAGAAACTGCCATATCCAAGGATCCATCCCATAATCAGCTTCCAAATGCTGACACCATTGCATACACTAGCAAGATTTTGCTGAAAGGACCCTGATATAGCTGTCTCTTGCAAGGCTATGCTGGGGCCTAGCAAACACAGAAGTGGATGCTCAAGGTCAGCTATTGGATGGATCACAGGGCTAGGGAGGAGCTAGGGAAAATACTCAAGGAGCTGAAGGGATCTGCAATCCTATAGGTGGAACAACAATATGAACTAACCAATACCCCCAGCCCCACCCCAGAGCTCGTTTTCTAGCTGCATATGAATCAGAAGATGGCCTAGTTTGCCATCAGTGGAAAGAGAGGCCTATTGGTCATGCAAACTTTATATGCCTCAGTACAGGCGAACGCCAGGGCCAAGAAGTGGGAGTGGGTGGGGGACTTTTGGGATTGCATTGGAAATATAAATGAAATAAATACCCAATAAAAATATGAAAAAAAAGAATTTCATGAATTCTTTTTTTTTAAATTGCGGAGTAGTGCACCATTGTGTAAATGTACATTTTCTGTATCCATACAACTGTTGAGGGACATCTGGGTTCTTTCCAGCTTCTGGATATTATAAATAAGGCTGCTATGAACATAGTGGAGCATGTGTCCTTATTAAAAGTTGGAACCTCTTTTAGGTATATGCCCAGGATAGGAACTGCTCTATCTTCCAGTAGTACTGTCTAATTTTCAGAGGAACTGCCAGACTGATTTACAGAGTGGCTGTAACAGCTTGCAATTCCACCAACAATGGAGGAGTGTCACTCTTTCTCCACATCCTTGTCAGCATCTGCTGTCTCCTGAATTTTTGATCTTAGCCATTCTAACTGGTGTGAGGTTTAATCTCAGGGTTGTTTTGATTTGCATTTCCCTGATAATTAAGGATGGTGAATATTTTTTCAGATGCTTCACAGCCATTCAGTATTCCTCAGTTAAAAATTCTTTATTTAGCTTTGTACCCCAGTTTTAATAGGGTTTTTTGATTTTCTGGAGCCCATCTTATTGAGTACTTTATATATATTAGATATTAGTCCCCTATCTGATTTAGGATTGATAAAGATCCTTTCCCAATCTGTTGGTGGCCTTTTGTCTTATTGACAGTGTCTTTTAACTTACAACAGAACCTGCGGAAATTCAAAACACTATCAGATCCTTCTACAAAAGGCTATACTCAACCATACTGGAAAACCTGAATGAAATGGACAAATGTCTTGACAGATACCAGGTACCAAAGTTAAATCAGGATCAGATTAATGACCTAAACAGTCCTATATCCTCTGAAGAAATAGAAGCAGTCATTAATAGTCTTCCAATTGATAAACAGCTTCAATGAAGTAGCTGGATATAAAATTAACTCAAACAAGTCTAACAGGATAAACAGGCTGAGGAAGAAATTAGGGAAACAACACCCTTCTCAATAGTCACAATTAATATAAAATACCTTGGCGTGACTCTAACCAAGGAAGTGAAAGATCTGTATAATAAGAACTTCAAGTCTCTGAAGAAAGAAATTATAGAAGATCTCAGAAGATGGAAAGATCGCCCATGCTCATGGATTGGCAGGATCAATATAGTAAAAATGGTTATCTTGCCAAATCAATCTACAGATTCAATGCAATCCCAAATCAAATTCCAACTCAATTCTTCAATGAATTAGAAAGGGCAATCTGCAAATTCATCTGGAAAAACCTAGGATAGCAAAAACTCTTCTCAAGAATAAAAGAACCTCTGGTGGAATCACCAGGCCTGACCTAACACTGTACTACAGAGTAATTGTGATAAAAACTGCATGCTACTGTTATAGCGACAGACAAGTAGACCAATGGAATAGAATTGAAGATCCAGAAATGAACCCACACACCTATGGTCACTTGATCTTTGACAAGGGAGCTAAAACCACCCAGTAGAAAAAAGACATCATTTTCAACAAATGGTGCTGGCACAACTGGCAGTTATCATGTAGAAGAATGCGAATTGATCCATTTCTATCTCCTTGTACTAAGGTCAAATCTAAGTAGATCAAGGACCTCCACATAAAACCAGAGACACTGAAACTTATAGAGGAGAAAGTGGGGAAAAGCCTCGAAGATATGGGCACAGGGGAAAAATTCCTGAACAGAACAGTAATGACTTGTGCTGTAAGATTGAGAATCAACAAATAGGACCTCATAAAATTTCAAAGCTTCTGTAAGGCAAAAGACTCTGTCAATAAGACAAAAAGGCCACCTACAGATTGGGAAAGGATCTTTACCTATCCTAAATCAGATAGGGGACTAATATCTAATATATATAAAGAACTCAAGAAGGTGGACTCCAGAAAATCAAATAACCCCATTTAATTATTGAGCTCAGAGCTAAACAAAGAATTCTCACCTGAGGAATACCAAATGGCTGAGAAGCACCTGAAAAAAAAAAATGTTCAGCATCCTTAATCATCAGGGAAATGCAAATCAAAACAACCCTGATATTCCACCACACACCAGCTGGAATGGCTAAGATAAAAAATTCAGGTGACAGCAGATGCTGGCGAGGATGTGGAAAAAGAGGAACACTCCTTCATAATTGGTGGAACTGCAAGCTTGTACAACCACTCTGGAAATCAGTGTGGTGGTTTCTCAGAAAATTGGACATAGTACTATCAGAGGATCCTGCAATACCTCTCCTGGACATAAGTCCAAAAAATGTTCCAACCAGTAAGAAGGACACATGCTCATCTATGTTCATAGCTGCCTTATTTATAATAGACAGAAGCTGCAAAGGACCCAGATGCCCCTTAACAGAGGAATGGATACAAAAAAATGTGTTACATTTACATGATGGAGTACTACTCAGCTATTAAAAAGAATGAATTTATGAAATTCCTAGGCAAATGGATGGACATGGAGGGCATCATCCTGAGTGAGGTAACCCATTCACAACAGAACTCACATGATATGTACTCACTAATAAGTGGATATAAGCCCAGAAACTTAGAATAACCAAGATACAAGATACAATTTGCAAAACACATGAGACTCAAGAAGAACGAAGACGAAAGTGTGGACACTTTGATCCTTCTTAGAATGTGGAATAAAATACCCATGGAAGGAGTTACAGAGACAAAGATTGGAGCTGAGACGAAAGGATGGACCATGTAGAGACTGCCATACCCGGGGACCCATTCCATAATCAGTCCCCAAACGCTGATACCATTGCACACACTAGCAAGATGTTGCTGAAAGGACCCTGATATAGCTGTCTCTTGCAAGGCTATGCCGGGGCCTGGGAAACACAGAAGTGGATGCTCACAGTCAGCTATTAGATGGATCACAGGGCCCCCAATGGAGGAGCTAGAGTAAGTACCCAAGGAGCTAAAGGCGTCTGCAACCCTATAGGTGGACAACAATATGAACTAACCAGTATCCCTTGGAGCTCGTGTCTCTAGCTGCATATGTATCAGAAGATGACCTAGTTGGTCATCAGTGGAAAGAGAGGCCCATTGGTCTTGTCTTGCAAACTTTATATGCAGTATAATATATAATCCAGTATAGGAGAACGCCAGGGCCAAGAAGGGGGGGGGAGTGGAGTGGGGGGGAGGGTTTGGCAGACTTTTGGGGTAGCATTGGAAATGTAAATGAAGAAAATACCTAATTAAAAAATTAAAAAAAAGAAATCTATGGACATGAGAAAGATATCTATGAGCAAAAAAAGCAATGGAAGGAAATAAATAAAATAGTTCAAGACCTGAAAGTGAAATACAATCAATAAGAAAACCTAAATAGAGGGATCTGGAAATGAAAAATTTAGTAACTTGGGAACCTCAGAGAGAATCCTCAACAACAGAATACAAATGAGGGGAAAGATAGTCTCAGGAACCACAAACAAAATAGATTAAATGGATAGCTACATCAAAGAAAGTGCTAAATCTAAAAACCTATTGGCGGCTGCCTCTTAGCTATTTAAATTGGGGAGATAGGGCACACTTGCCAGCTGTTGTGCTTACATTTTGTCCTTTAAATATATATTGTATTTGAGGCTGGGTCATAGACTAGCCTCCTAGAGCGGAAATTAAAAGCATACATCACCATTCAGTGTGTGGATGTAGTTTTTTTTCCAGTTTGTTATTTTAAAATTACACATGACATGGTGTGGTGCATGCCTTTAATACCAGCTCACCCGAGGCACAGACAGGCAGATTCTGTGAGTTTTAGGCCAGGTTGGCTACATAAAGTGAGTTCCAAGACAGCCAGAACTTGTTACATAATGAAACTGTGTCTTAAAAAAATAATAAACAAAATAAAAAAGGAAAGAGGGAAAAAACCTCTTGGGACAAAACTTCAGGAAATCTGGAAGAGTGTGAAAATATCAAATTTAGAAATTATATGAGTGTAGGACGGAGAAGAAACTGAGGTCGAAGAAACAGAAAATATTTTTCAAGAAAATCATATAAGAAAATTTCCCCAACATAAATGAAATGCCTAGCAATATACAAAAAAATACATACAGAACAGCAAATAGACTGGAACCAAGAGCAAATTTCCCTCAGCACGTAATAGTCAAACCATTAAACATATATAACAAGGAAAAAATAATAAAAGATGCAGGGGGAAAGACTAAGTAACATTAAGACAGAATTATTAGAATAACACATGACTTCTCAGTGGAAACTCTTGGAATTCCTTTGGCAAGCTCCTACCTCTAAAAGTAATTCTCTTATGATCCCTAACAGCAGCAAAAATCACGGTTATGAAGTAGCAACAAATATAATTTTATTGTTGGGAATCATCACAACATGATGAACTATTAAGTATTAAAAGTGTTGTAGCATTAGGAAGGTTGAGAACCAGTGGCTTAGACAGATGCTGTGCAGGTTTGAGGAGACCATAGATGCTTGCTCAGACTATCATGTACTGGGAGAGACTATGAAAACTGGGGCACATTTTGGAAGTGATGTAGAAACCTAGTATGATGAAAACTCTCAAGACTCCATGAAAGTGACCCTACCTAAGACGACTTGTAATTGGAGATACGGAGCCTGAACTGGCCATATTCTGTAACCAGACGTTTCCAGTGGAGGGCTTGGGATACCAATCCAGCCAGAAAACCATTGACCTACAATTTGTCCTGCCTATGAGCTGTGCTGTAATAAAAGTGGTGCAGAACTTGTAGAAGCAGCTAATCTGTGTCTGGTCCACCTTTAGATCTAGCTCACAAGAGGGAACCCAAGCCTGGCATTGCCTGGAGGGCTGAGAAACAAGCTGGAAAGCTCAAAGACTTAGTTCAGAACTAAACATGGCTGGCAAAATAAAATAAAATAAAATAAAATAAAATAAAATAAAATAAAATAAAATAAAATAAAATAGAATAGAATAAAACCAGAGCCTAGCAAAAGCATCACCAGCAAGACATTCTCTAGCAACTGATGCATAGATGCAGAGTCCTACAATCAAATATTATGGAATAATATTCCACTCAAGAAATGCCTGCAGAAGACAGGAAGGAAGTATTGTAGGAGGTAGAGGGGTTCAAGTGCACCACAAGAATATGATACACAATCAACTAACTAGGGCTCATAGGGGCTCACAGAGACTGAAGGAATAATTATGGAGCCTGTATAGATCAGACTTTGATCCTCTGCATATATGCTATGGTTTTGTAGCTTGGTGCTCTTGTGGGTTACTAGTAAAAGTGGGAACTAGAGCTATCTGACTTTTTTGCCTGCTCTGGGGATCCTTTTCCTCCTACTGGTTGGCTTTGTCTACCCTTAATATAAAGGAATATAGCTAGTCTTTTTTTTAATTTTTATTTTTTATTAGATATTTTCTTCATTTACATTTCAAATGCTATCCCAAAAGTCCCCTACACCCTCCCCCTGACTGGCTCCCCTACCCACTCACTACCACTTCTTGGCCCTGGCATTCCCCTGGGACATATAAAGTTTGCTAGACCAAGGGGCCTCTCTTCCCAATGATGGCCGACTAGGCCATCCTCTGCTACATATGCATCTAGAGACAAGCTCTGGGGGTACTGATTAGTTCATATTGTTGTTCCACCTAAAGGGTTGCAGACCCCTTCAGCTCTTGGGTATTTTTTCTAGCTCCTATTTTGGGGACCCTGTGTTCCATCCTATAGATGACTATGAGCATCCACTTCTGTATTTGTCAGGCACTGGCAAAGCCTCATAGGAGACAGCTATATCAGGGTCCCTTCAGCAAAATCTTGCTGGCATAGGCTATAGTGTCTGCTTTTGGTGGCTGATTATGGGATGGACCCCCGGGTGGGGCAGTCTCTGGATGGTTCATCCTTTCCTCTTAGCTCCAAGAAACTCCTGCATCCCTGAAACTCCTTCCATGGATATTTTATTCCCTAATCTAGAGAGGACTGAGATATTAACGTGTTGGTCTTCCTTCTTGATTTTCTAGTGTTTTGGAAGTTGTATCCTGAGTATTCTAGGTTTCTAGGCTAATATCCAATTATCAGTGAGTGCATATCAAGTGACTTCTTTTGTGATTGGGTTACCTCACTCAGAATGATATCCTCCAGATATATCCATTTGCCCAAGAATTTCATAAATTCATTGTTTTTAATAGCTGAGTAGTACTCTATTGTGTAAATGTATCACATTCCTCTGTTGAGGGACACCTGGGTTCTTTCCAGCTTCTGGCTATTATAAATAGGGCTGCTATGAACATAGTGGAGCACGTGTCCTTATTGCCAGTTGGAACATCTTCTGGGTATAGGCCCAGGAGAGGAATTGCTGGATCTACTGGTAGTACTATGTCCAATTTTCTGAGGAACTGCCAGACTGATTTCCAGAGTGGATGTACAAGCTTGCAATCCCACCAAAAATGGAGGAGTGTCCCTCTTTCTCCACATACTCGCCAGCATGTGCTGTCACCTGAATTTTTGATTCTAGCCATTCTGATTGGTGTGAGGTGGAATCTCAGGGTTGTTTTCATTTGCCTTTCCCTGATGATTTAGGATGTTGAACATTTTTTCAAGTGCTTCTCGGCCCTTTGGTATTCCTCAGTTGAGAATTCTTTGTTTAGCTCTGTACCCCATTTTTAATGGGGTTATTTGAATTTCTGGAGTTCAGCTTCTTGAGCTCTTTGTATATATTGGGTATTAGTTCCCTATCAGATGTAGGATTGGTAAAAATTCTTTCTCAATCTGTTGGTGGCCTTTTTGTCTTATTGACAGTGTCTTTTGCCTTACAGAAGCTTTGCAATTTTATGAGGGTCCATTTGCCGATTCTTGATCTTACAGCACAGGCCATTGCTGTTCTGTTTAGGAATTTTTCTCCTGTGCCCATATCTTCGAAGGTTTACACCACTTTGTCCTCTATAAATTTCAATGTTTCTGGTTTTATGTGGAGTTCTTTTATCCACTTAGACTTGAGATTTGTACAAGGAGATAAGAATGGATCAATTCTCATTCTTCTACATGATAACCACCAGTTCTGCCAGTACCATTTGTTGAAAATGCTGTCTTTTTTCCACTAGATGGTTTTAGCTCCCTTGTCAAAGATCAAGTGACCATAGGTGTGTGTGTTCATTTCTAGGTCTTCAATTCTATTCCACTGATCTACCTGTCTCACTACCTCTTAATTGTCAACATAGAAACAAAATTCTTTTTTGAGGGCTGTGCATAGTCTTCTTTGTTGCATGAACAGCAGATCTAGGTCCCTTTGTTTTGTAGTACTACCTCTGCCAGGGAGACTAGAGACTCTTGCAGGCAGGAGATGCCTTTCTCTAGCCTTTTTATATCAATATCTATTGCTTGTCTTAGCCCATCATAATATTTGTTTTGTACTGCCAGGGAGGCTGTCCAGGTGCCAGGGCTAGCTGTACCTAATCCTATGAAAACAGCTACTATCAGGGCTGAGATCAGTTTTCATTTCACCCTAGTGGGGGCCAAATTTGATGTTAAGCCATGTCAGTTTGAGGGTTTGATGAGGATTGGACCCTGCAGTGCATATTGTTAAGAGGCCCATTAGGATCACTGTGATTTGAGCCTGAGAGGGTTGTCAAGGGAAAGCCAGCAGCAATAGCTGCTTGCTTATCTGAAAGCTGGGAGTTTTGTGTTCTCCAATTGTTATCAACTGGCCCTGTTGCCCAAAAGGTCAGTGCTAGGGATTCGGTCTTGGGAATCACCCTTCCACAACTCTGAGTCCCTGCAACAGATCCCACCTCTGCTGCCTGTTCTGGCTGTGGAGGCTGCTGTTCTTCCTGAGTAGCATGGTGGTGGAAAAATAACATCTTCCTCTGTTCCTCCCTGGAGGACTGGGGATGGTGCAGAAGAAGGTGGGTGGTTTGATGTCTTGTCTTTCATGTCCTTGGGATTTTGTTGGCCAAGGCAAAAACTTCTGCCTATTGTCTGGGAGAAATGGTTTAACCCCAGTGGGAGGATCCTCTAGTCAATCCCTCCATACCACCACATAGGTCACCTTATCAAGGTGGTAGCACTTAGGTCTGAAAATAATCTTAAGGCCTTAGACCAGTCCAAGGTCCAGGCATCCCTCTGTGGGTCAGCCTATGTTGAAGCGTGGCCATTCAGACCTACAGAAAGTTGTTAGTTTTTCCTTCAAAATGGTTACCCAAAGATTTGGAGTGTGAGTTAATTTCTGGGTCTTCAATTCCATTCCATTGATCTACCTGTCTGATAAATACCATGCAGTTTTTATCACTATTGCACTGTAATATAGCTTGAGGTCAGGGACGGTGATTCCCCTTGTTCTTTTATTGTTGAGAATAGTTTTAGCTATCCTGTTTTTTTTTCTTTCATTACAAATGAATTTGCAATTTGTTCTTTCTAATTCTATGAAGAATTTATTTGGAAATTTGGTGGGGATTGCATTGAATCTGTAAATTGCTTTCGGCAAGTTGGCCATTTTTACTATATTAATCCTGCCTATCTATGAGCATGGGAGATCTTTCCATCTTCTGAGATCTTCTTTAATTTCTTCAGAGACTCGATGTTCTTGTCATACAGATCTTTCACTTGCTTGGTTAATGTCACACCAACGCATGTACTATTATTTGTGACTGTTGTGAAGGGTGTCATTTCTCTGATTTCTTTCTCAGACTGTTTATCATTTCAGTAGGGAAAACCTACTGATTTGTTTGAATTAATTTTATATCCAGCCAGTTGGCTGAAGTTGTTTATCAGCTTTAAGGTTCTCTGATGGAATATTTGGGGTCACTTAAGTATACTATCATATCATCTGTTAATAGTGATATTTTGATTTCTTCCTTTCCAATTTGTATCCTCCTGGACCTCCATTTGTTGTCTAATTGCTCTAGCTAGAACTTTCAGTACTATATTGAATAGGTAGGGAGAGAATGGGCAACCTTGTCTAGTGCCTGATTTTAGTGGGATTGCTTCAAGTTTCTATCCATTTAGTTTGATGTTGGCTGCTGGATTGTTGCATATTGCTTTTACTATAGGTCTTTAATTCCTGATGTTTCCAGGAATTCAACCAGGAAGGGATGCTGAATTTTGGCAAATTCTTTTTCAGCATCTAATGAAATAATCATGTGGGTTTTTTCTTTGAGTTTGCTTATGTAGTGGATTGGGTTGACTTTTACCAGGAAGGGATGCTCAATTTTGTCAAATGCTTTTTCAACATCTAATAAAATGATCATTTGTTTTTTTTTTTCTTTGAGTTTGCATATGTAGTGGGTTATGTTGATGGTTTTGCACATATTGAACCAACCCTGCATCCCTGGGATGAAGCCTATTTGATCATGGTGAATGATCATTTTGATGTGTTCTTGGATTTGGTTGGCAAGAATTTTATTGAGTACTTTTGCATCAATATTCATAAAGGAGATTGGTCTGAAGTACTCTTTTTTGTTTGGTCTTTGTGTGATTTAGGTATAAGCATAATTGTGGCTTCATAGAAAGAATTGGTTAGTGTTCCTTCTGTTTCTATTTTGTGGAATAGTTTGAAGAGTATTGGTATTCGATCTTCTTTAAAGGTCTGATAGACTCCTCCACTAAACCTATATGGCCCTGGACTTTTTTGGTTGGGAGAATATTAATGGCTGCTTCTATTTCTTTAAGTGTTTTGGGACTGCTTAGATGGTTTATCTGATCCTGTTTTAACTTTGACACCTGGTAGTGTCTAGAAATTTGTTCATTTCGTCCAGGCTTTTGAATTTAGTTGAGTATAAACTTTTGTAGTAGGATCTGATGATGTTTTGGATTTCCTCAGGTTCTGTTGTTATGTCTCCCTTTTCATTTCTGATTTGGTTAATTAGGATACTGTCCCTGTACCCTCTAGTTAGTCTGGCTAAGGGTTTATCTATCTTGTTGATTTTCTCAAAGAACCAGCTCTTGGTTTGGTTGATTCTTTGTATAGTTCTTTTTGTTTCTATTTGCTTGATTTCAGCCCTGAGTTTGATTATTCTACTCCTCTTGGGTGTATTTGTGTGTGTGTTTCCATTGTTTTTGTTGGAATTTAAGACAAGCCTTAGTCCATGGTGATCTGATAGGGTGCATGGGATTATTTCAATCTTCTTGTATCGGTTGAGGCCGGTTTTGGTTTTGCTTGTTTGTTTGTTTTTTGTTTTTGTTCTTTGTTTTTTCAAGACAGGGTTTCTCTGTATAGCCCTGGCTGTCCTGGAACTCACTTTGTAGACCAGGCTGGCCTCAGACTCAGAAATCTACCTGCCTCTGCCTCTCGAGTGCTGGGATTAAAGGCATGCGCCACCATACCTGGCTTGAGGTCTGTTTTGTGACTGATTATATGGTCAATTTTGGAGAAGGTACCACAATGTGCTAAGAAGAAGGTATATTCTTTTGCTTTAGGGTGAAATGTTCTATCTGTTAGATACATTTGGTTTGTAACTTCTGTTAGTTTCACCGTGTCTCCGTTTAGTTTCTGTTGCCATGATCTGTCCATTGATGTGAATGTGGTGTTGAATTCTCCCATTATTATTGTGTGGGGTAGGATTTGTGCTTTGAGCTTTAGTAAAATTTCTTTTATGAATGTGGGTACCCTTGCATTTGGAGTGTATATATTCAGAATTGAGAGGTCATCTTGATAGACTTTCCCTTTGATCAGTATGAAGTGTACTTCCTTATCCTTTTTGATAACTTTTAGTTGAAAGTTGATTTTATTCCACATTAGAATGGCTCCTTCAGCTTGTTTCTTGGGACTATTTGCTTGGAAAATGGTTTTCCAGTGTTTTACTCTGAGGTAGTGTCTGTCTTTGTCACTGAGGTATGTTTCCTGTATGGCACAAAATGATGGCTCCTTTTTACGTATCCAGTCTGTTAGTCTATGTCTTATTGGGGAATTGAGTCCATTGATGTTAAGAGATATTAAGGAAAAGTGGATGTTACTTCCTGTTATTTTTGTTGTTAGAAGTGGAATTATTTTTGTGTGGTTCTGTTCTTTTAGGTTTGTTGAAAGATTACTTTCTTCCTTTTTCTAGGGTGTATTTTCCCTCCTTGTGTTCGTGTTTTCCATCTATTATCCTTTGTAGGGCTGTGATTTATGGAAAGATATTGTGTAAATTTGGTTTTGTCATGGAATATCTTGTTTTTTCTGTCTATAGTGACTGAGAGTTTTGCTGGATATAGTAGTCTGAGCTGGCATTTATATTCTCTTAGTGTCTGTATGACATCTGCCCAGGATCTTCTAGCTTTCATAATCTTTGGTAAGAAGTCTGGTGTAATTCTGTTAGATCTGCCTTTATATTACTTCACCTTTTTCCCATACTGCTTTTAATATTCTTTCTTTGTTTAATAAACTTGGTATTTTGATTATTATGTGAAAGGAGAAATTTCTTTTCTGGTCCAGTCTATTTGGAGTTCTGTAGGCTTCTTGTATGTTTAGGGGCATCTCTTTCTTTAGGTTAGGGAAGTTTTCTTCCCTAATTTTGTTGAAGATATTGACTGGCCCTTTATGTTGGGAATCTTCACTCTCTTCTATACTTATTATCCTTCGGTTTGTTTTCTCATTGTGTTCTGGATTTCCTGGATGTTTTTGGTTAGGAGCTTTTGGCATTTTGCATTTTCTTTAATGATCATGTCAATGTTTTCTATGGTATATTCTTCACCTGAGATTCTCTCTTCTTATCTCTTGTATTCTGTTGGTGATGCTTACATCTATGGCTCCTGATCTCTTTCCTAGGTTTTATAACTGCAGGGCTGTCTCCTTTTGTGATTTCTCTATTGTTTCTATTTCCATTTTTAGATCTCGGATAGTTTGGTTCGTTTCTTTCACATGTTTGATTGTGTTTTCCTGTAATTCTTTAAGGGAATTTTGTGTTTCCTGTGTGTCTTTAAGGGAATTATTTATGTCCTTCTTTGTTTTTGTTTTTGTTTTTGTTTTTTTTGGTTTTTTTTTTTTGTTGTTGTTGTTTGTTTTGTTTGGGTTTTTTTTGAGACAAGGTTTCTCTGTATAGCCCTGGCTGTCCTGGGACTCACTTTGTAGACCAGGCTGACCTCAAACTCAGAAATCTGCCTGTCTCTGCCTACCAATATTTATGTCCTTCCTGAAGTCCTCTATCATCATCCTGAGATCCAAGTCTTTTGTTTCCAGTGTGATGGTGTATCCAGTATTTGGTTTGGTGGGAGAACTGGGTTCTGATGATGTCAAGTAACTGTGGTTTCTGTTGCTTATGTTCTTACACTTGCCTCCTGCCATTTGGTTATCTCTAGTACTAGCTGGCCTTGCTATATCTGACTGGAGCCTGTCCTTACTATAATTCTGGTCATTTTAGAACTCCTCAGAGTCCAGCTCTCTCTGTGATCATGTGATTGTGTGATCCTGTGATCCTGAGATTCTGGGTGTTCCAGAGTTCCTGGAAGTCAAGCTGCCTCTGGGACCCTGAGAACCTGCTGTGAAAAAGCTCCTGGGATCCTGAGATTCTGTGATCCTGGGTGTGTTAGAGAACCTGGAATTTGAGCCTCCTCTGGTTGCTGTGAGACTAGCTGAGGAGTTTGTGCCCAAGGTAAACCTGCACTGACCAGAAAGAACTCAAGCCACTGGTCTGGTGTGGTTCCTGTGTCCTTGGATCTTGTTGGTCCCAGTTACTCCCAGTGGTGTTGGAACAGATGTTGCATCCTACTCTACCCTGATCCCACAATCTTGGGCATGCTAGATCACCTGGGAGTGGAGCCTTCTCTGGTTGCTGTGGGACTAGGTGCAGAGTTAGTGCCCAAGGTAAACAGGAGCAGATGGGAAGCAGTCTAATGATTTCCTATGTGATTTAGCTTTTTCCTCTGAATATCTAGAAAATACTTTATTATAAGTGGATATTAGCCCAGAAATTTAGAATACCTAAGATATAAGATACAATTTGCAAAACACATGAAACTCAAGAAGAACGAAGACCAAAGTGTGGACACTTTGCCCCTTGTTAGAATTGGGAACAAAACACCCATGGAAGGAGTTACAGAGACAAAGTTTGGAGCTGAGATGAAAGGATGGACCATCTAGAGACTGCCATATCCAGGAATCCATCCCATAATCAGCTTCCAAATGCTGACACCATTGCGTACAGTAGCAAGATTTTGCTGAAAGGACCCAGATATAGCTGTCTCTTGTGAGACTATGTCCGGGCCTAGCAAACACAGAAGTGGATGCTCACAGTCAGCTATTGGATGGATAACAGGGCCCTTGATGGAGGAGCTAGAGAAAGTACCCAAGGAACTGGGGAGATCTGCAACCCGATTAGGTGGAACAACAATATGAACTAACCAGTACCCCCCGGAGCTCGTATCTATAGCTGCATATGTATCAGAAGATGGCCTAGCTGACCCATTGGTCATGCAAACTTTATATGCCTCAGTACAAGGGAACGCCAGGGCCAAGAAGTGGGAGTGGGTGGGCAGGGGAGTGGGTGGGGGAGTGGGTGGGGGAGTGGGTGGGGGAACGTGTGGGGGACTTTTGGGATAGTACTGGAAATGTAAATGCAATAAATACCTAATTAAAAAAATCTTCAAAAAATGTGTATTGTTTTAATAAAAGTACTATATAGTTTAAGATAAGTTAAATGTATTGTATATTTAGAAAGGCAATTCTTTTCCTATTTCTTTACCTCACCAAATGCAAGTTCTTTCTTCCCTTTAATGAAATATATTACATATGTACAAGCTTACATATAGTTAGTATTTTTGTATCAATACATGCATAGCAACTACAAATACATAATTGACTCATAACAATGCTTAATAAGAGCTGACTAGATATTTATTGTGACTTGGGAAATAAGACTTCATTGTGGTTGTCTGTATTTTTGAAGTCCACTTAACTATGGGGTTTTGATCAACATGGCAATGCCATCTTGAGCATATCATCATGACTTTTCAAAATGATAATTGAACCACTTAGCCATTTCTTAATTCTTACTGAGCCTACACTTCAGATATTAGCGCGCCCTGTGAACAGTGTTAGGAATGGATACCAAGAGTTAATCAATAATATACATGCACATAAAGTTTCTCAGCCTGAAAGCAAGAATTTAATAGGTTTTGTTAACTTTAGCTTAATGCTTCAATCAACATACATGATCAGAATATCCAAGTTTTATCACAGAAATCTATTAGCAACCTACCTTTTTTTAGATTCTATTTACATTTGGCTACATGTAATAGCAGCTTAATTGCAATAGCTTAACTAAATGGAGGATAATTTTTCTGACATTACAAAAATGAGAAGCCAATTAAAGTTATTATGACTATGTAGAAAAGAATCAATATCCTTTAAATTTTTTATATTTTATTTATCATCTATCTGTCTGTCTGTCTATATTCTTTCTTTCTGTCTAAACTACCATGTGTGTGCGTTTATGTGTGTGTGTGTGTGTGTGTGTTTGTCTGGAATAAAACTCATATCATTATGTTTCATAGCAAGTGTCTTTGCCAACTAAACGTTTCATCTATTTAACCCTTAAGAACATTGTAAATTGCTGTCTATTGCTGTCAATTCATGACTCATGATTTCAAGATGGCTTTCTCATGTTCAGACATTCTGCTCTTATTCTAGACAGGAAAAAGAAAAAGCAAAGAAAATATACCTTTCTGCCGACTCTGTCTTTTTTATATAAGATTCTATAGCCACACTCTCAGAAGATACAAAGCATTTAATATTCACTTATTTTAGTACTTTTATGCAAATATTTATGCAAATATTTTAGAAACGCATCAAGGACAAGTTTTTGTTTTTGTTTTGTTTTTTTTGGTTTTTCGAGACAGGGTTTCTCTGTGTAGCTCTGGCTGTCCTGGACTCACTTTGTAGACCAGGCTGGCCTCGAACTCAGAAATCTGCCTGCCTCTGCCTCCTGAGTGCTGGGATTAAAGGCGTGTGCCACCACGCCCGGCACCAAGGACAAGTTTTAAGTCCTTATTTTGAGTACATAGAAAGATGGAAATGATTGAAGGCAGAGAAAATAGAGTGAAATAAAAGTTTGGAGTTCAATTTAATACTTGAAATGTTTATTTGAAATATATATGCATATAGTACAATATATATCATATAGTACTGAATAGATGACTATTAAGTGTCTGAATTGAGAGTAATTTACGTAGAACTTGTTTAATGCCGTGAGACAGCATAAGACATCTTGGAAGTACTGAAGACAGAGAGGAAAGGAGAAATAAACACCCAAGAAGAACATTAAAAAATGTTTACTTCATAATACCTATAAAATCAAAATATAAATGAGAAACTCTGCATCCTATTCATGAAATAACAAACATCATTAAGCTATGTGGCAAAAAATGTTGTGTGTCAATCAGAGAAATAGGTGATCCAATATGTTTTATAAGAACTTTGTCATTCATTGTAAAGAAAAGAAAGAAAGAAAAGAAAATCTCAGTTCATCAACTCACTTACATGAATTTGCCAAATGGAAATATGAGCAATTTAAAGATTCATAAATGCAGGTATACATGTGAAAATTTATGTATGGCCAATTCTACTGAAAATTACAAAATATCGAGAATACCTTATACCTTAATCACATTTAATATTGTATATACATTCCCAGATTTTCTATTTATATGTGGTCAATTTACTTAAGATATATTCATTGTACAATTGAAAACAAAACATTTTGAAATATATAACATAAGAATACAGTTTTAAAAAGTAAGTTCAGTAAAATTAAATCCTAGCACGTGAGAGGTTCCACTGGCTGAAATCAGAATTAGAAGAGACATAGGTTAGTTTTAAGGCTCCTTCTATCTAAGATTTCTTTAAAAGTCCCTGAGTTTTCTGTAGTTTTAGAAAAATGCAGAAAGTAGTTTGAAAGAGATAATCAGGGTTTGCAAAAGTGGTATTCTGACATTCAGGAAGTAATCTTTTGGAAGAATTGTGGAAAATAAATAAATAGAAATCTACTTAGAGATGAGAAATATGCAGAATGAATTTGTGAATGTCTGAGTTTAAAGTTGGGAGAAATGACAGTTCTAGATAGAAAAGGCCTCAAATGTGTCGTTTTATTTTACTCCAAGATTTGGCCTTCTTATTTACTATACTTTTCAAGTCTCTTTCAAGTTTGTCACCTTTCATGATTTTATTTTGCTTTATGACTTAAAATAAGTACCATATTGTTATTAGCCATTCCTCTGCTGATCAACACATATATTGTTCCCATTTCTTTACTGTATTCAATAATTATAGCAATGATAGACATGGGGTACAGATACCTTGAGGGTAGGTTATGTACTATTTGTATATATGCCTAGGAGTGGAATAGTTGGGTCAGGGGGTAATGCTATTTTTACTTTTTGGGGGATCGTGAAAATTGATTTCCATAAAGGTACTCTCACCTTTAATGATAAAGCGTTCTCTTTCCATTCATCTTCTCCAACATTGTTGTCATATTTCTTCATGACTGGACTTAGTGATATCTCAAAAACACTTAATTTGCATTTCTCTGGTAATTAAGTATGTTGAACATGTTTTAAAATAGTGGTTTTTTTTTTTTTTTTACATTTTGTGGGCTGTTTAATTGTTAATAGTTTATTTTGCTTTGTAGAAACCTTTTAATTCCACATAATCACATCTACTGATATTTGGAGAGAGTTCATGAGCTATTGAAGTCTGTTCAAAAGGTTCTTGTCTATCATACATCTTGAAGACTAGTCACCATGTTTTCTTCCAACATATCCAGCATTTCAGGTTTCACAATCTATGGCCCATTTCAAATTGAATTTTGTACAAGGTAAAAGATATGGATATAACTTTATTCTTCTGCATGTGGATGCCTGATTTTGCCAAAATGACTTGTTGCATAAGCTATATTTTCCCACTGCATGCTTTTTTCATCCTTGTCAAAAATTAAGTGAATATAGCTTTGTTGGTTTAATTTCATGTCTCCAATTCTGTTCCATTGGTCTACCTATTTTTATTCTAATATCAGGATCCTTCCTATGTAAATCCTAATTACAATTCATACATGTATATATATATATACAAATATGTGTAAGTATTGTTATAGAATAACATTTAGAAAGGAGGTAAACGGAGTATAATAATAAGTAGTGAAGCTCTAAGGACAGGCAAAAGAATCATGAATCATAAAGGATGATATCAAGCTAAAGTCCCCTACCCAACCTTGTTTTAACTTTGCCAAGTTTTTACTTCTTATGTTGTAGCTAAGAGAATATAAATTAACTGAGGGCAGAAGTGTAAAGGTATGATTAAAGCCATTGCTTCAATGTAGCTCTTCTAACTGTGTAGAAGTTCACTGGTATGTGTAGAATTATTTTAAAAGATTCCTAATCTAGCTGTGTGCTTTTTTTATTTATGGGTTAATTACTGTAATATTTCATTCTATTATTTTATGTACATTGTTGTTTTTCCTGTGAGTATGTCTGTGTACCATTTATGTATGGTGGCTAAGGAGGTGTTAAAAGATCCCATGAGACACAAGCTCTGGAGGGGGGGGGGATTGTTTAGTTCATATTGTTGTTCCTCCTATATGGTTGCATACCCCTTTAGCTCCTTGGGTACTTTCTCTAGTTCCTTCATTGGGGGCTCTGTGTTCCATCCAAAAGATGACTGTGAGCATCCACTTCTGTATTTTCCAGGCACTGGCATAGCCTCACAAGACACAGCTATATCAGGGTCCTGTCAGCAAAATCGTTCTGGCATATGCACTAGTATCTGGGTTTGGTGGTTGTTTATGGGATGGATTCCCAGGTGGGGCAGTCTCTGGATGGTCCTTCCTTCCATCTCAACTCCAAACTTTGTCTCTGTATTTCCTTCCATGGGTATTTTATTCCCCATTCTAAGAAAGAACAAAGTATCCACACTTTGGTCTTCCTTCTTCTTGAGTTTCATGTGTTTTGCAATAAGAGGGACAATAATATGTACTAACCAGTACCCCCAAGATCTTGTGTCTCTACTTGCATATGTAGCAGAGGATGGCCTAGTTGGCCATCAATGGGAGGAGAGGCCCTTGGTCTTGCAAAGATTATATGCCCTAGTACAGGGGAATGTCATGGCCAGGAAGCAGGAGTGGGTGGGTTGGGGAGCAAGGCAGGGGGAGAGTATAGGGGACTTTCGGGATAGCATTTGAAATGTAAATGAAGAAAATATCTAATAAAAAATAAAAAATAAAACAAAAACAAAACAAAACAAACATACATACATATAGACAGACAGACAGACAAAAAATTCCATGAGATTTGAGTTGCAGATGATTGTCATCCATCATCTGTGTACTGAAAATTATACTCAGGCCCTTGGGAATAACAGCCACTGCTCTTAATTGATGAGTCATCTCTTCAGCTTCAAGTATATATTCTTTTTAAGATAAGAGTGGAGATATAAAACTTTCTTTGATGGAAAGGGGAAAACTCAGATGCTTCAGGGAAAAGTATATGAAAATGCATCAATATTTAGAAAATAATTTTTCAATATAAGGAGGTCTTTGATAAAAACTTTCAAGTGAACACTGAGTAAGAATTGGAAGTTTACTTCAGACAGTATAGTACTACTAGCAGAAAGAAAGTGAATGCATGATTGGATCCAACCTAAGCAGCAGCAACAACACAGGAAGCCTTTTAGAGCCATTAGTAGATTTTAAGGTCTCCTGCCAGCCTCCCAATAGGGACTATGTAGAAGGATGCCAAAGGGACTCCATAGGGACCATTGACTTGACTTAACTTGAATCTTTAAAAGTGACATAGAGAGTTCATTTAATACTCAATACCCCCCTTCTTTTGTTGCCTTCTCATGATCCAGTTCAATCCCTATTTTCATATCCCCTTTACAAAGTTAGGATGGGAGGCTGCAGAGATTGCTCAACAGTTGAGAGCATTTGCTGTTGTTGCAGAAGACCTCAGTGGTATCATAATTTCACTTTCTACAGATCTAATGACCTTTTTCTGACCTCAAGTATGCATACACATAAGAAATAAAATTTTATATTTAAATTTTGTTTTTACTTATTCACTTTACATTCTACTCACTTTCCCCTCTAAGTCACTCCTCTCTCCTTCCCCCACTCCTTCTCTTCTGAGCAGGTGGGGTCCCCCTAGGTATCCCTGCACCATGGCACTTCAAATCTCTGAAAGATTAGGTGACATAACAGGAAAAAGGAGACTACTAGAAGTGGGAGGTTAAAAAGAGCAATGGGGCAAAGCAAAGGCAAATTGTTAGAAAAAATGTTTGAAAGCCTTAATACTTGGCATGCTCATAAAAGTAAAACTGAAAATAAATTAGATTTCTACATACATTTGTAACCTTTAAAATTATTTTAACAGGTTTTAAAAGAAGATAAATATTTATATGAAAATATTATAAAACTATATGTTATTCAAATACTAGACAGAAAATGGTATTAAAAATCTTTTCATTTGGAGGATAAAAATATGAAAGGCAGATTTGACAGAAGTCCTGGTATTTGTACTCTGAAATTTATATTTATTTTAGGGATTTTTAAAAATGACTGAGTGTGACCAGGATGGGTAGCTTCTGTAACAGAACAGAAACCACATGGTGTATTCGAAGCCTTCTTTAAACTGTGTATTCAAAGGGGCCTCTTCCCTCCCTTGTCTCTTCATTATTGGGAAACAGAGTTATGGTGCCTCGGTTTTCTGGTTTCTGCCCCCTTTTCTATCATAAGATCTTTGTTCACTGAACCACATTTGGTACATGCTTCTCAAAGAGGCTGGACTAACACATATGCATCCTAGAATTTGTCTTTGTTAGCCTTTCCATTGATTTGAAGAAACACCATGACCAAGGCAACTCTTATAAAGGACAACATTTAATTGAGGCTAGGTTACAAGTTTAGAGGTTCAGTCCATTATCAAGACAGAAAGGATGGTGGTTGAGGAGCTGACAGTTCTACATCTTCATCTGAAGGAAGCCAGGAGCAGACTGACTCTTCCACACTGAGCAGAGCTTCAAACCCACTCCCTCAGTGACACAATTCCTCCAACAAGACCCCACCTCCTACCAGTATCACTCCCGATGGCCAAGCATATTCAAACTACCACAGAATTATCACTTGTCCCTTAAGCCTACAACCTGTTTCAGCCATGTGCTCTGTATCACAGTAGCCAGCATTCACAATAAAGTCTCTCTCGATGTCTAACAACCACTTAGTGGCTAAACTTTACTAGCTTTTAGTGGAGTCAGCACACTTTTATCCATATCTCCCCCCTTTTTTTATTATTGCTTTTCTATGTCCCCATTCCCAAATTTAAACATCCTTGTCTAATTTTATTTTTTATTTCTATTTTTATTTATCCTTTGAAAATTTCATGCATGTATTCAATGTATCTCGATTGTATCAACCTGACACTCTGCCCTTCAACTTGCCTCCCCTCAGATACTGAACCATATCTCCCTCCCAACTTCATGTCTCTCTCTGTGTGTCTCTCTCTCTCTGTCTCTCTCTGTCTCTGTCTCTCTCTCTGTCTCTGTCTCTCTCTCTCTCTCTCTCTCTCTCTCTCCTTTCTTTCTTCCCTGAATCCAGTTAATGCTACTTATGTGTATATGATGTGGGGTCATTCACTGGGAATGGAAAACCTCCTAGTGACATATTTTAGTCATTTTCCCATCCTTCAGCAGGCATCAATTGTCAATAGTTCCTCAGCTGGAGGTGGGGGGTCTCAGGAGCTCCTCCTGTCTCTATGCTGGTAGTTTGAATTGGTTTGATCTTCTATACATCTTCAGTAAGTATCCAAAGCTACATGTGAACAACATGCATGTCATGGCCAGAAGACAATATTTCATTGCTGTGCTCATTCTTCAGCTCTTCCTTATTCTTTCTGCTTCCTCGTACATGATGTTCCCTGGTCCTTGTGCTGGGTTTAATACAGATGTTCCATCTGTGTTGTGCATTCACAGTCATCGGTTCACAGCACTCTGAGTCGTATTAACTACTCACATCACTGCACTAAGAAGCTCCTCTGACCAAGGTTGGGAGCAGCACAAAGCTGGGTCTAATTATAAATATTTAGAAAGAACTTCACAACATGCCCACTTAGAAAAGTGAGAGAAATACACTCTTCTTAATAATAATTTCCCCAGCCATAGCTCCTGCCTATGTTTATAGCAACAGACATAAACTTCCTCCTGCAGTTACCCCTATAGATAATCTTGACTGGTAGGGTAGCTTATGCCTATAATTTAAACACTAAGGAGATAGAGACAATTGGATGGTCAGGAGTTAGAAGTTCAAGAATATCCATAGTTAAACTGTGAGTTTGAGGCCAGCCTGAGCTATATGTAGTTCTGACTCAGAAAACCAAACAACAACAACAACAACAGCAAGAACAAAAGACAAATAAGCAAACAAAAATGAAATAATGACAGTGTGGCTATTAGGTGGATAACTAGCTATAAATGAAATTTTATTCCTTTGTTTCTTTTGTTTGTTTGTTTTGGTATTGGTTTGGTTTTCAATATGACTCTGGAGAAGCAGGGGTCTGTTACCTTTATGTATCCCTGGATTCACAGATGAGAGCATATTAGACATATTTTCCACAGGGGAGAAACATCCAGTATCACCTGGTAGGGCCTTCACGCCTGTGCTCTCTCACTGCAAGTGTCTGGTGCTTCTTCAGTGTGAAGTGAGACTGTTGCGAACCGGCTTTGCACTAAGGGTCCTCATTAAGTGGTGCTTGATTCTGTTTAAGTGAATATATGAGCAATGTGCAGAGTAGGTATAATTATCTTGATCAGTGAGTGCTAACATAGATGTCATCACATTTCCATAGCACTGATAACATTTAGAGAATCTGTGACCTCAGGGTGTGAGCCACCCTGCAGTTCCCAGGAAACCTATGAGCTGAGGAGAATCATCAATTTCCTTTAAATTGCTTTCTTTTTTTATCCAAAAGAAAAATGTAGAACACGTCTGAATGGATAGCTTTTATGTCCCAATTTATTCTGAGGAACCAGAGCCACACTCTAGTAACTATTCCTGGGAAAAGAGTCAAATACTTAAAAATAAATAAAAACTGAAACCCCTCAAATTCATCCCCCTGACATGTAGAAAGGTCATTTAAGAAGACATAGACAAGTCTTAAGTATTAAATAATCTAATTAAATCATGGAACAAGGGTTTTTCTTTACCTCGACTGACCAGAGTCTGTATTGTTTTCATTTAGGAGAAATATTGCATTGTGTATGGATGGAAAGTAGTAAGTTAGTCTTCACTATTAAGCTGAAGGGACAATTTTTTTCTTCTCTGTCTCTTAATGGAGCACAAGAACCTGACTCTAGCTTTGCTGGACTAAAGCTATAGTCAGTGTTCAAGCTCTGGAGAGAATGAAGGGAATAGGAAGGCACAAACTATATTTTAAGGAGTTGTGTAGCATACTATAAAGTGTATATCTACATGAGAACTGGGATGTGGTCTTGGTTTGAAGTGGTTAGTGACAGCTGTATTTCTCAGTGTGCATGCCTGTGATACATCATGAAAGTTATTGCACCAGTACAGCAGTCTTACTTGCCCTAGATTTCTTTTCCCAAGCTTGTTTTCCCAGTTTCTTACTACAGGTCACCACATAACACATTTCTTTTGTGTAATAAAGAAATTTGGCTATTGGTTATAGCTAAACCTTGGACAATGAGTCAGTGTCTTAAAAGCATACAGATAGCTTCTAGTGAGTCCATCAAGTGATATTTTATGCATCAGTTTTCTGGAATTATAGCATCAAAGTGCTAGAAGTAGCCCCAAGAATATATTTTAAATAGTCTTTTCAATGGTTATTATGCATGGTTTTTGTGGCCTTCCTGAAGGGTGGTGTCTTAGGATTTCCATTGCAGTGAAGAGACCAAGCCAACTCTTATAATGGAAAATATTCAACCGGGGCTGACTTACAACTTCAGAGGTTTAGTACATTGTCATCATGGCAGAAAGCTTGGTACCATGAAGGTGAACATGGTGATGGAGAAGGAGCTGAGTATTCTACATCTTAATCTGCAGGCAACAGGAAGGGACTGTCCTCTTTACTGGGCAGAGAGCTTGAGAGCATAGGAGACCTGAAAACCTGCCTCCACACTGACATACTTCCTCCAAGGAGGCTACATCTCCTCCTCCCAGACCATAGCTTCTAATAGTGATAGTCACCCTACACATGAGTCTATGGGGACCATACCTATTCAAACCACCACAAGCTGCTCCTGCCTGCCGGCCTAGAGTCACAGCTTCTCAAGTATGACTACTGTGTTGTCAGATAACCTTAACTTCCACTGCTGATTCTCTCAGCAGCCTTTCTTTACAGTGAGCTGGGCAGATCTATACTCCATGCTCTGGGTTTTAGATCAAAATGAGATAATGACAGAAATTTCTGTTTTGAAATCTCAGAGGCTGATTTTGTTTCACTAAATGTTATAAAACCTAAAAGATTTATAGACATTAACATGATTCAAATATATACTCTAAAGACTTGTCTTTGGGAAAATTGATTACAGAATTTAGATATTTCTATAGACTTTGATCACTAAATACAGGGTGAGTCTCCTGACTATATCCTCTCTATAATGAGTCTTCAGAATTACCACCTTCTTCACACTCATCTCTTCAGAATTGCGGTCAAGGCAAATGGAGGGATACCATTTGATTGACATGAATGTTGGATCAGCTTAGGCTTCCTTTAAAAGGGGGAAAGAAAAGTGTTCATAAACATATATAAAAAATAATGTCTCAAACTGAGTGAATAAAATATACATAATTCAACACTCAAGATCATTTACAAAAAGAAATAGTCCCTGCTTGACCTAAGATATACAGATAATTGCTGTTTGTTAACAATACATTTTCTTCCATGCAATGTCTGGAATAATGAACCGTGAACCTACTGAGTTTCATGGGCCTCAACCAGTGTCTCAATTCTACCACTGAAGGATCACTAAAATATTCAACTAAAACATATCTCCTATTGTCCAAATCTCATATATGAAATAGATATTAGAAAATTTGAAATTTATAGCAATAAAAATAAAGACCTACAAAATTATTTATAAAAAAAAGATATGTAACTAATCCAAATTCTCAAAACCTAACAGGTTAATTTATAAACTGAGGGAAACAAAACAAATTTTTTCTGAGACATATTGCTACTTTATGAAGTTTTAATTTAAAAGTCCATTTATTCCATCTTTTTCTGAAAATGCATCTTAAGTATCCTGAAGCTTGGCAATGATAGCCCACAAAATTAATGTGTATAGAACTTTTTATGTCTAATATATTCAGTAGTCCAGTCCTTCAAAAGGTTTACAACAGGGCATGCCACTTTTGCTCAGTAGGTAAAGTGACATAGTGCCAAGCCTAAGGACTGAAGTATGTGCCTGGAACCTCATGGTGGAAGATAAACCTGGCTTGTTCTAGTTCTTCTCCTGTAAATGTAACTTTTATTCTCCTGTAGTAATTGCCTCTAAGGTTTACTTCTTCAGTCTGCTAACCTAGAACTAGTTCTGTAAGCTTCTAATCTCCATATAACCTTAAATAGGCCTAGAAAATTTTCAGCCTCTGAGACTTGCTGCTAAATAACCCCACCCCTGTTCCTAGTTCTTTCTGATCTCTGGATGACTAATTCAACTCAGATATTCTGGCTCAAACTCCTCTCCAAGCTGACTGATTCAATCTGGCGTTTCTTTTGGTCTTTGACTTTTTGCTTTGCTTGGCATCAAACTAAGTGTGGCACTCAGTTCTAATCTTCTGACTCCTCATTCTCTGGCTCCTTCTATCTTCACCTGTGTTTAGTTTGTTCTCTCTTCAACTTGTCTCTGTAAAACTTTCCTCATAAATTTGAATCTCTCTCTCTCTCTCTCTCTCTCTCTCTCTCTCTCTCTCTCTCTCTCTCTCTCTCTCTCTCTCTCTCTCTCTCTCCCTCTCCCTCTCCTCCCTGAAGTAGCTTCCCTTTCCACTCTCTTCTTGTGATAGCTTGACATATATATACTCTTCTGTCAAATCTTTCTCTGATTCATCACTTTGTCTGCCATTCAATTAAATATCACTTTCAAACATGAGTGCTTCTTTCTACAAACCAACCTTACCTTCATTGTTTGGGATTAAAGGTGTGTACAGACACTGTTTGTATTCTAGCCAGAGGGATGTGTGTTAAGGCTGTGTCTAAATTTCAGCCAGACTAGTCAAATGATGCATTAAAATACCTCTACATTCTCTGACCACCACAAGGCAATTAGATATGCTAAATAAATAAATAAATAAATAAATAAATAAATGCAATTTAAAACCATGGAAAGACTTTACTAGATAGTTAGAGATATGGCTCAGTGAGTGAAGTGTTTCTTCCCTAAAAAATATAAGAATTTTATTAGATCTTCCAAAGTCCCATTAAATGATAGACATAATGGCACACACTTGTAATCATTGCTCATTTTACTTTAATTTTTTTTATTGTGAGCCTAACCTGACAGTCTACTGGATTTGTTTGTTTGTTTGTTTTGTTTTCTTTCTTTGTTTGGGTTGGTGGTGGTGTTTTGTTTTCTTAGTTTTGGGGCTTTTGTTGTTGTATTGGGTTTTTGTTTGTATTTTTTAAAAAATAACTTAAAGTTGGGTTGGTAGAGAGTAGAATTGTATCTGGGAGAACTTAGAGGAAGGGACAAGTGTGATCAAATATATTTCAATTTAAACAGGTTTAAATAATAAAAATACTAGCATATCCTTTCCTGTATAGTCTTTACTATTACTGTCATACTTGTAAACTTCAAGGTATTGTGCCAAATTTCCTATAATAGTCTTTGAAGTGGTTTTCCCTCTGCTTCCATTTTCAGCATCCTTACCAGCATGATTTTCCTAACATGTAAATGGACCACATGGTTGTAGCATTGCATTTTTCACTAGTTTCCTGGCAGGGTCATGCCATTGCTAGCTCTCTTTGCATGCTTTAGGCCTCCTATACCTGTCATTACTTGTATTTGCTGCCTCTGGCTTGTTCCATTTCCAATTTCATACTTCACTCATAGATATCTGCTTTCCAACATCTCCAAGGAACTCTGTTCTCTCTCACTAACAGCACATTACCTCATTTGTATTGTTTACCTTGATCTCCCCAGTATAATTGAGGGTTCTCTATTTCACAAGATCATTCCAAGAATGCACTTAATGTATTTAATATATATATATAAAATACACAATAAGCTTTAACCACCACATGCCCTTTTGCAGCCTCTCTTTTTCTTTCTCAACCAATATGGATTTAAGATGTGGGGAGTGGGTAATAAATTTGATTTCCAGTCAGAACTCACATTGAAAGATTACATGAAGATGATTGTATTTTTTTTATCCCCCACTTTCCAACTAATTCCATTCAGTAACCCATATCTTTCTCTCTGCCTGGGGGAAAGCCACATGATTTTATTCTTGCTTCTGTAGGCATAAATGTAAATTTCTCTAGAACATTTTTTTGAAATCTTTTTCTTCTGTATGCCCAGTGAGACAAAGTATATTCTGAACATGGAAAAACACAGCTACCTTTTATTCTCACATTAAGGATTAAGTACTTACATTGACTTGCCTTTTCAGCTTTCATCTGAGAGACCAGACAAATTCTATGTTAAGTTCAGACTCTATCTTACAGAAACTGACCTAAGGTTGAATTTGAGTTAACTAACAAGCCAGCACCTAGCACTGGTCTCTAGGTTACTCCCTAACAGCCACCAATCAGGAGGAAAACAGAAGTTACAGTTGTACCTAAAAGTAAGTATTTATAAATATTTATGGGTTAGCTCTCAGCACCAGCCAATCATTGTAAAGTGCAACAAATTCCATCATAGCCCTCCAATCAGATGTGTACCAAGCTGGGTACCCCCTTGCTTGTTTGCTTACTTGAGACTGGGCCTGGGGCTTCACCCTCCTGTCCTGCTGCATCAGTGACAACAGTGTATCCTGAGCTCAAGCTTGAATAAAGACCCTTGTGTAATTTCACAGAAATCAGCTCCTTGGTGATCTTTTGGGGCTTATGAAGTGGGCACAACATCTTGGTTCATTGTCTGTGAATACCAAGACTCCCAAGACTCCCAACCCAAAGGGTCTCAATACTAGCCAGTAAGGAATTCCTATCTGTGTGTCTGTGTGGTGCCATGGTAATTTATTTCATGTATCTGTGCAGTGCAGAGACACTTCTGTTCCTATCTGTGTCTCTCTGTGTGTCTATGAGGTGCTGTGGTAACTTTGTTATGAAAAGAGGCTTAAAGATCTGTATTTTATGATCAATGTGACTGGGGCAGACATCCTGTATATTCTCAACCACTTAGGACTGGAAGACATTACAGACCCTGAGAGAGAGAGAGAGAGAGACCCTAATTTTTCAATCTGGAATGGGCACAGACTCTTGGAGCCATGGACAGCCACCATCTGGTTACTTTCATTTTTTTCACCTGATGGAAAGGATGAATTGTCTTGTGTTTATGTTCGTTAGTTTTCCTTTTGGTACTAATTGTCTACTTTTGTGTTTCTCATTATGGGGTGACTTTGACCTTGATGAACATTAGGATGGGACAAGCACCTTCCATCCCTTCCTTATTCTCCTCAGGCATAACAGGTGGCTCTACCATGGGCATGGGGGTGTGGGGGCTCCTGCAGGGATGCCCAGGGGTGACTCTGAAGCCTGAATCCATTGTCCTGCCCTTGCAGGTGGTGGGGTCAGTCGGTGACAACTAGAAAACCGAAAACTCCCCCTTTTCAGACAAACTGGAGATTTAGTTAATCTCTTAACCAAGCAGCTATTGATGCTGACATTTCCTTGGCATGCCCAGATTGGGACTTCAATACAACTGAAGATAACAGAAGACTCTCAGTCTACCACCAGGCTCTACTGGCAGTTCTCAAGGTGGCAGCATGATGGCCCATTAATTTGGCCAATGTGTATCATATTAGTCATGGAGACAATAAGAGCCCTGCAGCTTTCTTGGAAAGGGTTATGGAGGCTTTTTGACAATACACCCCCATGGACCCTGAATCAAAAGAAGAGAAAGCAACAGTAGCTCTTGTCTTTATCAACTAGGTGGCACCAGATATCAAGAGAAAACTCCAGAGGGTTGAGGAATTAGGAGAAGAGTCTAAGAGGTTTAATGATAGTGGCCGAGAAGATGTTTAATGGAAGGGAGAGTGTGGAGTAGAAACAGATGAAGGGAGAAAAATGGTTGGAAGAAAGACAGATGAAAGAGCAGAAGCACAAGACATGGCAAGGATCATGTTGGCAGCAAAGGCCAAACCATAAGACCTTATGAGATTTCTGAAACAGATGGATTCAGGAGAAGGAAGTAAGGGGGACCTCTAAGATGGAGAGTGTCCATGATTGGTAAAGAATCAATGTGCTTATTGTAAGGAAGTAGGCCACTGGGCCAAGGACATCAGAAAGCCTTTAATGACTAAAAGAAAACCTTAATTTCTGCACCAGCTTAGGGGTTGCAGATATGTCTTTGTGGACAAGAGATCTGGGATAACTAAAGGGAGCTGACAAGTGGCTTACCTGTTGCCAGAGGCTGGTCCCTCTGTGCATCATCACTGCCATGGCCCTCCTGGTTAAAGATGCTGACAATCTGTCACTGGACCAAAGCATGACCATCACCATGCCTCATGTTATCACACAGATACTCAAAGAGCCCCCTAAATGATGGTTCACCAATACCAGAATGACTCATTACCAGTCATTCCTTTTAAGCGCCGCCCCCCCAGGGCAACCTTCGAGACCTTTACTATCCTTTGTTGCACTACTCTATTGCCTGACTCAGATCTCGATGGGTCATTGCATGACTGGTCAGACATTTTGGCCCACATCCACAGGACCAGATGAGATCTTCAAGATAGCTCCTTGATGGATTCTGAGGTGGCATGGTTCACTAATGGTAGCACCTTCATCTAAAAATGACAGAGGTATGCAGGGGATTGGTGGTATCAGAGACTGAGACCACATGGGCTGAACCCCTGCCACAAGGGACATCAGCACAGAAGGATGACTTAATAGCCTTAACAAAGGCTCTAAAACTAGGAAGGGTCAAGAGACTGAATATACATACATACACACACACACTATCTATATATCTATATCTATATCATCTATATTTATATCTATATCATCTATATCTATATCTATATCTATATCATCTATATCTATATCTATATCTATATCTATATCTATCTATCTATATCATCTATCTATCTATCTATCTATCTATCTCTATATCTATATCTATATCTATATCTATATCTATATCTATATCTATATCTATATCTATATCTATATCTATATCTATATCTATATATCTATATCTATCTATCTATCTATATATATATATATATATATATATATATAGAGAGAGAGAGAGAGAGAGAGCGTCGATATGCATCTGCCACAACCCATGTCCATGGGGTCATCTACAGAGAGAAGGGCCTCTTGACAGCTGAAGGAAAGACTATCAAAAACAAAGAAGAGATTCTTGTCTTTCTATGAGGATTAAAAGGGCCCAAAATGTTGGCCATTGTCCATTGCCCAAAACATCAGAAAAGAAAAGATCAAATTTCTATGGAAAATAACAGGGCTGATCTGGTAGCCCTCCAGATAGCACTACAAGGAAAGACAATCATGGTTCTCTTCCCCTGGGATCTCAGGGACCCAACTTTGCCCTACCCTCCCTACTCAAAAGAAGACAAAACCTGGGCCAAGAGTCTACCAATGTCCCAACATCTCAATGAATGCTGGGAAATGGCAGACTGAAAATTCATTCTCCCTGAGAAGCTGGTTACTTGCATGCTGAAAAAGATTAATCATTCCTCCCACGTGGGTATCCAAAGGATTCGAGAGCTAATCAGGCATGCTCATATCAGGATAAGAGATGCCAACTCCAAATTCACTGAAATTGTTGAAGGCTGCAAGGTCTGTTAGCTCACTAATGCAGTGGTCAATGAAAAATCTCTGGCAGCAGGCTCCATGGAAGAAGTCATGAAACCTACTGGGAAACTGACTTCACTCAAGTAAAACCAGGAACATTTAGATATCAATATTTACTTATGTTTGTAGATAACTTTGCAGGTTGGACTGAGGCTTTCCCCAATAAGCATGAAACTGCATCCACAGTGGCAAAGAAGCTCTTAGAGAACATACTGCCAAGATATGAACTACCCCAAATGATATGGTCAGACAATGGACCAGATTTTGTGTCCCAAGTAAATCAGGGATTGGCCAATATACTGGAGATTGATTGGAAATTGTGTTGTACTTATAGGCCCCAGAGTTCAGGACAGGAAGAAAAAATGAATAGAACCTTAAAAAAGACTTAAACTAAATTAACCTTAGAGACTGGCAGTGACTAGGTAATTCTCCTCCATTTTACTCTCTACCAGGTATGAAACTCCCTGTCTTAGGGTTCTACTGCTGTGAACAAATACCATGACCAAGGCAACTCTTGTAAGGATAATATTTAATTGGGACTGGCTTACAGGTACAGAGGTTCAGTCTATAATCATCAAGGCAGTAGCATGGCAGCATCGAGGCAGGCATAGTACAGGTGGAGATGAGAGTTCTACATCTTCATCTGAAAGCTGCTAGCAGAATACTGACTTCCAGGCAGATAGGATTAGGATCTTAAAGCCCACATCCACAATGACACACCTATTCCAACAAGGCCACACCTCCAAATAGTGGTACTCCCTGGGCCAAGCATATTCAAACCATGACACTCCCCTTACTAGATGAGATGCCACCCTTTTGAAATCATGTTCAGAATACCACAGCCCCATTATTTCTAACATGCCCGCAGAGGTCATTGTTGAGGTTGAAGATCACCAATTGCTGGATGAACTCAACGGTGTCCAATGGGCTCATAAACATGTTTGGCCTAAACTTCCTGCTCTCTATGAAACAGGTCCCCCTCTGGAGCCTCATCAGCTCTAACCCAGAGACTAAATGCTAATAAAAAGACACAGCCAGGGGTCACTAAATTCTCAATGGAAAGGTCTCTAAGTCATCATCCTGACTACACCTACCATTCCTAAAGGTCCATAGGATTGGGATTACAGTGTGGATCCAACACACAGACACACACAGACACAGACACACACACACACACACACACACACACACACACACACACACACACACACTCAAATCACAGACCCATTTGCAGTTGAAACCTGGGGACTGCAGGTCTATGAACCCCCAACTCACCCCCAGCCCGGAAGAGACCCTAGAGGACAGTTTACAATCCAATTATATACCCAGGTGTTCCATACAGCCCTGGGCCCTAACCCTATACTAGCAGCACCTTCCTTGCCCCATTGCCAATTCAGCCTAAGGGCTCCCTCCTGTCTCCCACTGCTGCGGCCCCGACCCAAGGCTGAGGGACACTACGAAGACTGGGTGATGACAACTCTGACTCCCTCTAGAATATGTTGGTCCAGTCCTTTCAGGTCATCTAAGCCTAAATTAACTAAATCATACTGGTTATGTTATAAGGTAAAACCATCCTATTTTGAAAACACAGTCCTAATTGGGAACTTCACTGAGACTGAGGACCCCAATGAGTGCAGGTGGAAACAAGCTGATGGCAAGGTAGCCTTACAATTAATAGAAGGCCAGTGCACTTGTGTAGGGACAGTTCCTGAGATCTATGGCCACCTTTGTAATCAAACTTACAAGAAAAGAATTCTGTGTTCCTCTTCTATCACTCAGAGTACCAAGTCTTAGACTTTCTGGATGCAACTTCAAATTTGGCCCCCACTAGAATCAATAGAGGACTAATCTCAGCCCTGACACTAGTTGTTCTCATGGTGTAGCTAGCACTGACACCAGCATAGCGCCCCCCCCCCCCCCGTGTTACAAAACAAACATTATGATGTACTGGAACAAGCAATAGATAGTGATATAGAAAGGCTAGAGAAAGGCATCTCCTGCCTCCAAGAGTCTCTAGACTCCCTGGCAGAAGTAGTACTACAAAACAGAAGGGACCTAGATCTGATATTCATACAACAAGAAGAATGTTCTTATGTTGACCATTCAGGGGTTGCCAGACAATCAATGGCCAAATTATGGAGGACTTTGCTAAACATAAGAGAGAAAGAGAACCATCCCAAGGATGGTTTATATCTCGGTGTAACAGTTTCCTGACTTAGTTAGGTTTAACTGCTGTGAACAGACACCATGGCTACCTAGATATTTGTAACCCATGTGATCTATGTCTACATTTGAGTACATTCAGATAAACCTCTATCTCCCACGTCCTCTGTCTTTAATATTCCTACATAGAAAGGCACACTGTGTGAAACTATTTAATTGCACACTCCTTTTTCTGCTTTCATTTCTTGCTTTTTCTACTTTTTCAATTGTCTTTATTTTTTTCTTTTTCCTTTATTTTTTTTTCAAAATAAATCACCTTCCTAGAGATCCTTGATTGAGATTCTGTTACTGTGGGATTCTATCTCAGATATACAGCTTCACAGAAGAGGTTTGTAAATGCTTTTCATGTCCTTAGAATACAGTGTTGATCAAGTTGTCAGTCAAATTCTGAATGCCTGCTTGTTTAAACAGACACTTATACAAGGGACTGAGTGATTTGTGCTTCCAGTGGCCTTGTTTTATTGATGAAGAACCAAGAAGCAGAAGACCATGTACTCTGTTCAAGGTCACAGTCTTCCTGAAAAGCAGGTGACAATCTGGACTAGAATCCTGATATTCCCCATACCCAGACACCTGCTTTCCATCAGGAAGTTTTCATAAATTTAAATAGGTGATTTAAAAAGGATGAAGAGAAATCAAACACTATTAAAACAGAATAAATTGGCCTGAAGATAAAAATAACTCACAGACACATTAAAAACCATTAAAACACCTGAGGATAAACTGTGCTGACAGAAGCTTCGTGTCCTTTATTATATGTTATTCCTTAGTCCTGTTAAATGTTATTTCTCCAGTTAGAAAACTATCTGGCACACAGCTGTAAGATCTACTCTGTAAGTGGTGTGTGTGTGTGTGTGTGTGTGTGTGTGTGTGTGTGAGAGAGAGAGAGAGAGAGAGAGAGAGAGAGAGAGAGAGAGGATGTATTAGTCATTTTTTTGTAAGTCAGAGTTGAAGGGCTATGGGGATGGCTCACTTGCCCTTGAAACATGAATACCTATGTTTGAGCCCAAAACTCATGTAAAAGTGCTGTACATGGTGACATGTGTTTATTACACAGGTAATGGGAAAGAAGACCCAGGAGCTCACTGGACAACCAGTTTAGCCTATATGGTGAGCTCCAAGCCAAGGTGAGGCCCTGTTTCAAAAATGGTGGACCGTATAATAGAGAATGACACATGAGTTTGTCCTTTGCTTTTCCATGTACCTGCACACACATTTACACCCTCACATATGAGCACATACATACCACATATACACATACAATCATAAAATAATTAAGCTTGCCTCCAAATTATAGTCATAAGAGCTTCATTTGTCTTACTTGAGAAGCCTTAGGTATATTGCACCTATTGCTTTTGAGTTCTCCAGGCAAAATGTGAATCCCCAAACTATCTTTAGTCAGTGCTACTCAAGATGATTTGCTCAACATAGTATTGGATTGATATATTAGAGTTTTTATTTAAATGGTGAACCAAAGGTGTATCACTAGATTCTCTGATACATGAAGTGGTTCTAACGGAAGAAGTCATACATGGTCATGGTTTGCAAATCACACTAACTGACATGATGTTGTAAATACTATTGAAAAAAACCCACCTGTAAAAGTATTTCTAGGGTATTTCTTAGCCCCTTTTGCTCTTTGCAGTGTAATTACAGTGCATTTCTACACTCACTTTGGGACATTTTAAGCTTCTGAATAAATAAGACAGAGAACTTGTATTTTTATAACAAGCTGAAAGCACTAATAGCTGGGCAGATTCTGATCTATTCCAACCCTATTAGGCTGCTACTACCCAGTCCTGTAGTCCTTCACATGCATCTGAGTATTGCCTTGGCATGCTTTGGTATGTGTGTGTCCTCATGGTTGCTATCAGATTGCAATCTTATGTAAATCCGGGAGGTCTCTCCACATAATGTCTCCCCCTTCTTCTTGTGGTCCTCCTCTACTCTCCTAGACCCCCTGACTGAGATCAGAAGCCCTGCCTTATTCTCTTCTGCCTAGCTGATAAACTCTTTATTAACCAATCAAGGATGATAAAAATCATTTTATACATAACACTGAGACCAGAGATGCTTGACCAAGTCAAATTCAGGACTGCAACCAGATATCTGGGCATAAAAATTAGCATCTGAAAACATAGTGCACAAAACTGTCCCCTATCACTTATCTATAGTTTCTGTATGTGTGTGAGAGTACATGTGTCTGATGGGAGGCCTGTGCAAGTTTTTCACAACTAGGGCCCTTTTCTGGTACTTCAGTTTCGTTACTAGGACATGTTTGATTTTAATGGTAATTTTGTTAGATGCATGGGACTGGGAATTTGTAACTTGCCTTGAAGTAGAATTTGAGTGGCATAGCACATTTTTAAAATTTATTTCGTGTTTTTGTTAAGAGTACATTTCTTTATAGCTTATTCTGTTCTTAAACTCATAGCTGTCCTCCTGCCTCAGTCTCCCAGGTGCTAAGATAATACCCATCTTAATATCACTTCTGAAACATGATGTGTAGTTCCAGTGATGGAGATCTTACAATACACAGTTAGATGATCTTTAGAATCTTTTGTAAGTTACATTCATGAGAAGAAATTGTGCACAAACCATCTCTCTCCTGTCTTAACTTTATTGTATTGGAAGCTTTTTTTTTCTAAAGTTACCATATTCTAGAGACTTGTTAGTGCCCTAGACAGAAAAATGCAAGATACCAGTCTGTGCAGGAGAGTGCACAGGCTGCAGAAGCAACATAGCTTCTTGGACAGGGTCCCTTCAGGCCTTCATCTTCAGCCAGGAAGAAGAGCTGAGCTGCAGACATCTGTGCACCTTCTCTGCAAAAGGAGAGCTTGCATGCAGAGAGTGCTCAGACCACTGAGAGTCAGGATAGAGTTGGACTCCCAGGAGTGCTGACAGAGGCTGACAGAATCACAGGAGGAACAAGCTCCAGCCAGGGACAACTATAACAACTAACATCAGAGATTACCAGATGGCAAAAGGCAAACTTAAGAATCTCACTAACAGAAACCAAGACCACTCAGCATCATCAGAATCCAGCACTCCCACGACAGTGAGTCTTGGATACCCCAAAACAACTTAAAAGCAAGATTCAGATTTAAAATCATATCTCATGATGCTGGCAGAGGATTTTAAGAAGGACATTAATAACTCACTTTAAGAAATACATGAGAACACTGCTAAACAGGTAGAAGTCCTTAAAGAGGAAACACAAAAATCCCTTAAAGAATTACAGGAAAACACAACCAAACAGGTGATATCATTGAACAAAACCATCCAAGATCTAAAAATGGAAGTAGAAACAATTAAGAAAACCCAAAGGGAGACAACCCTGGAGATAGAAATCCTAGGAAAGAAATCAGGAACCATAGATGTGAGCATAAGCAACAGAATACAAGAGGTGGAAGAGAGAATATCAGGTGGAGAAGATTCCATAGAGAACATTGGCACAACAATCAAAGAAAATGCAAAATGCAAAAAGATCCTAACTCAAAACATCCAGGAAATCCAGGACACAATAAGAAGACCAAACTGAAGAATAAATAGGTATAGATGAGAATGAAGATTTTCAACTTCAAGGACCAGTAAATATCTTCAACAGGATTATAGAAGAAAACTTCCCTAACCTAAAGAGAGAAATGCCCACGTACATACAGGAAGTCTACAGAACTCTAAATACTGGACCAGAAAACAAATTCCTCCCAACACATAATAATTAGAACAAAATGATCCACTAAATAATGATAGAATATTAAAAGCAGTAAGGTAGAAAGGTCAAGTAACATATAAAGGCAGACATATTAGAATTACACCAGACTTCTCACCAGAGAATATGAAAGCCAGCAGATCCTGGACAAATGTTATACAGACCCTAAGAGAACACAAATGTCAGCCCAGGCTACTATACCCAACAAAATTCTCATTTACCATAGATGGAGAAACCAAAGTATTCCATGACAAAACCAAATTCACACAATATCTTTCCATGAATCCAGCCCTTCAAAGGATAATAAAGGGAAAACTCCAACAAAAGGAATGGAACTACACCCTAGAAAAAAACAAGAAAGTAAACCTTCAACAAACCTAAAAGAAGACAGCCTTAAGAACAGAATCCCAACTCTAACAACAAAATAACAGGAAGCAACAATTACTTTTCCTTAATAACAATGGACTCCATTCCCCAATAAAAAAAAAACATAGACTAACAGACTGGCTACATAAACAGGACCAAACATTTTGCTGCTTACAGGAAACCCACCTTAGGGAAAAAGACAGACACTACCTCAGAGTAAATGGCTGGAAAATAATTTTCCAAGCACGTGGTCCAAAGAAACAAGCTGGAGTAGCAATTCTAATATCAAATAAAATTGACTTCCAACCTAGAGTCATCAAAAAAGACAAGGAGGGGCACTTCATATTCATCAAAGGTAAAATGTTCCACTATGAACTCTCAATTCTGAATATCTATGCTCCAAATGCAAGGGCATCCACATTCATTAAAGAAACTATAGTAAAGCTCAAAGCACACATTGCACCTTACACAATAATAGTGGGAGACTTCAACATTTCACTCTCATCAATGGACAGATCCTGGACACAGAAACTAAACAGAGACAAATGGAAACTAACAGAAGTTATAAAACAAAAGGATTTAACAGATATGTACAGAACATTTTATCTTAAAACAAAAGGATATACCACCTTCTCAGCACCTCATGGTACCTTCTCCAAAACTGACCATAATTGGTCACAAAACACACCTCAACAGATACAAAAATATTGAAATTATACCATGCATCATATCAGATCACCATGTACGAAGGCTGATCTTCAATAACAACAAAATAATAGAAAGCCAACATTCATGGGTAAACTGAACAACACTCTTCTCAATGATACCTAGGTCAAGGAACAAATAAAGAAAGAAATTAATGACTTTTCAGAGTTTAATGAAAATGAAGACACAACATACCCAAACTTATGAGACACAATGAAAGCAGACCTCAGAGGTAAACTCATAGCTCTGAATGCCTCCAAAAAAGAAAGTAGAGAGAGCATACACTAGCAACTTGAAAGCCCACCTAAAAGCTCTAGAACAAAGGGAAGCAAATTCACCCAAAAGACAGCAAGAAATAATCAAACTTAGGGATGAAATCAACCAAGTGGAAACAAAAAGAACTATTCAAAAAATCAAACAAACTAGAAGCTGGTTCTTTGAGAAAATAAACAAGATAGATAAACCTTTCATCAGACTAACTAGAGAGCACAAGGACAGTATTCTAATTAACAAAATCAGAAATGAAAAGGGAGACATAACAGCAGAAACTGAGGAAATCCAAAACAGCATCAGTTCCTACTACAAAAGGCTATACTCAACAAAACTGGAAAACCTAGATGAAATGGACAAATTTCTAGACAGATACCAGGTACCAAAGTTAAATCAGGATCAGATTAATGATCTAAATAGTCCCATATCTCCTAAAGAAATAGAAGCAGTCATTAATACATTAATAGTCTCCCAACCAAAAAAAAAAAAGCCCAGGACCAGATGGGTTTAGTGCAGAGTTCTATCACACCTTCAAAGAAGTCTAATTTCAATTCTCCTCAAACTATTCTACAAAATAGAAACAGAAGGTACTCTACCTAATTCATTCAATGAAGCCACAATTACTCTGATACCTAAACCACCTAAAGACCCAACAAAGAAAGAGAACATCAGACCAATTTCCCATATAAATATTTTTGCAAAAATCCTCAATAAATCCTTGCAAACCAAATCCAAGAACACATCAAAACAATCATCCATCATGATCAAGTAGGCTTCATTCCAGGGATACGGGGATGGTCTAATATATCCAGAAGCCCATCAACGTACTCCAATATAAAAACAAACTCAAAGACAAAACCACATGATCATCTCCTTAGATGCTGAGAAACTATTTGCAGATGAAATGATAGTATATATAAGTAATCCTAAAAATTTCACTAGAGACCACCAAAACCTGATAAACAGCTCCAGTGCAGTATCAGGATGTGAAATTAACTCAACCAAATCAGTGGCCTTTCTCTACACAAAAGATAAACAGGCTGAGAAAGATATTAGGGAAACAACACCCTTCACAATAGTCAAAAATAATATAAAACACCTTGGTGTAACTCTAAATAAGGAAGTGAAAGATCTGTATGATAAGAACTTCAAGTATCTGAAGAAAGAAATCAAATATCTCAGAAGATCTCCCATGCTCGTGGATTGGCAGTATTAATATAGTAAATATGGCTATCTTCCCAAAAGAATTCTACAGATTCAATGCAATCTTCATCAAAATTCCAACTTTATTCTTCACTGAGTTAGAAAAGGCAATTTGCAAGTTCATCTGGAATAACAGAAAAACTAGGATAGCAAAATCTATTCTCAACAATAAAAGAACCTCTGGTGGAAATACCATGCCTGACCTCAAGCTATACTATAGAGAAATTGTGATAAAAACTACATGGTATTGGTACAGTGTCAGGCAGGTAGATCAATGGAATAGAATTGAAGACCCAGAAATGAACCCACACACCTATAGACACTTGATCTTTGACAAGAGAGCTAAAACCATCAAATAGAAAAAAAACAAAAAAACAAAAAAACAAAAAAAAAAAAGAAAAAAGACAACATTTTTAACACGTGGTGCAGGCACAACTGGCAGTTATCATGTAGAAGAATATAATTTGATCTATTCTTTTCTCCTTGAACAAAGCTCAAGTCTAAGTGGATCAAGGAACTCCACATAAAACCAGAGACATTAAAACTTATAGAGGAGAAAGTGGAGAAAAGCCTTGAAGATATGGGCATAGGGAAAAAATTCCTTAATGGAAGAGCAATGGCTTGTTCTGTGAGATCGAGAATCAACAAATGGGACCTCATAAGACTGAAAAGCTTCTATAAGGCAAAAGACACTGTCAATAAGACAAAAAGGCCACCAACAAATTGGAAAATGATCTTTTCCAATCCTAAATCAGATAGGGGACTAATATCCAATATAAAGAACTTAAGAAAGTGAACTCCAGAAATCAAATAACACTATTAAAAAATGGGGTACAAAGCTAACCAAAGAATTCTCAGCTGAGGAATACTGAATGGCTGAGAAGCACCTGAAAAAAATGTTCATTATCTTTAATCATCATGGAAATGCAAACCAAAACAACTCTGAGATTCCACCTCATACCAGTCAGAATGGCTAAGATCAAAATTCAGGTGACAGCAGATGCTGGTGAGGACATGGAGAAAGAGGAACACTCCTCCATTGTTGGTTGGTTTGCAAGCTGGTACAACCACTCTGGAAATCAATCTGGCAGTTCCTCAGAAAATTGGACATAGTACTACCGGATGATTCAGCAATGCCACTCCTGAGCATATACACAGAAAATGTTTCAACCTTTAATAAGGATACATGCTCCAGTATGTTCATAGCAGCCTACTTATAATAGCCAGAAGCTGGAAAGAACCCAGATGTCTGTCAACAGAAGAATGGATACAGAAAACATGGTACATTTACACAGTGGAGTACTACTCAGCAATGAAAAACAATGAATTCCTGAAATTCTAAGGCAAATGGATGGATCTGGAGGATATCATCCTGAATGAGGTAACCCAATCACAAAAGAACACACATGAGATGCACTCACTGATAAGTGGATATTAGCCCAGAAGCTTAGAATACCCAAGATACAGTTTGCAAAACACATGAAACTCAAGAAGAAGAAAGAACAAAGTGAGAATACTTCATTCCTTCTTAGAATGGGGACAAAATACCCATGGTAGGAGTTACAGAGACAAAGTTCAGAGCTGAGATGGAAGAAAGGACCATCCAGACCCACCAGGGAATCCCTCCCATATACAACCACCAATCCCAGACACTATTGCTTATGCCAGAAAGATTTTGCTGACAGGACCCTGATATAGCTATCTCTTGTGAGGCTATGCCAGTGTCTGGCAAATACAGAAGTGGATGCTCACAGTCATCTATTGGATGGAACACAAGACCCCTAATGAAGGAGCTAGAGAAAGTACCCAAGGAGCTAAAGGGGTCTGCAACCCTATAGGAGGAACAACAATATGAACTAACTAGTCCCCCCAGAGCTGTGTCTCTAGTTGCATATGTAGCAGAGGATGGCCTAGCCACACATCAATGGGAAGATAAGCCCTTGGTCCTGTGAAGATCACATGCCCCAGGGGAATACCAGGACAAGAAAGCAGGAGTGGGTGGGATTGGGATCAGGGCTGGGGGATGGTATAGGGGAATTTCGGGATAACATTTGGAATGTAAATGAAGAAAAATGTAATAAAAAAAAAAAGAAAAGAGAAAAAAAGAAAAATTTCTACTGCCTACGGTCTGTCTTGGCCAGTGCCCTGAGCAGACCTTGGGCAGAAACTCTGCACCCAGTCCCACAATACCCAAAGGTAGCTCCACTCCCAGGCACTCTAACACACCCATGATCAGAGGATCCCAGGATCCCAGGATCCCAAGAGCTTGTTCACACCAGGATCTCAAGGTCCTAAAGGCAGCTTCGATCCCATGAGCTTGGACACACCTAGGATCGCAGGATTCCAGAATCATAGGATCAGAGAGATAACTTGACTCAAAGGAGTTCTGACACAGTCAGAATCACAGGAAGGATAGGCTCCAGTCAGACATAGCCAGGGAAGGTAGCACTAGAGATAACCAGATAGCGGTAGGCAAGCATAAGAACAGAAGCAACAGAAACCAAGGTTACTTGGCATCATCAGAACCCAATTCTCCCACCATAGCAAGTCCTGGATACCCCAACACACCAGAAAAGCAAGATTCAGATCTAAAATCATTTCTCTTGATGACAATAGAGGACATTAAGAAGGACATAAATAACACTCTTAAAGAAATGCAGGAGAACACAGGTAAACAGCTAGATGCCCTTAAAGAAGAAACACAAAAATCCCTTAAAGAGTTTCAGGAAAACACAATCAAACAGGCAAAGGAAAGGAATAAAACATTTCAGGATCTAAAAAATGGAACTAAAAACAATAAAAATATCAGAAAGGGAGACAACCCTGCAGCTAGAAAACCTAGGAAATAAACCAGGAGTCATAGATGCAAGCATTACCAACAGAATGCAGGAGAAAAAAAAGAGAGAATATCAGGTGTAGAAGATACCAGAGAAAACATCGACACAATAGTAAAAGAAAACACAAAAAGGAAAAATCTTCTAACCCAAAACATCCAGGAAATCCAGAACACAATGAAAACACCAATCCTAAGAATAATAGATGTAGAAGAGAGTAAAGATTCCCAACTTAAAGGGCTAGTAAATAACTTCAACAAAATTACAGAAGAAAATTTCCTAACCTAAAGAAAGAGATGCCCATGAACATACAAGAAGCCTACAGAACTCCATATAGACTGGACCAGAAATGAAATTCCTCCTGTCACATAATAATCAAAACACCAAATACACTAAAGAAAGAATTAATTTTAAAAGCAGTAAAGGAAAAAAGTCAAGTAACATAAATGCAAACCTATCAGAATTACACCAGACTTCTCACCAGAGACTATGAAAGTCAGAAGATCCTGGGCAGATGTCATACAGACCCTAAGAGAACACAAATGCCAGCCCAGGCTACTATACCCAGCAAAACTCTCAATCACTATAGACAGAGAAAACAAGATATTCCATGACAAAACCAAATTCACACAATATCTTTCCACAAGTTCAGCCCTACAAAGGATAGTAGATGCAAAACACCAACATGAGTGAAACTACACCCTAGAACAAGCAAGAAAGTAATCTTTCAACAAACCCACACAAACATAATTCCACCTCCAACAAGAAAATTAACAGGAAGTAACCATCACTTTTCCTTAATATCTCTTAATATGAAAATTAGTATTACCAACATATCCTAATTGAAATTTAAAAATATGAGGAATTAGAAATTTGTCACCTGTCATCTCGTGGTCTCTCTAATTTGGTACTGGAAGAAATAGGTCCAATATTGTATAATCCATATACACTTTCTACTTGTTTGTACATGACTGGGTCTTGCTATGTGCCACATAATGGTCTTGAAATCATGCTTCTCCTATCTCAGCCTCTCTATTAGGATTGTTTCTTTGATGTTTTTACACTATACTATATAGTTTTCAGAACAACTTACATATTTCAAAATTATTTATACAGCCAAAAAAAACCATAAGCAATTAATTTGAGAGGTGGCTTGTAAGAGAAAAGCAAAGAGTGAGACTGAAGGCTTTGCTTGATATTTATAATTATTCTTTATAAGTTACTCTTTATAAGGACTTTATAAGTTACTCTTATTCTGAGATGAATGCTTTTCAAAATCATCACAGCCAATGAAACAGAATCTTACCCTCACCTAATGTCTGTGCCACCCTCCAAGCAGAAACATCATTGAAACAGTTGATGAATGACATCGTGGATAGACCATCTTAACACACACACACCATATCTTAAATGAATTTAATCTGGTCTCTGCGGGCTGAGAATGATGACAATCACTCAAGTCAAATAGCTTTAACCGTAGCAGAAAATCTGCATCCAAAAATCGTGCCTACAATTCATTCCTTGATGCAGCAGAACTCTCAACTCTTAGCCTATCTACTATGGAGATAAAATCCTTTGGTGATGTGAGGGACATTCAAGTACAGCCTTATTACAATGAACTCCAGTGTCCAAAAACTGTTCTTATTTTGTGTTTGTACCACAGTAAGAGCCAAGATTTTAAGTGCTACTAAAAACAAACCAACCAAACAAAAAAGACTATCTACTTATGTTCATTAAAAAAAACTAATAGAGATATATTATTTTAAAATATCATACAGTTAATATATTTGGAGTTATTTAAGATTTATATTGAGAAAAACAAGTGTATTTTCAGTGTTGCTGTAGACAAGCATCTACATAAGTCTGTTCAATTGATTGTTGTTTTATATCAAACAACTTTTATAATATGTATTTTTATTGTTACAATATTTTATAAATTTTAGAAAATGTGATAAAAATGAAAGGCATTGAAGGTTATGAAGGGGGATCTCTAGGAGAAGTTGGGGTACAAAAGGAAAAGAAGAACGTGAAGTAAGCCTATTTACTCAAAGTATGTTTTTAAATGTTAACAACTTCAGATAAATTGAAATTATGTATCTTTTCTCATCATAATGCAATAAAATTTAAATTAAAATAAAAAGTCTACTTATCTTGATCTTGTAGGAATATGAGCTGTCATTGTTTAATTGGTACTGTTTTTCTTTCAAACAATTCAAGAGAATGTTCTTTTCTTAGAAAGGGAGGGAGGGAGGGAGGGGGAGGGAGAGAGAGAGAGAGAGAGAGAGAGAGAGAGAGAGAGAGAGAGAGAGAGAAGAAATGGAAAGGAACCAGACATCTCTTTCTTATAATTTATTTTAAAAATCATTAAAATCATTTCGTTATGTGCATACAAGTCATGTGTGTGCATGGAGGTCAGAAGACAACTTTGAGCAATTGGTTCTCTTCTTCATCTGGTCTTTTGCTTACTTTCAGTTCACCAGACTTTTAGGACAAATGATATTATCTACAGATCCATCTTACTGAAACCTCCTGACATATTTATTCAATACATTTTCATTAGTGTCTATTTTTGTGTTAACATTACTATGATTTTGATTGAGGAATAAGAGACCGAAAGGTCAGTCTTCATCTTCACACAGCTCTCACAGCTCTCACATAGGTACTTGTTACCCTGAGTCCTAATATTTCTCTCTTTAATGTACTATAGAACATTATAAAATACTTCCTTTAGTAAGTCAATGTTTGCTGATGTTTACCAAATCCCTAACTGAAAAATTAAGGGAGCTCACATGTTGTAAACATAAGCTTTCATCCAGTCTTAATAATTTCTTAAATAAGTATATACATTACCTCTTAATACTGATAATTGTGTCTTTTATCTCATCCTCCAACTGAAAATTATTTTATGATTCATTATTCTTACTATGTTTAGGTCAACAAAATGTTGCTGAAGATGGTTTCTGTGATATTATTAAGTTGTGGTTTAAATGCTCCATATGAGACTAGAAGTGAAGTAGAAACTTTTGTTATCCCATATTTGACTGTTTTACTCTTAATTTCAACATTGTAGTATCACTTTAAGCAAACATTATATTAAAAATAAATTTTGTAAGAAGTTATATTCCATAGATAACTGTTATTAACAATTTACTGTTATCCTTTCCAAAATTTTAGTGCATTTATTTTGCATAAATGCTATCCTATTATATATGTTTCTGTTTCTTAACTAATGTACATAACATATGCCTTATTCTATTTCAAAATGTGAAAACTATCCCTTCTCTTCTAAATGTATACATTTTATTCCACTCTAAAAACGTACTGTAATTCACTTAATGTATACATTATTCATTGATATTTAAGCTTATTCTACATTGTTCCACATACTTATACTCTTCTTACTTTAGTATACATTTTCAGCAATTGAATAATTTCAGAAGTGAGTCTACTTATATTCAAATTTAAAATTCGGAATTCCTTTCAAGATTGCCGAATAAAATACATAAATCTATTTATTTAACCATCTCCAAGATAAATGGATTTAAAAAAAAAAATCCTAAAACTCTTGTTAGTGAGAACTTCAAATCTTTCAAACCCTGTCTTATTATTTCTAACCATCTGGTAGTTTTGTTTTAGTTTGTATTCATATATTTAGAATTAATCATTTTATATATTAACTTGCTGCTTGCTTTATCTTTCACTAAGTCCCTTGTGTTTTTCTCTTTTATTTTGAAGTAGATACTAAGGCTTTGTCATGTGCTGCACAGATTTGTTAATTAGTATCTTTTATAGAAAGTGTATAGAAATCATGTACTCTCAAGCATGAAAACAATTTACTGTTAATTTTGTCTTTAGATAACTGTCTTTAGATTTGATTTAACAGCAGGTAATAAGAATAACATTCTAATATCAAAGTGGATTGTGGAAAGAGTTGAAAATCTGGAATGAAAATAATCCTAGGAAACAGTATTATAGACTTTTGCAAAGTCTTAGTATATCTCAATTTCCATACTTGTAAATAATTAAAAAGGCAGAGCAAATGCAGGATGTCTAACACAGAGAGCCATCATAGCTATGAGTGAGCTCATGTGCACACAGAGAGCCTTGGTAGCAATGAAGTATGTTCATGTACACACAGAGTGCTGAGGTAGTAATGAGATGTGCTCACATACACACAGAGAGCTGTCATACCAATGAAGTGTGCTCATGTATATACTATAGTATTTTGACACTTGTTTTTTTTTTTTCTTCTGGGTAAGTTTCTGCGCTTACAGAGATCTAATACATTGTGGTATTTGCCTATTGAATTTGTACTTCTCAGAGCCTGTAAATGTATTTCCCTTCTCAATGGAGTCCATGTTGTGTTACAGTATCACCATTTCCCAACATCCTTAAAGTAAATGGCAATGTTTAAAGAATCACAAGTACAAGAGGCCCCAGTGGTTGGGGTGTGATAATTCTTACCAATTCCTGGTAACTAACCTGTCAGCAGTAATGACTACATTCCAAAGAGACACCTATGGCTATTCTCTGTTTGACTATCAAACTGAAAGAATTTCTCCAGCAGTCTTCTGCTAGGATCAGAAATGACTGAAACCGCCAGGCGTGGTGGCTCATGCCTTTAATCCCAGCACTCGGGAGGCAGAGGCAGGCGGATTTCTGAGTTCGAGGCCAGCCTGGTCTACAAAGTGAGTGCCAGGACAGCCAGGGCTATACAGAGAAACCCTGTCTCGAAAAACCAAAAAAAAAAAAAAAAAAAAAAAAGAAAAGAAATGACTGAAACCTTAGTGGCAGTGAGAAGAAGAACTCATCTCATGTAGAAAGGTTTTACAGCGTCTCAGTTGCTCTTGACGGAGAATCTTAGAGTTGTGGTGCTCCCCAATTCTGAGCACTTTATATGGCTTAATTATGCATGTGATACAAATATCTTGGTTCATATTTAAATAGTACCCTCATATTGATTGCTATCAATTATAGGTGCCACAGTAGAGAGAACTCACCAATATGCTAAACCTTCATTTCCTGAAGGAGCAGAGTTGTTCAACCTTCTTGGAAAAGACCTGACACCCAGCTAGCTCATTCCAGTTACTTTGTTCAAACATTATACAAACGTAATTGGAAGTTATCTTGCCCTTGCTGCCCAAGAGAGCAGACAACCACAGAAATCAGAAATCTTAGTCTTTTTTTTTTTTAAACCACGGCTAGCCATAATCAAAAGTAAGAACTCTGGGCTTGCTAGGAGTGTCTTAGTACCAAGGTCTGTGCAGCTATAAGTGCAGCTATAATACGTGTGTAGTACCAAGTGCAGGTTCTCTAGAGAAACATTTCTTGAAGATGCAAACAATTCAAAACAGTTTCTCAGTCTCTATTGATTGATCCAAACATAGCAAAGGCTTTGCTAAAACATTTCACTCAAAGCCAGACATAAAGGTTTTACTATATATTTTACTTATAGCCAGACATAAAGGCTTTATTGCACATACCACTACACCCTCATGTCAGGACCCCTAAGGTGGAGTTGGAGAGTCGGGGGACTCATTGTATTTCTGTGTTTTTTTCCTAATGGAGCTCTTCCATTTATGGTTTGTGGCTGAACCTTGCTTCTTAGACACAAGCTCTGACTTATAATTTAAATTAGGTCCATTTTAACTCTGTTTTAATTTAACTTTCCTTCTAAAGTCCATTTTCTGAGCCTCATGGTTTGGAAATGATTTTCCTTGGGAAAAAAAAGGCAACGCAATTTTTGAAAGGTTTTTGTTATCTGCTTATCCATGGAGCAGTATAATCATCTATTACTTACTGCTGCTTCTTGTTCTAACTAGTCTTAGACACCCTATGGTTATAGTTGAAATTTATTTCAAGCTTTCCCTACTGTGGTCTTAATGAAATAAATCCTGATGCCTTTCCATTAGATATCCTTCCTAGCTTCATTTTTGTTTCTTTTTTTTTTTAATTTCTAGCTGCCACAGTCTGCTTTGACTACTGTAACATAACATCATAAATAATGTGGCTTGTAAGTAATGGACTTTTACCTCCATGGTTATAGAAGCTAGCAAGTCCAGAAAGAAAGTACCTACATGTATGATTCACTTTCTTTTACTCACTGTTCTGTCAAATGGTGAAGAGACAAGTTAGATATCATGATCACTTTCAAGAGGGTACCAACACCGCACTATAGAATAGAATCTATAGTGTGATTCTATAGAATCACCTAGGTGGCATATATCTAGGTATTTTTGTGAGTGTGTTCCCAGGGAAAAAATAACTGGGGATGGAAACATGCCTTGGATGTCTGTAGCACTTTCCAACAGGAGACATAGATGTAAAGAAAACTCACAGAAAAGCAAAATTGTGAACGTATCTCCCCTTCCTTCTGAGTAGCCTCATCTGGCACTGCTGTGGAGTACTTCCACTGCACCAGACTCTAGATTTTTTAGTCTTTCTATTTGGATTCAATAGCATAATCTTTCCAGAGGTTTCTTGTCATTCCACCCAGCTTAGAGAATGCTGACATAGCCAAAAGTCTTGGAATGGCCTGCTGCTTACTTCTTTCTCTCTAAAGTTTGCAGATAACCACTGCATAACTAACTGCCAGTCTTCAATGGTATAAATGTTTCTAATAAATCCAACAGACAAAAAGATAAATAGATGATAGTTATTTAGGGAAGTAGTTAGTCGGATGGCTACAGATGGATAGATAGAGGCTTGTACAATGTTTCAGATATCCGAGGCCCAATGGCTGTATTTCTTACATGAAGTTTCTGAAAAGGTACATAAAACTATGAAGGTGAACCCTAATCTGCAATGGAGCCCAAAGATGCCAGAGATGTTACAAACAGTGATGTCATACCAAAGAAAGCTTGAAGGAACCAAATGCAGCCAAGAGAGGTAACAATTGCTGCAGACAACAGAAGAGGACACGTGAGGCTATTCAAGACTCAGAGAGTCAAGAAAAATACTCCAATAGAATTCCCCACGTACAGAAAGCACAGAATAGTACCTACAGACCAATAGGCGTCCCTTCTTCACTGCTGGAAAACTGTTTGACTCTCTTCCTAGTGAGGCTCAGTGGGTGTCCTCACTAGAGAAATAGCTTACCTCAGCCTATATTCAAGACCAGAGTATTTATAGTTACGATCCAGCACCATCTGCTGGCAAACTCAGAGAAAATATAACTCAAACTTTGAAGGTTTAAAAAAAAAAGTGGGGGGAGAGATTGATTTTAAAAAGCCGCAGCACCATGCCAGGACATGATTAAAAGAAGCACTCTGGATCAATGTATCAGAGTGTTATATAAATCTGTAGGAAGGACCTATGAATGATATTCTAGAAAGGATAAGGTATACAGGATCACAGATTCAGAAATAGAAAGGTCAGATTACAGTATTATATTACTTTATATCACTGTGATGTAGGCCTATGGTTTTTAGAGAAAAGCAGTTACTCACCTTAAAAAGATGGAACAGGAAACATCTTGCATACTTTCTCAATTTCCCAAATGAAAGAGATCAGACCTATTCTGTCAGCCTCTTGAATGTTCAGGATGGCAGAATTTATGTTGGTACTGAGTCACATGGGCTCTTTTTCTTACTTCCTTGAACTCATGGCACAAGATTCTCAAACTTAGTCTTTTCTGTCATAGGCCTTACATTTGGCCCAGTGTCCAGTTTTCTTCCTAGAGATCAAAACATGCAGTATGGTCACTCCTCAGAATGCAACTGTTTTCTTATATTCTGAGCAATTTTGATTGAACATAATTGCAAAGGATAATTGTGTCAGAGCTTAAGTTAATGATAGTTCCTAGGATCCCAGCAGAAGGATTGCTTCTCAGACTGTCTTCCAGCTGGGAGCCATGGTCTTGTGGAAAACTTCTCGCTTACACAAACAATCCTGAGAGAATATTCATGGTTATAACAGTAAGAATGTTTATGGGTAGAGAGGACACTGTGACCGTTGGTTCCAGGAGCTGAAGATTGCCACCTGACCTTCAGAGAGCCCCCAGGCTCTTCCCCATTCCCTTGGAGCCTCCTCTTTTCTTTCTTATATTGCCACTGCTGGATAAAGTTTTTCAGAGCTTGATCAGTATAATTGACTTGCTCTCATTCTTCGTGTTTCTTGTCCCTCCCACTCTCTCTCTATCCTGCCTTGGGTCCCTGCTGATTATCCCTGCAAGTCAGAGCATCTTCCCATGAATCAGAGAAAGAAGTCAGTGTTTTATTAACTTAGCATTAAGTTCATCTGAATTTCTTCAGTGGGAAATGAAGAAGGAACTAGCAATCGACCTCCATGTCCCCTAAACAGTTACAGTATGTGAATAAGAGTATCATCACCCCAAAAGACATTCTTTGCAAATGGGACATTGAAAAACATGGCACAACATATTATGAAATGTAGTTTTTAATCTTGGTAAAGAAAGTCTAATATGAACAAATTTTTGATAGCATCTTATATTTCTTGCTGCATTTTTAGGTCACCAGTATCTTTCCCCATGAAGATTTAAATCATATATAGCCTGGTGTAGTGGCACATATAATCCCAGCACTAAGGAGGCTGAGTCAGGAGGATTGCCATGATTTTGAAAGACTCTGAGAGGAGCCCCTCGCTCAGGCCTCAGGACAATATCAGACACCCAAGAACTCACAATAGACTGAGCTTATTGCAAACCACATGAGGTTTTATTCGGGGAAAGCCAGAGCTCTGGGGACAACTCATATCCCACGCAGGGGTAGAGGAGTCGATCTCGAGAGGAAAGAGGTCCCAGTTTTTATAGGCCCTCAGGGGGGAAAGGAGAAAGGGGAGAGTAGGGGATTTCCAGATCTAAACAATGTCTATTCTCAAGAAATGGGTATGGGAGGGGTACAAGGAAAGAGTCTGGTGCAGGTGTAGCAACTCAGGATTGGCCAGACTGTGGTTGCTGGGGAGATTTTCTGACTCTTTCTCAGCAACCAATATCACAAACACCTGGCAATGGGCTTTATCAGTGGGCACACACATGGGTCAAGGAACGGTCAAAACACTGGCAGACACACAGGTTCAAGGAATGGCCAGAGCATTGTGCACCTCTATTTTTCTAAATCAGTGAAGCTAGTTCTGCTAACACTGATGTCTATCTTGCCAATTTCAGGGCTTCTGTGTCCTTTTACATTCTGTCAGGATCTTTCAATTTCAAAGCCATATTAGGGTGTGTAGTAAGTCTTAGGCCAGTCAAGGCTACATAGTAAGACACTATCTCAAATGATAAAAATAGGGGATAGAGAAATATAGTAGAACATTCCCCTATTGAATAAAGATTACAAGGGAACAATCACTTGGTGAGAATGCAGGACTTCCCAGTCAGAGAAAGAAAGAGGGGAGAGGGCAAAAGGAACTCCATTTTGGACAGCAGGAGCAAAGGAGGTAGGTACAGTGTAGGGAGCTGGAGGCTGTTGGTTTGAGTGGTGGATCCACCAGAGGATTTATAACACACATTAATTTATAAAATTAGGATACTTGGTTCTGTGCCCAGTGATTGTTACCTGTTTATTCTAAACAAATATTGTGTAGTGTTTTCCTTCTTGTGGCAACTCAACTGCGTTCCAGAAAAAGGTACGGAGGCAAAGCATGGTGTGCAAGAGTGCACCCCAGCCAGTCTCGAGAATTTGGAAGTATAGTGTGGGCATGGCAGCAGTCAGCCATGGGAAATGGGAAGAGAGAGCAATTTTATCGCTCTGAGTCAGAGAGTCTGCAGGGATAAGAACAGGCCTGCCTGTCTGCCAGTGTCTAGTCTGAGATAGCATGGTAGCATGGTTTGACTTGCTTACACACACACACACACACACACACACACACACACACATATATATATATATATATATATATATACACATATATATGTATATACACACACACATACATATATATATATATATATATACACACATTTTTTTTTCTTACAACAGAGAGATGGCTCAGTGAGTAAAGGCACTTGATGCCAATACTGAAGACCATATTGATCCCTATGTGGTGGAAAGAAAGAACTAACTCACACAATTTTCCCTCTCACCTTCACACAGATCACATTCTTTTTATTACTCAATCCATTGCTACAAGTTTTAGCTAGAACAATACGATAAGAGAATAAAAAGGCTACAAACAGAATAAAAGGCCATCAGATATTCTCCATTTGCAATTTGCATGATCCTATGCTTAAATGACTCTAGAGACTTCATGAGAAAACTACCAGATCTGATGAACCTTTTCGGCAATGAAACAAGATATAAAATCAACATGAAAGAAAACCTGTAGAGTTTCTAGGCACCAGTAGATTTTAAACATGGACATTAGAGAAAAACCTTCCAATCAGAATAGCTTCAAAGATTTCCTAGGAATAAACCTAACCATGGAGGTAAAAGATCTCTAAAGGAAAACTTTAAGATACAAGTCTCGCCCTCCAAAAAGCTGAAAATGTACGAGATGGAAACACTATCTACCTTCATTGATTGACAGATATATTACGGTAAAATTGTCATATTATAAAAGTGCAGTGCAGTGTGTATACACCCACACCCAGCACACATTCCTTGCTTGTGACAGGATATTTGATCACACTGCAAACCCTGAATTTGTGCAATTTGCTGAGAAAAACTCTTTCTATGTGTGATGTGGCTCAACCCTTAGTATACACCTTTAATTCCAAATAATGAAGGTAATGTTAGTTTGTAGACGAAAGCAACCATGTTTGAAAGTAACAAAGTCTGTCAATGTCTAGTTGAGTGACAGAAAAGATTTGACAGAATGGGGTATGTGTTAGGAAACCCAGCTGCTCAGGTTATGTTACCAGACAGCGGTTGAAAACGGGCAGATTCTTTGTCAGCAGAGACTCCTCTTCTCTGAGGGCTCAAGTCTCATACCTGAGGAATGTCATGAAGTCCTGCACCTAAGATCCTGTAATGTTCTTCATGCTAATGAATCATCTCACTCATTACCTTAAGCCCTCAGGCAATGATCTTTGCCCACCCTGGATATTCTCATCCCTTCCCCCAAATTATGCAATCTTTGGTTCACTTTAAATAAAGAGTATGTGTACAAGCCCACCCAAAACTAAAAAAAATATGCACATGTTAAGATCCTCTCAGAGAGCTGTTTCATTGAAAATGGTCAAAGAAGGCATTCACCTAAAATATCTATAACATTCAGATCCTCATAGAAGGCCTTCTCCCTATTCCCTGCCCCCAATTGCTCCCAGTTGTCCATTCTGAACTCTGCTTCATGCTTCTAGCCTCATGTCTGGACACCCTTAGAGGAAGAAATCAGAGGACACAGAATCACAGATATGCCTATCATGAGAAAAGAAAGGAAATGAAAGCTACTTGAGAGAGAGAGAGAGAGAGAGAGAGAGAGAGAGAGAGAGAGAGAGAGAGAGAGAGAACAATTTATACAGAATATGCCGCCGGAGAATGAGAAGAAGCCAGAAAATTAAGACAGACTGCCAAAGTTAGTATGAGGACAAGCAGAGCAATTGAATCAGAGACTGAGAAGATAGATTGAATCAGTCAGCTTGGAGAGGAATTTGAGCCAGAACAGACAGACAGAGATCAGAAAGCACTAGGAAGGGGTGAGCTTATTCAGCAAATCTCAGAGGCTCTAATCCTCTGAGTCATACATTCTAGGCCTATATTAGGTTGTCCTGAGGCTAGAAGCTTTCAGGACTGGGTCTAGATTAGCAGATGGAGGCAGTAAGTCTCAAATCTCTGAGAAGATAATTAATTCAGGTGAATAAAATTTACTTTTATACTTGCTGACTGGTGAAAATCTCAGCTCCCTCACTCCTGCAGTGTCCTCTATTCATAGATAGAGCTCCAGATTTTCCTATCTCTAAACCTTCTTGGCTTTCAGCTTACTGGATTCAGTTTTACAGGTATCCAGTTGTCTTTTAAGTATTAGTAGCATTAGATTCTATTTTTATACTGTTGCATTTCAAGTAAAACCTAACTCTGGCACATATTATTCACAGTGGGGACTATTTCCATTCATCTCATACTCTTTCAGTTTTAGTTTAATACTAAAACTTCTGATAAGGAATAAATCTTATCTCAAGATTTGAAATACTAGTGGGTAACTTTCTGTACCTCAATATGCTAACATATTGGGTATGATTATAAATCTGTAACAAAAGCATCAACTTAAAACTCATAACACTTAGGTTGATAGTTAAAAATCTATACATATGCAATCTTAAAGCAAATGTGGCTTGCCATCATCATAGTTGCTGTCTCTACATTGGGATGAAGTCATGTGGCTGACAGCCATCTTCATTAGAGTTGGAAAGGGTGGATTTTGCTGTGTGACTTCATGCCCATCTTGAGTAAAAGTGATCACGTGGCCTAAGCCAACCAAGGAAAAATAACTCCTCCAGGCTGTGCAGCCCAAACCAGATGATTCCTCCACTGTTTCCAATCACACTAAGGAGCCTTCCCTTATTGTCCTCATCCCACAGTCCCTTCTCTCCTTCTCTGGCCTCTTCAGACTCCCTCTTCTTTCATAAGCTACTGAAATCAACACTCTTAGTGTTGCAAATTATTTAAATACCCCAGAAGTCATCCAGGGCAAACATGAAAACCTCTATCAATTCCTGGACTGTCTTACACAGGGCTTCCTACAGGATACAAATCTAGATCCTGAGACCCCAGATGGGAAATGACTCCTTATGATCTACTTCTCTCAGAGTTTCCCTGACATTAGGCAAAATCTGTGGATAAGAGAGCCCTGTCTTCACAAGAAAGAAGTCTTAGTGGTGGCCTTTAAGGTGTCCCATGGAAAAAATGAAAAAGACCCAAAACAAATATACCTGATGCTAGCTGTCCTAGCTAGGGTTTTACTGCTATGAACAGACACCGTGATCAAGGCAACTCTTATAAAGACAACATTTAATTGGGGCTAGCTTACAGGTACAGAGGTTCAGCCCATTTTCACCAAGGCAGGAAAATGGCTGTATCCAGGCAGCCATGGTACAGCTGGAGCTGAGAGTTCTACATCTTCATCTGAAGGCTACTGGTAGAATGCTGGCTTCCAAGCAACTAGTATGAGAGTCTTAAAGCCCACACCCACAGTGACACACCTACTTCAACAAGGTCACCCCTTCAAAAAGTGGCACTCCCTGGGTCAAGCATATATAAATCTTGACAGTAGTGAAGTTCTTTCAGCTTACCATAGCAACTCTCCAGGCTCCCTTGCCTAGAAACAAAACCTGAGGGCCTCTAGATTCATGCTTCAAACGTGGTCAGGAGGGTCACTGGACATAGGCTTACCCAAGCCCTTAAAATCCACTTCAACCACATCTAAAGTGTTATGATCATAAAAAGATAATGGGGTATTAATAAATGTTCTAAGGTGGTGTGGAGAGGTGTGGGGTAAGGGGATGTCTCAGCAGGTCCATGCCAAGGCATCCTTTCCCCCTGAGGGACCAGCCTCATGATGCTATAAAATAGAATAGAGTTTACTTAGGGAATGGGGAGAGGAGTTAAGAGGGTAGTAGAAGCAGAGAAGGGCAGAGAGAAGGAGAGAGTAGAGAAGTAGAGGCCGGCATGACCACGTGGAAAGAGGAGGAAAGGTAATGGGGAGAGAGGGGGAACAAAGGGGAAAAGGCAAGGAGTAAGAGAACAAGAGAGTGAGGAGGGGGCAAGCAGTCCCTCTTATAGTAGGCCAGGCCTATCTGGCAGTTGCCAGGTATCTTTGGGGAGGAGCATATCTGGCTATTGCCAGGTAAATGTGGGTATGGAGTCCAGACAGAGTACCAACACAAGGTGTCATCAAGGGTCACAATTGACTTTTAACTGTTCCATATCCTTTGCAGCATGAGGACATCAAGCCTAGACCATCCTCTAACTGACCTCCTAGGTCTGGCTATGGATAACTGTGGGAATCTGGGCTCCCTTGGCCTAGCCACTGCCATTTCTAATGGAGAGCCCCAGCTAGTCATCACAGTACTGTGAAGATCCATTTGCTTCCTTCTAACCGGGCACCTATTCAGTCCTGATGGAGTTTTGGGGATCCGCCTTTCCTTCTTGCTCTCCTAATGTTGGGGTAGGTGGAGAGCTTTACCAGCCTCACCCAAATCCTCCACTAAGCTGTACCTTTAGGAGCATTTCCTTGACCCACTCCTGCCTACTGCAACTAACTGTCCTGACCCTTTTCTGGGAAGGGATCTATTAGAACAAGTGGGGGCTTAAATTTCTTTTGTCCTTCTCCCCAACCTCATGTGTTTGACTCCAAATTTGTCATCTCTTCCTCCTCATTTTTATCCAAGATACATAGTCTGACACACCTTTTCCCTTATTGGCATCCCCAGTCATGGGTCACCAGAAACCCTTCTATAGCTAAATACCATCCCCTCTCATTATCCAACTACAAACTCAACCAAATACTTCACCCATGCTCGAAACCCACTCTCTTTCAAAAGTCTCAGGGGACTTAAACCTCTCATCTCTGATCTTGTAAGAAAAATATCTGTGCCTCACTTCTTCCCCCTTACTCCTGGTATAAAAAACAAATGGAATCTACTGCTTGGCTCAGAATCTCTGACTTCTCAGCTCATCAGCAGTTCCCTTTACCCTGTATACCCAACCACTTTACTCTCTCATCCATCATCCCCTCAGAGACCTCTCATTTCTCAGTCCTAGACCTCAAGTATGCCTTCTTTTCTAGTTTTCTTGACCACTGTCTGCCCCAACCAGCAGGAGAGTGAAAGAAGACCTGAAGAGAATGGGGGAACAAGATATGCAAAGAACAAAAAAATCTTATCAAGCTGACAAATTTTATTTTTCCCAGACAAGTTTTATACCCAATAGAAGGAGGATATGGGGTTGGGGATGATGCAGACTTGCTTTGTTTCTGGGGGAATGCACCTGTTCCCAAAAGCAGGATATTGGGTAGATAAAAGGTTCAACAGGAGGCACAGAACAGAGAGAGTTGCTAGGTACCTGTCCACAAGATCTATTGCTATTTGTTCTTAACTGGGGGTAGTGCTTTCCCACAGAGGCCTCAACTTTTCCCACAGAGATCTCAATGAAGCTAGTACTTTTTCACCAAGGCCAAGACTTTGTAAAAAGCACTTATGGCTAACAAGGCAGTTAAAATTCAAACAGGATTGCTACCAATATTTCCCCCTTCCTTTTAGTACAGAAGGACTGTGGTGATTTTATTCTTTGCCAAGGCGGGATAGAGGCCTGATCTCCAGTGACTAAAAGGGACCTTGTAATGACTCCTGTCCTCCTGGTGTTGTCCAGTGAGGCATGGGGGCCATATCATCCAGATATCTTTTTCCTGGAGAGGGGATAGTTTGGACATCAATCCCTATGCAGTCAGGCTTGTCCCTCAGGGAACCCAGAAAGATATTTTTAGTTTTTGCTTTATATTCCCTTGCAGTGCTTTGCCTTGCAGCCCAAGCAAGTCCACCAGTCAGAGGGGGTTCTGGATGGCCCCTCTCTACTTGGTCCTGGGGCAGAAGTCCCCTTTTTAGGTTGGGTAGACATGACCTTTGGGAAAACCCTGGATGGAATATCAACCCTGTCCTGAATTTCTTCAACCTCCAAAGCTAACTTATGCTAATGCACCTGCATAGATTTTGCTGTCCAATCATCTATCTGATATTTCACAAAATTGGTAAGTCTCCTACGGGCCAAAGGACCAAAAGAAATAAGCAAAAACAATCCAACTAATGGTCCCAAAATGGAAGGAGGTAGGGTTGAAGAGGTTGAAAACCAATTTTTATACTAGCTCTCTTCTCTCTCTCTCTCTCTCTCTGTCTTTTTTCTAAGGCTTCTCTTACTTTTCTTATGCTCTCCTTGACCATCCCTGTCTTATTTACTACATAAAAGCAACATAGCCCTCCCTTCTGTAAAAAGAGTAAGTCAAGTCCTCTATGATTTTGTAGGATGACTTCAGCTAAGGAGAAGAGCGAATCTGTGAAGTCACCAATTCCTTGATGTAGATGCTGGACACCTCTGTCAATGGTGACACTGAGTTATTGATACCTAAACTTAGAAAGAACATATGAAGAGATACCAGTCCCAGCACCAATGGCACCAAAGGCCGAGGAGGACTGAAATAGTGATGGCAGTTAGGGGCAAACCAGTGAAGGGGAGGAATCAGTGGACTGATCCCACTGAAATGAAAAAAAAAATCCTCTGAATGATAATAAATTAGTCGAGGGACCAATTGTACAAGAATGCAAAAAATCAGAACTTTTTGTAGAAAAGGCATTGGTTGAGAGGCAGGGGGTAAGGCCACCAAGGCAAACACACCAGGTATCACTTGGGGGAACTAAATACTGGCTACTAATATCAGGTGCAAGCGTAATATTACAAAGGTGGGCATACTGTGGATGGGATGTGTTAAAAGTCACATGGAGGCCCAATCCTGAGACCTGAGAGAAAGATAAACCATTCCACTCACCAGGTTGCCAGTGACAATGATGGGTATTATTTGTAGGGGTAAAATGGCCAGGAACAGCATTGCCTTCATAAAAAGGTAGTTGGGAATGGTAACACAGCCAGCAATTATCAACAAGATTAGGGGAGTATTGCAGTAAATCCCCTCCCAAATATGCCCCTGCAATGAAAACACAACACATTTAATATCATTACATGCTGTGTGCCTAGACTGGGCAGATCTACCTACCACTACACTACCATCTTCCACAACTTATGAGACTCCTTAGAACTTGTGGTTTCTCCAGGGCATATGTTTCTGCTCTGCTTTTCTTCATCTACCTCCTTCTCTCCATCCTCTCCCTCTTCCATTTTCTCCTTCTCTCTGCCTACCTTCCACTTCACTTTCCCTTTTAGCTGCCCAATCATCAGCTCTCCTTTATTTTACAAATTAAGGTGGGAAGCAGATTTACAGAAAGTCACCTGAGTGCTGATTCATTCCTTGTTCACAACCACTCACAGGAGAACAGACTTAACATCAAATATAATTCTCCCCAGGGCTATACACAACATTTCCCCCTTTCTGTCCAATTAAAAGACTATTTTATCTTAGATATAATTGAACATAACTATTACTATTTTGTAATTTTTAAAGTACAAGAGACCTAACACCCAGTCCATCATGTTTGTTAATTAAACAGATCCTCTGACATGTATCCTTTACTTAAAAGACTTATAATTCTAAAGCTGACTATGTCTTGGCTTTAAATTGAATGCAATCTGAAAACCATCCTCTCAAACTGTTCCTCTCAAAATAAAATGCCTGGGTTGGCTGGAAGACTATGTAGTTTTTCAACCCCATCAAAATCCAAGAATGACTGGTATTAACTGAAAATATATAGGAAGCCTAAAACAGCTTCCAAAACTTAGCCAATCCATAGAGGCCGCTAATCACCTGGAGAGTCCCTTACTTCAACACTTTGGAGCATCAGTCTTCAGCCTACTGGTTAGGGTCATGTGAGAAAAACAGGAATATGAAGGACTAGCCTATTCTGTCTCAGCAGAGTCAAGCTGTCCTAACCTGTAATTGTGTCCTTTCTTTGGACAGTATTATGTCTATAGATGAAATGAGGCAATTCTTGCCTAGTGGCTATTTTGTCACAACTGGAGTAACTCAAAGATGCTCAGTTTCTTCTTTGAATCCAAGACAGGAAAAGCTGTCAGGAGCAGACTGGTCTCAACAACAAATGAATAAATAACATTAAATGTCATATTCTGTGGACTTCTGATGTTTTTTAAAACCAACTATGTGAAGTAATCTAGACTGTTGTCTGTTAACTACTCTCAACCATTTCTAATTACAATAAATGAAAACACCCTAACAATAAATTCAGAGCCATGAATTTCCTATTTGGCTCTTAACTCACAGGCTTAAACATCTCAGATCTGTTTATAATAACAGCAATAGAAGGACTAGATCTTAGCCCTGTACTTCAAATTTTTAGAATCAAAGACAACCTATATAATTACCCCCAGCCCCAAAGATTAGGGAACTGGGATGACAACTCTTCATAACTTCTTCAAGCTGAATATGGATATTGAGATGTTTTTGAAGGGAGGGGGAAGGGTAGGGAAATGGAGTTATATGGCCTTAAGAAGGCCACAACAATGATTGCATTAGTCTCTGATGTCTGTGTCCTGACTGGATCCAGTTGAAAAACCAAGACATCAGGAGTTCAGGCAGGTCAGTTCAGCATGTTTGATGATGAAATTCACCAAGGTTGTATATTCTGTAATATATAAATCTCAAGACAAAATTTTAGTAGCATCAAGATAACCTTTTTGTTTGATTCTCTGGTATCTAGTTCTCAGGGCATCTCCTTCTATCAAATCTCATCCATATAACACTGGAAGGTGTAAGTACCTTAATCACCTTTTCCAAAAACACAGAGACAAAACCTTTTCTCCAAATCAGCTTATCCTTCAAGCAGTAACCAGGAAAACCTGTAGCTTGCCCTCTGTCCCAGAGGAACAATAAAACCACCACAATACTCAAAATCACACACATTTTAGCTGATTAAGTCTTTCCTAATTTGTCATATCAGGATTTAAACCCAAAATTCCCTTGGAGCGCATGTTAGACAGAATATGAGTTTCCTGCAGACTTCATTATACCATCTTTAAAACAATTGATCCACACTTCTATTTTCCTTTCCTCTTTCCTTTCCTCTCTTCTTTCCTCTCCTCAATTCTTTCCTCTCCTTTCCTCTCCTTTCCCCTCTCCTTTCCCCTCTCCTTTCCCCTCTCCTTTCCCCTCTCCTTTCCCCTCTCCTTTCCCCTCTCCTTTCCCCTCTCCTTTCCCCTCTCCTTTCCCCTCTCCTTTCCCCTCTCCTTTCCCCTCTCCTTTCCCCTCTCCTTTCCCCTCTCTTTTCCCCTCTCCTTTCCCCTCTCCTTTCCCCTCTCCTTTCCTCTCTCCTTTCCCCTCTCCTTTCCCCTCTCCTTTCCCCTCTCCTTTCCCCTCTCCTTTCCCCTCTCCTTTCCCCTCTCCTTTCCCCTCTCCTTTCCCCTCTCCTTTCCCCTCTCCTTTCCCCTCTCCTCTCCTCTCCTCTCCTCTCCTCTCCTCTCCTCTCCTCTCCTCTCCTCTCCTCTCCTCTCCTCTCCTCTCCTCTCCTCTCCTCTCCTCCCCTTTCCCTTCCTTTCCTTTCTATACTTGCATATAAGAATCAGCTTGTCACACAAGGATTTAAACCCAAAATTCCTGTGGAGCCCACGTTAGACAGAATATGAGTATCCCATAAGACTTATTAGGGCACTCTCTAACTTGAGCCACAGACATTTATTTAATTAATACCCATTATAATATCTATCTATTATGCTCTCTACCCGGAGCCACAGACTTCTATTAATTAATACCTATTTGTAGCAGGTGATTATCACTACTCTCTTTACTTGGAGTCAGGGACTTATATTCACTACCTAGTTCTGAACATGAAATTTCTCATAATTAATAAGCTCTTTGCCTAGAGCAGCCATCCTGTCTGTTGTGCTCTCTACCAGGAGCCACATTTATTTAACTAATACCTATTATAATTTCTATCTCTTATGCTCTTTACCTAGAGCCACAGACTTTTATTAATTAATACCTGTTCATAGCAGGTGATTATCACTGTTCTCTCTACTTGGGAGTCAGTGACTAATATTCCCTATCTGGTTCTGAACTGCAGGTGAACTTTCCCATCTTTAGGTACTATACCTACTTATAAGAGGCAGCTTTTTGTCAAACCAGGATTTAAACCAAAAATTCCTGTGGAGCCTACATTAGACAGAATATGAGTATCCTGTAAGACGTATTAGAGCAATATATCTTTATACCTTCTTTAAGTATCAAAAGGGTATATTTCTCTTTTTATAGAAATGAATTACCTGGTCTGGAGTCCTTTGTCCCTTTGTTTCCCAATTATTTATTCACAGGAAGAAGTTGAGTGTAAAAAGATCTGAATTATCTGTCTCTGTTTGGAGATGGGGGAGGCAGGGTGGGGAGTGAAGGATACAGGGAAGCAAACACAGAAAGACTCTCTCAAGCATAGATGCCTCTCTGCTGTTCTATGTAGGCCCTTTAAATCTAGTCAGCTTCAAATCCATACTACTACAGTCTAGGTCACTGTAGGCCCTTTAAATCTAGTCAGCTTCAAATCCATACTACTACAGTCTAGGTCACTGCCCAAGCCCCATTCAGGGGTTGGGGTTCAGTGAATTTTTATCTCAGGTTAGTTGAATTCAAATCAATATGTTGGGTGCCATTTTGTTGCAGTGAATCTCCTCCCAAATATGCCCCAGCAATGAAAACACAACACAGTTAATATCATTACATGCTGTGTGCCTAGATTGGGCAGATCTACTGTACTGCTACACTACCATCTTCCACAGCTTAGGAGACCCCTTAGAACTTTAGGTTTCTCCAGGCCATATGCTTCTGCTCTGCTTTTCTTCATCTTCCTCCTTCTCTCCATCCTCTCCCTCTTCCATTTTCTCCTTCTCTCTGCCTACCTCCCACTTCACCTTCCCTTTTAGCTGCTCTTTTATTTTACACATTAAGGTGGGAAGCAGGTTTACTGGAAATCACCTGAGTGCTGACTCATTCTTTGTTCACAACCACTCACAGGAGAACAGACTTAACATCAAATATAATTAGCCCCAGGGCTATCCACAACAGGGGAGGTGGCATTGCGGGTAAGAAAGGTTTGATTCACTAAGGTAAGGATAAGATTCTTGATCTGAATGAAGGCGGAAGAATCAGCTATGGGAGCAAGGGAAGTTTCTGAGGTAAAAACATGAGCTATTTCTGTAAAAGATAGAGGATCAGGTTTTATGGGTGGCTGTGGCTGGGAGACTAAAATAAGGTTGGGACCAATCTGAACTGACAATTTGGCATGAACAGATTCTTTAAGGAGCTTAATGGTAAAGGTGAGGCCAATATCTGCATATTTGATAAAGGCAGAGACCCCATGAGAACCTTCGTACCCAATTTTTGGACTTAGCATTGTCTGTAAATATAATGGATAGGGGGAGGCACCAACCCAAGGTAACATGGTCAGAATTTTTACAAGAAGAATTGACAAACAAGAACTCAGGGGAACTGAAAAATTTTGGGAGACAGTAATATAATCCCAGGAGGAGGTGGGATTCCAATAAACCGTCCCCAAGGTCTCACAACCCCAGCTAGCAGTAAAGGTCAGTTTGTCACCACAAATATGATAGAAGGAATGATCATGATGGTGCCATGGGCAGACATAAAAATCTGTGTCTTGAATTAAGGTTCACCTGATGGAATTATTGCAGCCAGGTTTGACTGACCGATGAACAGAAATAAATAACTCTTGAGGAGAAATAATATGGGAATCAGGCATATTATCTTCTGGAACCTCATATAAATCTAGCTGGGATTCAAGACCCCATGGGAATGCCCCTCCCTGTGCTAGTTTACAAAGATTGGTGATAAGTCTGGCTGGCCACCAAATATTGGTGGGAATCTTGGAAATGGCCCAGACATCATCATTTCTTTCGGAGAGGACCACTCAAGTGTAATTCCAAGGGAGGTATCTATAATTAGGAGATTTTGGTGGAGGCAGTTGAAGATTGGTGGTCATTCTGATCAGCCACATTGTGATGAATAGGCTCAGGAGGGTCTTCATTTGGAGCAGCATCTGGAAAAGAAATAAGATTTGTCTCAGGATGAAACAATTGCTCCATTCTGGACACAGATGAGTTAACAGTTTTTACTTGTTCCATTCTGGACACAGGTGGGTTAACAGTTTTTACTAGCCTCTCTTGTAACCATCTTGGGCCAGCATTTTCTTTGTCATAAATACAAGTGGACCCTTGTCCCCAAATAAGGATGGGATCTGGTCCATTCCACTGTCCAGTGAAGGGATCTCTCCATAACACTAGTGTGTGAGAATCTTGTGATTTAGGATGCCATAGGCAGTCAGCTGCTCACTTGCCTTCATTGTCTAGGGACAAGAAGTTAAGAGTAAAGAGAACATGATTGAACCTGTTTTGAGGCCTCAAGGGGGAGTTAGCATCTGTAACTTCAGTCAAACGCTGAAGAATATTTTTTAAAGTCTGATGGCCTTATTCTATGATGCCCTGGCCCTGAGGATTATAGGGAACACCAGTGACATGTTTAATGTCAAACTGGGAACAAAACTGTTGGAACTTGGTTCCTGTATAACCAGGGCCATTGTCAGTTTTAATGATCTGTGGTTTTCCCAAAGCAGCAATGCACTGTAAAGTATGTGTTATTACATGCCTTTTCAGAAAGGGGAGATGTGTGTATAAATCCACTATAGATATCAACTCTGACATGCACATATCTTAATTTTCCAAAGGAGGGAAAATGGGTAACATCCATCTGCCATCGTTCATTATGAATGAATCCCCTAAGGTTAACTCCCAGGTGAGGAACCAGCAACACAGTGGTACATCCACCACAGAACTTAACAATTTCTCTTGCTTGATCTCTAGAAACCTTGAACATTTGGTGCAAGATAGAAGCAATTGAATGATGCAAAGCATGAGCCCGTTTAGCCAAATCAATGGAATCAAGTAGGGTGGGGAATGCTACTCAGGTAGCCTCATTGGCTAGGGCATTTCCATGTGACAGAGGAACACCCAGGCCAGAATGGGCTCTCAAATGTCTCACAAAAAAATGGAACTGTCCTTTTAATAATTAGGAATTAAATCTCCACAAATAATTTGTAATCAGGCTTGATATATGGGACTGTCTCTAAGACAGGAATAGAATGAGCCACATAAGCACTATCAATACACAAATTAAATGGTGTCATTGGTAACCTTTTAAAAACCTGAAGAACTGCATACAATTCTACCAGTGGGGCAGAGGAATATGGGGACTGCACTGAAGTAACCTTATCTTGTACAACATAGGTGGCTTTGCCTGTTGAGGAACCATCTGTAAACACTAAGGTGCCTTCAAGGAATGGAGTTTTGGAGGTAACTTTGGGGAAAATCAAGAAGTGAATCTTTACAAATTGTATAAGGGGGTCATTTGGATAATGATTATCTGTAATGCTTGCAAAAGAGGCACAGGCCATGGCTTAATCATCATTAGATTGAAGAAGACATTCAACTTGATCTGAGATATAGGGAATAATGATAATATCAGGATCTTTGCCAAAATATTGTCTGGACATTCTTCTTGCTTTGGCAGTTATGGCGACAGACAAGGAATAATAAGTTTCCAAAACCTTACTTGGACTTGAGGGGAGATATACCCATAACAAAGGACAGCCCTTTTTGGTGGAAGTCTGGGACTGCTGCCAGAAGACCCCCACCAGAGTATGTGTTGTAGCACAAACTATAAAATAAAGTGGGGCAAGGAAATAAATTTGTAATGAGGTTTGGGAAGATATGGCTTGACTTATCTGCTGCAGGGTTGAAATGGCTTGGGGAGTGTGATGGTTTGGATATTCTTGGACCAGGGAGTGGCACCATTTGGAGGTGTGGCCTTGTTGAAATAGGTGTGTCACTGTGGGTGTGGGCATAAGATCCTCACCCTAGTAGCCTGGAAGTCAGTCTTCCACTAGCAGCCTTTCGATGAAGATGTAGAACTCTCAGCTCTGCCTGTGCCATGCCTGCCTGGATACTGCCATGATGATAATGGACCTGTAATCCAGCCCCAATTAAATGTTGTTTTTTATAAGACTTGCCTTAGTCATGGTGTCTGTTCACAGCAATAAAACCCTAACTAAGACGAAGTTGGTACCAGGAGTGGGGTATTGGTGTGATAGACCTGATCATGCTTTTATTTGAAAGAATGTGGATTTCGGGACTTTGGATTTGGAACACAGTGGAATGCTTTCAATGGGGTGTAATGGATCATTCTAGTAGGAATATGGAAGATTTTGTTGCTGGGAGTAATTTGAACTGTCAACACAGATTCAAAGAGATTTATTTCAAAGGAGAAGAATTTTAGAATGTGGCATAAAGACTGTTTTTGTGGTATTTTGGTGAAGAATCTGGCTACTTTTTGCCTTTGACTGAAAAGTCTGCCTGAGACTAAGGTGAAAAGACTCAGATTAATTGCATTGACAAAGGAAGTTTCAAAAAAGCCCAGCAGAGACTTTGTTTTCTGGTTAAGTCTTATGAAGAGAAGTTTGAACAAGCATAGCAAGCTTAGAAAGGAAAAATAAAAAATACATGGTGTGAGTATTAAAGGAGTACCAGGAAGTGAAATGGAGCAAAATCCTGTGTTCTAGGAGATTAACAGATTAAGGGAGTGGGACCTTGGGGCAAGATCCTACCCAGCTAAATTTAGATCCAGGCTTGGTGGTACACACCTTTAATCTCAGGAGACAGTCATGCTGATCTCTGCATTCAAGGTCAATCTACAGAGCAAGATCCAAAACAGCCAATCTTAGGTAGTGAAGGAGTTGGAGAACGGAAAGCTGGTGATAATGTAATAGAACAAGGGGGCCATGTTCCAGCTCCTGCAAGCAGCAGAACTCTGCAGCTTCAGCCATGTGGCTCTGGCTTTAGAATGAATAATAGAAGGGACAGCTTGGACAATTGATGCTGGTTAGCTGGAGCTAAGAAATTAGCAGTGATTAAGAGAGACCAGCATCACTGTGGTAAAATCTTCTGGGAAGTGTTTTCTGCGAGCACATAGAGGCTGTGTTCTAGAGATAGCCAAGGTTTTACCTCCAACTGCAGCTTTACTTGGTAATGGGAATGGATTCACTAAGGTGGTACAGGTTTTGAAAGGATGAAGGGGTTATGAAGAGTAGCCGAAGCTTGGTATTGTGAGAGGCCTTGGAAGACCATTGGTGAAGGTGCAGCCTCAGTTGAAGTTGATGGCCCAGGACTGAAGGGGTCATGGAAAGGATTTGAGGGTTGGCACCATGAAGAGAGCCTATGAGAGGCTATTCGTGAAGCCTAGTTGGAGTAGAACACCCTTGTGTATTGGAGATGTCAGTATCATGGGATGATCACCAAGAACAGAAGCTGTAGTGGAGTGAATCAACCTGAACTTAACTACAGAGGGCAGAGCTGGAGAAGTGATGCCAGCCCTTAGGAGGAGCTCAAAAGATCAAGTGGAATCCCAGACACTAAAACAAGAAGCTGTAAGATTGAAATTTCCTTGGAGTCTCAAAGATGCTAAAGATGCCAGAACCATGGGATACATGCTGAGGACTTTGAAAGTTGGACTAAATGCATTTTGCATTATGCTATGCTTAAGAATACCCCCCCCCCCCATAGACTCATGTGTTTGAACAAGTCTATGGGGGCCAGGTAGTGGAATGTGATGGTTTGTATATTCTTGGACCAGGGAGTGACATCATTTGGAGGTATGGCCTTGTTGGAATAGGTGTGACCTGGTTGGAGTAGGTGTGTTACTGTGGGTGTGGGCATGAGATCCTCACCCTAGTTGTGTGGAAGTCAGTTTTCTACTAGCAGCATTTTGATGAAGATGTAGAACTCTCAGCTCTGCCTGTGCCATGCCTGCCTGGATGTTGCCATGCTACCACCTTGATGATAATGGACTGAACTTCTGAACCTGTAAGCCAGCCCCAATTAAATTTTGTTTTTTATAAGACTTGCCTTGGTCATGGTGTCTGTTCACAGCAGTAAAATCCTAACTAAGACAGGGAGTAAGGCTACGAGGGGACAAAAGATGGGAATCTCCTGAAAGGAGTTCATTGAGGGGAACTAAAACCTTGAAAGGAATCTTTAAATAGGGGTGAACAAATTGAATGTTCCCAAGCATCTGTTGAAAATCATGCAAAGTCTTAAGGGAGGAAAGCTTAAGCTCAATCTTTGGGGTATGGACCTGTCCCAATTCAAGCTCATATCCCAGATAGAAATAAGGATCTTTCATTTGAATCTTTTAGGGGGCAATTTTAAGTCCTGTGAGCCTGTTGAAGTTACTGAAAACATGAAAGGGCCTGTTGTCTATTAGGGGCCACAAGCAAAATGTCATCTATCTAATGAATGATGTATATATGTGGCCAAGCACTCTTAACAGGCTGAATTACATTGGCTACATATTTCTGGGCCAAGGTAAGCCTTACTCCCCAAGTCATTTCATTCCTGCAGCAGATAAGTCAAGCCATATCTTCCCAAACCTCATTTCAAATTTATTACCCTGACCCACTCTATTTGCCATGCCCTGAGGGAGAAATCGCCACTGAAAGCAGTTCATGGGTCCTTGGAAGTTAATTTGAGGAAGGAAAAATGCAAAATGATGACAATCATCTGGATTAAGGGGTATGAAAAAAAAAGCAATCTTTTAAATCAATAACAATTTTAAAGAGATTTGCTGGGATGGCTGCAGGAGATGGAAGACCAGGCTGCAGGGATCCCATAGGAATTATGAATTAATCACATGGAGATCTTGCAAGAGTCTCCACTTGCCAAACTTTTTCTTAATAACAAAAATCGAGGTGTTCCGGGAGAGGAAAATGGCTCAATGTGACCAGCTGCTAACTGTTCCTGCCCTGTTTTGTAGCTGCTAGTTTATCTTGAGTTAGAGACCATTGATCAACCCAGACGAGTGCAGTATCTTTCCAGGAAATTTTCTCTGCATGAGTCTGGGAAGCAGGCATGACAGTGGCCACTAGGGAAAAGGCTGAGGCTGAAATTCCAAGTCTTGTTGGTCAAATTTCTGTGTCAGAGTCAAAAGTTCTTTTATGTCTTGTAAATCTTTTCCTAACCCTTGTCCTGGCAGGAATCCCAGCGCCAGCATTTGTTTTGTCAATGCTTTGTTGGGGCTGCACATGAAAACATTCATTTGGGAGAGAATACATCTCCCCCAGAGATTGACTGGTAAATCAGGAATCACATATGGAACTATAGTGCCTGAATTTCCTTCTTAATCTGCCCACCTAAGTGTCTGAGCGCTGACTTCAGGGTTTTTAGATTGCCCAATTCCCTGTAAATGGGAGGCTGAATTTGTCAGCGGCCAGGCAGCTGGCCAGAATTTGTCAGAAATGACAGTGGCATCAGCTCCTGAATCTAAGAGTCCTTGAAATGTTTTTCCATTTGATCTTAAAGTAAGCACAGGGCGAGAGGAAGTAATCTTTTGGGCCCAAAAAGTCTCTGTTATTCCCCTCTCGCCTGGGGCCCTGGTATCTTTATGATAGGGATTTGTAGTAAAGACCCTGGGGAAAAGCAACAATTGGGCAATGGTCTATTGTGCTGGTATAAACACAGGACCACCTGTGGTACTTGCAAGAATCTGAATTTCTCCCTGGTGACTGGAGTCTATGACACCAGGTGTGATCTGAAGTCCTTCTGAAGAAAGTGAGGTTCTTTCCAGGACCATGCCAAAGGTATTTGGGGGTAAGGGACCTGTAGGCATGGCTTGAATGCCTTCCTCAGAGGTCAATATTGTGCTGGAGGTGGCACAGAGGTCCAATCCTGGGCTGTTTTTTGTAGCTCGACAGAGTTGGGCAATGGACTGGGTGTGTCATGGGAAATCTGCTGTGGAATAAACCCTATTGCCCTGGGGTCTCTCTTGGAAGTTGGGGCTGGAGGCTGCCCCCTCAGGTAGTTTCCCGAATGCCATGGCAGTAAGGGATGCCCCTGGTTGTCTCTTTTGGATCTACACTCATTGGCCCAATGTCGGCCCCTATGGCAGCGGGGACACAGGGCAGTCAGTGGCGCTCACATAGGAAGGGTGTTTCCTTGGCCCCCAATGGAAAGCCTCTAAGTCTGGTGGGGATGAGGACATTCCTACAGAAAGTGACTGATCTGTTTGCAATTAAGTAAGTCCTTTGAGAATTATTCAAGCCTGCTCTCCGAAGGGCAGCGCAGCTTGCCAAGTCGATGGTGTGGCTAGTTCCAGCACCAGCATAAAGGCGGACATATTCTGCCAGCGGTTTAGAGCAAGTAGGATTGGCATTTTCAAAGGCAAGCTGTTTAATACAGGGTATCTCAGGTTCCTCTACCCCAAACAAGTGCTCAGCAGTCTCTGTAAGGTGGCTAATGAAAGAACTGAAAGATTCATCCGCTCCCTGCAGCACTTTAGTGAGTGTGGCAGAAGTGCATGATTTAGGGGGCAGCTTCTGCCAGGCGGCCAATCATGCCTGACTAACCTGAGCCAGGGGGCCAGGGGAAAAAAAACAAAAAACAAACAAACAAAAAAAACATTTGGAACTCTAAGGTATTATAAGGAGGCTCACCCAAAACCTTTTTCGCAGTCCATGAGTTAGTGTCAGCGATTTTTGGTTTCAATTCTTTTGCCGTTTCTGCTACTTCTGTTTTCCATAATACAAAGTCACCTCCAGTGAGTGCAGTTTGAGCGAGCTGCGAAAATTCTTTAGGTGTAAGCCATCTCTCTGTAGAGGATTCCAGGAGTGCCAAAGTAAATGGAGCAGTGGCGCCGTAATTACAACTGCCACTTTAAGTTTTTCCAAAATCTTAAAATCTAGCAGGCGATACTGATAACAGGGCGGGACATCGTCAAGTTCTGGAAGCGCCACAGGGGCATCGTTTGCCTCCTGAGAATCAGGCTGAAACTCATCATCTGTTTCTCCCTCCTCCTCACCAGCATTCTGGCTTTCTTCCAAATCAGCTTTGGGGACAGGGAATTTCTAGGGACTGTAGTTCCACTCCTTAGGGAAGCGGGGAAGGCTAGGACACTTTTTCTGAACTTTTTTAGTTTTAACAGAAACCTGAGGCAGTTACTGAGGGAAGGTGTTAAATCGATCAATTCATCCTCTAACTGCTGGAGAGCTCTGAGCAGCTGCCCTTGCTCCTTTTGGGTTTCTACCATGTTGGGCAAAGATGCCACCTTAGCAGTTAGCTGATGGCAGGCACCAGACATAGCAGGCAGATCAAAAACTGCATCTAAAATCCCATAGGGTGGTGGCAGAAAGAAAGATGGGAGAGTAGCAACATTTCTCAGTGGAGGAGCTGAGGCCAGGGCGATTGTAGCCCGTTTGGGTGGAGCTGCCCCTCCCGTGAGAGCTGCCTCGGGGCAGGTGGTAGCTCATTATCAAAATAAATGAGGGAAGGATAAAGGTCAGCTATCCTAATTTCCTCCCTAGGTGGGGGCAAAGAAAGGTCCATAACATCAGCCACAGAGGGCAAAGTGGGCAAGGATCATTCTCTTAAAGGGGACAAAGGAGGTATATGAGTCACTAGATTAGCAGAAGGAGAATGGGGGACAGGTTCTTTAAGAAACTGCTCTTCCAAGGTATAGCTTCAGCTGTAGTTGATAGCCCAGGACTGAAGGGGTCATGCAAAGGATTTGAGGCTTGGAATTCATGAAGAGAGGGAATGAGAGGCTATTGGTGAAGCCTAGTTGGAGTGGAACACCCCAGTATATTGGAGATGTCAGTACCATGGGATGATCACCAAGAACAGCAGCTGTAGTGGAGTAGATCAACCTGAGCTTAGAATGCTACAGAGAGCAGAGCTGGAGAAGTGATGCCAGCCCTTAGGAGGAGCCCAAAAGATCAAGTGGAATCCCAGACACTGAAACAAGAAGCTGTAACATTGAAATTGCCTTGGAGACTCAAAGATGTTAAAGATGCCAGAGCCATGGGATACATGCTGAGGAAAGCTGCTAACAGGGAGTGAAACCAGCCCAGGAGAAAGAAGTTTGTTGTAGTCAACAAAGATGAAAAAGGAGTGGAGATCTGAAGACCATTTTGACATCAGCCATGGAGATGCAGAGTTTGGAATTTGCCCAGCTGGTTTCCTGCCTTTCTTTGAGGATTACAGTTAAGTGATTGGATGAATCTCAGAAGAGACTTTTAACATTGGACTTTTAACATTGTTGAGACTGCTATAGACTATGAGGACTTTGAAATTTGGACTAAATGCATTTTGAATTTTGCTATGTTTAAATATGCCCCCTCATAGACTCATGTGTTTGAACAAGTCTATGGGGGCCAGGGAGTGGAATGTGATGGTTTGTATATTCTTTGGCCAGGGAGTGACACCATTTGGAGGTGTGACCTGGTTGGAGTAGGTGTGCCATTGTAGGTGTGGGCATAAGATCCTCATCCTAATTGCCTGGAAGTCAGTCTTCCACTAGCAGCCTTTGGATGAAGATATAGAACTCTCAGATCTGCTTGTGCCATGCCTGCCTGGATACTGCCATGCTCCCACCTTGATGATAATGGACTGAACCTCTGAACCTGTAAGCCATCCTCAATTAAATGTTGTTTTTATAAGAAAAAAAAAAGAAAAATGAAAAAAAGGAGAAAGAAACTGCTCTTTCAGTGATGAGCAGATTCCTTAAGAGATCATTCTCCCTCAGACACTAAATGTTGGAGATCTGGCCATTCAGGGGTGGTTCTAAGAATGTCATTAATGAGGGACCAGTAGCTAAAGGCAGTATCAGGTATCTTTGTAGGTCCAAATGCTTCATAATAATCCTTGAAGCAATCACCAACTCTGAGCCGATGTTTCTCATCAATTGTTCCCTCTTGGGGTAACCATTTCTTAACCCTTGACTCCTTGAGCCCTGCCACAAAATGTAACTGCTTAGAAAATGCATGGCCCATGCCTTACTGTATTTTTCCTAAGATCTGCACCGCTCTCCTCACGGACTGTCTCATGGCAGGTCAGATCATGGTGTTGAGCTGAACTGAAGTCGCTCTCTGGTGCTTCTCAAAATGAGCCGGTAGGCCTACCCTCCAATGATGAGCGGTGTGGTGTTCTGTTCGTCAGTGACCCCTGAGAAGCCCCACATTCTGGGTGCCAGTTTGTCCTGACCTGCAGGATGTGGTGAACAAGGACTGGGGAACCACTTGGAAGGGAATGGGGGAACACGAAATGCAAAGAACAAAGAACAGACAGCAAGACAAAAAAAAAAAAAAAACCTTATCAAGCTGACAAATTTTCCTGTGAAGAGCCGTGAGCAATCGCCATTACAAGATGGTGCCTAACTGGTAAACAAGTAATGTGCGCAGGTGCAAGAGTGAATTTGTGCCAAGTCACTGCCCATCCCGGGGCGTAGCAATGAGGCGATGGGCAAGCAACAAATTAGGTGCTGACAAGCCACTCCAAGGTGTATATAAGCAGCACCATTTTCCGGGGTTCGGGGTCTTCCTCCTAATGGAGCAATAAAGCTGGCTGTAGAAGAATCCGGTTGTCCGAGTGTGTTCTTGCTGGTGAGGCACTAGCTTGGGACATTTTCCCAGGCAGGTTTTATACCCAATAGAAGCAGGATATGGGGAGGGGTATGACACAGCATTGCTTTGTTTCTGGGAGAATGCACCTGTTCCCAAAAGCAGGATATTGGCTAGGTAAAAGGTTCAGCAGGAGGAACAGAACAGTGAGAGTTGCTGGGTATCTGTCCACAAGATCTATTGCTATTTCTTTTTAACTGGGAGTAGTTCTTTCCCACAGAGACCTCAACTTTCCCCACAGAAATCTCAATGAAGCCAGTATTTTTCCACTAAGGCCAAGACTTTGTAAGTAAGCACTTATGGCTGACAAGGCAATTAACATTCAAACAGGGTCGCTCCCAACACCTGTCACAAAATATTTTTGCCTTTACTTGGACCAACCTGGACACTTATATTTCTACCCAACTCACTTGGACCATCCTATACTAGGGGTTCTGAGAAAGACCACATCTATTTGTCCAGTCTCTAGCCTCTGACTTATTCTCTTTGCCTCTTCCTAAATCCAACCTGCTATAGCACATAATCTCCTTTTTAGTCCATACCCAAAACTTAAACAGATTGACACCTCTACCTAATTAAACTTTCTATCTTCTAAGGTCCAACCTTCTACTCCTCAGGTAACTTATCTGGGATTATTACTCTAATTGATAAGACCATTACCCTAGATAAGAAACTTCAAATCCAGTTATTTACATTATTCCAACCACCAAGGATGAAATTCTATCTTTCTTATAAATAGAATAATAGGCTAGCTTCTTATAGTCTTGAATTCCTTCTTTCTCTCTCCTCAATCACCCTTTAGATGAGACAATCCTTGTTTACTTACATGAACCTCTGATTGTACCCATTGCCAAACCCTTTAGTAATCTTCAGCAATCCCTCCTCCAGGTCTCAGTCCTACATCTTCCAGACTTACCTCGCCCCTTTTCTCTCTATATTACAGAAAAAGTGGAATATGTCCTTGTAGTCTTGGCTAACCAACTGGGATCTTCATATGCACTATTTGTATACTTATTGGAAAAACTAGACCATATTATTCAAGGATGTACATCTTCCTTGTTTGCTAATGCCACCGATAAACTGCATTGTGAATTCAAAGGTTAACCTACATGTTATACACTAGTTTCTTCTCTCTTCATCACCTCTTCCATACCCTAACATGCAAGAATTTCCATTGTGTTCTCTTTTTACGGGCAGCATTGGTACAAGATATTTTGTTTGCCTTTCAGCCATGCCCATGTTTCAACATTTTAAAATTTACTCAAGTTACTGATTTGACTCTCTTAAGGTTATGTATATATAGCATTTGATTCTGTGGCTTCTGTCACCCATCATATTTGGTTCCAAATTCTAGAGTCCACCTCTTGAACTGCTTTCTCCCTCCACCTGCTCTACCACACATCTTCCCTTGCCTTCTTTCTAAGTGTCCTCTGACTTGTGAAACCTGTTATTCCCTCTAGGGCTCCACCATTCAGGCAACTCTTGTGTTATTAAGACATTCCTCTTCCTCTGTTGGAACCTTTGCTGTTTTCTTGTCTTCTTTCCCCTAGGAGCTGCCTGCTAAGTCCTGCAGCTTCCTTAAGCTCTTCTGACATGAACAGATGGATCTACAAAAATATAAGAAATAGCTCAATGTCTCTGGCCAGTGGATCATTGACAGTCCATTATGGAATTGGATACTACTTATTATCACTCATTTTTCTTTTCTTAATCACACTACTTGTAGGAAAAGAAGTCTCATAAACTTGTCTAGACTCATTCAGCAGCATATCCAAAGATTTCTAACCAGACCTTTAATCAGTTGCTATTACAGGATTATCAGAACCCACCTATGATTGCTGATTACACCCTGATGGTAAAGATAGAGCTTGCCCCATGGACGTCAAAGGCCTCATACAGCAGTAAATAGTTTAATGATATTGTTACCCTATCTCCTGACCCCTGATTTTACTATTTTACTATTTTTATCAATAATAAACAAAAAGGGGGGGTGAGTGTAGAGTAAAAAGCCGGAGCTTAATTCTGTGGCTTGAAATCCTACCAATCCCCACCATGGAAAACTCCACCCCCATGAAACCCTATGAAAACCTGCCTCCCAATCAATTCTCTGCTGCTTTTTGCCCAAGCAGAGGCCATCCTCCTCCTGTAATTTTCTTAGTAAATCTCTTGTGCGAGGTTTGTTGTACCCTGTAACTTTGGAGTAATTCCTTGGCTCTTGATTGCCAGGATACCTTTCCTTCAGAACTGTAACACCTTCATTGGGGATAACTTTCCCTGTAGAGCTGGAATATTTATAATAACCACATAGGGAGTCCCAGAATATGTTTTCATCAGGTATTTGCTATGTGTTCTAACACCTTGCTCACTCAACCAACCATGGGAAGGCAGGGCTGAAGCTTTACTCACCCATTACCAGGGAAAGACAGGGTGGGCTCTTCCTACCTCTGGCTTTTCTCCTTTACAGAAAACCTGTCCTTTTTGAATAGAAAGAAAAGCCATTGTACTGTTCAGGGAAGTCTCTAGTCACTGGCTGACTGATTTGAGCAGTTTCCCTGGTTTGTTCTTATGGAGAGATGTCGAAAACCCCTTGTAGAAAATATGACTGTTTCTTTAAATACTTTCTTTACTCTTTGCCTCCTCAACCTTTTTGTTGTTGTTATTGTTGTTTGGGAAAAGGTGAGTTTTTGCCACATTGTAAATAACTTTTGCTTTTTAAATAATTTAAATAATCACCGCCCTAGATAAGTTAATCTTTTTTATGGATGAATTTATTGTTTTTGCTGGGGGTGGGGTCTAATCCAGGTTTTCAGAAATATTGAGCAAGCATTACGGCCCTGAGCCCCATCTAAACCCTCATTTGGTAGCTGCTAATTTATTTTCTGTATCTAAATGCATGCTATCTCTGTGCCCCTTAACAGAACCCTTTAGGTGTGTTCCTCCCTTTGACTATGGGGTTCTGTAAATAAATTAAGAAAAAAAAAAGGAATTATCGAATATCTGATGCTACATGATCTGTTTCTGCTTATATTTTCAGATATAAATTCACAATCTGCTATGGCTTTATAGGGGAAGCTTTAGAATAGACTTTTCATATGAAATCACAGTATTACAGATTTGTCTTTATTTGTAAAACAAGCATAAAAAATGAAAAAAACTTGCAGCTTTCAAATGTAGTGACACTTTGTTCATGTCAACCAAATATACTTTTAAGTATGTTTGGATGCTGAAGCCCCATAGAAATTGAAATTCTCTCTACCTACAAAATCTTCATACTAAGGTAAATAAGGTACTATACAAAAAGAAAACAGTTTGTGAATTATAATGAAGTCTGGAATGTAAAATGGACCACAAAGAACCAATTTTATAAAGAAATCCCTATATACTTGACAAGATTTTGTTAGTCCCTGTATCAATCATTGTGACAATTGCTTTTTCCAGCTAAATTCTTCTTGATTCTATCCCTTTCATTATCCTTGTGGAGAAACTAACAAGCAGTAAAATGTCCAAAATTTAAGAAGCAATTTACAACTCTTTTTCTAGAAGTAGTCCTTATGTAAATAAAAAGCATTTAGTCCCTAAATTAAATTTGCTTTAAGATAAATCACTAGACAATTTCTAATAAAAATGATAAATAGCATCTGTATTTTTACTGCTGTGAAAGCTTTGGAGATTTGCATAACTTCATAACAAGCAAAGATAAGCAAAGAGTTCAAGATGCATCCTCAGGAATTCTGGCCAGAATTATCTGTAGGTATTTAATGTGAACAACCCGCTGTTAAGCTCAGGTAGTATAAGAAATTCTGGTGCAGATGTAGAAACTCCCCTTGGGGTTAAAATTCCCAATAAAGAAGGATAGATTTCCTCTCAAGCTTATTCTCCAACTCCCAGGGGCAGCACTGCATATAGTAAAAAGGTTGGTAATTCTTCTCTTTGATTGGTCCTAACCTGAATCATAGTTTCCTGGGCCATATATTTCAAGCTTTGAATATATACTATATGTGCTAGAGAGCCTTTAATATCTCTGCCCAATACATTTTTCCCTTGTCTTTAAGGGGACTATTTCAAAGAAAAGCTTTAAGAAAACATGTGAAGAAGCAAGAGATATGGCTCCGAACTCAAGAGTTTGGATTGCAGGCACGGTTCCTAGCATCCACATGACTTCTCACAATCTTCTGTAATTCCAGTTCCAGGCTACACTATACTCTCTTCTGATATCCATGGCACCAGTCGTGTGCATGCTACACATACATCCTTGTAGGCAAAACACTCGCACAAGCATAAAATAGAGTAAATAAATCTAAAACTACAACAAAACAAAACAAAAAAGAAGAAAACATTAAAACCACAGCAAAGTCATTATGCAAACGGAAGGACTTAAAGCTATCCTGCATAGATGTGACAAGGAATGAAAATAATAAATAAAAGATAAATTTTTCTAGTGTAGTTCACAGAATTTTAAATATGTTAGATACCATTGTACAATTATGATTATTTTACTAAGCAATATATAATGTTCAATATATAAACTCTTTGTCAAACCCAAATGCCTCCATTTTTTTTCACCCCAGGATTACACTAATTTCTTCCAGGTAATGTCAGACATTGTCACCTACTGTCACACCCTCTTTTGGCTGTGTCTTAATTTAATAAAAAGCAATAGACCTGAGTAAAGAATGACAGTGGGGATTTTCCAAAAGGTTCCCCCATTCTTTCCTTTTCTGCAAAATCTTATGAAATTTCAAAATATTTAGAACACAATTGGTGGAACAAATTAAAATCTCCATCCAAAATAAAGGAACTGAATAGAACTTTAAGGCAGTCCATAAAGACAGGGGCACATGTTAACAAATTCAAAGGGACAGAATAAGAATTTCATCAAGCATGCTCTTAAACCTTAATTGATCACATTATGATAGAAGAAGTCATAGTAGTTGTTTGTATTCCTGCACAAAACCTCATGACCAAGAAACAAGTTGGGGCCGGGCTGTGGTGGCACATGCCTTTAATCCCAGCACTTGGGAGGCAAAGGCAGACCAGATTTGTGAGTTTGAGGCCAGCCTGGTCTAAAGAGTGAGTTCCAGGACAGCCAGGGATGCACAGAGAAACCCTGTCTAGAAAAACAAAACAAAACAACAACAAAAAAAAACCCAAACAACAACAACAACAAAAAGCAAGTTGGGGAGGAAAGGGTTCATTCAGTGTACACATCCACATTACTGTCCATCACCAAAGGAAGTTAGGACAGGAATTCACACAAGGCAGGATCTTGAAGGCAGGAGCTGATACAAAGGACATGGAGGGGTGCTGCATACTGACTTGCTTCTCCTGACTTGCTCAGCTTGCTTTCTTATAGAACCTAGAACTTCCAGCCCAGTGATGGTACCACCCATAATAGGCTGGGCCCTCCCTCCTTTATCACTAATTGAGAAAATGCCTTATTGTAGGATCTCATTCAGGCATTTTTCAAGGGAGGCTCCTTTCTCTGCCACAACTTCAGCTTGTGTCAAGTTAACCCATGAAACCAACCAATACAACTTGGTAATCAAAGAACATATTTATAGCATTTCATGGTTGTAATAGAGAACAGAAAGAACAAAAATCAATAATCTAATCTCCATCTTGAGAAAACTATATGAGCAGAAATTATGTCTGAGGTAAGTACAAGAAAGGATAATACTAATTAAAGGATAAATCAAAAGATTTGCAAGGAAATTACAGGGAAGCCAAAAACTTGTTCCTTGGAAAAATTAATAAAATTGCTAAATTTCTGTCTAAACTAACCAAGAAAACAAGTGACTAGTCATAAATTTATCTGTACTAAAAAAAAAAAAAAATCACTGCCCATCCCATTATAATGAAAGGCTGCTAAAGAAATATTCTGAGGAAATCTATTACAACAATCAGTTTTTCTCAAGTTAGTTTATGTAGATTCAGCATGGTATTGATTAGAATGTTAAAGACACATAGACAAACTAAGCTGAGAGGACTGTTAGTCAGAGCCAGCCTGACACCATGACAGGCTGCAAACTGGCAGTTTGGGAGACTAGGCCTATGTTTCTTTTTCCCAGAAATGACAGCCCAGATGCAGCCAACCACAGCCTCAGGCACCCAATCTGAGGACAGCTTGTCATTTGGCCTGAAGTAAGAATAGGTAGCTAGAATGAATAAGCAACCCCTGGGAAGTCTCCAGAGCCTAAGCAATTGTAGAATCATTTAGACCCCTAGAAATAGAACTAACAAACCAAAGCACATACCTTTTCTGACAATAAAAGCTGGAACTGCAAGTCCACTAGGGGTCTCCATTTCCGAATGGGGAAACCCCTGCATACAGGAAATTCAGCTAAATAAATACTCTTTGCTTTTGCATACTAGTTGAGTCTGGTGTATCATTCTTTGGTGATTCTTGAATGCTAACAAAACTAGGGTTCTGTGGGAAGTAAAACCCTAGAAAGCCAATGCAGTATTACCAGGCTTTCAGAATTACCATGACAGTAACTGATTACAAGAGTATGGGGTCAGTCAAAGAACAGGAAAAAAGATGCATGTAGCACAAGGAGGGCCAATCAAATGGTCTACCTACAGAAGAGCCTTGCCTGCATGGATTCTTTGGTTCGGTGCCTTTTGGAAGCTCTTCCTGTCTCCCCACTGGCTTTATTGTAAATATTAGGAACCTCTTATAAAAACAAGGTTAGCTATCCTCTAAGTATCTGCCACTCTGGGATTCTTTGTCTGCCTGATGCCATTTTAACAGTATACATATTTCTTATCTTTTCTGTAAAAACAAACAAAAAATGATATCACAAGCCTTGGTTAGTTCTGGGCTTAAACTTCTGGGTTGAGCACATGTCATAGCTGATGTCCTGTGCTCTCTGTGGTTTTGTCAGAATGGTTTCGCACAGGTTTTCATTCAGTCTTTCACTGAGGGAGAATTTTCTGAATCAAATACTTAATTAAAACTTGCAGAACTGAAATTTCTAAATACTCTTCCATGCTTACCAACTGTAATTTTTCTGTAAAGGTGGTTTTCTTCTTAAAACAGGTGGATTCTTAATTGCTTCCTTTTAATTGGTAACTGCTGTGCAAAGGTTGGTTCCTTAATTATTTCCAATTTTGTTAGTTTTTTGCATTATACCTATTTTTTTCAAATTTTTTCCTATAATCAGCTTCTAAACGCTGACACCATTGCATACACTAGCAAGATTTTGCTGAAAGGACCCAAATATAGCTGTCTCTTGTGAGACGATGCCGGGGCCTAGCAAACACAGGAGTGGATGTTCACAGTCAGCTATTGGATGTATCACAGGGCTCCCAATGGAGAAGCTAGAGAAAGTACCCAAGGAGCTAAAGGGATCTGCAACCCTATTGTTGGAACAACATGATGTACTAACCAGAACCCCGGAGCTCTTGTCTCTAGCTGCATATGTATCGAAAGATGGCCTAGTCGGCCATCAATGGAAAGAGAGGCCCATTGGACTTGCAAACTTTATATGCCCCAATATAGGGGAATGCCAGGGCCAAAAGAATGGGAATGGGTGGGTAGGGAAGTGGGGGGCGCTATGGGGGACTTTTGGGATAGCATTGGAAATGTAATTGAGGAAAATATGTAATAAAAATATTAAAAATCAAAAAAAGATATTTTCTTCATTTACATTTCAAATGTTATTCCCAAAGCCCCCTGTACCCTCCCCCACCCTGCCCCCCAACCCACCCACTCCTGCTTCCTGGCCCTGGCATTCCCCTGTACTGGGGCAAATGATCTTCCCAAGACCAAGGGCCTCTCCTCCCATTGATAGCCGACTAGACCATCCTCTGCTACATATGTAACTAGAGACACAGCTGGGGGATGGGGGAAGGAAGGAGTACTGGTTAGTTCATATTGTTGTTCCTCCTATAGGGTTGCAGACCCCTTTAGCTCCTTCTGCATTATATCTTGTAATATTCAGAATATTTTAAGATGTTATTATAAAAAGAGACTAATTTTTGTAAAACTTTTAACTGAATCTTTGTGAGTTTTTACTTCATGCACCCCAGTACCACTCATCTCTCCATCCCCTTATATCAGCTATCCACCCTTGCACCTCCCCCAAAATAAAACACACAAAATATAAACAAAACAAAGCATAAAAAACATCTCATCATGGAAGTTGTGGCAAGTTACAGTGTGGCCCACAATATACCCCTCTGTCTACACATCTTCACTTGTGAATGTTCACTGCAATGAATCATTGGTGTAATTGGAGGTCTCTGGCTTCTGTCACACCATCAATCTTCGATCCTCACAGGGATTCCTCCCAGTTATGCTGCTTTTCCTCTGTGTCATGGAGATCCTGCAGCTTTAGATCAGCAGGACCAGACTGTTCTCAGGCCCCAACAGTTAAATTGTGATGTAGATTTTGGGGTGGACCAATTCAAAACCCTGGATCTGGGCATGGGTCCAGCCTAGTGGCTTTCTTTTATCTACACCACTAGAGTAAGCTCTCCAGCACTGATCATCTGGAGGCAAGGTCAGCTCTCCTGCTCTCATGTCCTCAAGGCATCTCATCCTCACCTATGCTTCCAAAGCCAGCCTGGATGTTTTGCTCAGTCCAGGTAGTTGGCAGGTGTGTGTTGGGGGTGGGGGTTGAGGGTGGGAGTGAGGGTGGGGTGGGGGGACAGGGTGACATTGTTCCAAGTGCTGCAGTCAAGAACGCACTGGGATAGCTCTTCTGAGCTCAAGTTCTTTGGGCAGCTTACCCATATTTCTCTACCACAAGGGTACAATCTATTCCGCTACCTGGGTGAGGTGCAGGGCCCACTCTCTGGGTCTCATTAACTTGGGGCCCCATATTCCAACTACTGCAGGTGGCAAGGGGCAAAGCAGGGAGACATCACCCACATGCCCACTTGCCTCGAAATAGACAAGTGACAGGTCAGTTCTTCTGCACTCATCCTCAGAGGTATAGCTTACCCTCACTCACAACTCCAGAGCCAGCTCTACTGTGCTATTCGGGCTCTGCTAGCTTGTGTGCTGATTCCAGCAAAGGGAAAAACGAGTTCTTCTGCTCCCATGACCTCAGGGACAACAACACCTCATAGCAGAAGAGGGGTGGGGTTACTCTTTCAAGTATCACACCCTGGGCCTAGCTCACCCTGGTCCCTGCCACCGGAGCCAGCTCCACTCTGCTGCCCCTTCGAGGCACAGGGCCCACTCTCCTGAAAGCTAGCACTAGGAGAAGCTCTTCAGAGTGCAGGAACCAGAAAGTGGTGGTCCAGTTCTGCACAGCCCCTAGACAACCATGTGATCCCAGGCAGCTGCACAGACCAGGGACATCCCCATGTTCTCTCATGGTACAATGAGCCATGGACATTGACACCAACCCCTGATGCTGCATAGCCAAGGATCCAGGCATGGTCTACAGAGACAGCCCTGCCAGGGACTTCACCATGGTGTCCACCTGAGCTGTGCAGCTGCAGGCTGGGCCTCTGGTATCTTTCCTGGTCAGGTCTGTGGATGTTTCCTGACTTGACTTTTAACCTCCATTGCTATCAGCACAGCCTTGGAATTCTCATAGGCATGTCCACAGGTAAATTTGGTGGAGATAATTTTTCAGTTAAGGTCAAGTTGAAAATAAAAATCGACCAATATAACCCATCCCTACTCAACTTGATGCACAAACATATCACTGTAAGATTGCAACCTTCCCTTTACTGTTTGTCTCTAGGACCTCATGTTAATATTTTATTTGTAATATGGTAGAACTTTAAACACCCCAATAGTCTTTAAAAATTTCAAAACTTTCAGTTGGGAATAGTGGCACACAATGTTAATCTCAGGACTTGGAAAGAAAAGACTGATAGGATCTGAGGACAACATGGTCTACATAGTAGTTATAGGACAGTCAAGGCTACAGAGTAAGACTTTGCCTCAAACCACAAAACAAACCAATACCAACAGATTCCAGTTTTAAAAGTTCAAGTTCTTTAAAAATCTAAACTTTATTATTTGTGGGTTTTTATAGATGTAAAATGAATTATATATAATTTCTAATTCCAAGAAGAAATAACTAGGACATTGTTACCTCAAGATAACAGCAAAACTAGAATTCCAGAGAGGAAAAAGCTCAGAGACTAATATATTGGACCCACTGATTATCCTAGCTCCACTTCTCCAGCTTTCTCTTCTTGCAGCACCTTGCCAAGTTCAGCTTCTGGCTTGGGCCAAAGCTTTGACTCCCCAAGAACATACACAGATTTGAAATATGCTTGCTTGTTTCAACTTTTAGAAACATATTTTTAACAAAATTTATGATAAAGCAAAAATTAAATTTGTCCAGAAAAGTTGTACTTCTAATATCATTCCTGTGCCCATTCCTTTCTTCCCTCTCCATAGGCATTAACTTGTATTAGATGTAAGTTTATCAAATAGTATTTCTTTTTGTAAATACTAAAAGAGCACATTTTATTTATATTCATAGACTACTATTATATAGTATAATTTTATTTTTAACTTTCTGTTGCTTTTAATTAATAAATGAAGAAATACTAATAGTGATTATATTTCCTATTTTATAAATGATTTCCAAATATTTAAAAACATGTTGTTACAATGGAATATTTGTAGGAATATACACTTGAATAGTAACATGAGGTAAACTAAAGTGCACTCATGAATTTTTAATGGATGTTTTTGGGGATTTGTAATGCCTGATGATTCCCATATTCTAAAGACCTGAGCCAAGGCTGACTTCAAGTGTCAGTATGAAGTTTCTAAGAGTAGATGCTACTCTGATAAGAACTGGCTTCAGTACTACATTGTGCAGTGGCATGAGCTGATACTGAAGTGAAGGTGTCTCCATTAGTCCCTTTAGATTTTTTCTCTACTTCTGCCCACAGAGCCTTGAAACCCTGAGAAGCTGAGGAACCAGGCTGAGAAGCTGAGGGGTCAGTCTGATAATCGGCAACCCCTAAATCCAGGGCAAGAGAAGATGCTGATTGATGGTGATAGGGAGGAGGATGAGGAGGGAGAGGGAGAAGAGGATTACGTGATATCTCTCCCACCTTTGTTCAGGAGATCACCCTCATAAACATCCATTAATGTTTATCCTGCCCTCTGGACATCATTTAATGCAATCACATTGACACAACATGAAGCACAAAGATGCACATGCTCACTCCTGGTCCCTGGTTTCTACCTGTTTCTAGCAATGATACCTACAGTCTGGGGCTCAGATGGAAGGCAGAGATTGTGATCAGTCCTGTATTCCCAGCATTCCCAGGGCATCATTTCTGACTTGGTCAAGACTATCTCTCTGGGCTCTCTCTGAATGTTCTGTCCAGTTACTACTGTCTCCTTCCTTCTTCAAGCTTTTGAGCTGAACAGCACCTGAGTTTCCTGTATGAACTATTCCTCTTAGCTCTCAGGCCCTGTCAAATTCTTGTCATTTTTTAAATAAAGCCTCAGATTTCTGAATTCATTCTACAATTTTCCTGCTAGGATATTTGATGGTATAGAAGTTGATCCTGGAGAAAAATATTAGTTAAATTGAAATGTTGCCAAAGTATGAATATCAGTAAGCCCAATGTTCTCAATGATATTGTTCATTTGTATTTTGGTGACTGATCCATCACCTATATAGATATTATATCTAACATGTAGACACTGTAATTGGTCAATAAATTGAAATAAATTTGTAACATTTATTTGAGCAAATAAATCACTGTACATTTAAAGTCAGCAGCATTTCTATTTTTTAGGACTAATATGTTCTTATATGATCTATGTGGTCCAGTAAAGAGTAAGTTGAATAAGTAGATACAGTATCCATATCCCTAATGAATCAGTCATAACTAGTGTTATTTTCCATATATTATTCCACTTGTTAGTTTAATTTTTCTATGAAAGCAATGGCACTATTATAGAAATTATTAAGATGTGTAGCTGTAAGACCCCAACTCAATGTGTTTCTTAGACCCCTAGAAATGAAGCCCAGCATGGAGTACTTTGTTCTTTCACCTTCAGCCTGAAAGAACGATGGCCTCTGGGTGACCCACCCAGGCACCTTACCCATTGTATAAAGAACCAAGAATGTTTACTCAACTTCCCCAGTCTTTGTGATCTTATCTTTCCCTCACTTCATTCTTTAAAAACCCTCGACTACAACTGCTGGGGGTCCATCTCCTCTGCCCCTGTGCGGGTTACCTTGGCTTCAGCATGCTGATTCCTGATTAAACCTCATGCGATATTGCATCAAGAATGGTTTCTCTTGAGTTATTGGGGCGTTGGCTCATTCCAGGACTTAAGCGAGGGTCTCCCTGAAATGGGGGTCTTTCATAGCAAGAATTAATAATAACAATATAAAAACTACTTTGCAATCCATGAGATGAAATCTTAAATTCATCCACGGGGCAGATTAGTTTTAAATAATTATCTGTAGACAAAAGGTATCAGTCAACTGGAGGGGTAGAAGAACAGGTCATGGGGGTACAAATTTGATCAAAGTACATTGTTTACACTTACAAATGTCATTGGGAAACCTATTATCCTGTAATATTAGTACATGCTAGTGAAAACATTCAGAAAAGTTGACATCATTACCTCAACTCAGTCTCAAAGCATGTTTTAGATAAATATATTGGTAATTGAGGGGGAACAAATACAAGGCAGAGAACATTTAGGGGTCAAGTTTTTAATATGGATGGAGGTATGGACTACTGTAAGCTTCTCTTGAGTGTTTCTTCAGCCAGCCTGGAATGAAATCTGAAGCCTGTTTAACCTTCCCCAAGGGCAAACTGCTGACTTTTCTTATTCTGCTTTGGAGTGGTGCTTTGGAGTCTAAAATGTCACTCTCTCCCTTTTCAATTTCATTGGCAGATGAATAGATGTCTGACAGTGACTAGTGAATTTCAATTGCTATAAATTCTCTTTATTTTTTTCTGTCTCTGTAATTAGTCTTCATTAAGCAATTACAGTGAATTCTGACATCCAGATCCACATAGTAATACGTTATATATATCCACTAGATGGCAGTGTTTCCAAAGCAATACAATGAAATAGAGCCATCCCATTCCCGCCCCCCCCCCCGCCCCTAACTGTTTTTTCCTGTTTGCCTTTCTCTACCCTTCCTCCCCTGTGAATTTTGCTATAAAAATAAAATAGAATTACATTTCTGCACTCATTTTTAAAAATCCAATCTTTTTCGTCAAATAAATGTCAACTTCAATATTTTGTGTATTTTAAGATAAAAACTATAAAATAAAGAAATAGGGTTTTCTCCTTAATTCTCTATCATATAAATACCCATAAATCATTTGCAGCAAATGCTGCGAGCAAGGGAAGCCATGGGAGCACGGGAGACACATATCCATGCCAGCTTTTTCGTGTTCTGTAATTTAGAGAAAGTACTTCATCTGAAATTCTGTGAATAGTACAATTCAAGATAAGAGCACCTCTGTGAGAGTTCCAATAGAATCAAGCAGCATACTCCATGCCAAAACTCATCAACGCCTCTCAGGGGGCTCAGGGGACATAGGAAAAAAAAAAACTGTCTGTAGCAATTCTTTGACAGAAAACAATCAGTAATATTTTTCAAGGAAAGACAGTAAAGGAAGATATTACGTATATAGAAAGGTAAGTGTGTAACAAATGGTTTAACTGTAGTGCCAGGGAAATATTAGTGAACCCCCCAAAGTGGACAGGAGCTGATCGGATGCAAATCACAACAGGATCTTTATTCCAGCTAGCTCAGGTCCCCCAGGCCACCGTCAACATGTAGAACGGATTTGGTAGAAGGGAGTAGGGAATATCTAAAGTTTTATAGGAAGCAGAAAGAGGCCGATGGGTGTTTCTAGCCTGGCAAGCATCTAATTGGAGAGCTACCATGTCCTTTAGTGTAAACTGACTGGTACTGGGAGTCTAACCATAAACTTCACTTCACTTCTCTTTGTGTTGATGGTTATTAGTCAGGGGGCAGGGTTGTTGAAATTAACCTGGAAATGCTGGATTTGTTGGGGATTAGCCTAGAAACTGGAGTTTCTAGGTTTGGTTGGGGAGTAAATTGAAAACTAATGCCTTTTAGTTTACCTGAGTTCAAGTTTTCTGAAATGAAGTCTGAATTTAAGATTTGGTCTCTCTGGGCTGGAAAGATGGCTCAGCAACTGCTCTTCCAGAGGTCCGGAGTTCAAGTCCCAGCAACCAAGTGTTGGCTCACAACCATCTGTAATAGGATTTGATGCCCTCTTCCGGTGTGTCTGAAGAAAGCAATGACGTACTCATATACATAAGATAGATAGATAGATAGATAGATAGATAGATAGATAGATAGATAGATAGATAAATCTTTTTTCAAAAATCAAAAAAGATTTGGTCTCTCATAACAACTTTGTAGAATTTTATGATTCTTTATATTTTACAAACAGCAAGTGCTGCTTGCCAGTTGGACCGATATATAAACCAGACAATTTGCTATTTTGAAACATTAAAGTACAAATCCCTGCTTATTTTCTCTGCAATAGCAACAGCAAAGAAATACTTCCTGTGCTGACAATATCTATTATGTTATTTATTTCTGCTCTTTTGTTGTCAAGCCCTGATGTCAGTCATTATTCCAGCTGTTCTCTCTTAAACTACTATGACAGTTTCTTTGTCAGACTTTTTGTCTTTTATTTCCATCCCAACACAGAAATCCTACTGATATTCAGTGATCCTCCTTCCCTGCCTCAAAATCTGATTTTTATAGCTTGTCAGAAGATGTCTGAGCTGCTACCCAGGTTGAATCTCCAGATTATCATGAACTGAAATTGCTATGCATCAAGGCTTGTGTTCTGTCAAGATGCTGTTTCCCTTCCTTCAGCACAAATCTCCTGTATATTCCTTAACAAATTGCCACACTCCTCACAGCTTAAAACAACAGGATTTTATTCTCTCACTGCAGACATTCTGAAGCTCACCATTAGGATGTCAGATGTGTTGATTTTCTTGAGGGACCCTACGGGATTTTCCAGTCCCACACCCTCCTTACCACTTCCCCCTCCTGCCTGGAGTCAAGGCTAGGCCAAGTTCCATTCTCCACCCACAGGAACATTCCTGAGTAAAAATATCTCAGAATGTACTAACTGATAGTTACTTGACCCTCTGGAAAGTCTCAGGTAGAGTTCAAATGCCTGTCATGCTTGCTAGCCAATAGATTTAAAGGTCAATATGTTTAGACAACAAGTTTGAACTGTAACCTTGCTGATGAAACCTGTGCCCCTAAATATTATAAAAACTGCTCATAATAGCTATTTGGGGTCACCTTCTTAGTAATTTGCCTTGAGGAACTAATTGAAGGTCGACCCTGATACACCCAAAAATAAACCTCTTGGTTTTGCATAGATCTGCATATCTTTTTGGGCATCTCAAAGTAAGTACAATTGACAAAAGGTCAGTGTCTTACACTCTCAAGATTCCTTGAGATAGGTTCCCTATTCCATGTCTTTTGTTGGCTGCCAGAAATCCTTGGTTTCTGCATAAGCTCCATTTCTGCCCCCCTCTGCTTCACTGTGAGTGGTGGTTTGAATGAGAATGGTCCCTAAAGGCTCATAGATTAGAATGATTGATCAATAGGGAGTGGCACTACTTGAGCAAGATTAGCAGATACTATCTTGTTTGAGGAAGTGTGTCATTGCAGGTTGGACTTTAAGGTTTCAAATCACAAGCCAGGTCCAGGGTCTCTCTCTTTCTGTTGCCAGCTATCAGGATATGGAACTCTCAGCTACTTCTCAGGCACTATGTCTGCTTGTATGACTCTATGATTTTTGCCATGATGAAAATGGACTAGACCTTTGAAACATGAAGGAAGCTCAGTTAAATGCTTTCTTTTTTAAGAGTTGCTGTGGACATGGTGTCTCTTCACAGCAATAGAATACTAAGACAGAAACTGGTACCAGAGATCAGGTTATTGCTGTGGTAGGTCTGACCATGCTGTTTATTTAAGGAATGCTGAAGACTTTGGGACTTTGGGCTAGAAAACTAGATGAATGTTTTAAGCAAGATTAATGGGCCATCTTAGTAGGAACATAGAAGACAGTGGTACTGAAGATAGAGGAAGAAAACCTGAATAACATTGCTAGGTGGCCTAGAAACTGTTCTTGTGATAATTTAAAGGATGTGGCTGCTTTATATCCTTGTTGAGGAAATATGCCTGAGGCTAGTAACTCCTGTGACTATTTCTATTCATTCTTATGCAGATCAATAATGAAAAGGATCAAGCCATACAAGACAAAACACACAAAGTCCAATTTAACTAAGAAGTAGCATCAGGAAATATAATGAGTGAACTACAAGTGCTCAAGGACATAAAAGGTTTAAAGAAAAGCCTGATGCAGCCTGGAATAAAGAGAGTGGTTGGTGACTTCAGGGCAGGACCCCACCCAGCTAAGGTTCGAACTTGTAAAAAGGAATTAAAGCAAAATTGATGCACTATAATGAAGGAAGGGCCATATTCCAGCCCTACCAGGCAGCAGAACTTGGCAGCTTCAGGCATATGGTTCTGGCTTTAGAGTCAGGAAATCAAGAAAAAAAAATGGGATCTCTCTCCATGGCCAAGGAATGCCACTGAGGAATTCATGTTTCAGAAATGTCCCTGAGAGGCCATTCTGTGAAACTGTGAAGGTGAATTCTGTACTGTACTGGAGACCTCAAGATGTTAGTGGAAAAGTATAACATAAAAAACAAAAAAAAATTCTAGGCCTTTAGGCCCAGGCTTGAGAATGTGACCTTTGTGACTCAATGTGACTAATCATAAAACAGATATCGACATTCCTCCACCCACCCACTTCCTGGGTTCATGGAGTGTTTGTTCAAAGAAAGTCACCCTGACCCACCATGACCATTGCTGGAACCCACTATGCAAATGTGCTATTGTTAGAGGCTCATAGAAAACTGTCTTGACTTTCTACTTCCTCGTGACTCTTAACTGGTATTTTTGGTATTTTCCAACAACACCCTCCCCACCCCCTTGAGTTGTGGTTTCTTCCTTTAAATACTCCCTTACCCAGCTACTCGGGGTGCCACAGTCCTCTACCCCTGAGTGGCGTAAGATTGTGGGCCCCAGAGCACTTTGGAATAAAAAGTCCTCTTGCAGTTTGCATCAAGGCCGTTTCTCATGAGTGATTTGGGGTGTCACCTCTCCTGAGTCAGAACATGGGGGAGTCCTCACGTTGTGGGTTTTTCATTAGGACGACCAGAATCATGGGACATTTGCCAAAGAAAGCTGTAGACCATGTGTGGACTACTAAAGAGAGAGAAGAGTGTGGCTGTTAACAAAGCCAAAAGGAACCAGAGTTCTGAAGAGTACCTTTACTCAGAAATGGACATGTAGAAATTGGAGTTTGAATGGCTAATTTTCGATCTTATTTTGGTCCAATATTTCCTCAGTATGCTTCATTTCCTCTATTTTAGGATGTTAATGAATATTCTGTGCCATTAATGGTTGGAAGTATGTAATCTGCATTTTTATTTTTATTTATTTATAATTAAGAGAATGCCATGTGTCTCAGAATAGACTTGGAACTTTGCACTTTTAAATTGTGTTGAGATTATGATAGACTATGAGACATTTAAAGATGGACTAAATGCATTCTGTACTATGATATGGCTACAAGCCTAATGTGAGCCATGGAACAGAATGTGGTAGTTTGAATGAAATGGCCCCTATGGGATTATAGATTTGAATAGTTGGTCACCAGGAAGTTAGGATTAGGAGCTGTAGTCCTGTTGGAGGAAGTATGTCATTGGGTTTGAGTGCTGAAGTTTCAAATGCTCATGCTTGCTCAGACTCTGTCTGCTCCTATCTATTGCTATAAGATGCCACTATGCTCCCTTATGTGTCAATAATGGAATAGGTCACTCAAACTGTAAGCAAGCTCCAACAAAATGCTTTCTTTCTTTTGTTTTGTTTTGTTTTTCTTCCTGCCTATCTTGAAGAAAGACAAGGTGACTATGAGTAAATGTTTTAATCAAATATTGAGGGAAAAACACTTTTGGAAAGTATAACGGCTGGTGGAGTGTCAACTTGACACAAGCTGGAGTTATCATAGAGAAAGGAGCTTCAGTTGAGAAAATGCCTCCATGGGATCCAGCTGTAAGGCATTTTTGTCAATTAATGATTAAGGCAAGAAGGCCCCTTGTGGGTGATACCATCCCTGGGCTGTAGTCTTTGGTTCTATAAGAAAGCAAGCTGAGTAATCCAGTGGAAGCAAGCCAGTAAGAAACATCCCTCAATGTCCTCTTCATCTGCTCCTGTATCCTGACCTGCTTGAATTCCAGTCCCCCTTTGGGACTTTTGGACTTTCAAAATTCCACCAATTTGGAAGTGTAAGTTGAATAAATCCTTTCGTCTCCAACTTGCATCTTAGTCATGATGTTTTCTGCAGGAAAAGAAACCCCCGACTAAGACAGAAAGCATACAGGAAAAGGCTAACCCAATGCACCCTTGGTCAAGTTTTGCTTCCTAAATTCCTTGTCTGACTTCTGGTTCCAGTGCATGTGGAAAGGACAGGTGCCACAAGAGGAGTGCCAACCTGGGGTGTGCCCTTTCCGTAGCCTTAAGCAGGCTGGCTCAGACCTGGCTTGCCACAGTGGGCTAGCCCACCTAGGGTAGAGTCTTCCATTGTAGGTAAAGTCTATTGTCCTGCCACATCTACAGCTTTCCTCCAAGAGGACACTACCTGCTGAGAGGCTGAACCTGTTTTTCTGACACTATCCTGACAAAGTAAGGAGATTTTGTTATGGTGGGGGATGGGATCCCCACTCCCATCCCTTTATAAGCTCGGACTCATAAGTAAACCTTAGCTTTGATCAGAACCTTGTCTTGGCTTATTATTTCTCTGGCAGCCTTTCCCATCTAAAACCCTATTTTTCTTTTCAGGAACCCAGTAACCCATGGCTGCTGGTGGCTACACTGGGGTGTACTCAGGCAGCCTCTGCAGCTTATCCTCAGCCTCTATCACCACCGAGTGTAAATAGCCCACGGCCACCTGTTCGGAGAACTTGCTATCCAGAATCTTCAACTACTGAGTTGCAGTAGAAGACTTGGACTTGTGTTCGCATATCCCAGTTCTCTTAATGTTGTCAAAGGACCCCAACTGATGTACTCTCTTAGGTAGTAATGATGCTGCTGATCTTCCCGCAGGCAAGGCTCCAGGAAAGGCTCCTGATCTGCCAGCCACAGAGGTACTGCACTGCTTTTGGGTACGTGGTAGTCTCTTGGGATGTACTGGTGGCCCCACCAGCAAAACAGGGCACCCAATTCACTGACAGTGAAGGAGCATGTGTAGCCATCATAGATCTGGGTTGCACTATGTAGTCATGGAGTCATGCTGTCGCTTCACAACAATAGGACACTGACTAAGACACTGTCTTCTCTCTTCCTCTGTGCATCTCATCGGCCTTTCCTTTAGTGTATGAACCCCACTAACTGGACTTAGGTCCCAATAAATTCAGTATAGTCTTAGCTGAAGAAGCTTAACTGCATCTTCAAGGACCTAGTCTCCAAACATCATGTTCCCAGGTTCTGTAGGTAATGATTTAGACAGATTTCTTTAAGGACATTAAGCTCCAATTACTGTTTCTTCACCTTCAATGGCTACTGCATCATGCAAAACAAGTGTTCCCTCAAGTACATTTTTTTTACACACATTGTAATTAAGGTTTTTCTAGATGGTCTTAATTCTCCTTGTGAGAGGACAATATAGACCCCATTTGTCCTGATTTAAGGACCTCATTTGTCTCCACTTTGAAGAACAGGCCTGTTATTAGAAAGGGCCATAAGGCACCAGCTTCAGGAATAGACCCTTAGTCCTAGAAACTAGGTCATAAGACACCAGCTCTAGAAAAAGACTCATAAAATCATAAAACCCTCTCCCAAAAAGCAGCCTGGGAATAACCACAAAAATGGGGAAATATCGTATCTCAGAGTGGGTCCTCTGCAATGTACAGCCTTATTTCATCACATGATTGAGTACTCATGGCACAGGCATGTAGATCACTTGTCACCTGTGACATCCTAACACCCACTAAGGAAATTTTAGCCTACCTAATCCTTCTAGAGAGTTCACCCAGTTCTCTATAAGAAGGCCTGCCTGACTTTATCGGGGGTTGCCACTGTCACTCCTCCTCCTCCTCCTCACCCTTCTTCTCCTTACATTATTATGTATATTTTCACAACTTTTACATAAAAACTTAACACTTTCTTGAAAACCTCTAAAGACCCACTCAGCTGTATATGCCTAGAATTAAAAGATTTTACCCATGTTCCTCTATGTTGGTCTGTCACTCTTTTGAGACCCCAACTATAGTTATTTTATTATTTCTTTTCTTTTTTGTATCCTGGGATATTATTGTTGGGCAATAAAATTCTTCATGACTAATATCTTAGGGTTTCTATTCCTGCACAGATATCATGACCAAGAAGCAAGTTGGGGAGGAAAGGGTTTATTCAGCTTACAACTCTAAACTGCTATTCATTACCAAAGGAAGTCTGGACTGGAACTCAAGCAGGTCAGGAAGCAGGAGCTGATGCAGAGGCCATGGAGGGATGTTATTTACTGGTTTGCTTTCCCTGGCTTGCTGAGCTTGCTTCCTTATAGATCCCAAGACTCCCAGACCAGGGATGGTCCCACCCACAAGGGGCCTTTCCCCCTTGATCACTAATTCAGAAAATGCCTTACAGCTGGATCTCATGTAGGCATTTTCTCAACTGAAGCTCCTTTCTCTGTGAAAACTCCAGCCTGTGTCAAGTTGACACACAAAACCCACCAGAACAACTACAAAAGTAGATAATAATATTAAACACTAATCCTGGTACATGGTGTTACCTCAGGAATAGAATTACCACACACACAAGATAGAAAGGAAGGAAGGAAAGAAGAATAGAAGGAAGGAAGGAAGGAAGGAAGGAAGGAAGGAAGGAAGGAAGGAAGGAAGGAAGGAAGGAAGGAAGGGGGATATGAAGAATGAGAGAGAGAGAGAGAGAGAGAGAGAGAATGAGACTCAGATGAGGACTGTCTTAGAATTTTGTCAAAGAGTGGTAATAAACTTTAAGCCTAAAATGTCTAAGTGTTAAGAACTAACACTTAATTCAATGAAATTAAAAGGAAGAAAACACACTGTACCTTCAGTCTACATCAAGAACATTGAATTTTAATGGAGGTCACACAAATACAGGCTTCACAGAATATGAAGATTAAAGCAAATCTTAATAAAAGGAGATTTTGGAGGACATATACTTTACCTAATATGAGATCTGTGGCTCTTCAGTTAGTTCAGTGCACCTAAGCAACACCTACGGGAGACTTGTATTAACAACAATAACATCTGATTGCACAGAGTAATAGAACACGGAGCCTGTCAGACATGGCTTCCCATTGTTCTGGACTATGTCTTAACCATGTAACCTCAGTAAATTTCACAGTACTCTTTTTTTTTAATATTTTTTATTACATATTTTCCTCAATTACATTTCCAATGCTATCCCAATAGTCCCCCATACCGCCCCCCACTTCCCTACCCACCCATTCCCATTCTTTTGGCCCTGGCATTCCCCTATATTGGGGCATATAAAGTTTGCAAGTCCAATGGGCCTCTCTTTCCATTGATGGCCGACTAGGCCATCTTTCGATACATATGCAGCTAGAGACAAGAGCTCCGGGGTACTGGTTAGTTCATCATGTTGTTCCAACTATAGGGTTGCAGATCCCTTCAGCTCCTTGGGTACTTTCTCTAGCTTCCCCATTGGGAGCCCTGTGATCCATCCAATAGCTGACTGTGAGCATCCACTCCTGTGTTTGCTAGGCCCCGGCATAGTCTCACAAGAGACAGCTATATTTGGGTCCTTTCAGCAAAATCTTGCTAGTGTATGCAATGGTGTCAGCGTTTAGAAGCGGATTATGGGATGGATCCCTGGATATGGCAGTCTCTAGATGGTCCATCCTTTCATCACAGCTCCAAACTTTGTCTCTGTAACTCCTTCCATGGGTGTTTTGTTCCCAATTCTAAGAAGGGGCATATTGTCCACATTTTGGTCTTCATTCTTCGTGAGTTTCATGCGTTTAGCAAATTGTATCTTATATCTTGGGTATCCTAAGTTTTGGGCTAATATCCACTTATCAGTGAATACATATTGTGTGAGTTCCTTTGTGATTGTGTTACCTCACTCAAGATGATGCCCTCCAGGTCCATCCATTTGGCTAGGAATTTCATAAATTTATTCTTTTTAATAGCTGAGTAGTACTCCATTGTGTAAATGTACCATAATTTCTGTATCCATTCCTCTGTTGAGGGGCATCTGGGTTCTTTCCAGCTTCTGGCTATTATAAATAGGGCTGCTATGAACATAGTGGAGCATGTGTCCTTCTTACCGGTTGGGACATCTTCTGGATATATGCCCAGGAGAGGTATTGCTGGATCCTCAGGTAGTACTATGTCCAATTTTCTGAGGAACCGACAGACTGATTTCCAGAGTGGTTGTACAAGCTTGCAATCCCACCAACAATGGAGGAGTGTTCCTCTTTCTCCACATCCTAGCCAGCATCTGCTGTCACCTGAATTTTTGATCTTAGCCATTCTGACTGGTGTGAGGTGGAATCTCAGGGTTGTTTTGATTTGCATTTCCCTGATGATTAAGGATGTTGAACATTTTTTCAGGTGCTTCTCAGCCATTTGGTATTCCTTAGGTGAGAATTCTTTGTTTAGCTCTGAGCCCCATTTTTTAATGGGGTTATTTGACTTTCTGGAATCCACCTTCTTGAGTTCTTTATATATATTGGATATTAGTCCCTTATCTGATTTAGGATAGGTAAAGATCCTTTCCCAATCTGTTGGTGGTTTTTTTGTCTTATTGATGGTGTCTTTTGCCTTGCAGACGCTTTGCAGTTTCATGAGGTCCCACTTGTCAATTCTCAATCTTACAGCACAAACCATTGCTGTTCTATTCAAGAATTTTTCCCCTGTGCCCATATCTTCAAGGCTTTTCCCCACTTTCTCCTCTATCAGTTTCAGTGTCTCTGGTTTTATGTGAAGTTCCTTGATCCACTTAGACTTGACCTTAGTACAAGGAGATAGGAATGGATCGATTCCCATTCTTCTACATGATAACAACCAGTTGTGCCAGCACCATTTGTTGAAAATGCTGTCTTTCTTCCACTGGATGGTTTTAGCTCCCTTGTCGAAGGTCAAGTGACCATAGGTGTGTGGGTTCATATCTGGGTCTTCAATTCTATTCCATTGGTCTATTTGTCTGTCACTATACCAGTACCATGCCGTTTTTATCACAATTGCTCTGTAGTAAAGCTTTAGGTCCGGCATGGTGATTCCACCAGAGGTTCTTTTATCCTTGAGAAGAGTTTTTGCTATCCTAGGTTTTTTGTTATTCCAGATGAATTTGCAGATTGCACTTTCTAATTCGTTGAAGAATTGAGTTGGAATTTTGATGGGGATTGCATTGAATCTGTAGATTGCTTTTTACAAGATAGCCATTTTTACAATGTTGATCCTGCCAATCCATGAGCATGGGAGATCTTTCCATCTTCTGAGATCTTCTATAATTTCTTTTTTCAGAGACTTGAAGTTTTTATTATACAGATCTTTCACTTCCTTAGTTAGAGTCATGCCAAGATATTTTATATTATTTGTGACTATTGAGAAGGGTGTTGTTTCCCTAATTTCTTTCTCAGCGTGTTTATTCTTTGTGTAGAGAAAGGCCATTGATTTGTTTGAGTTAATTTTATATCCAGCTACTTCACCGAAGCTGTTTATCAGGTTTAGGAGTTCTCAGGTGGAATTTTTAGGGTCACTTATATATACTATCATATCATCTGCAAAAAGTGATATTTTGACTTCATCTTTTCCAATTTGTATCCCTTTGATCTCCTTTTGTTGTCGAATTGCTCTGGCTAGGACTTCAAGTACTATGTTGAATAGGTATGGAGAAAGTGGACAGCCTTGTCTAGTCCCTGATTTTAGAGGGATTGCTTCAAGCTTCTCACCATTTACTTTGATGTTGGCTACTGGTTTGCTGTAGATTGCTTTTATCATGTTTAGGTATGGGCCTTGAGTTCCTGATCTTTCCAAGACTTTTATCATGAATGGGTGTTAGATCTTGTCAAATGCTTTTTCCGCATCTAACGAGATGACCATGTGGTTTTTGTCTTTGAGTTTGATTATATACTGGATTACGTTGATGGATTTCCGTATATTGAACCATCCCTGCATCCCTGGGATGAAACCTACTTGGTCAGGATGAATAATTGTTTTGATGTGTTCTTGGATTCGGTTAGCAAGAAATTTATTGAGGATTTTTGCATCAATATTTATAAGGGATATTGGTCTGAAGTTTTCTATCTTTGTTGGGTCTTTTTGTGGTTTAGGTATCAGAGTAATTGTGGCTTCATAGAATGAGTTGGGTAGAGTACCTTCTGTTTCTATTTTGTGGAATAGTTTGTGAAGAACTGGGATTAGATCTTCTTTGAAGGTCTGATAGAACTCTGCACTAAACCCATCTGGTCCTGGGCTTTTTTTGTTGGGAGACTATTAATGACTGCTTCTATTTCTTTGGGGGATATAGGGCTGTTTAGATCATTAACCTGATCTTGATTCAACTTTGGTACCTGGTATCTGTCTAGGAACTTCTCCATTTCATCCAGGTTCTCCAGTTTTGTTGAGTATAGTCTTTGGTAGAAGAATCTGATGGTGTTTTGGATGTCTTCAGGATCTGTTGTTATGTCTCCTTTTTCATTTCTGATTTTGTTAATTAGAATGCTTTCCCTGTGCCCTCTAGTGAGTCTGGATAAGGGTTTATCTATCTTGTTGATTTTCTCAAAGAACCAGCTCCTTGATTGGTTGATTCTTTGAATAGTTCTTCTTGTTTCCACTTGATTGATTTCGCCCCTGAGTTTGATTATTTCCTGCCGTCTACTCCTCTTGGGTGAATTTGCTTCCTTTTGTTCTAGTGCTTTTAGGTGTGTTGTCAAGCTGCTAATGTGTGCTCTCTCTAGTTTCTTTTTGGAGGCACTCAGAGCTATGAGTTTTCCTCTTAGAAATGCTTTCATTGTGTCCCATAAGTTTGGGTATGTTGTGGCTTCATTTTCATTGAACTCTAAAAAGTCCTTAATTTCTTTCTTTATTCCTTCATTGACCAAGATATCATTGAGAAGAGTGTTGTTCAGTTTCCACGTGAATGTTGGCTTTCTAATATTTATTTTGTTATTGAAGATCAGCCTTAGTCCATGGTGATCTGATAAGATGCATGGGACAATTTCAATATTTTTGTATCTGTTGAGGCCTGTTTTGTGACCAATTATGTGGTCAATTTTGGAGAAGGTACCATGAGGTGCTGAGTTCGGTGGAGTCCCGGAGCCAAGACGGCGCTCCCTGCAGGGCGGACCTCTGTCCTCCTGCTGGGAGGGTGCCGGATGTCTGCAGCCCCAAAAGGCTGCTGCCTCAGCGGCTCTGTGGCTCCCGCCTGTCCCAGAAGCTGTCTGCCTCTGTGGTCCTCACTCTCACCTGTGCAGACTAAGTTCAGAGGAGTCCCAGAGCCAAGATGGCGCTCCCTGCAGGGTGGACCTCTCTTCACAGTACTCTTATCTTCATTTTTATTAATGTGGTAATATGAAATCCTGGCTATCCTAGGATCACACGACATAAAGCAATAGTACTATTGAATGTATCTTGTTAATGTCTTAGTCAAGAAGATTGCATCTATGTCCTGTGTGTCTTGTTTACTTTTTCTTTTCTTTTTTTCTTCTTAGTGTACTTTATGCTTGTACCAGGGTATATCAAGATGATGCTAATATATATCTTATTAGGTGGTTTGAGTTAAAGATTAAGAATGCATAGAACTGTTGTAACTTTAGCTAGAAAGCATGCTGATTATTTCAGTGCGTTGTCATGTCACATAATATGGGAAGGTCATGATAACCAGATTATACTATTGCTTAGCCAACCAAATCCCTCCTCAGGAAATAGCGAGGAGAGCACAGTGCTTGTTCAGACTTAAGAGCCTCTCCATTGAAAAGTGCTAGATGTGCCATGAGTTGGTAACTGTCTGAAGTAAAAACATCAACTTTAGTTTGCTGGTTTTTCTCTGGGAGTGGGTGGATTGGGAAGTAGGGGGAAGGGGCAGGGGAGGAGGGGGGAGGGGATTTTTGGAGGGGAAACTAGGAAAGGGGATAACATTTGAAATACAGATAAATAAAATATCTAAAAGAAAAAAAAAGCTGGGAAAAAATAAAGTCTTCATTTTGTGAAGTTCCAAAAGAGCAAAACAGGGTAACTTATCTCTTAATGTTCTGGTATAACTACAGTGTGTCCTATCAACAGAAATGAATGTGAGACTTCCTGGAGAAGTTATTAAGGTCAGGCTCCTAGGCACTCATTTCCTGGCCTAACATTTTAGGCAGTCTGGAAGAATCCAGAACATGTGATCATCTGAGTTTCTGACATACTCATCAGTACAGCATGGCTGGTTGTAAGACTTATGTTTTGGGAAAACAACAATTCACAAAGGGTTTTGTCTTTCTGGTGATAGCATGTAACTGGCATCTATTCATGTAAAATAAAGAAAGAAACAGATAGATTCCTTTATTCTTACAGAGAAGACACAACTGCCTCATTTTTTCACTGCTACTACCTATTTATTCTACAGGTCCTGTGAATGCCGTTGTTTCCATGCTTCAAAAACACAGTGTGGCTTACATAACAAGGAAATTCCAACAGGTTGGTATAAGTTACTTGAAATACAATGTAAAGAAAGAGGCTGACTTTAGGATTTTCAGATAAAATGCAAAATGCCCAAAGAATCTCCAAAGAAACATATACTTGTCAAAGTTAGTCTTTGGCAATACTAGAATGTTGTGTTGTTACCATTCAGGAATAGATGAAGGAAGACCCCAGACTCAAATAGTATGCAAGAACAAAAAAGCATTTATTCTGCAGAAATAACTACCATGCTGGGTCACCAGTGCATCAAAACCAGCAACTACCCCCAAGAGAAAGGCATGCAGGCCTTCTTACAGGGAAAAGGGGAAACTCTCTAGAAGGATTAGGTAATCTGTAATGTGATTTGCAGGGGCCAAAGCCCTGACATTAGTACAAATTTAATTGACTACTATGTTAGAGTTAGGTCTTCTAAAACCTCATTATTTGGTACCAGGGTGACCTAAATGAACTGCATTCCTATGTCACGAATGACAACCACTAGTTGGGCTTCTCAGTATAGATGGCCTATTTCAAGGTAAGCTATCTTCCGTTTGTGTGGCTCTCTTCAGTCTATTCCTCCGTTGGGATTTTTATTGTCTTATTACTGGACTTAGGGGTCTTCTTCAGGAGCAGATGGCTTATGGTCTAGTTTCTGAGTGGAGACAAAAATGTAATGAATGGACCTCTTCAGTGTAATAGGCTTTTTCTGGGGCACACAGTTCCATTCTCCCTCAAAACGGAACTCACATAAGACTGAAGTAACTATTACATCAGAGTTCAACTTGGAGGTCTAATGAGTTAGGGTTATTAATAGAAATACTGATGCGGAGTTACAGGATCAAGGATGAGTTAAAGTAACAACTGCATCATGAAAGAGCACAAGCCAGGATGGGTGATTGTTCCAGAAGAATACAAACCTGAAAGCCTGCAGGAACATAGCCCAAGGATTTCTCTTTACCTTTGCAGCAGTTCATTCTTTTTTTTTTGTACTGCTGAGGAGGCAGCATGGAGAACTTTCCATGTTTCTGTTTTCCAAGGCATATGACACTGTTTATCTGGTAAATCTTATAAGCTGTTTTCTCCCTCCTGATTCAGAAGACATTGATTGAAAGCTAGTTTTAAATGTCAACTCAATGCAAGCTAGAGTATCTGAGAGGATACTCTGCTTTATGTTTCTGTCCTGTTTGAGTTTATACTCTTATTTCCCTGGATAATAGCTGTGATCTGGAACTATATACACTGAAATAAATCCTTTCTTCCCTAAGTTGCTTTTGGTCACAGTATTTCGTCATAGCAACAGCAACTTTAGTGAAGACACAGAAACATAATTTTATTTTTTAATTTATTAATTATTAAAATTTATTAATTTTTTCTCTTGAAATTAAAATTTTAACTGGCTATCTTACATTTTTAAAGCTTTAAATGGCTGTCCTGCTGATGGGTTGCTCCAGAATAAAAGGCATTATGAAATGATTTTGACTTGCCGCATGTATTCCTGAACTATTAGTAAGGACAAATGGTTGGGTATACAAACAAGTTAAAACAATATTTACAACTAGAATTCCCTATCAGTCAGTCATGTGTACTAAATTTGAAGGCCTTACCTTCAGCAGAGGAGAACAGAGATACACTTTCTGATAGAGTATTTCAATGACTTGTAGTAGCCATCAATCTGCTAGTCATCACTTGGAATCCATGGAGTCTGGCATGTAAAGGGAGAGTGAGGACAAACAACTTCTGGGGTAAGTGATGTATCATTTTGTGATAATTGCCCTGATAGTGAAAGACATCAATTGCTCTAGAATTAAAGCTTCATTTCTTTCACCAAACAAACATTTGCCACTAAGCCAGTCTCAGCCTCACAAACAAGCTTCTGGAGAAAAGACCATAGGATTCACTTGTACTTTTCTTATGAGTTTCATCCAACAGTTTCAAACAGACTCTTCTAATACTGTCAGTTTCTAGTTGTTGTTTATCAGATCCCTGGTAGTTCTCTCTATATTAAATATTTTAAGTGAAATTTTTTATTCTTTAATATCCTGAATAAATTAGAAGTACAGTTAGACTCTTTAATAAAACACTCCCTATCACTGAAATGCTGTTATCAAGAACATTAATTCCCAATGTGGGGAACAGAATCAGATAAGCAATGAGGAATATGTTGCGTCTATTATAAGAGCATATCTTTTACTAAAAAAAAAAAGCAACTATTCTAAAAGAAAACAAAAAAAGTTTTATACATTAAAATTTAAGAAATTGCCAGGTATGGTAGCACATAGCTGTCACTCCAATGAGAGGATTCTGAGTTCTAGGCCAGCTTGAGATATTTGTGGAGAAGTGGCTTCTCAAAAAACCAACAAACAACCACTACAACAAAAATGTAATCATAAAACTATGACTACCATCAAATTAAAATTTGATGTAATACACTCCCCTACTCACAAAATGTGAACTATTTTATATACTTTCTCTTTTATTCTTTTTAATATGACATATTCCATGGTTTAATTTAAAGCTTCTTACGGTATATATAAAATCCTGAGCATGTTGCCTCACAGGTTATCTACCATTGTATGATTTGTAAATGCTATGGAAATAAAATATTATGAAGTAAATATTTCTGTCACCTCCCCCATTTATATAATGAATCCCCAATCTCCAGGGTAATGTATTTGAAAGTGAGGCCTATAGAAAATAACTTAGGTTAGATGGGATCAGGAGGATGTTTTCATTCCATAATACCCTTCTGATCTTCCTTTATGAAGACATAGGTAGTCCTAGGGAGATAGCTCAGTTGGTAATGTATTTGCCATATGGTGGCCTGAGTTCTTTCTCCAAAGCCCACATGAAAAGTTGATCATATGGCATGGATGCTTACAGTCCTACCCTCAGGGAAGCAGAGGCAGGAGAATCAGAAGTTCAAAAGCAGCCTGGACCACCTGAGATTCCCACCTTCAAAACCAACAAACAAAACCACAACTATTACCACCCCCATCCCCGACATATACATCTCAAAAAGCATCAGCAACAATGAAACAAGATGAATGGACCAATGTTTTGTTTCATCTTTCCCCACCATATAATGATACCATGAGAAGGAAGACAGATATTAAGCAAGAACCAGACCACATCCTGAGGCCAGCAACCTAACCTCAAAAGTTTATCTCTCATGACTGTAAGCCACACCACTGATAAATATGATTTCTCCTATATGCAGTCTTTAACTGACTCTATCATATAGGAAGAGTGGGTCCTTATGAGATCCTCCTGAATCCATGATGGAATGTCAGTGAGATCAAGGTTTTTTCCAGGTAGTCATAGATACTGTGAGTTCATGAGTAAATAGACTGGTCATAGTGGTATATACCTTTAACCCATGTACTTGGGATGCAGAGACAAGTGTATCTTTGTGAATTTGAAATCTACCTGTTCTATATAATGAGTTCCTGACCAGCTAGGGCTATACAGTAACATTTTGTTTCAATAACAACAACAATAGAAAGAGGAAGAGGGAGAGCAAAGGGAGAGAGGAAGGGGGAAGAAGGAAGGGGAGGAAGGAGGGAGGGGAGGAGAAGTGAAGGAGGGAGAGAAATATATGTATCTGTGAGACAGAGAGAGGTTCAGAGGTCCTCATGCAGAAGATCTGGGTTCTGTTCCCAGCACCCACATGAATGCTCAAAGCCATTAGCAACTTCAGTTCTCATCTCAGTGAGTACTCATGTACACAATATATTTATACAAACAGGTGAAACACCCATACACATTCAATAAAAATAAATCTTAAAAAATTACATTCTTATTCCATGACTGTGCACACTATCTTGATTTTGTCCAAATAAGAGAAACAGGTGAAAGTTTCAGAAGATAAGGAAAGGAGCTATGGGTTTGAAAACCCAAGGAACAACAGTATAAGTTTTCTGGACATTCCTTTGCCTCACATGCTGCAGATGGAGCAGTGGATAATCAGAGGAAAAGCTTGGAAATGCCCAAGGACAATGAGAGAGGAACAGGTGCCCATTCCAAAGTTCATTGCCCATAATCAGAGGACAGGGAAAGGAGAAGTAGACAAGAACTTCTCCTGATGTCTCAATATTTAACTTGTACTGTGGCTTTGGTTCCTACCCCTGGGGAAGACAGAGTTGAAGTTGTAGGCTAATTCTTTCCTACTTTATTCTGTCATCTTATTCTATTTTTGACAGATCTCCTGACACCTCATCTTGATTCCCAGTGTCACCCTACTTTTCTATCTTTAGAATATATTTTTGTCTTTGTGACCTGGCTCTTCATACTCATTGTGTTGTGCAGAGAAAGTGTCTAAACCACTATCTAGAATCCACCTGTATGTGGAGACATATGCTTGACTCTTCCCTTAAGAGTCAATTCAGTGGTCAGATCACAGGAACCATCCTAGAAAGGTGGGTACACCTGGAGAAAACAGTCTTTTCTTTCTGAGGCTTCCCATACTCTATTGTAGTCCGTATAAGCTCCGGAGAAGTTTGGATAGGTTGGCTCTCTATTTCCCCCCCTTTTGTCCTTTTCTTTCAGATGCTCATGCAGCCTTGTACCTTCCCTAATGCTTTGGATTTCCTTACTCATTTTACAAAGCTCCCCTCCTACCTGCCATTTTGCTGACTTTCATGTTAGCTTATTTCAAATGGCGTGGCAGTTTTCACTTGTTTTCATTCTCTTCCTTTCTGGTGACTTGTGAGACTTACAGAGTGCCTGAACTTCTTCTTTCTTTAAACTCTAGTAAATTGCTCTTGAGCTTCACTTTGAATCTATTCATATTTTTTTCACTAATGAGACAAGGAACAGACAGAGGGACCCTGATTTCTATTGGAAACCCAATGATTCCTGGCATCACATTTTTTCTGCATCCTATTTCCCTCATTAGTGAAGAAAATGAATTAGTTCCTTCACTCCAGATGACATTAGCATTTGACAATGACTTTACCCTAGCAGATTACAATCTGAACCACATCATATATATAAACTAGAGTTATACACTCACCAGACCACAATGAGTCACTTAGCTCTTTTGCAAGAACAGTGACAGACAAGGCCAAATAGACAGGTGGACTTTCAATAACACTGTATTAAATGAAATAATTACTCTCAATTATTCCTAGCAAAAGTCCTGTGATAAGCAGTAATCATTTAGAAAGCAAGACACTCACTCTCACCATATCAGGAACATGGTTGTCTGCCTTAGAACACTAGTGAGAAGGGATTAAAGAGTTTAGAAGGCAAGGCTTTGTGTTTGCTAATCACACAAAAGTCAGACTGTAATCTGGTCTCTCCTGATTGTTATGTATACAGTTTATAATCTATGAGAATCAGTGGACACCGACCATGGAAAAGAAAAGTAAATAATACATTGAACTCAATAAGTAACACAAAGCAACATATGTTTATAAACATATAGTTATAGTATTGAAGAGACACAGAAAGCCTTCTTCTGCATCTTCTTGCCACTTGCACAGAGCTCCCCTCCCCTTTGTGATTTCTCATCGCTTGCACAGAGCTCCCACCCTTCTCTGAGAGGGCCAACCTGGTGCTGAAATATTGCTATCCCTGTTTTCATGGTGGCACTCCCTAACAACCCCCCCCAACTCCCCCGGGAGTGTCAGATGCCAGCTTGGTAATAGACAAATGGCAAGATCTCTCAGCTGCCATTATATACACTTAGACCCCAAGGTAACTGAGAATTCTAAAAAAGTGGTGCTGGTGTTTATAAATCAGTCAGCACTAGACATTAGAAGGAAGTTACAAAAGTTAGAAAGACTAGGGAAGAAGTCATTGAGAGATTTAGTAGAGGTTGTAGAGAAAGTGTATCATAACAGGGAAACTAAAGATGAGAAGAAGATCAAGACAGGGAAAATATTAAACAGATCTAGCCAAAATCCTGCTTGTTGATGGTAACCCAGACTGAAGAAAGAGAAAGTGCCAGCTCCAGAACATTACTGAGGGGGAGAGTTGGCCAGAGCCTAGAAAAGGTCATCGACCAACTTGAGGTAAGAAACAATGTTCCTATGGTAAGGAGGAAAGACCATAGGCCAGAAAATGCCCAAGGAAAAAGCCCCCAAACAAGACTATGGTCACCAAAGAAGAAGAATACTGAGGGTGTTGGGGCTCAGACTCCCCTTCCCGAGTTCAGTGTAATCTTTAGAGTATGTGGGGGGCTCTAGATTTTCTGGTGGATACTAAAGTCCAACATTTAATGGTTGTAAAGACTAAAGGGCCATTGTCTAATAAAAATCCTGGGTCCAAAGAGCCACAAACATCAAACAATATTCCTGGACTACCTGAAAAACAGTGGACTTGGGAATGGGATGAGTATCTCATTCATTCATAGTTATTCATGAATACCCCTACACCTTACTGGGGAGAGATCTGCTGGCCAAAATGAGAGCCCATATTCTTTTTAACCCTGGGGATATGTGGCTAATGAACCAGAACAGTGATCCAATCCAGGTGCTGACACTTGATCTGGCTTCTAAGACTGAGTATATACTATATGAGTCACCAGCTACCCCTGAAAAAGACTTGGATGTCTGACTGGCAAAGTTTTCCTAGGCATGGAAAGAAACTGGAAACATGAGATTGAAAAAATATAGACTCCCTATACTTGTGGAGCTTAAACTAGGTGCAGACCCAGTATGGGTCTTCTAATATCCCATGTTCTAAGCAATATGGAAGAGGATCATCCCCCATGTTTGAAAACTGCTGGCCTTGAGAGTCCTTAAGCCATGCTACTCAGCATGGAACACCCCATTATTGTGAAGAAGTCAAAGTCCAATGACTATTGCCCTGTCCAGGACCTATGGAAAGTTAACCACAGAGTGATGGGCACACATGCCACAGTGCCTAATCTCTCAAAAGGGTATACCCTTTTGAGCTCTCTACCTCCAGATTGGAAATAGTATTCTTGACCTAAAGAATACTTTCTTCAGCTTACTTTTGGGCCCCCAAAGTCACAAATAATTTGCCTTTAAATGGCATGATCTTGAAAGAGGTATTAATGGGCAAGTCACCTGGACCTGCCTACCTCAAGGCTACAAGAATTCACCCACTATTTTTGATGAAGCTTTACATGAGGACATGAGATTCAACAACCTAGACATAACCCTTATACAGTATGTAGATGATCTTCTAATTGCAGCAAAAACCAAAGAGGGGTGCAAGAAAGGGACCCAGAATCTCCTACAGGCTCTGGGAGACGTGGGATATTGGGTGTCTGCCAAGAACACCCTATCTTGCAATCTCTACAAGACTGTCACCTATCTTGGCTATATTCTAAAAGAGGGCCAGCAGTGGCTGTCTACAACAGAAAAAAGAGACTGTTCTCATCACACACACACACACACACACACACACACACACACACACACACACACAAGAACCCAAGACAGGTAAGACAGTTCTTGGAGTCCACAGGTTTTTCAGACTATGGATTCCAGGTTTCTCTGAAATAGCCAAACCTTTATATGAAGCCACCAGAAAAGCCAAAGACTTTGTTCAGGCTCAAGATCATCAAAGGACTTTTGAAAAAATAAAGCAAGCCCTGCTGTCAGCTCCTACTTTGGGGCTATCAAACATCATTAAGCCATTTCACTTCTACATAGACAAATGGACAAGAATAGCCAAAGGGGTTCTGACTCAAACTTTGGGGCTGTGGAAACAGCCTCTGGTTTATTTGTCAAAGAAATTAGACCCACTGGCAGTAGGATGGCCACTTTGCCTGCGTATCATTGTGGCTATGACATTATTGGTTAAGGATGCAGATAAATTGACTTTGGGACAAAATTTAGCCATGACTACTCCCCATAAAATGAAAGGGGTACTGAAACAGCCACATGGCAGGTGGCTCAATAATGCCAACATGACTCATTATCAGATCTTACTAATTAACCCTGGCCAAGTTACTTTCCAGCTGCCTGCTTCCTTAAATACCCTTCTCTCTGACCCTGATTTGGACCATGTTCTCCACCAATGCAGTGGAATCCTAGCCCAATTAAACAGTACTTGACCTGACCTAAAGGACTCCCCTCTGTGATGGGTAGAACAGACTTAGTTCACAGGCAGAACCAGTTTCACTTGAGAGGGTCAGAGGAAAGCAGGAGCAGTGGTAACCATGGAAACAAAGGTAATTTGGGCTCAGTTCTTACTCCCAGGTACCTTAGCTCAAAGGGATGAACTGATAGCACCTTTATCATAGGAAAAGGGCTGGCTGTCAACATCTATATGAACAGCTGATACACATTTGCAACTTCTCACATACATAGAACCATATACCAAGAGAGGACTATAACTATAGAGGGAAAAACTATTAAAAACAAAGATGAGATCCTACAATTACTCAAAGCTTCCAAAGAGAGTGGTGATCATACATTGTTCAGGCTATCAGAAAGAAATAATGGCAGTGGCTAGAGGTAACAATTTAGCTGTCAATGTGGCCAAAGAGGTGGCCCTAGAAGAAACAACTGCCTCCATGTTGGCTGTGACCCTACAAGAACTGCCCAACCCCAACTAGCTGAATGCTGAGTCTATACGAAAGAAGAGAACAAATGGGCCAAGAATCAGTCCATGAGCCTGTTCAGAGGTCTGGTGGCATATGGCTGAAGGTAAGTTAATATTAACCACTTCCCTGTCAAGATCTATCCTCAGGAAAATCTATAGAGTCACTCACATGGGAGTGATATGGATGGCTGACAAAGTGAGACAATTTAAAGTGACTTTCAGAAAGATGCAACATACTATCAAGAACTCAGTGTCACACTGCAAAGCTTGCCAATTGTCCAACACCCACAACACTGCCAAACATCCTGGCTCTCTTCTGTAAGGTAAGAGATTGGGGCCTACTGAGAAGTTGGTTTTACAGAAATAAAACCAGGAAAGTATGGGTACAAGTACTTACTGGTGTTCATGGACAACTTCTCTGGATAGACAGAAACATTTCTAAGAAAAGCTGAAACTGCAAAGGTAGTGGCTAAGAATTTTCTAGAAGATATCCTACCCAGGTATAGATTCCCTCATATGATAGGGCAGATAATGAGCCAACATTTGTGTCCAAAGTAAACCAGAATATATCGAGATTTTTTGGGGCAGATTGAAAATTACATTGTGCATGCCAATCCCAAAGTTCAGGCCAGGTAGAAAAGATAAATACAATGTTAAAAGAGACCTTGACCAAATTATCCATGGAAACTGGCAGTGAGTGGGTAACGCTCCTTTCCTTTGCTTTGTATAGGGTGAGGAGCAGTCTCTTTTTTTCTTTTGTAACATCAGTTCGGCTATCCCAGTACCTGCTCAGACTCTCCTTACTGGATGGAATCGACCCCCTTTAAAATTATATATGGTGTCCTCGTTCCTATCATGCCTAACCTTCAGTCAGCAGGTATTGCAGAATTAAAAAGATGATAAGTTAATAACTAAGTCAGAACAACCCTGTGGGCTCACAAGCAGGTTTGACCTAAACTGCTTGCCTTCTATGAAGCAGGCCCGTTTCTGGAATCACATTAGTTTTGACCCAGAGAGAGATTTCACTGGGACCTGCTGGAGCCCAGGTGGAGAGGATCCTACGTTGTCTTGCTGACCATGCAGACTGCCTTTAAAGTGGAAGGGATCACTGCCTGGGTACACTGCACTCATGTGAGACCAGATAATCCCCCCTCCTCAGAGGAAAACTGCTTGACTTCACCACCGCAGATAGAGTAGAGAGTTCAAAAGGGCACCACCAATCCCATCAAGTTAAAATTAACCCAATCTTACACTTGCTGTTTTTCCTAACTATGTGTGCCCCTAGCCCATTCCTCCATTTGGAGACTGGAAACCCACACCAGCCTTTTGACCTGACTTAGAAAATTGAGAATCCTGAGACTGGCTATCATGCCCAATTGGGTCATACAAAGAAGCCATTTGGGACTCCCTGTTTCCCAGATTTGACCTATGATCTGTGCCAGTTGTCTGATAACTTATGGCCTGACACTCAAAAAAGACTTTATGACATTCGTAGTCCCAATGTCGATAGAAAACTTTTTTTATATGTTCCAGAGAGAAAATGACTGTTACATGTGGGGGTCCAGAACAATTTTACTGTGCTTTTTGGGGATATGAAAAATCAATCACAGGGATAAGGAGATAGAGGGTGTCAAGGAAAGACCTTATCACAGTTGCCCAACAGGGGGACAACTCCAAAGTTTTACTGAGATTCACAAATAAAGAGAAATGAGCAAAGAGATGGGAAGCTGAGAGATCTTGAAGCCTCCGCGGCTCCACATCATAGGAGGAGTTAATCCCAGACTCCTTTTTAGTTAGACTCTTGATAAAACCATTTGTAAATCTTCTGCCTGTAGCTGTAGGACCAAATCAGATTTTGACAAACCATAAAACTCTATGGGAAAGCCCTGCACGGAGAAAATCTGTGCCCATGCCATTACTCAGACTAGTGGCTACTGTTCTTCCAGTCATTCCTCCCACTCATTCACCCCACCCCCCACCCCCCCCGCCCCTAGCACAGGGATCTTCAGCTCTGGAGTTTTTCCTGAAATACACAGAACCAGTGGACCCCCTCTGGTCAATGATGTTAAAGGCCTTCCAAATTCTAAATGTCTCCCAGCCAGAGCTAACCACCTTTTGTTGGTTATGTCATAATGCTAGACCCCCTTTTTTATGAAGATATCAGATTAATATCCAAGTACATTGAGTCTGAGAAGGACACTGCCTGTAGGTGGTCCCAGGAAGGCTCGGCCTTAACTCTACGGACCATATGGAGACATGGCACATGCCTAGGAAAAGTTCCTCTGTCATATCAGCACCTCTATGACCGAACAATACCTGCTATTCATTCCAAATAGATTAATCCCCCCCCCCAAACAAGCATGTAGATGAGGCATCCTTAACATTTCAGAACAAGACAAAGAAACAAAGAAGAGAGATGTGACCATAGTCAAGTAGGCTCAAAACAGAGTTCTCTGTACTATTGAGGTATATAGAGGTCTAAACCACAACAGCCACCAAGCCTATGTCTGTGAAGATAAGGACAATCATGCCTGCTGAGACAAGCCAGAGCTAGCCCCACCCCACCCTCCACCTTTCCCCCAGCTCTGGGCAAGATGCTACCCCCAGCCCACTGGCTCCCTGACTCACAGCAGTGCCTGGATATCCAAAAGTCTGAGAACCACAAGGTTCTGGCCTTGTCACAGGTCCAGGGAACCCTGTACCAGCTCCAGCTTTCCATGTCTCAGACTGTGCTTTACCACCCCCAGAGCAGTGTTTTACTTTTCCCTACAGCCCAGCACACACCCTTGTGTTGGGGTGGAGTAAGTGTAGTCAAACTCTCCAAATCTCACTTCCCCTAGTGATTGTGTCCAGTGGTGGAGTGGATGCAGCTACAACCCTATAACTGTAGACCCCCAAAAATCCTTAAAAAGCAAAACAATCCATTATAGTAATAAAGGAACCAAATCACTTCATACCAGTTTATTCAGAAAATGTATTTTTGTAAAATTCACAACAAAAACAACAAAGACATAGAAAGTACACTTTAAAACTTGATAGAAAGAACCACAGTTGCCATCATGTTAGGTGGTGAAAAGTTGATTTATTTTCAAATTATATCTTTTCTCCCTATTATTACCCAATATAGCATTGTAAATCCTACAATGTAAACCAGAATAACAGAACTAAAAATAATTAAAAGGAACACCAATCATATATGTATAATTGTATTTGAGGTTGAGATGACATTAAATCATAAATCTGAGGAATTTACAATGAAAGCTGGAGATTTCATGGGTAAGTTCAGTGAGTTTTTCATGTATGAATCAACCTACAGAATCAATTATATCTCTACATTGCTATGAACATATGGAATCTTGTTTAACTAGGAACACTTGCTCAAGTAAGTTTATAGCAGCTTTATTGGTAATAGCCAGAAAGTGGAAACAACCTAGATGTTCCTCAACTTAAGAGTGGATAAAGAAAATGTGGACTTCTATACAATGGGATAGTACTCAGCTTTGAAACAAAGACATCATGAAATTTGTAGGCAAATCATTGGAACAAGAAAATATAAACCTGATAAAGGAACTCAGACACAGAAAGACACACATGGCATGTATTCATTTATAAGTGGACGTTAGCTATAAAGTATATGATAGTTATGCTGTACTCCACAGATCCAAAGAAACTAAGTAATAAAGATGGCCCAAGGGAGGAATCATTAGTCTCACTCAATAGAGAAACTAAAATCGATATTGGAGATGGATAGAGGAAAGAAATTTGGGAGAAGATGTGGCAAGGAAGATGATGGAGATGGGGATCAGGTGTGAGTAGGATGGCAGAAGAGGGCAGGGAGAAAATCAGAAATTGTTGAGGGCCATCTCTGGAACTAGCTGTAGATCTGAGATGGGGGAAGCTCTGGAGCGTCTATGGGCATGGCCCTAACTGAGACTTTTGACATCCTGGTATATGGATACTGAAGTGGCTACTTCCTGTAGCAAGGGTGAGACTTTTACTGGAGGAAGGGGACATTAACTCATCCTTAAAACATCTGACCCAAAATTTGTCCTGCCTATAAGATGAGTATGAATAAAGATGGAGCAGAGGTTGAAGAAACAGACAACCAATGACTGGCCCAACTTTAGTCCCATCCCACGGGAGAGAGCTAACCCCTGAAAATGTTAATGATAATTTTCTATGCTTGCAGACAGGAGCCTAACATAACTGTCTTCTGGGAGTCTCCATCCAGCAGCAGATGTAAACATATTCAGAGACTTGAATCAAACATGAGGTGGAGCTCAGGGAGTCATATGGTAGAGTGGGGAGTTGGAGAAGTCAAGGACATCACAAGAAGACCTACAGTGTCAACTAACCTGGGCCCATCTGGGCTCACAGAGATTAGACCACCAACCAAAGAGTATGCAGGAGCTGGTCCTAGGTCACCTAGACATTTGTAGCAGATGTAAAGCTTGGCCTTCATGTGGGTCACCTAACAATTAGAATGGAGACAGTCTGATTCTGTTGCCTGCCCTTGGATCCCCTTCCTCTTGCCTGATCAGTCCTCAGTGTAGAAAATATGCTTAGTCCTTCTGTGACTTTATATCTCAGGAGAGTGGTGGTGATACCTAAGGGGGGGGGGTGGCTTTCCCTTTCTTGAGGAGAAAGAGATAAGGAAATGGAGGAATGGACTTGTAAGGGTGGGAATGGGGGAGAAGCAGTGGTGTGGTACATGGGATTGTGACCGGGATGTAAAGCAATCAAATCGATTAAAGAAAAAGCTGTATGAAAGTATAAATCTTGCAAAAAGTGACAAATAGGTATATGGTGAAAACTTCAAAATGGGGATAACCATAGTATGTTCATGAACTGTGTGAGTGAATGTAACAATGATGGCAATTCATGTAAATCCTTGGGATGGAGAGGAACACATTAAACAGCAAAGGAGAATTGAGAAATACATAATAAAATCTGACAAACGAAATTTTGAAAATATGAAAAATCTATTAAGTATAAGACAGAGAGCATTGCTAAAAAACAATGCTAGAGCAATTTTATACTCATTATAATGAAACTAATCTCAACCTACTTCTCTTACCCTACACAGAAATTAAATTTGATTATGGACTTAAATAGGAAGCATGAAATAAATTAGCATAATATCATTTACTTCGAGTCCATCATGACTACATAAAATCTAAATTAGGTCTCTCTTACACAATCATTAGTTCCTCTGTCTAAGAGGACATTTTACATCAATTTAATTCTCTAGATTTCTCCTACTGAAAGACCCACAACGTGAGGACTCCCTCACGTTCTGACTCAGGAGAGGCGACACCCCAAAATCACCCACAAGAAACGATCTTGCTGCAACTGCAAGAGGATTTTTATTCGAGAGCGTTCTCGGGCCCATGGTCATACACCACGCAGGGGTAGAGGACCATGGCGCCCCGAGTAGTTGAGTAAGGGGGTATTTAAAGGAAGAAACCACAATTCATGGAGGTGGGGAGGGCGTTGTTGGAAAATACCAAAAATACCAGTTAAGAGTCACAAGGAAGTATAAAGTCACAAGTGTCAGGTTATCTCTCAAGACAGTTTCTAAGAGCCCCTAACAATCTAAGAGCCCCTAAAGATAGCACATTTGCATTGCAGGTTCCAGTAATGGTCAGGGTGCCATTCTTTGAATTGAACCCAGGAAGCGGGTAGGTGGAGGAAGGAATGTCGCTATCTGTTTTATGACCAGTACCTGGAGCACTAAGCCACAAAGACTACACTCCCAAGCCTGGGCCCAAAAGCCTCGAATTTTGTTTTTACTTTGCTATACTTTTTTAATACTTCTTCATTCCCCACTTCTTCTAGTTAATAGTTCTAATCTTAGAACTAGACACTATCTTCTCCCTGACATAGTTGATCCTTTAGGGCATGGTACTGTTATCTCAAAACTAAAAGCCACACTGCATTAATTCTTGTTTTAATAAAGGTGACTTGCCTATTTAACACACATGGACCTATAATGAAAAGCAGAAGCAAAATCAAAAGGGGTCCCATAAAGGTAGAAAGTAGGGTGGTCAAGAGTACAAGATAAGGGCCTTTCCACCCGAGTCTCAAGGTTTTCTGCATGGAGATGTCTAGCAGGTCTTCTGGAGCAGGCCTTCTGGAGCTGCTTTTTTGCTCGCTGTCTCACTCACTGGAGCACCTTGAGCCTAGAGAACAAAGGCTGGGAAAGCAGCATGTCAGCACTATGTACAGAGGCTATTTTTACCAGTGGAGGGGGCCCCCTGTAGAGTAATTTATAAGGGGGTCAGTCTAAACTGTCCAGGGGTGTTTCTATCCCTGAAGAGCAAAGGGTAGGAGAGGAGAGCTATCCAATCATTAGCGCCAGTCTCCGCTGTCAATTTGGTAAGGGTCTCTTAATGGTTTTATTTATTCTCTCTACCTGTCCTGAGCTTTGGGCCTGCATGCACAATGTAACTTCTAACCGATCTCTAATATCTTGGCCAGTCCCTGATTTACCTGGGCAACAAAGGCAGGTCCATTACCTTGGGAAGATTTCTTTTAGAAATTCTACCTCATCATAGCACAGGCCTTGCAGCTTTTGGCTATTTCTTCTGCCAAGTCAGAGAGTCCTGTAACATAGTAGTCAAAGGACCTAACCACACCTTTTAATTTCTTGGCCCCCAGGCGAGTCAAATACTGTCCATAACTTGATAGTGCTCAGGAGTGTATCTAAAGCTGGTCTCTCTGATGTCATAATAATTTTTAGGCTCCTTGACTGCCAGGATCATTGCTCCTTGAGTCACCTGTTTGGCAGTTAGATCTGCTATCTGATTTTCTTTAGCCACAGCATCTTAGGTCTTTCTCTGCAGATGTCAACAGCCCTCTTTGTCTGTATATTGCTCCGTACAGTGGCAAAAGCATACCTGCTGTCAGTGTAGACTTTTCTTTTGCCATTTATGGACCTTGTCTCAAAGTCACAAGTTCAGCTTTCTGGGCCGACGTCCCTTCAGGGAGGCTGCTGGCCTAGATCACTTGCTTTCTGTCCACCACCATACTGCTGTCCCCGCCTTCTGCTTACCTTTAACCTTGAGGCTGCTGTCATCAGTGTACCAGCTCGAACCCTCAGGCCAAGGCTGATCTGATCCTTCAGATCATGTCAGCGCAGTGGTGAGTAGGTGCAGTCTCACGCAGTGGGACAGCAGGTGGAACGAAGCGAAGGTCACTCGTTCAGTCAACAAAAAGCTCTGATGTGTCACAGGAGCGTTGGTAGTCATCCATCAGTCAGGGGGCTTTTGGATAATGCTTTCAAGAGCGTGGGATGCCATTACAGCTAGTTACTGTCCCAGAGTGAGCTTATCAGCATCCTTGACAAGCAGATTATGGCAGCAATAGCTTTCAGGCAAGAAAATCACCCGCTGGCAACAGGGTGTAACTTCTTGGATAGGTAAGCCACTGGCCTTTTTCAAAGTCCCAAAGTCTGAGAAAGGACTCCTCTGGTGACCCCTGGTCTCTCTTCCACATAAAGAGTGAAAGGCTTGGTTAGGTCAGACAAAGGCTGGCCATCAGTAGGGCCTGTTTTATTTCTCTAAAGGCTTTCAGGTGATCTGGGATCCACACAAACACTTCCCCTTCCTTGGTTAGGAGGTACAATGGGAAGCTAAGGTCGCCAACCCAGGTGTCTAGAGTCTGTAGAAGCCAGCAAGTACCCAAGAATTTTCTTACTTGCCTTGGTGTAGTTAGCCACTACTTCCCGTCTCGAAGGGTGTATCTCAAGTAAGTAACTTCAGTCTGACACAGCTGAGTCTTTTTAGCTGAGGCTCGGTCTTCAGTTGCCCAGGTTTCCTGTCTAGATCCTGTCTTTTTCTTTCTCTCCTATCAAATTTCTCTCTTGTCTAAGATCCCTCCTGTTTTCTCTTTCTTCTGCCTCCCGCCTCTCTCTCTCTCACACACACACTTTCTCTGCCTCTTTCACTAATCACATAACTGTCTCCCTCTCATAATACACCTTCTAATCTCTGAAGTTTCTTTCTAGGTAAGATCAAAGGGAGTGAACTGCCTGAAGGCTTCCATAAGCCTTTCAAGGAACATTGAGGGAGGTTCGATCGGCCCCTGCATTACCTCTTACCTTAGCCAAATTAGTGGGCCTGTCTCGAGGCACCTTGGAGACCAGAGCCTGGCGTTAGATTTTCAAGCTCTCCTTACCTTCAGCCATGTCGCAGTCGCAACTGGGGCGAGTCAAAAGGAATCCCATGTCGATCTCATTTTGTAGCTGTGTAGACCGCCATTGGCTTCCGTGCCATTTTTCTAGCCTCTAACAGAATTCTCTCTCGCTCTTCGGTTGTTAAGAGCATCTGCAACAGCTGTTGATAATCATCTCAAGTAGGCTGATGAGAAAACATAAGGAACTCTACCAACCCTGTGAGGCGTTGGGGATCCTGAGAAAGGGGGTGGTTAGTTTTTCAGTTATAAATACCAGCAGAGGAAAATGACCAGTACTGAAGGGTTAAAGTTTGGGCGGGTCCACCAGAGTCCGCCCGGATGTGCTCTGCAGCTCCATGTACCCGCAGCGGTCCGTCTCTCAACACCCCGAGGGGTTTGGGGTTCCCTCCGAGGCTGGGGTTGAGGCTGTGGATAAGGGGAAGGTTGTGGACTAGGCCACTCAGGAGGCTTCATACAACCACAATTTTGAGAAGCAAAACCAAATTTTAAACAATCTATTTTTTTTTAAATGAACTCTAAAAACATTACTTGCTACAAAGTTTGGCTGTCCGTTCCTGCACACAAACACAAGAAGGTGTAGCCGCCAATATATCTGTTACAAATCGGGTTTCTAGGATAAGAATTAAAACATATTTATACTTTTGAAACTATTTAGAAACAAAAATGAAATGGCCGTATACATTCGCTCATTTAAACCAAACAAAATTCTTAATTTTTCTAGCTTTAATTTCAAGAGAGGAGCACCTTGTCACCTGATGAATCTAATTTAGAAGCTGCTGGTCCCTATAAGAGCAGCGTTTATAATCAGCTCCTAGCAGGGCTTCTCCAGCCACACTAGATTCCTAACTACAGGTGCAGGGCTCCAAAGACCAATTAAAACTGTTTATTTTATTTTTTTTTTTACCAAATTATCCCCAGATAGTCGGAGAGTATTGCTTTTCTCAAAACCCATTCTCTCACATCTCAGGTGTAAACTATCTCTAGTCAGGGTATAAAGCACCTATGAGAATTACCTTTGCTTTTCTAGATTTTCACATAGCTCTAAACACATACACAAAAACACAAAAAACAGAAAAAAACAGATCCAGAAACATTTGACCCTTTCTTGTCCTCTACAAGCAGGCAAAAGAATTAGACGATTTTGGAGGGGGAAGCTTCCGCTTCAACAGAACTCGGTCCCTCTGACCGATCCGGAGACGGCCAGGCGTCCCTGGCTCTCCTTACCTCCCAGGGCGTCCCCCAGGGCCACAGCCTGTGGTCCTCCTAGCACGTCTGCCGACCACAGTCCTCCGGTCCTTACGGCCCAAAAGGACAGCTGCAAATACCGACCGCGCGCGCATTTCAGACCCCATCACCCCATCGTCTACAAACACCAGCATCCATTTCTACCTAGACGACCAAAACCAGAGAAGCACACTTGTTCCTCACTCTGCCAGGTGTAAAACCAAGGCACGAGGTGGGACTCGAACCCACGATCTCGCAAATTGAAAACCAAGACACAAATTCAATAAACTCAGATGGATCCGAACTCAGACTTCGCCATGCTTCAGAAACATAGGACAAGACACAAACAACCCAACACAACAAGCACATGTTCCAATGTTCGTTTCAGAAAACAGACACTCAAAACAGAGACACCGGCCGGCACACACACAAGAGGGGATCCCCATACCTCCAAGTCGGTTCTCGGGTGTGAGGGGTGGTCGCGTTTCCCGGCCAACGCACCAAATGAAAGACCCACAACGTGAGGACTCCCTCACGTTCTGACTCAGGAGAGGTGACACCCCAAAATCACCCACAAGAAACGATCTTGCTGCAACTGCAAGAGGATTTTTATTCGAGAGCGTTCTCGGGCCCATGGTCATACACCACGCAGGGGTAGAGGACCATGGCGCCCCGAGTAGTTGAGTAAGGGGGTATTTAAAGGAAGAAACCACAATTCATGGAGGTGGGGAGGGCGTTGTTGGAAAATACCAAAAATACCAGTTAAGAGTCACAAGGAAGTATAAAGTCACAAGTGTCAGGTTATCTCTCAAGACAGTTTCTAAGAGCCCCTAACAATCTAAGAGCCCCTAAAGATAGCACATTTGCATTGCAGGTTCCAGTAATGGTCAGGGTGCCATTCTTTGAATTGAACCCAGGAAGCGGGTAGGTGGAGGAAGGAATGTCGCTATCTGTTTTATGACCAGTACCTGGAGCACTAAGCCACAAAGACTACACTCCCAAGCCTGGGCCCAAAAGCCTCGAATTTTGTTTTTACTTTGCTATACTTTTTTAATACTTCTTCACTACAAAGTAAGTATATTCAATAATTATGAGGTTGCTATGTTGCTATTGCCACTAAAGTGAGACAATGCAGTAAACTGTATGTAATCTACACTCAAGGTTAGTGTCTCATATTTACATGAACACAGTTTTGAAATTATATGGCTTCTAATCTGAGAAACTAAATACTTTAAAACTAATTAACAAATACCAAATAAAATTTATTAAAATATTGTTTTTATAACTGCACATTTAATTTCTGTAAATAAATTAAATATTTGTACAATAAGAATGTGCTCTATTGGGCTGGTGAGATGGCTCAGTGGGTAGGAGCACCCGACTGCTCTTCCGAAGGTCCAGAGTTCAACTCCCAGCAACCACATGATGGCTCACAACCATCCGTAATGAGATCTGGCGCCCTCTTCTGGAGTTTCTGAAGACAGCCACAGTGTACTTACATATAATAAATAAATAAATCTTTAAAAAAAAATGTGCTCTATTCTAAGTCAAAAGCCAAGAAAAGTTTATGACAGAGATAAGTCCAAAGTGAATGAACTCATGGAAGTATAAATCTCAAAATGTTTTTTTTTTTTAAATATGCTATGAGGGGAGATAGCACATAAACACTTGAATCATAACTTCCATATTTTTATTTATTTACTTATCATACTTTGCCTTCCTAGTATACTTTAATGTCACTAGGCATGGGTTCTGGGTACCTTCTTATATCCACAGTGCTAAGGACAGAAGTACATTAAATCCTTGTCTTCAGAACTATGTCATATACACTTAAAGAGTGGTAATTTACTTCTACAACTAAAGTGAAAACCAAATAATACTTTTCTTTTGAAGATTTAAAAGTAAAGGGTGATGGACTTCTCTTTAGGTAGATTTAATCTTCAGTTACACAAATGAAGGCTTTCTGCTTTTGGTATCCAGTTGCAGTCAGTGATGGCTACCATAAGTTGCTTATTTTTTGTGTGAGTTAGACATTGTTAAAATACTTTTCAAGATGTACCTTTAAATTATGCATCTGTGTTTGTGTTTTTCACATGTGTGCAGGTGTCCTCAGAGGCCAGAAGAGAGTGGTATATCACCTGGAGCTGTAGTTGGCTATCGCAGACTACCTGACATAGTTGCAGGAAAGTGAATTCACATTCTCTGCAAGAACATCCGAATCTATTAATTGTCAAGCCATCTCTGCATCTACTCAAAAACATTACTAATGTTTAGATTTATAGTGATCCTCTGACATAGATTATTTTTACTTAATATGATATATAAACTGATTTTCCCCCAAAGCTACAAAATCACTGTTTAAATTGGAACTAAACTTTGACCCAGCCCATACTTCCTGCTTCCATATGGCTTCACAATCAAAGTCCTTTTTTGTTTGTTTTAGTTCATTTTAAAAGATGGTAGGTTGCTTAATAGAAAATATTTGTCCTTTAGCATTTGTCTCATAAGTGATGGATATTCACGCCATTAACCTTATGAGTGTTTGCAATACAGAAGCTGGATTTATTAAAAATTATTGAGGAAAAAGATAAATTAGAAAAATTAAAAGAAATTCTGAGTGTGCAAAGAGTATATATGAAACATAGAAGACACTTGAGCTTCTGGTCCAGAGTTTTCATAGGGACATGGCAGAAACTGGACACAGAATGAGGCAATTTCTATTAAAAATAGTTAATACACTGAACTATCAATCAATAGCTAGCCAGTGGAAGGTCTACATGCTCTGTGCATACTCCCTTGGTTTTTTCAAGGATATGACTGCACATCACAACTACATTTTGGGCTGATACTACAGTTGTGATAATATTAGGTATCCGGCCAATAGATTATGATTTAACATAGATATTTGGGATTTTAAGTTTATATAGAGTATTTGGAGAATATTTTGAAACATATTTTGTTCTTACTTGAAAAACACAACTAATAGTAATCATATAAAATGCTTTCTTACTGATCTTTTACAATTTTAGTAAATGTAATGAGTAACCAGCACTGACTCACGTATAGAGGTAAAGCTATTTAAAATGTGTATTCCCTGACAGTGTCCACCATCTCTTTCTATTGTTAGACTCCCTGGGTATTAAAGGCTGATATATTCTCCTTCATATCCCAGAAGTTACTTCAAAATGGTTAATCAGAAATTTCTAATGAGATTGGTTAAAACATTTAGAGCTCACTCAAATGCACTGTATCAGAAACCTTCAGGGTGTCTCTTAGGAATTTGTATACTAACTCCTGCCCTGTTAGTTCCACAGTAGTAGTTCCTTTTATGATTAATACAAGTTTTTAGTATAATAGATAACTTGTTAGGTGAAAATAGTTGTATAATTATCAGGACTTGAGACATTTGTCTCTTTTTACATTTAAAATATTTTTAAAATTTATGATAAAATATATTTGATCATATTCCCACCCCCAACTCCTTTCATATTTTCTCCACCTCCTTGCTCATCCAATTTAATAATCTTTTTCTTTAAAAATACAAAATTAAAATGCAAAAGAAGAAAACAAAACAAAACCCATTGACAAAAACAACAGTAAACAAACAAAGAAAGAAACAAACCACCAAAAGCTGAGAGATGGGAGTCATGTGTATATTTATATGGGATGCCTTTAATCCCATACTCAGAAGGCAAAAGCAGAAGTATATCTGTAAGTTTGAGGCCAGCATGTGTACAAAGCCAGTTTCAGGGCAGCCATAGCTACATAGAAAAACCCATTCTCAAAACCCCCAAAACAAACAAACATACAAGTAATAGCAACAACAAAATTAAACCACAAGAAACAACATGGAGTCTGTTGTGTGTTGACCAACTGCTTCTGACCATGAGGCCTGCCAGGACTGTGGTTGATATATCTGGTATCACTCCACTAGAGAAAACTGTTTTTACCTTTCCAAGCAGATATTAATTCTAAGTCAGGGGTTTGTGGCCACTTCCCTTTCTGTCTCTGTGCTGGAATTTTGTTTGACTTTAATTTGTGTAGGTTTTGTGTAACAGTCTGTGGATCTCTGTATCTGCTCCCATCAGTTTCAAGATGAAGAGTCCCTTTTGGCAATTATGGTACTCTCCAGTCTACTAATTTAGCAGAGTATCATAGCAGTCATTTTCTAAATGTCTCTGGGCTATCCAACCTCTGGTTCCTGGCTCTCCAGAAAGTGTCAGGCTTAGGCTCCCTCTTCTGGCATGGGTCTCAAGTTGAACTAGTCTCTGTTGGCTACTCCCACATGTTCTGTGCCACCTTTATCTCAGAACCTCTTGTAGGCAGGACAAATTGTAGGTTGAAGGTTTTGAGGCTGTCCTTGTCTCTGCATTGGAAGTCTTGCCTGGTTATAGGTGATGGCTGGTACAGGATCTGTATCTCCCATTACTGGGAATATTAGCTAGGGCCACCCTCATAGATTTCTGGGAGTTTCCAGTGAACTAGTTTCAACCTCTCTATGGAAATGCTCTTTAATTCCAGTTGTCTATCCCAGTACTTTCTCCTTCTACCTGTCTTCAAATATTTTTAATGAAGCTGATCTCTGAGATGTTGTTTGCTTATTCATATTTCTTTAAAAGCCTGGAAGCAGTCATGAGGCAAAGAGTTTCATGGAAACAGCCTCCTGGAACCTTGGCATTCCAATAGACCATATACTCAAAACCTGTCCCCATGTTAGTCTGGTGTACTGGATCATGTGCTCTCTTTCAGGAGTGTTTTATTATAAATGTCTTTAAGGATTGATTTTGACATATAGCCAAGCCTTCGCCAGTATTCCAATGTCCTAGGCAGTCCTTGAAGCCTACCCTGAGCTTGGAATTCAGTAAGAATGTTACCTATTTAGTAACATTCAAATTCTAGTAGAGACAGTGAAACTAATTAGGTATTACTATTTACTCAAACAGAGCTAGAAAAGCTCAGGGCTAGTCTACATAGTAATTACTTAGGACAATAGCTGAGTCACACCCAAACAGGACTACACAATGGCCTAGGAAATAGGTGGGTTGCCACATGAAAGGGTTAGTAGAAGGTAATTACCCTGGTTCAGTTTTTTCACTAGGCCCAGAGGAATAGCATAATCAGGTATTTACTAAAGAACCCCTGGTGGTGGGTTTAACAATAGACTAGCATTGCATCAGAGCATTCACCTGGCTCCTGTGTTTAGCTGATCTTTTAAATTAAGGGTTGTTCCTATTCTCAGTGGCCTGGCTCCTGCCATCTTTTTTTTTTTTTTTTTAAGATTTGTTTATTTATTATATGTAAGTACACTGTAGCTGTCTTCGGACACTCCAGAAGAGGGCGCCAGATTTCGTTACGGATGGTTGTGAGCCACCACGTGGTTACTGGGATTTGAACTCTGGACCTTCGGAAGAACAGTCGGGTGCTCTTACCCACTGAGCCATCTCACCAGCCCCCTCCTGCCATCTTTTTATGTATGCATTCTTTCTTGTTTTGTGTTAATGTAACTTGGTGGATGTGTTCGCCTGGTTGTCTTGTTTTTCTTCTGTATTAAAAGTCTGGTGTTTGTTTGGACTAAATACATTCAGATTCAGCACTCCCCCTTGAGTCTGCATCTGTTTGTCAATTCTCACCAACCCTTGTTCACCTGCAACCAGAAACCCGTTCCCCACAGATAGGAGACCCAATAGAGGTTATTCTGTGTCATTTAAGCACAAACATTTTATTCAGGTTAAACCAAGGTTATGTAGATTTTGGGGAAGGACAGGAGAATATCGAAGGAGTGAAAGGTCATTGGCAGAAGGCTAAGGTTACTGAGTTGCCTCATTAGTATAGGGAGGTGTTCTAGGTATTTGGTATGTGACTGCCTGCCTGTGATAGCCTGGTTGGATGTCCTCTGGGTACAGGCACAGAAACAGGGAAGGAGCTAGCTTTACTATTGATCTCAAGTTCTGAGATTTCTGGGATTTGAACTTGTTCTACCTCACCAGTCCTTTGCTAATTTGTCTGGTGGCATGGTCCACATGCTCTACATCAGTTTGTGTGTGTGTGTGTGTGTGTGTGTGTGTGTGTGATGTTTTCATGGGTGTAGTAAACCTTTTTGGATTGGAATTTTTTTCTAATATCTTCTGTAGGACTGGATTTTAACATTATTTAAATTTGATTTTGTCATGGAATATCTTGTTTTATCCATCTATGGTGATTGAATGTTTTGCTGGGAATGGTAGTCTAAGGTGTTATTTATGGTCTCTTAGAGTCTTAATCCATATGCTCAGGTCCTTCTTGCTTTTAGAGTCTCTGTTGATAACTTCAGTATAACTTTTATAGGCCTCTCTTTATATGTTACTTGGCTCTTTCTCCTTGCAGCCTTTAATGATCTTTATTTGTTCTTTAAGTTTAGTGTTTTGGTTATTAACAAGGAATTTTCTTTTCTGGCCCAATCTATTTGGTGTTCTATAAGCTTCTCGTACCTTTTATAGTCCTGTTCTTAACATCAGGGAACTTTTTTTCTACAATTTTTATTAAAAATATTTTCTTGGCCTTTGAGCTGGGATCCTTCTCTTTGTTTTTTTCCAATTATTCTTAGCTTTGGTATTTTCATAGAGCCCCAGATTTCTTGGATGTTTTATGTTAGGAATTTATTAGATTTAACTTTTTTTTTGACAAATCTATCAATTTCTTCTATTATATCTTTTACACCTGAGATTCTTTCTCCTATCTATTGTATTCTGTTGGTGATGTTGGCATCTGTAGCTCCTGTTAGCTTAATAGCTCTTCTATTTCCAGTATTTCCTCAGCTTATATTTTCTTTATTGTTTCTATTTATACTTTCAGGTTTTGAGGTTTTATCTGTTTACTCCACCTGTTTGTTTGCTTTTTCTTCCCTTAAAGGGGTTTATTCATTTCCTCCTATTGTTTACATTTTCCTGGATTTCTTTAAAGGATTTATTCATTTCCTTTTAAAAGAACTCTATCATCTTCATAAAGGTCATTTTAAGGTCATTTTCTTGTGCTTCACCTGTTTTGGAATATCAGGGTTTGTTATAGTGGGATGACTGGGCTGTAGTCAGAACACATTATCCTGATTGTTGTTTATTGTGTTCTTAAATTGGCAGGTAGGCATCTGGGCTTGGGATAAATATAGGTCTAAGTGCCACCTTTTGAGTTTCTATTAGTTGAATGGGTTTTTGTATCTTGGCTTCTGTTTCTTCTTTTGTCTTCCAGTCTTTTGGGTTTGTATTTCTGGCAGGTCACATGGCCTCTGGTTCAGCAAAGAGTTGAGGGCTGGTCTTCTGACAACCAGTGTGGCCTTTGGTCCATCAGGGGTTCTCTGTTTTTCTGATTGGAGTGGCTTGCACCTATTATGACTGGTGTGACTTGTACCTGAGTAGTGAATATGTTGGTTTTCATTTTTATTTTTTAACAGCTCATTGTTACCTTGTGTAAATTCCACATTTTCAGTATCCATCTATCCATTCATGAATATTTAGGCTGTTTGCAATCCTAGGTGTTTTGAATAGAGCAGCATTGCAAATGGTTGAGCAAATGTAGTAGAATGTACAGTCTTTTGTTATATGCCCAAAATTGGTATGGCTGGATCTTGATGTAGTCTAATTCCACCTTCCCAAGGAACAGCCACACCAATTTCCATAGTGGGTATGCAAGTTTGCACTCTCACCAGCAATAGATTAGTGTTCTCCTTATTCATTCTTGCAAGCATAGGCAATTTTTAATTGATCTTAGTCATACTGATGGTTGTAAGAGGAAATCTCAAAGTAGTTTTTATTTTCATTTTTGTGATGACTATTGATGTTGAGCATCTCTTTGTTTCTCAGCCATTTGCGTTTTCTATTTAGAGAATTCTCTGTTTACCTATTTACATAAATTTTAATTTGGATATTTATTTTCTGGGTGTCAAGTTTTTGAGTTCTTCATATATTTAGGTATTAGTCACCTATTGGAAGTGGAGTTGGTAAATTTTTTTTTCCATTCTGTAGACTGCTGCTTATTCTGAACAATGGTATGCTTTTCCTTACAGAAGCTTTTTTAGTAAAATGAGGCTTTGTCTAATAATTTTTATCTTGCTTCCTGTGCTATCAGTGCCCTATTCAGAAATTCTTTTCTGGTGCTAATGAGTTCAAGACAATTACTCACTTTCTTTTCTATAAGATTTAGTGTGTCTTGTCTTTTTTGAGGTCTGTCGTTTGAATATGCTTGGCCCAGGAAGTGACACTTATTAGAAAATATGGCTTTGTTGGAGTAGGTATGACCTTGATGTATGTAACTGTGGAGGTGGGCTTTGAGAGACTCTTCTCCGAGTTGCTTCAAAGACAATCTTCTCTTGGTTGCCTTCGAATCAAGATGTAGAACTCTCACCTCCTCCAGTGTTATGCCTGCCTGTATGTTGCCAGGGTTCCTGCCTTGATGATAATAGACCAATCTTCTGAACATGTAAGCCAGTACCAAATAAATGGTATCCTTTATAAGAGTTATCTTGGTCATGGTGTCTCTTCATAGCAAAGGAAACCCTATCTAAGACAAGGTTCTTGGTTCATTTAAAGTTGAGTTTTGTGCAGGAAGGTAAGTGTGGATCTATTTGCATCTATCTATATGTCCTCATCCATATACTGAACAATATGATACTGATTATGGAAGATATTATTGATTTTTTTTCAGCATGCATTTCTAGTTGCTTCATTAAAAAAATCAGGTGTCAATAGGTGATGGATGTATATCCAGGTCTTCAGTTCTATTTCCTGAACAATGTGTCTATTTTTATGCCAGAATCAATCAGGTTTTATGAGTATAGCTCTGCAGTACAATTTGAGATGATCTTATCTACAGGAATTCTTTTATTATTCAGCACTGTTAAGGGAAGCACTTCCCACATACCCAATAGTAAATAGCCAACACCAAATTAACTCAAAGGTCATTTTGGATATTTTTCCTTTATAGATCTTTTGCATATATATATATATATATATATATATATATATATATATATATGTGTGTGTGTGTGTGTGTGTGCATTCTAATTTTGTTTTTATGAGTTCCGTGTGTATGGTGTGGTGGGGAATCTGTGTTTGTTGTGCTTTTTCATTGGCTTTTTTTTTGTTTTTTTATTTTATAATATCCTGGTTTGTTTGTTTTTATGTTTTCTTATTTCATTTTAGTATCATAATTTTAATGAGACTTGATTGCATTCTAATGAGAAAGAGAAAGAAAGGTTAGATGGGGAAGTAGGGAGATTATGAAAATAATTCAGGGAGGGGGAACTTAATCAGAATATGTAGTATGGTAATTCTATTTTTAAGAAAAAATAAGATTATATAAGGGAGATCTGGCAATCTGACTGAAATGCAATGTTACCAGCTGTCTCATATTCCTAACTCCATGATTTTTCACTCCCTATTGGAATCCCTTGAAATGTGAGTGAATATAAATCCATATTTCTGTATGTTACTTTATCAGGTATTGTTTTAGTCCAACAAGTAATAACACAACTGTGAGGAAACTACAATTCCCTTGAGCTCAATTCAACTTCCATTGAGCTACATTGTTAACTCTTTAACATTATTTTTGAACAGAGTATTGATATGTTGATCATCCCAGGCTAGAAATTTTTCTATTGCCTAGGCAATCCTTTGCCTGGCGATCTTCCTTCTCTACCTCTATGTATTCAGCATCACAGGCCTTTACCATGAGCTACATGCACTTCATCACTAGCTGCAGTATAGAAGTTTATATGACTTAAACTATGGTAATATTTTGACTTAATACAGAGTTCCTTCTTAAGTACCTACTCAATGTTCAGAACTATGCTTTATGTTATATGTTGAATGTTTTAACCAATGAGGTTCAAGGGACAGAGTCCCATGGAGCTGAGGGTATTTGTAGAGCATTTGATATAGGATGGTACTGACTATAAACACAAGAGTTAACCAAAGGTGCATGAGTCTAGAAAATAAATATTTAGCTTAGCTGAACTGCAGAACATTGAGATTGCTTTTAGGTGGAGACATTCTTTGAATTGGACAGATCAAATTGGACCAGCCTGAAGGAAACACATATGGATGGGAAACCACCTCTGGTTTAACCAGGAGTGTTTCTTTTGGCAGTGAGTCCAGTTGGGCAAAAAGATTGGAAAGGCATTTTGGGTTCTGTTGATTTGACAGGGCCTACAGTGACTGGGTGCATTTGGATTTGACTCTGTAGACAGTGGAAAATATATGAATTGGGAGATAATTACTGTCAGGCATATAATTAAGGCAACATCATAGGAGCCAAAAGGGAACAGCTGTGGTGCTGGTGTAGCAAACCTGCAAAGAAAGTGGAACAGTACCAATAGAGGTGGTTACATAGATAGTACATGGAAAAGTCCATTTTCGAGATTTGCAAGTTAGCGAGTTAGACTTTCCACACAAAATTTTGCCAAGAGAGGAGTGAGTAACAGACTTGAGGGATAGTTTGGTTTTATATTAGAAACTTTGGGGTACACAAAAACTCCCAGGTGATAGATAAATGCTTAGCTGGCAGAATGAAGCTCAGGCGAGTCTTGTTTGGAAGAGGCTTCTCAGCCCTAAGGCCTGGGCAACTAGATCCCAGCATTCCAGTGACTTTCAGGTTGTGGCTTCATCAAATACTCAGTTCTTTTTGTCATTTTGAAACAAACAAACAAAAAAAAAAACAAACAAAAACAAAACAAAACATGGCAGCCTTTTTGAAATCTGGATTCTCTCTTTGTGAGCTGAAATTAGTCTTGGAGAGAAAAGAATCTTAAACGACAAATGTTTCAAATGTTGGTAGGCTTTCTCAAGACAAAGTTCAAGAGAAAAATCTCCAGTTGGAAGCCAGTAATTTTGGTTTGCTGCATATAAAAAACAGCCAGTGAACTAACCAGACAACTCTTTGGCTTCCTGAAGAGGGAATTTAAGTGAGAGGTGGAAAAAAATTAGACTTAGGTTTGGGGAAGGCAGCTGCCACCAGAGGGCAGTCGCACCTTGAGATGAGATAAACAAAGAAATTCTGCCATGGTTTTGTAATGGAGTGCTTGGTTACCAGGGAAATGTGCCATGTGACACCAATCACCAGGACAGCCACTTCTAGAGGACAGAGCTGGAGAATCCCACAGACACCTAAGTAGGCAAGCAATTTGATGTTTGCTCAGTAATTTAGAATAAACCAGTTCCCAATTTCTCTACATAGAAAATTGGTTTGTTGTTTTCTCTCAGTAAGAGGAATCACCTCTAGCTTTGTCTACAGCAGTGTCAGACCAAATCTGATTGGCAATATTTTTTGTATCTTAGGAGGCTGTTATGATTACAGTCACAGACGATGCCAACATTTACAAAAATGTTAATCTGTAAAGGTGGCCCCTCTATGTTGGATTCAGAAGACAACACATGATACCCTGTTTAGTAGCAGCTGTGCTTTCTAAAGAGTCAAAAATAATAGGAACTTCCCTTCAATGACTCTATAACAATGCCACAAGCCATGCCATAAAGCTTTATTTGACAGAAGGACAAAGGGTGCCTTGGAGAACATATATTACAAATTGTCAAAAGTAGAAAATAGTAAGAGTGACTTGAACAGATATGTTTTGTTCCCATGTCTTATATCTCTGTAAGTTCTCCACCTTGGATCTAGAACTTCTTGAGAAGCATGAAGAGGGAGAGGGCAGGAATGAGATATGAGAATGTGGGCAGGCAAACATTTAATTTGTCCTCATGTCTTTTTTTTTTTTTTTTTTTTTGAGACAGGGTTCCTCGGTGTAGCTCTGGCTGTCCTGGAACTTACTTTGTAGACCAGGCTGGCCTCAAACTCAGAAATCCGCCTGCCTCTGCCTCCCGAGTGCTGGGATTAAAGGCATGGGCCACCACGCCCGGCGGTGTCCTCATGTCTTGATTCAGAACAATGTACATGCTTCTTCAAGGAGGTAGCAGCAGCAATAAGGTTTTCAGGTAGCACTGTGGGCCGTATGAATCTTCAGTTGAGATCTTCCCTCATCTTACTCTGGAAATTAAATCATACATTCCCCCAGCTATATTTTTAATAAGCACAGGCATCTCCAGTGGACAAAGGAAGTGTCTAGAATTCAGAATGAAAGAGGCCCAGCAAAGAGAAAGAAATAGGTTAAGTATTCTCAGATTTCCAGAGAATGAACACTTTGTAGCAGCTTCTCTAAGTTGCATGCTAGAAGAACAAATACTTTTCATTCCATTCCACAAATCACAGAAGGAAATAGAGGAGGGGTTGTCCCTTATAATCTCAAAGTGAATGGTACTGCAGTCATGAGTCAAAGGTGGGGCTCCCTACTCTTCAGCTTTTGAAGCTAACTAATCTTTTGTAACAATAATGATGATGATTCCAATAGTTGTGGGTACCATTCCCTGAATAAACACAAAATATACACCATTTTCAATATTGGAATAATGTTAAAAGTATGATGCTCTTCATAGAAAACAGTAATTTCAAACAGCATCAAGACCAAATGACCCTGTTTTCAGCTCCTCTTCCCCCACCCTCCCTTGATGTCACCGCTTGGTGCTGTTTCAGTACATTGAACACAAGAGCATATGCAGCATTTTGTTTGGTATAAATGTTTGGAAGCTGGTGTTGCTATGCTATGACTAATTTCAAATGAAAAAATATATACTTCTGGAAAATGTGCTTGCTCCAACCTTCATGCCACTGAGGGGATAACATTTGAAAGGTAATTAAAGAAAATATCTTAAAAAAATAAATAAATAAAAAAGAAAGAAAGAAAGAAAGAAAGAAACAAACAAACAAAGAAACAAAGAAAGTCAGTCAGTCTAGGGAAAGACTTTCTACTGTGAGATGTAACACAAGAACAACATATAGGGCATCTCCTAATCAGACCAGACCAAACCCAAAGGACTGGGTAGCAAAGGGTTGTGTGTCAGCTTTATTTTAAGAACTTCTAAGGATATTAAAATTGTCCTACCGAGATAGAGATTTGTTAAATAAATAATATTAGACCTTTCTGTTTATTTTCTAAGTTTCTATTAAGACCCTATTTCATTGTATAAATATCACTTTAGGTAATATATTTTATACTGAAGACTCATAGATAAGTACAAGAATCTACACTGTAAAATAAAATGTAATTATGTTTTTATACACGAAACTATTGTTATTTTTCATATTTTAGAAAAAGTATTTTCATTTCAGGCATATATACAAAATAACACATGTACATGCATGCACACATATGTGTGCACACATACAGAGACAACTCTGGCACAAGAGGAGTTTTAGAGATGGCAAAAGCAACAGGCAAAGATGAGGGAGGCAAAGGGACTGACATGTGCAGTCTGACAGGAATAGTCTCAGGCCCAGGTCTCTTTGCCTGAGATATTTCACTATTGTTATTCATTTCTGTGCCTCTTATTTTATAACTCTCAAACTACAACCTTTACTTCTCTCAGTGTCATCTTCGCAGAAATTTATTTACATAATTTTGTGTCTTGTTCTTTTTAATAAAGTCAAAGTACACATTCTACTCTCTAGCTACGGAAAACCCTTGCTATTTTGTTTAAAAATATTATCGTGCTCACTTTTATGCTTTTCACAGTTCTATATGCATATGTTGAGTAAATTGCCTTATAGTCCTTTACAGGAGGGATAAAAACCTTTCTCCTTCAGAGACAACCATGTTTTCACATGTTGGTCAATCATAATGATTTCTAACTAAGTTGGTTATATTGTAGCCTCTTGACTTTCCATTCTCAATAGTTAGATGAACTCTGCTTTAAGTAAGGATTTAGAAGTTTTATGTATATATGTATGTATGTATATGTATATGTATATGTATATGTATATGTATATGTATATGTATATGTATATGTATATGTATATGTATATGTATATATGTATGTTAGTGTGTGGAGGGCAGAGATCAGTCTCATGTTTTGTTCAATTGTTCTTTTTCTTTTTAATTTAATTTAATTTTAAAAATTATTCACTTTACATTCTTCTCATTGCCCCGTCCAAGTCACCCCCTCCCACAACCCTTTTCCCCTCCCCCATCCCTTTTTCCTCTGAGCAGGTGGGGTCCCCCTGGGTATTCCGCAACCCTGACACTTTTAGTCTTTGCAAGGCTGGCTGCTTCCTCTTACACTGAGGCCAGACAAGGCAGCCCAACCAGAAAAAAATATATCTCAGGTAGGCAATAACTTTTGGGATAGCCCCTCTCCAGTTGTTTGTAACCCACATGAAGACCAAGCTGCACATCTGCTATATATGTGAGGGAAGGCCTAGGCCCAGCCAGTGTATGTTCTTTAGTTGGTGGCTCAGTCTGAGAATCCCAAGAGTCCAAGTTAGTCGATTCTGTTAGCCTTCCTGTGGAGTAACTATCCCCTTCTAGGCCTGCGATCTTTTCTCCTGTTCTTCCATAAGAATTCCCAAGCTCCACCTACTGTTTGGCTGTGGGTGTCTGTATCTGTTTGAGTTAGCTGCTGGGTAGAGCTTCTCAGGGAACAACATGTCCATTTGTTTCTCAACACAGCCTGGAGTTTGCACAGTAGACTAGAATCCAGGAAATGCCAGTGATCTTTCAGTGTTTACCTTCCCAGTATTGGACTAACAAACACATCCAGCATATCTGACCTTTTAGCATGAGTATGAAAAATATTAGGCCTTCATGTGTGGCAAGTACACTCCTGGTCAGCCTATTTCACTAGTCCCTAGGAATTAGACCTTTATTTTTTCTCATCACAATTTCCACCATACATAAATGCTATTCTTATACTTCATCCTCTCAATCTCATCCTATAGAAATTTATATGTAATGATTATTAAGTACTTCATTATCATACTATGCTAATGAAAATGTTGTTCATAGTTGAACCAGTTAATAAGTTGCATTTTTCTCCTCCTAGGGATACTTTCTATATTCCTGAGTGCAATTGTTGTTGTTGTTGTTTTTTATCTATGTTTTTTTGTTTTTTAGGTGAACTTATTAGTAACAAGATTTCATCAATTTCTGAAATCTACACTGAGAACATTTGCTTGTTTTACATATTCTGGCTATCTCGTCTCTCAATGCAGTTACTTTTCTCATGTGATCTGGTTGTTCACCTTGTTTGGTATAGCACTATTTTCCTGGGCCCTAACTGTATGTGTACTCCAGAATTCCTTCAATTGCTGACATGTTGCTATGTCATTATCTTTCTATGTTTATGACTCTGTCTTCATAGAACACATTCTTCTGCAATTTTCTTTGAAGGCTGTGTTAAACCTAACACATTAAAAGTACCATAATGAAGCAAACATTAATAGCTTGCATGCTATTATTTCTATTTATTTACATATTATTTGTGAGACATTATAGGAAATCTAGAGATGATTTAAAGAACTTAGGAAGACATGTTTAGATTATATGCAAATAAATACTTCATACAATTAACTTGATTTCCTGGGGATTTTGACATCTGCAGCATAGTCTGGAGCCAATCTTCTATAGACACTGAGCAGCAATTGTATCTATGGGCAGGATAGGAAAAAATTCTACCACAATGAATAAAGAAACAAACTACAACAAGAGAAGCAATGTGATGCATACTGTAACAAGGCAGGAAAGGGAGAGAAGATGGGGAGAATTTCAGAATAATGTGTAAAGCCTAAGACACCTATCTTGTCTTTAATACAAAAGCCAATCTCCAGATATTCTCTTTGATCAAATCTCTTCCTATATCATGAGAAGCAACAGTCATTCTTCCAGGCCTCACTAAGGCTTGTGTGCAGTGCCTTTATAACTTCAAGGGTACAGCTATTTCATAATTGTGTGTATTTTTCTGTGACAACAAGTAACTTTGTTGTTTTTTCATTTTCTACAACTTGAAGAACAATAAGTAACAGAGTAATGAATATCTTTAAAACAGAAGAAAGGTGTTATGTGGGAGGAGTTAAAGGCAACACAAAAATACTAAAATTAAGTAATACTTAAGTGAGTTACTTTGCAAGTTTAAAATATTTATTACTTTTTAATATTTCAAATTTTTAAATTAAAATTTACTGATAGTATCTTCCTTCCTTCTTCCTATTCTAGCTGCTCCCAAGTCACCTTTCTCTAACTTGCTCATGTTCATTTAAATATCGTAATATAAAATAGACTAATTTTCTATTACTTGTAAAGTAAATCAACATTAATAGATAAAATTTTAATATTAGAAGAAAGAAGCAGATAATAGGTCTTAGAAATATAAAAGATCTAGACCTCTATTCTACAGGAGAGCCAAAGAAATGCAGATTCTCACTCAAGAATTTAATTTCTGCAGAGAAGAGAGGAGATATTCTGCATTTCTAAAACAACAAAAGGTATCATGCATTAGGGACTGCCCAAAAGCTTGATTTTCTTTCCATGGTCAAGTTCAGGCTGTCACCTGACACTTCAGTCCTCTCTGTGGAACTAAATAAGTGTTGGTCAACTATTGTCAGATACCTAGAGAAAGAAAGCTATATTGCAATTGAGATGCTCTTGGAAACTGTGCAGTGGAGCAATAAGGAGACCAATTTTCTTTTCCCAAAAGGTCAGCTAAAAGAGCTAAGGATCTTTAGTGGATATGGTATTACAAAATGGCTACAGTTTCTGAGGATTAAAAAAAGTTATCTTTCCAAATAAAAGAATTAGAAATCCTTTATAACTGGATATGTGTAGTGAGTTGTTGGCTCTCAAATAATCCTGAAGACAAGACTCACCCTTAGATAAGAAGCTATGGGCAATTGATGGCTGCTGGAGGAGGGGGAACCAGGTTTATTCAGAGATGTAGCACCTGAAAGGCTACCCATGGTTCAGTAGATGATTTTACTCCCAAGCACATAGTGTTATCAGTAAGTGGGCTAAATAGCTTTGAAAGATGGGAGAGGAAAGTGGTAGAGGGATAGGGTAAGTATTGTATTTCTGTTGAATCAATCCCCATTACCCTTTCCAGATAGGAGGATAATGGGGGTTGACTTAATAGAAATACATTATATATATGTATGTATAAAGTGCTTTATTAAAAGAGAATCTGGGTCTAGATATTTTCTCGGTTCACAGTGTTGAGAGCTAACTTAGAAGTAGATTAAGTAAAATCTTTCCCCATCCCTTATGATTCTAATGTGATGGCACATCCTTATGCAGGGATCTTTGAATTTGAGTGATTCTAAGTGATGTCACCTATCATAATTCAGAGAAATTATAAGGAAATGATAGTTCTGATTTTAGGGTCTAAAAATAAAAATAATAATTTTTTGCCTTCTCTCTTGGAGAGAAGGCAAAAGGAAATCATCCTCCATATTGGAAGGACACATTTGCAGCCCCAGAAAAATTCTCAAAGCAAGGAACTGAGGCTGTGGTCAGTATTCAACAATAGCTTCTCATGAGTCGACTCAGAGTTTTTTTGTTTTTTGTTTTTTGTTTTTTTTTTTTTAATGTAGATCTATCCCACCAGTCATTCAAGTCAGGTTTGTTCAGGGATGACTAAAGAAGACCTGGCTGACATCTTAAGTTCAACCCAGTAGAAGATAGTGAATTGGGAAGCCCTTTCTAAGCTGTGCACTCAAATGGCGTGAGATAATACATGTTTATTATTGTTTACTTGTTAAAGCTTCAGCTAATTTGTCTTAATGAGACAGTTTTGATGTCATCATAATTTGGCTTCTCTCTGACTGTCATTCTGATCTTTGATTCTTTCCTTTGGTTGCTTGCTATTTTTTAGATTTCATAATCAATTTAGGAGCAGCTTTTCTAGTTCTATTTCAAAAATATATCTTTATTATGATTACAATTTCATTTGCATATTGATGGTAGTACAAATTATATAGGCTATTATAACCAATATCTAAGTTTTCCCATCTTGCTCCCAGAATAAGTATATGCACACACACACACACACACACACACACACACACACACACACACACACACACACGTTTCTTAACTATCATCTGAGTTTGAGACTTCTTGTCCTAGCCTAACTCACCCATTCTAATTCAGAATGGGTTTTCCTTTTGTGACACTATTTGAGTCAAATCCCTCTGCCCTGCATTCCAGCCTCACTGATGGTTTTTGATGGTTTTAATGCATGGCAGCTATATTACCACTGTAAAACTTCCTTGCAGTGGTTCCAGTCTTTCATAATACTTCTCCCAGGCAGAGCATGGCTGGCCAGCTTTGAGTGTGGCTGGCTCCACACTGTTTATTCTCTCTCTGACTACTACATTTCTAGTTCTACACAGACTTCTAGATACTCTTTGTTCCATTACTCTCTTATGGTCTTTATAACATTTATTACTACTTGATTTTATAGCATTTTTGCATGTAATGCCTATATCCCTTCTGTGGAATATAAACTTTAACAGAATGTAAACTTCATGTCTTCTTCAATATATTCACTTTTTCTTATACTTCTACTCACCAACTTCTTTTGATACTTTTAAGTTGAGAAACTATATACATACATACATACATACATATATATTCAGGGTTTTTTTTCTGTGTAGTCTTAGATTGTTTTTCTAGTTTTGTCTTCCCCATCCACTCACTTCTAATTATACTCCCTCTATGTTGTTTTTTTAGAAGAAATATTTCCTTTCCTCATGACATTTAGATTTTGGCAAATTAAAAAACTGCTTTATTGTGAATGAACTCTTCTTTCAAGATATTTTCTATATAACAATGATATAATGTGGATATATTTCTCTCCAGATTGCTGCACAAATAATAGGTTCAGATATCTTTTCTTTATTCTGTTTAGTTAATTGTTCCTTACTATCAAAAACTTGGTTTAGATTACTGTTCTTCATTTCATAAATGTATTCTGATCAATTCTGTACCATGGTATTTTCTTGTTTACTTGATCAGAAATGCTAATTTATTTAGAAGCCTGGTAAATAAGATATCTGTGTAAGATGTGATCCACAATGCTAGATTTCTGTGGTTTGTCTGAGAATTTTAATCTTATCCTTTAAAATGAAAAGTATTGGAGGGGGACTTCGTCATGACAACTGTGATTGTCTTTCAACCTATGCCCTCTTTCTCATATTGGTCATTCACCAGTTGCTGGGGCTATGTTCATCATAATTCATAAGTCCAACTCTGGCAAAGCATCAAGGTTCCAAAGAACACCTATATATATATATATATATATATATATATATATATATATATTTTATATATATATATATATAATATATAATATATAATATACTATATACTATATACTATATACTATATACTATATACTATATACTATATACTATATACTATATACTATATACTATATACTATATACTATATACTATATACTATATACTATATACTATATACTATATACTATATACTATATACTATATACTATATACTATATACTATATACTATATACTATATACTATATACTATATACTATATACTATATACTATATACTATATACTATATACTATATACTATATACTATATACTATATAATATATAATATATAATATATAATATATAATATATAATATATAATATATAATATATAATATATAATATATAATATATATATATATAATTTACATTTGACAATTGTGGACTAACCTCTCTAACTATCTACTAGCTATTTCTAAAGCTGCAATTGTATCTAGTTTTAATAAACAGAAAATCTCTACTATCTATGTTTTTATTTCCGTCTTCATTTTGCTATTTTCTCATTGTTGAGCTTTGGTGCTTCCCTATAATTAACTGCTTAATGTCACTATCAGCAAAAACACTCCCTTCATGAAATCAGATATAAGTCCATTTATATTACTTATTTTCAACACCTAAAGGAAAGTAATGTGAGATACCCAAGACATAGTAAACATCATGAATATACACTAAATGCTTGAGTGAGGAAGGAATAATTAAATCTGTTTTTGTTTGATTGATTTTGGTCTCCTTACTTCAGCAGGGCTCAAAAAGATGTCTAAGTTTTAAGTTGGACAGGGAAATTAACTCAGTGGTATAGTTCTTCTCTAGTACGTGAATGGCTCTATGTTCAAACTCCCACACCACAATAAGAAGAAAAAGAATTGAAGGAAAGTGTTAACTGTGTCCAGAGTATGAAGCAAAAGCAGGTACTTTGCCCTCAATCACATGGCCAAAGCTGAGCCTGATATATTTTTGATGCCTGTGGTATTCTACATACCATCAACCAAGGCAGAAACACAGAAAAATTATAGTTAAGAGATGATTTTTTTAGGAGGGGACTATTTAAATCAGATGTATTATATTACCCCCTTAACTAAAAGAATACATATTCAGGGCACATTTCCTGAGTCAGAGTTCACATAGGAACCAGAGGAGTATGAAGCTTTTCTGCAAGCCATGTTAAAGGAGCCACTTATTGCCTTTATTTCTTCATCCTCCATATGGAAAGCACTTTCAGAAGTGTAAAGTAGTCCCTGGTCTCGAATGAGTACTCATCATAGCAGACAAGCTCATTTAAGATTATTGTGCCCTTAGATGCTCATCACAGGCCCTGAATGAGTTAGCTGACTCTATGAATGGAAAAAAATAGACATACTTTGAATGGGATAAGATGTGTCAAAAATACCCAATTGCTTCACATTCTATGTCACTTACAATTAAAAAAGAAAAAAAAGCATGACACAATTGGAATGGTACCTTTATTTATTACAGCTTTTTTTTTTTAGTGTAGACTTTATATATATATATATATATATATATATATATATATATAATGTATTTTCCTCAATTACATTTCCAATGCTATCCCAAAAGTCCCCCCATACCCCCCCCCCACTCTCCTACCCACTTATTCCCACTTTTTGTCTCTGGCGTTCCCCTGTACTGGGGCATATAAAGTTTGCATGTCCAATGGGCCTCTCTTTCCAGTGATGGCCTACTAGGCCATCTTTTGATACATATGCAGCTAGAGTCAAGAGCTCTGGTGTACTGGTTAGTTCATAATGTTGTTGCACCTACAGGGTTGCAGATCTCTTTAGCTCCTTGGATACTTTCTCTAGCTCCTTCATTGGGGGCCCTGTGATCCATCCAATAGCTGACTGTGAGCATCCACTTATGTGTTTGCTAGGCCCTGGCCTAGTCTCACAAGAGACAGCTATATCAGGGTCAGCAAATGCTTGCTAGTGTATGCAATAGTGTCATCGTTTGGAGGCTAATTATGGGATGGATCCCTGGATATGGCAGTCTCTAGATGGTCCATCCTTTTGTCTCAGCTCCAAACTTTGTGGACCGGAAGGGACTTGTGCCCCTGATCAGGCCAGTCTATCGGCTTCCCTAGTTAATGAAGTCTCAGGTCCGGAGCGATTGGATTGGAGCAGACACTGTGCTCCACTCACCAGAGGTCTTAGGATCCCATGGGGGATCCTGTGTGGGTCCTTGTGGGTGTCCAGAGACTCTGTGGGCAAGGCACCCTGGTGCTGGAGTCTCATTAGAATTTTCTTAACAACAATGAATATTGTAATGCTCTTATATATGCTTGTTGCAATTTATTCAATTTAAGGAGTTTAATCCAAGACCACATCTTGTGTAAAACTTCTCTCCCATGGTAAAAATGTAATAGTGTATTTTATAGAAAGAACACAAAATTGTTAAGCTTTAGATTTAAGTTAACGTCAGAAAACTAATTTTAAAGCTGTATTTCTCAACCATCCTAGTGCTGTTACCCTTTAATACAGTTCTTTTTGTTGTGGTGACCCCCAGCCATAAAATTATTTCTGTTATGAATAGTAATATAAATATATGATATGCAGGATATCTGCTATGTAACCCCTGTGAAAGTGTAGTTCCACCCCCAATTGGGTCACATCCCACAGGTTGAAAACCACTTTAAAGTTTAAAACACACACACACACAAACACACACACACACACACACACTAAATAACTTCAATGGCTACAATTCATAGGCCTGAAAACACAAGGTTTCGATGACTGAACAATTTAATCATGCTAAGTTTATATTGTTTTATTTTTCTTCTCACATAACAATGAGCGAATTTAGGTTTTATAAACTCATTAAAACTGTGAAGATAGATAATAATCTCAGCTATTCCCTCCTATACTGGAGGCCTGGCTTTGATGAATTTCTTTGCTCTATTTTCCTTACCACTGTGGTCTGTCATTATTCAACTTGATTTGTTACTGAGCTACCTAATGTGATTAACAAGTGATCTTTCCTCTAGGCAGAAACTAAATCATGTACTTAGAAATATGATGGAGACATTTCTGTATGAAATGTCTGGCTATACTAGAAGAATTACATACAACATATTTATTCAAACTGTCTTCTCAACAGAAAGAAAAAAAGTTAGACTCTTGGAATGACAGGAACCTTCCTACTCTAAAGTAAGACATCAGAAGTACAGGCAGGTTTTGGTGAAAAACAAATGCATTTGCTTTACAATAAGTTGAGGTTTTCTAGAAGAACAGAACACACACACACACACACACACACCAATAAATATAGGTTCATTAGAATGGCTTACAGGCTATGGTTCAGCTAACCTAACAATGACTCTCTAAGAATAGAAGGTCCAAAAGCCCAGTAATTATCACAAGGCTGGATGTCTCATCTAGTCTTTAGTATTCACCAGAATCCTGAAGAAATAGGCTGTAATGCCAGTTAAGAAATGGACTTGCCAGAGAGAGGGAGAGCAAGCAGGTACAGAGAGTAAGCTTTCTTCTGCCTAGTCCTCTAAATAGGTTGCTCACAGAATGTGTGGGCCATGGGAGGAGTGAATCTTCCCACCTTAAAAGATCTAGATTAAAAGTGGGTCTTCCCAGTACAAATGATTTGATTTTAAAAAATCCCTGTCATATGTTTCCAGCATCTTGGAGTTTAGTTAGTTCCAGATTTAGTCTATTGACACCAAGCATACATCACAGTCATAACCAATCTTTAAGCCCAGGAATTATCTTCTCAGAAAATTCCCACTTTTTCTTCTGGCTAGTGTTCAGGGCACACATGGTAGTTTCAGTATACTAAGTTAGTGTTCAAGTTCTCAAGGCAAATGTTTCCTCTTGGTTTCTTCCTTTCCTTAGTAGAATAATGTTGAATTTAAACAATTTCTTGATTTCAGTGACTAGCACCAAACCATTGATCACCTGGCTGTCCCTGTCAGGAGTGGGTCACAAAACAAAACAAACAAACCCAAGAATCAAAGGGATTACAAGACTGGGACTAAGATAAGAGAGTGTATGGGACAGATTAACCAGAATTCATTATATAAATTTATAAATTCTCAAAGATCACACAATTAAAAAATGAAAGAAATCTCTCTTATTTAGTATTTCTGCATTGTATATCTTATAATCAAAGACATTTAATGAAATAATGTTCTTGCATAATCCCAGTTCAAATAAAACCATGCCAAATTTAGAGTAGCTCCTCTGCTGTGGCTGACATGGACATAAATAAAATGTCAAATAAACTACAACAAATTCACTATATCCTATTTTTATTGAGTTTTGTCTATGATAGTCAATAAAAGATAATGAAAGTAAAACTATTTAATCTACATTCTAAGCCACTTTATAATTTTGTTAATATTTAAATTTATGAGCACCCCATAAAATATTGCTGGCAATATTCTAAACAAATTTATTTTTAAATTATGTTCAATTTATTTAATCATTTTTGTTTGTTTTATTTTTCTTATTTTTGATTGTTTCACACATATAAATTTTTGTAAATGTGTATATAAATATAAATATTGAGATTATATTTACTCCTTCCCCATTGCATTTTATAATGTCTTTCTTTCCCTTATATCTCTTTTTTTTCCCATCTAGTCCCCCAGTGGTTTTTAATCACTAGAGTAAATGACACCTCCTTCTATTGCAATCATCAACAGTAACTAGCTTTTTAGGAGTGAGTTCTCAAGGGCACCTCCTCTAGCCATAGTGGAATGTTGGAGAACTCAGTGTTCTGCATATATCCACAGCTGCTGTATGTTTATGATTGTAATTCCATTATTAAATCTAGAAAGCAGGTTCCTCTGGTAGGTACCAGTGTGGTGTCACCTTGGGTGTGAACTCACCAGACAGTCCCGTGGTCCCCAGAGGACTCTTTACCCTCTAGGCCCCCTATCATGCCCAGGATCACTGGTGAATAGAACATAACATCTGTTCCAACACCACCAGGAGTGCCTGGGGCCAGCAGGAGCAGGGACACAGGAACTCCACCTGACAAGTGGCTCAGGTTTCTTCCAGTCAACATTGGTCTACCTTGGTTTCAAACTCAGTGGACGGGCCCATTGCCCCCAGAGGAGCTACCACTTCCAGGAGTTCTAACAAGCCCAGCATCTTAGGATCCCTGGATCCCAGGATCCCAGGAGCTTGGTCACCCCAGGGTCTCAGGGTCTCAGAGGAAGCTTGGCTGTCAAGAATCTCAGAATCGAGGCAGAGGCAGGCGGATTTCTGAGTTCGAGGCCAGCCTGGTCTACAAAGTGAGTGCCAGGACAGCCAGGGCTACACAGAGAAACCCTGTCTCGAAAAACTAAAAAAAAAAAAAAAAAAGAATCTCAGAATCACAGAGAAAGCTGGACTCTGAGGAGTTCTAACTCAACTGGGATTATAGGAAGGACAGGCTCCAATCAGATATATCAAGGGTAGGGAGCACTTGAGATAATCAGATGGCAAGAGGCAAGCATAAGAACAGAAGCAACAGAAACCAAGGTTGCTTGGCATCATCAAAACACAACTCTCCCAACATAGCAAGTCCTGGATACACCATGACACCAGAAAAGAAGATATGGATCTAAAGTCATTTCTCATGATGTTGATGGAGGACAGTAAGGATATAAATAACTCCCCAAAAGAAATACAGGAGAACACAAGTAAACTGCTAGAAGCCCTTTAAAGAGGAAACACAAAAATCCCTTAAAGAATTACAGGAAAATACATCCAAACAAGTGAAAGAATTGAAAAAACCATCCAGGATCTAAAAATGAAAGTAGAAATAAATAAAAATCACAAAGGGAGACCACTCTGGAGATAGAAAACCTAGGAAATAAGTCAGGAGCCACAGATGCAAGCATCACCAACAGAATATAAGAGATAGAAGAGTGAATCTGAAATGCAAAAAGATCCTAATCCAAAACATCCAGGAAATCCAGGACACATGAGAAGACCAAACCTAAGGATAATAGGCATAGGCGAGAAGGAAGATTACCAAGGGCTAGTAAATACCTTCAACAAAATTTTAGAAGAAAACTTCCCCAACCTAAGAAAAAGATGCCCATGAACATACAAGAAGCCTACAGAACTCCAAATAGGTTAGACCAGAAAAGAAATTCCTCCTGTCACATTAAAAAAAAAAAAAACACCAAGTGCACAAAAAAAGAATATTAAAAGCAGAAAGGGAATAAGGTCAAGTAACACATAAAGGCAGAGCTATGAAAATTATACCTGACTTCTCACCAGAGACTATGAAAATCAGAAGATCCTGGGTAGATATAATACAGATCCTTAGAGAACATAAATGCTACCCCAGGCTGCTATACCCAACAAGCCTCACAATTACCATAGATGGAGAAACCAAAGTATTCCATGACAAACCAAATGTTCACATTATCTTTCCACAAATCCTGCCTGTCAAAGAATAAGAAAGGGAAAACTCCAACACGAGGAGAGAAACTATGCTGTAGAAAAACCAAGAAAGTAATCTTTCAACAAACCTAAAAACAAAATAGCCACATGAATAGAATTCCAACACTAACAACAAAAATAACAGGAAGCTACAATGACTTTTCCTTAATATCTCTTAATATCAACAGACTCAATTCACCAATGAAAAGACATAGACTAACAGACGAGTTACATAAATAGGACTCAACATTTTGCTGCATACAGGAAACCCACCTCAGTGACAAAGACAGACACTACCTCAGAGTAAAAGTCTGGAAAACAATTTTCCAAGCAAATGGTCCCAAGAAACAAGCTGGAGTAGTCATTCCAATATCTAATAAAATCAAATTTCATCCTAAAGTTATCAAAAAGGATAAGAAGGGACACTTCATACTCATCAAAGGTAAAATTTTATAAGATGACCTCTCAATTCTGAACATCTATGCTCCAAATGCAAGGGCAACCACATTCATTAAAGAAACTTTACTAAAGGTCAATTCACATTTAACACCGCACACAATAATAATGGGAAACTTCAACACCTCACTCTCATCAATGGATAGGTCATGGAAACAGAAACTGAACAGAGACACAGTATAAATAACAGAAGTTATGAATGGATTTAATAGATATCTATACAACATTTTATCCTAAAACAAAAGGATATACCTTCTTCTCAGCACCTCATGGTACCTTCTCCAAAATTGACCATATAATAGGTCACAAAACTGGCCTCAACAGATACAAGATGATACAAATTATCTCATGCATCCTATCAGATCACCATGGACTAAGGCTGATCTTCAGTAACAACATAAATAATAGAAAGCCCACATACATGTGGAAGCTGATCAACACTCTACTGAATGATAACTTGGTCAAGGAAGAAATAAAGAAAGAAATTAGAGACATTTAGAGTATAGTGAAAATGAAGACACAACATACCCAAATTTATGGGACACAATGAAGGCAGCCCTAAGAGGAAAACTCATAGCACTGAGAGCCTCCAAAAAGAACCTGGAGAGAGCATACACTTGTAGCTTGACAGCACATCTGCAAGCTCTAGTGTGAGGAGCTGCCCTCACATTCGCCATTACAAGATGGTGCCGACATCCTGTGTTCTAAGTAGTAAACAAATAATCTGCTCATGTGCCGGGGTAGTTTTCCACTCCATGTGCTCTGCCTTCCCCGTGACGACAATTTGGTCAATGGGCTGCAGCCAATCAGGGAGCGACACGTCCAAGGCGGAGGGCAATCCTCCATAAAAGGGACAGGGTTTTGCCATTCGCCCCTCTTCTCCTCTCACTCCTGAAGAAGTAAGCAATAAAGTTTTTGCTGCAGAAGATTCCGATTGTCCTGAGCGTGTTCTTGCAGGTGGGGACAAAAGCTCGGGATACTCTAGCACAAAAAGAAGCAAATTCACCCAAGAGGAGTAGACAGCAGGAAATAATCAAAATCAGGGCTGAACTCAACAAGTTTGTTTCAAGTTGAAACAAAAAGGACCATAAAAAGGATCAACCAAATCAGGAGCTTGTTCTTTGAGAAAATCAACCAGATAAACCCTTAGCCAGACTAAGTAGAGGGCACAAAAACATTATCCTCATCAACAAAATAAAAAATGAAAGGGTTTCATAAATTAATTGTTTTTAATAGCTGAGTAGTACTCCATTGTGTAATGTACCACATTTTCTGTATCCATTCCTCTGTTTCGAGACATCTGGGTTCTTTCCAGCTTTGGCTATTATAAATAAGACTGCTATTAACATAGTGGAACATGTGTTCTTATTACCAGTTGGGACATCTTCTGAATTTATGCCCAGGAGAGATATTGCTAGATCCTCCCGTAGTACTATGTCCAATTTTCTGAGGAACCACCAGGCTGATTTCCAGAGGGATTGTACCAGCTTGCAATCCCACCAGCAATGGAGGAGTGTTCCTCTTTCTCCACATCCTTGCCAGCATCTGCTGTCCACCTCAATTTTTGATCTTAGCCATTCTGACTGGTTTGAGGTGGAATTTCAGAGTTGTTTTGATTTGCATTTCCCTGATGATTAAGGGTATGGAGTACTACTCAGCTATTAAAAACAATGAATTTATGAAATTCCTAGGCAAATTGATGGATCTGGACGGTATCATCCTGAGTGAGGAACCCAATTACAAAAGAAATCACATGATATGCACTCACTGATAAGTAGATATTAGCCCAGAAACTTAGAATACCCAAGATACAATTTGCAAAACATATGAAACTCAAGAAGAAGGAATACCAAAGTGTGGATACTTTGTCCCTCCTTAGAACGGGGAACAAAATACCCATGTAAGGAGTTATAAAGACAGACAAAAGTTTGGAGATGAGATGGAAGGAAGGACAATGCAGAGACTGCCCCATTCGAGGATCCATACCATAACCAACCACGGAATGCACACATAATGTCATATGCCAAAAAGATTTTGCCTACTGGATCCTGATATAGCTGACTCTAGTGATGCTATGCCAGTGCCTGGCAAATACAAAAGTGGAGGCTCAGAGTCATCTATTGGATGGAACACATGGCCCCTAATGGAGGAGCAAGAGAAAGTATCCAAGGAGCTGAAGGGGTCTGTAACCATATAGGAGGAACAGCAATATGAACTAACCAGTACCCCCTGAGCTCATGTCTCCAGCTGCATATGTAGCAGAAGATGGCCTAATTGACCATCATTGGGAGGAGAGGTCCTTGGTCTTGCAAAGATTATATGCCCCAATACAGGGGAATACCAAGGCCAGAAAGTAGGAGTGGGTGGGTTGGAGAGCAGGGTGGGGATAGGGTATAAGGGAATTTGGGAATAGCATTTGAATTGTAAATAAAGAAAATATTTAATAAAAAATTGTTAAAAAAAAGATATGAAAAAGGAGCTATAATGTCTGATTCTGGGGAAAGCCAAAACCAAACCAAACCAAACCAAACCAAACCAAACCAAACCAAACCAAACCAAAACCAAACCAAACCAAACCAAACCAAAAAAACTCCATCAGATCCTACTATAAAATCCTATACTCAACAAAACTGGGATACTGGGGTGAAATAGACAACTTTCTAGACAGGTAGCAGGTACAAATGTTAAATCAGGATTAGATTACTGTTTTAAACAGTCCCATATACCCTAAAGAAATAGAAACTGTCATTAATAGTCTCCCAAAGAAACAAAACAACAACAACAAAAAAAACCTGTAGCCTCACCCAGCCTGAAGCAGGCTGGTACAAACCTTGTCAGCACTGAGGTGGGGCCACCTGTGGTGCAGTTTTCTGACTTGGCTGGCTTCTTTTTGAAGTGACAACTGCCCTGCTCTTCTGCTACCTGCGGAGAGGCTGAACTTGTCTTCCTGAGACATTCCTGAATAGGCAACCAGCCTGGCAACCGTTTGCTGACAGAATGGCTCCAGGCACCAAGTGTGGATTGGCAGGGGGTGGGGGATGGGAATGGGGGGGGATGGGCCTTCCTCCTTATAAGCATGGTCTCTTAGTAAACTCGTGAACTTTGAAAAGAAAATGTGTCTTGGTATCCATTAATTTCTCTCGCAGTCTAAGTCTCTTTCAGCCCCAGCCTGCCTCCCAAGTATACACAGTTCATGTAGGCCCTGGGTCGGCATACAACAGATATTTCATCTGAACAGGGACCTTGGGAAACAGCGGGAAAACACTGAGGGAATCGCTCTCTTGTATGGAGTTCCAAGAGAAGGAAAGAATCAGAGGATCATATCAGGCACAGTGAGCAACAGGTATTTATGCTAGCACTGGTTTAAACTTCATTTTTTAAAGTGTTGCTGGAGGTACAATAGGATATGGGCTAAGTTTGGAACAGTGCTGACCTGGCGTTAGGTTCACTTAGGTTTGACAGTGAAATATGTGTGGGACTAGAAACTTCAAATCAGACAGTTGTCTTCAGCTTTCAAAAGCTGTTTCAGGCTCTTCCAGTCAGAACAGCACCGGGGTAGCTAGGGCGCAGGGTCGGCTGACACCCGCCAGCTACCCACGACACCCACCACAGGATTTTGAGACTTCTGGTGAGTGGAACACAGCTTTTGCTCCAGTCCAATTACGCGGGACCTGAGACTGCTTTGGTTGGGGAGGCAGAAATCCGGCCTGAGTAGGGCCACAAGCCTCTTCCAGTCAGAACAGCACCAGGGTAGCTAGGGCGCAGGGTTGGCTGACACTCACCAGCTACCCACAACACCCGCCACAGGATCTTAAGACTTCTGGTGAGTGGAACACAGCTTCTGCTCCAATCCAATTGCGCGTGGGACCTGAGACTGCATTAGTTAGGGAAGCAGAAAACCGGCCTGAGTAGGGCCACAGGCCTCTTCCGGCCGAACCAGCACCGGAGTGCAGGGTCAGCTGACACCCGCCAGCTACCCACGACACCCACCACAGGATTTTGAGACTTCGGGTGAGTGGAACACAGAGTCTGCTCCAATCTTTAAACAGTGACAACGATAACAACTAACCCCAGAGATTACCAGATGGCAAAAGATAAACGTAATAATCTTACTAACAGAAACCAAGACCACTCACCATTATCAGAACCCAGCACTCCCACTTCGCCCAGTCCAGGGCACCCCAACACACCGGAAAAGCTAGACACGGATCTAAAAGCATATCTCATGATGATGGTAGAGGACATCAAGAAGAATTTTAATAACTCACTTAAAGAATTACAGGAGAACATGGCTAAAGAGTTACAAGTCCTTAAAGAAAAACAGGATAACACAATCAAACAGGTAGAAGTCCTTAAAGAAAAACAGGATAACACAATCAAACAGGTAGAAGTCCTTAAAGAAAAACAGGAAAACACATCCAAACAGATGATGGAAATGAACAAAACCATACTAGACCTAAAAAGGGAAGTAGACACAATAAAGAAAACCCAAAATGAGGCAACACTGGAGATAGAAAACTAGGAAAGAAATCTGGAACCATAGGTACGAGCATCAGCAACAGAATACAAGAGATGAAAGAGAGAATCTCAGGTGCAGAAGATTCCATAGAGAACATCGGCACAACAATCAAGGAAAATGTAAAACGCAAAAAGATCCTAACTCAAAACATCCAAGAAATACAGGACACAATGAGAAGACCAAACCTACGGATAATAGGAGTGGATGAGAATGAAGATTTTCAACTCAAAGGACCAGCAAACATCTTCAACAAAATTATAGAAGAAAACTTCCCAAACCTAAAGAAAGAGATGACCATGAACATATAAGAAGCCTACAGAACTCCAAATAGACTGGACCAGAAAAGAAATACCTCCCGACACATAATAATCAGAACAACAAATGCACTAAATAAAGATAGAATACTAAAAGCAGTAAGAGAAAAAGGCCAAGTAACATATAAAGGCAAGCCTATCAGAATTACACCAGATTTTTCACCAGAGACTATGAAAGCCAGAAGATCCTGGACAGATGTTATACAGACACTAAAAGAACACAAATTCCAGCCCAGGCTACTATACCCAGCCAAACTCTCAATTAACATAGATGGAGAAACCAAAGTACTCCACGACAAAACCAAATTCACACATTATCTCTCCAAGAATCCAGCCCTTCAAAGGATAATAACAGGAAAAAAACCAATACAAGGACAGGAACCACGCCCTAGAAACAACAAGAAGGTAATCCCTCAACAAACCTAAAAGAAGACAGCCACAAGAACAGAATGCCAACTTTAACAACAAAAATAACAGGAAACAACAATTACTTTTCCTTAATATCTCTTAATATCAATGGACTCAACTCCCCGATAAAAAGACATAGACTAACAAACTGGCTACACAAACAAGACCCAACATTTTGCTGCTTACAGGAAACTCATCTCAGAGAAAAAGATAGACACTACCTCAGAATGAAAGGCTGGAAAACAATTTTCCAAGCAAATGGTATGAAGAAACAAGCTGGAGTAGCCATTCTAATATCTGATAAGATTGAATTCCAACCCAAAGTCATCAAAAAAGACAGGGAGGGGCACTTCATACTCATCAGAGGTAAAAATCCTCCAAGAGGAACTATCAATCCTATCTATGCTCCATATCTATGCTCCAAATACAAAGGCAGCCACATTCATTAAAGAAACTTTAGTAAATCTCAAAGCACACATTGCACCTCATATAATAATAGTGGGAGACTTCAACACACCACTTTCACCAATGGACAGATCATGGAAACAGAAACTAAACAGGGACATAGTGAAACTAACAGAAATTATGAATCAAATGGATCTGGCAGATATCTACAGAATATTCTATCCTAAAACAAAAGGATATACCTTCTTCTCAGCACCTCATGGTACCTTCTCCAAAATTGACCACATAATTGGTCACAAAACAGTCCTCAACAGATACAATAATATTGAAATTGTCCCATGCATCCTATCAGATCACCATGGACTAAGGCTGATCTTCAATAACAAAATAAATAATAGAAAGCCAACATTCACGTGGAAACTGAACAACACTCTTCTCAATGATACCTTGGTCAAGGAAGAAATAAAGAAAGAAATTAAGGACTTTTTAGAGTTCAATGAAAATGAAGCCACAACATACCCAAACTTATGGGACGCAATGAAAGCATTTCTAAGAGGAAAACTCATAGCTCTGAGTGCCTCCAAAAAGAAACTAGAGAGAGCACACATTAGCAACTTGACAACACACCTAAAAGCACTAGAACAAAAGGAAGCAAACTCAACCAAGAGGAGTAGACTGCAGGAAATAATCAAACTCAGGGGCGAAATCAACCAAGTGGAAACAAGAAGAACTATTCAAAGAATCAACCAATCAAGGAGCTGGTTCTTTGAGAAAATCAACAAGATAGATAAACCCTTATCCAGACTCCCTAGAGGGCACAGGGAAAGCATCCTAATTAACAAAATCAGAAATGAAAAAGGAGACATAACAACAGATCCTGAAGACATCCAAAACACCATCAGATCCTTCTACCAAAGGCTATACTCAACAAAACTGGAGAACCTGGATGAAATGGAGAAGTTCCTAGACAGATACCAGGTACCAAAGTTGAATCAAGATCAGGTTAATGATCTAAACAGCCCTATATCCCCCAAAGAAATAGAAGCAGTCATTAATAGTCTCCCAACCAAAAAAAGCCCAGGACCAGATGGGTTAATGCAGAGTTCTATCAGACCTTCAAAGAAGATCTAATCCCAGTTCTTCACAAACTATTCCACAAAATAGAAACAGAAGGTACTCTACCCAACTCATTCTATGAAGCCACAATTACTCTGATACCTAAACCACAAAAAGACCCAACAAAGATAGAAAACTTCAGACCAATATCCCTTATGAATATTGATGCAAAAATCCTCAATAAAGTTCTTGCTAACCGAATCCAAGAACACATCAAAACAATCATCCATCCTGACCAAGTAGGTTTCATCCCAGGGATGCAAGGATGGTTCAATACACGGAAATCCATTTGTATATAAACAAATTCAAAGACAAAAACCACATGGTCATCTCGTTAGATGCCGAAAAAGCATTTGACAAGATCCAACACCCATTCATGATAAAAGTCTTGGAAAGATCAGGAACTCAAGGCCCATAACTAAACATAATAAAAGCAATCTACAGCAAACCAGTAGCCAACATCAAAGTAAATGGTGAGAAGCTTGAAGCAATCCCTCTAAAATCAGGGACTAGACAAGGCTGTCCACTTTCTCCATACCTATTCAACATTGTACTTGAAGTCCTAGCCAGAGCAATTCGACAACAAAAGGAGATCAAAGGGATACAAATTGGAAAAGATGAAGTCAAAATATCACTTTTTGCAGATGATATGATAGAATACATAAGTGACCCTAAAAATTCCACCAGAGAACTCCTAAACCTGATAAACAGCTTCGGTGAAGTAGCTGGATATAAAATTAACTCAAACAAATCAATGGCCTTTCTCTACCCAAAGAATAAACAGGCCGAGAAAGAAATTAGGGAAACAACCCCCTTCTCAATAGTCACAAATAATATAAAATATCTTGGCATGACTCTAACTAAGGAAGTGAAAGATCTGTATAATAAAAACTTCAAGTCTCTGAAGAAAGAAATTATAGAAGATCTCAGAAGATGGAAAGATCTCCCATGCTCATGGATTGGCAGGATCAACATTGTAAAAATGGTTATCTTGTCAAAAGCAATATACAGATTCAATGCAATCCCCATCAAAATTCCAACTCAATTCTTCAACGAATTAGAAAGTGCAATCTGCAAATTCATCTGGAATAACAAAAAAACCTAGGATAGCAAAAACTCTTCTCAAGGATAAAAGAACCTCTAGTGGAATCACCATGCCGGACCTAAAGCTTTACTACAGAGCTGTGATAAAAACTGCATGGTACTGGTATAGTGACAGACAAATAGACCAATGGAATAGAATTGAAGACCCAGAAATGAACCCACACACCTACGGTCACTTGATCTTCGACAAGGGAGCTAAAAACATCCAGTGGAAGAAAGACAGCATTTTCAACAAATGGTGCTGGCACAACTGGTTGTTAACATGTAGAAGAATGCGAATCAATCCATTCCTATCTCCTTGTACTAAGGTCAAGTCTATGTGGATCAAGGAACTTCACATAAAACCAGAGACACTGAAACTGATAGAGGAGAAAGTGGGGAAAAGCCTTGAAGATATGGGTACAGGGGAAAAATTCTTGAATAGAACAGCAATGGCTTGTGTTGTAAGATCGAGAATTGACAAGTGGGACCTCATGAAACTGCAAAGCTTCTGCAAGGAAAAGACACCATCAATAAGACAAAAAAACCACCAACAGATTGGGAAAGGATCTTTACCTATCCTAAATCAGATAAGGGACTAATATCCAATATATATAAAGAACTCAAAAAGGTGGACTCCAGAAAGTCAAATAACCCCATTAAAAAATGGGGCTCAGAACTGAACAAAGAATTCTCACCTGAAGAATACCGAATGGCAGAGAAGCACCTGAAAGAATGTTCAACATCCTTAATCATCAGGGAAATGCAAATCAAAACAACCCTGAGATTCTACCTCATACCAGTCAGAATGGCTAAGATCAAAAATTCAGGTGACAGCAGATGCTGGCGAGGATGTGGAGAAAGAGGAACACTCCTCCATTGTTGGTGGGATTGCAAGCTTGTACAACCACTCTGGAAATCAGTCTGGCGGTTCCTCAGAAAATTGGACATAGTACTACCGGAGGATCCAGCAATACCTCTCCTGGGCATATATCCAGAAGATTTCCCAACCGGTAAGAAGGACACATGCTCCACTATGTTCATAGCAGCCCTATTTATAATAGCCAGAATCTGGAAAGAACCCAGATGTCCCTCAACATCGGAATGGATACAGAAATTATGGTACATTTACACAATGGAGTACTACTCAGCTATTAAAAAGAATGAATTTATGAAATTCCTAGCCAAATGGATGGACCTGGAGTGCATCATCTTGGGTGAGGTAACACAATCACAAAGGAACTCACACAATATGTATTCACTGATAAGTGGATATTAGCCCAAAACTTAGGATACCCAAGATATAAGATACAATTTGCTAAACGCATGAAACTCAAGAAGAATGAAGACCAAAATGTGGACACTGTGCCCCTTCTTAGAATTGGGAACAAAACACCCATGGAAGGAGTTACAGAGACAAAGTTTGGAGCTGTGATGAAAGGATGGACCATCAAGAGACTGCCGTATCCAGGGATCCATCCCATAATCAGCTTCTAAACGCGGACACCATTGCATACACTAGCAAGATTTTGCTGAAAGGACCCAAATATAGCTGTCTCTTGTGAGACTATGCAAGGGCCTAGCAAACACAGGAGTGGATGCTCACAGTCAGCTATTGGATGTATCACAGGGCTCCCAATGGAGAAGCTAGAGAAAGTACCCAAGGAGCTAAAGGGATCTGCAACCCTATAGTTGGAACAACATGATGAACTAACCAGTACCCCAGAGCTCTTGTCTCTAGCTGCATATGTATCGAAAGATGGCCTAGTCGGCCATCAATGGAAAGAGAGGCCCATTGGACTTGCAAACTTTATATGCCCCAATATAGGGGAATGCCAGGGCCAAAAGAATGGGAATGGGTGGGTAGGGAAGTGGGGGGCGCTATGTGGGACTTTTGGGATAGCATTGGAAATGTAATTGAGGAAAATATGTAATAAAAAATATTAAAAATTTAAAAAAAAAATAGCTGTTTCAGGTGAGATGAATAGGGTTTAAAATAATGAAACAGGCGGTTGTCCACAGTCAAGCACTGCATCAAGCTAGTGGAATAGAGTTTAAGATAATAAAATAAAATAAAATAAAATAAAATAAAATAAAATAAAATAGATGAAAATGGATTTTGAAACTCTCCCAGAGACAGAGAGAAATTGGGGGGTGCCATGCTTTATTCTATTTGGTTCTACAGCTGACGTTCTCTGCCTCTTTGTGCTGTCTAATGTCTAGTGCACTGGCCGGTTTACATGTGAAAGACCCACAACCTGAGGACTCCCCCAAGTTCTGACTCAGGAGAGGCAGACACCCCAAATCACACAAGAAACGGTCTTGCTGCAACTGCAAGAGGATTTTTATTCAAGAGCACTCTAGGGCCCATGGTCATACACCACACAGGGGTAGAAGACCATGGCGCCCCGAGTAGCTGAGTAAGGGGGTATTTAAAGGAAGAAACCACAACTCATGGAGGTGGGGAGGGCGTTGTTGGAAAATACCAAAAATACCAGTTAAGAGTCACAAGGAAGTACAAAGTCACAAGTGTCAGGTTATCTCTCAAGACAGTTTCTAAGAGCCCCTAAAGATAGCACATTTGCATTGCAGGTTCCAGCAATGGTCAGGGTGGGTCAGGGTGACTTTCTTTGAATGAACACTCTTTGAACCCAGGAAGCCGGTGGGTGGAGGAAAGAATGTCGCTATCAGTTTTATGACTAGCACCTGGAGCACTAAGCCACAAAAGCCACACTCCCAAGCCTGGGCCCAAAAGCCTCGAATTTTGTTTTTACTTTGCTATACTTTTTAAATACTTCTTCACATGTCGATTTATGTGTGTTTTGTTTCGTTGTCTGAATGACTGAATGTTCTGTGTTTCATGTTGGAAAATAAAAATGGCTAAGACTTTATCTGCTGGTTCAGCCAAGCCCGAGAGTGGCCATAATTTAGCCAGGGATCAGGCACAGCAGGGGAGCCACTGCTGGAAAAAGCTGCTTTCAAAGAAAGGGAGTCTGCAGCTTCTTAGTTTTGGGGCACAAAAGCTGAGAGTTGTTTTTTTCCTAGAAAATTCTCTTCAATCTTGATTATTGTGTTTAGCAAATGACAAAGTGCTTTTTTAATCTTATAATTATAGCTATAAAAAGTAAAATTCTTTGATTGGTCTAAATTTATAGGATTCCTGTAGCCAGTTAAATTAGCTTTTACTGGTCTTAAAGATATAATATGCTCTGCGTGTCTTCATCATAGAATATTAGCTTATAAGTTATTGGGTATGATTTAAAAGGTGTAAGACAGCTTTGAATTGGTGACTCAGGTTTGGAGTCTTTTAAACACGTGGCATAAAGCAGACCAAAACAAACAAACAAACAAACAAACAAACAAACAAAAACAAAACAAACCAAAACCAAAACCAAAACCAAAACCAAAACCAAAACCAAAACCAAAACCAAAACCAAAACCAAAACCAAAACCAAAACCAAAACCAAAACCAAAACCAAAACCAAAAAAAACTAGGCCTCTAAGGGATACTTCTAGTTGAGATAATATTTAATTCGATTCTTATCCTAAAGGGTAGACTTAGAGATAAGATTTAAAACGATGTCTCTTTAATGAAGCATTAATATTTGCACTGTCATGCATTCATAGGTATAAATTGGCAGCCAAACTTCGTAACATGATAGTAATGCTTCTAATATTGATTTTAATGATGATAAATTGTTTTAAAATTGGGTTTTGCTTTCCCAAGTTTGTAGATATCATCCTTTCATTGCAAAAGAAACTTGAAAATTATGGTTAAAACTGCCAGTGTTCCATTGACTGCAGCTTGCAGTTTGATCGCAAATTTAAGATTTTCTACTCACCCATATATTGTTAATTATGATTATTACAAGAGTAATCATCTTATGAGAGCACTAATACAGCTCTCTGTGGCCATACAGCCAGACAAAGCTCAGAGTAGCCTCACAGAGGCTTGTGTGATTTTCTTTTGTCTTGCAAATGGTGCCTAAGGAAGCTCTTGAAACTTACCTCTCCCTGCCTCCATGGGAATTTTCTTTTAGCTAAAAGAACACTGTTGCAGATCTATCCAGATGTTGTTCTAAATAAAGTTCAAATTCAAAGTTTATAAAAGGTCAATCAGGCTGTAGAACTTATAAAGGCATTATTATCTGGCTTGCCTACTTCATGTAAAGTTATTATAGATTTAAAAGTTTGTTTTTTCCTTTGCATTCTGACAATTGTAAAGTGTTTTCTCTTCTAGTGAACTGATGATCACTCGAAAAATTTGCCTCTAGGTATGACTAATATAGCTTTATATTATGTAAGAAAAAATTTTACTGTCTCTGCTTCTATACAAGAAGCTAACAGTTTGAATCTTTCAGTGTATATTGTTTCCTAAGTGGAAAGTATTTTATTAGCTAATGCCTCTCAAGGGAAGTTCACTTCAAATCTTTGCTCTCACACAATGAGCTTTAAAGTTCTGGGAAGTAGTTGTTGCTCCAGAAAATATTCAGAGACTATATCTTTATAATATTTAGGTTTTTATTTATACTAGAAAATTGTGGTACAGAAAATCTAAGAGGAAGAAATTGATTTGCTTCAAAATTTTATTTTCAAAACCTGCCAGGAGATGTTAATTGACTAAGACCTCACCTTAAACTCACCACAGGAGAACTTAAGCCCTTGTTAGATGCTATCTAGTGAGATTCATATTAACTGGTGAGAAACAAAAAGGCTTTACAGAAAGTAGAAAAAACTTCTGTGATCAATTATTATTAATTATGATCTATGGTAATCAAATATTAGCTGCTTATTTTAGTTAGGGTTATTAAATGTGCCCACAGCGATTCTCTGACAAGAGAAAACGTTATTGTAAAGTCATCTTTCTTCACCTCCCGGCCAATTGTTGGCCTACGCGGAAAGCTGATCCGCCAGCTGCTGGCTGCTGCAAGGCAGGGCCGTGGGGGTGCAGCTGCAGCACGGCTTTCCCTGAGTGGTGAAGGCGCTGTAGGGTGCCAGAAAATGGGCACCTTTGTAGTGGACTCAGCGGCGGGCGCACGCTGTGGCCCCCATGGCATCCGCCTGTCCCCACTGGGGGTGGCCATATTTTTTCTGCTGGGGCTCTGGGTGCTCCACTACCGCCTGGGCTTCCTGGCCAGCTGCTTCGGCCTCTTTGGCCAGGCCAAGGTGTCGTTCACCTCAAAGCAAAGTTTTGACATCCTATTACAGCTGCTGTGGTGCTAATAAAGAATTGTAAGATAAATTCATATACTTTAGAAAACCTAAAACAAAAAATTGTGACTTAAGAACCTGACAAAGTGTCTGTTCCTTGTTCCAAACAGCAATTAATTTGGTTATTATAGAATATTGATATTTGGCCTATTGCATACTATCATTTTAAATAAAATTGATAGTTACTATACAAAAGATAAGTTTAAAATTGTTTTTATGCATGCTTTTGTACCTTCTATAAATTCATGCATGCATCCCATTTACTGTGTTTAAAAACAGCCCTTCTATGGGAGAAAAGTATATGTGAATTGGATCACACACTTATTCTTTTTCAGTTTCCTCCTGCTTCAGCTAATTAAATTGTGTGCTGTAGATAGTGTTTTAAAATGTTGAATAATCAAGCTTTAATTTGTATATTTATCAATATATATCTCAGAGCTTATAATTGCTTAAAATTGTTCATCCCCCAGATACTTAAATTCTCAAATTGGCAATGGTTTATGCATATACAACTCATAAGAAAAAATGCTGTCCTTTTTAGAAGACTGTTTTTGGACATTTAAAATTTTGTTCTAGATTGCTTGTACAAGACCCCTTAAGGCAATGTCATGCTAGATTTATATCTTAGGCAGATTACAGACCTTACATAAGAGTAATCTCGTTCTTTATATAATCAAAACAGCAATGGCTTAAGATAATATTTTGGTATTTTTAGAGAATGTGCATGTCAAATTGAAAAAAAAATTGTTCTTGGTGTCCTCAGATTCTACCTGTTTCCACCATAATGGTGTTACTTCTTGAGGACTTATACTTAATTGCTGCAAAAGAATGCTCTTATTTCTGATTAATAAATAAATAAATTATTCACATGTGACTATTAATAACTTCTCAAGCCTTCTAGTTACAACCGTGAAAGACCCACAACGTGAGGACTCACCCACATTCTGACTCAGGAGAGGCGACACCCCAAATCACACAAGAAACGGTCTTGCTGCAACTTGCAAGAGGATTTTTATTCGAGAGCGTTCTCGGGCCCATGGTCATACACCACGCAGGGGTAGAGGACCATGGCGCCCCGAGTAGCTGAGTAAGGGGGTATTTAAAGGAAGAAACCACAACTCAAGGAAGTGGGGAGGGGTTGTTGGAAAAATACCAAAGATACCAGTTAAGAGTCATAAGGAAGTGTAAAGTCACAAGAGTCACAGAGAATACCTGGTAATTGTTTTGGTTAACTCTCAGTTTCTAAGAGCCCCTAACAATAGCACATTTGCATGGCAGTTTCCGGGTTGGTCAGGGTGACTTTCTTTGAATGAACACTCTTTGAACTCAGGAAGCAGGTAGGTGGAGGAAGGAATGTCGCTATCAAGGTATGATTAGCATACCTTGGAGCAATGAGTCACAAAGGTTACATTCCCAAGCCTCGACCTAAAGGCCTAGAATTTTGTTACTTCTTCATTCCCCCCCCTTTTTTTTTTTTGTTAATAGTTCTAATCTTAGAACTAGACACTATCTTTTCTCTGACATATTTGATCCTTTAGGGCATAGTACTGTTGTCTCAAAACTAAAAGCCGCACTGCACTAATTCTTGTTCTAATAAAGGTGACTTGTCTATTTAACACACATGCACCTATAATTAAAAGCAGAAGCAAAATCAAAAGGGGTATCATAAAGGTAGAAAGTAGGGTGGTCAAGAGTACAAGATAAGGGCCTTTCCACCGGAGTCTCAAGGTTTTCTGTGCAGAGACGTCTAATGTAGCAGGTCTTCTTCTCTTGAGTAGGCCTTCTGGAGCTGCTTTTTTGCTCGCTGTCTCACTCACTGGAGCACCTTGAGCCTAGAGAACAAAGGCTGGGATAGCAGCATGTCAGCACTATGTACAGAGGCTATTTTTACCAGTGGAGGGGGCCCCCTGTAGAGTAATTCATAAGGGGGTCAGTCTAAACTGTCCAGGGGTGTTTCTAACCCTGAAGAGCAAAGGGTAGGAGAGCTATCCAATCATTAGCGCCAGTCTCTGTTGTCAATTTGGTAAGGGTCTCTTAATGGTTCTATTTATTTTCTCTACCTGTCCTGAGCTTTGGGCCTGTATGCACAATGTAACTTCTAACCGATCTCTAATATCTTGGCCAGTCCCTGATTTACCTGGGCAACAAAGGCAGGTCCATTACCTTGGGAAGATTTCTTTTAGGATCTTCAGTCCTGGTAGGAAAAGCTTCTATCCATCTTGAAACGGTGTCTATAAACACTAACAAGTACTTGTTGCAATATCTAGCTGGCTTAATTTCTGTAAATTCTACCTCGTCATAGCACAGGCCTTGCAGCTTTTGACTATTTCTTCTGCCAAGTCAGAGAGTCCTGTAACATAGTAGTCGAAGGACCTAACCACACCTTTGAATTTCTTGGCCCCCAGGTGGGTCAAATACTGTCCAAACTTGATAGTGCTCAGGGGTGTATCTAAAGCTGGTCTCTCTGATGTCATAATAATCTTTAGGCTCCTTGACTGCCAGGATCATTGCTCCTTGAGTCACCTGTTTGGCAGTTAGATCTGCTATCTGATTTTCTTTAGCCACAGCATCTTAGGTCTTTTTCTGCAGATGTCAACAGCCCTCTTTGTCTGTATATTGCTCTGTCCACCACCATACTGCTGTCCCCGCCTTCTGCTTACCTTTAACCTTGAGGCTGCTGTCATCAGTGTACCAGCTCGAACCCTCAGGCCAAGGCTGATCTGATCCTTCAGATCATTTCAGCGCAGTGGTGAGTAGGTGCAGTCTCACACAGTGGGACAGCAGGTGGAATGAAGCGAAGTTCAACAAAAAGTTCTGATGTGTCACAGGAGCATTGGTAGTCATCCATCAGTCAGGGGGCTTTCAGATAATGCTTTCAAGAGCGTGGGATGCCATTACAGCCAGTTGCTGTCCCAGAGTGAGCTTATCAGCATCCTTGACAAGCAGATTATGGCAGTAATAGCTTACAGGCAAGAAAACCACCCGCTGGCAACAGGGTGTAACTTCTTGGTTAGGTAAGCCACTGGCCTTTTTCAAAGTCCCAAAGTCTGAGCAAGAACTCCTCTGGCGACCCCTGATCTCTCTTCCACATAAAGAGTGAAAGGCTTGGTTAGGTCAGGCAAAGGCTGGCCATCAAGAGGGCCTTTTTAATTTTTTAAAGGCTTTCTGGCAATCCGGGATCCACAAAACACCTCCCCTTTCTTGGTTAGGGGGTACAACAGGGCAGCTAAGGTCGCCAACCCAGGTGTCTAGAGTCTGTAGAAGCCAGCAGTACCCAAGAATTTTCTTACTTGCCTTGGTGTAGTTAGCCACTACTTCCCGTCTCGAAGGGTGTCTCTCAAATAAGTAACTTCAGTTTGACACAGCTGAGCCTTTTTAGCTGAGGCTCGGTCTTCAGTTGCCCAGGTTTCCTGTCTAGATCCTGTCTTTTTCTTTCTCTCCTATCACTGTGGCCAAGATTCTAGTCAAATTTTTTCTTGTCTATGATCCCTCCTGTTTTCTCTTTCTTCTGCCTCCCGCCTCTCTCTCTCTCACACACACACTTTCTCTGCCTCTTTCACTAGACTGCCTAACTGTCTCCCTCTTTTCTCTGAAGCTTCTTTCTGATATCGGGGGCCAACTGCCTTATGAAGGCCAGCCAGGCCACTGAGGCCTTCTGGGCTTCCGAGGTAAGATTAAAGGGAGTGAACTGCCTGAAGGCTTCCATAAGTCTTTCAAGGAACATTGAGGGAGGTTCAATCGGCCCCTGCATTACCTCTTACCTTAGCCAAATTAGTGGGCCCATCTTGAGGCACCTTGGAGACCAGAGCCTGGCGTTAGATTTTCAAGCTCTCCTTACCTTCAGCCATGCCGCAGTCGCAACTGGGGCGAGTCAAAAGGAATCCCATGTCGATCTCATTTTGTAGCTGTGTAGACCTCCGTTGGCTTCCGGGCCATTTTTCTAGCTTCTAACAGAATTCTCTCTCGCTCTTCGGTTGTTAAGAGCATCTGCAACAGCTGTTGATAATCATCTCAAGTAGGCTGATGAGAAAACATAAGGAACTCTACCAACCCTGTGAGGCGTTGGGGATCCTGAGAAAGGGGGTGGTTAGTTTTTCAGTTATAAATACCAACAGAGGAAAATGACCAGTACTGAAGGGTTTAAAGTTTGGGCGGGTCCACCAGAGTCCACCCGGACTCTGTGCTCTGCTGTTCCATGTACCACAGCGGTCCGCCTCTCGACAACCCGAGGGGTTTAGGGTTCCCTCGGCAGCTGGGGTTGAGGCTGTGGATAAGGGGAAGGTTGTGGACTAGGCCACTCAGGAGGCTTCATACAACCACAATTTTGAGAAGCAAAACCAAATTTTAACAGTGAAAACAATCTAGTTTTTCTTTAAAAATGAACTTCAAAAACATTACTTGCTACAAATTTTGGCTGCCTGTTCCTGCACACAAACACAAGAAGGTGTAGTCGCCAATATTTCAAAAAGACACTACCCTAAATCTTATCTTTTATAAATCGGATTTCTAGGATAAGAATTACATAGAATATTACTCAATTTAGGCGTATCTTTAGAGACCTGTTCCCATGGATTGTCTCATGCTGCATGTTGTTGTTCTAAATTACTCTAACCCAGAGTTACCAGTTTAAGTCAACTTTTTGTTACCAGTGTTACAAATTTTTAATCATAACTAATAACTTATGAGCCACTAATCTATAACCAAGACATATAAAAACATATTTATACTTTTGAAACTATTTAGAAACAAAAATGAAATGGCCGCATACATTTGTTCATTTAAACCAAACAAAATTCTTAATTTTTCTAGCTGTAATTTCAAGAGAGGAGCACCTTGTCACCTGATGAATCCAATAATCACAAGCACAGAGATTTTTGTAGGAAAAACAGCCATTTGTTCCCTTACCATAGAACTTAAGAACTTGAGAAGCTGGTGGTCCCTATAAGAGCAGCGTTTATAATCAGCTCCTAGCAGGGCTTCTCTAGCCACACTAGATTCCTAACTACAGGTGCAGGGCTCCAAAGACCAATTAAAACTGTTTATTTTATTTTATTTTTTTTACCAAATTATCCCCAGATAGTCGGAGAGTACTGCTTTTCTCAAAACCCATTCTCTCACATCTCAGGTGTAAACTATCTCTAGTCAGGGTATAAAGCACCTATGAGAATTACCTTTGCTTTTCTAGATTTTCACATAGCTCTAAACACATACACAAAAACACATAAAACAGAAACCAACAGATCCAGACACATTCGACCCTTTCTTGTCCTCTACAAGTAGGCAAGAGAATTAGACGATTTTGGAGGGGGAAGCTTCCGCTTCAACAGAACTCGGTCCCTCTGACCGATCCGGAGACGGCCAGGCGTCCCTGGCTCTCCTTACCTCCCAGGGCGTCCCCCAGGGCCACAGCCTGTGGTCCTCCTAGCACGTCTGCCGACCACAGTCCTCCGGTCCTTACGGCCCAAAAGGACAGCTGCAAATACCGACCGCGCGCGCATTTCAGACCCCATCACCCCATCGTCTACAAACACCAGCATCCATTTCTACCTAGACGACCAAAACCAGAGAAGCACACTTGTTCCTCACTCTGCCAGGTGTAAAACCAAGGCACGAGGTGGGACTCGAACCCACGATCTCGCAACCCGAAAACCAAGACACAAATTTCACTCTGCTAGGTGTAAAACCAAGGCACGAGGTGGGACTCGAACCCACGATCTCGCAACCCGAAAACCAAGACACAAATTTAATAAACTCAGATGGATCCGAACTCAGACTTCGCCATGCTTCAGAAACATAGGACAAGACACAAACAACCCAACACAACAAGCACATGTTCCAATGTTCGTTTCAGAAAACAGACACTCAAAACAGAGACACCGGCCGGCACACACACAAGAGGGGATCCCCATACCTCCAAGTCGGTTCTCGGGTGTGAGGGGTGGTCGCGTTTCCCGGCCAACGCACCAAATGAAAGACCCACAACGTGAGGACTCCCCCACATTCTGACTCAGGAGAGGCGACACCCCAAATCACACAAGAAACGGTCTTGCTGCAACTTGCAAGAGGATTTTTATTCGAGAGCGTTCTCGGGCCCATGGTCATACACCACGCAGGGGTAGAGGACCATGGCGCCCCGAGTAGCTGAGTAAGGGGGTATTTAAAGGAAGAAACCACAACTCAAGGAAGTGGGGAGGGGTTGTTGGAAAAATACCAAAGATACCAGTTAAGAGTCATAAGGAAGTGTAAAGTCACAAGAGTCACAGAGAATACCTGGTAATTGTTTTGGTTAACTCTCAGTTTCTAAGAGCCCCTAACAATAGCACATTTGCATGGCAGTTTCCGGGTTGGTCAGGGTGACTTTCTTTGAATGAACACTCTTTGAACTCAGGAAGCAGGTAGGTGGAGGAAGGAATGTCGCTATCAAGGTATGATTAGCATACCTTGGAGCAATGAGTCACAAAGGTTACATTCCCAAGCCTCGACCTAAAGGCCTAGAATTTTGTTACTTCTTCACCGCTCATCAAGAGAAACAACTGAAAGTGTAATTAGTCACTGCCCATGTTAAAACTAACTATAACAGTCAAGTATTTGAGATGTTTTGTCAACAATCTAATAATTCTCAAAGACAAGGTATTAAACTATAGCTTCTGAAAAACAAAGAAGGGGAGGAATTATATCCTTGCGCACATTACTTAAATCATATTTTTATTTTAAGAATTTTGAAATTTGGATGCCAAAGAACTTAATAAATGCCTTATAGAATCTTAAAACTAGACATAATCATGTCTAGGTGAGATGAAATGAATATACTTATTGGCATATGGCTTGATCCTGAACAGCTACCCTATTGAGGAAAGGGGAAAGCTTAGGTTCTCTCCACAGAATGCTGCAGAAGCTTGACAACTGTCAGAAGGATTCGTGTGACAAGCTGACCTGTGAGTTTGCTGAGTGTCCTAACTGTGGTGACAAGAAAGCTGAATTGGGTATAAGTTTTTGACCCACCTTTGCTTGCCTTTGTCCCAGATTGTTGCAAAGGTGCCTTGCTTCAAGCTTTTTAACCTTATGGGACATAGAACGTGAGAGACTGTGGAATCTGACTTAGAAGGATTATTTATAAGAAAGAGTTATAATGATTCCTTTCTTTCCTTCAATGTGACCAGTTATTCTAACTCAATCTTGGACTGGTCTAGTAATAATTCCAATATTAGAGATTCCTATTGAAGATAGCTAAAAATCTTAATTACCTAGCAAATTTAACTTGGAGATTATTCTATTACATGAGAAACAGCCTTTCTGTTAATTCTCAAAGCCAGCTCCCCCACACCAGGAGGTCAGAGTCTGAGCTTGATAGTTGCTAATTTGCAACTGAATAAAGTACCTGGGCTTCCACAAAGAAGATTTTATCCTGTTGCTTTTCACTGTCTCGACTTTGTTTTTCAAGCAAGTCAGTCAATGCCTCATAGTGTGATTTCAGCAATCATGCAGCCTCACCTCCAGCAAGCGCGGGTGGCAGAAATTAATCAATATGAAGAAGCATATTCAGTGTATATTGTAGCTTTGGTCTGATTTGGGAATAAGGTGTGCTTTGAGGGCCAGACAGTCAATGATGGGCAACCAGATTTCGGAGCCATATCACTCTAAGACAGAGGTATATGACAAGAGGCCGTGGTTTGTTAATAGTACACCACAGAGCCATATTTGTGCAAAATAAACACAAACAAGCTGCATATATTCTCCTTGATGGATAAGAATGGCTGGGGAAAATCTGAGATCCTAAAACAGGCACAGCCAGCAGCCACCATAACTCCCAGGCAGGACTATGGAACATAAATAAATCTTATGTCTCTGTCTAGCTATTTTTATTATATAATCAGGGAGGAATTGTAGCCTCCCCAGCCTGAAGCAGGCTGGTACAAACCTTGTCACCACTGAGGTGGGGCCACCTGTGGTGCAGCTTTCCAACTTGACTGGCTCCTTTTTGAAGTGACAACTGCCCTGCTCTTCTGCTACCTGCCTAGAGGCTGAACCTGTCTTCCTGAGACATTCTTAATAAGCAACCAGCCTGGCGACCAAATGCTGACAGAATGGCTCCAGGTACCAAGAGTGGACTGGTGGGGTGGGGTGGGGTGGGGTGGGCCTTCCCCATAATAAGCACAGTCTCTTAGTAAACTTGTGGGCCTTGAACAGAAAATGTGTTTTGGTCTCCATTAATTTCTCTCGAAGTCTAAGTCTCTTTCAGCCCCAGCCTGCCTCCCAGGTGTACCCGGTTCACATAGGCTGTGGGCCAGCATACAACAAATGCCCAGGACCAGATGGGTTTAGTGTAGAGTTCTATCAAACTTTCAAAGAAGACAATTACCAATACTCCTCATACTATTCCACAAAATAGATAAAGAAGGTACTCTACCCAATTCATTCTATGAAGCCACAGTTACTCTGATACCTAAACCACAGAAAGACCCAACCAAAAAAAAAAAAAAAAAAAAGAAGAGAATTTCATACCAATTTTCCTTGTGAATATAGATGCAAAACTACTCAATAAAATCTCACAAACCGAATTCAAGAATCCATTAAAAGGACCATCCATCATGATAAAATAGGCTTCATTCCAGGGTTGCAGGGATGGTTCAATATACAGAAAGATTCCATCAATGTAATCCACTATATAAACAAACTGAAAGAAAAAAAAATGATCATCTCAGTAGATGCTGAGAAATCATTTGACAAAATCCAACACCTGTTCATGGTAAAAGGCTTGGGAAGTTCAGGAATTCAAGACCCATACATAAACATAGTAAAAGCTATATACAGCAAACCAGTAGCCAACATCAAAATAAATGGATAGAAACTTGAAGCAATCTCAATAAAATCAGGAACTAGGTAAGACTGCCCACTCTTTCCCTACCTATTCAATATAGTACTTGATGTCCTAGTCAGACCAATTAGACAACGAAAGGAGATCCAAGAGATACAAATGAGAAAGGAAGAAGTCAAAGTATCATTATTTGCAGATGATATGATAGTATACTTAAGTGACCCTCAAAATTTGACCAGAAAACTCCTAAACCTGCTAAACAAGTTCAGTAAAGTGGCCGTATATAAAACTAATTCAAACAAATCAGTGACCTTCCTCTACAGAAAGGATGAATAGGCTGAGAAAGAGATTAGGGAAACAACACCCTTTACAATAGTCACAAATAATACAAAATATCTTGGCATGAATCTAACAAAGCAAGTGAAAGACATGTATAACAAGAACTTCAAGTCTCTGAAGAAAGAAATCGAAGAAGATCTCAGAAAATAGAAAGACCTTCCATGCTCATGGATTGACAGGATTAATATAGTAAAAATGGCAATCTTTCCCAAAGCTATCTTCCTATTCAATGCAATCCCCATCAAAATTTCAACTCAATTCTTCATAGATTTAGAAAGAGCAATTTCCAAATTCATCAGGAATAACATAAAACCCAGAATAGAAAAACTATTCCCAACAATAAAAGAACTTCTGGGGGAATCATTATCTCTGACCTCAAGATATACTAAAGAAAAATTGTGATAAAAACTGCATGGTATTGGTACAGTGGCAGACAGGTACAATGGAATTGAATTGAAGATCTAGAAACAAACCACCACACCTCTTGTCCCTTGATCTTTGACAAAGGAGCTTCTTTCCATCCAGTGGAAAGAAGACAACATTTTCAAAAAATAGTGCTGGCTCAACTGGCAGATAGCATATAGAAAAAGGAAAACTGACCCATTCTTATCTCCTTGTACAAAGCTCAATTCCCAGCGGATCAAGGACCTTCACATGAAATCAGATACACTGAAACTTATTGAAGAGAAAGTAGGGAAGAGCCTTGAACATATGGGCACAGGGGGAATATTTCTGAACAGAACACCAATGCTTGTGATATAAGATCAAGAATCCCCAATGAAGGACCTGAAGGGATATGTAACCCCATATGAGGAACAACAATATGAACTAGCCAGTATCCCCAGAGCTCCCATGGACTAAAACACCAACCTAAGAGAACACATTTTGGGACTCATAGCTCCAGCTGCATATGCAGCAGAGGATAAGAAGAGAGGCCCTTTGTCCTATGAAGGCTGTATGCTCTATGGTAGAGGAATGCCAGAGCTAAGAAGAGGGAGTTGGTGGGTTGGTGAGCAGAGGAGGGGGGAGGGGGTTGGGAAGGGTGTTTTTTGGAGGGGAAACCAGGAAAGGGGATAACATTTGATATGTAAATAAAGAAAATATCCATTAAAAAAAAAAAAGAAAAAAGAATCTGGAAAGCAGAGTGCCATGACACTTTTCCCTTTCTCTGATCATATTTTCTATACTTCCTCTTCAGTGATATTCTCTAGGACTCAGTGAGGATATTGACGTAGATGTCCAGTTTAATACTGAGTGCTCATCAATTCATTACCTTAACAATTGTGAGTGTTTACAGTGCTCATCTTTCACAGAACACAGGAGTGTCTCTTCCCCAGGCTAAGTGGGGCACCAGTCTATGAACACAAATATTTAGGCAGCCATTTGACAACTATGCCAGTAAATTTCCCCTCTTGTGTCCTTCTGTTCTCCAGTCAAAAGTTTTTGGTCAGAAAGCAAGTTGACTCTTTTGTTTCTTGTAGTATTAACTTTCTGTAAGTGTGGCCCTAATCCCAGCTTCCTCATCAGGTATGGGAGAGGGTTTGGGTTTATTTTCTATAATAGTAAGTGCAAAGAGGCATGGAAAGAGTCACCTTTACAGCTTTTAAAACAGGTTGAAATGCTTATTGTCGAGATCTCTGCAGCAAGTATTCTCCCTTTCCCCTTATTTTAGTTTTTGCTAGTCCTTCACAGATGGCACAGAATGCGTGAGAGCTCAAGCTGCAGACAACAGCATTTTTTTTTCCTAATCAGCAAAACAACATTCTTTCCTTAGAGAGAGAATTAACTTTTGAAGTCTTATAGAAGCTACTTATCTCTTAAAGAGACAGTTGTCAAAATACGTATCTAAATTTACTTAATATTTTGTTTTCATTCTGCCATTCTAGATGCAACAGATAAGTTAATTAAAAGCCCCAATATTCTACAATTGTTTACTGAACAACTATCATGTGCATAGATTTTGATAATGTGTGTGTGTGTGTGCATGTGTGTGTGTGCAGCTGTGTCTGTGTGAGATAAGATTGTGAAGTGAGTGAATGAGTGAAGGATGGAGGGAGGGGGACACACATGCACACACACACACACACACACACCCACACACACACACACACACACACACACAGATACTTTATGTACAAAAAGAGAACTTTTCTCCGAATCATAAATAATTTACTATGAGATACAAAATACAATACTACCAATCTTAAACATATGGTGTAACAAAGCTAAAAGTACATAAAATTAATTGCAGACTACAAAAGCATGAATAATTTCTTGTGGAACAGAAGAGATGAAGCTCCCTTGGAACTACCTACATATTGTATTGATGCTATTCTTCAAGGAAGAAAGGGTGATGTTTTATACTTTTCAGGATAGCATTTAAACTTATTGGAGCAGAGGTGGATATTTGCCATGGCAAGTTATTTAATGACTTGAAAAATATCATATGCTGTTACTTTACATTGAAAGTAATTGTGTTTATCTATTGATTTCTTATTAAGATAATAAGGTGTTCAAAAATGTTTAAATACAACAGCACAGAACTAAATATGTACTCATTGAAAGGACAATCTATATTACTCATAAGCACATTTCTAATTGAAAAGAATTCTACGAAAAGCAAGTAGTGAAGAGACCTGTGCACTGTGGGATGCCCCCTTCTCTACCCCAAATTAAGCACAGAACACCAATTCCTAGCACAAAGAAATCCTGTATTAAGCATCACAAAGAGACAAGTTAGCTTAGGCTTAGTGGAGAGACTCAAGTAGTGTACAAAGTAAGAAATGTTAATCCTTAGAAACAGCACCAGATACTGTTTCAGATTCATCTTCTTTAAAGTCCATGTGGTCAAATGATCTAAAGCCAGTATTTGATTTTCCATGATAGGTATCAGGAAAGGCACATCAATTCGGGCTTGTTTTAAGGATGTGTTTTATGAGGAAAGTAAGATATTTAGTCTACACACCAAATTATTTTGTTACTTAATAGGCATTTAAATATGTGAGTTTCATGTTGGTCAACTACTCCTTAGCATGGGGCCTTCCCTGGAGTGTGATTGATATAGCCAGTAACACTCCATTAGAGTAAACTGATTTTCCTTTTGCCAGTACATATCAATTGAAAGTAGCTTCCCTTGGTTAGAGTGGGACTTTGTGTCTGTTTCTCATTCTCAGTGCTTGAACCCCTTTTGGCTTGAACCCATGCAAGCCTATGTGTACTGCCATAGGCTCCGTGAATTCACATGTACTGTTGCATCTGGTGTGCTCTGTTACCTCTGGCTCTTACACTCTTTCCACATCCTCTGATCACCATAAGCCACAATAGGAGGGGCCTGACAAAGACATCGAATGTAAAAATAAGTGCTTCAAAATTTCTCAATAAATCACAAATTAGTATGTGGTGCCATGACTACAACAAATATTAGAATAAAATATATAAATAACTTCATTGTAGAAAATGTACTTCAAATGCATAAAGACAAACATTTTATGAAAAAGGGCAGCTGATGAAACAATGACATTAAAAGAAAGCTAACTACTAAAATATAAAATAAAGTTAGATTAATAAAATGAATCTGGTGTTGATATAAACCAACAATACACAATTTGATCCCTGGAAACCAGGTCTATTAAAATGTAGATTCTAGTATAGCTGAGGGAATTTGAGTTTTGTCTTTCAGCCAGAAACATATAGGCTTGCTTAAGAAATGTACTAAGTATTATGTTGCTGTATATTGCTTTTATTATGTTTAGGTATGTGCCTTGAATCCCTGATCTTCCCAAGACTTTTAACATGAAGGGCTGTTGTATTGTGTCAAAGGATTTTTCTGCATCTTATGAGATGATTATGTTTTTTTTTTCTTTGAGTTTGTTTATATAGTGAATTTCATTGATGAATTTCTGTATATTGAATCATCCCCACGTCCCTGGGATGAAGCCTACTTAATCATGGTGAATGATCATTTTGATGTGTTCTTGGATTCTGTTTGCAAAAATTTATTGAGCATTTTTGCATTGATGAATATAAGGGAAATTAGTCTGATGCTCTCTCTCTCTCTCTCTCTCTCTCTCTCTCACTCTCTCTCTTTCTCTCTCTCTTTCTCTCTTGTCTTTGTGTGGTTTAGGTGTCAGGGTAACTGTGGCTTCATAGAACAAATTAGGTAGTGTTCCTTCTGTTTCTGTTTTGTGGAATAGTTAGATAAGTATTGGTATTAGGTCTTATTTGAAGGCCTGATATAATTCTGCACTAAAATAATCTGGCCTTGGGCTGGTTTTAGTTGGGAGACTTTTATGACTGCTTTTATTTCCTTAGGGATTATGCGGGTGTTTAGATTTATCTGATCCTGATTTAATGTTGATACCTGATATATGTCTAGAAATATCATCCATTTAATCTAGATTTTCCAGTTTTGTTTTTGTAGTAGGATCTGATGATATTTTGAATTTCCTCAGTTTCTGTTATGTCTCCTTTTTCATTTTTGATTTTTTTAATTTGGATACTGTCTCTGTACACTACAGTTAGTGTGGCTAAGGGTTTGCCTAAACATAATTAAAGTAATATGCAGCAAACCAATGGCCAACATCAAACTAAATGGAGAGAAACTTGAAGCAATCCCACTAAAATTAAGGACAAGACAAGGCTGCCCACTTTCTGTCTATCTTTAGATTATAGTAGTCAAAGTTATAGCCAGAACAATTAGACAACAAAAGGAAGTCAAAGAGATACAAATTGGAAAGGAAGAAGTAAAAATATCACTATTTGCAGATGATATGATAGTAAACATAAGTGACGCCCAAAATTTCCCTAGCAAACTCTGACAGTTGATAAACAACTTGAGCAAAGTGGCTGGATATAAAGTTAAATCAAACAAAATAGTAGCCTTTCTCTTCTCAAAAGTATAAAGGGCTGAGGAAGAAATTAGGGAAATGACACCCTTCACAATAGTCACAAATAATATAAAATATTTTGGTGTGACTCTAACCAAGCACCGAATTTACAGGAGCAGCAAGAAGCTATAGACCTCACACAAAGTTGGTGAATTTTTCTCTATGAGGTCACCACAAGTGAAGCTCAGCAATGCAATGTCAGGTGAAATAGTACATGTATATCCTCAGCAAAAGACTAATGAGGTGGAGCAAAGCAAACCAATGCTCAACCTCTCACTCTCTGAAGGGTCATATTCATATTCTTTTAGATATCTGTGTCCTTTCACATGTTTGCTATAGCAAAACATTCTTGTAACCTAACAGTCTCCAAAGAAACCATAAATTGCCACTTTATGCCAGTGTCTGATACAGTCTATCAAGCTAATATAAGCTTTGATTTCTGTGGTACTGGAATGAATGTTTCAGTGCCTTTGGTGCATGGAAAGTAGTGATGAAAAGATGTACTTGTTTGTTTGTTTGTTTGTTTTCAGATGATCTCCGATGGAAATCGATTTATCACCAAAGAGCACTTCATGCAGGTTACATTTCATGCTTCTTTCTTAATTTTATCTCAGATGTCTGTCCATTGCTCATACTGCTGTGTTAAAGTGCTTTGCTTTACTGTACTTGAGTCTGTTCATACTTTAGTGTTATTGTTATTTGCTTTTGGAATTGTGTGAACATATAAGAAATATTGAAGGACCAAACTCAGCATTACATAGTGACCTCTGTTTCTTTGGCTGGATTAGATTTAAAATTAATTTAGATATAATTTAAAAATAATTGCATCTACATTCATTTGGATTCTATTTACAGGAAATATTTTACCTCTTCAGGCCTAGTTCTTAGAGGTAAAGAAATATTTTATGGCCCTTAGACATTTAATCTATCCCAACAGTCTGGCGTGTTTTAACTGTAATGAGGTTGGCCAAGGTTTAGGGCAGCACTAGACTATGGGTATTGTCATAAACATCTTGAAGGCAGTTGGTCAGATCATTTAGCAGCACAACAATTGCAGGTCCACCCCTGGGCCTGTGACTTCTAAAGTCATGAGCTTTCAAACAGATATATAGTATCAGGCAATAATTCTTTCCTGTAGAACAGGCTTTATGTCCAATTCCAAAGTGATTGGTTACACCTATAACCTCCATGACATTATTGTGGCAGATCTTACTGGGAGATCAATATTGTACATTGCCAGTTGTGTGAAACTTTCCACTGATATCCCTATTTTAAAAAGTAACCTGCATAACACTTTCTGACTATAAATACTGGAGGAAATTCTCAGGTCAATTCCAATTTAATTTCTCTATATTCTATAACCAGAATGTCTGTGTCTTCAGTGACAGAGTCTTACTATGTGGTTCTGCTGGGTGATCAAGAGCAATGGCAATGGCATGTGTTGTCTAGGAGCCTCTGTGAGGCCTCTGAGCCATGTAGCAAGGGTTCCCACACTGAGGTTTTTATTTAAAAACTCATGACTTTTGGAGTAATCATTGTCCACCCCTGCAGGATGTCTGTATTCAAAATATCCTTTGTGTTTTGAATTCATATATTCCAATTAGCTCATAAATGATTAGGTTTCTACTGTGTTTAATCATACATACTTTGCTTCACTTATATCCCACCCCTTCCTCTTGCCTCTACTTTCATACCTGCTTAAACCTTTAACTCCACACTGTATCTATTTAATGTGTTTTACTGTCTTCTGCATTATTTCCTTTTTTTTCTTTTTCTTTTTCTTTTTTTTTTTTTTTTTTTTTTTGGTTACGTTGGATTCTGATTTAATTATAAAAGGTTGCTTTTGAGATATTTATTTTTTATTTTTTTATTAGGTATTTATTTCATTTACATTTCCAATGCTATCCCAAAAGTCCCCCACCTGCTCCCCCACCCACTCTCCCACCCACCTACTCCCACTTATTGGCCCTGGCGTTCCCCTGTACTGAGGCAGATAAAGTTTGCACGAGCAATGGTCCACTGATGGCTGACTAGGCCATCTTCTGATACATATGCAGCTAGAGACACGAGCTCCGGGGGGTACTGGTTAGTTCATATTGTTGTTCCACCTATAGGGTTGCAGATACCTTTAGCTCCTTGGATACTTTCTCTAGCTCCTCCATTGGGGGCCCTGTGATCCATCCAATAGCTGACTGTGGGCATCCACTTCTGTGTTTGCCAGGCACTGGCTTAGCCTCACAAGAGACAGCTATATCAGGGTCCTTTCAGCAAAATCTTGCTAGTGTATGCAATGGTGTCAGCGTTTGGAGGCTGATTATGGAATGGATCCCCGGATATGGCAGTCTCTAGATGGTCCATCCTTTTGTCTCAGCTCCAAACTTTGTCTCTGTAATGCATTATTTCTTCTATTGAAGAACATTAAAGAACAAACAACAGGTTTTACTACATACATTATTTTTATTCTTCCATCTATACAAACTACAATTTCCATGCCCACTTCTACTTAATCTATTTGTCATATATATTAGAACTCTTTCCACAAGATGAGTACAGTTCATTCCTTTTCCTTGGCTGTGAGTTCTGCATCATGTGTTTTAGTTAGTATAAAGCTATTACATCTGGAAATCAGTATTTAACCCTTCAGAACCTTGGTATCTAAGAGTTCCTATATGCTCCTTTTTATGTGGTTCCATGCCTTTTCTTTCAGTGGGAAAATTACATATCTGAGCCTTTTATTTCTAGGAAGAAAGGGGGAAATAGAGGTACAGAGATTCCATATTAACCTCAGCCTAGAATAACCAATTGCCTAAGTGCCTCTTAGTGAATATAAAAATTTGGCTTAAGTCCATTCATCTTTTCAATAGTTTGCTATACAACAGAAATCATAAAACTATATACATATGTTTGAAAGATTACAGAGCATGTTTGGGAAACCTGACAGCACATGCCCAACAGCTCAGCAGTCACTGTTTGCGTTTTCTTACATGAAATAGCAGGGATATCTCCAAATCAATTGGTTACCATGCATTGGCAAGTTGAAAATGAATATGAAATTAAGTTTTCTTTTTCCTTTCCTGTAAGTGCAGGAACAATACATATACACATACATATGCATATGCTCATGCACATATACATGTCTATCTATCTATCTATCTATCTATCTATCTATCTATCTATCTTGGTGTGTGTGTGTGTGTGTGTGTTTGTGTGTGTGTGTGATTCACTCAAATGAATCACAATTTCCCTTTTTGATTTGTACCATACTTGTGATACAATATTAACTTAATTTAAATTTCTATTCCTCTGAGTGGAGTGAACCATAGTCACTATCTTCTTTATTTGGTACACAACATCACAAAATATTCTAGAATTATTGTTTAGCTATGAGGAAACTCATATCTGATATGTTATGTAATTTCCTCAATAGTACACAACTGAAAACAGCATAACTAAAATATGACTCCAAGCAGCATAGTTCAGCGTTCTCTCTGTGAATCTGTTGAGTGTCTTGCTTGTGCTTGTGAATTTATAGAGTCACCTTCATCTTGGCAATCACTGTTCTATCATCACACCTTAGTGAACAGCTGAGTTGTTGAAAGATTTACTTGAGCCAATGAATCACATACACTATGAAAAGAAGAGGATGTTCCCCACCAAAATATGTCTTCTAAGTAGTCTTAGAGTACATCTGTTTAATAGGAAACACTTCTTCAAAGATCTGATAGGTGGGAGAAGCAACAGAAAATATAGGTAAGACAGGACATAAGAGCCTCAAAGCAGGATAAAGCCTTTCTCTGGTTCCAATGCTGTCTGAATTTACCCTTCCATAGTCATGTTGACTAAAACTTGAAGGCTACTTCACAAAAAAATAATTTTCTATGAAAAAATATTCTTAAGGTTGTCAGTCATTGAGAAAATAAATTAGAACTACAATGAGGAGAAATTGGGCACACTCAGGTTACTGTGATATGAGATGTTAATTTTTCCAGTGCTGCAGCCACTGGTAAGTTGCTCTTGATCCAGTAAATAACCTTGATATATGCTCAGACAAGACATCTTAATTAAATTCTATGTGTCACATACCTCAGGAAGATATGAAAGAATGAGGGAGACTTCTTGAAAGGAAGAACTCAAGTGGAAGATAAGGTAAAAGAGATGGGCACAGGGCCTGGAAATAGCTCAAATTTATTATATAAGTGTATGAAACAATCAAACAACAAAAATTACTATACAGATACTATCATTTTAATCAGAATGGAGAAAATTATCATTGATAATGTCAATCTGTTCTCACAGGCAGAGAACAATGATGTCCTTCCTAGAGCCATGAATGAGGCTCAGTAAGATTCAGTCACTTACGGAGTTAGACATAGCAAGTAATGTACAGCCATTAAAGTTATACCCTTTGATATCCAAAGCAGTTTTTATTCGCAACAATATCATCCAAAAGACAAAACCCTTTAAATAGGAAAATGGATGAGAATTTGTTGTATAGTGGGTAGAAATGAGGCTAAGATGATCATTAATATTTCCACCCTCTAATATAAATATATTTGCTCTATTCAGTTCACTTCCTTGAGTATGGGGATGACCTGCAGGTATAATCAGTTATTAGTCCTGTAATGAGGTCATGTCATCTATCTAAGTAAGAGATATTTTCAGATAATTAATATTCTACATCATTTTTATTTTAAGTAAATTAATTTGAGATTATTTAAGGAGACCTGATTTAATTAGGTAGAAGTTCTTAAAAGTCACAAGTGGTTCTTTTTGAAGAGAGAAAATTCTCTTACTCGCTTTGAAGAAGTGAGCTCCAAGTTGGTATCATTCTTTTTCAAAGCCCACTGATGAAGAGCTGAAAGTCCTCCAGAAACTGATAGCATCCCGTGGTGAACAGAAAACTGTAGAAATAGGAGCCTTACTCCCACAGCCACAAGTAACTTAGATCAGTAAATAGTCATTGGATGAGAAAAAGTCACTAGCTTCAGAAAGCAGTGTGGTTAACATCAAATGGAAAAATTGAAAATGTTTTGTACTGAGTAAAAAATAGGACAGAATTCCTGGTTTTGCTAAGATGAGAAAAGTACAAGCTACCATGTTTTCTTATACTGTAGAAACTAATAGAAGTGCTGTTGGAAAATGTACCCGCAAAGTCTGTTGCTTAGGTTCCAGAGTAAATACAAAATTATACCATTTATCTTTATGTCATGACTACTCCCTGGGTCTAAGCCTTCATCATCTTTCTTATACCACCACAGTATGTATCCTGCTTCTTCAAGTTTTTCCTGGTCAATGCTCACGTGGGATAGACAGTTTAAAAATTCCCTAATTGCTTTTCTCAGAGACCTTCAAGAATTTCTCATTGTTTTGAAATAAAATGAAATATAAAGGGATCAATAGAGCCTGACTCATCTATATTTTAATCATACTTATTTCTTACTACTTATTGATCCAGTTCTTACATATTACTGTGTAACACCATTCATAGGGATATGGGAACAAATGTCTATTCACTCACAATAGAGAGCTGAGGATAGACCACAGTACAGATGCCAACAAAATCCAATATTGTGACACAATGACTTTTTTGTGATTGCCAACAGGAGTATGGTTGAAAGATTAATTATAGAAACTGACATAACTCAATAACAGCTCATAAAAGCTGGAAACCTGGCATGCCTTATAGGCTGCTCAACAGGTTAGAGGTGTCTCTTTTGGACAACTCAAGTAGTTTGAGTACCTTCTAAACAGCTCCTGTTGTCTGTGAACATCTCCCAGCACTCCTAACTGCTTATGTATGTTTGTATCAGGTGTATCCTACTAAATTTGGTCAATTTCAAGAGTTTCCTAAATCTATGGAGATACTGTCTTTCTGAATTTTAAAGAACTTCCCTTTAGGATGGAATACTTCATCTTTGTATACAATATATTATGTCTTTTTTTTTTTTTTTTAATTTGGTTTTTCAAGACAGGGTTTCTCTGTGTAGCCCTGGCTGTCCTGGCACTCACTTTGTAGACCAGGCTGGCCTCGAACTCAGAAATCCGCCTGCCTCTGCCTCCCGAGTGCTGGGATTAAAGGCGTGCGCCACCACGCCGGGCAATATATTATGTCTTAATTAGCTTCACTCCCAATATTTTATCTAGGGGGAATAGCTACAGAGTACTTCTTTTGGCAGCAATAATTCATTCAACTTTTTTGTGCATATTGTATTTTATGCCAAAAGAAGTTACATCTGCTGTTAAATTTGATTATTAGCACTTCTAAACATATCACACACTCATCATCTATGAATTTATTTGTTCATATATGCATTTCCAAGTATTTGCATATAGGGGCAATTAACTACCGTGCATTTCAGCAAGATGTTACATTATATGAGCATTAAGAATTATTTTGATTTTTAAAATTATTTTTATTAGATATTTTCTTCATTTACATTTCAAATGCTATCCCCAAAGTCCCCTATACATTCTCCCTGCCCTGCTCCCCTACCCACTCACTCCCACTTCTTGGCCCTGGCATTCCCCTGTACTGAGGCATATAAAGTTTGCAAGACCAAGGGGCCTTTCTTCCCATTGATGGCTGACTGGGCCATCTTCTGCTACATATGCAGCTAGAGACACAAGCTTTGGGGGTACTTATTAGTTCATATTGTTGTACCACATATAGGGTTGCAGACCCCCAAAAACAAAAAACAAAACAAAACAAAATAAGGAATTATTTTAATGATAAGATCAACAGTTAAAGACATTTGCTGCCAAAACTGTGAGTATGATCCCTGGGACAAGTGCAATAGAAAGAGCACCAACTCATACATGTCGTCAAGTCTCCACACCTGAAAGCTCCATGTGGTTCCTGGCCTGTAAATAAAATAATGTAGGGTTTTGAAATAAAAATGTTTTGAGAAAAAATATCTACAAAATGAAAACAGTAAGTATGAATCTTAATAATTATATATGATGTAAAAAAATTAAAATCTCATGAGACATAAATATTACCTTTTCTACAAAGGTTCCTTATGCCTTTTCTAAGTTCTTAGCCCCATTTCTCTATTAATAGTCATTTCTAATTTTCTAATGCCTTGAATGATTGTTTTATTTATTGGTTATTTTGTCTATCTACATTTCAAATGATGTCCTGCTTCCCATTTCCCCTCTGCAAATCCCCTATCCCATTCCCCCTCTCCCCTGTTTCTATGAGGGTGCTGCCCCACTCACCTACCCACACCTGTGTCATTGCCATGTAATATCCCACACCTTATACTGTCTCTGCCTTCCCCACCTCTCCCAGGTCCTTCCTTCCCTCTACTGCCCATGATTATTTTGTTTCTCTTTCTAAGTAGGACTGAAGCATTCATACTTTGCTCTTCCTTCTTCTTGAGCTTCATATGGTCTTTGAGTTGTATCATGGGTATTCCCAGATTTTGAGCTAATATACACTTATGAGTGAGTACATGCCATATGTGTTCATTTGTGACTGGGTTACCTTAGTCAGTATAATATTTTCTAGTTTCATCCATTTGCCTTCACATTTCATAAAGTCATTGTTTTTAATAGCTTCATTTTGTAAAGTACTTCATTTTGTTAATGTACCACATTTTCTGTAGCCATTCTATTGAGGAACATCTGGGTTGTTTTCAACATCTGGCTATTATAAACAAGGCTGCTATGAACATAATGGAGCATGTATCCTTGTTGTATGCATCAAGGCATATACCCAGAGCATCTTCTGAGTATATGCCTAGGTCCTCAGGTAGAACTATTTCCAATTTTCTGAGGAAGCACCAGACAGATTTCCAGAGTGGTTGTACCTGTTTGCAATCCCACCAGCAATGGAGGAGTATTTATCTTTCTCCACATCCTCTCCAGCATCTGTTATCACCTGAATTTTTTATCTTACCCCTTCTGACAGGTGTGAGGTGGAATCTCAGAGTTGTTTTGATTTGCATTTTCCTGGTAACTAAAGATGTTGATCATTTCTTTAGAGGCTTCTTGGCCATTCAAGATTTCTCAGTTGAGAATTCTTTGTTTAGTTATGTACCCCATTTTTAATAGGGTTATTTGGTTCTCTGAAGTCTATCTTCTTAAGTTCTTTGTATATTTTGGATATTAACCCTCTATCAGATGCAGGATTGGTAAAGATCTTTTCCCAATCTATAGGTTGACGTATTGCCCTCTTGTCAGTGTCTGTTTCCTTACAGAAGCTTTTCAGATTTGAGCTCCCATTTGTCAGTAGTTGATCTTAGAACCTGAGCCACTGCTATTCTGTTCAGGAAAATTTCCCCTGTGTTGATGTGTTTTAGGCTCCTTCCCACATTCTCTTCTATTAGATTCAGTGCATCTGTTTTTTTTTTTTTTTTTTTTTTTTTTTTTTTTTTTTTTTTTTTGTGGAGGTCCTTGATCCACTTGGACTTCAGCTTTGTACAAGGCGATAAGAATAGATCAATTTGCATTCTTCTACATGCTGACCACCAGTTAAACCAGCACCATTTGTTGAAAATGTTTTCTTTTTTCCACAGGATGGTTTTTGTTTCTTTGTCAAAGACCAGGTTACTATACGTGTGTGGGTTCATTTCTGGATCTTATATTCTATTCTATTGATCTATCTGTCTGATACTGTGCCAATTTCATGTGTTTTTTTGTTGTTGTTGTTTTGTTTTTTATCACTATTGCTCTGTAGTATAGCTTGAGATCAGTGGCTGTGATTACCCCAGAAATTCTTTTATTGTTGTGAATAATTTTCACTATCCTGGGCTTTTTGCTATTCTAGATGAATTTGTGAATTGCTCTTTCTATCTCTATGAAGACTTGAGTTGGAGTTTTGATGTGGATTGCATTGAATCTGTAAATTGCTTTTGGTAAGCTAGACATTTTTACTATGTTTAATCCTTCCAATCCATGAGCATGGGTGATTTGCCTTCAATGATTATTTTTCTAGAACTTCAAATAAGTAGAATGATTTTGGAGAGGCTTTTGTTTCTTATATTGTTGTTTCCCTTCAAAATAAATACCATGTTTGTGGTTTTGTCTATACTGCTCACTGAACTGTGAACTCCAAGACAATAAGAGCCATTTGCTGTTGATTTACCTTTTCCCTCATTGTCTCTAAAAACATTCTTGACACATAGGAAGGATTATATTGCATTTGCTGAGTGAACAACTATACAGTGGATAGAGGTACAAAAGATGTGTCTTGATTGAAAGCAGTTTTTTCTTAGCACTCGAAGTGTCTGTATATTAGCAAAATAGAAAGCAAGGAGCCTTTTTTAAGCTTTACACTTTTACTGCCAGAGATGTGTAGACACACAGCCATCATTTGGGGACTAAATCTGATAGGAATAATAGTCTGAAACTAAAAATAATTTGCAACATATAGAAAAAACTAGTGTCTAGTTTGCTTCCCAACTCAGACATCCAAGTGGACTTTGAAATTTTATAGCTGTTCCTATTGAAGTAGTTTCCAGTTGTGGTTTATAGAACAGGGAAATGCCTACATTAGTTAAATCCTGAATGTATTTGTGTTTTGACATGGGCACAGACAAAGGCTTCGGATCCACTGGACAACTTGCAGAGTTGTACTCATGCACTTGGTCCAGGCTCAAGAGGTACAACAAAGCTGTTGATGAACCATTGATAATGGTGTGGAAAGTCTATATTAGTAACAGCGTCCTTCTCCTTGATCTTTAGTCTGAGACTGCTTTCTAGAGGCACTTCTTACCTAGACTTGTCAACTCCTCCCATGGCTCTACTGAGTGTAAACACACTGGGGTTCCAAATGCACTGGCAGTGATAGCAGAACCCCAGCTGATCCCAAATTCTCTGCCAGTGACTATCTTTTCTTCAGTCCCTCACGGTCCATAGCTAGCATTCCATGACCTAAGCTGTACAGAATGCTACACATGTCCTTTCCTAGTCATGGCTGTTCTTTCCTCTGGATGTTGGTCTGCACATTTGCATACTTTGAAGGGCACCTTCAGATGTTATAGGCTACCTGAACCTGCTTTTAAGATTTTATTTGCATATGCATAAAACCATATGTTAGTGCATCAGACCTGTGATTGGGCAGGGAAAATGGAGGTTGCAGTTGATAAGGTTGCAGGAGATAAGAGTTGCAGAGACAGAGAGTATCTTAGGAGAGGAAAAAGAGCATATATGGAGGTAGACAGACAGAAAGAAGAACCTAAACCAGCATGGCTTTAAATAACCACAGGTAGTTATGATATCATAAAGGTTAGAATAATTGGAATAATTTGTCTAATATAGGTGGACAGCTTTTATCCTTATGATTGGTTTTGAAATTTTTTTTCTCTTTTTTTTAATTTATTTTTTAATTAGGTATTTTCCTCATTTATATTTCCAATACTATCCCAAAAGTCCCCCATACCCTCCCCCCAACCCCCTTACCCACCCACTCCCAATTTTTGGCCCTGGCATTCCCCTGTACTGGGGCATATAAAGTTTGCAATTCCAATGGGCCTCTCTTTCCAGTGATGGCCGACTAGGCCATCTTTTGATACATATGCAGCTAGAGACAAGAGCTCCGGGGTACTGGTTAGTTCATAATGTTGTTCCACCTATAGGGTTGCAGATCCCTTTAACTCCTTGGGTACTTTCTCTAGCTCCTCCATTGGGGGCCGTGTGATCCATCCAATAGCTGACTGTGATCATCCACTTCTGTGTTTGCTAGGCCCCGGCATAGTCTCACAAGAGACAGCTATATCAGGGTCCTTTCAGCAAAATCTTGCTAGTGTATGCAATGGTGTCAGCGTTTGGAAGCTGATTATGGGATGGATCCCTGCATATGGCAATCACTAGATGGTCCATCCTTTCGTCACAGATCCAAATTTTGTCTCTGTAATTCCTTCCATGGTTGTTTTGTTCCCATTTCTAAGAAGGGGCAAATTGTCCACACTTTGGTCTTCATTCTTCTTGAATTTCATGCGTTTACCAAATTGTATCTTATATCTTGGGTATCCTAAGTTTCTGGGCTAATATCCACTTATCAGTGAATACATATTGTGCGAGTTCCTTTGTGATTGGGTTACCTCACTCAGGATGATGCCCTCCAGGTCCATCCATTTGCCTAGGAATTTCATAAATTCATTTTTTTTAATAGCTGAGTAGTACTCCATTGTGTAAATGTACCACATTTTCTGTATCCATTCCTCTGTTGAGGGGCATCTAGGTTCTGAAACTTATAGAGGAGAAAGTAGGGAAAAGCCTCGAAGATATGGGTACAGGGGAAAAATTCCTGAATAGAACAGCAATGGCTTATGCTGTAAGATTGAGAATCGATAAATGGGACCTCATAAAATTGCAAATCTTCTGCAAGGCAAAAGACACCGTCAATAAGACAAAAAGGCCACCAACAGATTGGGAAAGGATCTTTACCTATCCCAAATCAGATAGGGGACTAATATCCAATATATATAAAGAACTCAAGAAGGTGGACTCCAGAAAATCAAATAACCCCATTAAAAAATGGGGCTCAGAGCTGAACGAAGAATTCTCACCTGAGGAATACCGAATGGCTGAGAAGCACCTGAAAAAGTGTTCAACATCCTTAATCATCAGGGAAATGCAAATCAAAACAACCCTGAGATTCCACTTCACTCCAGTCAGAATGGCTAAGATCAAAAATTCAGGTGATAGCAGATGCTGGCGAGGATGTGGAGAAAGAAGAACACTCCTCCATTGTTGGTGGGATTGCAAGCTTGTACAACCACTCTGGAAATCAGTCTGGCAGTTCCTCAGAAAATTGGACATAGTACTACCGGAGGATCCAGCAATATCTCTCCTGGGCATATATCCAGAAGATGTCCCAACCGGTAAGAAGGACACATGCTCCACTATGTTCATAGCAGCCTTATTTATAATAGCCAGAAGCTGGTTTTGAAATTATTGTACTGGCATCTTGTGAACTGAGAATGTATTGATATATAAATCTGATTTGTTAATTATAATCTTTGAGAGCTTTAATTTACTTGGTCAATAGAATGTGAGACTACAGGGGTTTATGGCTAAGAAGGAATGAGCAGCTCCAGAGACAAGGGACCAGAGCTGGGAACACAGCAATTGGTCGCTGGAAGGATTAGCTAGAGACAGAGCCAGTGGGACCATGCTGGGGCAGAGAGTTTCTCGGCAGTAGCAAGGGAACTTATCAGGTCTTTTTAAATATTTTCTGCAACATATTTTATGTTAAAGTCATTTGTTATTTTATTGGTTCATGTTTTACTTGTATTTCAATGGTTATATAAGGACTTTTAAAATACAGAGGTTTTATGTGTGCTCCTGATTTACTAACTTAAATCTTCACCTCTGCTTAAACGTAAGGAAGAGATAACAGATATGTCCCAACCACATGATTGATGATATACGTTTCTGTACCTCACAAGGAAGAAGTATATTTCCTCAGCACAAACAAATAAAAATGTTAAGAGATGCAGATACAATTTACAAATTAATTTTAACAACACCTAGAATATCTGGCAGATATTCATAGTAAATATTTTAAAAATCTATGAAATGATTGCAACCCTCTCTTCTCCATTACACACTGTGTGTCACTCATATAGAGAAAACACATATGGCTTTTTAATTGTATACTGTTTCTGGAAATTGCTTTTAGAATATCTCCCTAGAATTCTTTGTGTTGTTAAGAGATTCTCATTCGAAAATACTTTAAAATGTTTCTGAACCTGCATAGCTGTGTGGTGAGGCACTATTAAAATATTGCTTCTTTCTATTTGCTCTCTGAGGAAAATCAGGGTAAAGTCCCCATAGAGTAAAGGTACAGATTTGTGAACATGAGTGGTGATAGGTAAAACAAATTGTTTTGCTTTAGACTCTTCACAATCTTTGTTTTTCATTCTTCTTCATATACTATATCTCCCCATCTCCTTCTAGTCCCTTCCCATTATCTCCACTCTCCCTTAGATCCACTCCTTCTCCATTTCCCTTCAGAAAAAAGCAAGCCTTCCAGAAATATCAACCAAAAAAAGCATAACAAGTTACAATAGGACGAGGTACAAACTCTCATCCTCAGAGCAGGCAAAAGAGTCAGAGACAGCCCCCACTTCTACTGTTATGAGTCCCATAAAAAGACCAGCCTATACAACCATCACACACACACACACACACACACACAGAGACACACACAAACACACACACACACACACAAACACACACACACACACACACACACACACACACACACACACACACACACATACACACGACCTCTTGAGGATCCATATAGGCTCCCTGATTGTTCCTTCCATCTCTGTTAACCTCTATGAACTCTGTATAGTTGATTATGTGGGCTTTGTTCTTATGGTATCCTTGACAGCTCTGGCTTCTACAATCCTTTCTTCCCCTCTTCCACACTTGATACTTTCAAAAGTGTTAAGGCCTGAAAGATAGTTTGAAAATACTTTTTTGCAAAATGGAAAAAGTGTATAAGGAGTTGGTTTTAAAAATAAGTTTTAGACTAAACCAATTTAAGTAAGCAAAGAAAGAGTTATAACTGGCCAGTTTTCAGAAACAGGGAAGATTCTGTAAGCCTGTGCTTAGGTTGTGAACTAAAAGACATTTGGGAGAAGAAAAAAAAATGAAAGTGGTGGAATGAGAGGAGTCAGAGCCAAAGAAAGCTGTATTGGTTCCAAGTTGTCTTTGCTTTATTTTAATGTTCTTTGAAGAACTATCATTCTGTTCTTTATTGAAGTGTTACTGCTTGAGTTAGTTGAGTCTCACTGCAGGTACAAATCTCTAGATCAGGTTTAACTTTAAGTAGCACAACAACTAGGCTGCTGTACATTACAGTAGGAATTAGCTATGTGAGAAGAGAGGTCCTCTTAACAGTTCAGTTTTATTTACTAGGGATGATTATGTTTGAGATTCAAAAATACAGTGGTGCCACATGGTACTAAATGTATCCTTTTCTTCTTTGACAATGTGATTAGGGTGATACTTTAAACCATTAATGATATTTTCTCATTTACTTTTGTTGTATGTAGACTTAGAAATCAAGTTGTTTTCTTCTGCAAACATCTATAATTTTGGGAGCATACTATGATTAGTGAGAGAACATTATAGACTTTATTAAGAAAGGATTACACAGGCCGGGCAGTGGTGGCGCACGCCTTTGATCCCAGAATTTGGGACGCAGAGGCAGGCAGATTTCTGAGTTTGAGGCCAGCCTGGGCTACAGAGTGAGTTTCAGGATAGCCAGGGCAATACACACACACACACACACAAAGAAAGAAAGAAAGAAAGAAAGAAAGAAAGAAAGAAAGAAAGAAAGAAAGAAAGAAAGAAAAAGAAAGAAAGAAAGGATTACACAAAATTTTGTTATGAACATATTTCTGAGGCATGTGATATCATATCACATATATCCATTGAAATAGAATGAAACTTGCCATTTTTTTCTTGCATAGAATTTTCCTTCCTTCACTTATCCTTTCATTGTTTGATGTCAAAGATAAAACAGCAAAATCCTTCTCAGAAATTGAGATATATGTAGATATAATATGCTTTTTGTCAGTGACAGAGAACCTTTCTCTTGTGGAAAAAAAATGACTTGTAGAATTAAAAGAAAAAGCCTATTTCTGTCCTGAAGAGCTGTGAGATGAAAGAAAAGAGAAACATCTTGTATACGGCCTTTAGTTTGAGACATTCCATGTATGCACGTACGTGTGTGTGTGTGTGTGTGTGTGCATGTGTGTGTATTTTACATACATTTTAAATCCTAACCTATGAATTGAGTTTCATGTATTGAGTGGGATCAGAGCACATTGTATAATATGCCTAAATAATTGATAAAATATTATGGTGTGGAAAAAATATGATGATATTTTAAGCGACATTTATTACAAACAGTTATTCAAGGACAGTATCAAACATTTAAAAATCTTCTTACAACAAAAGAAAGTAGCCTCTGTGAGGGGTGGTATGCTGTTGGTAAGTTCACTTACTCAACAGTTAGTTCATTGATCAATGAAGGCTACTGACTTCTCATTTACTTGAGCAAATTTGACTTTCTAAAAGAAACTTAGTTTCTAGGCTTTGTGATTTTAACCTGTCCTGTGTGCTGTTAGGGCAGCATGCTAGAAGATGAACTACCTTGATGCTAAACTGTTGCATGTTTTGAAGATATCTTTGCCTTTTATTGCTCTGTAAAAGCACCTAAAGGATTATAGTCGTGATAAAGAGAAATGGAGAATGGTTACCTTGGATTTCAGATGCAGACTTTTTCATAGAAGCAATCTGTTCTTTTGTTTTTGGCATCGCTGGATGCTAATAATGGAAGCTATGAGGCCTTGAGATGTTAGAAGACAGACAGCTCTGTTGTTCTTCAAACTTAATTTTTAACAGCATTGATTATAGGAGCTTGTGTCCTCATGTTAATTATGTTACCCAAAAACCTGTTTGTAGTACCCCACAGATAGAACTAAAGAAAGCCTGCCCTGAGTTGGTTTTTGACTGGTCAATAAAGTTACCAGCAGCCAATGTCTGGACAAAAAGACAGAGGTGGATCTTTTAGGATTCCAGGGAAGGGACAGAGAGGATGAAGAAAGGACTCTGCTATGAGGAGGGTGTAGAAGACAGAAAGGTGCAGGAGGGAGATACTGCTGACATGTCTGTAAATGGGGGACGCAGCCTCGGGAGGGCTGTTCATCAAGGTCCAGGGCCCCAAAGATAAAATATAGATTCTAGTAAGTAATAACTAAGGAATATCAGAGTTATAGCCACGTGCAGTTAGGGGGTGTCCCAGTCACTGACCTGCTTAGGGTATATTACATATAATGTTGTGCATGTGTGTCTTTCACTTCAGAATCCAGATCATTGGAATGGGTAGTGATGAGTGTGCTTGTACGACCAGGGAGTTTTGAGTGATGAACGTTTTACCACATCATTATTTTCATTGAGACTTATGACAAAACGAACAGCGACTAAGAAATTGAAATGTTTAATCCTGTGGCTGATCAAGAGATATTTCTTCATGGATAGATTTAATCTGGGACATGATCCATGTATCATCTTGGAGAAAGCCATTAGTGATTAAGGAAGAGCTAGTACTAAGGTCCTAAGTGTAGTTTTTGTTTTTTAAGAACTAAAACCAAACTCTAGCTTGGCCAGCACAGAGGCAGCAAGGGACAGAACAGGGATGCTTGCAATGAGATCCCTTGGCTTCACCACAGGCTTCAGATTATTTTTTCAATTGTGTTTTATAGTAATTAGCATTATAATACTGTATAAAACATGGTTGAATTTTGCTTGAGGAACATTTTAAATCACTTGTTTATTAAGAAACATATAGTCATACCATGTACTGCCCTGGGAAAGCTCTCAGTAATCATTGAAGACTTAAAGCCCAAAGGGATAATAGCTTGCTCAATAAAGAAGGCTGGTGGTTCAACCTGACCTTTGCTCCACACATAATTTGGGCCTTTCAGGGGCTTTCTCTTGGTGTTTCTGTGTGCCCATATGGTTCTGCTGTGTTGTTGTTCATCTTAAATTGTTCATTATTTTAACCATGTATCTTACTGGTTCTGAGGCAATCATTTCTTTTGACAAGATGTGACTGGTCAGGAATTAGAGATATTGAAGCTTAGATGAAACTGGTTCCCATCTCTATGTGAAGATGCTTCCTTACAGGAGGTGTCCCTGGATCTTATCTTGTGAAGATAAATTCTATGTCATAAATCTACATTTTGAAACTATGGAAAAAAATTGGAAAAATGCAAATAAAAGAATAATTCTTATGTACACTTTGAAGAATATTTTCTTTGTGATCATTTTTACTCAACTAAATTATAAACTATTGACTTCCATTAATATTGTTACTTTGACTTTAACCAGGGAGTTGTTTAATTACCTATATAAGATGGAATAAAATCCAGATGGAACACAGGGTCACCAATGGAGGAGCTAAATAAAGTTCCCAAGGAACTGAAGGAGTCTGCAACCTATAGGTGCAACAACAATATGAACTAACCAGTACTCCCAGAGCTCGTGTCTCTAGCTGCATATGTAGCAGAAGATGGCCCAGTCGGCCAGCACTGGGAAGAGAGGCTCCTTGGTCTTGCAAACTTTGTATGCCTCAGTACAGGGGATGTCACAGCCAAGAAGTGGGAGTGGGTGGGTAGGGGAGCAGGCCAGGGGTAGGGTATTTTGAATTTTGAAAAAAAATCCAGAACCAAGGACTATGATTCTGTGATAGCACTTCACTAAGTAAAGTGTTACGTAACTTCCCCTCTGTTAAAAAGCTGAAATTTTTCTCTAGGTTTCCTTTCAACATGGAAAGATAGGAACTAATGTTTTGATCTTTTATGGGAGGGGAGTGAAGCCCAGAGACACCACTCTTTCTCCAAGACACAGCAAGTGGTCATTTCAAACTATATATTTTTTTCCAAGTGTCAAGACCATGACCTTTCTGTGACTTTTTGCTAGTTTCATTTGTAGGACAACTTTTTAATATTATGCTAAATAACTTGGAACTCTCCCAATCCATACGCCATCATTTTAAAATAAAGGTTCAAAAGAATAGTTCATAGATTCTGGGTAGCCTAGTGCCAACAGTTTGACAGGTAAAGAACTGTCTGAATTAGTTTCCATCCTCTCAAACTAGTGTCCTTGAGCTTTGAGGGGAACAGTAGTGTATACATTGAGAGAGATAAAAGTATATTACATCAACCTGTAATCTAAATTGTCTATTTAATGTGTGGAAAACCAATTAGTGATTTGAGATACAATGGAATGAAAAATGCTTAGTTTGCTTGTAAGTTTGGTTATTTAAATATTTGATTTTTTCCTGGCATGGTTTGAATGTAAAGTTTTTTGTTTCTTCTGATGAATGTTGTATTCCCTTGCTAATATTGGGCTTCATATCAGCTTATAAAGGAATTCAACTTTGCTTTGACCCAGCAACACTTTCTTAATTCTTAAAGCTACGTAAAGTAAATGCTCATTTTAAAGTCAATTTATAATACTTCTTTATTAATTTAAAGTTTTACCTGTGAAATTCTATACAGAAATAATAATGACTGTCCAGAGTATGCATGCTAGAAAACACAGTTACTGACCTAAGGCAGCAATGATTACAAGACATAAAACATCAGCCCCATTTAGTTGTTGATCATGATTTCATAAAATGCTTGCTACTTATCTATTATCTATCTATCTGTCTGTCCTCTGGCCTGTGTTTCTATCTATCTAGTGTTGTGTGTGTTGGCGGCATACATGCCATATTGTCTTTGGGAAAAGAGAGGACAACTTGAGTTTTACAGGTAAGAATCAAGTTCAGATTCTTGGGTTTGTCAGTAGGTGCTTTAAGCTCTGAGTCAAAGGGTGGGTCCTAATCTGTCTCTGCCTATCTCTGAAGAGACTCTGACCAGCCAGGGCTTGGCAAACAAGGCTCAGGCAGGCCTTTCCCTTTTTCCCCAATTCCCTCTGGCTTGCTAAAAACCATTAAATAACATATTAAAAGCTTCTCACCAAGGTCTATTCCCTTATTTGACCCCTTCCTCTTCCTGAGGCTGACTATCAAGGTCCACCTGTCTAGCAATAAAAAGCCCCCTGTGGTTCTCCTAATTAACACGACTAATCAAAACATACCACTGCATACTAGCCCATTATAACACAGATTTTTCCTTTTTTTCTCTCCTTAAAAATTATACCTGCAAGGTCATTTGCTGCTGGTTTGCTTCTTGAGTCAGAAAGTAGACATCTTAACCTTTCTTTCCTGCTCAGTAAAGGATCTCTCTGAAAAGACATGCTATGGCTTGGTTTGTGCCTAGTCTGGCGACCAGGAAGGAATTCCCATTATTCATTGCTGTATGTGTATTTTAATTACTATTATGATTGCTTGAATCAGAGGGAATATGAAGCTATGGAGCTGGGAAATGAGGTTGGAATGTCATTCTGAAATGATGTCCAGCATGTGGATTTTGAGGCTGGTACAATGTTGCATGACTTCCTCTGCCTTTCTATTCTATTATAAATTTTACTTTAGAGTTTACCTGCTGTGTGTAATGCTCCAGGTGAGGGATGCCAACATCATTCTAGTCTTAGCATTCATTAGATTCTGGACGTTTCACGAAGGAGATCTGACTCCAGTCCTGGTTAAAACCTGCATGAAATATAACAACTTGATGAGACCACTCACTATGATCCTTTTTTACATTTGAATTTCTTCAATATTAGTGAATGACCAAAGCTCTTACATTTGAAAAACCACATGCTATTAAAGAACAATGAAAGAAGGTGTTGGTATAAGCCAAAGGATTTGAAATATGGAAGTGACCAGTGAAGATCATATGTCTATGAAGAGGTTTGCAGAGAAAAACAAATTAATTAGCTAGGTATTGAAGGAAGAATATGCATAAATTCATTTTGTGACAGTGTACATCCATTGCTCAAGTCAAGTATTATGGCACCCAGTAGAAGAATATTTCCTGTATATTCCAAGGACACTATTAAAATAAATTATGAACAAAGAAGTTAGTAACAATTGTGAGATCAAACCATTTACTTGTGACTATCATTTTATCTTGAATCACATCAGCCAAAAATACAAAAGTATTATGAATAAAATAAACAAAAATACCCTGAATTTGGACTATCTAGAATAGTTAAAGGCTATTTGTTGAAAAAAGAAGATAAAAAGGTGTTCCATTGCTGTATTAATAATTTATAAAGAAGGGAAGTTACACAATTAATTGTAACTGTGGTTAGGATCACTGGCTACTTTTGCAGTGGACTTGGTTCTGTCCCACATTTGTTGCTCATTCCTTATACAGTCTTAGTTCTAGGGGATCAAGTACTCTCTTCTGACCCTTGTCTCACCTGGATGTACAGACATACCTGTACACAAAATATCCATACACATAAGATAAAATAAATTTAAAAATAAAAACTGATATTATGTATACTGTTGTTCTTATTTCTTTAGTTTTGAAACTATTTATTTAGTAAGTGTTTGTGTGTGCACTGGGAAGTTACCTGTTACAACTCACACGTGAAGGTCAGTAAGAGTCAGATGTTCCCTTCACCTCATTGGCTCTGGGGATTGGATTCAAGTATTTAGGCCCCAGGTCTATGTGACTTATCTACTGGGCCAGCTAGGCAGCCCTATCTCTAAAATATGTTTTCCTTAAATGTTTTATTGATTCTTGTGAATTTCATGCTATTCACTCCAATCCCATTCATCTCTCCCTCTCTTGTAGGTGTCCTCTACCCTTGCAACCTCCCCAAAAAGAGAAAAAAGGAAAAAATTATTTGTTCTGGAAGCTGCAGTGTGTCACAATGTGTCCCCTATTGTCCATGCTGCTTGCGAATGTTCATTGCAATGACTCATTGATCTGGTATAAGGCCTGGTTCTGCTAGAACCTCACCGGGACTACTCTTAGATATCCTATTTTTGCCCACTATCATGGAGATCTTGTAGTTTTGCATTTGTAGGACCAGTTCATATACTCAAGCATTTCATCAATGGGGCAGATATTGTGGTGGGCCAAATCAAATCTCTGGATCTGGGCCTAAGAGGTAGTAGCTAAGGTAATCAGCCAGCTGGCTCTTCCACTCTCACACACTCAGGGCTGGGACACCAGCAACTCCCACAGCCAGGGTCACTTCTACCCTAGTATTCATGTGAGGTTTAGGGCCACTCTCCTGAGTGTTGCAACTGGTAAGTGACATGGCCAGTTCGCCTACTCTCATGATCCAGGGACCAGTTTCCTACCATACTCACCATAGGTGTTGAGGGATGAGGGAGGGGAATAGGGCATCTCTTCATCATCCAGGGCCAGATCTTCTGCTCTTATTACCTAGGAGCCAGCTCTCCTTTCTGCTGTAGTTCGCAAGGGGTGGTAGGGGTAGAGGAGGCTAGCTCTCCCTCATGTATATTACAACATAATAAACAAGCAGTAGGCCAGCTCTCCAGGGCTTACACCCTCAGGATAGCTCACTAATGCCTCACCCCATCAGTTTCAGCTCTGTTGTGCTGTCCAGGTATACAAGACCTGCAATCCCAAGTGCTGCAGCTGATGAGGGGCAGGGAAAGCTCTCCTGCTCTCATGACCCTGGGGACAGGTCTCCCAACTGTCACATGTGGTCAGACACAAGAGGGTATGAGGGTATCTCTCCCTTGCCTATTTCATTACATGGGCCAGCTCTTCCATGTACATATCATCCTCAGAGCCAGCTCACTCACAACTTTCACAATGTGCAGGGACATTTTTCTGAGTACTGGAGATGGCTAGGGGTAGGGTCAATTTATCTGCTCTCAAGTTCCAGGGATTGGCTCTCTTATGACACCCAGGTGATAGGTAAGGCCATGTTCCTGGACATCAGCTCAGACCAAGTACATTTACCTCACTATTGATGGTAACAAACCTCTGCTGCTATAAGGCCACGGACCCAGATGTAGGCCCTGGTGGCAGCACAGGCCAGAACCCCACTATGATCCAAGGTGGCATCACTGGCTATACATATCTGGCTATTCCTCACTATCCTCAAATGTCTAGTCTCTTCGTTGAGAAATGAAATGTCATTGTTCTCTTCATTGTGCCCACATCCATGTTCCTCCTTCTTTTCCATTTCTCCAACACTTACTTGCTTCTCTTAGTACTGCCCAGGGTCTCTGAGAATCTGATGACATCTCAGCATTTGTCTCGAAATGTGTACATTATGGCATTGAGCAGGGATCATCTTGGGCATGCCCTACCCAGACCTGTGCTGCACTGGACTGGTAGTCATCTCCAGCTTGCTTTTTTTCAGGGAATTCTAGACTGCATTTAGATGTTTCAGGGAATTCTAGACTGCATTTAGATGTTCACAGGTCAGAACACTGAGTGTAGACATAGCCTCTCTCCTCTCTGCAACCCACTGATGCACATGTGACACAGCAGCCATACCTGTAATGTTTCTAGAAGAAGGTAAAAGTATAACTTTAATTGAAATAAAATTACATAACCTTCTTTCCTCTTTTTCTTCCTCCATCCCTCTGTGCTACCCTCCCACTAATGCCTACAATACTATCAAACTATTAAATTGATAGCCATTTTTTCTTTATTATTAATGCATACATATATGTGTATATGTATATATGTCTATCTATGCAAATACACCAGATTCTTAGTTTATACCTTATTTACTTTTAATCAGTAACAATTCTGCCAAGTTATTCCACTATATTCACTATAATCCATATACTCATTTATGGTTTATAAATCCTAAGCATTTATTGTTTCACACTTTTTTAAAATAGAAAAACAGTGTTGAGAAGTTTTGTAACAAACCTTTCCCTGAATATATAAGATTTCAGCTTCATTCAACTTCTGATTTTACATTGTTATTGTCTTCTAATTTAACTAAGCTAATGTAGGAGATGTATCTTACTTGCACCAAATTTATGAACATATACTGCTGGTGTTTATTGTCTTGCTTATAAGAAAATAGTCATATTTTCTAGTGATACAGGAGTCTGATGTGCCTGATGAAAATATTAGCCCATTGTTTGAAAATTTAACATTTTAGGACTAGACGTTCAATGTATATATTTCATTAAATCTGCTTGTATTATAATAATTTATTCCTTTGATATGTTTTTAAGCTACTGTGTTAATTTAATCCTTTAATGTATACTTAATATGGAAAACACCTAGAAATGTATTCAACTGCATAGTAGGGATAAATTATAGAGGTGACATTTCCTACTACAAGTAAATTGTTGTATTATTTGGTAAGCTACTGAGTCCATTTGGGTTAAAATAAAAAAGAAAACTAAAAACTACATTACAATATTTTTTCCTGCACTTTTATATTTCATTAAAGACATATTTTAAATGAAACCATAAAGTAACTGAAAAATATATACATACATATATGTGTGTGTGTGTGTGTGTATATCAATGGAAAATCATGTTGATTTGTAATGTACACCATAAGAGTCAGTAGGGCTTTTCATGTGGAAATAGATAAACATACCAATGAGATAACTGAAGAAATACAAGTAACTGTAAACTGTGTTAGCAGGGTTGTTACGCATGCAAAGTAAAGGAACCATTAGTTCACTGAAGGCCATTGGCCCCACCTGACCTCAAGGCTGGGAGCAGGAGCTTTAGGAAGGAGCTGTCTCACAAACACCACAGTCTGAAGCAAAGTTACACAGCCCAGCAGATAGAGTTTCAAGAGGATAAGTATTGAAAAGCATTGAAAATCCTCTTTGCCTGTTCTTTACTCTTCCACTCTCTATATTTACCCAGGGCAAAGCCAATCAAAATGTGCAGAAAATAAATCTTCTGAAACCCCAAGTGATATGTGAGAAGGAAAAACTCCTACTGTGTACATTGTTCTTAGAGTGAAAATTGTCATCTCACAATAACAAAAAGCAACACACTTGCCTGTTATTATCTCACCAGGGGGCCTTTGCCTCTACTATTGGCAGGATAAATATTCAATAATGATGGTAGCAGACCAGGTTTTGTACATAAAACCATAGCATTGACTCTGTTGTGTCCATGGAAACAGAAAGATAGTAGCCAAGAGGAGGGGCATCCAGAGATTCAGTCATTGATTTTGCCTTGCTGTTTGAAGCCTTTCTGGTGATGGTTCCTTTATTACCATATTAGGAGTATGCCTTTATGTGGATGCCTGAATCCATATCTTAGAGCCAACAGAAGAGATTGCTTCTCTCCTGTTATCAATCTGTGAACTCCCTGTTCTAAGTCTATTTATATTAGTTTTCCTATCTTGAGATATTTATTATTAGGTGTTGCCCATGAATTAGTGCATATCAATATTTCAGAGGTGTCCAGGGCTGTGCTTTCTGAACAAAAAACGGTTTTAAACTCATGGAATTTGCCCCACTGGTTAGCACAACCATGATGGGTGTGTCTTAGAGAGGTACAGCTCTGATGACTATGTGTACTGAGGACTTCATGCTGTTGTGGGATTTTGCTCTGATTGTTGCCTTCACATCCTCTTAATCTAAGAATTTTAAGAAAACTCAAAGGGGGCTTCCAGCCTCTCACTGGTGAGTATTATCGGCACTCACAATAATAGTATTTGATTGTTTTTAGGTATTTCTACTAGAGTTCAGTCACCATCCTCAGAAAGAACTTAGAAAATATAAATTGTCAGCAATGACCACTACCCTAAGAGAGCAGTGGGAAAAATGAATTGTTAATGAAGTTAGGTTAAGATGTTTTTGCTAGTGTCTCTAATATAGAAAATCTTAGGGAATAATTTGAAGTTCAGAAGAATACACTTATTCGTTGAGCTAGGGACTAGGGACTTTTTGAGGTTAGGCAACAACATGAATGGCAGTCTATCCAGCAAGCATTGGCTGACGTGACTCTCACTGAGGCTGGACTAGTGTTGATTGATCTATTGTACTCAATTTTTTGCCCCCGGATTTCTGATATGATTTAATAAAAATTGCAAACACATAGTTGTACATTCTGAGAAGCTAAAGGAGAAATGGCTGGTTGTTTTTGCATAAAAATTTAGATTTGTGATTTCTTTAAGATTTTTATGATTACTGTTAAAAATAAATAATGAAATAACCACTCTTTTCTTTGTAACTGCAAATTGCTGCCTGCCAGTCAGAGAAACTGGGTGAGAAAATAACCTTGCTTGCTCACACTTGGTCACTCTACAAAAAGTTGCTTAGTTACCAATGTACATAGGTTCTTAGAAATAATTTGTTTTCTTTACCTCTGCTATATAATGTTTTTTAATATAAAGTATTGGAGAACATACTGTTTTTTCATAGTAATTTACTAAGAAAAATAGAATGCAATCACATTGTAATTCTATATTGCTTGAAAGATTTGGCTGAGATACATAAACTGTGGAAGAAAAAATAATGTGTTGGAGCTTGTTGGAAGTTTTCTCCATTCAATCACAAAATGCATGTATGTATGTAAAGTGGTTGGAGCTTGCTCCATTCCACCCAATGTATGAATGTGTATGAATGTGTAATGTATGTATGTATGTATGTATGTATGTATGTAAAATGGTTGGATCTTGCTAAAACTTAGCTCCATCTACCAAAAATGTATATGAATGTGAAGTTGTTGGGACTGTTTCTTCTGTCAAATCTGTATGTATGAATATATGCGAAGTTTGTTGAAACTTTGCTCCACCTATTCAAGCTATATAGGTCTGTCTGGCCATATGCATGCATGCATGTATGTACGTATGTATGTATGTATGTATGTACTATACATACGTATGTATTTTATACACAACCCAAGGGAAAGTACAGCAAGAAAATAAGTACCTCTCATACAGCTTTGTAGTGCGTTTTGGGATGCTTACACTTATACTATTATTACTTCATAATGGAATGCTGCTGTGGAGTTTTAACTCTACAGTTTGAAGGATTACATAGTGATCAGAACATGGAAGACTGAGTAGGATACACTTCACCAAGTGCATTGAAGTTTACAGTGTTATCACTGCTTGAACTTAGAAGTTTTGAAAGCAGACTTTGGGGTTTGTTTGATTGTCTTATTGGATATTTTCTTTATTTACATTTCAAACGTTACCCTCTTTCCTGGTTTTCTCCCCCAGGAAACCCCTTATCTCCTCCCTCTTCCCCTGCTTCTATAAGAGTGTTCCCATGCCACCCACACACCCACTTTCACCTCCTCTCTTTCACATTCCTCTATATTGGGTCATTGAGCTTTCACAGGACCAAGGGCCTCTTCTGCCATTGATGCCCAACAAGGCTATCCTATGCTACAAAGGCAAATGGAGCCATGTTTACTCTTTGGTTGGTGGTTTAGTCCCTTAGAGCTCTGGGTGCATCAGGTTGGTTGATATTGTTGTTCTTCCTATGGGGTTGCAAACCCCTTCAGCTCCTTCAGTCTTTTCTCTAACTCCTCCATTGAGGTCCCCATGCTCAGTCCAATGTTTGGCTGCAAGCAACCACCTCCATATTTGTCAGGCTCTGGCAGAGCCTCTCAGGAGACAGTTATATCAGGATCCTGTCAGCATGTACTTTTTAGCATCCACAATAGTGTCTGGGTTTAGTGACTGTATATGGGATAGATCCCCAGGTGGGCCAGTCTCTGGATGGCCTTTCCTTCAGACTCTGCTCCACATTTTGTCTCTTTACTTGCTCCCATTTTTTTTTTTAACTTAAAAACTTGATCTAACCCCAAGACTTGTGTTGACTGTTGTATTTTGGTTTCCCAAAGAATGAATATGTGTATTCCAAAGAATAAATATATATCCTTAGTCTATTACAGACATTTTTGATAGATTTGCTCAGCTAATCAAAAGGCTTGAAGAGCAAGATAACTTGCGCCAGAATTTGAACTGCTGAAGAAGGGCTAATGCCTTAGACATTGCTAGAAATAGCCAGCCTAGTAAGTAAGCTTAAACACTGTTGCAATGTAGTAAATTCTTCCTTCAAAATTTGAAATGAAACAGATTCTGAATCTTCATTTTCTATCTCTATATTCTATCATCTCTCTCTCTCTCTCTCTCTCTCTCTCTCTCTCTCTCTCTCTCTCTCTCTCATCTATCTATCATTTTCTATGTATTTGGATTTATTTATTTATCTATCTATCTATCTATTTATTATTCTCTCATACAATATCCTGACAGAAATTTCTCTTCCCTCCATTCCTCTCAAACACCCCACATCTCCCTTATCCCTCCACATCCTCTTCTGTTTTCCTTCAGAATAGAGCAGGTCTCCTTATTCCTGTCAAACACAGCATAACAAGATACAATAAAACTGGGCACAGACCCTCATAGCAAGGCTGGACAAGGCAATCCTGTAGGGGGGAAATTGTCCCAGAAGCAGAGAAATGAGTCAGAGGCTCCCTATCCCAACTCCCACTGTTAGGAGTTCCATAAAAGCACCAAGCTAAAACAACCATTACATTCATGCAGAGGATCTAGCACAGACCCATACAGGCTCTGTGTTTATGACTTCAGTTTCTAAAAGTGACTATGAGCCTTGCTTATTTGGCTCTGTTTTCTGTGTCCTCATGGTGTTCTTGACCTCCCTGGCTCCTTTTTCTTAAGGTTCTGTAGTTCCAACTAAAGTTGGTCTGAGTCTCTGTATCTTTTGCCATTAACTGTTCTCATTACTGTTCTCACCAGATGAAGCCTCTCTGATGATTGGCAGAATATTATTACTTACCTTTTTTTTTTTTTTTAAATTTTGGCTTGTTGCTTTTTGCTTTTTATTTATGTCTAGTCATGTTTGTGTCTAGCCAGCATTCTGGGCAATACAGATCCTGGTCATACAAGCAGTGTCATGTGGGCCTCTACTTAGACCAGACATTGATTGTCTACCTTTACAAGTTCTGTGCCACCATTGCTTGCAGCATATGTTTCATGCAGGACAAATTGTAGGTTAAGGTTTTGTGGCTGAGTTGGTGCCCTAATCCCTGCTCTGGAAGACTTGACTGGTTACAGAAGATAGCCAGGTTCTGTTTCTAGAATATGGCCTGTTTAGGCTCCATATACCCTATTACTAGGAATACTTGTTAAGATGACCCTTGCAGACCCCAGGGAGTTTCCACTGCACCAGGTTTCCATATCACTGTCTCAAAATGATGCTCCCCTCTTTTTCAGTTGTCTCTCCGTGTAGGCACTCCCTTCATCCCTCTCCCCAACATGATCCCTCCTTTTACCATCCCTACCTTTTCCCAGTTCACTTGAAAAATCTTGTCTATTTTCTCTTCACAAGGAGACCTTCTTAGTTGGGAGGTCATGGAATGTAAGGTAATCCTTTTGCTTACTGATCATATTTTAGAATCTCCCAACTATAAAGCTTTTAGAATCCCCCCCAACCTTTTTTTTTTTTGAGACAGGATTTCTCTGTATAGCCCTGGCTGTCCTGGAACTCACTATGTAGACCAGGCTGGCCTTGAACTCAGAAATCTGCCTGCTTCTGCCTCCCGAGTGTTACTTCCTTCCAGCCTAGCTAGGCTGGCTGAGACCATCTGCCACGGAGGCGGAGCCACGTACTGTGCTGCTTCTCATCCCTCTCCTTTAATATGCCCCTACCTGCCACCTGCCTGAGGCCGAACATGCTCACCAAGATCTTCTAGAGTTAACACCAAACTGTGATCTTCATGAGTTCCTACTAAAAGACTGATCTGACTACTTCAAAGGATCTTTGCGTGACTGGGAATGGGCCTCCCTTCTTCTTTATAAAGCAAGTTTGTCGACATTAAAGTTGAAACTTGATCAGACTATTTGTCTTGGTTCCATTCTTTCTCTGGTCGCCTAGATTCCCTCTTTTCTTCCATATTCCAAAATGCCTTCTAGGCTCGAACCCGGACATGTGAGCCGCTGGCTAGCCCCAACACCCGAACGCTGGGATTAAAGGTGTGCACCACCATGCCTGGCTCCTTCATACACTTAATGTCATCAATATAGTGAAAGTGTATTTTAATTTATACCACCTCATGAAAATTAGAGTATCTTTATGTACACTGTATTTAAAAACCCACTGGTAAATTATGTAGCTTATTCCTGTCTCTCCTCCATGACTGAAAACTGACTCAATTTGTCTTTATTGATAAGCACTGATATGAAAAAGTATTGTTAAGGAAGCATTAGCATATTTTGCAGTGTATTAACTAAATATCTTGTACTTTGAGTTTCATGTTGTAAAATTTCCATCTCTGCTTCTAACACTACATTCAACACCTATGAAACATTGTTTCCAATTTGAGCACACTAAGTCAGTTCACTGGTTCCCTAACTCTTGTTCTAGGATGTCATTGTACCAGTGAAGTGCAATCACTTACTGACATTTTCCTAGAAGTGTATATCCAATAGAAGTGGTTTTTGTGTGACTTGGTGTGGCTTCTCATGGTACCTTTTAAATCATTTGTTACTAATATGCTATTAATCTTAGAAAATTCTGAAAATTTTCTTTTTAACATTTATATTTTTTTCATTGGAAAGTATAATTTCAACTTAGCTTTTTAAGTAGATTATTTTCTTAATGATTTTAGAAACCAGGATTTTTCTTCTAAAAAGGTAATTGTATTTTTAATTGCATTTTATCATGCCATGCTTTTGCATAGAGTGCAAATAGTTTTTATAATAATATATTAGGAGAGATTATTTCTGTGTAAACATTAATTTAATGACATTAAATTATTAGGTGCTTTTCTATGTTTACATGTGGTCTGAATTATTCATCCATAATAAATCTTCTATTTTTCAGAAAATGACGTAAAGTTATAGCCCTCCCTTTGCCTTATAAAACTGAAAACTGCTTTTCTGCTTAGCCTCAACTGATGTGTGATGTTTGCTATATTTGATGTTTTTTCCAGTCTCTTAAAGGCTCCAAATAGCTTAGATTCATATTAGGTGTGATTTCCTGTCATCTCACAAGCATGTTGTTCACTAATGCTACTGTGCTGAAATGTCTTATGAGAAACTCTTATACTTATATCAGGGTGCTTATATTACAAATATTGATGGTGGAAATAATTTCTAAGCCAATAGAATGTACCGTATATATTTTGTTACTCTTCTGTTCAACACAGTGACTTAGAAAATTCTATGAAGGTATAATACCAGAGATAATTAAATGTAATTTTAATATTTTTCAAAGTATAAATTATTTAAAACTTGAGCTGTACACAGCAGATGCTATTGTTGGGAAAAATATATAGAGGGGGATTTTATAATTTTTTACAATTTTTTAATTTTCTGGATCTGATGTGCAATTTAATGATTTGCAGTGTCACTTATTCATTCAAACTGATACATTTTTTTCAGTTATTAATCTGAAGTAAACTGCATACATCATCTTCCTGGTATCTGTATCTGCTCTGATGACTGTTTTGCTTCCTCAGAGTGAAAAAGATGAATTAGTAAAATCATGAGTTTTTACAGTGCCAGCAGGAAACTTGACTGTCTTAGTTAGGGTTTCTATTCCTGCACAAACATCATGACCAAGAAGCAAGTTGGGGAGGAAAGGGTTTATTCGGCTTACACTTCCATACTGCTGTTCATCACCAAGGAAGTCAGGACTGGAACTCAAGAAGGTCAGGAAGCAGGAGCTGATGCAGAGGCCATGGAGGGATGTTCCTTACTGGATTGCTTCCCCTGGCTTGCTCAGCCTGCTCTCTTATAGAACCCAAGACTGCCAGCCCAGAGATGGTCCCACCCACAAGGGCCTTTCCCCCTTCATCACTAATTGAGAAAATGCCTTACAATTGTATCTCATGGAGGCATTTCCTCAACTGAAGCTCCTTTCTCTGTGATAACTTCAGCTGTGTCAAGTTCACACAAAACTAGCCAGTACACTTGACTTAAGATAACTAATTTTTTTTCCTTTTTTTCTTTAAATTACTAAGCAGTTTCTGTTTTACTTTAAGAATCTCTAATATTGATCACAAAGGGAGAAATGCTCATTAAATATGCTAAGATATAGAACATTCTAAAAGCTCTAGAACTTTCTAACTAGAAACAGAAAAATCTACTTTATCTCTAACAGATATTAGAACATCTTTATTCTGTTCCTATACAAAATTAATTTCTTTTATCATTTTTATTACTTCCCACTAAATCAAATTTAAGCACAGCAGTAGAGGTACACACCTTTAACTCCTGCCCTTGGGAAGAAGTAAGCCAGGCAGATCTATATGAGTTCAAGACCAGTGTGGTCTATAAAGTGAATTTCAGGACACCCATTGCTACATAGAGAAACACTATCTTGGAAAAAAAAAAGAGGTTTATTTTGAAAATTTCATGTATATGCCTACAAATCCACACCCATTTTTTGCCTCTCCAGTTTTTAAAAAATTATCATTGTTACGTGTATATACATATATGTGTGTATGCTATTCCCAGATTGCAAGACTCCCAAAGAGACCACCAGGGACCACAACTCTGCTGCAAACACACAAGAGTTTTTATTCAGGCTCAAGCCTGGCCCACAAACCTTCCTGAAGGAACACTATAGGAGAGCAGCTCAAGCTTTAGGGGAGTGGGGCTTATAAAAGTAAAAATAGCAAGTGGAGATTTCCATTCCTTGGCATTACATGATTGGGTAAGAGGGTAAAGGAATGTTGGCCTTTAAGCTGATTGTGTCACTGCATCTGGTCAAACCACAAGGAAGGACCACACATATAAAAGGTGCATCTTGACCAAAGAATGATTCATGTTTACTTAGCCCACTGTGTTATTATCAGCTGGTCACATCTGTTATATCTATTTTTACAACTGCCAAGAATATCTAATGTTTTTTCCCAGAACTCAATGGTTGGGGCCATGTCACTCTGAGGGCAAGTTTGCTTAGTGAAGTCTAAAAAACAAAATGAAGTTTGTTCTGCTAATCTTCATGTATATATACATATACATATATGTATACATGTATATATTTTTTCAACATGTATTGATGTCTTCCAAGTTGATCAGTATTGCCCTCACCCTAGTGATGTAATTTATTTAAACAGTATATCTATGTATATGCATACACAGGTATTTATATATTACATGTAATTTTAGGCAAACAAAAGGTAATTTGATTCTCCATATTTTATCTCATATCTGATAAATTAGACTTCAAACTGAGAGAAATCTGAAGGGCATTTCACTCAAATTAAAAGAGCCATTATCTAAGAAGATTTTGCAATCCTAAACATAGATCCATCAAATTTTGACATATCCAACTTCATAAGAGTTCTCTAACCAACTTTTGGTTTGTCATTTACTTATGTTATTTTGTCTTAGATATGTAAAAGTTTTCAAATACACAAATTTATCATTTTCATATATGTACTCTTTATTTTAAAGACTGACAGCATAAATAAAATTTCTTAAAATAAAATAAAATTATAATACTGAAGTTAATTGGCTTCTAATCTTTAGTGGCAGCAGAGCCAAGGTTCCTCAGAAATAAACAAACTTGGGCGTAATGGAATACCAATTACTATGATTTTGTTTTATGTATTGACATATTTTTATTGTTTTCACATTTACTGTTGCTCAGCAGTACTATCTCTAATCCATTATAATAATGACATGGCTTGTTTTGAGAATAAATATAGTTGAAAAATTAAGAACTCATTATTCTATACTGGAGAGACAAAGACTGTCAGTCATCAGTTTATTTGTATCTCAAGTATGTGAATATTTCAATATATACATATATATATATATATATATATATATATATCCTTTTATTGGTTTTGATAGAACTTTGAGTGTTAAAACAATACAGATAAGGTAAACATGATGCTGAGAACAGCAATAAATCAGTATACAATTGTGTCCATAAAGAGTGAAGCCTTCAAGTTGAGGTTTGTTGAAAATCATGAGACAAAATTAAAACGAGATAATATTGTAAATGATACATTATAAAAATGCTGAGAGTAGCAAATTTAACTTTATTAACCTTCAGTGAAATACAAATCACAACAAAAACTAAATATTACCACATTCTAACAGCTTACAAGAAGAAAATGGGAGCAAGGAACAACAGACCCTTCATGTATTTGTGGTAAATTGACATGATAACTTTAGAAATATTTGTCTTTCATAAAATTAGTCTTTGTACGATGTGATGAAATAAACCCCAGACGATCTATATTTCTGAATTCTGCTGTTATATCTTAAAAGGCCTCTATAGAACTCTTAAGACCAATGACCTGGTACTGGTTTCAAAAGGAGATAATGTGGTTTGACAGGATTTTTGCATGCAAACCTAGCTTCCCAAATAGGGTCTAACCTGAAAACAAGATGCCACTATTCATTCTGGAAAGATAACCATGACTGCTCTATATTACCTGTATTTCTGAAAAGCAGTTAGATCTTATAAATAATTTGTGGTCAAATTAAATTACATTGAGTTTATCTGGGAAACCTTACAGAAAAACGTCTAGGGCTCTATCCCAGTAAACTGTGATTCGTTGTGGAAAGCAGGGTTTTGGAATCATCACTCCTAATAGGCTCTTAAGTTTTGCATTGATGATAGTGAAAGGTTTCATAAGCCACTCTGTATTAATGCATTAACCTATGTTTTTTTTTATTCATGGAATTTAATGCATGTAATGGTCAATTATATTTATGATAGTAGAGACCATACTGCTATGCTGATATTATGAAAATATAAATTTTCATAAAATATAATTAAAACTGATATGTAAAAAAATACAAATATTTAGCTGAAGTCAGGAGAACAACTTTTTCATATACATAATTTTAATCAACTTCATAATTATTGTTTTTGTTCTGGGCGTCATAATAATTAAGTTCTAAGTGATAAAATATTGGTTCAGTAATTTTAGAAAAAAACTAAATTTCACAATCTAGATAAATGAGTGTGTTTTTACATTGTCTTCCTGTTTCTATAAATAATGTATTTAAAATACTTATCTGGAACTGATCTTATTTGAGAACAAATTATTATCCATAAATGCATAAATCAATGATCAGTTTATTTCCAACTAATAGCACTCCATTAATTTTTCAGTTGATCTTGGAACTCCTTTTCAATAAATACATAAATAAAATAAATAAATAAATAAATATGCTCAAATTAGAGGTTCCTCCAAACACTCAGAAAAAAAACAAAACAATTTATCAAATAAATAAATAAAATAAAAATAAAAAAGAGGGGCTGGTGAGATGGCTCAGTGGGTAAGAGCACCCGAATGCTCTTCCAAAGGTCGGGAGTTCAAATACCAGCAACCACATGGTGGCTCACAACCATCTGTAACAAGATCGGACTCCTTCTTCTGGAGTGTCTGAAGACAGCTACAGTGTACTTACATATAATAAATAAATAAATCTTTAAAAAAAAGAAAGAACTTTTACTTGATATAAATGAATTTCTTAGATTGTGTATTTCAAGTAAATTAACTTCCTATAATGTAGGTAATGTGAATATCCTGTCTATCTAATAGCATATTTTAAGATATTTGCCTTCAAGTTTATAGTCAGATGTTAACTGAATGAATACAAAAAAAGGAGAGAGGAAATATATGTGTCAAGGGGCTATTTTCTTCTCAGTTTAACCATTCTGAGTTAAATTTTTCAACAAGTAAAACCAACTTCATGACAAATTTTAAATGCTTCTTTAGTATGCCCTGTGTACCAGATACATTTTCTAATGTCCCACACACTATTTTCACTGACTCAAGGTATTTACAATTCTCAGTTCTTTCATATACTAATTATCAGATGTCAGGAACACAACCCAAAACTTTAGATGGAGGAATATAATGAATAAAAATAACTGCAGACAAATAAGACAAGGAGGTAGAGACTTTTTCACAGTTAGGATAAGGAAATACAACTGCTGATCATGGAACTGATAAGTGATTGAATCCAAAATGTGAATATCATCTAAACTCAATAGTAAATACAGAACCAAGAGATACTCAATAGAAATTGAAAAAGACTTGAATAAAAATTAGTCAAGATAAGAAATTTCCATCAAATACACAAAACATCCTGAACTTTACTAATTGCCCCAAGCATCATTAATGACTCTCCCAGGCATCCAAATAAAATGTCATCAGGACCTCAAAGAAATGTATGCAGTGCCAAGTTCACAGATGCATCATTCACTGTAGGCAAAAGGTATATCTAGCTATAAGCCAATGAGTGATTGAACAACGAAAGCAAATCTGCTTATGAATATAATGCAATTTTGCAATTAGAAAGTTCAATTTGCTTACAGTGTGGGCTGGCAACTATGCTGATTTAAATAAATCAGCTGAAGATAGATTAATACTGTTAGATTCTTTTTACATAAAATATTTGTTAGTTATGTTCAGAGCAAGGAAGGAGCATACTAATGTTTTTTTGGGGAAGAATTGCTGTGTTGCTGTTCAGAAAATGTGTAGTTTCAGTAGCAACAATAAAACTCAGAGAGCTGCTAGTCAGTAATGTACATATGATCCACAGTGCTGCCCAGTAAATCTAACACTCTTCCAGCTAAGAAATCTCATGTAAGCTTCTATCATGGTAAAGGAGCAGACAAGGTCTTGACAAACTAATGTGAAGGAGGAGAAGAATCAGATTCCATTGGCTTGGTGTCATCAACATTTCCTGAAATAGTGCTGCCACACTGCTTGTCCTTCAAAAGAAAATGAATAAGATGTAGAAATCCAGAATAGGAAATAAAGGAAGATATTAATGCAGAAGGCTAGAAACTTTTTATGTAGTTGTTTAATTATAGACACAAGAGAAAGGTCAAAGCAAGATTATCAATGTAAAGCTAAAAGATATTTTGAAATCTTCTGCAAAAGCAAGGAGCTTTGGAATGACATTTAAAAGGTTTGGGTTTTGTATTAGTAGTCCATTACATGGATGATATTATGATTGTACTTCCTAGCCTGCCCCATCTTGAAAAGGTATCCTCTCAACAGTTGCTTAACTTAGAAAAGCCCAACTTGAGGGTTGCTCCCAAAAAGATTCAAAGAGTTACCTGATATGTCTTCCTGGGCTTTTTTTCTATTTCTGACAAGATTAAGCCTCTGGTCTTCTGCATCATGGCAAAAGAATCTTCCTTCCTTGTGGAACTACAACAACTGCATTAAACTCTCAACTTGCTCAAACCTTGTTTATTCTGGATCAGGACATGAGTCACCTCTTTTCTCTCTTGGAGAGGCTTAGCAAACCCTCACCTGAGGTAAACTACCATCTGAGGCTAGTCACCTACTACAGAATGGTATGATGCTCCTTTCTGTATCAACTCTGGAACTGCATGATCCAAGGAAATTCCTTTTGGGCATAATTCTCTGGTCCCTTGATGAGGTCCTAGGAGTGTTATGCCAGAATGGGCCCCTCATGTGGTTGCACGAGGCATACTCTGATTTACTTAAGGTTACTTCAAAGTTTGAGATTGCCTTTTGCCTCAACCTTAAGGCGAGAGGTTTAGCAAGGAGAACTTATAACAGAGAACAGACAAAATAATTCTACCACTCTCCTTATGATATTCTCATTCATTATGGACAGATCCTATCAGCTTTCAAGAAATGGTGATGGGGTGCACAGGTTCCTTGGATAATCACATGCCACCATACAAGTGTCTTTCTGCTTTATCCCAGCTGCCAATTATAGTTAAAACCTTAGCATACCTAGCTCATGCCTCATTCCCAAAGCAACTATGGTTTTTTCTGATGTAAATAAAGCCAGATATGTGTAATTATCTAAAGACATGGAGAAAAGCACACAACTACCATTCTCCCTAATCCTAGCTCAGTGTAACTAGGTGAATTATTTGGACTCCTGAAAAATTTTGAGTGTTGCCAACAAGAGGCAGTTAATATTTTCTCATACAGCCAATATGCAGTACAAGTTGTCCTTACCCTGTTCTTCTCCTATATTAAAGATTAAACCATCTCTATAGATGTCTTCATGAGATGTATCCAGAAGGATCTTGAGAATAGGGCACATCACTGGTTCATTTCACACATAAGATCACATTCTAAATTGCCTGGCATATTAGCAGAAGGAAATGTGATAACTGATACCCTGATTATGGCTGTAGACATGGAATGCTAGGAGAAGCAAGAATGTAACACCAGCAATTTTATCTTTCCCCACAAAATTTGCATAAGCTCTTACTCAAATTGCCCATGTTGCACTGTAAATATCATACAAGGTCCTGTGCAAAGTGTGTACTTCTTGCATCATTGGGGCCCCTTGGCAGATCAGAAGTTAACCCTAGAGGTGTGCTCCCCAGTTTAATCTGGAAAATGGATGTCAACCATTACCCAGCTTTTGGTTGTGGTAGCTACTTTCTCCACCTTAATGGGTTGGTGACCATTGCAGGTAAAAAGACCTTTGATGCCATTAAAGCCATGAAATTAGCATTGCTGGTGATTGGAATGCCTTAGGAACTCAAGACTTATAGTAGATCTGCCTACTCATCTCAGCAGTTCAGTGTCCTTTTATCCTCATGGAGGGTCAGTCACTCCTTTGGGATACCCTATAATCTCCAAGGCCAAGCAATTGTAGAAAGAGAAATTCTCTCCTTGAAGGAAGCACTTGCTCAGGTCACCTCCCAAGAGTCTAAAGGAGATTCACACCTAGCATTGATGGAAAGTTCCATATGAACTTTCTCTTTGGTGAGGAAGGGCTGAGCCCTGCTTATAAACATTGGGCATTTTTGCCGCAGGACTCTCCCTTCCTCTTAGTTAGATGGAGGGTTCTAATAACTTCTCAATGGCAACCATCAAGCTCCACTTCTAACAAGTTGGTGAGATTATGTTTTTGTTTTTCTCCAGAATGCAAGTGCACCAATATGGACACCCTCAAGAGAAGTTTGCTTGGCCATGGACCAGAGGATGATTAAGTAGCCAGAAGAAGACCAGAACCAAGAGATATAATGTACATATTGTTTTTATTAATTTTTCTTCAGCCTGGGAGTGTTAATGAGCTCTGGGCTTTGGAGCCCCTGCCCTCCATTCTTTTGCTTGTGGCAGTAAACACCCAACTCTATCCTGTTTTTTGTTTTTTGTTTTTTTTTATTTTCCAGTGTGAGTTTGGGTTTGGCCTTCTTGGACTTAGTTACAACTACATGATGATTAGAAGATACCTGGCCATGGGGGAAATTCTCTTCTCTTCTGTTGGCCCTTGTATCCAATTGACCACAGGGGACTTTAACCTGTGGCAATCTAACCTATGGCACCATGTCAGGCATGGGACTTCAAGTTCCCCTTACTGATTACAAATCCACAAAAGATTCCCAAGCATATCATGTCCAAAATATATTCTGATTCAAGAAATTTGACACCAACAAATCCGAAAACTCAATTTAAAAATGGGTCACAGAATTAAACAAAATTCTTAATAAAGGAACCTTGAATAGCATAAAAATACTTAATGTGCAATGTCTTTAGTCATCAAAGAAATGTAAATCAAAACTACTCTGAATTCTACCTTACACCCACTAAAATAGCTAAGATCAAAAACTCAAGTGACAGCACATTCTGCTGAGGATGTAGAACATGTGGAACAGTCCTGTTTTGCTGATCAAACAAACTTGAAAACTTGTACATCACCAAGGAAATCAATTTGGCAGTTTCTCAGAAAATTAGGAATAGTTGTACCTCAAGACTCAGCTATACCACTTCTGGGTATACCCAAAAGTTGTTCCACCATGCCACAAGTACACTTGCTCAACTATGTTTATAGCAGTTTTATTTGTAGTAGTCAGAAAGTAGAAACAACCCAGATGTTCCTCAGTTGAAGAATGAATAAAGAAAATGTGGTTCATTTACAAAATGAAATACTATTTTACAGGCATATTTATGGAACTAGAAAATATCATCCTAAGTTAGCCCAGATCCAAAAGGACACACATGGAATGTTCTCAAAGGTGGAGAGTATCCATAAAGTACAGGGTAACAATGCTACACTCCATAGACCCAAAGAAGCAAATATCAAGGACCCAAGGGGGGATACTTGAGTTTCCCTCAGAAGTGAAAATAAAGCAGTCATCAGAGGTAGATGAAAGGGGTGTGTGGCTGTTTGGGGGAGGGAATGGGGAAGAGAATAAGGTGGGAGAGAGGTAATGGAAATCAGAAATGGGGGATCTCTAGGATATACCCAGGACTGTGGAGGCTGTTGTGAATCAATGGGGGTGGTTGTAGCTGAGAGTCCTAGCAATGGGAGATATGGAACCTAAAGTGGTTACCTCCTATAGTTATGGAGGACTTCCAATATAGGGATAAGGACAGCATCCCACCCACAAAACCTTCTACCTAAAGTCTGGCCTACCTACAAGTTGTATAGAGACAACAATGGAACAGACTTGAAGGGTATAGCCAACCAATGACTGGCCCAATTTGAAACCTATCCCATGGGTGTAAACTAATCCCTCACACTATTAATGATACTCTGTTATGCTTTCAGGTAGGAGTCTACCATAACTGTCTTCTGAGAGGTTCCATTCAACAGTTGATGGAAACAGATGCAGATACTTACAGCCAAAACATTGGATGGAGCTCAGAGAGTCTTGTGGAAGGATTGAGGGACCAGAAGGAGATAGGGACTCTACAGGAAGACCAACTGAATCAACTAACCTAGATCCTTGGCATCTTGCAGAGACTAAAACAGTAATCAAAGAGCATACATGCACTAGACATATACGTAGCACATATCCAGCTTAACATTTATGTGGCTCCCCCAACAACTGGAACAGAAGCTGTTCCTAACTCTGTTGCCTACCTGTGTATCTTGTTATTTTCATTGGGCCACCATGTCTGGCCTCAGTAGAATTGGATGAGCCTAATCCTGCAGCGAGTTCTTGTGCCAGGTTGGTTGATGTCCAGGGGAGATTCTTCCTTTTCTCAGAGGGGAAAGGGAGGGGATTAAGGGAAAACCTATGTGAGAAGAGGGACTGGGAGGAAGGGGCTGGGGATATGTCAGGATATAAACTAAATAATGAAAAAAAAAAAACTTCTATTTTAAAATTCTTTTTCACTAGTTAATTTGACCTTTACCTAGAAATAATTATTTCTAATATGCTGTGATGGTTTATATATCCTTGGACCAGGGAGTGGCACCATCTGAAGGTGTGGCCTTGTTGGAATAGGTGTGGCCTGGTTGGAATGGGTGTGTACTATGGGTGTGGGTATAAGACCCTACCCTAGTTGCCTGGAAGTCAGTCTTCCACTAGCAGCCTTTGGATGAAGACATAGAACTCTCAGCTCTTGCTCCTGCGCCTGCTTGCTGTGTGAGACTGAGTAACTGCTAGATCCTTGGACTTCCATTCACAGCTGCGACTGAACCATTGTTGGGAATTGGGCTGCCGACTGTAAGTCATCAATAAATTCTTTTACTATATAGAGACTATCCATAAGTTCTGTGACTCTAGAGAACCCTGACTAATACAGAAGTTGGTACCAGAAGTGGGGTATTGCTGTGATAGGCCTGACCATGCTTTTATTTGAAAGAATGTGGATTTTGGGACTTTGGATTTGGAAAGCAGTGGAATGCTTTAAATGGGGCTTAATGGGTCATCCTAGTAGGAATATGGAAGACTTTGTTGCTGGGAGTAATTTGAACTGTGTTGACCTGGCCCAAGAGATTTCAAAGGAGAAGAATTTCAGAATGTGGCATAAAGACTGGTTTTGTGGTATTTTGGTGAAGAATGTGGCTACTTTTTGCCCTTGTCTGAAAAGTTTGCCTGAGGCTAAGGTGAAGAGACTTGGATTAATTGCATTGACAAAAGAAGTTTCAAAAAAGCCCAGCAGAGACTTTGTTCTCTGGTTAAGTCTTATGAAGAAAAGTTTGAACAAGCATAGCAAGCTTAGAAAGGAAAAATATAAAATATATGGTTTGAGTATTAAAGGAGTACCAGGAAGTGAAATGGAGCAAAATCTTGTGTTCTAGGAGATAAAGATTAAGGGAGTGGGACCTTGGGGCAAGATCCTACCCAGCTAAATTAGATCCAGGCATGGAGGTACACACCTTTAATCCCATGAGACAAGCATGCTGATCTTTACATTCAAGGTCAATCTACAGAGCAAGAACCAGGATAGCCAAGCTTAGGCAGTGAAGGATTTAGAAAACATAAAGCTAGTGATAATGTAATAATACAAGGGGATCATGTTCTAGTTGCTGTAAGCAGCAGAACTCAGCAGCTTCAGCCATGTGCCTCTGGCTCTAGAGTTAAGAATGGAAGGAACTACTGGGAAAATTGATGCTGATTAGCTGGAGCTAAGGAATTAGCGGTGATTAAGAAGAGACCAGCATCGTTGAGGTGAAATCTTCTGGAAATTGTTTTCTGGGAGCACAAAGAAGCTATGTTCCAGAGATACCCAAGGTTGTACCTCATGCTGTGGCTGGACTTGGTAATGTGTAAGAGTCACTCAGGTGGTACTGCTTGTGAAGGAATGAAGGGATCATGGAGAGAAGCTGAGGCTTAGCACTGTGAGAGGCCAGGGAAGGCCATTGGAGAAGGTGAAGCCTCAGCTGTAATTGATGGCCCAGGACTGAAGGGGTCATGCAAAGGATTTGAGGCTTGGCACCCTGAAGAGAGCCTATGAGAGGCTATTGGTGAAGCCTAGTTGGAGTGGAACACCCCAGTGTGTTGGAGATGTCAGTACCATGGGATGATCACCAAGAACAGCAGCCGTAGTGGAGTGGATCAACCTGAGCATAGAGTGCTACAGAGGACAGAGATGGAGAAGTGATGCCAGCCCTGAGGAGGAGTCCAAAAGATCAAGTGGAATCCTAAACACTGAAACAAGAAGCTGTAACATTGAAATTGCCTTGGAGACTCAAACATGTTAAAGATGCCAGAGCCATGGGATACATGCTGAGGAAAGCTGCTCACAGGGAGTGGAATCAGCCCAGGAGAAAGCAGTTTGTTGCAGTCAACATAGATGAAAAATGAGTGGAGATCTGAAGACTGCTTTGATATCAGCCATGGAGATGCAGAGTTTGGAGTTTGCCCAGCTGGTTTCCTGCCTTGTTTTGGGGATTACAGTTAATTAAGTTGAATGAATCTCAGAAGAGTCCTTGAAATTTGGACTTTTAACATTGTTGCGACTGCTATAGACTATGAGGACTTTGAAAGTTGGACTACATGCATTTTGCATTATGCTATGTTTAAGTATGGCCCCCATAGACTCATGTTTTTTAACAAGTCTATGGGGACCAGGGAGTGGAATGTGATGGTTTATATATCCTTGGACCAGGGAGTGGCACCATCTGAAGGTGTGGCCTTGTTGGAATAGGTGTGGCCTGGTTGGAATGGGTGTGTACTATGGGTGTGGGTATAAGACCCTACCCTAGTTGCCTGGAAGTCAGTCTTCCACTAGCAGCCTTTGGATGAAGACATAGAACTCTCAGCTCCTCCTGCGCCGTGCCTGCCTTGCTCCCACCTTGATGATAATGGACTGAACCTTTGAACCTGTAAGCCAGCCCCAATTAAATGTTGTTTTTTTTATATAAGACTTGCCTTGGTCATGGTGTCTGTTCACAGCAGTAAAACCCTAACTAAGACAGAAGTGTTTTAAATTTATTGACTCATTCATACATTTATGCTAGTATCAACTCATCTATTTTAATTTCATATTTCATTTATTTATTACTACATCAATGCCAATTATAGTTTTAAATGTGTCATTTGTCTTGTATTCAGCATGTGTCATATCTTTTTGTGTATGAGCTAACTCATTGCTAAAAGAAGTGTTATCCTGTTGTCCATTTTTCATTTTCTAGTTCTGACATCAGACCTAATTGTATATATTGTGGATGATCAAGCTATACCTTAGAGCCCCAGAGCACCAGAGCAGATAAGTAACAAGGAGGGCTCAAGGTGGGGAGGGGGGGACATATGGATCTTCCTGGGAAGGGGACAAAATATAGATTTAGTTTGTGGTCTAGGAAAGAGTGGGAATGAGAACAGGGGGGATAAGGTACAGGGGTGGAGAATGGAGAAAAACAGTACATGGAGATGAATGGGTCTAGAGGGCATTTGGGGGTTGATCTAGACACATAGTACAATGGAAAATCCATTGAATCTAAGATGATGACTGTAGCAGAGACTCCTAGTAATGGAGGATAAGGAGGCTAAATCGACTATTCTCTGTAACCTACCAAGGCTTTCAGTGAACTTTCTAGGACACCAACTCAACCACAAAAACTTTGATATGCAATTTGCCATGATTTCAAGATGTTCTGGAGTAAAATGGCACAGAATTTGTGGGAGTAGCCAACTAATGACTGGCCCAAGAAGTAGGGAGCACATGCCAACACTACCTCGATGGCCAGGAACCAGATGCAAATAACCCAGAAACCTAGGATTTGAGGAAACCAGACTGTCAAAAATAGTCAGTGAAATGATTCTTAATAATATTCTACTGTATTCCTAGACAAAGTCTTGCCATAATTTTTATCAGAGAGGCTTCATCCAGCAGTTGATATGAGCAAATACAGAAATACACAGCCAGGTCAAGGACATCACAAAAAACCTGACTCACAAAATCATGTAAGCAGGGCTCATAGTGGCTCACAGCAAATCTGACCTAGTTCCTTTGCATATAAGTTATGGTTGTGAGCTGTGCAGTGGTGGTGCATGCCTTTAATCCCAACACTTGTGAGGCAGAGGCAGGCAGATTTCTGAGATTGAGGACAGTATGGTGTACAGAGTGAGTTCCAGGACAGCCAGGAGTACGGAGAGAAACCCTGTCTCAACTCCCCCCCTCAAAAAAAATAAAGTTATGACTGTGCCATTCAGAACTTGCAACAGGGGGAGTGGGGTTGTCTCTGACACTTTTCTCTGGTTTTGGGATCCCCTTTCTTCCCATTGGGTTGCCTTATCCTGCCTTGATATGAAGGTAAGTTCCAATTCTTATTGTAATTTAATATTCTATATTCAGTTTATACCCCTGGGAGACCTGTTCTTTTCTGAAAGTAAAGGAATAAGGCTTAGATTTTGGCAGGAGGGGAGGTGGGATGTAGGTACTGGGAGGAAAGGAGAATGGGGAAACTGCAGTCAGAATGTAATATATGAGAGAAGATTAAATAAATTAATTAAAATTTAAAAAGCCAAGAACTTCTTTTAAGTGGACTGTGTATTTAAAGGAGACTCATGTGTCTGAGCTTCAGTCAGGATTCTTGAACTGAAACTCCAAAAGCTGTATAATAGAAACAATTTAGCATATTTTTGCCTTGGTCCTAATCTTAATTGAAGTATACTTGTCAAAATTGAATTACCTACTGTGCTGATAAATTTTGATAGTTAATTTGATAAAATCTAGAATCTCTTGATTAAGGAATAGTCTAGATTTGGTTACCCTTTTGGTGTGTCTTCATAGCACAGATCAAAATGGTATGTAGAAACAGCTCATTTTGGGTGGCACCATTCCATAGGCCAGGGACACTGAACTATATAAAGGAGAGGTGAAAGTTAGATGAACAAGCAATTAGGCAGCACTGTTTCATTTGTTTCTCACTGTATTGGCTATTCCTGTTTGTCAACTTGACTATATTTGGATTGAACTACAATCCAGAATTGGAAGGCTCACCAGTGACCCTTATCTGGAGACTTGGAGATAGAAGTTTCTGATCTGGATCTTGGTATGGAGATCTTGAGCCATAGTGGCTATGGATTCCAGAAAATTAAATCTCTGAGTTCAAGGTCGTCTGGGATTAAAGGTGTGGTGGAACACACCTTTAATCTGGGCTACACCTTCTGCTGGAGACAATATAAGGACATTAGAAGAAGGAAGTCTTGCTCTTGCTCCTTTGCCTGCTTGCTGTGTGAGACTGAGTAACTGCTAGATCCTTGGACTTCCATTCACAGCTACTACTGAAATTTTTTTACTATATAGAGACTATCCATAAGTTCTGTGATTCTAGAGAACCCTGACTAATACACTCACTATTCTTCACTGTGGTTATTGTGTAACCATCTCAAGCTCCTACCACTGTAATTTCCTTACAGTGATGGACTGAATCCTGGAATTATAAGCCAAAATAAATCCCTTCCTCTCATAAATTGCCTTTGGGCAGATTATTATATCATGGCAACAGACATGAAACTAGGTCTCATATACAGAAAGCAAATAGTAAACAATGTGGAACTTAAGATTTTGACACAAATATTCCTCATTTACTTGTTCTTACTTTGAATTTTTCTACTAATTTGATATAGCATCTTTCCTAGAAGGATACCTACCATCACCATTTAAATAAATATGCTGGTATTATCTTAATAGAGAATTGTCACATCTTCTTGGCCTTGTATGCTCAATGCTTTCTCTGCGTCTATGAAGACCTCTAAAGGATTCTTGGCATCTGAAGTGCCAGTACTTGCACTGAGCACTGAAGTGCAGCATTAATTGGCCAATTCACAAAGCTAAGGATGGAAAGACATTGTTGTGCACTATTAATTAAGACACCAATCATCCACATTTCAAATGTGAGCCAGGGCACTTGTGTAACCATATCAAAAGGAGACTGAGCCTTGCCAATTATTTAAGCTATATTATTTTACTTTATTTTATATTAATTTCCCATTACCTATAAATGTTAAGGTATAAGATTCAAATAAAATAGAAAATTAGAGCATAAAATATTTTGGTCTAGTATTTTCATCAATGCATTTCTGGCTGCAGTGAAACATTTGCAATGGTTTTAAAATTTATATTTTCTTTTATTATAGTCTAGCATGAGATAGCTCTTATGTTATTTTTTTTCCTCTTGCCTTTTGTTAGAATTTAAGTCAACTCAGTGAAAAGATTGATAATTTCTTTTTATACTTCTCTAAAATTTTAATAGAAAAAGACTAAGATAGTGGAAAATTACCATTTAATAAGTGCAATTTATTTACCAGCTAACAATTTTATAATACATATTCTTTAGAAATAATTAAATGTAAACCTAGTTGTTTTCATATGCCCTCAGAGCAGACACATATTTAAAACCAAATAGGGCACTACAGGAACCAAAAATGTCATATAACAAAAATGAATAATATTTCAGTATTGGGTAGAGGGTAGGAGAAACAAAAAATTTATTGAGCTTATAAGAACAGTCTTTCAAGAACATTCCAGAAAGGAAAAAAATAGATGAACTCTAGTCAGAGTACTTTTACTTAGGGGGACAATTCAATAATTTCTGGAACTGCTCTATCTGTGATCTAAAAACCAAATGTAAGAAAATGCAACAAAGTGAAAAAACTTACTAACCACTAATGCATAAAAAGAGCCAACATTTATAAACAAATATAGTTCAACACTGAACATTAAAAAGTATTCAACATTTGAAAGCCCATTTGATTAATTTTCTAAAGCTTAATTTGGGTTATAAATATTAAGCCGTATACTGTGTAAATATATCAAATTTTAAAGTATGGCAGGTTGTTTTGTTGTTTGTTTTGAAAGATGCTGACAGAATATAAAAGTACATAGAAGCCCTGAAATTGGTTAGATAAATGTCAGTGTTAGCAGAACTAGCTTCACTGATTTAGAAAAATAGAGGTGCACAATGCTCTGGCCACTCCTCGAACCTGTGTATCTGCCAATGTTCTGACCAGGTGTGTGCCCATTGCTGCACCTTCATTAGACTCTTTCCTTGTACCCCTCCCATACCCATTTCTTGAAAATAGACATTGTTTAGATCTGGAAATCCCCTACTCCCCCCTTCTCCTTTCCCCCCTGAGGGCCTATAAAAACTGGGACCTCTTTCCCCTCAAGGTCGACTCCTCTGCCCCTGCATGGGATATGAGTCGTCCCCAGAGCTCTGGCTTTCCCTGAATAAAGCTTCATGTGGTTTGCAACAAGCTGGGTCTATCGTGAGTTCTTGGGTGTCCGCTATTGTCCTGTGGACTGAGCGAGGGGCTCCTCTCGAAGTCTTTCACTTTGGTTGGTTCAGTTTTTTTGAGACAGGGTTTTTCTGTGTAGCCTTGGCTGTCCTGGAACTCACTTCATAGACCAGGCTGGCCTCTAACTCAGAAATCCACCTGCCTCTGCCTCCTGAGTGATGGGATTAAAGGTGTGTACCACCATGCCCTGCAGCATGGCAGGTTTTATATTTGCATTTTTTCTTTGATTCCTTAGTTCTATAATACATAAAAGTAAAACTACTTGGCTCAGCATAATTGTCACTTTCTCATTTTGGAAAATGGGCTCTCACTGTCATGCTTTCACCTTAATTATAATGGATTGAACATCTAAACCAATAACCCAACCCCAATTAAAAGTCCTTATAAGAGTTGCCTTGGTCATGGTGTCTATTAACAGCAGTAAAATTCTAAGATAAAAGTTGGTAGAAAGGACTGGGGTATTTCTGTGATAGGCCTGGCTGTGCTTTTGTTTGGAAGAATGTAGATTTGGTGACTTTGAATTTGGAAAGCCCTTAATGGGTTGTACTAGTGGGAATATGGAAAAATTGTTGCTGAGAGTGATTTGAACTGTGCAGACCTGGCTCAAGAAACATCAGTAGAGCAGAGTTTCAGTATGTGGCCTAGAGTCTGTTTTGTGGTATTTTGTTGAAGAATGTGACTGCTTTTTGACCTTCTCTGAAAAGTCTACCTGAAGCTAAGATAAAGAGGTTTATATTAATTATATTGACAAAGGAATTCACAAAAAAGCACAGACATGACTTTGTTCTCTGGTTAGTCTCAGGAGGAATATTCTGATCAAGAACAACAAGCTCACAAAATAAAAGTACAAAATGTATGGTTCAACCAATAATAAATGGGTACCAGGAAGTGAAATAGAACTGAATTGTGTTCAAGGAGATAAAGAGATGAAGAAAGTGGTGATTCCAGGGCAAGGTCCTACTCAGCTAAGTTTATTGTTTGTATTTTCATTTGAACAAGCAGTATTTTGGACTTTTAATCTGCAAAGAACTACAATCTAGAAATGAAGGACACACAGGAGATCCAGATCTTGAGATTAGAAGACACAGGCTTTTGATGCAGATCTTGAAGAATCATAGCCATGAAAGCTTGGGCTCATGCATGGTGGTATATATCTTTAATTCCAGAAGATCATGTGTAGATCCCAGACAATGGAATAAGAAGCTATGAGATTGAAGTTGCCTTAGAGACACCAAAATGTTAGAAAAATATCAGAGTCATGGGATATGTGCTGAGGAAAGCTGGTAACAGGGAGTACAACCAGCTGAAGAGAAAGACGTTTGTTGCAGTCAACAAAGATAAAGGAGGTAGAGATCTGAAGAAAGCTTTGGCTTCAGACATGGAGATGCTGAAGTTGGAGTTTGTCTAACTGTCTTTTGGTCTTGCTTTGGTCCAGTATTTTTTACCCTGACAGTTTAGAGATTGCATGCATCTCAAAATAGACTTTGAACTTTGGTTATAGACTATGGTACTTCTGAAGTTGTACTAAATCTATTTTGCATTATGGTATGCCTAGGAATGGCTCACATAGACTCATGTGTTTGAAATAGTTTATGGGGACCACAGAGTAGAATGTGATGGTTAAATATGGTTGACCCAGGGCATGGCACTATTAGGAGGTATGGCCTTATGGGAGTAGGTATGACCTTATTGGAGGAAGTGTGTCACTGTGGGGGTAGGCAATGAGACACTCGTCCTAACTTTGTGGGAGTCAGTGTTCTCCTAGTGATATTTAAATGAATATATAGAACTCTTATCTCCTCCTGTACTATGTCTATCTGTGTCCTGCCATGCTTTCTCCTTGATGATCATGGACTGTACCTCTGACCCTGTAAGCCAACCCCAATTAAATGTTGTCCTTATAAGAGTTGCCTTGGTCATGGTGTCTGTTCACATCAGTAAAACCCTAACTAAGACAACAGTTTGTGGGCATTATATTAAAAATTTTAAAGTATCATGTAGAAAACACTATCACCGTGCATTTGAATCTTTTTAGATAAAAAGTAAAATCAATACATGGTTTGGTTATCACTAAAGCTACTTTTTTGTTTGTTTGGTTGGTTTTTTTGTTTTGTTTTTGTTTGTTTGTTTCTTTGTTTGTTTTTTTGAGACAGGGTTTCCCTGAATAGTCCTGGCTGTCCTGGAACTTACTCTGTAGACCAGGCTGGCCTTGAACTCAGAAATTCGCCTCCCTCTGCCTCCCGAGTGCTGGGATTAAAGACGTGCGCCACCATGCCCAGCTAATTTCCACCATGCCCGGCTAAGTTTATTGTTTTATACGATGGTTGAGAAATGGGTCTAATATATCTGGTCAGTCTTAGGAATGTTCTGAAACTTTTGAGAAGTTTACTTCCTGGCCTTTATTAATCCTCACATTAGAACTTATTGACATATAATGAGTTTTCATAAAATTATGAAAAGTTTCAACTCTGGCTCTTTTGAATATGTTGAATCTTAATGAGCATCTACTCAAAATGTGAGGAAAATGCTATATAGGAATGGGGCAGACCTACTTGCTCTGTGATATCTCCCTGATGATTTGACTGATGCTCCAGTATCAGTGTTGCTAAAACAGTGTTTGCCACATAGAGAAAAGGAATAATGTGTCTTGTTATCTCTGTTTCCCTTCTGAAAACATTTCAAGTTTTAATGTCCAATTCCAGTGCTCATGCCCATGCTTCAAAATTTCACAGAAGCACCCTTTTATCCTCTCTTGCCTCACTTTCTCACAGTGAGACTTAATCCTCCTTGACAGAGATGTCATTCATACATTACTTTGAAAATTGATTTAAAGTTTTTTTATACAGTTGTAAATGTAGGTGACAAGGAATGAAATTTAGCAAGATATGATTACTTATAATCCCTCACATTTCTAAGAGATAACAATATTTATATAAAGCTGTGTTTTATATATTTTATAGTTAATAAAACATTTACACACAAAACCTAGTCTCCTAAACATTCATAAGAAGTAGATATTAGCATAGTTATTTCTGAAAGTTGGATATGAAGATGAGATTTGTTGGTGAGGGTAAGATACTAATTAATGAGAGTCAGAACTCATACAGCCATTGTATATTTCCCTTTGTTTTGCTTTCTTGAGAACATAGTAATTAGGTTAAACTTTCGGAAAAGCAAAAAGTTCTAGGAAAACATGAGTTAAGAAATTTTTGTTGTCACCATGCTTGATAATAAGTAAAGAAAGTGGGATCAATAAATATGAAGACATTTAACTTTGTTTTACTTATGTAAATGATGCCCTTTTCTCTATTTGAACCTCATCATGCTCATGTGAATTAACAGTAATACTATGGGAATGTCTTTTGCATGAGTACTTCCCTTGACTTTCAGAGACAGAAAGGAACTGAAAGGATAAAAACATCTGGACATGGACAGGAGTTGTAATACTTAAAATATATGCATTTAAGTGGCTTGTTTCTAAGGTGGTCATGTGTAGACTTGATGTAGAATGAGTTCTACATGTGGTATAAACTGAATCTGAAAGAAAATTGTCCAGAATTCTCATTACTACATTTCTAAAGTCTGAAGCCATGAAAAATGTTATCCAACAGAATTTTTTATCCCCAAATCATGAAAAAAAAAAAAAGCAAATGATAAGAGGTTGATGGAATAACAAATGAGAAAGCAATCAAATGTAATACAACATTCTTGGAGCTCAGACCATGTAGATTTTAGTTAATAGGTATTCCCAGGGATACCTATCAGTAAGGCTCATTCTGTATGTCAAATATTCACAGATGGCTAACATGTCATATATGTTAAGTCCTTTCTTGGCTCTAGGAAGCTTCTTAATCATTCTACATCTTTTAAAAAATATATGCATTGACAATCAGATATGAGTTTACTATGCTAATTTGAAGCTTTAGGGTAAAGTATGTAAACTTCTGAATTATGCTTGTAGACCATTTTTAAATGAAACAGACTCAGTTGCCAAAGTTAATACTAATTAAAACAGATTTATCTGTATCTTTGATATAACACAAAGTTGCTTAAGTTGCCTTTCCCACAAGGAGATGTTTTTAGCTTGAGAAGATTTTGAAAATATCACATTGGCATGTATTTTACTGCTGCGATATGTTAGTACAACTAGATGGACTTACTGAAACTAAATATTCCTTCTGAAAGCCTCTAGAATCATAATTATCTACACTGACAGGAAAGGAGACCTTTCGCTGCTGATATGAACTACACTGATTAATTAGTAATTGAATCTGCCAAGCAAAGCTGACGTTACAGCTTCAGAACCAGTGGCTTTCTCGATCCTTCACAGCTTATTAGTCTGTCTGCCTACACACAGCAACAGGATAATACCTATTATGGATTACCTTTCAGTGAAGAAGGTATTTAAAGGCCAGACGTGTACAAAAATAGCTTTACATGGTGTTAAGAGAGTGCCAGGTTTTGCACTGCAGTATCCCTAAACTGTAATCTAAATTTTCCCTGTTAGTTTTAGTCCTGTAGCTAAAATTGAAATAGAGTGAAATAAACTCTGAAGACAGTTTCTAACTTAAATATAGTACTAAGCAAAGAACTCAACATTTTCGGCATTTCTATTCATCCTGACATCAGATCAATATGAAGGAGCACAGGAAGAATAAAATGATGGCGGGTTGCACAAAGATGTTTGTTGGCTCCAAATTAACTAGAAACAATTTCATCTTATTCCAAAATTCAAAACAGAAATTATTTTCCCTTTATGATTTTTAGCATTCTTTGAATCATCTTTGCAATAGAATATAAAAGTGTATTTAGAACTTTGAGATGGCTCTATATTTTGATATCTGAAGGGGGTGATCCCATGAAATGCACTGTGAAGTTTAAAATATAGTCAAGTCATAGAATTCTGTATATGGAACCTCATGAATGTGGTGTAGAACATGTTTGTGCATGTGTAAAAATTTGAGTAGCTTAGTTGTTCACATTGCATTTGAGAAGGCATTGGATTCTCTCTTTAGAGTAACCCTGTAGGCTTAGATTTTTGAGTCCTATTTTAATATGGGTTTTTAAATGGTTTGAACCCCCCCCCCTTCTAGTCCACCATCCAAAGGAAGGGGAGAAAAGATGGTAAATAGGACAAGGAAATGTGAACCTGCATAGAAGTAGTTTTTCAGGAGTGATTACAATTTCAGTTTGTCAGTCCAGTTCAGTAGTGTCTGGATAGCAAATATGAATCAGCAGTTGTGCCAGCATCCACCAGAACAAGTCAGGTCTCTGTCAAATTTGCATGAGTCAGTGTGAACCACTAGGGCCAGCCAGGATGCCAGAAGTTCTCTACAATGCTTCTTTCAATGAAGATCAGCAAAAACATCAGACTAACAAAGCATTGCAAAACTAGTTATGCAAACATGCAATCACTCTTTGTTGAGTCATATATATTCTCTCGAAACATCACATGTCCTCCCAAGTGTCTTGCCTCAGTAAAACACCATGAGAGTTTGTATTACCTGACACTATCATAGTCTTCCACTTCATAACCCTTTATAGACCCTGTAGAAGCTATTTTCTTCCCTTTTCTCAATTTAGAGATAGATCAAATGCTGAGAGAACTGTGGGACTCTAAAGACAAATTCAAAGAATGAGTGAAGGAAATTAATTTTTTTCTATTTTAAGTAAATCATAGTTTATACAGTTATCATGTTAAAACTATTCCCTTTACTATTTGTCCAACATGTACCTTAACTGTATTTTCAATATTTACTTGTCTCCTCTTTCTCTTGTGATTTATTCCATTTGAAGGGAGACATTGCTCCAGTTTTTTTTTTCCAGGTGTTACTGCTGCTTTTTATCTGCCTGTAACAACACTAGCTGTGAAAGCAAACCAAGGAACAGGTTGTAAGCAAGTCATTGGCTCTGTGTTTTCCTCAAACCATAAGTGTAGAACAGAAGGCAGATTTAGAATTACCAATATCTATTTGCAATGTTATCTTCCACTGCTTCTCCATTATTTTCTGAAGCCTAAGGCAAGAGAAAGAGCTCAAATGGTTATCTATCCATCTATCTATCTATCTATCTATCTATCTATCTATCTATCTATCTATCTATCTATCTTTTATTTATTTATTTATTTATTTATTTATTTATTTATTTATTTATATTGCAGATTGTTGCCTCCAGAACACAGCAATTAACTGTTGCTGTGAAACTGAAACCTTATTTTTGATTAATAGTACAAATTTTGTAAATGAAAGTACAAAATCTTTTGTGTGTAAATAAATAAAAATGACTCAATAGCAGGGCATGTTTCAGTAAATAAGAGTCAGGTCCATCACTTTCATTTGGTAAGAATTCACAGATAGGTTGGGTGGTGGTGGCACACGCCTTTAATCCCAGCACTTGGGAGGCAGAGGCAGGTGGATTTCTGGTCTACAAAGTGAGTTCCAGGACAGCCAGGGCTATACAGAGAAACCCTGTTTCAGAAAACCAAAAAACCAAAAAAGAAAAAGAAAAACAAAACCCAAAGAATTCATCATAGAAAGTGAGGGAAAAATGGAGAGAAAAAAGATTTCCAGAATGAAATGAGTGGGAATTGCTGGAGTAAAGTGTGTACATTTGTGAATTAGAAGAATATCCTGTATAGTTTAAGGAGTAAATTCTACTAGCTATTTATCTACAAACAGCAAAGAAAAACAAAATGGGAAGGTGGAAATCATTGGTTAAGCTTTGGTCACCCTGGTGATTTTTTCAGTGGTTCTGGATGCTGTAAACTGTCTGCAAAGAGGTTACAGGTCTAACTATTATTTTATATCTTCTTTTTAAATATTTTATTAGGTATTTTCCTCATTTATATTTCCAATGCTATCCCAAAAGTCCCCCATACCCTCCCCCCCACCCCCTTACCACCCACTCCCACTTTTTGGCCCTGGCATTCCCCTGTACTGGGGCATATAAAGTTTGCAATTCCAATGGGCCTCTGTTTCCAGTGATGGCCTACTAGGCCATCTTTTGATACATATGCAGCTAGAGACAAGAGCTCCGGGGTACTGGTTAGTTCATAATGTTGTTCCACCTATAGGGTTGCAGATCCTTTTAGCTCCTTGGGTACTTTCTCTAGCTCCTCCATTGGGGGCCTTGTGATCCATCCACTAGCTGACTGTGAGCATCCACTTCTGTGTTTGCTAGGCCCCGGCATAGTCTCACAGGAGACAGATATATCTGGGTCCTTTTAGCAAAATCTTGCTAGTGTATGCAATGGTGTCAGCGTTTGGAAGCTGATTATGGGATGGATCCCTGGATATGGCAGTCTCTAGATGGTCCATCCTTTCGTCACAGCTCCAAACTTTGTCTCTGTAATCCTTCTATGGGTGTTTTGTTCCCAATTCTAAGAAGGGGCAAAGTGTCCACACTTTGGTCTTCATTCTTCTTGAGTTTCATGCATTTAGCAAATTGTATCTTATATCTTGGGTATCCTAAGTTTCTGGGCTAATATCCACTTATCAGTGAGTACATAATGTGTGAGTTCCTTTGTGATTGTGTTACCTCACTCAGGATGATGCCCTCCAGGTCCATTCATTTGCCTAGGAATTTCATAAATTCATTCTTTTTAATAGCTGAGTAGTACTCCATTGTGTAAATGTACCACATTAAAAAATGGGGCTCAGAGTTGAACAAAGAATTCTCACCTGAGGAATACCGAATGGCAGAGAAGCACCTGAAAAAATGTTCAACATCCTTAATCATCAGGGAAATGCAAATCAAAACAACCCTGAGATTCCACCTCACACCAGTCAAAATGGCTAAGAGCAAAAATTCAGGTGACAGCAGATGCTGGCGAGGATGTGGGGAAAGAGGAACACTCCTCCATTGTTGGTGGGATTGCAAGCTTGTACAACCACTTTGGAAATCAGTCTGGCGGTTCCTCAGAAAATTGGACATAGTACAACCAGAGGATCCGCAATACCTCTCCTGGGCATATATCCAGAAGATGTCCCAACCGGTAAGAAGGACACATGCTCCACTATGTTCATAGCAGCCTTATTTATAATAGCCAGAAGCTGGAAAGAACCCAGATGCCCCTCAACAGAGGAATAGATACAGGTCTAACTTTTATTATCATCTATGATCCATTCTTTCATTTGTATATTCAGGGTCTTGGGTATTGCACATAAATTTGCCTCTTGATTTTCCTGGAACTACATAATCTTGGCTTAAGTATTTCTCTTAGAACCTTGGGTTTATTACCTAGAAAATAAGAATCATAATATTTAATTGAGTCATAATAAGAGTAAAGTAAAATTTAGCGTAGCTACCATAGGCTTTTACTATCACAATAAGTAAAATACTTAAATTCTTTCTGTGCTATATCAGTTTTTACATTTTATTCTTAGATGCATCAATAAGATTCTCCTTTTGAAGCTTATATATCCAAATGCAGTTGGTTGAGGTATGAAATAATAAAGATACTTACAGATGTTGATGAAGTAGCATTAAAACAATTTTTCTAAATCTTTCACATACTTTTCCTGAATCACTCAAAGACTGAAATTCTATGCCTTCTAATACTGTTCTTCATTTTTTTGTTTCTACTATTCTCATCTCCATTTAGCCACTATTATCAATCTTTTACATAGAAACTGATAATTTTAACATTATTTTATTTTACAGATATATAGCTATAATTCATCCCATACTGATTTAGTAGTTCCTGATGAAACTTACAAAAGAAATAAGCAATGTCAAATTTTACTGTTTTCACTTTTCTTCCTATAGAATCACTGATTTATCTAGAGTTATTAACTTTGATTCAAATATGTTAAATTCTTTTAAAATGAGGCAGGTGTCTAGTTCATATAATATATTGTTTACCTTCCTCAAACACATTTTAGCATATCCTTATCCTTTTTCTATGTTCTCTATTATACTGGCTAGTTTATGGCATATAATTCTTGGTAGAAGACATTTTCTTTGTAGGGTTCTCTGTCCACTGTGAATTCTAGACTGGTGGGTCCTAGGATTTGGCACAGAACCATCCTCTACTGTTTCCATCAAATGTTTTCTTTGCTATTTTCTTTTGTATCTATGTCATTCTCTGGTTTATTTATTTACATTATATAGCCTTCTAACTAACAGTTTAAAAATTTTTTAAAAAGGTACATTGTCAGAAGCCATCTAGGAAAGGCAAATACATTTTCTGGATATGTCTGTTTTGCATGATTTTGATGTCTAAGCTCAAGATTCACTTTCACATAGTACTGTTGTGTAGATGAATTGATGATTTCATAATTCCTGATATTGATTTTATAGAACTCCTAAATTGATACAAGATGAGGGACAATGGACCATGCCAGGAAGCCTGTTAAGGTAGAGACATTTTAGACCCTGGAAACTCGAGTACTCAACAGGAATGATAGGTGCCTCCTTGCTCCCTGCCAGATTCCTAGCCTAGAATATGTATCACACTCTGCACATCTGTCATTGTAGCCTAAAACACAATTCTCCATGCTAATGAGCTACCTAGATGCCCTGAGGATTTAGCCAATAAGCTCCCCTTCCTGAGCATTTCCCTTTGAAAAAGATATTTAATCTCTTGTCCACTCTGAAAAGTTGGTATGCATCCATTTTCCATGATTAACAACAAATAAACAATTTGGAACCAAGGACTACCTCTTTCATTGATATGAAATAATGCTCCATGGGGAGCATAGAGAAAGCCTTTCCCTACAGAAAAACATCTTAAATTTTCTTTTGAAGGCCCATCTGTGCCTCCAGACAACCACCACTATCTTTGCCAATGAACTACGCTAGAGTGCCCATGCCTTTAGTCCAGGGCTATTCATCATACTCAGCCTGATCACCCTTGATTCCACTCTGAACTCCTCATGACTCAGTGATGCCTGGATGTCCAGGAGTTTGGGAGTACCCAGTGCCAGCCCATGGCCCCCCAATGTTTTGTTTCTGACTTCTCTGTATGGTTCTTCCAACTGGAAGCCCAGAAATCAGGGAACCCCAACTTTGGTTCTCCACATCTCAGAATGTGTTTTTCTACCCCCATAGCAGTATATCCGTGCTTTCCTGAAGCCTGGCACCCATAGGCAGAGGCTTGAAATAAGTGCAGTTAAGCTTACCACATAAACACAGTCCCACAACAAGTAATCTCAATTAAATAATAGCTTCAAATAGTGCTCTATAAATATTCTGTATCACAGGTTAATTGCATAGGAAAAGAAAGCAGACTTGAAACAAACATATGATCAAGGAAAGCACTCCTTCTAGGTTAGTTGTGAGACCATTATTGAGTAGCTAAAAGTCTTAAGCTGGAAGTGGACTTGACTAGTTTATCTATACAAAACTTCAAACTAATAAATTACTAGGCAGATGATTTGTCTCCTGGCAAAACTGTGCTAAATTGTGATATAAAAAGTATTGCTTTAAACTTCTACTTCTAATGAACTTATGAGTCTAGATGATAGATAATGAATATTTAGCAAGGTACTAGTCTTAATGGAAAGACATGTAAACAGTTCTGTTGCAATTCTTTAAGTCTTACTGATTTATGACTTAAATTATTGCCTTAAACTCTCAGTGTGAACTTACTGGAATGTAAAGTATTTAGAAAGTCATGTAATCAATTATCCTGCTGTAATGATTCTGCCTGATAGTTGTATGAGGTAATTTTTAAAGAGACAACATTATACACTGAGAACAGGAAATAAAGGTTGTTGGAGCTTGACTTTCTCTGCTTTATCCAGAATATGTGTTTTTTCCTGTGTGTGATAAGGATTGATTGGAGAATCTTTTCTCTGTTTCATCCAGAGCAAGTGAATATTTTTTTCTGTATGTATGAATAAATGAATATCTTTTCTGCATGCATGACTTCCTTCTTTTTCCTTTTTTTAAAATTTTTAATTTTAATTTTATTTTTTTTGGCTCAAAAATAGTTAATGAATTCTGAACCTCATTCCTGATCAGTGAGGTGCTGAGATTCAAAGAACAAAAAGCCAGAGTGGTTATTTTGTTTGTTTGTTTGTTTTATTGATTATTGTTATTATTATTAATTGTTATTAATTTTGATTCCCTGATGTTAAAAGCAGGAATTAATTGGCTTTTAGCCTCAGAATAACAAGAGAGTGTTACATTTCTACAAGCCATCAGCTTCTGGCTCCCAAAAGAGTGAGAGAGAATTACAAAGCCAGAGATGGCCTTTGTCCAATATTGTGTCCTACTCAGCATTATCAAGAGATTAAAATCTTAATACTTGATACTACTTAGATATATAAATTAAACATAATATATTTGGTTGTGACAGTTTTAGTGTTATAACTTTGAAGACACTTTGCTGTTATCCACCTATGGAGATTGAAAGTATTTGATCTGCCTAATCTTGTTTGGTTAAGTAGTTGGGAGTTACTACAGAGTGATTGGTGACATTTAGAAATAAAGAACTATGGACCACCTCTAAAAGGGATGTAAGGAAAGAAGAAATTGAGAAATGTGGTTTAAATCCACTCTAGTGATATCACTTGCTCTATTAGTGATCAGTCTAAGTACTTTATTTCCAGTTGAGGACCCAATCACTTTAAAATAGAAAATATTGGAGGACTTTTCAGTTCACAAGTCTCCAACTGAGACTTTGCAACCTTGGTTCTTCACAGGAAAGGGGTAATAAGTGTTGTAGGTACCATCTGGAAGTAGGCAAAATCTAGGAGTGGAACAATCATGGGCATAGAGTGATAATCTGGCAGGATCTTGAAGAGGAGCTATATAGAAGCACAAAGGTATGTGCTGTCATGATTTGGGAGCAAGGTAGACTTGGGGCACAGAAGTCAAACCAGCACCTCTTGATATGGTTGGTGGGAATTAATTATATTCAGGTGGAGTGGTCTCAACAAGACTGAGGCTGAGACAAGTTTATTGCAAGCAATCAGACTTTTTATAGTCTTATCAAAACCATAGTACAAATTTAGAATGTGGTCAGAATTAACCAATACCTATTCTGTATCTTTTTTACTTTGTTACACTTATCACATTTAGGGTATAGTCTGGAGGACTTTATTTTGGTGTCTATTTGATTTCTACAGGAATGCCTACAGTAGAAATTAACATTTTGACAGCATTTTATAATAAATCCACTCATGCTGTTTTGATGGAATCTTATTTGGTATTTATACATTAATTATCTTTAAAAAATGTTGGATAGAATCTGACTATTTTCATCAAATTAAAAAATATAGGCTAATAAATAATCTTTAAAATATAAACAAAATATACTGAACATATATACTTTTAGCACAAATATGTCTGTGTAATATTTGTGACACTTATACAGAACACTTTTTTATTTGCTAGAATTTAGACATGAGCATACTTCTTGAATTTATTCAGCAACTTGATTTCCACCCTTTGGTATATATAACTTTTTTTCTTACTTAATATAATTTGTATTTTTCAGAAAAATCAATGAACTAACTTGTCCACTGAAAACTCTCCTAAGATTGCTTTTATTTGTTGTCTTCATTTAGATTGAGTTCATTCTTCATTATTTATTAAATAAAGTCTAAAAAAGAAGTAGATGGTAATGTTGAGGCAGAATTGGCATTTGTAAGTTCCTATTTGGAATGCTTTTAAAAATTACCTGTTATCCTCCTAGCAATGGGCAAAGACACACTTTTTCGGTGTTGTTCTTATATCAGACAGAAGCAGAGCAGATAGCAGTCTTTTGTTCATCCTAGCTTGATGCCTGGCTCAAAGGCCAAAGCTGTCTTATTCCTATGATTCATAAAAATCAACTCAAATCCAGATAGCACAGCATGGGAAGAGGAAGACAGAGAGACCTGTAGATCATCCTGCTTCCCAAGACCTCCCTCCAGCACACAGCACATGTGGGCCATAGACACCCATTTACTGCCACATCAAGAAGCATAGATGGAGGATGTCACCCAGTGGTTCTCTAGCCACTTGGCCAGCCTACAGTAGTAGGGTATGACAATGTATGAGTATGTGGTGGTCAAATAGGACAGAAAGAGAAGTAGAACAGTTCCATCATTATGAAGATGAAATTGGAGTCTCAAGAGTAAAGAGGAATAGGCTACTTTGAGGGGTTAGCTCCAATATCTGGGGCCACAAAGAAGTACCAGCACAAGCTGCCACTGAAGGCCATGTCTGAGTTCATGCTTATGCAGTGTCAGGTGTCAGTGGTAATGTCCTTGGCTCATATTACCACTAGATAACAAAGGGGTGTCCTTTGTCCAGACATCTGCTCAGGACCATGTAGATATCCAGAAGGGTGGGGCCATGAAAGGCAGCCTATTTTGGTCGAATGAGGCTAGCTCCAGCTATCCAGTAGAAAACTCTACAAGTCCCCTATTTGATTTAGGATTGGTAAAGATCCTGTCCCAATCTGTCAGTTACATTTTTATCTTATTGACAATGTCTTTTGCCTTACAGAAACTTTGCAATTTTATGAGGACCCGTTTGTTGATTCTCAATCTTACAGCACAAGCCATTGCTGTTTTTTCAGTAATTTTTCTCCTGTGCCTATAAAGAACTCAAAAAGATGGACTCCATAAAATAAAATAACCCTATTAAAAATGGGGTACAGAGCTAAACAAATAATTCTCAACTGAGGAATACAGAATGTCTGAGAAGCACCTGAGAAAAGGTTCAACATCCTTAATCATCAGGGAAATGCAAATCAAAACAATCCTGAGATTCCACCTCATACCAGTCAGAATGGCTAAGATCAAAAATTTGTGTGACAGCAAATGCTGGTGAGGATGTGGACAAAGAGGAACACTCCTCCATTGTAGGTTAGATTGCAAACTGGTACAACAACTCTGGAAATCAGTCTGGTGGTTCCTCAGAAAATTGGACATAGTACTACTGGAAGATCCAGCAATTCCACTCCTGGGCATATACCCAGAAGATGTTCCATCTTGTAATAAGGCCACATGCTCCACTCTGTTCATAGGACCCTTATTTATAATAGCCAGAAGCTGGAAAGAACCCAGATGTTCCTCAACAGAGGAATGGATACAGAAAATATGGTACATTTACACAATGGAGTACTACTCAGATATTAACAACAATGAATTTATGAAATTCTTAGGCAAATGGATGCATCTGGAGGGAATCATCCTGAGTGAGGTAACCTAATCACAAAAGAACACACATGATATGCACTCGTTGATAAGTGGATATTAGCCCAGAAACTTAGACTAACCAAGATACAATTTGCAAAACACATGAAACTCAAGAAGGAAGAACAAAGTGAGAATGCTTCGTTCCATCTTAGAATGGGGAACAAAATACCCATGGAAGGAGTTACAGAGACAAATTTCAAAGCTGAGATGGAAGAAAGGACCATCCAGAGACTGCCCCACCTAGGGATCCATCCCACATATAAACACCAAACCCAGACACTATTGCATATGCCAGCAAGATTTTGCTGACAGGATCCTGGTACAGCTATCTCTTGTGAGGAGCCTGTGCCTGTGCCTGGTAAATACAGAAGTGGATGCTCACAGTCACCTATTGGGTAGAACACAGGGGCCCCTAATGAAGGAGCTAGAGAAAGTACCCAAGGAGCTAAAGGGGTCTACAACCCTATAGAAGGGTCAACAATATGAACTAAACAGTTCCCCACCCCACCCCCAGAACTGTGTCTCTAGTTGCATATGTAGCAGAGGATGGCCTAGTCGGCCATCAATGGGAGGATAGGCCCTTGGTCTTGCAAAGGTCATATGTCCCAGTACAGGGGAATGGCTCGGCCAGGAAGCAGGAGTGTGTGAGTTGGAGAGCAGGGGAGGGGGAGGGTATAGGGGACTTTCGGGATAGCATTTGAAATGTAAATGAAGAAAATATCTAATAAGGAAAAAAAAAAGAAAAAGAAAGAAAGAAAGAAAGAAAGAAAGCTCTAAAAAGGACAGAACATTGAGCCACATTCCCAGAAACAGGTGCCTGACACCACAGAGCCCCCAGCTCCATAATTCAGACATGCAGATAATGCCCCAAGCTTCTGGCATTCTGACTGGACTTCACCCACACAGTTACCTGACTATAGCCAGGTATGCTCCTTCCCATAGTTACCTGGCAACAGCAAGATAGTCCAGCCCACTATAAAAGGGGCTGCTTTGTCCCTCCTTACTCTCTTTAAGCTCTAACCCTTTCTTACTCCCCTCTCTAGCCCTCTCTAGCCCTCTCTCTCTCTCTCTCTCTCTCTCTCTCTCCCTTCCCTCATGTCTCCATGTGCCCATGGCCAGCCTCTCTCCCTCTTTCTACCTTCTTTCTTTCTTCCTGCCTTTTAAAAATGAAGCTGTAGAACCATAGACTGTCTCTGCTCATCCAGGGTCACCTTGCTTGAATGATGGGATAGGTTTTCCCCTAAAGAGCGTATCTAACCTCCCACTGGAATGCCTTCCTGTGCTCCAGTCACAGACTGGACCAAGGACTCTCGAACAAGTGGGAACCACCCAGCACCCTGCTCTCCCCCTGCCCTCTCCTCCCTTTGGCTCAGGGGCTGACTGAGGCCACCCACACCCACCCCCGGCGGCTCCTGTTATGTTCTCAGATCTTCGGCGGTGTCCAGGGGTGTCTGAGATGCCCGAGACTGAGAACCTGTTACTTAGGACTGCCCCTTGTCCACCCCCGGTTAGCTGGGATTCCGTGGCTTCTCTCAGCCATACACCCACCTGGGGCCATGTGGAAAGCATGTAGTGGTCCTTCTGCATCTGCCCACCCAAAGCACAGGAACTTTGGAGGTATGTGGGTTTTCTCCCACTTCCTTTATTCCTCCACCCCAGGCGCCCAACATAGAAACTATGCATAACTGGCCCCACAGCTCACTGGATGGAGGCACTCTGGATAGCTTGGCCCATTTCTGACCTGCAGCAACACTTTGGAGGACAGGCTTTTTACCTCACCCAGGAAGCACAGTGGACGGCTCTGGTGTGTGTGTGTGTGTATGTGTGTGTGTGTGTGTGTGTGTGTGTGTGTGTGTGTGTGTGTGTTGTCCCCAAGAGTTTGAATGTGTGAAAGCTGAATGCACAGCATCTGCTGTGGAATGACACAGGTGCAGAAATGAATATTGCACCTCCCTCCCCTCTACTGACACTCACTACTTCTGGCAGTCTGGAAAGCTGCCCACAAGGTCATGAGCCCAGAAGAGCCAATCCTTTTCCTCACCAGATGCAGCACCTGCCAGAGTAGGTGCTGAATCTTACTTGGATATCACAGCAAAGCTGACCTTGGTGGTAGGTGAGCCACCCTGTGGACAAGAGCATGGAAGAACTGGCTTCACCACCCCCTTTCCATGACGTGACATGGGGGGAAGATGCTCTCTGCTCCTTGCCCCTCATCACCTGAGGGGAAGTGAAGAGATCTGACCCCAGGATCAGGAGAGCCCCATGAGCTGTCCCTGCCCTTTACCAGCTGCAGCACTTGGGAGAGTGGGTCCTGAATCTCACCTGACCAACATGGTGGAGCTGGCTCTGATGGCCAGCCCTGAGTGTGAGAAAGAAAGAGAGCTGTTCCAGTCTCTCAAAGGCTACAGCAGTTGGGAGAATAGGGCACACTCCTTGGCTGGGTAGAACAGTGATATTTGGCTCTGGTGGCATGGGTGCAGATGAGCTAGGCCAAAAGGCCTAGCAGGAGAGGTGATCCCGTCTTCTGCCAATGGTAGCATTAGATGGCCTAGCCAAAACAGTGCTGGAGAGTTCACCCTGGTAGTGTGGGTACGGGAGAGTAGGCAGGGTTAGCGTCTCAGCTACCACCCAGGATCAGATCCAGAACATTGAAATGACCAATCCCAAAATCTGTATCAAGAGCAACAACAGAATAACCAGGAGGAGTGCAGATGAGGATTCACTTAAAATGTTGAGTCTAAGTAAGATTCAAACTGAATGAGTTATGCCATAAAGCAAGTGTGATATTAAGGTGGTATATTCTGAAACAAAGAATATTCAGAAAGCACATTTTGTGCATGTAATTTAAAAGAAAAGAACATTTTATAGATTTCTTAATGAATATATGAAAATAATTTTATGTACACACAATCATTTTCCCTAGGAAATGATAGATTTCTAAGTGAAAAAATAATTTCTTTGCTGGCAGAAATTATTCTTAAGCTTGAAAATCAGTAAACAAAAGTATGTTTATTATGTTTGTATGGATGGGATATGGGTAAAAAAGAAATGACTACTTTCTGGTCTTTAACAGATGTCCATGAAGCCATGGGTATAAAGAATGCACTTCAGTATTTGGGAGCTGAATTTATATGCCATAAGAATCATTTGCTGTGGCTGAATAAATTGAGCTATGAGACATCCTTGTGATAAAGAATGCCAAAATGATCAAATTAGCCTTCCATTGATTTATAGAGCCATGTCTAATTACATAATACTTCTCTTTGATAGAACTTTGATTTGGGGATTGGATAAGTGAATGAGAGTGATAAGAAGTGATTTCTGCTTTGATGAATTATTGGACTCATTCAAGATGAAGAACAATATCAATTATAAAAACAGGTGATCTACCTTGGGAAAATCATGAGGTGAAACAAAAAAAAAATCATGAACTAAACTGCTTCACAGTTAGTATTTCCTAGTAAGGTAGAAGATACAGAGTCTCCAGACTCTGTATCTTATCAGATACAGAGATTATAATCAAGGAATTCTTACTTAGAAAATTGTTTTCTGTGGGAGGCACAGAGATGGATATTTACAGCATTTTTCACACATTAGCCAAAGACAAATAAGAACATGGAATATGAAGAATCAATAATTAAATATCATGCTTACAAAATACCTCATTTTAGTAAATATGAAAATGTGGAACTACTTCCATTAATGTAAATTAAAAAATTGTATATTAGATATAGAGGTGAAACACAGGTAAGAATATTTAAAATATGACTTAGTTTACTCTCATTTTTATAAATAGTAAAAATTAATATCTGAGAAGAGATGGAATTTAAGTGTAATTCTACTGTGCTTTTCACAGATGGCTAGGGATATAAACAATTTTAAGCATATGTTTACTAGTGTGGTAGTTTGAATATAATTGGCCGAGGGAATGATACTATGAGGAGGTGTAGCTTTGTTGGAGTAGATTTGGCTTTGTGGAAGGAAGCATGTCACTGTTGGGAGGGCTTTGAGACCTTCTTCCTAGACTAGTGAGAGCCACGTCTCCTCCTGTTTGCCTTCAGAACAAGATGGTGAAGTCTCAGTTCTTCAGGCATCATGCTTACTTGACTTTCTCATATTTCTGCCTTGATGATAATGGACTGAAATTCTGAACTTGTGAGTCAGTCCCAATTAAATATTGTCTTTTTAGGAGTTGCCTTTGTCATGGTGTCTGTTCACAGTAGTAAAAGCCTAACGAAGACATTGGCCACTTGTGATTCATGATTTTGGACATGCCATGCCATCAGTTAGTTTAAAGAGGGTTGTTTAGGTTTTGGTTTTAGGTTTTTTTGTTTAGAGGAATTCATTGATTCTGAACAAATTAGTTGTTTAGATATGAAGGATTTTCTTATGTATTGCAGGCTATATCTTCAGTTTCTAGCCCTGATGTGGATATATTTATGTATTATTTTTAGTAACCTATCACTCATTAACCAATTAATAACAAATTAATTAACTTTCAGTCTAGTGTGAATGAGATTATTTTCCTTATTTTTTCTAGTCTGATTGTTGTTAGAATTTAGGCACATGTCAGAAGTTTGCATGTTGATTTTCATATCTTATGTCTTTGTTGAGAGTAGTTAGTTCTAAGACATTTACAGGGTAAGGAATCATATATATAAGATTAAATTATTTTCAAATGGAGATAATTTTGCTGTTTTATGTTTGTACTTATAGATCTTTAACTGGGCACATAGGTGTTTCCAAATATTATTCACTAATATCATATATTTTAACATTTACATTTATATTAATTACATTTTATTCTGAGAAAACTGAATTTCAAGGAAAAAAGACATGTGTATTTATCAGCTGTATCCTTCACTTGTATAAATAAATAATCAAGGCAAACATACTTTGTCCTCTTTTCCTAAATCCAAATTTTAGCAGTCTAATGATAAATATACTAAAATGAACAATCAACTGCACTAATTGATCAAAATACCTGTTAAAGCCATTCATTTATCCTTGTGAGATCAAGGAGTAAACACAGTAAATTTTGTGTTATAAAAGTAACACCATGTCTGACACTAAGCTGTACTACAGAGCAATTGTGATTAAAAACTGCATGGTACTGTACAATGACAGCCAGGTTGATCAATGGAATAGAATTGAAGACCCAGAAATGAAACACTTATCAGGTGACAGCAGATGCTGGTGAGGATGTGGGCAAAGAGGAACACTCCTCCATTGCTGGTGGGATTGCAAGCTGGTACAATCACTCTGGAAATCAGTCTGGGTGTTCCTCAGAATATTGGACATAAGATCCAGCAATTCCTCTCCTGGGCATATACCCAGAAGATGTTCCCACTGGAAATAAGGCCACATACTCCACTATGTTCATAGCAGCCTTATTTATAATAGCCAGAAGTTGGAAAGAACCCAGACATCCTTCAACAGAGGAATAGATACAGAAAATTTGGTACATTTACACAATGGAGTATTGCTCAGCTATTAAGAACAATGAATTTATGATTTTTTTTTTTGGGCAAATGGATGTATCTAGAGGATATCATCCTGAGTGAGGTAACCCAATCTCAAAAGAAGTCACTTGATATGCATTCACTGATAACTGGATATTAGCCCAGAAACTTAGAATACCCAAGATGCAATTTGTAAAACACAAGAAAATCTAGAAGAAGAAAGACCAATGTGTGGATACTTCATTCCTCCTTAGAATAGGGAACAAAATACCCATGGAGGGATTTACAGAGACAAAGTTTGGAGCTAAGACGAAGGATGGAACAACCAGATACTACCCCACCCGGGGATCCATTCCATAATCAGCCACCAAACTCAGACAATATTACACATGCCAGCAAAATTTTGCTGAAAGGACCCTGATATAGCTGTCTCTTGTGAGGTTATTCCAGTGCCTGGCAAATACAGAAGTGGATGCTCACAGTCATCTATTGGATGGAACACAGGACCCCCAATGGAGGAGCTAGAGAAGGTACCCAAGGAGCTGAAGGGGTCTGCAACGGTATAGGCAGAACAACAATATGAACTAACCAGTACCACCAGAGCTCATGTCTCTAGTTGCATATGTAGTAGAAGATGGCCTAGTCAGCCATCATGGGGAAGAGAGTCCCCTTGGTCTTGCAAACTTTATATGCCCAAGGACAGGGGAATGCCAGGGCCCAGAAGTGGGAGTGGGTAGGTAGGGGAGCAGGGAAGGGGGTAAGGTATAGGGAACTTTCAGGATAGCATTTGAAATGTAAATGAAGAAAATATCTAATAAAAAATTGAAGAAAAAAAAATACTCCCACCCATAGTGGGGCAACCCATGGACTGCTCCCATGGCCCTAGATAACTATGAAAACCAGGCCATAGAGAGCGTGTGTATCCATGCGAGTGATAAAGAAATGCATGAAATAATGTGTGGAGTGCCCTAGTTGCAATTGGCTGAATTTAGCTTAAAAATTCTGGTCTGACTTGGCAAAATTACTTACCTCCAGAGGGCTCAGCTGAGAAATCTTGAGTTGGGAAATAATCTTCATGGAACCCATGAGGAGGCTCATGTGGACTTCCACTGTTTAGACAAGAAAGCCTGTACTACCTCAGCTCAGCTCCAGAGGATCCAAAGCAAGGAACATCTAGTCACATTTTACCTGCGTGCTGCCAGGATCTAAGCTATGCTTGTCTGACTGGAAAGGTTAGTGAGAAAGAGTGTGTGTGAACGAAGGAGTGGGGGGCCATTTTACCATTTGTTTGCTTTTTGTTGTTTATGATAAAATAAAGTACTAGAACCTTTTCCACCGGATTGCAAGAAATTTGCTTTATTCCATGCTTTACTGCAACTGCAACAGAGCCTAAATATTTGTATGAGTTCTCTTTCTGTAAATTGGTCTATACATGCATAGAATTCCAATATAAATTCTGGTGTTTTGAGACTTGTTTATTTTATTACATTTTATGTATGTTTGTTTTGTCTGCATTTATATTTTTGCACCAAATAAATGCAGTGCCCACAGAGGTCAAAAGAGAGCATCTGATTCCATGGAACTGCAGTTATAGGTGGTGGTTGCAACCAATGGGTGCTGGGAGTAAAGCCTGGAAGAGCAGCCAATGCTCTTCTCCATTAAGCCAACTCTCTTACAGAACCTGCCCCAACTATCCCAAAATTCGGCTTTAAAAGAGATTTTTACAAGTAATACTAAGATTTGTTCAGATAAACAACCTATAAACATGAGGCTAGTGTTAAAGTAGAGGGTTTACATCATAGAAACACACAGAGATACCATTGATGTCAGTAAAACATCTTGAAGAACCTAACACATTCAGAGAGAGTTAGCATTGTTGTCAGATTGATGGAGTGGCCAGAGCAGCACAGTAGAGAACTTGGGAGTTGCCAGTTTTTTATGCAAACCATGAGAAAGGAAGGAATAGTTATGCAAAATGTATAGATGAGATAATCGGTTAAACACAGGGAATAAAGTATAAAGTAGTGATTGAACTTTGATTTGTATAGTAACTCAAATAGTATTTATTTTCACAGTTATATAAAAACAAAAATTAAACGACTATTTTAGAAGACAGTATTACATATACATATATACCTGTGTGCATCTCTGTGAGGATGTGTATTCAAATGGAATGTCTGTATTCTGTGCACATGAATGTATGTGCCTATGCTTACAAATACAGAAACCCATTGCACCACAAGGCTCTTACTGTGTAGGCACAATACATATGTCTTCTCTTCCCAGAGAGGAAACCACAACAGATCAATATACAGATACCATCAAAGTTCAACTTGGTGAACCTTCAGTTTATTGCAATTTCTTACAAGAATATGGACGAAAGTTTATTTATAGGAGCATAAATGACTCAAAAACAAGTACAATCACCAAAAGCCATACTAGCATGGGTGACTGCTTACAAAACCTGGGAAACTGGAGCACATTCCACATCCTTCAGGAAATTCAACAGATTGAAGAAGATCCTCTCCAAGAGACTCAGTTAATCAAAGCCTCTTTCAGGTAGCTTCACTGTTCTCTGATTTTTCCAGGCTTCTAGTTTTGTCTCAGAGTCTTTTTTCCAATTCTGCTTGTCTAAGAACTGCTTTCAGCAGTCTTTGGGAGGTAGGAACCTAGGGAATCTCTTCTATTGGAACTTCCTGAAGCATGTTCAGTTGTTTACATTCTGGCTTAAGAACCTTCTCTGCAGAATGAACTGTTTCAATCTTCATAGAAACTATTACACAACAAACTAGAGTTGGTTGTCACCTGTCTTCTTCTAATGTTCCTCATTAATATCTTGATAAAGGGTCTCTCACTGAAAGAGAAAGTTGTCATTTCAGCTGATTCTAGTCCTGAGCATCTATCTGTTTCTGCCTGCCATGGCTGAAATTGCAGGTAGGTTGTGCTATGCCCAACATTTTACATATGTCTTAGTGATTCAAATCCAGGTTCTTATACCTACAGAGCAATCACTAATTACCCACAGAACTGTCTCCCTGTGTCCCTGATACATTAAATTTAGAAGAAATTAAAGTGTATTGTATGTAAACCCCCTTATATTTATAGATATTTTTAGCAATATGAAAATATAAGGTTTTGTGTGGAAGATACTTATTTGTGACAGATTTTTGCATGTAAACACACACATATGTTTATAGAATTTATATATACATATAGTATTTATGGTATAATTTAATAGTAGAGGAAGGACCATGTAGTGACCTGAATAGGTGCCAGAGGCCATGCATCAGCTGTTTTCTCTTTTTGGTTCTCTCTTGAAGGTAAGCCAATGATAGGGAGAACATTGGAGGGCATGGGATATTCAGAGTTGCTGTTTAATAAAACATTTAACATGCTTAAGTCTAAGTCACTTTGCTGCAGTAACTGGTCTGCCTATTTGAGTTCCTCTCAGGCCAGAAACAGCTGTCTCTAGCATCCTCATCCTAAAACCGGAGGAGATTAAGTAATGGATTAATTGCTAGTGTCTTTTTCCTCTTGTCCAAATACCTCTCTCTTGTCAACCTAGAGGGTAGTTTGGAGCACTAAGCTTCTGTTGAACCAGGAGAAGAGAGGCATGTGCATAGAAGGAAGATTTTTTTAAAAACTTATTCTTTAATCTTTTTTACAGTCCAGTCTTTATCCCCCTCCCAGTCCACCTTCTGACTGTTCCACATCCCATATCTCCTTCCCCCATCTCTAAGAAGATGTCCCCACTCCCCCAACTCCCTGGTTGGTGGCTATGAACATAGTAGAACATGTTTTCTTGTTACATGTTGGAGCATCTCTGGGTATATGCCCAGGAGTTACCACTGGGTAACTCAGGTATTATTAGTCCAATTTTCTGAGGAACCCCCAGACTGATTTCCAGAGTGGTTGTACCAGTTTGTAATTCCACCAGCAATGGACAAATGTTCCTCTCTCTCCACATCCTCGCCAACATGTGCTTTTACTTGAGTTTTTGACCTTAGCAATTCTGATTGATATAAGGTAGAATCCCAGGGTTGTTTTCATTTGCATTTCCATGGAGACTAGGGACTTTGAATATTTAAGTTCTTCTCAGCCATTTGAGATGCAACTGTTGTGAATTCTCTGTTTAGTTCTATACTCCATTTTTTTGAGTTGTTTGGTTTTTTGAGTTGATTGAGTTGTTTGGTTTCTGGGTGGTTAGCTTCTTGAGTTATTTTTATATATTATGGATATTAGTCTTCTATCAGTTGTGGGTTTAGTGAAAAATTTTCCCAATCTATAGGTTAATGTTTTGTCCTAACTACTATGTAGACTTACAGAAGTTTTCCAATTTCATGAGGTCCCATTTATCAATTCTTGATCTTAAAGAATGAGCCATTGGAGTTTTGCTTAAGAAATTTCCTCCTGTGCCAATGAGTTCATGGCTCTTTCCCACTTTTTCTTCTATTAGATTTAGTGTATCTGGTTTTGTTGAGGTCTTTGATCCACTCAAACTTGAGCTTTGTGAAAGGTGACAAATATGGATCTATTTCATTTTTCTACATACAGACTGTCAGTTAGACCAGCACCATATATTGAAGATTATTTCCATTTTTCCTTTTTTTTTTGGCTTCTTTGTCAAAGATCAAGTGAGCATAAGCATGTGGCTTTATTTCTGGTTCTTCAATTTTATTCCATGTCTGTCCCTGTAACAGTACCATGCAGTTTTTAATCACTAGTGCTCTCTACTACAGCTTGAGGTCAAGGATGGTGATTCCCCCAGCCATTCTTGTATTATTAAGAATTGTTTTCTCCTTGTTTTTTTGCTTTTCCAGGTGAAATTGAGAATTGCTTTTTCCATGTCTTTGAAGAATTTTGTTGGGATTTTGATATGGATTGCTTTGAATCTGTTGATTGCCTTTAGTAGGATGGCCATTTTTACTATGTTAATTCTGCCAATCCATGAGCATAAGAAATCTCTCCATTTTCTGAGAATTTCTCCAATTTGAATAGATATGATAAGAGTGGGCATCTTTGTCTTGTCCCTGATTATACTGGGATTGCTTCAAGTGTCTGTCCATTTAATTTGATATTGACTGTTGGGTTGCTGTAATTTGCTTTTCTTAGGTATGGGTCTTGAATTCTTAATCTCTCAAGTATTTTTAGCATGAAGGGGTGTTGTATTTTGTCAACTACTTTTTCAGTATCTAAGGGAATGATCATGTGATTTTTTTCCTTTGAGTTTGTTTATACAGTGGATTATGTTAATGGATTTTCATATTTTGAATGAACCTTGCATCCCTGGGATGAAGCATACTTGACCATGGTGAATGTTGGTTTTAATGAGTTCTTGGATTCTGTTTGGGAGAATTTTATTGAGTATTTTTGCATTGAGATTTATAAGTGATATTGGTCTGAAGTTGTCTTTTTTGTTCAGTTCTTGTGTGGTTGAGGTATCAGAGTAATTGTGGCTTCACTGAATGAATTAGGTAGTGTTCCTTCTGTTTCTCTTTTATAGAATAGTATGAGAAACACTGGTAGTAACTCTGCTTTGAAGGTCTAATAGAATTCTGCACTAAATACATCTGGCCCTTGGTTTTTGTTGTTGTTGTTGTTGGGAGGATTTTAATGACTTCTATTTCCTTAGGGGATATGTCTCTGTTTAGATAGTTTACCTGCTCTTGATTTAACTTTGGCATGAGGTATTTGTTTAGAAAATATTCCATTTAATCTAGATTTTCCAGTTGTGTTGAGTATAAGTTTTTGCAGTAGGATCTGATGATTTTTTTAAATTTCTTCAGGTTATGTTGTTATGTTTCCCTTTTTATTTCTGATATTATTAAGTTGGATACCATTTCTGAGTCCTTTAGTTAGGTTGGCTAGAGGTCTATCTATCTTGTTGATTATCTCAGAGAACCAGCTTATGGTTTTGTTGATTCTTTTTATCATTCTCTTTGTTTCTATTTAGCTGATTTTAGCTCAGAGTTTGTCTATTTTCTGGTGTCTACTTCTCTTGGGTATATTTGATTCTTCTTGCTCTAGAGCTGTCAAGTGTGCTGTTAAGTTGCTAAAGTAGGATATCTCTATTTTCTTTACCAGGCCACTTAGTGCTATGAATTTTCCTGTTAGCACTGCTTTCATTGTGTCCCAAAAGTTTGGGTATGCTGTATCATCATTTTCATTGAATTCTAGGAAGTCTTTTAATTTCTTCATTTATTTCTTCCCTGACCAAGTTATCACTAAGTAGAGAGTTGTTCAATTTCCATGGGTATGTGGATTTTCTGTTGTTTTTATTGTTATTGAAGACCAGCTTTAGTCCATGCTGATCTGATAGGATGTATGGGATAATTTCAATCTTCTTGTATCAGATAAGGCTTCTTTTGTGATGAATTACATGGTCAATTTTGGAGAAGGTACCATTAGGTGTTGAGAAGCAGTTGCTTTAGGGTGAAATGTTCTGAAGATATCTATTAAATACATTTGGTTCATAACCTCTCTTATTTTTACTGTGTCTCTGTTCAGTTTCTGTTTAAATGACCTGTTCATTAGTGAGAGTGGTATGTTGAAGTCTCCCATTATAATTGTGTGGGGTCCGATGTTTGTTTTGAGCTTTAGCAAAGTTTCTTTTATGAATGTGGCTACCCTTGCATTTGGGGCATAGATGTTCAGAATTGAGACTTTCTCTTTTTCTTTGATGAATATGAAGTGTCCTTCCTCATTTCCCTTGGAACTTTTGGTTGAATATCTATTTTATTGTATATTAGGATTGCAACTCTACCTTGTTTCTTGGTACCATTTGCTTGGAAGACATTTTTCCAGCCTTTTACTCTGATTTAGTTTCTGTCTTCATTATTGAGGGGTGTTTCTTGTATGAAGGAAAATACTGGATACTGGTTGCATATCTAGTCTGTTAGTTTATGCCATTTTATAGGTGATTTGAATGTATTAATATTGAGATATATTAAAGACAGATGATTGTTAGTTACTGTTGTACTTGTTATGGTAGTTGTCATTATTTGCATGTGATTCTAAACTTTCATTTTTGTTGTGTGATGATTAACATCTTATTTTTTTTCTTGGGTGTACGTATCCTCCTTGTGTTTAGGTTTTCCTTTGTAGGGTTGGATTAGTAGATAGATATTATTGATAGATATTATTTACATTTGGTTTTATCCTGGAATATTTTGGTTTCTCCACTTATGTTGATTGATAGTTTTGTTGGGTATAGTAGGCTGAGTTGGCATTTGTGTTCTCTTAGTGTCTGCAAGACCTCTTTCCAGGTTTTTCTGACATATAATATCTCTGTTGAAAATCTGGTGTAATTCTGATATGTCTGTCTTTATAATTTTCTTGTCCTTTTCCCATTGCACCTTTAAATATTCTTTCTTTGTTCTATTCATTTAGAGTTTTAATTATTATGTGAGGAGTAGACTTCCTCTTCTGGACCAATTTATTTGGTGTTCTATGGGCTTCTTGTACATTTATGGTCATTTCTTTCTTTATGTTGGGACATTTTTCTTCTATGATTTTGTTGAAGAAAATTTTGTGTCCTTTGATTTGAGAATCTTCGCTCTCCTCTATACCTATTATGCTAAGATTTGGTCTTTTCATTGTGTTCTGGATTTCCTGGATGTTTTGGGTTAGAAAGTTTTTTTTTTATGTTTTGAATTTTCTTTGACAGTTCTGTCAATATGTTCTAAGGTATGTTCTACACCTGAGATTCTCTCTTCTTTCTCTTGCCCGCTGTTGATGATGCTTCCATCTGTGATTCCTGGCCTCTTTCCTAGGTTTTCCATTTCCAGGTTTTCCTCCATTTATGTTCTCTTTATTGTTTCTACTTTCACTTTTAGGTCTTAAACTGGTTTGTTTGATTCCTTCACCTGTTTGTGTTTTCTATTATTTCTTTAAGGGATTTATTTCCTCTTTAAGGGCTTCTACCTGTTTACCTTTGTTTTCCTGTATGTCTTTCAGTGAGTTATTTATATCCTCCTTAAAGGACTCTATTATCTTCATGAGATAGAATTTTAGATCAGCTTCCAGATTTTTCAGGTATGTTGGTGTACCTGGGGATTTTTGTAATGGGAATTTGCCTTCTGATTATGCCAAAGTATATTGGCTTCTGTTGCTTATGATATTGCATTTGCCTCTCACCATCTGGTTATCCCTGGTGTTTGCTGGTCTGGATATTTCTGTCTGGAACCTCCCTCTGTGTCCCTGATTTGCTTCAGGTCTCCTGGTATGCCTGTGATCCTGGATGTAGCAGACCTCCTTGGGGGTCTTCAAAATGTGGAGTTTTCAGAAGGGCAGAGAATCTGCTAATGTGTTGCCCTGGCTCCAGCAGATCTCCTGAGAGGCCTTCAGACTGTTGGGTCTTTAAAGCAGCAGACAAGTTGTTGCCTTGTTTGTAGCTCTTTCCAGGAACATCTTCAGACTACTGGATCTGTTACCCAGTTTCTCTGTGTTCAGTGGAACTCCTGGGATGCCATCAGTCTGTGGTGTCTTCATCTGAGAAGAAAGCTGGTGGTCTGGCCATTTGCCCTGCATGCAGTGGAATATCTGGGATTCCTTCAGGCTATGGTTTCTTCAGGGGAGTGGTAAGCTGGGGATCTGCCCTGTCAGAAGTTGCCAGCCAGAAGGGGAGTAGAATTCAGGGGGTGGGAGATTGTGGGAGGGTGATGTGTCCTGAATCCCTTGGCTCTCTGTGGCTGTGGGCCTTCAGGGGATGGGAGGAAGAACTTTTATACAAGCAAATATGGATTAAACTCACATAAATTCATATCCAGAATCAGGCATACACATTCTTAAATCTTCACTTGAACCAGTTGGCCCCAGCTTTCATACTATCTCATAATTGCATACTTAAACACACACACACACACATGCAGACACACACACATATCCATAATTATATATGTATATGGAACAAAAAACCAAGTGCCAGCACAGAAAGAACTCACTCATTCTGGATGAAAAATGAGCACAATCTTTATTGTATAGAGAAAGGAAAAGGTCTTATCCTATTATTAATAAATGAATTAAAACCAAGTCTGTAAGAAGCTTTGTTCTCTTTAGTAAGACTAAGTCTGTCTTGCTATTAAGAAAGGATCCGTTCTGTCCCATGGTAAGGAGAAGATTTCCTGATCCTTCTACTCTTTCTGCAGCTTTTTTTATTTCCCTCTGCCTTTTGAATAATGCTCTCTTAATTTTTAAATTTGCCTTGTAGTTTCTAAGTTATTCCAATCTGCATTCTCCTTCTAATATTGCTTTCTCCTCCTGCTCTGATGGAACAATTCTCTTACTCCCAATGCCTTTACATCTATGTTCTTCTTTTGTTCAGTACTGCCTTAAAAGAACTCCTCAGTTTTGTTTCCTTTGTCCTCAGCACTAATACATCTTTTAGAATACAACATCACATGATAAAAATTCTACCAAAAGTTTACATATAATTTCAAACCATAAATCAAATAAGAAGTTTACAACATGCATATCCATTAAGACTGATTTGATTATCTGACTAAACATTCATTATCATAAGCTGAACAGGTTCATATAAAGTTAAAACCCATATTTTTTGTGATTAAAGTATTACTGACGTTTTGTATAGTCAAACCCAGTCAATATTTTATGTTCGGTCCTGGACCTATAGTAAATCCTTAGTTCTTTTTTAATTTTTTTATTAGATATTTTCCTCATTTACATTTACAATGCTATCCCAAAAGTTCCCCATACCCTCCCCCCACTGCCCTACCCACCCACTCCCACTTCTTGACTCTTGTATTCCCCTGTACTGAAGCATCTAAAGTTTTCAAGACCAATGGGCCTCTCTTTCCAATGATGGCCAACTAGGCCATCTTCTGATACATATGCAGCTAGAGACACGAACTCCAGGGGGTACCTATCCTAGTTCATATTGTTGTTTCACCTATAGGGTTGCAGATCTCTTTAGCTCCTTGGATATTTTCTCTAGCTCCTCCACTGGGGGCCCTGTGATCCATCCAAAAGCCAACTGTGAGCAACCACTTCTGTGTTTGCTAGGCCCCGGCATAGCCTCACAGCTATGTCTGGGTCCTTTCAGCAAAATCTTGCTAGTGTATGCAATGGTGTCAGCGTTTGGAGGCTGATTATGGGATGGATCCTTGGGTATGGCATTCTCTATAGGGTCCATCCTTTCATCTCAGCTCCAAACTTTGTCTATGTAACTCCTTCCATGGGTGTTTTGTTCCCAATTCTAAGAAGGGGCAAACTGTCCACACTTTGGTCTTCGTTCTTCTTGAGTTTCATGTGTTTGCAAATTGTGTCTTGTATCTTGGGTATTCTACATTTCTGGGCTAATATCTGCTTATCAGTGAGTAAATATCATGTGAGTTCTTTTGTGATTGGGTTACCTCACTCAGGTTGATGCCCTCCAGGTTCATTGATCCATTCCTATCTCCCTGTACTAAGGTTAAATCTAAGTGGATCAAGGAACTCCACATAAAACCAGAGACAGTGAAACTTATAGAAGAGAAAGTGGGGAAAATCCTAGAAGACATGGACAAAGGGGGAAAAATCCTAAATAGAACAGCAATGGCTTGTGCTGTAAGATTGAGAATTGACAAATGGGACCTCATAAAATTGCAAAGCTTCTATAAGGAAAAAGACACCATCAATAAGACAAAAAGACCACCAACAGATTAGGAAAGGATCTTTACCTATCCTAAATCAGATAGGGGACAGATATCCAATATATACAAAGAGCTCAAGAAGCTGGACTCCAGAAATTCAAATAACCCTATTAAAAAATGAGGTTCAGAGCTATAACAAAGAATTCTCACCTGAGGAATACCGAATGGCTGAGACGCACCTGAAAAAATGTTCAGCATCCTTAATCATCAGGGAAATGCAAATCAAAACAACCCTGAGATTTCACTTCACACCATTCAGAATGACTAAGATCAAAAATTCAGGTGACAGCAGATGCTAGCGAGGATGTGGAGAAAGAGGAACACTCCTCCATTGTTGGTGGAATTGCAAGCTTATATAACCACTCTGGAAATCAGTCTGGTGGTTCCTCAGAAAATTGGACATAGTACTACTGCAGGATCCCGCAATACCTCTCCTGGGCATATATCCAGAAGATGTTCCAACTGGTAAGAAAGACAGATGCTCCACTATGTTCATAGCAGCCTTATTTTTAATAGCCAGAAGCTGGAAAGAATCCAGGTGTCCCTCATCAGAGGAATGGATACAGAAAATGTGGTACATTTACACGATGGAGTACTACTCAGCTATTAAAAAGAATGAACTTAGTTCTCTTTTTATGGCCTTTGATTAATGGTTTTACAGCCTCTTGGAATGTGCTCTGAGTACTTGATGCCTGATTTCTATTTCAAAAGCAATATACTCATGACTCTTGGAAGCTGTCAGAGTTCTCATTGTAGTTTTGACATTAGAAAAGATTTAATAGCAGTCATATTATAAAAGAGCTTAATAATTACTATAATTTTAGGAATTCTTATTGGATCATCATTAAAAATTAAAAAATCATCTATTTGTGTATATATCGTTACTACAAGAGAATACATCTGTATAGTTCTGCAGAGATCTGCTCAAAAGGGTGGGATAACACTTAGTGATTTATATGTATGAATATATATATATATATATATACATATATATATACATATATATATATATATACACACACATATATATGTGTGTGTGTGTGTGTTTGTGTGTGTGTGTGTGAGTGTGTACAGGAAAAGCATATTTACAACAGGAATCTTTTAATTTATAGGACATTTAAGAGCTCATACTACTTAGCCTGGTCCCCTTAGTTAGAACAATGCCACAGCAGATTTGCATACCAAAGAGATTATAGGACTTACATAGGAAAAATTATCCTTACAGTCTCATTCGTTACATCGTCAAATTAGTAATGCCTTGAAAGAACAATTTGGTATTTCTAGTGAATGTACATATCAAATTGTAAAGACTTGTCATGAATGTCCTCAATTTCTTCCTGTACCACATAATGCTGTTTATCCTCGAGGACTTGTACCTAATCAATTATGGCAAATGGATGTTACTTATATTTCTGATTTTGGAAAATTAAAACATGTACATGTAACTCTTAGCATCTTTTCAGGCTTCCTTGTTGCAACTTTTTTAAGATCAGAAAAAACTAAAAATATAATTACTCATTGCTTACATTGTCTGTCTATGCTGGGTGTTCCAAACTAGATTAAAACAGATAATGGAACTGCTATTGCAGTCAAGCATTTGAGACATTTTGTTGACAATTTAATATTACCCATATTACTGGGATTCCTTATACCTCAAGGACAAGGTATTGTGGAATGGGCCCATGAAACTTTAAAGCAATATTTTCATAAAATAAAAAAGGGGAGTTATAACCCTGTACCCCACACATTTATTTAAATCATGTTCCTTTTATTTAAAAAAAATTAAATTTTGGATGCAAAGGAACTCTCTGTGTGTCTATGGAATTTTTACTTTTCACACAATTTCAATGTGTCTGTGAAAAGGTGTAACATTAAACAAAACAAAACAAAACAAAACAAAACAAAACAAAACAATACAAAACCCCAAAAAACAAAAAAAAACTAGGCCTTTAGGCTCAGGCTAGAGAATGTGATCTTTGTGACTCAATGCTCCAAGTCATGCTAATCATAAAACAGATAGCAACATTCCTCCACCCACCTGCTTCCTGGATTCAGGGAGTGTTTGTTCAAAAAATGGTCACCCTGACCATTCTTGGAACCTGCTATGCAAATGTGCTATTGTTAGAGGCTCATAGAAACTGTCTTGAGAAATAACCACACAATTATCAGGTATTATTCCTTGTGACTTTCACTTCCTTGTAACTCTTAACTGGTATTTCTGGTATTTTCCAATAACGCCCTCCCCACCCCCTTGAGTTGTGGTTTCTTCCTTTAAATACCCCCTTTCCCAGCTACTCAGGGCCCACATGGTCTTCTACCACTGCATCTTATATGAATGTGGGCCCCACAGCACATCTGGAATAAAAGTCCTCTTGCAGTTTGCATCAAGACCGTTTCTCGTGAGTGATTTGGGGTATCGCCTCTCCTGAGTCAGAATGTGGGGGAGTCCTCATGTTGTGGGTCTTTCATCTGTAACTGCTGTTGGCCACGTCTTTCTGCCACTGCCTCACTTCTGTGGGTTTAGTCTCTTTTTGCTACTCAGGTACCACAATCATGCAGACTGCTGGCTTCTGTGTTTAACCCCATCAGGTTGGTCCCTATATCTGCTCAGTTCTCATGAATGTAGACTTTTCGATGAACCCAAATTAGGCTGTGGTTTTCCCATGGGCTGCCTTGCTCTCTTTATTGTGCCCTACAACCCTTTTCTGTAACCATGCAATGATTGGGAGAAGCCACAGCTTCTGTGATCTGAAACTGTAGTAGAGGAGCTAGCTTTTCTATTCATCAGGAACTTCCAAAAGAAAAATTTATTATTATTATTATTATTATTATTATTATTATTATTATTATTATTATTAAATTATGTACTTTACATCTAGCTCACTGCCCAACTCCTGGACACCTCCTTCCACAATCCTCCTCTGGGCAGGTTGGGGCTCCCCTGAGTGTCCCCCAACCTAGCACTTCAAATATCTGTGAGGCTAGGCACTTCCTCTCCTACTAAGGCCAGACTAGGCAGTCTAGCTAGAAGAGCATATCCCGCATACAGGCAATAGCTTTTGGGATAGCTGCCCACATGAAGACCACGCTGCACATCTGCTACATATGGATGGAAATGCCTAGACTTCTTCATTTACATTTCAAGTGCTATCCCCAAAGTCCCCTATACTCTCCCCCTGCCCTGCTCTCCAACCCACCCACTCCCACTTCCCAGTCCTGGCATTCCCCTGTACTGGGTCATATGATCTTTGCAATACCAAGGGCCTCTCCTCCCATTGATGGCTGACTAGGGCATCCTCTGCTACATATGCAACTAGAGACAGCTCTGAGGGGTACTGGTTAGTTCACATTCATATTCCTCTTATAGGGTTGCAGACCCATTTAGCTCCTTGGGTACTTTCTCTAGCTCCTTCATCGGGGGCCTTGTGTTCCATCCTATAGATGACTGTGAGCATCCACTTCTGTATTTGCCAGGCATTGGCATAGACTCATAAGTGAGAGTTATGACAGGGTCCTGTAAGCAAAATCTTTCTGGCATATGCAATAGTGTCTGGGTTTGGTGGTTGTGTATGGGATGGATGCCCTGGTGGGGCAGTCTCTGGATGGTCTTTTCTTCTGTCTTAGCTCTGAACTTTGTCTCTGTAACTCCTTCCAGGGGTATTTTGTTCCTCATTCTAAGAAGAAACAAAGTATCCACACTTTGGTCTTCCTTCTTCTTGAGTTTCATTCTTTCTTGGTGATTCAGACTCTGAGAGCCCTAAGTGTCCAGGTTAGTTGACTGTTCATGTTCCCGTGGAGTTCCTATCCCCTTAGTAATTTATAATCCTTCCTCCTATTCTTGCATAAGAATACCTAAGCTACACCCATTCTTTGGCTATGGGCATCTGTATCTGTCTAAGTCAGCTGCTGAGTGGAACTTCTCAGAGGATAACTTGCTCTTGTCTACAAGCATAATAGTGTTAGTGATTGGTGCTTGTCCATGGCATGGGTGTCATTTTTGGGCTTGTTATTGATTGGAAATTCCCTCAGTCTCTGCTCTTTCCCCCATGCCTACATTATTTGTAGACAGGATAAATTTTGGGTTAAAAGTTTTGTGGTTGGGTTTGTGTGTCTATTGCTCACCTGAGTTTCCTGTCTAGATATAAGAGGTCACCACTTCAGGTTCTACATCCCAAATGTAATGAGTCAAATCTAAGATCACTCCCATTGGTTCTTGGGTGCCTCCATTGTTGTAGTCCATGTTTTGTCCAAGAGATGCCCCTCAGCACTGACTTTTTAAAGAAACAACCTTCTGCACTGCCTCCGTATGATTTTCTAAACCACCATTTGTAGAAACCTCCTTCTGCCTGGTAATCCTCAGGATCTAAGCCTGGATTCTAAGAGCCCTTATGTTGGATGTCATTTTTAACTTTTTGTCTTTCTTATACTCCCTCAGTTCTGGAATAATGACAGGGTGAATTATTTATGTACTTATGTCTTTGGCCCTAAGTAGGCTTGGTCCTCATTTAGCTGTTAATTAATAATATTCCTTTTATACTTTTCTATGTCTGTCACATGGCTCAGTTCCACAAGTTATTCAGAGTCCAGGTAGAAAATATTCTGTGTTTATTTCCTAGAATTCCTGGTTTTCTTCCAGATGTCCCACCTTCTAATCTTGCCTTAAATTATGGGCAATCAAATTTTTATTAATAGGTGATTCTTCCATACAGTGCCCAAGAGTTCATCCCTCTAGATGTTCACAGAGAGTTTATAGGCTGTGAAACATTTTCTTAACAGGTAGCACTTGGCTTTTAAGCATGATGTAAAACAGAGATATTCGGGTTGCTCCTTCAGTCTTGGCACAAGAAAATTGAGTTCCTGTCCTGGGACACTGGCTTGTTATTTTTCAATATCATCCATTTTGATTGTATTGTCATTATTGTTAAAATTATGTGCAAAAAGGCAGGTTCTCAGTCAAAGAAAAAATATTGAACAGTGAAAATGATTACTCATCTAAACCAGGGACAACATCTTGAAAAGACATTCACAAAATTCTTCAGTTTTTATTTTAACATTTGTATAGAATAAACTGTTTCTTGACTGTTTTGTGTGCTGAGTATTAAATTTAAAATGATACCTCAACATTAGGTATACCTGAAAAGATATCTTGGTTTGTCCTACAGATTTATAGATGCTCTGATGACTGTTTAATATACATGCCAGGTTACGAAAGGCCGACGAAAGACCAGAGAGGAAACAGGAACCAATGAACAAAAACACTTATCCAACAAATACCAACTCAGATATTGGCACTGAGAACTATAATCCTGGATGCCTAGATGGCAGTGTAAGAACAAAATCAACAGCAATCAAGGTAGTATGTTACCAACAAAACTCAGCTATCCTACTACAGTAAGCCCTGAATATACCAACACAGGTGAAACTCAAGAAAAGAATCTTAAAACTAATTTTTTGAAAATGATAGTGGTTCTTAAGGAGGTAGTGGATAAATCCCTTAAAGAAAGTTAAGAAAAAACAAATAGGTGAAGGCAAGGAATAAAACTGTTAAAGATCGGAAAACAGAGACAGAAACAATAAAGAAAACACACACTGAGGGAATTCTGGAAATGGATGATCTAGATAAGTGAATAGGAACTACAAATGCAAGTATCACCAACATAACACAAGAGATTACAAAGAGAATCTTGGATGTTGAAAATATGGTAGAAGAAAAAGAAATATTAATCAGAGAAAATGATTAACATACAAAAAAATCTAGCAAAAAGCAAACAGGGAATTTGGAACACTATGAAAAGACACTATGAAAAGACCTTAGAATAATAGCAGCAGAAAATGAACTCAGCTCAAAGGCCCAGAAGATTTATTTAACAAAATCATAGAAGAAAAATTTCCTACCCAAAGGATATGTTTATAATGTTATAAGAAGCCGGCAGAAAAACAAATTGATTTGATGAAAAAAATAAAAGTCCGCTTGTCACATAATAGTCAGAATACTAAATATACAAAATTATGAAAGACCACTAAAAGCTGTAAGGCAAATAGTCTTAGGAACATACAAGGCAGATGTACTAGAATTATACCTTACTTGTCAATCGAGATTCCAAAAGCCAGAATGGCCTAGACAGATGTGCTACAGACTTTAAGAGATCACAGATGCCAGCCCAGAGTACTACTGAAGGTAAAACTTTCAATCACCATAGATGGAGGGATACAGGGGACATACCTAAACATATTAAAGGTAACATACTACAAGTTTATAGTGAACATCAAATTGAATGGAGAGAAATTCAAAGCAATTCCACTAAAATCATGAGCAAGAGAAATTTGTCCACTCTGTCCATATCTATTCAATACAGTACTTGAAGTCTTAACTAGAACAATAAGAAAACAGAAGGATATCAAAGAAAGGAAAATTGGAAAGGAAAAACTCAAAATATCATTACTGAGATATGATAGTATGCATAAGTGACCCTAAATATTCCACCAGGGAACTGCTACAGCTTATAAACACTTTCAGCAAAGTGTCTAGAAAAACAATAATGCCCCATTATAAGTAGCTCTCCTGTATACAAATGATTTGGTCAGTGAAATTTATCAGGGAAACAATACATTTTACAGTACTCACAAATAATATAAAATATCTAGCAGTAACTTTAACCAAACAAGTGTGTGGTTTGTATGACAAAGACTTCAATTCTTTGGATAAAGAATTTGAAAAGATATGAGAAGGTGAAAAGATCACCCATGCTCATGAATTGGAAGGATTAATATAGTAAAATTGACTATCTTACAAAAAGCAATCTACAGATTCAATGCAAGACTTCAATTCTTTGGATAAAGAATTTGAAAAGATATGAGAAGTTGAAAAGATCACTCATGCTCATGAATTAGAAGGATTAATATAGTAAAACTGACTATCTTACAAAAAGCAATCTACAGATTCAATGCAAATCCCATCAAAATTTCAATAAAATTTGTACGGACCTTTAAAGGATAATACTCATCTTCATATGTAAAAACTAATGAAAAACAAAGCAAAGCAAAAAATAACAGCATACCTAAAACAACCCTATGCAATTAAAGAACTCCCTGATTTCAATCTGTACTACAGAACCATTATAATTAATACATGATATACATATGGAATACATGGTTTAAAAAATAGGTTGATCAATGGAAATGAACCTAAGTTCCAGTGGTAAATCCATACACCTATAGACCTTTGATTTTTGATTAAGGAGTCACGAGAATACAATGAAAAACAGAAATCATCTGCAGCAATGGCACTGGATGTTGATTTGTAGAAGACTGCAAATAGACTAATCTCTATCACCATGCACAAAACACAAGTCTAAGTGGATCAAAGACCTAGACATAAAATCTAGATACACTGAACCTGACAGAAGAGAAAGTGGGGAATAGCTTTGAATGCATTGGTATACAAGATAATTTCCTGAAGAGAACACTAGTAGCACAGATACTAAGATTGAAAATAAATGGATCAAATGAATATGGAAAGGTATCCTTCAAGGTAAAGGATGCAATCAATAGAACAAAACAGCAGCCTACAGAATAAAAAACATTTTCAAGGATTCCACATCTGACAAAGGGCAAATATTCAGAATACAGAAAATATTCAAGAAACTCAGTATCAACAAACCAAATATTCCAATTTAAAAATTGAGTACAGATCTAAAAAGAGAATTCTCAACAGAGGAATTTCAAATTGCCAATAAACACTTAAAGAATTATTCAACATCTTTATTCATTAGAGAAATGTAGATCAAAAGGATGACTCAAGATACCATCTTACACATGTCAGAATGGCTAAGATAAAAATTTTAAATTACAGTTCATACCGGTGAGGATAAGTATCAAGAGGAAGACTCCTTTATTAGTGGTCAAAGTGCAAACAACTACAGCCACTGTGGAAATCAATATGGCAATTCCTCAGAAAATTGGGAATTAAACTACCAGTTCCACCACCCTTTTACATATATGCAAAGAATGATTCATCATACCACAAGGACACTTCCACAAATATATTGATAGCAGCTTTGTTAATAATGGTCAGAATCTAGAAATGATCTAGATGTCCCTCGATGGAAGAATGGACAGACAAAATGTGATACATTTACAGAATCAAGTATTAGTAAGCTTTTAAGAATGACAAGAAATTTGCAGGTAAATAGAAAAATCATTCTCTGTGAGGTAGCCCAGACCCAGAAAGATGTAAATCATGTCTACTTACTTATTGGTGGACATTAGTTTTTAAATAAAGTATAATCATGCTATAATACATAGACAGAAGCTAAGTAACAAGGAAAGTTCAAGAAGCGAACCTATGGATCTTCCTGAGAACAGGATTATGTGAATGGGCTGGGGCCAAATTTGTTGTCAACAGAGAGGATCAGTTGGGGAAGGGAGTGATGAAGGGACAGAGTACTGGGAGAGCTGACTACAACTGGAAAGCATTTGGGGATGGGTGTGGAAATCTAGTACAGTAGAAATTCCCTGGAATTTATGAGGGTGACCCTTGAGAAGACTCCTACTGTGGCATATGGAGCCTGAGCAGGTCGCCTTCTATAACCAGATAAGACTTCCAGCAGAGGGGTTGGGATATTAACTCAGCCACAAAATCCTTTAACCAACTACTTGTCCTGTCTATACTACACAATGTGCTGGAGTACTGGTGGCATAGAACTTGTGGGAGTGGCCAACTAATAACTGGTTCAACTATATGCCTACTGCCACTAGAGTGAGTCCATAACTGACTCTGGCTGGATGGTCAGGAACAACAGGACAGCTCAGAGACCTAGAGACTCAAAAGAGAACCAACACAGTTGTAAAAACAAAAAACAAACAAACAAAGAAACAAAACCAAATGTTCGATGAAATTATTTCTAATATTCTGCTATATACATAAATTGGTGCCTAGCCTAATTGTCATCAGAGAGGCTTAATCCAGCAGATGCAAAGATCCAGAGCCAAACATTAGACAGAGCCAGAATCCTGCAGAAACTGGGAGAATGGATTGCAGGAGCCAGAGGGCTTGAGAACACCAGGGACACAAAATCAACTTTTAAGCAGGGTTTATAGGGACTCACAAAGTCTTGAAGTGAGAATCCTAGAGTCTGTATGGATCTCAGCTAGGCCCTCTGTATATAACTTTTTGTTGTGTAGCTTAGTGATCTTGTAGGATTCCTAACAGTTGCCTAGGAGTAATTGTCTTTGAGTCTCTTTTTTGTTCTTGGTATCCTTTTCCTCCTACTGAGTTCCTCATTCAGCCTTGAAATGAGGGTATGTGCCTAGTCTCACTGTGACTTGTTATGCCATATTCTGTTGATATTCCTGGAAGGGTCACTTTTTTGAAAAAGTGAAACAAAGGAGGAATGAATGCAGGGAGAGAGGAGGTAGAGGGGAGACTGGAAAAAGTGTAAAGTGGGAAACAGGCCTAATGTATGAGAGAAGAATTAAAGAAGCAATAAAGAGCTAAACAAAGAATTCTCAACTGAGGAATACCAAATGGCTGATAAGCTCCTAAAAAAATGTTTAACATCCTTAGGCATCAGGGAAATGCAAATCAAAACAATCCTGAGATTCCACTTCACACCAGAAAGAATGGTTAGGATCAAAAACTCAGGTGATAGCAGATGCTGGCGAGGATGTGGAGAAAGAGGAACACTTCTCTATCGCTGGTTGGATTGCAAGCTGGTACGACCACTCTGGAAATCAGTTTGGCAATTCCTCAGAAAATTGGACATAGTACTACTGGAAGATCCAGACATAACACTCCTGGGCATATACCCAGAAGATATTCCAACTTATAATAAGGCCACCTGCTCCACTGTGTTCATAGCAGCCTTATCTATAATAGCCAGAAGCTGGAAAGAACCCAGGTGTCCCTCAACAGAGGAATGGATACAAAAAATGTGGTACATTTACACAGTGGAGTACTACTCAGCTATTAAAAACAATGAATTTATGAAATTCTTAGAAAAATGGATGGATCTGGAGGATATCATCCTGAGTGAGGTAACTCAATACAAAAGAATACACATGATATGCACTCACTGAAAAGTGGATATTAGCCCAGAAACTTAGAATACCCAAGATTCTATGTTTCTGGGCTAATATCCACTTATCAGTGAAACTCAAGAAGAAGGAAGACCAAAGTGTGGATACTTCGTTCCTTCTTAGAATGGGGAACAAAATACCCATGGAAGGAGTTACAGAGACAAAGTTCAGAGCTGAGACTGAAGGAATGACGATCCAGACACTGCCCCACCTGGAGATCCATCCCATAAACAACCACCAAACCCAGACAGTATTGCATATCCCAACATTTTGCTGACAGGACACTGATACAACTGTCTCCTCTGAGGCTATGCCAGTGCCTGGCAAATACAGAAGTGTATTCCCACAGTCATCTATTGGATGGAACGCAAGGTCCCCAATAAAGGAGCTAGAGAAAGTACCTAAGGAAGGTACTGCAATCCTATAAGAGGAGCAACAGTATGAACTAACCAGTACCCCCAAAGCTCATGTCTCTAGCTGCATATGTAGCAGAGGATAGCCTAGTTGGGCATCAATGGGAGGAGAGGCCCTTGGTCTTGCGAAGATTATATGCCCCAATGTAGGGGAATGGCAGGGACAGAAAGCGGGAGTGGGTGGGTTGGGAGCAGGGGGAGGGTGGAGGGTATCGGGGATTTTCAGAGAGGAAACTAGGAAAGGGGATAGCATTTGAAATGGGAATGAAGAAACTATCTAATAAAACTATTAGTATATTTAAAAAAATAAATAAATTGCAAAAAGAAAAAAATTGTGTGCCCTGGGTTATAAGCAGCTGGGGTTATACAGAAATATTCACATTTATAAAGTTATCACACATTATTTACTGAAGATAGGGATAGAATACATAATGATTAGCATATTATTGTACATAGAAGTTCAGGCATTTTGTTTAATATTTCAGAGGTCTACTGTAGTAAGGGTAAGCAATCATAAAGGTTAATCAATTTAGTAAATATAGTCGTTATGCTATGTAATAGAAAAGTATAGTTCACAAAACATCACTATAAAATCAGTAATTTGATAACATTAAAATTATCAAAGAACAATGAACATGTGAGTTTATACTTAAAATGATTAGAAAAGCTAAATTCAATAGAGTAAGAAGGGAGTTTACTAATTACATAATCTCTACAAATTCCTGCAGAGTAACTTTAAAATCACCGCTTAGTGTAAACTTTGATTTGTGATTAAAATACATTTAATATTGTATCTCTTCAAACATAAAGGCTTAAATTGAATTCCTGAAGATTCATTTAAAAAAATAGGACAGTTCTTTTACTATTTTGTATGTTCCTACAAAAAATCATTACCTAGAAAACTGTAAAATCTTTTAGAAAACTAACAAATCAAATAGAAGTTCAACACAGGTTTTCATAGGCTTTTTCTTGAAAAATTACCTTTTAGTGAAAACTCCTTTCGTAGCTGATAGTAAGGAGCTGGGTGTTTCAATTCACCCCAATTTCCAGCTTTCTCTTTGTACTTAAACACTGAGGTTTTCAATGCAGATTTAAGTTTGTCTTCAGTTCTGCAGTTGAGTAATATTCTCAACTTTCTCAAACACAGAAATGCTATATTTCTTTTCTCTGGCAAACTTTCCCACCAACTTGTACACTGCCCCAGTTCTAAAATTACTTTACTGCATTATATCACAGATTACCTTCCAAGGACTCTTTGTATTTTCAACTTCTTAGTGAAAAATTTAAAAAGTCAATTTTTAGTTTTTACTTATTTTTTTTCCATTTGACTACTAACTATCTAAGAAAAAGTAACTAATAAGTTAAAAGTAATCTAAATACTAATTGTTTTAAAGCCACTTAAGTTCTACTAAATTAAAAATCCTAATTAAAATCATCATCAATAATAATAATAATAATAATAATAATAATAAACTAAAAATCCCAATTTTTCATAAGCTAGCCTAATTCTTCTATAGGAAGTTGGGTATTTATGCAGTCACCACAAGTGACATGCTTAGCACTCACTGTATATCTGTACTCCAACTTTTAATTTGGCCCCCTGTCATTAAAAATAAAAAACATACTTCTAATCTCAAATGCAGATAGACTTTCTTGAGCATAAGTATTGAGCAAGGATCTTGGAAAGCCTCTTTTAAATAATCAAAATTATATGTGGCTAGCATAATTTTACTGGTGTGCCCTTTATGTTAAACTGTCAGGTCAGTTCTCTAGAGCATAAGTTTAGCTGCCACTTTGGCCTTGAGACTGGAACCCATGTAGTGGCATAATGCTAAGCACTTATACGTAAGAGTGGTAAATTCACAACTGCATAAAGCTAATAGAACAGGCAAGATATCCATAGTAACTTCTCCTTAAGGTATGAAATGATATCCTTGAGTGTGGAAAGCATGAAATTTTAATATCATGTTATTTTAAGTCTAGTGTGACCCCTAACTGATGAGGAGATAAAGATTAAAAGGAGCAATACCGTTACAAGTGCAATGCACTTCTTTTTGTCTGTATGCAGTGCAGAAAAAAAAAAAGAAAAACAAAACAAACAAAAAACAAAAACCAACCTATGTTGTATCTTATCACATATTATTCATCTATTTATTTAAAAGAAATAAAAATAAAAACTTAATGAGAAACTGATCAAAGTAGTTTAACTTGCAGGCATTGTGGTACATGTACTGTCCTTTGAATGTTGGCCATGCTCCTTCTGAAATGATCTCTTTTAGGTTTCAGAGTATCAGCAACCATTTCTAATTTTATGAGTTTTTCATTAGCCGTCCTGTTTGGCATTTCTTTTCTCATGGGACCTCAGATGCTATGCCTCCCGAGAGTTTCATTTTGTACTTTCCTATATTAATTATTGATGTCCTGAGTGAGTTCTTCAGTTGAGTAAGTCTCAAATCATCAATGCAGTGGATGATTCTATACCATGTCTTTTAAATTTTTTTGAGTTATGAAGCCTCCTCAATATGCTTCTTCTATAGAAGCCTCCACATTGATTGTCGGTACCACCTTACCCTCTCAACTGTAACCTTGAATTTTAAGTACTTCTCCCACCTCATTATACTATTATCTCTTGATTGTGCCACACAAATGGAGGGTGACCATACTGCTTTGCCCCTATCTAACTCCTTCTTGAATTATGCCATTAATTGCTATGGCAACCTCCTTTGTATTTGCATGGATCAGACTCACTGAAACTCATCATATCACTGCCAATTTAGTTTTTAAAAAACTAAGCTGAAAGAAATATGTCATGAGATCATGTTTATTGATTGTTTCTCACCTATAGATCAAAGTTTAGATTCTGTTTTGCTGTGGAGGTCTACTCTAGTGCACCTTCAGTATTCTATTCTACATCGTAGCAGATATGGAGCTCCTCAAATGTACCATGGCCTTTTATACTGAACACTGATATGGCCTGTATTTAAAAGCTTTAGTCAATTCTCTTGAAGAACAGGAGTTTTCTTGTCTTTGGTACCATTGATTTTACGAGAGTAAAATATTATTAAACACATATGACCTATGGAATTTGCCTTCCATACTAGACCTGAGAAACCATAAAGACATGTTTATATTAAAATCGTGTTTTCCTAAGATTTAAAAGTATGTTAAAAATGAGTTTTCTGTCTTTTCTTTTACCAGTGATAAAAATGGAATTGAGAAATATAGTCAATCTTTAGAAGTATAAGACAAGAGTCAATAATGATATCTAGGAATGTGACTTTTCTTTTAAAATTGAGTTTAGAAAGTTTTTAGTGGCTAATTACAACACAAAGGACAAGTATTAGTTGCTGCAATATTTGAATGAGTTCAAGAACTCTATAGTCTTTTAAAAATCAAATTCACTCAGTTATCTTGCCTTAATGACCATGGAACTGCAGCCTTTCCTCCTGAGCAAGGTGCATCAGAAAAGTTACTCCAATGAGTTCAACTTCTATGATTAATAGGACATTTGACTGTTCATAGAATTTTAAATCATTCTTTTCATCTTACTTTCAAAGTTTGAAGAGGCCAGCCTGTCACTTTTGCTTTTGTCTGCACTGATTGTATTGCTTCTGAAAGACTACATTCTAGCTTTGAAGTCTAGGATCCTGATTTAGACAAAGAAGAGGATAAGAAAAACCGCTTCAGTGGAGTTTTCATTTACAGAACAACCTGACCTGATTTTGAAGTTGAGTGATTGTAGGAGTTAGTTTTCAATCTCTGTTAATACCAAATGGATGCCTTGGCCACTGTCCTTTGAAGGAGTGAACAGAAATTTCAAAAATGACTAATAACACTTTCCCATAGTTATCTTTTCAATCGAACTCAGAATCAAAGATTGATTCTAAAAAAACCCAAAAAATCATTACATCTTGATTTGCCCAGGCTCAGAGGAATCCATTCTTTCACACAGTAGTTTCTTCAGCAGCCATCTCCTCACTAAAGAGCATTTGTAACATCAAAATGGAATTGATCCAGAAGTCAGAAATCACAATAGGCTGTATCAATCAAGGAACATTATCACATGACTTTTAAGAATATACTTCTTTCTGACAGTATTGCTTTTCTTTCTAAAAATATCACTAATATCTAAGAATTTCTGTTTCTCATTTTATAAAAGTTCCATACAGACATATATCCATCCATCCATCCATGCATACATCCATTCATACATATATACATATACAAACATATATACATACATGCTCAGAGTATTCTAGATGAGGTGCAAGCCGACATGTGTTCAGATGCTGTTTGAACATCTGGAGCTGCTGATTTCTGTCCCCAGACTGAGTTATTTCCACAGGGAAAAAAATAAGTGGCTACTACTTATTTATCTTTAAAACGTCCTCATGCTTCTGTACACCTCTCTTTAAAGGAGACAAGATGGCATATATTTACTCTGTAAGGAGATAATGAAGATTTTCCAAAAGAAATTAATCTTAGGTTTAGTAGAACTGACAATTTTTTCAGGCTTAAAGCTTTAGTTAATTTTTACAATTTATTAGTTGTAATTGTATATTCAATCATCAGTCTAGAGGACTGAAAATCACAAGAATGGTGAAATCTGTGTTTAATTGGCCAAATTTAAAAATAGATTTAAGTATTTGTTCAGAACATATATGTTTTGTGGTAATTTGGCAGGATTTTCTCACAGAGGATTAAGGTTATTTTTAAAAAAAAAATATATATATATATATAATTTTACTGCTATTAAGGCAAGTGAGAAACATGCTCAGCATTTACATGATCAGCTGTTAAGTCTTAGTTTATCTAGCAAAAAATGAATATATTGGGTCTTGACTAATATTTAAAAGCCCCATTGCTGTAAGCAGATGTATCAGTTTTATCACAGCATGTTACATTTTGTCCATACGAACATTAATAGCTTTAGATAAAAGATCAAATTAGGATTATCTGTATTTTCAAATTTCAAGATATACCTGTTCATATTTTATTAAAACCTCGATTACCTTAAATATTTATATAACAATATATATCCTGACATGCCCACACATATACCTTGGTATATCAGTATACATCTTTAAATTTAAGCCTATATCTCTAATGCAAATTAGCCATAGATTTTTATTCAGTTTTTAATGGACATAAACAGATCATGTAAAATATATTAAATAAAACTGTTAGGAAGACATATGATACCTGGCCAGTACATGACTTAGCATGTAACTTGGCTGCACTTAACCACAGAGTTGAGCAAAGGACAGAGTAGAAGGCTTTGGATATTCCACATTGCTGCAGACAAACCTCTATTGGGTCTCTGATGTGAAGGGAACAGGGTTATGGTTGCATGTGAGCAAGAAATGAATGACAAATGGACACAGACACAAGGCAGTGCTGTATCTGGATGTATTTTCAGAAAGTGGACACCAATTTTATACAGTACAGAAAACAAAAGAGTAGGGTGTTACAGCAGGCAAGATACATTGAAGTATCTGACACAAAACAGAGGAATGTGCTCAAAGGACTGACAGAAACCAGATAATGTTTACCTTAAAGATAAAACAGCCCTGCCTAGAGTCAGCTAATGACTGGTATGGATTTCACAACCTAGTCACAATTTATGCTACTCCTTTGTGCCTTGTGAAAGCTAGCACCAGGGGGTTCTTATCATGAATAATGCAATACCACAACCCCCCTTTTTTCTAGGCCTTGGTAAATACTTTCATATGAGAATAACTTGGCTGTCTCCATTTGTCAGAAGAATTCACCAACTTTCTTCTAATATGCAATGTAGTCTGCTATACCTGGCTGTAATGAAGATTCTAAGTATACTTTGCTAAGCTTACCCTGAGATTTCTAACTCTTATCCAGTAAAATACTGTAAGAAAGCATGCAAGACCCTCCACAATATTGCAGGGACAAATCTGGGACATTTGAGCTATGGGAATCCCAGGGTTCCAGGAGGCTAAGTTTCCATGAAACTCTTTGCCTCATGACCACTTCCAGGCTTTTAGGCTTGCCAAGGGAGTCACTACTGGAGTGGATGTAGCACCACATGAAGTTGTTTTAGGAGAATATATAGGAACATTTAACCAATCCAGGGAAGTTCTACTACCTAAGTAGTAGAACCTTTTGTATTATTATTAATTATTATTATTATTAGTGTTTTCACTCTGGTTGAAAGGCTTGTTATGTTTTGTTGGTGTGACTGAGAAGTGTGCTTTGTGCACAGACACAATTAAAACACTGTGTCTCTAGTATATAAGTCCTCGGAATCCTGAAGGGAGGTGAAGATGTTGTTGAGACTTTTGCAGGTTACAGAAGCAATTTGCATTACTTGCTTGCTTGATTAAAATATGTATTTTGTTGATAGATCAGAGGGTGGGAGGAAGAAAAACATGAGAGAGTCCATTTGGGATCAAACTGACTCCCAGGAGTAAAATATGGTTTCATTCTGGCCATAGGTAAACAGTGAGGGAGGGATAGACTCACTACCCGATAATCTGAATATTTGATACTCACTTCATTCTGCTCAGAAAGGGAACTTGCAAGTGGAGATATAATGGATATTTCCTTGAGAAGGAGGGCTGAGGAGAGGGGCAACACTGGAGATGGGTACCTGCATAGAGGGAGATGAAGAACTGATGTATGGTAGGTGCCAGTGATACCCAGGGAAAGAAGCAGGAAGTTTCGGGAATTGTGAACATTTTAATAGAAAATCTCTTGGGAGGAAAAATTAGCATCTATAAAGCACTCCATATCTGAAGAGAAAGAGAACCTCAGTGCTGCCATCCTGGGCAGGCAGGGCTGTTCAGGGTCTGGCTAGGAAGGAGGCTGTGCTAACTTCTGCAGAGAAAAAGTGCAGTCTTCAAACTGCTATGGAAGAAGGCTTTTGAGAGGATTAGATCTTAAGTATTATAATGGAGATTAGAGACTTACAGAAAATCCTTTTGGCAAGGTGCCTGTCAGATCCCCATAGCAGTGGAAACTATAGAATCAGCTATAAAGGTAAAGAAAAAAGGAGGGTTTTTGTATTGTAGGTGTGTATATGTGTGTGTGTGTGTGTGTGTATGCAGTGTGTGGTATGTATGTATGTGTCCTAGGTAACTCATAGCTCAAAACTAAGAGTAGAAATATGTAAGTATTTTCCCAAACAAATATTCTAATAGCCTAGGAAATAATGTCAAGAATTGAAAATTGAGATTGTATAAAATTTAAAAGAATCCAATGCAGCAAGGGAATCAAATAATTAACTAAAACACACCTCACAGACAGGACGAAAATCTTTGTTAGCAGTACATGTGACATAATTAATATTTATAATATGCAAATAATTTTAAATACAAACAAAAAAAAACAAGCAAATCATTAATAAATAGGCTAATGAAATAGACATTTCTTAAAAGATGAAACACAGATGACTAATAAGCCCAGGAAAAAACATTCAACATACTTAGCTAACAGGAAAACCATATTAAAAGTATATTAAGATTTAATCTTTCTCTAGATAGAATGGCCACCATTTAGAAGATAAGCAAAAAATGCTGACAAGGATATAAGGCAGAGAAAACTCCTACTTAACTGCTGATAAGAATGCAAATGGTCTAACCAATATAAAAATCAGTGGAGTTTTGGGCTTCCGTATAAGTCAACATTACTTCAGTAAGTTGGTGCCAAAATATCATAAGGCAACATAATCAAAAAGGCATCTGTTAATTTATCCTTATTCTATCATTGTTTTAAATCACTAAGTTTTGGTACTAATATAGCTCTGTTAACAGATAAGTAGATGATTAAAGTGCTGTAGATCAAAATAGAGTAGGACTCAGCCATGTGAAGAATAGAATTCTGTGATTTGTCTGGAAAACAAATACAGCTGGAGACATTCATTTTTAGCTAAATAAATCTAAGCCTATAAATATTTTATTCAATTACATAATTACATGAGGAAAATTTTACTCTGTTTGCCATAGAGTTTTGTGAGTTTTGAAAAAGACGTAAAGTTGCACAAGTAATGCCTCAGTCTGAATACGAAATAGGAGTCTCCCTATAAAATAGACCTTGTTGTATGCTTCAGTTAGCCTTGGCTGTTTTGAATATTTTTATTGGTATGTGTTTTTATGCTCTTAAGATAAGAAAGTTGTATTTTTTCATAAACTCCATTCAACTTAATTAGTACTATAAATTATTGTTTTTTATTTATTTTGTTATGCTATGCTGTTTAATGTGTTTGAGTGTTTTACCTATACTGTATGCACATGGATAACATGAATGCAGTGACCACAGAGGCCAGAAGAAGGCATTGGAATATCTGGTACTAGCATTAGGGTTGTGAACTGCCATGTGGGTTCTGGGAATGAGCAGAAAGTACTTTTAACCACTGAGATATCTCTCCAGCTCCATATTTTAATTTAATAAAGTCTTTTTAATTAGTATGTAAATAATAGACTGCACAATGACATTTTCATGATAGTGAAATTTAAGGAACAGAAATTTAAATTTTAGTATTATGTTTAATATTTTTCTCATGATGGTTTGTGTTTGACTAACTCATTTTGCTTAAATTATATCTATTCTTTCTAACAGGGCCTATAATTATAATGCTTTTAGTTTAACAGGATTTATTATTTTAATTATTTGAAGAGAAAGTGGAGTGTCTGGCATAAAGGAAACATCAATTTGTAGACTAGTGAGATTGTTCGTGGGTAAAGAGCTTGCTGCACAATTGTGAACCAGACCCTTCAGAGCTAATAAAAGCTAGACTCTATGATACACCAACAACCCCACTGTAGGAAGAAAGGAGAATCCTGCAAGGCTCTCAAGTTAGATATCTTGGTGTACATAGCCATCAATGAAGTAATACCCTCTCTCTAAGAAGGAGGTGAGGATTGATGTTCAAGCTTGATTTGTTGCATCTACACATGAACCATGGCAAATGTATACTTCATACAGTAACATATGCACATGTGTACAAACACAAGCATACAGAGTATACACATAGACACACACAGATCATTTTTGTTTGTTTTAGAATTAATATGTAACATGATTGTTGTGGAGGGCTATGTTCTGGAGAGGGCACTTTACTCTGATATTATTGAATATCTGCTGTTGTTTGGTAATAAATTCTTGACATCTTTCCTAGGAATCCTGGACTTTTAAACAGAAATTGGTTTATAATTTTGGCCAATGCTTATTTATCTGTGCCATTTGAAATCATCATAGCTACCACTGATGTGTTCTGCTAATGCAGCATTTTAAATTGATTTGGTTTTCTGATGTCAAACTGACCTTTTTCATTGCTAGAATAAATTCTACTTTATTAGGTTCAATTTGCTATATATTTTACTAAGTATACTTGAAATTGTATTCATGAGAATGTTGGTTTATAACTTTCTTTTCATGTGTTGTTGCCTTATTTTCATAGGAGGAAATTCTGGCCTACTAACACAAGTTGGGGAGTGTACTTCCCCCATGCCTCTGGCTTGGTAATAATAATATTGATCTTGGTTCATTTTTTAATACTTAGTGTTTGCCTGGTAAAGGAACTTGGTTTGAAATTAACTATGTGCCAAGATTATAATTATAAATTAACAATTATATTTACAGGCTATATATTTACAGATATTCTAGAATCTGATTTAGTAACAATTGATTTTAATTTTTTTCATTTTTCTCTATGTTATGAAAACTTTATGAATTAGACAATATTTATAGAATGAGACTCCTGCTATGTTGTTTATATGCATCCTCCTCTACTGCCATTGTTCTGTATGTGAGCATTCTGTTTACATATATTTGATTTTCATAATTTATGTCATTGGATATTTACTAGCATCTATTTTGTGAATTATAGATATATAAATATATAAGACATATAAGATGTGTGTGTGTGTGTATGTGTGTGTGAGATCTTTATCTTTTTCTTCCACCCATCCTGACTGTGGAGGTTTTCTTCTAAGTATGCTTATTTATGAGTTTTAATTATAAAGTAACTATGTATTTCCTAAGAGTATTAGATTTTATTTAGTAAAGCAATCAATAGGTACTCCTGTTGCGGCCCGCCCGCGGTCCACAACACGAACGGTTCAACTGAGAATGGCAGTTCCCTGCAAAGAGAGGTAACTAGATAGGGCGGAAGAAAAGAATGAAGCCAGGACAACAAGTTCTGATCGAGGCTCAATTTAATATTTCCAAACACTCAGTTTATAAAGGAAGGGGGAGGGAACCCAATTTCCCGCCAAGTAACTCAGGGTCCAGTAGCAGGACAAACACGTGTGTGCCTCCAGGCAGCAGAGTCAGGTTCCAGCAGTGGGCGTGGCAGGACGAATGAGCCGGTAGCTCCACCCTAGAGCAGGCAGGTTCCAAGCTGGGGGAAGAGAGGCCACATTTCCCCCCATTAGATAACAAAAATAAAAATAAAAAAGGGGTGGCCTGTGGCAGAAAAATTATCTATGTTCAATAGTTCTGCCTAAGTTCCTAGGGCTAAAGAAAAAACCTATTTCCGTGGGATTTCTTAACTATTCTAATGGTAAACTGTATCTGGCTAAGGCTGTAGGCTCTGACTTTATAATGCTAATTAGTGCTGAATAGGTAGCTACCTGTTTGCCTTTTAAGTAGGGCGTTGGAACCCTGGCTGAGTTTAGCTAAACAATTTTAGAATAACACTGAACTGATAATTATCCACAATTTTGGGTGACAGGCAGGGGAAACAGTGAGAAGCGATTAAGACTGGCTGGCTCCTAGTACAAGGCCAATTGGCTTTTTTATTTTTTGGGTGGGAGGCAGTGAAGGGCCTGCTCTTACAACAGCAAGGTCTCCAATCTCTCTCCCCCCTATTAATTAAGTTTAAATAGGCAATGCTTAACAGAGGTGATCAAAAGATTTTCTCATCCGTAGATGAGTGGGCCTTTAACCTTGACTTGGGTGGACATTAACCTGATTCCTCCCGTGAGTATCATAACAACTCACATCTGTGGCTCTTGGTATCTTTTGGGGAGGGGAGGCAGAGCCGTAAGTATTTTTAGTGTTTAGCTGGAGTCGGATACCAACCTCTTTCAAATCAGGTGTGTCGCACAGGGAACTCAGAAACGGTCAAACTGGACCTTCCCTCCGCAGTGATCTCCTGCGCCAAGCGGTACCCATACCGTATTCATATGATTATGAATCAGTATCGCAATTCTGAGTTATTGCGAGGCCTCTATGTGAGACTTGTCAACCTCAGATTTAGCAAGGCCTAGACAAGAATTATGTCAGTATTAACACCGTTAATTTTGGTTAAAATAGGAGCTAAAAGTCTTTTCTCTTCATCTCTGTTATTCCCAGTAGCCTGAGGAACTAAGGACACCTTGCAGTAACAGCAAGGGTGAAAAGCCAGAGGCCAGTTAAGGGACTAAGCCTATATCTATCAAAATAAGAACTAATCTTTGTAAATATATATGAAATTTCTACTTCCCTAGCTCTCCTGGTAAATCTAAATCTTATCTTAGACTGAAAGGCCACATGCTGGGATGTCCTTGGAAGGGAGATTAGCAGAACCACCTGTTTGCTCTTAGGGGCTGGGCGGAGAACCGGAGAATGTAGATTGACCTGCTTGAGAGAAGGAAGAATACTAAACAATTAGAGTGTAGTAATGTAAATTTTCTGTTTGGAGAAGTCAAGGTACTTTATTTGGATGCAAATTGTAAAGCTAAAGTTTATCTCCGGCCTTTTGTAGGGGAATTGGCTCAGAGGAAACAGTGTTTTTTGAGAGCTTCCACTCCCAGCTCAAGAGGAATTTTAGTCCTCAAGGTGATACTTACGAGGAGAGACAGAATCTGTGTTTACCTGACGAATTAATCTCTCTGGTAGCCACCGTGCTTCATCTTCATCTCGTGAAAAAACACAAACCGACCCTCTTCCCCAAATTAGGACTGGATCTGGACCCTTCCATTTATTAGTCAGGGGGTCCTTCCATTTTGCCAATGCATAAGAATTAGAAGTAACTGGGTGCCAGTGGCGTTCCGCTGCAGACTGACCTTTAATGTCAGTTTGCAAAAAGTTTAGGACAAATAAGGTAAAGGCAAGGTGAGCCTTTGGTGACCTTGGGGGATATAGATGCCCCTCTTTTGTTTTAAAAAGCCAATTTTTTAAGGTGCTATGAGCACGTTCAACTATTCCTTGTCCCATGGGGTTGTAAGGAATTCCAGTTTTATGTTTGATACCGAATTCTTTACAGAATGTACTAAAGTTTTTACTAGAATAAGATGGCCCGTTATCTGTCTTAATAAGCTTAGCAACCCCATGGTATTAAAGGCTTGTAGGCAATGATCAATTACGTTTATTGAAGCCTCCCCTGTATGCAGGGAAGCAAAGAGAAATCCTGAACAGGTATCAATGCAAACATGTATATATTTTAGTTTTCCAAATTCTGCATAATGGGTTATATCCATTTGCCAAATATGATTAGGCATAAGGCCTCTAGGATTGACTCCTAGATGTGGCACTGGGGATAATGTAATACATTTAGGACATTGTTTTACAATCATTCTTGCTTGCTCCTTAGTGATTTTATGTCGGAGCCTTAGGGTGTGGCTAGAGAGGTGAAACCTTTCATGATCACGTTGGGCCAGAGCCACAGGATTTGAAACTAAGGCTTCTCCTATTAGAGCCCTGTCAATGCGATCATTACCCTCGGCCAGAGGCCCAGGAAGACCAGAGTGAGACCGTATGTGGCCAATATAAAACGGATTTTTCCGGGCAAGAATGATGTTTTGCAATTCTGAAAATAAGGATCCTGATGGCGTATTGAAGTTAAACGTGCCACAGGTTTCTAATAAGGGTACTGATTGAGCAACATATAAACTGTCAGTAAAAATATTAAAAGCCTCATGTACAGACTGAAAGACCTTTAGCACTGCTGTTAATTCGGCTAGCTGAGCCGAGAGACCAGGAGTCTCTACAGTAACCTGTTGATCATTAATAAGATATCCAGCTCGCCCTTTAGAGGAGCCATCAGTAAAAATCAATAGAGCATTATTTAAAGGCTGTAAAGAAGTCATCTTAGGAAATACCATATCATTTACATTTAAAAATTTTATTAACCTATCTTGAGGGTAGTGGTTGTCTATAATTCCACTAAACCCTATTTGTGCAAGCAACCAATCTGTACTATGCTGTTTCAGCCAAGTGTCTTGACTTACGCTGTAAGGCTGAACAATGATATCTGGCTCTTTTCCGAAATAAGTCAATGCCTGCCTTCTTCCAGTGATAATCATCTGAGCCACTGCTTCGTGATATGGCAAAATATTACGTTTGGGAGAAATCCTTGAATGTATCCACATTATAGGAAATTTTTGCCATAGCAGTCCCGTAGGCACATGAGTTGTATTAAAAATTAACAGGTGCAGCGGCAGGGAGTAATCTATATAGGTAACGAATTGCTCTTCAATAGACTTTTCCACTAGTTGTAAGGCCAGCAATCCTTCTGAGGTTAGGGATCTAGGGGAAGTGGGATCAGAACTCCCTTTAAGAATATCAAATAAAGGTTTTAACTCCCCTGTAGTAAGCTTTAAATAGGGGCGAAGCCAATTAATATCACCCAACAATTTTTGAAAATCATTTAAGGTCTTTAAGTTATCTCTACGAATAACGATCTTTTGGGGAAAAACAGCTTGATCAGTGAGTCTAAAACCCAAATAATTATAAGGATCCTGAGTTTGTACCTTTTCAGAAGCAATTTGCAATCCCTTATCAGCTAGGGCTTTTTGTAAACCTTTATAACACAAAAGCAATTCTTGGGGGTCCTTTCCCGCCATCAAGACATCGTCTGTGAAATGAACGATGTAAATATTTGGCCATTGTTGTCTAACAGGCTGAATTGCTTTCGCCACAAACCTTTGACATAATGTGGGACTATTAGCCATCCCCTGCGGAAGGACTGTCCATTGATATCTTTTCATGGGTTCCTTGAAATTTACAGAAGGAACACTAAAAGCAAACCTCTCACAATCCTTTGGATGCAAAGGGATGGTAAAGAAACAATCTTTCAAATCTATAACAATCTTATAATATCCCTTAGGAATGGCCACTGGGGAGGGGAGCCCTGGTTGTAAGGTTCCCATAAGTACCATGGTCTCATTAACTTTTCTTAAATCTTGTAACAGTCTCCATTTTCCAGACTTCTTTCTGATAATGAAAATGGGTGTATTCCAGGGAGAGTGAGACTCTACCAAATGTCCTGCTTCTAACTGCTCCTGCACTAGCAAAGAAGCAGCCTCTATTTTCTCTTTGGGTAAAGACCACTGATCTACCCACACCGGAATATCATTACGCCATTGAATTTTTTCCGCGTGGGATGCAGGCAAGATAGTGGTCGCTATTGAAAATACTTTAAACCTCTCATGTTAGAGTGGGGTTTAAGATCCTTAAAGGTCTCAATTCCCTGTCCTTTTTTTACTAGTTCACGAGCAGGCAGGTGTCCCTGCCTGAATGTCTGTCCAGTCACCATCTCCTTAGAACTGCACAGAACAACACCCATCTGTGACAACAGATCTCTTCCCCACAGGGTCACAGGCAAATTTGACATAACATACGGCTGAATCTTTCCTGATTTCCCTTCCTCATCTCTCCAGGTTAGCAATTTGGAACTACGTTTTGGGTTACTGGCGTACCCAATTCCTTGAAGATGAGTCAAGGAAGCAGTTAAGGGCCAGTTTGAGGGCCAGTCCTGCCCTCTAATAATTGTTACGTCGGCCCCGGTATCTATTAATCCTTCAAAGCCTTTTCCATCAAGAGTCAATTTAAGGTTAGGTCTTTGATTTGTGATGGATTTCACCCAATTTACGCCCGAGGAGTCAAAATTATTTTGTCCTTCCTCACTTTTAAGGAATCTATACAGTAACTGGCGTAAAGGGATCAAAGTAAGTTGAGCAATTTTTTGATTAGCAGGTATAGTTATAACACCACGAGAGCAAGCGGCTATGATTTTAAGTTCTCCCTCATAATCATTATTTATAACACCTGGAAAAATCTGCAGGCCTTCTACAATAGAACTGCTTCGTCCCAAGAGAAAGCCACAGGTTTCTGTGGGCAGTGGTCCAAAGACTCCGGTAGGCAGAGTTTGGACTCCCATTTCTGGGGTTAATACTGCGTGGACAGTGGAACAGAGGTCCAGTCTTGCATTTCCTGGGTTTGACCTGACAAGTTCAAGAACTGATCTTGTTGGCTGGGCAGCAGATTTATGGCCCCATAAGCTGTCCTCTTTGAGTAATTCGGGGCCTGGGGCTGACCCCTTTCCTCGTTTCCCGGCACCGGGCGGCTCAAAACCCTTGGTTTATGCTTACAATCTTTTGCCCAGTGGCGGCCTTTCCCACACTTGGGACAAATTCCTGGGGTACGGCCTGTTTGTCTACCCTTGGCGCCCTTGTTCTTAGGACAATTACTTCTAAAATGATCCAAACTTCCACAATTAAAGCATGCATTATTTTCTCGTTTCCTCGAGAACATTGCTTGCGCGTGGGTTCCCTGCGAGAACTCGCAGGAAGGCCCGATGTCTGCGCAAAGACGGACATATCCCGCCAAATCTGTCTGTCCCTTATGCGGTTGAATTGCAGCTCGGCAAGCTGCGTTAGCATTCTCATAAGCCAGCTGCATAACAAAGGGACTACCTGTGTCTGGACTTCCAAGGATTCTACTAGCGGAAATCAACAGCCTGTCCACAAAGTCCTGATATGGTTCATCAGAACCCTGCCGAATGCTAGCTAAACCTCCACTAGCATCTCCTTTAACTGGCAACTTTCCCCAAGCACGGCGTGTGGCTGTCGCAACTTGCACATACACTGCAACGGGAAAATCAATCTGATTTGTCTGTCCCTCATATGGACCCTCTCCCAAAAGCATGTTGGTATCCCAGTCTGGGTTACCAGCGTGAGCATTAGAAGCAGCAGTTTTCTTACTGGCGTCTCGCCATTCAGAATCCCAAAGCAAGAAATCTCCTCCTGACAGGGTAGCCTTGGACAGAGTCTTCCAATCTGAGGGGGTTAAGTTTGACTCTGCCACTGTGTCCAGTAATGCTTGAGTGAATGGGGCTGAAGGACCATATTGCACAACAGCTGCCTTTAACTCTTTTAACAACTTGAAATCCAAGATCTGGTAATGTCTGGTCCTAGCATCTTGCTGATCAACTGCCTCGACCACAGGAAAGGCCAGCGTATTAGACGAATTCTGTCCTTTCCCACGAGTCTGACTAACAACTCTTTCTAGCGGCACCTGGTGAACTACAGAAGAGTTACTCTTCTCCGCTTCTGAGATCTTTTTTAGTTCCCGAAGCTCATTAGTCAGCCTCTGAAGCTTAATTTCAAATTCTAACTCAATTAGCCGTGTGTCCCTATGCGTAGCACCTCCCGAAGTGGTGACTGTGGGTGGAGCGGGAGATTCGCAAGAGGACCAATTCTCATTAGGGTAATGGGCCATTCCTCTATCTGAGTGATTTTTGTTAAAATTCAGTCCATCATCAGAGTTTCCACAATTATCAATTTTTGAGTTAAGAAGATCTTTTCCTGAGGAGGCCTTCTCTGATAGGCACTCCTCCTGAGATACCACAAGCTCCGCCTGAGGGCAATTTAGCCCTGGGGAAGTTGCATTTTTCATAGCATCATTTACAAGCGCCCAGAGACCTAGGGTAAAATTATCTGTCTGAGCGATATTCAGGGCCTCACCAACTTTTTCCCAGGTTCCACAATCTATCGTTTCTTCTTCTTTGAACCATGGACAACAGCTATCTATCTTATCTAAAAAATTTCTTACTAATTGTACTTCAAGCCTTACTCCTTTTTCCTTAAGCAACTCCTGAAAACTAAACACAATTGCCTGATCCATGTTTTAGAACCCTTCTTTCTTCCACCTAAGCAGCTTTCTAAAAAAAAACTGCGGCACACCGCCTGTCTCCTTATCTAGTTCCGATTTACGAACTGCTGACCCCAAGTAGAACCAGTGTTGGGTTAGCACTGCTTCAAACTTGCTTCGTATCCTACTGCATCCCCGCAACACTTTCAAAACTGAAATTTTTTTGGGCTAGCGCTAGCATGTGTACCTGTCCGTTGCTCCGATGCTCCTCCTCCGATACGAAGATTCTTTCCTTTCTTGTGGAGCTCCACACAGCAATCGTTTCTCTTAGCATCTCTCTGCCATTCTTCAGGTCCCAGTTCTGGCGCCAACTGTTGCGGCCCGCCCGCGGTCCACAACACAAACGGTTCAACTGAGAATGGCAGTTCCCTGCAAAGAGAGGTAACTAGATAGGGCGGAAGAAAAGAATGAAGCCAGGACAACAAGTTCTGATCGAGGCTCAATTTAATATTTCCAAACACTCAGTTTATAAAGGAAGGGGGAGGGAACCCAATTTCCCGCCAAGTAACTCAGGGTCCAGTAGCAGGACAAACACGTGTGTGCCTCCAGGCAGCAGAGTCAGGTTCCAGCAGTGGGCGTGGCAGGACGAATGAGCCGGTAGCTCCACCCTAGAGCAGGCAGGTTCCAAGCTGGGGGAAGGGAGGCCACATACTCCAACTAACAATACATGTTTACACAAAAAAATGTTATGCCTGTCTAAAACAGTAAGTCATTTATTTCTCTGATTCTACTATTTAGGTCTTGTACTTTCCTATTAAGATATGCATAATTATTTTTAAATTATATAAAGTGTATTTAATATGCAATAAGAGTTAATCGTGTAATTTCTCTTTCACTTTCCTTATAAATGTGCATATATATGATTATGTATTCTTTTTTTTAATTGGGTATTTATTTCATTTACATTTCCAATGCTATCTGAAAAGTCCTACACACACTCCCCCCCCCATTCCCCCACCCACCCACTCACACTTCTTGGCCCTGTCATTCTCCTGTACTGAGGCATACAAAGTTTGCACGACCAATGGGCCTCTCTTTCCACTGATGGCCGAATAGGACATTTTCTGATTCATATGCATCTAGAGACACGAGCTCCAGAAGGGTACTGGTTAGTTCATATTGTTGTACTACCTATAGGATTGCAGATCCCTTCAGATCCTTGGGTACTTTCTCTAGTTCCTCCATTGGGGGCACTGTGATCCATCCAATAGCTGACTGTGAGCATCTACTTCTGTGTTTGCTAGGCCCTGGCATAGTCTCACAAGAGACAGCTATATCTGGGTCCTTTCAGCAAAATCTTGCTAGTGTATGCAATGGTGTCAGTGTTTGGAAGTTGATTATGGGATGGATCCCTGGATATGGCAGTCTCTGGATGGTCCATCCTTTTATCACAGCTCCAAACTTTGTCTCTATAACTCCTTCTATGGGTGTTTTGTTCCCAATTCTAAGAAGGGGCAAAGTGTCCACACTTTGGTCTTCGTTCTTCTTGAGTTTCATGCGTTTAGCAGATTGTATCTTATATCTTGGGTATCCTAAGATTCCGGGCTAATATCCACTTATCAGTGAGTACATATTGTATGAGTTCCATTGTGATTGGGATACCTCACTCAGGATGATGCCCTCCAGGTCCATCCATTTGCCTACGAATTTCATAAATTCATTCTTTTTAATAGCTGAGTAGTACTCCATTGTGTAAATGTACCATATTTTCTGTACCAATTCCTCTGTTGAGGGGTATCTGGGTTCTTTCCAGCTTCTGGCTATTATAAATAAGGCTGCTATGAACATAGTGGAGCATGTGTCCTTCTTACCTGTTGGGACATCTTCTGGATATATGCCCAGGGGATGTATTGCGGGATCCTCCAGTAGTACAATGTCCAATTTTCTGAGGAACCGCTAGACTGATTTCCAGAGTGGTTGTACAAGCTTGCAATCCCACCATCAATGGAGGAGTGTTCCCCTTTCTCCACATCCTCGCTAGCATCTGCTGTCACCTGAATTTTTGATCATAGCCTTTCTGACTGGTGTGAGGTAGAATCTCAGGGTTGTTTTGATTTGCATTTCCCTGATGATTAAGGATGTTGAACATTTTTTTTTTTTGAGGTGATTCTCAGCCATTCGGTATTCCTCAGGTGAGAATTCTTTGTTCACCTGTGAGGCCCATTTTTAAATGGGGTTATTTGAATTTTCTGGAGTCCACCTTCTAGAGTTCTTTATATATATTGGATATTAGTCCCCTATCTGATTTAGGATAGGTAAAGATTCCCAATCTGTTGGTGGTCTTTTTGTCTTATTGACAGTGTCTTTTGCCTTGCAGAAGCTTTGCAACTTGATGAGGTCCCATTTGTCAATTCTCGATCTTACAGCACAAGACATTGCTGTTCTATTCAGGAATTTTCCCTCTATACCCATATCATTGAGGCATTTCCCTATTTTCTCCTTTATAAGTTTCAGTGTCTCTGGTTTTATGTGGAGTTCCTTGATCCACTTAGATTTGACCTTAGTACAAGGAGATAGGAATGGATCGATTCGCATTCTTCTACATGAAAACCGACAGTTGTGCCAGCACCATTTGTTGAAAATGCTGTCTTTTTTCTACTGGATGGTTTTAGCTCCCTTGTCAAAGATCAAGTGACCATAGGTGTATGGGTTCATCTCTGGGTCTTCAATTCTATTCCATTGGTCTACTTGTCTGTCACAATACCAATACCATGCAGTTTTTATCACAATTGCTCTGTAGTACAGCTTTAGGTCAGGCATGGTGATTCCACCAGAGGTACTTTTATCCTTGAGAAGAGTATTTGCTATCCTAGGTTTTTTGTTATTCCAGATGAATTTGCAGATTGCACTTTCTAATTCGTTGAAGAATTGAGTTGGAATTTTGATGCGGATTGCATTGAATCTGTAGATTGCTTTTGGCAAGATAGCCATTTATACTATATTGATCCTGCCAATCCATGAGCATGGGATATTTCCATCTTCTGAGATCTTCTTTAATTTCTTTCTTCTGAGACTGAAGTTTTTATTTTACAGATCTTTCACTTCCTTAGTTAGAGTCACGCCAAGGTATTTTATATTATTTGTGAGTATTGTGAAGGGTGTTGTTTCCCTAATTTCTTTCTCAGCCTGTTTATCCTTTGTGTACAGAAAGGACATTGACTTGTTTGAATCAATTTTAAATCAGCTACTTCATTGAAGTTGTTTATCAGGCTTAGGAGTTCTCTGGTGGAATTTTTAGGGTCACTTATATGTACTATCATATCATCTGCAAAAAGTGATATTTTGACTTCTTCCTTTCCAATTTGTATCCCCTTGATCTCCTTTTGTTGTCAAATTGCTTTGGCTAGGACTTCAAGTACAATGTTGAATAAGTAGGGAGAGTGTGGGCAGCCTTGTCTAGTCCCTGATTTTAGTAGGATTGCTTCCAGCTTCTCTCCATTTACTTTGATGTTGGCTACTGATTTGTTGTAGATTGCTTTTATCGTGTTTAGGTATGGCATAGAATTCCCAATCTTTCCAAAACTTTTATCATGAATGGGTGTTGGATTTTGTTAAATGCTTTCTCCACATCTAATGAGATGATCATGTGGTTTTTGTCTTTGAGTTTGTTTATATACTGGATTATGTTGATGGATTTCCGTATATTGAACCATCCCTGCATCCCTGGGATGAAACCTACTTGGTCAGCATAGATGATTGTTTTGATGTGCTCTTGGATTAGGTTAGTGAGAACTTTATTGAGGATTTTTGCATTGATATTAATAAGGGAATTTGGTCTGAAGTTCTCTGTCTTTGTTGGGTCTTTTTGTGATTTAGATATTAGAGTAATTGTGGCTTCATAGAATGAGTTAGGTAGAGTACCTTCTGTTTCTATTTTGTGGAATGGTTTGTAAAGAACTGGGATTAGATCTTCTTTGAAGATCTGAGAAAACCCTGCACTAAACCCTTCTGGTCTGGGTTTTTTTTGGTTGGGAGACTTTTAATGACTGCTTCTATTTCTTTAGGGGATATAGGACTGTTTAGATCATTAACCTGATCTTGATTTAACTTTGGTACCTGGTATCTGTCTAGAAACTTGTCCATTTCACCCAGCCTCTCCAATTTTGTTGAGTATAGCCTTTTGTAGAAGGATCTGATGGTGTTTTGGATTTTTTCAGGAACTGTTGTTATGTTTCCCTTTTCATAACTGATTTTGTTAATTAGGATGCTTTCCCTGTGCCCTCTAGTGAGTCTGTCTAAGGGTTTATCTATCTTGTTGATTTTCTCAAAAAACCAGCTCCTTGTTTGGTTGATTCTTTGAAGAGTTTTTCTTGTTTCCACTTGGTTGATTTCGCCTCTGAGTTTGATTATTACCTGCTGTCTACTCCTCTAGGGTGAATTTGCTTCCTTTTGTCCTAGAGCTTTTAGGTCTGTTGTCAATCTGCTAATATGTGCTGTCTCTAGTTTCTTTTTGAAGGCACTGAGAGCTATGAGTTTTCCCCTTAGAAATGCTTTCATTGTGTTCCATAAGTTTGGGTATGTTGTGGCTTCATTTTCATTAAACTCTAAAAAGTCTTTCATTTCTTTCTTTATTCCTTCCTTGACCAAGGTACCATTGAGAAGAGTGTTGTTTATTTTCCACCTGAATGTTGGCTTTCCATTATTTATGTTGTTATTGAAGATCAGCCTTAGTCCTTGGTGATCTGATAGGATGCATGGGATAATTTCAGTAGTTTTGTGTCTGTTGAGGCCTGTTTTGTGACCAATTATATGGTCGGTTTTGGAGAAGAGTACCATGAGGTGCTGAGAAGAAGGTATATCCTTTTGTTTTAGGATAAAATGTTCTGTAGATATCTGTTAGATCCATTTGTTTCATAACTTCTGTTAGTTTCACTGTGTCCCTGTTTAGTTTCTCTTTCCACAATCTGTTCATTGATGAAAGTGGTGTGTTGTAACCTCCCACTATTATTGTGTGAGGTACAATGTGTGCTTTGTGCTTTACTAAATTTTCTTTAATGAATGTGGCTGCCCTTGTATTTGGAGCATAGATATTCAGAATTGAGAGTTCCTCTTGGAAGGTTTTACCTTTGATGTGTATGAAGTGCCCCTCTTGTCTTTTTTGATGACTTTGGGTTGGAAGTTGATTTTATTAGATATTAGAATGGCTACTCCAGCTTGTTTCTTCAAACCATTTGCTTGTAAAATTGTTTTCCAGCCTTTCATTCTGAGGTAGTGTCTATCTGTTTCCCTGAGATGAGTTTCCTGTAAGCAGCAAAATGTTGGGTCCTGTATGTATAGCCAATTTGTTAGTCTATGTCTTTTTATTGGGGAGTTGAGTACATTGATATTAAGAGGTATTAAGGAAAAATAATTGTTGCTTCCTATTATTTTTGTTGTTAAAGTTGGCATTGTGTTCTTGTGGCTGTTTTCTTTTAGGTTGAGGGATTATCTTCTTGCTTTTTCTAGGACTTGGTTTCCCTCCTTGTATTGTTTTTTTTTTTTTTTTCTCTCTTATTATCCATTGAAGGGTGGGATTCGTTGAAAGTTAATATGTGAACTTGGTTCTGTCATGGAATACTTTAGTTTCTCCCTCTATGGTAATTGAGAGTTTGGCTGGGTATAGTAGCCTGGGCTGGCATTTGTGTTCTCTTAGTGTCTGCATAACATCTGTCCAGGTTTTTCTGGCTTTCATAGTGTCTGGTGAAAAATCTGGTGTAATTCTGATAGGCTTGCCTTTATATGTTACTTGACCTTTTGCCCTTACTGCTTTTAATATTCTTTCTTTATTTCGTGCATTTTTGTTCTGATTATTATGTGTCAGGAGGAATTTCTTTTCTGGTCCATTGTATTTGTTGGTCTGTAGCCTTCTTGTATGTTCATGGGCATCTCTTTCTTTAGGTTTGGGAAGTTTTCTTCTATAATTTTGTTGAAGATATTTGCTGGTCCTTTGAGTTGAAAATCTTCATTCTCATCTACTCCTATTACCCTTAGGTTTGATCTTCTCATTGTGTCCTGGATTTCCTGGATGTTTTGAGTTAGGATCTTTTTGCATTTTCTATTTTCTTTGATTGTTGTGTGGATGTTCTCTATGGAATCTTCTGCACCTGAGATTCTCTCTTCCATCTCTTGTATTCTTTTGCTGATGCTCACATCTATGGTTCCAGATTTCTTTCCTATGGTTTCTTTCTCCAGTGTTGCCTCACTTTGGGCTTTCTTTATTGTCTCTACTTCCCTTTTTAGGTCTGGGATGGTTTTATTCAATTCCATCACCTCTTTGGTTGTGTTTTCCTGCATTTCTTTAAGGGATTTTTGTGCCTCCTCTTTAAGCTCTTCTACATGTTTACCAGTGTTCTCCTGTATTTCTTTGAGTGAGTTATTAAAGTCCTTTTTGATGTCCTCTACTATCATCTTGAGATATGCTTTTATATCCAGGTCTAGCTTTTCGGGTGTGTTGGGGTGCCCTGCACTGGGTAAAGTGGGAGTGCTGGGTTCTGATGATGGTGAGTGGTCTTGGTTTCTGTTAGTAAGATTCTTATGTTTACCTTTCATCATCTGGTAATCTCTGGAGTTAGTTGTTTTAGTTGTCTCTGGTTAGAGATTGTTCCTCTGATGATTATGTTAGCCTCTATCAGCAGACCTGGGAGACTAGCTCTCTCCTCTGAGTTTCAGTGGTCAGAGCATTCTCTGTAGGCAAGCTCTCCTCTTACAGGGAAGGTGCACAGATATCTGGAATTCGGACCTCCCTCCTGGCCAATGATGAAGGCCCAAAACAGGACCTGTCCCTGAAGCTGTGTTGCTTTGGCCTGTCCCAGAATCTGTTAGCTTCTGTAGTGCACACTCTCACTTGTGCAGACTACTTTTGGTGGAGTCCCAGAACCAAGATGGCTCCCACCGATGCTGAGGCAATGCCCTCCTGAGCTGTGGGACACCTATCCTCTGGCTGGGAAGGTACCCAGATGTCTGGAGCCGGAAAATGTGGCTGCCTCAGAAGCTCTGTGGCTCTCGCCTCTCCCAGAAGCTGTTATCTTCTGTAGAGCACAGAGACCTATGCAGACTACTTTTGTTGGAGTCCCATATCCAAGATGGCTCCCACAGATGCTGAGACAAAGCCCTCCTGCATAATTATGTATTTTTAACTGATAATATAAAATACATCTCTTCTTAGACACAGTAATTTATCCTTAGATTAATTTCGGGTACCATTTATGTGGTCTTTTCTATTTTTTCTCATTATTTTAATACCTTTGATTTTAACACCTTAGTATCATTTCTAAAGGGTGTTTGCTCTGCCTGTGCATAAATGGAACACTCTAAAAAGCAGTCTGATGAATTGTTTTTTTTTTTTTTTATGTGCAGTTTATTTGCTTTGAAGCTAAACCCTTTCCTTTTTTAAATAAACATATTTTTCTGTTCTTTTTCTTATTCTTTATTTTTCTTTCTTTTCATCTGTAGTATACTTTCCCATTTGGTAATCAATTTAATCTTCATTTTTGGAATTTTAATATTAGTCTTTGTTATATTTTATCCCCCCTTCTGTGTGTGTGTGTGTGTGTGTGTGTGTGTATGTGTGTGTGTGTCATACCAGTTACCATTTGACCTTTAAACTACTAATTTGATAGGCAGTTAGATTACCTAGGATTTCTAATACCTCAGCCTCTGCCTCCCAAATGCTAAAATTACAGTAATACAGAATCACACATCTGGCTTCTAGAGTGCTGGGGGTCCAACTCAGGGATTTATACATGCTAAAAGACACTCTCACAACTGAGATTCATCCCAAGTCCTTTCAGTAATTATCTCTTACTTATTATAATATCCCTTTAATGATATTAATCTGGTCTGTGCATAATTTTAAGAAAATACTTGTAACATTTTTGGAATACTCTTTGGTATCTTTCCTATTATTTTTAACATTCTATGCTGGTTGTGGGTTTATGTTTATTTTTTGTAAGATTGGAGAATCAAAAATTTTCTCTATTTCATTTAGATTTTTAATACACATCTACTACAGCTTTCTCTATTTCTCTGTTTGTTTCCTGTTGGCTTCTGATTCATCTCTTGCTGTTGCTTGTTCAGTAGGGCCAATGATTTCTCAGTCTCATTTATATTTTCAAAGAACCAGCTTTTAGAATCTTTGGTTCATTGTGTTAGAATTTTTTTTGTTTGTTTCATTAATTTCTGTTTTGATTTCTTCTTCTTTTTTTTTTTTTTCTTTTTTTGCAGTATACTGGGTTTGGGATTGATTTGTTTTTATTTTTCTAAATACTTGAGTTACATCCTTAAGTTTTTGTTTTTGTTTTTTTATTTTTTTCTGGCATTTCTAGATTGTTTGTTTGTTTGTTTCATAACTGTAGTTACCCAGGGCTACAAACTTCCCTCTAAGAATCGATTTTTTAAGGCCTCCTGAGGTTTTCAGTGCATTTTGTTCATTGCCATTTAGTTCTCAGTAAACTTTGCTTTCTTTTGTGAACTCTTCTTTGACCCACTCATCATAAAGTAATGAGTTTTTTTAAGCTCCCTTGGGTTTTTGCACTTACTAGAGTTTTGTTTGCTCTCAATTTAAATTTCACTGCCCAATGGTCAAACAGGGTTTAGGATTATTTCCTGTTTTTGTTTTTGTTTGTTTTGTGGGTTATCAAGTTCTCTGTTCTAGCATGTACTGCTGAGTGGATTGTATTTCCTCTTTGTTTGAGTAGAATATTCTGTAGATATCTGGTAGGCTCATTTGCTATAAGATGCCATTTAATTTTGAGGATTCACTATTCCCCCTCCCTCCTCCTCAGATAACTTATGTTCTGGAGAAAATATCATTTTAACTTGAAGACTGTTTGGACAAATATTGGGATGGAAATGCCTACTTGCTTCCTGATCCTGTTTGGTTAGAATATGTCACTAAATGGAATATGTCACCTAATTAGGACATGTTTCAGTTTCAAAAGTTTAGTCTGTTATCATCACTCCCCTCATGGTAGAAAGCTTGGTGACCTATAGCCAGACATGATATTGGAGTAAGCTGAGAGTTCTACTGTTTGAATCTCAAGAGATCAGAAGAGAGAGCCATTGGGCCTAATTTGGTTTTTTAAATTTCAAAACCTACCTTCAGTGACATACTTCCTGCTGAGCTCAGTGTGGCCTTGGAAAGGACAGAGTTCCTGCCCCTGGGACAGGGCCCATGTGTGAGCCTCCAAGAGTGTCAATGGCTGCTGTGGGCATAAGGCTTGTTTTTAATATATATAGTTTCTCAACTATGCAAAAAAAGGATATAATATAAATTATGAGGGGCTTTGTGAATCTAAAGGAACAAAGGCAACAACATTATGAGTCAGCTTGTCAGAAAGATACAAAGGCAGACAGATTCCTGAGTTCAAGGTCAGCCAAGGACAGAGGGAGGTTAGGCCCTGGTGTGGTAGAGATAGTAATTTCAGGGCATGGTCTTACCCAACTAGCTTACCTATCCTTTTTGCTTAACAAAGGCAGACATATCTCTGAATTCTTTTGCAATGTTTAGAAACAATGTATGCTTGCTGTCTCCTAAGAATCAAAGGGCTGGGATAAAGGGATACTGATGCATAAGATAAACCAAAGAAACCTGAAGTAAATGCCTGGATTGATATATGAAATAAAAGACTACAACTATGTTCTTCAGCAGATGAACTATGCAGAGAACAGACAGACAGACAGACAGGCAGACAGACAGACAGACACACACACACACACACATATACTGAGGGACCTTAAGGGCTTTTTCTAGTCCCATACCCTCCTTACAGCTATCCCCTCCTGCCTGGAGTCAAGGCTAGATCAAGTTCTAGGATCATTCTTGAGTAAAAAAATTCTCAGAATGTACTCACTGATATTTACCTGGCCATATGGAAAGTCCCAGGTAGAGTTCAAATGCTGTCATGCTTGCTAGCCAATAGATGTGAAGGTCAATATGCTTAGACAATAAGTTTGAACTGTAACCTTGCTGATGTAGCCTGTGCCCCTAAAAAATATAAGAACTGCTTTTAATAGCCATTTGGGGTCACTTTCTTAGTAATTCCCCTTGAGGGACTAATTGAAGGTCGACCTGGAATGCCAGAAAATGAACTTCTTGCTTTTGCATAGATCAGCAAATCATTGTCACTCTTAGGGCATCTTAAAGTAAATGCCACTGACCAAGGGTCAGGATCTTACACTCTCAAGATTACTTGAGAGAGGTTTCCTATTCCATGTCTTATTATTGTCTTTTGTTGGCTGCCAGAAACCTTCAGTTTCTGCATAAACTCCATTTCTGCCCCCTCCCCCCCTTTCACTGTGTGTGGCGGTTTGAATGAGAGTGGTCCCTAAAGGCTTATAGATTAGAATGATTGATCAACAGGGAGTGGCACTACTTGAGCAAGATTAGGAGATACTATCTTGTTCGAGGAAGTGTGTCATTGCAGGTTGGACTTTAAGGTTTCAAATCACAAGCCAGGTCCAGTGTCTCTCTCTTCTTGTTGCCAGCTATTAGGATATAGAACTCTCAGCTACTTCTCTGACACTATGTCTGCTTGTATGACTATGGTTTTTGTCATGATGATAATTGACTAAACCTCTGAAACAGTAAGGAAGCTCAGTTAAATGTTTTCTTTTTATAAGAGTTGCTGTGGACATGGTGTCTCTTCACAGTAATAGAACACTAAGACAGAAACTGGTACCAGAGATTAGGTTATTGCTGTGGTAGGTCTAACCATACTGTTTATTTAAGGAATACTGAAGACTTTGGGACTTTGGGCTAGAAAACTAGTTGAATGTTTTAAGCAAGATTAATGGGCCATCTTAGTAGGAACATAGAAGACAGTGGTGCTGAAGATAATTTGAACTGTGAAGCTTTAGACGAGAAAAACCTGAATAACATTGAATTCTTACCTGAGAAATACCAAATGGCTGAGAAGCACCTGAAAAAATGTTCAGCATCCTTAATCATCAGGGAAATACAAATCAAAACAACACTGAGATTCCACCTCATACCAGTCAGAATGGCTAATATCAAAAATTTAGTTCACAGCAGATGCTGGGGAGGATGTGGAGAAAGAGGAACACTCTTCCAGTGTTGGTAGGATTGCAAGCTTGTACAACCACTCTGGAAATTAGTCTGGCAGTTCCTCAGAATATTGGACATAGTACTACTGGAGTATCCCCCAATACCACTCCTAGGCATATATCCTGAAGATGTTTCAACTGATAAGAAAGACATTTGCTCCACTATGTTCCTATCAGCCTTATTTATAATAGCCAGAAGCTGGAAAGAGCCCAGATGTCCCTCGACAGAGGAATGGATACAGAAAATGTACACAATGGAGTACTATTTAGCTATTAAAAAGAATAAATTTATGAAATTCCTAGGCAAATGAATGGACCTGTAGGGCATCATCCTGAGTGAGGTAACCTAATTCCAAAAGCATTCACATGATATGTACTCACTGATAAGTGGATATTAGCCCAGAAACTTAGAATACCCAAGATACAAGATACAATTTGCAAAACACATGGAACTCAAAATGAAAGAAGACCAAAGTGTGGACACTTTGCCCCTTTAAGAATTGGGAACAAAACACCCATGGAAGGAGTTATAGAGACAAATTTGGAGCTGAAACGAAAGGATGAACCATGTAGAGACTGCCACACCCGGGGATCTATCCCATAATCATCCTCAAAATGCTGACACTACTGCATACCCCAGCAAGATTTTGCTGAAAGGGCCCTGATATAGCTGTATCTTGTGAGGCTCTGCCATTGCCTGGCAAACACAGAAGTGGATACTCACAGTCAGCTACTGAATGGAACACAGGGCTCTCAATGGAGGAGCTAGAGAAAGTGCCCAAGGAGTTAAAGGGTTCTGCCTCCCTATAGGTGGAACAACAATATGAACTAACAAGTAGCTCGTGTCTCTAGCTGCATATGTATCAAAAGATGGCCTAGTTGGCCATCATTGGGAAGAGAGGCCCCTTGGTATTGCAAACTTTATATGCCTCAATACAGGAGAATGCCAGGGCTCAGAAGTGGCAGTGGGTGGGTAGGGGAGTGGGAGGGGGTCATGGAGGCTGTGGGGGACTTTCAGGATAGCATTTGAAATGTAAATGAAGAAAATACCTAATTAAAAATAATGATATCTGTACCAAAGAAAGGACAAGATATTAAGCTTCTCACAACAAAGTCAAAAGCAGAGAGCCACAAGCACATAAAACCACTTACAAAAACAAACGTATCAGAAAACAACAGTCATTTCTCTTTAATATCTCTCAATATTAATGGACTCAATTCACCTATAAAAAGACATAAGCTAACAGATTGGTTACACAAACAAGATCCAGCAATTTGCTGCATACTAGAAACACACCTCAACAACAAAGACAGCCATTATCTCAGAGTAAAAGTATGGAAAAAAATCTTTCAAGCAAAAGGTCCAATGAAACAAGCAGGAGTAGTGTCCTAATATCCAATAAAATAGACTTTCAAACAAAAATTATCAAGCATGTTGAAGGACACTTCATATTTATCAAGGGGAAAATCCACCAAGAGTCTCATTTCTGACCATCTATGTCCCAAATGCAAGAGCACCCAAATTCATAAAAAGAAACTTTACTAAAACTCAAAACTCACATTGCACCCCTCACAATAATAGTGGGAGGTTTCAGCACCCCACTCTCACCAATGGACAGGTCACTAAAACAGAAACTAAACAGAGACACAGTGAAACTAAGAAAGGTTATGAACCATGTGGATTTGACAGTTATCTACGGAACATTTCACCCTAAAAGAAAAGAATACACATTCTTCTCAGCACCTCATGCTACCTTCGTCAAAATTGAGCATATAACTGGTCACAAAACAGCCCTCAACAGATAAAAGAAGATTAAAATAATCCCATGCACCCTATCAGACCATCATGACCAAGAGGCAGATCCTAATTAATACAACCAGAAATGAAAAGTGAGACATAACAGAAATGGAGGTAATTTTAAAAAGTCATTAGATCCTCCTATAAAAGCTTATACTCAATGAAACTGGAAAACCTAGATAAAATGGGTTGTTTTCTAGACAAATGCCACATTCCAAAGTTAACTCGAGATCAGGTAAACTATCTAAACAGGCCCATATCACACAAGGAAATAGAAGTCGTTAAAAACCTCCCAATCAATAAGAGCCCAGAGCCAGATGGATTTAATGCAAAATTCTACCAGTCCTTCAAAGAAGACCTGATACCAATTTTCCTCAAACTATTCCATAAAATAGAAACAGAAGAAATACTACCTAACTTGTTCCATGAAGCCACAATTACTCTGATACCTAAACTACACAAGGACCCAACCCAAAAAGAGAGCTTCAGACCAATCTTCCTCATAAATATCAATGCAAAAATTCTCAATTTAATTCTTCTATACTGAATCCAAGAACACATCAAAAACATGATTCACCATGATCAAGTAGGCTTCATCACAGGGATATAAGGTTGGTTTAATATAAGGAAATCCATCAACAAAATCTACTTCATAAATAAACTTAGCAGAAAAAAAAACACTTGATTATCTTCTTAGATACTGAAAAAACATTTAACAAAATACAACACCCCTTCATGTTAAAAGTATTGGAGAGATCAGGAATTCAATACCTATACCTAAACATAATAAAAGCAATTTATTGCAAACCAACAGACAATATCAAATAAAATGAAGACATATTTGAAGCAATCCACTGAAATCAGGGACAAGATAAGGATGCCTACTCTTGCTCATCCGGCCGGATCAGCGCCGGGGTAGCGGGAGCCCAGGGTTGCCTGACACCCACCAGCTACCCACGACCCCCGCCTCAGGATTTTGGGACTGCTGGTGAGTGGAACACAGCTTCTGCTCCAATCCAATTGCGCGGGACCTGAGACTGCATTAGTTAGGGAAGCAGAAACCGGCCTGAGTAGGGCCACAGGCCTCATCCGGCCGGATCAGCGCCGGGGTAGCGGGAGCACAGGGCTGCCTGACACCCGCCAGCTACCCACAACCCCCGCCGCAGGATTTTGGGACTGCTGGTGAGTGGAACACAGCTTCTGCTCCAATCCAATTGCGCGGGACCTGAGACTGCATTAGTTAGGGAAGCAGAAACCGGCCTGAGTAGGGCCACAGGCCTCATCCGGCTGGATCAGCGCCGGGGTAGCGGGAGCACAGGGTTGCCTGACACCCTCCAGCTACCCATGACCCCCGCCGCAGGACTTTGGGACTGCTGGTGAGTGGAACACAGCTTCTGCTCCAGTCCAATCACGCGGGACCTGAGACTGCTCTGGTTGGGGAGAGAGAAATCCGGCCTACATAGGGCCACAACCCTCTTCCGGTCAGAAAAGCACCAGGGCAGCTGGGGCACAGGGTCGGCTGACACTCACCAGCTACCCACAACACCCACCACAGGATCTTAAGACTTCTGGAGAGTGGAACACAGCTTCTGCTCCAATCCAATTGCACGCGGGACCAGAGACTGCATTAGTTAGGGAAGCAGAAAAACGGCCTGTGTAGGACCACAGGCCTCTTCCGGCTGGACCAGCACCGGGGTACCGTCAGCTACCCACGACCCCCGCCGCAGGATTTAGAGACTGCTGGTGAGTGGAACACAGCTTCTGCTCCAATTTTTAAACAGTGACAACGATAACAACTAACCCCAGAGATTACCAGATGGCGAAAGGTAAACATAATAATCTTACTAACAGAAACCAAGACCACTCACCATCATCAGAACCCAGCACCCCCACTTCGCCCAGTCCAGGGCACCCCAACACACCGGAAAAGCTAGACACGGATTTAAAAGCATATCTCCTGATGATGATAGAGAACTTCAAGAAGGACTTTAATAACACACTTAAAGAAATGCAGGAGAACACTGCTAAACAGGCAGAAGACAATAAAGAGAAAGCACAAAAATCCCTTAAAGAATTGCAGGAGAACACTGCTAAAGAGTTACAAATCCTTAAAGAAAAACACGATAACATAATCAAACAGGTAGAAGTCATTACAGAAAAACAGGAAAACACATCCAAACAGATGATGGAAATGAACAAAACCATACTAGACCTAAAAAGGGAAGTAGACACAATAAAGAAAACCCAAAATGAGGCAACACTGGAGATAGAAACCCTAGGAAAGAAATCTGGAACCATAGATACGAGAATCAGCAACAGAATACAAGAGATGGAAGAGAGAATCTCAGGTGCAGAAGATTCCATAGAGAACATCGGCACCACAATCAAGGAAAATGTAAAATGCAAAAAGATCCTAACTCAAAACATCCAAGAAATACAGGACGCAATGAGAAGACCAAACCTACGGATAATAGGAGTGGATGAGAATGAAGATTTTCAACTCAAAGGACCAGCAAACATCTTCAACAAAATCATAGAAGAAAACTTCCCAAATCTAAAGAAAGAGATGCCCATGAACATACAAGAAGCCTACAGAACTCCAAATAGACTGGACCAGAAAAGAAATACCTCCCGACACATAATAATCAGAGCAACAAATGCTCTTAATAAAGATAGAATACTAAAAGCAGTAAGAGAAAAAGGCCAAGTAACATATAAAGGCAAGCCTATCAGAATTACACCAGATTTTTCACCAGAGACTATGAAAGCCAGAAGATCCTGGACGGATGTTATACAGACACTAAAAGAACACAAATTCCAGCCCAGGCTACTATACCCAGCCAAACTCTCAATTAACATAGATGGAGAAACCAAAGTATTCCACGACAAAACCAAATTCACACATTATCTCTCCATGAATCCAGCCCTTCAAAGGATAATAACAGAAAAAAACCAATACAAGGACAGGAACCACGCCCTAGAAACAACAAGAAGGTGATCCCTCAACAAACCTAAAAGAAGACAGCCACAAGAACAAAATGCCAACTTTAACAACAAAAATAACAGGAAACAACAATTACTTTTCCTTAATATCTCTTAATATCAATGGACTCAACTCCCCGATAAAAAGACATAGACTAACAAACTGGCTACACAAACAAGACCCAACATTTTGCTGCTTACAGGAAACTCATCTCAGAGAAAAGGATAGACACTACCTCAGAATGAAAGGCTGGAAAACAATTTTCCAAGCAAATGGCATGAAGAAACAAGCTGGAGTAGCCATTCTAATATCTGATAAGATTGACTTCCAACCCAAAGTCATTAAAAAAGACAGGGAGGGACACTTCATACTCATCAAAGGTAAAATCCTCCAAGAGGAACTATCAATCCTGAATATCTATGCTCCAAATACAAAGGCAGCCACATTCATTAAAGAAACTTTAGTAAAGCTCAAAGCACACATTGCACCTCATACAATAATAGTGGGAGACTTCAACACACCACTTTCACCAATGGACAGATCATGGAAACAGAAACTAAACAGGGACACAGTGAAACTAAGAGAAATTATGAATCAAATGGATCTGGCAGATATCTACAGAACATTCTATCCTAAAACAAAAGGATATACCTTCTTCTCAGCACCTCATGGTACCTTCTCCAAAATTGACCACATAATTGGTCACAAAGCAGGCCTCAACAGATATAAAAATATTGAAATTGTCCCATGCATCCTATCAGATCACCATGGACTAAGGCTGATCTTCAATAACAAAATAAATAATAGAAAGCCAACCTTCACGTGGAAACTGAACAACACTCTTCTCAATGATACCTTGGTCAAGGAAGGAATAAAGAAAGAAATTAAGGACTTTTTAGAGTTCAATGAAAATGAAGCCACAACATACCCAAACTTATGGGACGCAATGAAAGCATTTCTAAGAGGAAAACTCATAGCTATGAGTGCCTCCAAAAGGAAACTAGAGAGAGCACACATTAGCAGCTTGACAACACACCTAAAAGCACTAGAACAAAAGGAAGCAAATTCACCCAAGAGGAGTAGACGGCAGGAAATAATCAAACTCAGGGGTGAAATCAACCAAGTGGAAACAAGAAAAACTATTCAAAGAATCAACCAATCAAGGAGCTGGTTCTTTGAGAAAATCAACAAGATAGATAAACCCTTAGCCAGACTCACTAGAGGGCACAGGGAAAGCATCCTAATTAACAAAATCAGAAATGAAAAAGGAGACATAACAACAGATCCTGAAGACATCCAAAACACCATCAGATCCTTCTACCAAAGGCTATACTCAACAAAACTGGAGAACCTGGATGAAATGGAGAAGTTCCTAGACAGATACCAGGTACCAAAGTTGAATCAAGATCAGGTTAATGATCTAAACAGCCCTATATCCCCCAAAGAAATAGAAGCAGTCATTAATAGTCTCCCAACTAAAAAAAGCCCAGGACCAGATGGGTTTAGTGCAGAGTTCTATCAGACCTTCAAAGAAGATCTAATCCCAGTTCTTCACAAACTATTCCACAAAATAGAAACAGAAGGTCCTCTACCCAACTCATTCTATGAAGCCACAATTACTCTGATACCTAAGCCACAAAAAGACCCAACAAAGATAGAAAACTTCAGACCAATATCCCTTATGAATATTGATGCAAAAATCCTCAATAAAGTTCTTGCTAACCGAATCCAAGAACACATCAAAACAATCATCCATCCTGACCAAGTAGGTTTCATCCCAGGGATGCAGGGATGGTTCAATATTCGGAAATCCATCAATGTAATCCAGTATATAAACAAACTCAAAGACAAAAACCACATGGTCATCTCGTTAGATGCGGAAAAAGCATTTGACAAGATCCAACACCCATTCATGATAAAAGTCTTGGAAAGATCAGGAATTCAAGGCCCATACCTAAACATGATAAAAGCAATCTACAGCAAACCAGTAGCCAACATCAAAGTAAATGGTGAGAAGCTTGAAGCAATCCCTCTAAAATCAGGGACTAGACAAGGCTGTCCACTTTCTCCATACCTATTCAACATTGTACTTGAAGTCCTAGCCAGAGCAATTCGACAACAAAAGGAGATCAAAGGGATACAAATTGGAAAAGATGAAGTCAAAATATCACTTTTTGCAGATGATATGATAGTATATATAAGTGACCCTAAAAATTCCACCAGAGAACTCCTAAGCCTGATAAACAGCTTCGGTGAAGTAGCTGGATATAAAATTAACTCAAACAAATCAATGGCCTTTCTCTACACAAAGAATAAACAGGCTGAGAAAGAAATTAGGGAAACAACACCCTTCTCAATAGCCACAAATAATATAAAATATCTTGGCGTGACTCTAACTAAGGAAGTGAAAGATCTGTATAATAAAAACTTCAAGTCTCTGAAGAAAGAAATTATAGAAGATCTCAGAAGATGGAAAGATCTCCCATGCTCATGGATTGGCAGGATCAACATTGTAAAAATGGCTATCTTGCCAAAAGCAATCTACAGATTCAATGCAATCCCCATCAAAATTCCAAATCAATTCTTCAACGAATTAGAAAGTGCAATCTGCAAATTCATCTGGAATAACAAAAAACCTAGGATAGCAAAAACTCTTCTCAAGGATAAAAGAACCTCTGGTGGAATCACCATGCCGGACCTAAAGCTCTACTACAGAGCAATTGTGATAAAAACTGCATGGTACTGGTATAGTGACAGACAAATAGACCAATGGAATAGAATTGAAGACCCAGAAATGAACCAACACACCTATGGTCACTTGATCTTCGACAAGGGAGCTAAAAACATCCAGTGGAAGAAAGACAGCATTTTCAACAAATGGTGCTGGCACAACTGGTTGTTAACATGTAGAAGAATGCGAATTGATCCATTCCTATCTCCTTGTACTAAGGTCAAGTCTAAGTGGATCAAGGAACTTCACATAAAACCAGAGACACTGAAACTTATAGAGGAGAAAGTGGGGAAAAGCCTTGAAGATATGGGCACAGGGGAAAAATTCCTGAATAGAACAGTAATGGCTTGTGCTGTAAGATCGAGAATTGACAAGTGGGACCTCATGAAACTACAAAGCTTCTGCAAGGCTAAAGACACCATCAATAAGACAAAAAAACCTCCAACAGATTGGGAAAGGATCTTCACCTATCCTAAATCAGATAAGGGACTAATATCCAATATATATAAAGAACTCAAGAAGGTGGACTCCAGAAAGTCAAATAACCCCATTAAAAAATGGGGCTCAGAACTGAACAAAGAATTCTCACCTGAGGAATACCGAATGGCAGAGAAGCACCTGAAAAAATGTTCAACATCCTTAATCATCAGGGAAATGCAAATCAAAACAACCCTGAGATTCCACCTCACACCAGTCAGAATGGCTAAGATCAAAAATTCAGGTGACAGCAGATGCTGGCGAGGATGTGGAGAAAGAGGAACACTCCTCCATTGTTGGTGGGATTGCAAGCTTGTACAACCACTCTGGAAATCAGTCTGGCGGTTCCTCAGAAAATTGGACATAGTACTACCGGAGGATCCAGCAATACCTCTCCTGGGCATATATCCAGAAGATGTCCCAACCGGTAAAAAGGACACATGCTCCACTATGTTCATAGCAGCCCTATTTATAATAGCCAGAAGCTGGAAAGAACCCAGATGTCCCTCAACAGAGGAATGGATACAGAAATTATGGTACATTTACACAATGGAGTACTACTCAGCTATTAAAAAGAATGAATTTATGAAATTCCTAGCCAAATGGATGGACCTGGAGGGCATCATCTTGAGTGAAGTAACACAATCACAAAAGAACTCACACAATATGTATTCATTGATAAGTGGATATTAGCCCAAAACTTAGGATACCCAAGATATAAGATACAATTTGATAAACGCATGAAACTCAAGAAGAATGAAGACCAAAGTGGGGACACTGTGCACCTTCTTAGAATTGGGAACAAAACACCCAGGGAAGGAGTTACAGAGACAAAGTTCGTAGCTGTGATGAAAGGATGGACCATTTAGAGACTGCTGTATCCAGGGATCCGTCCCATAATCAGCTTCTAAACGCTGACACCATTGCATACACTAGCAAGATTTTGCTGAAAGGACCCAAATATAGCTGTCTCTTGTGAGATGATGCCGGGGCCTAGCAAACACAGGAGTGGATGTTCACAGTCAGCTATTGGATGTATCACAGGGCTCCCAAAGGAGAAGCTAGAGAAAGTACCCAAGGAGCTAAAGGGATCTGCAACCCTATTGTTGGAACAACATGATGTACTAACCAGAACCCTGGAGCTCTTGTCTCTAGCTGCATATGTATCGAAAGATGGCCTAGTCGGCCATCAATGGAAAGAGAGGCCCATTGGACTTGCAAACTTTATATGCCCCAATATAGGGGAATGCCAGGGCCAAAAGAATGGGAATGGGTGGGTAGGGAAGTGGGGGGCGCTATGGGGGACTTTTGGGATAGTATTGGAAATGTAATTGAGGAAAATATGTAATAAAAATATTAAAAAAAAAAAAAGGATGCCTACTCTTCACATATCTATTCAATATAGTACTTGAAGTGTTAGGTACAACAATAAGGCAACAAATAGAGATCAAGGGAATACAAATTGGTAAAGAAGAAATAAATATAACACTATTTGGAGATGATTTGGTAGTATACATAAGCGACACCAAAAATTCTACCAGAAAACTTCTCCAGCTGATAAACAACTTCAGGAAAGTGGCTGGATATAAAATTAACTCAAATAAATTAGTTGCTTTCCTTTATACAAAAGATAAACAGGCTGAGAAAGAAATTAGGGAAACAATTCTCTTCACAATAGCCACAAATAATATAAAATATATTGAGGTATCTCTAACCAAACAAGTAAAAGACCTATATGACAATAACTTCAAGTTTCTAAAGAAAGAAACTGAAGATCTCAGAAAATTGAGAGATATTCCATGCTCATGGATTGGCACAATTAACATAGTAAAAATGGCCATTCTACCAAAGACAATCAACAGATTCAATACAATCCCGATCAAAATCCCAACACAATTCTTCAAAAACATGGAAAGAGCAATTCTCAAATTCATCTGGAAAAGCAAAAAACCCAGAATAGGGAAAACAACTCTTAACAATGAAAGAACAGCTGGGACAAGCACCTTCCCTGACCTGAAGCTTTACTACAGAGCAGTAGTGATAAAAACTGCATGATATTGGTATAGAGACAGATATGCTGATCAATGGAATAGAATTGAAGACCCAGAAATAAAACCACACACTTACCATCACTTGATCTTTGACAAAGACACCAAAAATATACAACGGAAAAAAGAAAGCATCTTCAATAAATGGTGCTGCTCTAACTGGCTGTCTGTATGTAGAAGAATGAAAATAGACCCATATTTGCCACCTTGTGCAAAGCTCATATCCAAGTGGATCAAGGACCTCAACATAAAACCAGATACAATGAATCTATTAGAAGAGAAACTGGAAAAGAGTCTTGAACTCATTGGCACAGGGGGAAATTTCCTAAACAGAACTCTAATGGCTCATGTTCTAAGATCAAGAATCGATAAATTGGACCTCATAAAACTGGAAAGATTTAGGACATATTCGATAAGACAAATTAGCCACCTACTGATTAGGAAAAAAAAAATCTTCACACATTCAATAGTGGGCTAATATCCAAAATATAAAAAGAACTCAAGAAGTTAATCACAAAAAAGCCAAACAACCTAATAAAAAAATGGGGTATAAAACTAAACCTAGAATTCACAATGGAGGAATCTCAAATGGCTGAGAAACAACTAAAGAAATGTTCAGTGTCCTTAGGGATCAGTTAAATGCAAATCAAAATGACCCTGAGATTCCACCTTACACTAGTCAGAATGGCTAAGATCAAAATCTCAGGTGACAACACATGTTGGAGAAGATTTGGAGAAAGAGGAACACTCCTCCATTGCAGGTAGAATTGCAAACTAGTATAACCACTCTGGAAATCAATTTGGTTCCTCAGAAAATTGGAACTAGATCTACCTGAAGATCCAGTTATACCACTCTTTGGAAATATACCCAAAAGGTGCCCCACCATGCTACAGGGGCACATGTTCCACTATGTTCATAGCAGCCCCATTTTTATAGCCAAAAGCTGGAAACCAACTAGATGTCCCATGAAAGAAGAATGGGTACAGAAAATGTGGTTCATTTACTCATGGAATATTACTCAGCCATTAAGAAAGAGGACATCCTGACTTGTTTCAGGTAAATGGATAGAACAAGAAAATATTCTGAGTGAGGGAACTCAGCCCAAAAGGATATGCATGGTATGTACTCACTAATAATTGGATATTAGCCAAAAATAGAAAAAGAAAAAAGGAAAAAAAACTCATACAGAATACCCAAGATATAGTCCACAGAACTCAAAAAGATCAACAAGCTGAAGGGCCTAAGTAAGAACACCCCAGTTCCACTTCAGAGAGAGAAGAAAGCAATCACAAGTGGGGAGACAGGGAGGGGCTTGGGAGGGAAAGTGGATGGGGAGGAGGTTGGGAGTGTGGAGTGGAGGGGAACCTGATCTGTTAATGGGTGAGGGCTAACAATAAGAATGAAAACAGGCAGCCTCAGGAAATAGGATGTTGGGGGTCCCCCTAGAATGTACCAGAGACCTGGGAGGTGAGAGACTCCCAGGTCTCATAGGGAGGAACCTTTGATGAAATGCCCGAAAATAAGGAGTGGGAACTTATACAGCCCACCTCTAGCAGGAAGACAGGACATCAAGTGAGGGATGGGGTTGTCAATCCACAATTACACCTCCACCCATAATTGTTTTTATCTGAAAGAATTACAGGGACGGAAATGGAGAGGAGCCTGAGGAAAAGAAGGTCCAGTGACAGGCCCAAAGTGAGATCAAGCTCATGGGGAAGACCCAAGGCCTAACACTATTATTGAGGTTATGGTGAAAGACCCACAACATGAGGACTCCTCCATGTTCTGACTCAGGAGAGGAGACACCCTAAATCACTCATGAGAAACGGTCTTGCTGCAAACTGCAAGAGGACTTTTAATTCAAGAGTGCTCTCGGGTCCGTGGTCATACACCACGCAGGGGTAGAGAACCGTGGCGCCCAGAGTAGCTGGGTATAGGGGTATTTAAAGGAAGACACCACAACTCAAGGAAGTGGGGAGGGAGTTGTTGGAAAATACCAAAGATACCAGTTAAGAGTCACAAGGAAGTGCAAAGTCACAAGAGTCACAAGGAATACCTGATAATTGTTAGGGTTATCTCTCAAGACAGTTTCTAAGAGCCCCTAACAATAGCACATTCTTTGAATGAACATTATTTGAATCCAGGAAGTAGGTGGGTGGAGGAATGTCGCTATCTGTTTTATGATTAGCATACCTTGGAGCATTGAGTCACAGAGGTCACATTCCCAAGCCTTGGACTAAAGGTCTAGAATTTTGCTTTCATATTTTTTTAAATGGAACACTCACAAAAAGAGATCTATCATGGCTTCCTTCTGAAAGACCCAGCAAGCAGCTGAAAAAGTCAGATGCATTATTTGCACCCAACCAATGTATAGAAGCAGCTGGCCCCTGTTGTTGAATTAGGGAAGGCTGAAAGAATTTGAGGAGAAGGGCAATTCTGTAGAAGGATCAGCAGTCTTAATTAATCTGGACCCCTGATATCTTTCAAAAACTGGACCACCAAACAGACAGGATATACCAGCTGATATGAGACTCCCAATACACATCCATGGGAGGAAATACAGAGACCAAGTGTGGAGTAGATACTGAAGGAAAGGCTGTAGTGGCTATTCCTGTTTGTCAACTTGACTCTATCTGGAACCAAGTACAATCGAGAATTGGAAGACTCACCAGTGATCCTAATCTGGAGGTTAGGAGATACAAGTTTCTGACCTGTATCTAGGCATGGAGATCTTGATGCATAGTGGCTATGAATTCCAGAAGATTAAGATAGGGAGATCTCTGAGTTCAAGTTCATCTGGGATTAAAGGCATGGTGGCACACACCCTTAATCTTGGCCACACCTTCTGCTTGAGACCTACATAAGGACATTATTAATGGGCTTGTTTAGGACTGAGTAGCTGCTAGATCCTTATACTACCATTCACAACTGCTGCTGGCTGTTGTTGGGAGTTGGACTGTAAATCTTCCACAAACTTCCTTACTATATAGAGACTACCCATAAGTTCTGTGACTCCAGATAACCCTGACTAATACAGAAGTTAGTACTGGGAGTGGTTCTAGAAGTATAAGGATGAGTCTTTTAAAAATCTGGAGTTGGTTTGATGATTCACCTGCACCTTCAACTACTGAAATCTCTCCAGATTCTCTCACTCCTGTGAGCTCAGAGAATATTGAAGACTAGAGGTAGAAACTATATATCAAGCTTAAAGAAGCTAATACCTTTGATTATCTTGATGATTTTGCTGGCTGATTGCTATTAGCAACTCTGGAAAAAATGATGAAAGAAAAGAAATTGTTGTATTTTAAAATCAAATGGCTACAGACTCAAGTAAACAATCTAAAAGTTGCTAAGTGTGTCTTTTAAGAGAATCTTCTCTCCAGCAGCCATAGAGCTCAAGTTGCAGAAAAACAAACGGAAACCCTCATTATAAAGTTATCTGAATTATAGTGAAAATTCAAGTCTCAGCCTCAGAGGGTGTCAGAAGTTAAAGGGCATTAGTTGGCAAAGAATAGGATCCTATAACTTGGAATAGGGATGTGTGGGAAGACCCTGTTGAAGCTGAGAATTTTGATTCTTCAGATTTTCAAGGGTTTGCCCCACCTGAGGAAGTAGTATCCTCAGCCCTAACTTTTGAAATAATGCCGCGCTCACATGAGGAAATTAATCCCTCAGAGTCTGATAAACCAGTGAAGAAAATGCCAGACAAGACAATATTGATGTTTCCCAAGGCCCACCAATAGTTTCTTCTAAATCTATAACCATATGCAAGACAAAACAGACCCCTACAAGGGAGGTAGAAAGTATAGTCCATGAGGAAATTTGCTACACTACTAAGAAGCTTAATGAGTTTGCTAATTCATTTAAGCAGAAGTCTGGGGAATACTTGTAGGAATGGATTTTAAGGGTGTGGGATAATGGTGAAAGGAACATAAAATTAGAGCAAGCTGAGTTTATTGACATTGACCTTTTGAGTGCAGATTCTAGGTTTAATATGGAAGCTCACACAGTTAAAAAATGATGTCAGAAGTTTGTTTGAATGGTTAGCTGAAGTGTTTATCAAAATATGACATACTGAAAAGGAATGCCTGAAATTTTTTGGCTTTGAGTTGACGAAGGGATTTTAAGGCTTAGAGAAAGTGCTAGAGTGGATACATTGTGTAAAACTTAATCCTCCACATGGGAAGTTCCAGAAGATATGCCCTTCACCAGTGCTATAAGACAAACTGGTGAGAGGGGCACCAGTACATTTGGAGAGTTTTGTTCTTGCCCCTTTTCTTTTTTTTTATGTTTTTTTTTTAATTGGGTGTTTATTTCATTTACATTTCCAATGCTATCCCAAAAGTCCCCCACACGCTCCCCCACCCACTCCCACTTCTTCACCCTGTCGTTCCCCTGTACTGAGGCATATAAAGTTCTTGTGCCAGACCTTTGGGTTGGAGATACTTCTGCCCAATTAGATGAATTGGGCCCCGAGGTAACAAGGGCCAGGTGGCAGCATTGAATTGCCAGAGACATGGTGATCATAGTTATAATGGACAGCATAGACAAAACAATGTTTATAATGACTTACCCCATAATGGTGAGCATAGGAGAGGTGAAATTTATAATGGCATGACTCATTTGGACCTTTGGTACTGGCTAATCAGTCATGGCATTTCCAGGCATGAAATATATAGGAAGTATACAGAATATCTCTTTAATCTATATAAGCAGAAAACTTCTTAAACAAGTGAAAGATAGGCTACATTGGATTGTGACAAAAGCAATCTTGGCCAGTAAATCAATTTCCAGACTTGATCCAGTTTGCAGATCCAGAAATCCTTGAATGAAGGGGTGGCCAGGTTCCTTTGAGGAAGGATCTTGCTAAGACACCTAAAAGTTTTGCTGTTACCCTTTCTGCAATTCTTCCCAAGAGGGTCCTACGGCCTTTTGCAAGGGTAACTGAACACTGGGAGAAAGGAAGTAATCAGACTTTCTGGGGTTTATTGGATAATGGTTCTGAATTGACACTGATCCTAGGAGATTCCATGAAACATTGTGGCTCTCCAGTTAAAGTAGGGCCTTATGGAGGACAGGTGATTAATGGAGTTTTGGCTGATGTCCAACTCACAGTGTTGGAGTTCGTCAAAAGCCCTCACTCACAAAGACTACAGAGACCGCCATTGCTACAAACCGCATGAGGATTTTTCATTATTCCAACATGTTGGAGACTCCCCTCTCCACAGGAAGGCCAGAGGAGAGACCCAGAACAAAGACAGAACACACTTTTTATACCTTTGTAAGGGACAGATTTGAGCAACAGGGTAGCTGGCTTATTCTCATTGGTGTAACAAGTAACCTTTTCAGGCATTGGTTGGTTTGCATAGTGACTACCTCTGGCCTAATCAGTCACTTTGCTTGCCTCCATGGTGGGTTATTATGATTTTGTCAGCAAAGCAATAGTATAGTTTGAACGTATGGATCAGTTATTAATGTCACAGGAAGTTTTAGCAAGGTCAGGGTGGTCTGTGATCTTTCTCAGAATTCAGTGTGGGGTGCGGTAGGGGGATTCTTCTTGGAACTGTTATCTTATTATGGTTATTTCTCTGAGAACAGCTAATATTATTTTGGCAGCTTGTAGGCTTAATCTTTTGACTGCTAAAACTATGTTTTTACACTTGTTTAGTTATTGAGCTTCTTTATCTGGCTCTGCACTTGGCCTGCCAGTACAGTTTGGAAAGTCCTTTTTGAAGGGGGAAGGTACTGGATAGTCTTGAATTGATTTTGGATATTACAACAGTAGGTCCAATAGATCCCCGAACACATCCTGTGGTCATTTCCCCAGTTCCAGAATGTATAATTGGGATACATATACTCAGAAATTGGAAGAATTCTCAAATTAGTTCCCTGATCTGTGGAGTGAGGGGTATTATGGTTGGAAAGGCTAAATGGAAGCCTTTAGAGTTACCTCTGCCAAAGAAAATAGTGAATCAAAAACAGTATCATATTCCTAGAGGAACTGCAGAATTTACTGCCACTATCAAGGACTTGAAAGATGCAGGGGTAGTCATTCCCACCACATCTCCCTTTAATTCTCATATATGGCCAGTGAAGAAGACAGATGGATCATGGAGAATGACAGTTGACTATCAGATGTTTTTTGTTTGTTTGTTTTTGTTTGTTTTTAAATAAAACTAAATCAGGTAGTAACTCCAATTGCAGCTTTTGTACCAGATGTAGTTTCATTACTTGAACAAACTAACACATCTCCTGGTACCTGATATGCAGCTATTGATCTAGTAAATGCCTTCTTCTCAGTACCTGTCCATAAGGACCACCAGAAGCAATTTGCTTTCAGTTGATAAGGCCAGCAGTATACATTTACAGGTTTGCCTCAAGGATATATTAACTCTCTTGCCCTGAGTCATAACTTAGTTAGAAGGGATCTTGATCATTTGTTCCTTACACAAAATATTACACTGGTGCACTATATTCACGACATTACGCGGATTGGACCAAGTGAGCAGGAAGTAGCAACCACTTTGGACTCATTGGTAACACACATGCATGTCAGCAGATGGAAAATAAATCCAAACAAAATTTAAGGACCATCTACCTCAGTAAAATTCTTAGGAGTCCAGTGGTGTGGGGCATGCAGAGATATTCCTTTTAAGTGAAAGATAAGTTATTGCATCTGGCCCCTCCCACCACCAAGAAAGAAGCACAACCTTTAGTGGCTCTATTTGGATTCTGGAGACAACACATTCCTCACTTAGGTATGTTACTCAGGACTATTTACCAAGTGAATAGGAAAGCTGCTAGCATTGTGTGGGGCCTGGAACAGGAGAAGGCTCTTTTGCAGGTGCAGGCTTCTCTAACACTTGGACCATATGATCCAAGAGACCCAATGGTACTTGAGGTGTTGGTGGCTGATAGAGATGCTGTTTTGGAGGATCTGGCAGGCCCCTGAAGGTGAATCACAGAAGAGACCTTTGGGATTTTGAAGCAAAGCTCTACAATCATCTGCAGATAACTATTCTCCCTTTGAAAAACAGCTCTTGGCCTGCTATTGGGCCTTAGTGGAAACTGAATATTTGACAATAGGATACCAAGTTACCATGAGACCTGAACTACCTATCATGAGCTCAGACCCTTCAAGTAATAAAGTGGTATGTGCACAGCAGCAGTCTATTATCAAGTGGAAGTGGTATATAGGTAATCGGGCCAGAGCAAGTCCTGAAGGCACAAGCAAGTTACATGAAAATGTTGCTCAAATGCCTATGGTTTCTACTCCTTAAATTGCCATCCGCTGCGAAGCATGTGCCCATAGGCTCATGGTGTGTTTCCTATGATTGAAGAAGAGAAGACTAAGACCTAGTTTACTGATGGCTCTGCATGTTATGCAGGCATCACCCAGAAGTGGACAGCTGCAGCATCACAAGCCCTTTCCGGGACAACCCTGAAAGATACAGGTGAAGGAAAATCTTCACAGTGGTCAGAACTTTGGGGAGTATACATGGTATTAAAATTTGTTTGGAAGAAGAAATGGCCAGATGTAAGATTGTTCACTGACTGTAGCCAAATGGATTGGCTGGATGTTCACGGACTTGGAAAGATCACAATAGAAAAGATTGGTGAGAAAGACATCTGGGGAAGAAATATGTGGATAGATCCTCCAAATGGGCAAAAGATGTGAAGATATGTATTTGTGTCCCATGTAAATGCTCACCAAAAGGTGACTTCAGCTAAAGAGGATTTTGGTAATCAAGGGGATAGGATGACCTGTTCTGTGGACAGTCAACCCCTTTCCCCAGCTGTCCTGGTCATTGCTCAACAAAGTGGCCATGGTGGCCGAGATGGAGGTTAGGCTTGGGCTCAACAACATGGACTTCCTCTCACCAAGGCTTACCTAGCTACAGCTGCTGCTGAATACCAGACCTGCCAACAGCAGAAACCAACACTGTGCCCCAGTTATGGCACCATTGCTTGATGTGACTGGCCAGCAACCTGTTGGCAGGTTGATTACATTGGATCACTTCCTCAGTGGTAAGGATAGCATTTTGCTCTTAATGGAGTGGATACTTATTCTAGTTACGGATTTGCCTTTCCTGCACCTAATGCTTCAGCTAAAACCACCATCCATGGACTCACAGAATGCCTTATATATAGGTATGGTATTCCACATAGTTTTGCTTCTGACCAAGGAAAAAAATTTCACAGCTGGAGAAGTGCAACAGTGGGCCCACGATCATGGAATTCACTGGTCTTAACATGTTCCCCATCATCCTAAAGCAGCTGGTCTGATAGAAAGATGGAATGGACAAAATAGAAACAAAAAGTACTCTACCAAATTTCTTCTATGAAACCACAATTACTCTGATGCCTAAACCACACAAAGACTCAACAACAACAAAAAAAGAACTTCAGAAAAATTTCCCTTATAAATATTCAGCAAAAAAAAAAAAAACCCTCAATAAAATGCTTGAAAACCAAATCCAATAAGATATCAAAATGATCATCCATCATGATCATGTAGACTTCATCCTAGGGGTGCAAGGATAGTTCAAAATAAGGAAATCCATCAACATAATCTACTATATAAACAAACTCAAAGACAAAAACCACATGATCATCTCATTAGATACTGAGAAAGTATTCTACAAAGTCCAACACCACTTCATGATAAAAGTCTTGGAAAGATCAGGAATACAAGGTCCATACATAAACATAATAAAAGCAATATAAAGCAAACCAGTAGCCAACATCAAACTAAATGGTGAGAAACTGGAAGCAATCCCACTAAAATCAGGAACCAGACAAGGCTGCCCACTTTCTCTCTAGCCAGAGCAATTGGAGAACAAAGGAGATTAATGGGATACAACTTGGAAAGGAGCAAGTCAAAATATCACTATTTGCAGATGATATCATAGTATATATAAGTGACCCCAAAAATATCACCCAGAAACTCCTAAACTTGATAAAGAACTTCAGTGAAGTAGCTGTATATATAATTAACTCAAACAAAGACAGTGGCCTTTCTCTACACAAAGGATAAACAGGATGAGAAAGAAAGTAGGGAAACAACACCCTTCAATATAGTCCCAAATAATATGAAATACCTTGGTGTGATTCTAACTAAGGAAGTAAAAGATCTGTATGATAAGAACTTAAAGTTTTTGAGGAAAGCAATCAAAGATCTCAGAAGATGGAGCGATCTCCCATGTTCATGGATTGGAAGTATTAATATAATAAATATGGCTATCTTGCTGAAAGCCACCTACAGATTCAATGAGATCCCCATCAAAATTCCAACTAAATTTTTTAAAGAGTTAGAAAAGGCAATTTGCAAATTCATCTGGAATAAAAAAAACCTAGGATAGCAAAAAATTTTTTCAACAATAAAAGAACCTCTGGGGGAATCACCATGCCTGACCTCAAACTGTACTACAGAGCAATTGTGATAAAAACTGCATGGTATTGGTACAGTGACAGACAGGTAGATCAATGGAACAGAATAGAAGTCTCAGAAATGAAACCACACATCTATGGTCACTTGATCTTTGACAAAGGAGCTAAAACCATCCAGTGGAAAAAACACAGCATTTTCAACAAATGGTGCTGGCTCAACTGGCAGCTATCATGTAGAAGAATGGGAATTGATCCATTCTTATCTCCTTGAACAAAGCTCAAGTCTAAGTGGATCAAGAAACCCCACATAAAACCAGAGACACTGAAACATACAGAGGAGGAAGTGGGGAAGAGCCTTGAAGATATGGTCACAAGGGAAAGATTCTTTAACAGAACAGCAAAGGCTTGTGTTGTATGATCAAGAATAATCAACTGGGACCTCATAAAATCGCAAAGCTTCTGTAAGGCAAAAGACACCATCAATAAGACAAAAAGCCAACCAACAGATTGGGAAAAGATCTTTACCAATCCTAAATCTGATAGAGGGCTAATATCCAATATATATAAAGAACTCAAGAAGTTGGACTCCAGAAAACCAAATAACCCTTTTAAAAATGGTGCACACAGCTAAGCAAAACATTCTCAACTAAGGAATACCAAATGGCTGAGAAGCACCTAAAAAAATGTTCAAATTCCTTAATCATCAGGGAAATGCAAATCAAAACAACCCTGAGATTCTACCTCACACTAGTCAGAATGGCTAAGATCAAAAACTGAGATGACAGCAGATGCTGGCAAGGATGTGGAGAAAGGAAAACTCCTCCATTGTTGGTGGGACTGCAAGCTGGTACAACCACTCTGGAAATCAGTTTGGTTGTTCCTCAGGAAATTGGACATAGTTCTACTAGAAGATCCAGCAATACCAGTCTTGGGCATGTATCCAGAAGATGCTCCAACATGTAATAAGGTACACATGCTCCACTATGTTCATAGCAGCCTTATTTATAATAGCCAGAAGCTAGAAAGAACCCAGATATCCCTCAACAGAAAAATGGATACAGAAAATGTGATAAATTTACACAATGGAGTACTATGCAGCTATTAACAACATTGAATTTATGCAATTCTTAGACAAATGAATGGATCTGGAAGATATCATCTTTAATGAGGTAACTCAGTCACAAAAGAACACGCATGATGTGCACTAACTGATAAGTGGATATTAGCCCAGAAGCTCAGAATCCTTCTTAGAAGGGGGAGCAAAATACACATGGAAGGAGTTACAGAGACAAAGTTCAGAGCAGAGACTGAAGGAATGAGCATCCAGAGACTGCCCCACTTGGGGATCCATGCCACAAACAACCACCAAATCCAGACACTGTAGCAGATGCCAACAAGAGTCTGCTGACAGGAGCCTGATATAGATGTCTCCTGAGGCCTGGCAAATACAGATGGATGCTCACAATCATCTATTGGACAGAGCACAAGGTCCACAGTGAAGGAGCTAGAGAATGTACCCAAGGAGCTGAAGGGGTCTGAAGCCTCATAGGAGGAAGATCAATATGAACTAAGTAGTACCCCCAAAGCTCCTTGGAACTAAACCACCAATCAAAGAAAACACATGCTGTAACTTGTGGTTCTAGCTGTATGTGTAGCAGTAGATGGTGAAGTCAGTCATCAATGGGAGGAGAGGCCCTAGGTCTTGTGAAGGTTCTATGCCCCAGTATAGGGGAATGCCAGGACTGAATGGGAGTGAGTGGGTTGGGGAGCAGGGGGAGAGGGGAGGGGATAGGGTATTTTCAGAGGGGAAACTAGGAAAGGGGATAACATTTGAAATGTAAATAAAGAAAATATCTAATAAAATATATATACATATAAAAAAACAGATGCTACAGAAAAGAGAGTTAATAAAAATAAAGAAAGGAAGGAAGGAAGAGAGAGAGAGAGAGAGAGAGAGAGAGAGAGAGAAAGAAAGGGAGAAGAAGAAAAAAAAGAAAGATGGAATGGCCTTTTAAAGACACAGTTACAGCCCCAATTAGGTTGTAGGACTGTGGCAGAGTTCTTCAGAAGGCAGTTTATGCTTTGAATCATTTTCCCCTAAAGCCAGGATCCATGGGTCCAGGAATCAAGGGGTAGAAAAGGGAATGGTTTACTCACTATCACTCCTAGTGACCCTCTAGGAAAGGTTTTGCTTCCTGTCCCCACAACTCTAAGTTTTGCTGGCCCAGAAGTTTTGGTTCCAGAGGGGAGAGTGTTCCTGCTAGGAGCCACAACAAACATCCCATTGAATTGGAAACTCAGATTTTCCCCTGGTCATTTGGGCTTTTTAATGCTCTTAAACCAACATGCTAAGAAAGGAATAACTGTTAGAATGGGTGATAGATCTAGATTATCATGGGGAAATTGGATTGGCTCTCCACAATGGAGGTAAGGAGAATTATGTCTGGAGTGCAAGAGTTCCCTTTGGGCATCTCATAGTGCTAACATGTCCGGTGATTAAAGTCAATGGGAAACTACAACAGGCAAATCCAAGCAGGATGACAAAGGACGCAGACCCATTAGGAATGAAGGGTATGGATCTTTGTCCAGGAAAGGATCCAAGACCTGTGGAGGTGCTTCCTGAGGGTGAAGGAAATACAGAATGGGTAGTAGACAAAAGTAATTATAAATGCCAGCTAAGGCCATGTAACCAGTTGGAGAAATGAGGATCATAAAGTAATATGAATGCTTCTGTCTTGCTTTGTTAAGAATACATTTGTCTTTGTTCCAATTTCTTTAACATCAAATGGTATTTAAGTTGAGACACGAAGAGAGGGACATTGCCCCATTGTAAATTTACAAATACATTTGTGATTGTATGAGGAATAGTTATATCATGTTGGGTGTATTCATGACATTGTTGTTGCTTCATGTGGACATGTGATATTATTCGTGTCAAATTGACAGGGGTGGATTTGGAAGACTCCAAGAGGAGCCCATCTCTGAGGCCTCAGGACAATAGCGGACCCTCAAGAACTCATGAGAGACCAAGCTTGATGCAAACCACATGAGGTTTCATTCAGGGGAAAGCCAGAGCTCTGGGGACGACTCATATACCATGCAGGGTTAGAGGAGTCGACCTCGAGGGGAAAGGGGTCCCAGTTTTTATAGACACTCAGGGGGGAAAGGAGAAAGGGGGAGTAGGGGATTTCCAGATCTCAAGAAATGGGTATGGGATGGGTACAAGGAAAGAGTCTGGTGCAGGTGTAGCAACTCCAGATTGGCCCGGCTGTGGTTGCTGGGGAGATTTTCCGACTCTTCCTCAGCAACCAATATCACAAACACCTGGCAATGGGCTTCATCAGTGGGCACACATATGGGTTCAAGGAATGGTCAAAACATTGGCAGACACACGGGTTCAAGGAGAGGCCAGAGCATTGTGCACCTCTATTTTTCTACATCAGTGAAGCTAGTTCTGCTAACAATGAAATCTATTTTGCCAATTTCAGGGCTTCTGTGACCTTTTACATTCTGTCAGGATCTTTCAGATTGTAGTGGCTATTCCTGGTTGTCAACTTGACTATATCTGGAAGGAACTACAATCCAGAATTGGAAGGCTCACCAGTGATCCTAATCTGGAGGCTGGGAGACACAAATTTCTGACCTGGATCTCAGCATGGAGATCTTGAGGCATAGTGGCTACGAATTCCAGAAAATTAAGACAGGGAGAGCTCTGAGTTCAAGGTCATCTGGAATTAAATGCGTGGTGGCACACACCTTTAATCTTGGCTACCCCTTTTGCTGGAGACTTATGTAAGGACATGAGACAAAGGAAGATTTACTCTCTTCTTTGCCTGCTTGCCTTGTGGGACTGAGCAACTACTAAATCCTTGGACTTCCATTCACAGCTGCTGCTGACCATTGTTGGGAGTTGGACTACAGACTGTAAGTCATCAACAAACTCCCTGTCTTAGTCAAGGTTTCTATTCCTGCACAAACATGACCAAGAAGCATATTGGGGAGAAAAGGGTTCAGCTTACATTTCCACATTGCTGTTCATCACTAAAGGAAGTCGGGACTGGAACTCAAACAAGTCAGAAATCAGAAGCTAATGCAGAGGTCATGGAAGTATGTTCTTTACTGGCTGCCTCCCCTGGCTTGCTCAGCCTGCTCTCTTATAGAACTCAAGATTACCAGCCCAGGGATGGTCCCACCCACAAGGGGCCATTCCCCCTTGATCACTAATTGAGAAAATGCCCCACAGCTGGATCTCATAGAGGCACTTCCCCAACTAAAGCTCCTTTCTGTGATAACTCCAGCTTGTGTCAAATTGACACACAAAACCAGCTAGTACACTCCTTTACTATATAGACACTATGCATATGTTTTGTGACTCTAGAGAACCCTGACTAATACAAAGGGTATCCAGAGACTGCCCACCTGGGGATCTATCCCATATACACTCACGAAACCCAAACACTATTGTGGATGCTAAGAAGTGTTTGGTGACAGGAGCCTGATATAGGTATTTCCTGAGAGACTCTGCCAGAGCATGACAAGTACAGAGTCAGATGCTTGAAGCCAGTCATTGGACTGAGCACAGGGTCCTCAATAGAGTAGTTAGAGAAAGGACTGAAGGAGCTGAAGAGGTTTGCAACCCCATAGGAAGAACAACAATATCAACCAACCTGACACTACAGAGCTCCCAGGGATTAAACCACCAACAAAAGAGCCATGGAGGAACCCATGGCTCCAGCCACATATGTATCAGAGGATGGTCTTATTGGGCATCAATGGGAGGAGAAGCCTTTGGTCTTGTGAAGTCTGTATGCTGCAGTGTAAGGGAATTCTGGGTCAGGGGGCAGGAGTGGATGGGTGGTTGGGGGAATATACTCATTGAAGCAGGGGGAGGGGAAATGCGATAGGGAGTTTCCTGGAAAGAAACCAGGAAAGGGGATAGCTAATATTTGAAATGTAAATAAAGACAATATCCAATAAGAAAAAAGAGTCTTAATTTACCAAAGGGGAATAACATTTTTATTGTTATTTCTTTCCTTATGCTTCATTTGTAGATTGTCCTAATTTGATGTGTCGTTCCAAATTAAAATCCATTACCTTGGACTAAAAAATCTATTTAGCTTCAATATGACCTCTTTCTGGCTCAACTAATTAGATGTCCATTGATCTTATTCACAAAAAGTCCATTTTCTGAGGTATTGGGTGTTTGCATGTCCGTATATTAATTTGGAGGAGGAATTATTCAACTCACAGTGGACTGTGAATTGGAAAAACATTGACTTAAAGTACCACATCTTTCATTGGTAAGACAGTGCAGTGCCAACAGGTGTGGAGTTCTGGCAAAGAGCCCATGGTGAGAGAGGCCTAGCAGAGAATAATATCTCAGCACTCAATCTTCATTACCATGTTAGAACTCTTTCTGTATCACTAGAACTGATTCTATCTCGGATATTGAGGGACTCAAATCTGACAATTTTTTCAGTAATTTCAACTGGGTGTACACTCTGGAAATATAAGTTTTAACCTGAATTTTACATTTCCTGAGAAGAATTCTAGCCCCAGATACACTAGTAAGATTGTTTCATAAAAGGAACCTTGGCAGCTCATCCCATCTCAATTGTAATTCTAAAGAAATTAAGCATCAATTTAATGCCTTCATTTATATCAAATAACTCTTCTGTGCATGGGCAGCAAACATAACTAATTTTCTTATATTGTGCACAATAAGTCATCAGTGAAATAACTCCCAATTTTTATCATCCATGGTATTTCTAGAAAGTACCCGCTTCACTGAAACATCTTCAGGTTTAATGCTATCTCCATTATAGTAGTAATTTAGCTGCTTAAAATCATCATTCTGATGGCTAGCTTCTGAGGCTAATATAATGCATTAAAATAATATTCATAGGACAGGATGTCAGTTCGCAAATGACAAACAAGTGTCATTTATTGCTTCCATCTTCACATGTCTCTCAATGAAAATGAAAATATTTATTTATCTAGTAAAAATCTGTGTTCGTTTATTTGTCATACATATGACAAAGCAGTTAATGCTTTAAAGAACAATTAAGACTGCCAATCATAGTTAGGGTTTCATTGTTGTGAAGAGACACTATGACCAAGGCAACTCTTGGATAAATATTTTAATTTGGGCTGGTTTACAGTTTCAGAGGTTTAGTTTGTTATCATCATGGTGAAAAGAATGGCAACATGCAGGCACAGCATACAAAGTTCTGGAAGTGGAGCTGGGGTTCTACATCTTGATCCATGGGCATCAGAAGAAAACTATGTCATTGGATGTAGGTTGACCTTAGGAGATCTCAAAGCCCACTCTCAGTGACATATTTCCTCCAACACAATTACAATTCCTAATAATGCCATTCCCTATGGACTAAGATTCAGACACATGAGTCTAAGGGAGCCATACCTGTTTAAACCACCATACTGCCTAAAACTATCAGCAACTATCATAGACCAAGAAATATTCCACAATTACATAGTTGTAACACCAAAAGGGCTATTTTTTTTTACCCTTAGAATATGTCTCTCTTCCATATTTATTATAAATTAAATTAGGATGAAAGAGAATGGATGATTTTTTAGGGGAAGCTCTTTCAATAGTCAAATGTGTATAACTAATTGGTGAAATTTGATTCCTTATGAAAGGCTGCACATTGAAGACAGCAGGTATAACTTCATTATTAAAAGATAAAACTCGGGATTATGTCCCATAAAACTTCCCATCTGTATCTAACTGGAATGGTTGTTCTAAGATCATCAAGTGTCATAGCTTTAATTTAAACACTTGCAAGAAAATAAAGTTATAAACATAGGAAAGCCGTATACTGTAAAATGTAAGATGACATTGCAGCTCAAGAAAGAAAAGTAAAGATTGCTTTTTAACCTAAAAATGAGTGTTTCTCTAATGTTTTGATTAAAGTCAGAATGTCATAAGTAATTAAACATTTGAGTTCAATTTTTAGTGAGATGTATATGGTTTTAATATAAAAATATAATGTTTAATATAAAAATAAACTAATATGAAAGTAATACTGTTTAGGACTACTAGTAAATTAAATGTTTGAAATCAGAGAAAATAGTAATCTTTCCACAGTCTCTTAAATCGACTGTTATGAAAAAGCCATTTATTTATGTCACTTTACACCATGGGACTATATTAATAAATTATAAATGCATAAAATGTCAAATTTACCATACTCGGTTTTTTTTTTTTCGGTCAGAAATAGGAGTTTTTCCTCTTACAATATTTTTCAGGGAAACTCCTCTTAAATTCAGAGTGAACTATGCTTTTAAGTAATCAGACTATGACAGGCAGCTTCCAGGTATGCAGTTTCCAGGTATGAAGATTGCCTCTGGTGCAATCTTTAGGACTTTTTTTCTGTTACAGCTTCCAAATGCACAAAGCCAATATTGCTGCCAAGGTGTTTCCAGAGGAAGCATCTCTGCATTTGCAGACAATGGTACCAAATATGTGCTGGGAGACTAGGAATCTGCACTGCTCCTGGGTATGCAGAGTCATAAACAGCAAAGAAGGAAATGGCCCTGAGACACCAGTTTCTGGGGCCATTGCTGTACTGAATTTATGTGACAAATTCTTCCTATTTTCTCCTGGTTACTTAAAAAATACAAATATTATAAGAGAGGTGCAAGGGTTATTGGAGTGACTAGTTGGATTAAATTTACTGACAAACCTGTATGTATGACCTTGTCAAGTATGACCTTGACTGTGTCATTCAGAAGTGCTGGTTGCCCTCTGAGCAGTTTGTTTTCTTTGTCTTCACAAACTGTGCTTGAAAAAGAAGAGAAACTGTTTTTAGCCTACAGATTTGAACTGCCTCATTAATGTCTCATTAGAAAATGAAAGGTCAGGACAAATGACTTGGAAGTTCTTCTCCCAAATGATGATTCTGAAGATGACTGAAATCTGTGGACATTTAACAATATTTAACAATGTTGCATTGTCTAATCCATAAATAACAGAAGGAAAAGATCCATCTATGCCCAACAAGATGGGACCAATTTGGAAAGAGCTGTTTAATATACAATATGCAATATTTGCATCCTAATAAAAACATTACACCAACAGAAAGGACTAGCAAGTGTAAGATCAGGGTTTCTGCACATGTACACATGTCTTCTCCCTAAGATTCGTTACTCCTTCTTCCAGATACATGTTACCATTGTAGGTGGTGGTGACAAGCTGTACCTCCTTCTTTCCTCTTCCTCTCTACAGAAGCCCCAAAAGCCAAATCCTCTGCTCATAATAGACCTGAGTGTGCAGATAGCCTCTTGTTTCTTTGACTTTTTTCTTAAACAGATCTGCATTCTTCTGAACGATGAAAGCAGTTTCTCTTTTATTTACTGCTCTGTTTTGCTCAATCAACATTTTTCTCTGAACATAAAACTAGAAAGAGATGCACATAATTTTGCATGACTGTGCCTGTTCCCTGTGCCATAGCCTCTGCAGCATGAGTTTTTTTTTCTACTCTGCCCTTCTTTTCATCCATATTCCATCCATTTGTTGCTGTAGTAGTATTATGTCTACTTTGTACAAAGCTCATAATGTTGACATATTATTCTTTTGCCCTTATAGTTCACTTTAGTGCCCTCTTATGTACACAGTTCCTGAAAGTAAACATTTGATTTCAGTCCATTCTTGGTTATTTGAGTAATTCTTTATTGAGAGAAAATTCATCCTTTCAGAAAACTGTTATAGTCAAGAATACAATGTTTTGGAACCCTGTTTTGTGTTATGTTTTCTTCATATGGACTTGATATATTTCCATTTGATTACATATAAAAAGTTTGATTGTAAAATGTGTTCCTTGAATTACCCAAAATGGTTATATTTGCCATTAATGTGCTGTTTCCATAACAAGTTATGACCCACTGCTTATTTCCCATTAATACTTCCTGCTGTCCTTTGTATAACTGGTTTATGTATAAAGTTTTACTTTTATTTCTAATGATGTGTGTGTGTGTGTGTGTGTGTGTACTTCACAGAAAGGTGTAGTTGCACACATACATGGATAAGCCATGTTTGTATATGTATAAGTATGATAAACATATATAGTAATATAGTAAATAGCAATAACTATTTTCTATGTGGATAAAGCTTATGTGGGAAAATGAGCTTCATAATCAAAGTTTTTCATTCATCTGGTCAATAACATTCATTCATATGGGCAGCTAAAACTATGTTAGTATTTGAACATTGTGGCTAGGCCAACATTGAATAAACTTTTAGAGAACAATAGTCTAGTCTGTTTTATGGACACTAACTCTTAAAAATAATTTAAAAAATGAAGACCTCTGGGATTATTTTAATAAAAGGAACAAGTAAATAAAAGACACAACTCTTGGCAGCAGAAAACTCCTACAGACATCTCCTGCAGTCTCCAGGGACTCGGTTGCTCATTTACCTCATGTGTCCAGATTTAAAATTACAACCTGAGCACTGCTAATGAAGGAAATGATGAGCAAATATTGCCAAATGATGTGTGGGCTAAGCATTCAAATAACACAGCAATAAGATTTCAATATGGGCTCAATAATGAAAGCTCTTAGTTGCTATAATTTAAGTGATTTGTAATACCTATTATAAAAAGTTAAGTATAGCTGTTTCATCTGTTATCACTTTAAATTTGAAAATATTTGCCATAGATCTGCAATTTTGTGGATACTCACTGAAATGTAAAAGTAACTTCAAGAAGTTCCCAAGAGGGCATATGGGTATTTTCTAGATCATAATGTGAATGAGATTTATTTTTTACTCTAAACTAGTTAACCTTAATATATTATTTAATTTAGCATTTCATAGTTATATGTAAAATGTGAAATATTTTATTCTTTGAGAGGTCTAATACATTTTAGGGTAAATTTCATCCTTTGTAATTAATGTTAATAATTAGAACATGTTTAAAGATTTTGTGTGATTGCTTTAATCAAGTATACCATTTTACACTAGTTCTAGAGATGATTAGACCAATTGTTTTCATTCATTAATTTATTCAATCACTTTTTAAGTCATTCATGCTGTGTTTCAGGGAAGATCTGTGTTCTTCCCATTGAAAATACTTGTATCAAGAACTGCTCATAGGAGGCAGTGTTTTGTTGTTGTTGTTGTTGTTCTTTTTGTTGTTTGTTTTTCCACTGTTGGTCCTAAGGAGTGAACTCAGATTTTTTCAGGCTTGGCTGGGATACCATTATCTGCTGACCCATCACAAAGATTCTCTTTTTTTTTTAATTATTGGCTATTTTGTCCCCCACCCACAAACTGACTCCTGTTCCACCACCCTAGCATTCCTTATGCTGGGGCATCAAGACTTCACAGGACCAAGGGCCTCCCTTCCCTTTAATGCTAGACAAGGCCATCCTCTGCTACATATGCAGCTGGAGCCATGGGTCCCTCCATATGTTTTCTTTGGTTGGTGGATTAGTCTCTGGGAGCTCTGGGGAATCTAGTTGTTTGATATTGTTGTTCTTCCTATGGGGTTAAACCCCCTTTCAGCCCTTTCCCTTACTCTTCCATTGGGGTCTCCCTGCTCAGTCTGATGATTGCCTGCAATAATCTGCTTTTGTATCAGTAAGGCTCTGGCAGAGCCTCTCAGAAAATAGCTATATCAGGCTCCTGTCAGCAAGTACTTCTTGGCATCAGAATAGTGTCTGAGTTTGGTGTCTGCATATGGGATGTATCCCCAAGTGGAGCAGTCTCTGGATGGCCTTTCCTTCAGTCTCTGTTCCACTCTTTGTCCTCATATTTCCTTTAGATAGAAGAGATTTCTGTAGAGACCATATCTAGAGGGTAGGCATGGCCCCATGTTGAGGGATGGGGCTACCCACCCTTCTCAAAACTTTAACCCAGAATTGCTCCTGTCTTCAAAATCTCATTTATTAAAAAACTGTAATTGTTTGAGAATTTTATGTGTGATATTTTGTTCATATTCATGGATGTGTTTCTCTCTGGCTTCTAAAAGAGCCCCCCTTTTTTTACCCTTCTCTACTTCACATTCTTTAATTTTTTAATTTATTGTTTTTTAGAACCCATTGAGTCAAGTCATGTGCATGCACATGAATGTGAGGCCACACCCTAGAGTTTGGTCAACTTTCCAGGACCCACACACAAAAGAAGAGTGTATCATCCTGTTTGCAATAAATTTATGGTTAATAGCATCTCAGGTAGAGGTGGTACACATGAATGCTGGCATATTGCCTGTTATAAGCTTTTGCAGACCACTATAGTAGCTGTGAGTTCACAAGGACAATGGTTCCATTATGTCTAGAATATACTGTTTGATCTCAGGCCTTAGCCTCATTTGTAATATTTCCTGAGTCTTGGGGTATGTGGTATAGATGTATGATTTATTGCTGAGCATTCAACTGAAACTTATTCTCTGCAGTTTTACCAGCTGTGAGTCTATATATCAACCATCAGCCAATGCACGAAGAAGCTTTTTTGATAAATAGAGATGCATTAATATATGGACACAGAGATACATATTCTAAAGGTAGTGTTATTCTAAATCAGTCTAGGAAAATAATAATAGTAGCCTGACCCCTAAGACCTATAAACTTTCCAGCATAGGTTTTGTCTTGGTTTACTTCACCATGCACACTTTTCTTCTTGTGAAGTAAGCCTTAAATTCAATCAGTAAGTAGATAGTTGTTCCTATAAAATTCATATTACTTTTGTATCCATAGGCATATTTTATCCAGGCTGATCTTATTATGGCTCACAGAATTTTTGTCTGAGTAAGATTATTATTGACCCTTTTCCCAGCAGGCTACAAAATACTATGAAAGCTAGTCAGCTGGCACGTGGCTATCCAGTCAGTATCAGCTTGATGTTTTCATGTCTTGCTTCATCCACGTTATGATTCTATCATGGAGTAAGGCAAATCATCTGCATATGATATTGCACATGAGATATCTGTGTTCTATTATAGTCCCTGGCAATTAATACATGGGTAAAATTTCTTTGAGCCTTGAGTCTTCAAAGCTCTATGTAACTAACCAAACAAGAAAAAAGTACAATTTTATTGGTGGCTGGGGATCATGATGGACAAAATTGTAAATTATTAGATTGACTTATAATACAGTTGACTCATTTCAAGTTTTTAGCATCTTGGACATATCTTATTCCCTTACTGGAATTATCCCTGATGTGAAATATATTTGTTCAAATAATTTAATATTATAATGACTGACTAATGATAAATAATGTATTTTAATAGTATAATCTGTTTAAGTGATCTTATTGACTAAGCTTTTAGTAACATTGAGTCTAATAGAGCAAATTCAAAGGAAAGGGCAAATCTCCAACAAATGAGTGGAAATCACATCTGAAACCTTTCTGAAATTCTGGGATTCCACACTCTTCTGAGCTCCTGGTATATCCCAGACAATGTGCTCTAATGATTTAGCATGGAAAGGTCAGTGGGACATATTCCTTGCACATGGCCTTGTGATAGAGCTTTAAACTCCATGACATTCTTTTTAGAACAGTAAGGAAAAATGGAACATTAGATCAAATATGTGAAAGGTACATTTTTAAAAGAGTCTTTTGTATTGCTTTTTTATTTCATACCAGTGTGCAGAGCAAGAAAAAAAGCAGTTGTAAGGAAAACCTGATTCCCTTGATTAGGTAGGAATTATACTTGAACACAGAGTCATTATGTTATAGGTAATGCTTATATTTCTACCAATGTGAGCTGGGATTTCAACTACTTTAAATTTTATTAATTCAAAAGCAATCCTGTAAGCATTCTTTAGAAACTCATGTGGACAGCACTGATGAAGTGTTTCTGCCTTGCACATGACATAATAAAGTCAGGTGTGATAGACTTTCCATTTACAGAGCAACAGTTATTCTTGGCCCTCTAAGAACATGAAAATCACAGTTCTGCATTCACTAGTAGTTTGGTTATGTGATTGTTTTTTCGTCTAAGGACAAAGATTATATTCCTTAATATAAAGATGTCATTTAAAAATTTTATAACTTCAATAATTTTTGAGAGAAAAATGATGCAGGCTAATATTATATAAAATAAGACCAGAAAAATGTTACAGACAACCTGAGGCCACTCTTTTATTCCATATTTAACCATGACAAGCACCAGACTTATCATTCAACCTAAAATATGTGATTTCTAAGTCCCCATTACAGTGTAAGACTTTAAGATTCATCTCAACTCCTTGTTTCTGTTGAATGAGGTCATAGGTGGTTATGGCCTTGAACTTCCTTTCAAAGGCTATGCCTCTAGCAAACTAAGTTTTATCATTCTTCAAAGTATCTCCAAGAATGATTCCCATTGTACTGTGTGAAGCAAAGTTATTATTGTATAATGTTTTCAGAGATTATTTTTTAACTTCTTAAAAACATATTTTAAATAATTTTTTAGTAAGAATTATATCATTTACATACAATGTCTGTACTGGCTAGAGTTATCACAGAGAAAGGAGCTTCAGTTGGGAAAATGCCTCCATGAGATGAAGCTGGAAGGCATTTTCTCAATTAGTTATCAAGGGGGGAGGTCCCCTTGTGGGTGGTGTCATCTCTGGGCTGATAGTCTTGGGTTCTATAAGAGAGCAGGCTGAGCAAGCCAGGGGAAGCAAGCCAGTAAAGAACATCCTTCCATGGCCTCTGTATCAGCTCCTGCTTTCTGACCTGCTTGAGTTCCAGTCCTGACTTCCTTTGGTGATGAACAGCAGTATGGAAGTGTAAGCCAAATAAACCCTTTCCTCCCCAACTTGCTTCTTGGTCATGATGTTTTGTCTAGGAATAGAAACGCTGACTAAGACAATGTCTATGTTAATAAAATGTCTATGTAATCTTCAAAAATGTCTAATTACCTTTTTGGCAGATCATTCAAAAGTAGAGTATGTCAATTAATTATTTGACTCTTTTTATGAAATCCCAAATTATCCATAGTATCAATAACAATATTTATGTGTTTAATTTCACCATATTTAACCTCATGAAGCTTGATCTCCCTGTGAAATCAAGAAAAGTTTTATGTAGGTTACTCTCTCTGATATACTTTTGAAGGAATATGGGTATTGAAACCCTCAATTTACCTCAATTTGTATGTGTATATTATACACATATAAACTAAGGTTCTTGTAGGCTAAACTTTTTCTACCATGATGTGAGCAGTAGAGAAAGAGTTTGAGTTTGTTAGAAAAATATAAGCATTAAACAAAAATGCCTTTTTAATGTAGCAGAAATCTCTGGAAAAGCCATAAAGGGAAAAAAATAAAGTCTTCAGTTTGAGCAGCAAACAAAATTGTGATACTCAGCATAGGGAATCAACTCAAAAGATCTCAGAGCCACAAAGAAATCACATTCGAGGAAACATGGCCTGACCAGGGTCACAAGTCCCTTCTGGTCGGCGCCAGCACTGGGTCACCTTGGCCATGGAGTTGGCAGACACCCCCAAGGTCCCCTAGAGGACTCTCTAAGTGACCTGAGGACCACTGGTGAGTAGAACACAACTTCTGTTGCAATCCAATCGCTGCGGGACCTGAGACAGCATTAGGGAAGCAGAAAACCCAGCCTTACCAGGGTCACAAGTCCCTTCTGGTTGGTGCCAGAACCGGGTCACCTGGGCACAGAGTCGGTGGACACCTCCAAGGTCCCTAGAGGACAGCTTCTGAGACAGACCCCGTCTTAAGCTCCAGACATCTGGGCACCTTCCCTGCCAGAGGAGAGGTGTCCACCCTGCCTGGGAGGGCTTTGCCAGAGCACCGGAGGAGCCATCTTGGTTCCCGGATTCCTCTGAGACTAGTCTACATAGGTGAGTGTGTGGACGAGAGAAACTAACAGCTTCTGTGACAGGCCGAAGCAACACAGCTTCTGGGACAGGTCTTGTTTCGGGGCCTTCATCTTCTGCCAGGAGGCAGGTCCAAACTCCAGATATCTGTGCACCTTCCATGTAAGAGGAGAGTTTGCCTGCAGAGAGTGCTCTGACCACTGAAACTCAGAGGAGAGAACTAATCTCCCAGGTCTGCTGATAGAGGCTAACAGAATCATGAGAGCAACAATCTCTAACCAGAGACAACTATAACAACTAACTCCAGAGATTACCAGATGGTGAAAGGCAAACATAAGAATCTTACTAACAGAAACCAAGACCACTCACCATCATCAGTACGCAGCACTCCCACCTCACCCAGTCCTGGGCACCCTAACACACCCTCAAAGCTAGACTGGGATTTAAAAGCATATCTCATGATGATGGTAGAGGACATCAAGAAGGACTTTAATAACTCCTGTAAAGAAATACAGGAGAACACTGCTAAAGATTTACAAGTCCTTAAAGAAAAACAGGAAAACACAACCAAACAGGTAGAAGTCCTTTAAAAAAAACCTGGAAAACACATCCAAACAGGTGATGTAAATGAGCCGAACAATACTAGACCTAAAAAGAGAAGTAGACACAATTAAAAAAAAAACCCAAAAAACAAAAAAACAAAGTGAGGAAATGCTGGAGATAGAAACCCTAGAAAAGAAATCTGGAACCATAGATGGGAGCATCAGAAACAGAATATAAGATATAGAAGAGAAAATCTCAGGTGCAGAAGATTCCATAGAGAACATCAGCACAAAATCAAAGACAATGCAAAATGCAAAAAGAATCTAACTCAAAACATCCAGTAAATCCAGAACAAAATGAGAAGACCAAACCTACAGATAATAAGAGTAGATGAGAATGAAGACTTTCAACTTAAAGGGCCAGCAAATATCTTCAACAAAATTCTAGAAGAAAACTTCCCAAACCTAAAGAAAGAGATGCCCATGATCATACAAGAAGCCTACAGAACTCCAAATAGACTGGACCAGGAAAGAAATTCCTCCCGACACATAATAATCAGAACAACAAATGCACTAAATAAAGATAGAATATTAAAAGCAGTAAGGGAAAAAGGTCAAGTAACATATAAAGGCAGGCCTATCAGAATTACACCAGATTTTTCACCAGACTATGAAAGCCAGAAGATCCTGGACAGATGATATACAGACACTAAGAGAACACAAATGCCAGCCCAGGTTACTATACCCAGCCAAACTTTCAATTACAATAGGTGGAGAAACCAAAGTATTCCACGACAAAACCAAATTCACACATTATCTTTCCACGAATCCAGCCCTTCAAAGGATAATAGCAGAAAATAAGCAATACAAGGAAAGAAACCATATCCTAGAAAAAGCAAGAAAGTAATCCTTCAACAAACCTAAAAGAAGAAAGCCACAAGAAAAGAATGCCAATTCTAACAACAAAAATAATAGGAAGCAACAATTACTTTTCCTTAATATCTATTAATATCAATGGACTCAATTCCCCAATAAAAAGACATAGACTAACAGACTGGCTACACAAACAGGACCCAGCATTCTGCTGCTTACAGGAAAAGAATCTCAGGGAAAAATACAGAAAATACTTCAGAATGAAAGGTTGGAAAACAATTTTCCAAGCAAATGGTCTGAAGAAACAAGCTGGAATAGCCATTCTAATTTCAAATAAAATCCACTTCCTACCCAAAGTTATCAAAATAGACAAAGAGTGACACTTCATACTCATCAAGGTAAAATCTTCCAAGAGGAACTCTAAATTCTGAACATCTATGCTCCAAAGGCAAGGGCAGCCACATTCATTAAAGAAACTTTAGTAAAGCTCAAAGCACACATTGCACCTCACACAATAATAGTGGGAGACTTCAACACACCATTTTCATCAATGGAAAAATCATGGAACAGAAACTAAACAGAGGCACAGTGAAACTAACAGAAGTTATGAAACAAATGGATTTAACAGATATCTATAGAACATTTTACACTAAAACAAAAGGATATACCTTCTTCTCAACACCTCAGGGTACCTTCTCCAAAACTGACCATATATTTGGTCACAAAATAGGCCTCAGCAGATACAAAAATATTGAAATTGTCTCATGCATCCAATCAGATCACCATGGACTAAGGCTGATCTTCAATAACAACATAAATAACAGAAAGCCAACATTCACATGGAAAATGAACAACACTCTTCTCAATGGTACCTTGGTCAAGGAAGGAATAACGAAAGAAATTAAAGACTTTTTAGAGTTATTGAAAATGAAGCCACAACATACCCAAACTTATGAGACACAAATGAAAGCATTTCTAAGAGGAAAACTCATAGCTCTGAGTGCTTCCAAAAAGAAACTAGAGAGAGCACACACTAGCAGCTAGACAACACACATAAAAGCTCCAGCACAAAAGGAAACAAAATTCACTCATGAGGAATAGAAAGCAGGAAATAATCAAACTCAGGGGCAAAATCAACCAAATGTAAACAAGAGGAACTATTCAAAGGATCAACCAAAGGAGGAGTTGATTCTTGGAGAAAAACAATAAGATAGATAAACCCTTAGCCAGACTCACTAGAGGGCAAGGGACATCCTAATCAACAAAATCAGAAATGAAAAGGAAGACATAATAACAGATCCTGAAGAAATCCCAGACACCATCAGATCCTTCTACAAAAGGCTATACTCAACAAAACTGGGAAACCTGGATGAAATGGACAAATTTCTAGACAGATACCAGGTACCAAAGTTAAATAAGGATCAGGTTAATGATCTAAACAGTCCTATATACCCTAAAGAAATAGATGCAGTCACTTATAGTCTCCCAACCAAAAAAAGCCCAGGACCAGATGGGTTTAGTGCAGAGTTCTATCAGACCTTCAAAAAAGATCTAATTCCAGTTCTTCACAAACTATTCCACAAAATAGAAGCAGAAGGTACTCTGCCCAATTCATTCCATGAAGCCACAATTACTCTGATACCTAAACCACAGAAAGACCCAACAAAGATAGAGAATTTCAGACCATGTTCCCTTATGAATATCGATGCAAAAATACTCAATAAAATTTCCCCTAACTGAATCTAAGAACACATCAAAATAATTTTCCATCCTGAACAAGTAGGTTTCATTCCAGTGATGCAGGGATGGTTTAATATATGGAAAGTCATCAACATAATCCACTATATAAACAAACTCAATGACAAAAAACACATGATCATCTCATTTGATGTGGAGAAAGCATTTGACAAAATCCAATGCTCACTCATGATAAAAGTCTTGGAAAGATCAGGTATTCAAGGCTGATACCTACACATGATAAAGCAATCTACAGCAAACCCGTAGCCAACATTAAAGTCAATGGTGAGAAGCTGGAAGCAATATCACTACAATCATGGACAAGGCTGCCCATTTTCTCCATACCTATTCAACATAGAATTTGAAGTCCTAGCCAGTGCAATTCGACAACAAAAGGAGATCAAGGTATACAAATTGGAAAGGAAGAAGTCAAAATATCACTTTTTGCAGATAATATGATAGTATATATAAGTGACCCTAAAAATTCCACCAGAGAACGCCTAAACCTGATAAATAACCCCATTAAAAATGGGGCTCAGAGTTAAACAAAGAATTCTGACCTGAGGAATACCGAATGGTTGAGAAGCACCTTAAAAAATGTTCAGCATCCTTAATCATCAGGGAAATGCAAATCAAAGCAACCCGGAGATTACACCCCACACCAGTCAGAGTGGCTAAGATCAAAAACTCAAGTGACAGCAGATGCTGGTGAGGATGTTGAGAAAGAGCAACACTCCTTCATTGTTGGTGGAATTGCAAGCTTGTACAACCAATCTGGAAATCAGTCTGGTGTTTCCTCAGAAAATTGGACATAGTACTACCGGAGGATCCAGCTTTACCTCTCCTGGGCATATATCCAGAAGATGTTCTAACTAGTAAGAAGGACACATGTTCCACTATGTTCATAGCAGCCTTATGTATAATAGCCAGAAGCTGGAAAGAACCCAGATGTCCCTCATCAGAGTAATGGATACAGAAAATGTGGTACATTTACACAATGGAGTACTACTCAGCTATTAAACAGAATGAATTTATGAAATTCCTACGCAAATGAATGGGCCTGGAGGGCATCATCCTGAGTGAGGTCACCCAATCACAAAAGAACTCACATGACATGTACTCACTGATAAGTGGATATTAGCCCAGAAACTTAGAATACCCATGATACAAGATACAATTTGCAAAACACATGAAACTCAAGAAGAAAGAAGACCAAAGTGTGGATACTTTGCCCCTTCTTAGAATTTGGAACAAAACACTCATGGAAGGAGTTACAGAGACAAAGTTTGGAGCTGAGACGAAAGGATGGACCATCTAGAGATTGCCATACCCAGGGATCCATCCTATAATCAGCCTCCAAATGCTGACACCATTGCATACACTAGCAAGATTTTGCTGAAAGGACCCAGATATAGCTGTCTCTGGTGAGGCTATGCAGGGGCCTAGCAAACACAGAAGTGGGTGCTCACAGTCAGCTATTGGATGGATCACAGGGCCCCCAGTGTAGGAGCTAGAGAAATTACCCAAGGAGCTAAAGGGATCTGCAACCCTATAGGTGGAACAACAATATGAAATAACCAGTACCCCCCTCCCCAGAGCTGGTGATTCTAGCTGCATATTTTTCAGAAGATGGCATAGTCGCCCATCATTAGAAAGAGAGGCCCATCGATCTTGCAAAGTTTAAATGCCTCAGTACAGGGGAACTCCAGAACCAAGAAGTGGGAGAGGGTGGTTAGGGGCTTGGGGCGGGGGAGGGTATGGGGAAACTTTTGGGATAGCATTGGAAATGTAAATGAAGAAAATACCTAATTAAAAAAACAAAAACAAAAACAAAAATAGACAAGCTCAAAAAAACAAAAACAAACAAACAAAAAAAAAGAAATCATACTCTTTCATAAACGAGTATGTCAAGCTGAATCCACAGTTTTATATATGAATACTTATAATTTCTCAAGAATAGCCGTGGTAGTTTTTCTGTACCCTTAAATCACCTGGTAATAATAGTCATGATCTGTTTGATAATTTCCTTTACTCAAACGGAGATTAATTCACCTAAATTTGACAAAGGTGACAGATTTGCAACTTAAATCCAGTTGGTGATGTAAAATTGAGACTCAGAGATGCTATGTTCCTGCATCATTTCATTTCAATGAAATTATTTCTGGATGCTTTACAAAGATATCCCTGAGTCTTAAAACTGACAGGAGGTAATGCAATGTTAATATATGAAGTTATTAATAAACATGTATTAGGTTTTTGAAGGGACAAAGAAAGAATACCCATTTTTTATATTACTGAATCAAATGCATTCAGAAATGAGATTAGGAGAAGCTTCTAAACTTTTTCTTTGGGACAACTGAGGTTCATTTCTTCTCTTTAATCTGCACTTTTCACTACAGGAGGGAATGATTATGGTAGATGTGTGTTTTTATAACTTTATTAGATTGTCCCTTATTGAGCTTAATCTAAATGTCTGGATCCACATTTAGAAGTAGTACACTTAATTTAAGTACAGTTCTGAACCTTTGAGATTTTTCTTTAGAATACATCTCTTTTCATGTGTGTTTATCACTATAAATTTCTTACCATGTCCTATGAGAGAGATGATATATGAAACATTTATAATCTGCATCTCTTTCTTTATAAGTAAGTAAAGCCCATATATTAGCCTCCTGGATAGAAAATCTTTCTGTATTCAAGGGCAATGTGATTAATGAAAATTGTAAACCAGATAAGGCAATCATTTGCATCTATTCTTATAATGCAATGGGTTTTAGATATTTGAAATTCACACCTTATTAACAAGTTATTAAGATATTTTTCTTTTGTGGTTCCAATGTAACTGAAAGTATTGAAAAGGAATTTTGTAAAAATTAAATAAAAGCTAAAAAGAAAAGAAAAGGAATTTTGTGGCTTTATCATTACCATCATCATCATTTTTTAAAAATAATCTGCATTAGAACTAGAATAAGAATAAAACATTCTGATCACATTCAAGAGAAATACACATGGGTGTGCATGGACTAATAAACATACTGAGAATGAAATATAATGCCACATTCAACAGGGAGATGAACATTGGAATGATAATTATATTCTATCATCACATTTCTGGAAGACAAAATAATATGTGGTTAATGCAGAGACTCATATCTGGTAAAAGGGCTCAGAATGAAGTAGCATGAGTGTTCCACTGAAGATGGACTGTCATTGGATTACAGTTTGAAACCCTGTAATTATAGTGAATTTGGAAGTTGTAAGACCCAAAGAGCCTTATGTCTGAAATCTCCTACTCACAGAAACACAGAGACAGAGATCAATGGAATAAGCAAGAGGTTTATTAATCCCACACTCCAAGGTCACCCAGCAACTGGGGCAGAGGTGACCTCGAATCTCCTAAGTATACACTTTTTATACAGTTTAAGGGTAGGGCTTGATAACAATATGAGTTGGTTTAATCCCAGTGTTGGCCTGAGCTGACGTTTTCATTTCCCCATTTAGAAATGGTAATTAGCCTCTCCATTCCAGAGAGGCAAGTGTTTCAAGACCTTCTCTAAGCAGCATTGATGGCCCTGGGTGAGGTGAGGCCAGAAGAGGGAACGGAAACCTTCTTGGTCATTATGTGCACCTTCCTTTTGGTTGGGGCTTTCTTCTAAAACTTGTTTCATTGGGTCATTCCAGTAAGGGAGTGTTCATCACAACCTTCTAGCAGAAGTTCCCCAGAATGCTAGTCTAGCAAGGTCTTTCAGCAGTCATCTTATGTTCTCTACGTTCACACATTTCCACAGAAATAAGTCAATGAATGTATTATATTTGCGTTATTGTCCTCTCAAAATTATCATACAACAGAGGTTGATGTATTTTTCTGAGCTGTGACCATTGTAATAGTGGATAACAAAAATTTAAAAAGTAGAGATATTTCTGAAACAGAACCTGAGGAAAGTATAGCTTAGATGACCAGCACATCAAGGAAAGAGAGAAATTAAAGAAAGTCATGGAGTAGCAGCCAAGAAGATGATCCCCAGTTATGCACATCTGCATCAGACATTCTGAAAGGCAATGTAGGTAAGGAAAAGACACTCTGAGCAAATAAAAAGGTATTTTGATGAATTTTAGAGAGGAAACAAATGAGATTCACCTACTTAAGACATTCAATTATTTTATAATTAAGAAGGGATTTACGTAAAAGTACTTTTTATATTATTTTCCTCACTAATATTTTTGGGAAATTTAGCCTTTTGATATCAGGTGCAATTGAACATACTGTTTCACCCTGTAAGGGACTATTAATTCAACATAAGTAGAACACAAAACAAAGAAATATATGCAGGTATAATTTCTTACTTATGAAAGGTTTAAAATTTGGGCCAGACTAATTTATCAACCTACAGTTTTCCACAAATTTTATAGAATATTATCCATTTATGGCTCTTTGATTGTCTTGCAAAATATAAATCTAATATAAACTCTTACAAATTGAAGAAAAACTAAAAGGAGTTAAAAAGTAAATTACTTTTGTGATTTCATATGCATCTTTTGTAACTACATATAAATTATGTATCTTTATTTATCCATAGTGAACCTAGAATTTAAATTCCAGAATTTGTAGGTTCTCAGTAAATCATAATTTTAAATGAGATTTTTTTTAAACTTAGACTTTTCTATTCAAATAGTTTTGCAACACTAAAAATATCACTGAATTGATTTCATTCCAATCTAGAAATAGTTTTCAGATCAACTAGAAAATAAATCAGACCTATGTCTCATTAATGAGAAACTCTCACCTTGTCTTTTTGTTGTTGTTGTTTTTCGAGACAGGGTTTCTCTGTGTAGCCCTGGCTGTTCTGGAACTCACTCTGTGGAACAGGCTGGCCTCGAACTCAGAAATCTGCCTGCCTCTGCCTCCCAAGTGCTGGGATTAAAGGTGTGTGCCACACTGCCGGGCCTTACCTTGTCTTTTAATGAAGTAGATTGATTCAATTTTACTGTATTGATTTTGAAGTTTCAGTGCTAGAATTTCAATTAGTAGTGGCACCTGGAATGAACTTATTTCTCTGCCCCTAACATTTCTCCTCAGAAAGTCTATTTAAGATATATATTTAATTGGTTGGTTAACAAAAAATGGAACCCTTTGCTTCCATTTCCAACTGTCCTTCAATTATAGGACTTAATAGCACACAAGGTGATAGAGGATCAAAGTGCTGTTAGAAGAGTGGAAGATTCTGAGACTGAAAGTATGACTTGCTAAATATATTGGAGGATTTTAAAAATTATGCCTGTATGTATACATGTATGAACATGGGTGGGGTGGATGTGCTGGGGTGGGACAGAGAAATAGAAGTCCATAAACCATTGAATCATGTCTCTTTAATTTGATTACAAAATATAATCCACAGACTCATTTTTTGGATGATTGGTTCTTAACTGCTAGTGGTGTTTTTGGATGTGCCCTTCCCCCAGCCTTGAGCAGGCTGCTCAGACCTGGCTTGCCACAGTTGCTAGCCCATCTATGGTGGAGTCTTCCAACCTAGGTAAAGTCTATTGTCCTGCCATATCTGCAGCTTTCCTCCAAGACACCACTACCTGCTGACAAAGCAGGGATCTTGAAAAACAATGAGATCCTGGTGTGGTGAAGGATGGGTTCCCCCTTTAAAAGTCCAGACTCATAAATCTACATTGGCCTTGATCAGAGAACTTTGTCTTGGCTTGTTATTTCTCTCACAGCCTTTCCCATCCAAAACCCCATCTTTCCTTTCAGAAACCCAGTAACCTGTGGGTGCTGGTGGCTACATTTGGAGGTTCTGGAATCTTTAGAAGATGGGCCCTAGACAAATGAATAGGTCACTGATGATAGATCTTTTTGGATATCTTGCCCCAATCTGTTTGTGTTTATATATATGGTATGAGTTGAAAACATTTTCTGCAACATGTTTCTGATGCCATGATATTTTGACTAGGGACTTTGGATTGAGACTTCAACACACTTCTGTCTCTAGGGATGGTTTTTTTGCCTGGTTTGCAGCTTTGCTTGGCAAGTGTCTTATGGCTCTGGCATCTCAAACAAAGTCTCCAACACAATCGAAGCTTCATGGAATAGCCTGTTCTAGGGACTGGACCAGGAAATGCCTGGCCTCAACAGCTTTCCTTAACTACAGGGGAAGATTTCATAATTCTCTTTCTATTTCCTTCTTGTCTCCGGATAACATTCTGTGGAAGCTGCCAAAGTCTGCTTTTTGCTTCAGGTGAAACCTGGCTCTTTGGAAGACTTGTATTTTCATAAGCTTTGACTTGTTGATGGTTTCTAGACCAGAGAAATTCCTCAGGCCTTTCCTTTCAGGTTGCAGGAGTAGGTGGGTGAAGCCTTGCCCTAAGGTTACCACTTTCTTTATCACCTTTCTAAGCAATCTTTTTATCTTTTTTTAAATCGTTTTATCTCCAGACTTGCCTCCAACATTTCATTTCCTTGTGCTCCTTTTTCTCCTCAAACTGTACAGTTAATATTTTCTTTCTGCCATGCTTGCTCATTTTTCATTGTAAATCTGCATAAAAGTGATCACTAATAACGATCAATACTAAACTGTCTTGAAATCTCTACCAAGATTATTAGTCTAAAACTCTTACATTTAGCCTTTATCAAATTTTATGACAAGGGCAAAATGCAGTTACATTTTTTTTTTTTGCCAAAATATCACAGGAATATCTTCTCTGAAACCTTTTGAGCTGGATCTGCATTATCTACAGTACCCTTAATGTTGTCTTCCATGTTCCTACTAGGTTGGCCCATTAAGTTCCTCTTTAAGCATTCAACTACTTTTCTAATCCAAAGTTTCAAAATCATTCACATTTCTCCAAAGCAGCAGTATGGTAAGGCCTAACACAGCAATATGCCACTCTTAGGTTCCAACTTTTGTTAATATCCTATTGCTGTGGAAAGACACTATGATGAAAACAAGCTTTATAAAAGGAAATATTTCATTGTGGGCTTGCCTGCATGTTTTGAGGGTTAGTCCATGATCATCATGGAAAAAAAAAAGCTGACTGGCATGGTCCTGAAGCAATAGCTGAGGGCTTATTCCTTCTTTATAGGCACTAAGTAGAGAAAGTCAACTCTGCCTACAAGGTGCTTTTCTAATTCTTTCTGACCAGTTCATCAACTGGGGACTAAGCATGCAAATACATGAGCCTATGGGCACCACTATCATTTAAACCACTATATTAGTAATACAAAATTAATATTTCATGATACTGGAATAAACCTATAGTAAATGCTTTGTTTGGAAGTTGTGTGGTACAATTAATGTTCTATTGATCTCATCTCTCCAATTAAATTCTACTAATAGTGAGTTAATATCACTGCATTCCATTAGTCCTTTTTCGTTTAACTATAAGGAGAGTTTGTAACTTTAAATTTTTTCAAACATTAATTTTAATAATGGTTCTTAAACACTTTAACCTCCATTTTAGCCCACCACCCACCAGAGGTAGTGGGAAAGAAAGGATAAGGGAAAAATAGACCTGTTTAAAAAGGTTCTTTGGAGCAACTCCTGTCTGTGTTGTCTGGAAATCAGCAGTTCATTTCACAGGTTAGGAGTTGCAGCTTGATCCCCACACACATACTTCACAGACACACCAACAGTTCAGTTAGGTAAGGTAGAGTCGGGATAACAAAACATGAATTAGCAGTTGTGGCACTACCTAGCAGAGACAGCAAGTCTTCAGAGGAACCAGCACAAACTCCAGGAGAAGTTGTCAGATGAACCTCTGTCAACGAAGTGAAGATCAGCAAAGACTTGAGACCCAAAAGCATTACACATCTAGCTCAATAAGCTTGCTAAACTCCAACTCCATTAGTGTCCATCGAGTCCTATTTTTACCCAGCAAACATCAGTGTCCTCCAAAGGTCTTGCATCAGCACATATATCTATCTCAGCTGACAGCACTCTGCCAATTAGCTCAATTTCGCAGAAGCCACAAGGAACTACAGTACACTGTCATGAAGTTTTTAGTACATTTCTCTCTATGGGGTCCAAAAAATGCAGCACAACTACACAATGTAAGGCAGATCAATACATATGTGCCATTATTGAAGAATTCTTCATCACATGTCCTTTCACTACTTGCTGTAGCAGACATCCTTTCTCCTGTGTCTGCTTCTGCCAAACTTCACTAAAACTGCTTCACTATTTTGCCCTAGACTTTCACCCGTGTCCACGTTACTTCAGATGTTTGCCCTAGCCAAACTACATAGAACTACTAATTTTTCAAAGAATGCTTATGTTTCTATTTTAAGAATTAAGTAATTTGAGGGTTCATTCAGGTCGGTGCCAGACCCACCTTTGGCTCGAACTCAGCAGATGGCCCCACGGTCCCTAGAGGACTCTCCACATTGCAGGTGCCCTAGCACACCTGGAATCTTGGGACCATTGGTGAGTGGAATGCAAAATCGATTCCAAAATAACCAGAAGGGGATTGTGCCAACAGGACAAGGGGCACAGGAAACCTGCTTGACGAGCAGCTGGGGTTTCTTCCAATTGGTGCCAGCCCCACGCCACCATGGGTGAGAACTCAGCAGATGGTCCCACAGTCTCCAGAGGACTCTCCACGTCACAGGTGCCCTAGCACACCCAGGATCTTAGAATCACTGAGGAGAGTCTGCACCAGAGAGGACTCTGATCCTGGGACTCAGGTGAGAGCGCCATCTTGTGTCAAGTTTCTCTCAGAGACCAGTCTTCTATAGAGAGCTATCAGGCAGCAGAAGCAACAGAGCTTCTTGGACAGGGTTCCTTCATTCCCCAAATCATCAGCCAGGAGGCAGATCTGAGCCCCAGGCCTCTGTGCACTTTCCCTGAAAGAAGAAAGCTTGCCTGCACTGGGACTCAGGAGAGAGTTGGACTCCCTGGAGTGCTGACAGAGGCTAACAAAATCACAGGAGGAACAAAATCCAGCCAGAGACAGTTATAACAACTAACACCAGAGTTTACCAGATGGTGAAAGGCAAAGATAAGAATCTTACTAACAGAAACTAAGACCACTCGGCACCATCAGAACCCAGTACTCCCACGACAGCAAGTCCTGGATATCCCAAAACACTCAAAAAGCAAGATTCAGATTTAAAACCATATCTCATGATGCTTGTAGAGGATTTGAAGAAGGGCATTAATAGCTCACTTCAAGAAATACAGGAGAATAATGCTAAAGCGGTAGAAGGCCTTAAAGAAGAAGCACAGAAATCCCTCAAAGAATTACAGGAAAACACTGCTAAACACGTAAAAGTCCTTAAAGAGGAAACACAAAAAATCCCTTAACGAATTACAGCAAAACACAACCAAACAGGTGATGGAATTGAACAAAACCATCCAAGATCTAAAAAGGGAAGGAGAAACAATAAAGAAAACCCAAAGGGAGACAATTCTGGAGATAGAAATCCTAGGAAAGAAATCAAGAACCATTGATAATAGCATCAACAACAGAATATAAGAGATGGAAGAGAGAATATCAGGTGCCAAAGATTACATAGAACACATGGACACAACAACCAATGAAAATGCAAAATGCAAAAAAACATCCTAACTCAAAACATCCAGGAAATCCAGGACACAATTTCCCAATAAAAAGGCATAGACTAACAGACTGGCTACATAAACAAGACCCAACATTTTGTTACATACAGGAAACCCAACTGAGGACAAAGACAGACACGACCTCAAAGTAAAAGACTGGAAAACAAATTTCAAAGCAAACGATCCCAAGAAACAAGCTGGAGTAGCCATTCTTATATCGAATAAAATCGACTTCCAAACCAAAGTTATCAAAAAAGGCAAGAAGGGGCACTTCATACTCATCAAAGGTAAAATCTTCCAAGATGAACTCTCAATTCTGAATATCTATGCTCCAAATGCAAGAGCAGCAACATGCATTAAGGAAACTTTAGTAAAGCTCAAAGCAGACATTGCTCCTCACACAATAATAGTGGGAGACTTCAACACTGCACTCTCATCAATGGACAGATCCTGGAAACAGAAACTAAACAGGGACACAGTGAAACTAACAGAAGTTATGAAACAAATAGACTTAACAAATATCTAAAGAACATTTTATCCTAAAACAGAAGGATATACCTTCTCAGCACCTCATGGAACCTTCCCCAAAACTGAAAATGTAATTGGTCACAAAACAGGCCTCAACAGATACAAGAAGATTGATATAATCCCATGCATCCTATCAGATTGCCACAGACTAAGGCTGATCTTCAATAACAACATAAATAATAGAAAGCCAACATTCATGAGGAAGCTGAACAACATTCTATTTAATGATAACTTGGTCAAGGAAGAAATAAAGAAAGAAATTAAAGACTTTTTAGAGTTTAATGAAAATGAATCCACAATATGTCCAAACTTATGGGACACAATGAAAACAGTCCTGAGAGGAAAACTCATAAAGAGCTGGGTTCATGAGTGGCAGGCCGGAGCTGTAAGAGAGAGAATGGCAAGAGAAGAAATGGGACCAAGACAGCTTTCTGATCAAGGCCTAATGTTTACTGAAATTCTGTCCTTATAAAGGGTAAAAGCCCATCTTCTGCTGATCCACTCTTGATGCCTGACACCAGCCAGTAAGCAATTAGGCTGAATAAATAATAGAACCCAGCATTCACTTGTAAGCTGAACAACACTCTACTCAACAATAACTTGGTAATGGAAGAAATTAAAAAGTTTTTAGATATTAATGAAAATGAAACACAACATAATGAAGCCACAATATACCCAAACATATGGGACACAATGAAAGCAGTCCTAAGAGAAACTCATAGCTCTGAGTACCTCCAAAAACAAACTAGAGGGAGCATTCACTAACAGCTTGACAGCACACCTAAAAGCTCTAGAACTAAAGGAAGCAAATTCACCTAAGAGGAGTACACAGCAGGAAATAATCAAACTTAGGGCTGAAATCAACCAAGAGGAAACAAAAAGAACTATACAAAAAATCAACCAAACCAGGAGCTGGTTTTTGAGAAAATCAACAAGACAGATCAACCCTTAGCCAGACTAACTAGAGGGCACAGGGACAGTATCCTAATCAATAACATCAAAAATGAAAAAGGAGACATAACACCAGAACTTGAGAAAACCCGAAACATCATCAGATCCTACAAGAAAAGGCTATACTCAAAACTGGAATACATGGATCAAATGGACAATTTTTTAGACAGATACAAGGTAACAAAATTAAGTCAGGATCAGATTAATGATCTAAACAGTCTATTTCCCCTAAAGATAGAGAAGTAGTCATTAATAGTCTCCCAACCAAAAAAAAAAAAATCCCAGGACCATCTGTTTAGTGCAGAGTTCAATCAGACCTTCAACGAAGACCTAATTCCAATTCTCCTCAGACTATTCCACAAAATAGAAACAGAAGGTACTCTACCCAATTCAGTCTCTGAAGTCACAATTAAGTTAAACCACATAAAGACCCAACAAAGAAAGACAATTTCAGGCCAATTTCCTTTATGAATATCAAAGCAAAAACATTCAATAAAATTCTCACAAACCCAATCCAAAAAAACATCAAAACGATCAGCCAACATCATCAAGTAGACGTTATTCCAGAAATGCAGGGATGGTTTAATATACAGAAATCCCTTAAGGTAATCCACTATATAAACAAACTGAAAGACAAAAAACACATGATCATCTTGTTAGATGTTGAGAAAGCATTTGACAAAATCCCAAACCCATTCATGATAAAAGTCTTGGAAAGATCAGGAATTCAAGGCCCATACCTAAACATAATAAAAGCAATCTACAGCAAACCAGTAGCCAACATCAAACTAAATGGAGAGAAATTTGAAAAAATCCCACTAAAATCAGGGACCAGACAAGGCTGCCCACTTTCTCCCTACCTGTTCAATATAGTAGTTAAGGTCCTAGACAGAGAAATTAGACAACAAAAGGAGATCAATGGGATACAAATTAGAAAGGAAGAAGTCAAAATATTACTATTTGCATAATAGTATATATAAATGACCCTAAAAATTCTACCAGAGAACTCCTAAACCTTATAAACAGCTTCAGTGAAGTATCTGGATATAAATTAATTCAAACAAATCAGTGGCCTTTTCTCTACACAAAGAAAAAACAGAGAAAGAAATTAGTTAAACAACACCCTTCAAAATAGTCACAAATAATATAAAATACCTTGGTGTAATTCTAACTAAGGAAGTAAAAGACCTGTATGATAAGAACTTCAAGTCTCTGAAGAAAGAAATTGAACATCTCAGACGATGGAGAGATCTCCCATGCTCATGGATTGGTAGTATTAATATAGTAAAAATGGCTGTCTTGCTGAAAGTAATCTACAGATTCAATGCAATTCCCATCAAAATTCAAAATTAATTCTTTACAGAGTTAGAAAGGGCAATTTGCAAATTCATTTGGAAAAACAAAAATCCTAGGGTAACAAAAACTATTCTCAATAAAAGAACCTCTGGGAGAATCACCATGCCGGACCCCAAACTGTACCAAGCAATTATGATAAAAACTGCATGATACTGGTACAGTGGCAGTCAGGTACATCAATAGAACAGAAAGGAGCTAAAAACCATCCAGTGGAAAGAAGATAGCATTTTTAACAAATCGTGCTGTCTCAATTGGCAGTTATCATGTAGAAGACTGGGAATTGATTTATTCTTATCTCCTTGTACAAAGTTGAAGTCTAATTGGATCAAGGAACTTCACATAAAACCAGAGACACTAAAACTTATAGAGGAGAAAGTGTGGAAAAGCCTCGAAGATATGGGCACAGAGGAAAATTCCTGAACATAACAGCAATGGCTTGTGCTGTAAGATCAAGAATCAACAAGTGGGACCTCACAAAATTGCAAAGCTTCTGTAAGGCAAAAGTCACTGTCAATAAAACAAAAAGGCCACCAACAGATTGGGAAAGGAACTTTATCAATTCTAAATCTGATAGGGGACTAGTATCCAATATCTACAAAGGACTCAAGAGGCTGGACTCCAGAAAATCAAATAACCCCATTAAAAATGTGGTACAGTCCTAAACAATGAATTCTCAACTAAGGAATATTGAATGGCCGCGAAACACCTGAAAAAATGTTCAACATCCTTAATCATCAGGGAAATGCAAATCAAAGCAACCCTGTGATTCTACCCGACGCCAGTCAGAATGGATGGCTAAGATAAAAAATTTAGGTGACAGCAGATGCTGGCAAAGATGTGGTGCAAGAGAAACACCCCTCCATTGCTGGACATCAGTCTGGTGGTTCCTCAGAAATTTGGAAATAGTACTACTGGAAGATCCAGTAATAACTCTCCAGGGCCAGAAGATGTTGCAACTTGTAATAAGGACACATGCTCCACTATGTTCATAGCAGCCTTATTTATAATAGCCAGAAGCTGGATAGAATCCAGATGTCCCTCAACAGAGGAATGTACACAGAAAATATGGTACATTTACACAATGTAGTACTACTTAGCTATTAAAAACTATGTATCTATGAAATTCTTATGTAAATGGATGGATCTGGAGGATATTATCCTCAGTGAGGTAACCCAATCACAAAATAACTCACATGATATGCACTCACTGATAAGTGTATATTAGCCCAGAAACTTAGAATACCCAAGATACAATTTGCAAAACACAAGAAACTCAAGAGGATTGAAGACCAAATTGTGCTTACTTCATTCCTCCTGAGGATGGGGAACAAAATATTCACTGAAGGAATTACAGAGACAAAGTTTGGAGCTAAGACAGAAGGAAAAAACATCCAGAGACTGATCCACCCAGGAATTCATCCCATAGACAGCCACCAAAGCCAGACACTATTGCATATGCCAGCAAGATTATGCTGACAGGACCCTGATATAGCTGTCTCTTGTGAGGCTATGCCAGTGCCTGGCAAACACAGAAGTGGATGCTCACAGTCATGTATTAGTTGGAAGCCCCCCAATGAAGGAACTAGAGAAAGTACCCAAGGAGTTGAAGGGGTCTGCAACCCTATAGGAGGAACAACAATATGAACTAACCAGTACCCCCGCAACTCATGTTTCTAGCTGCATATGTAGCAGAAGATGACCTAGTTGGCCATCACTGGGAGGATAGGTCCTTGGTCTTGTGAAGATTATATGCCCCAGTACAGGGGATTTCCAGAGCCAGAAAGTGGAAGTGGGTGGGTTGGGGAGCAAAGGAGCAATACTAGGGGAGGGTATAGGGGACTTTCAGAATAGTATTTGAAATGTAAATTAAGAAAATATCTAATAAAAATTGTTCAAAAAAAAAGAACAAAATATTAACAAAAAAAAAAAAAGGAAAGAATAAAATAATTCAGCTTTAGTTTTGACCTGATCACTGAAGATACAGGATGAATCCTGTCAGTGACTCGTTGTATATGTTTTTCTTCCAGGTTTTCTATTCCCAGATTTATTTAGCTTATCCATAGCCCTGTTACTGGTAAAGAACTTTGGCATCAATTTTCACTCATCTCAATTCTTCTATTTGCCAACTAGTTAATCCACTCTCTAATCATTGTTTGTACTTCTAAGTGCTTTATGTTGATGTTAGTCATTGTAAAATTTGCCTGTTTGCCTTGTAAAATTTTCTGAAGGATAGATATCTTTATTATGAATGTTAACGAATTTAATGATAACAAGTTTAAATGGGGTCTCTAATGTCTTCTATCTGATCTGTTTGCTTTCCTTTCCACTTAATATACAGTATTAATCTCCGCAGTATTTATTCCGTTTTGAAATCAGGAAGTATTACTCATTCAAGTTTGATTTTTCTCATCTTATTTTATAAAATAATTCTTGTTGGTCTCAATTAGTGATTGTTATAATATATGATACTTAAATAGATTTGACAAATACATTTTCTTAATTGTGTAAGCTAGTTTTGTAAACTTGGGATCTCAGATTCTTTTTTTATTTTTTTGTGGTTCTTTATATATATATATAAATATCTTTTTTATTAGGTATTTATTTCATTTACATTTCCAATGCTATCCCAAAAGTCCCCCACCCGCTCCTCCCCCCACTCCCCCCCATTCCCACTTCTTGGCCCTGGCGGTCCCCTGTACTGAGGCAGATAAAGTTTTCAGGGCTCCCGGAACTCTGAAGGGAGCACTTTAATGAAGACATCCCATTTAGCCGAGAGATACAAGGCCTTGCACTCCCTGCATAATGTCTGACTTACTCTTTTTGTTCTAGAGTTTCAAGGTATGTAGTTAAATTACTAAGGTAAGATCTCTCTTATATTTTATATAGGCATTTAGTACCATGAACTTATCTCTTAGAATTGCCTTCATTGTGTTTCATAAGTTTGGAATGTTGGTGTTTTGTTTTCCTCTCAATTCAGGAAAGTATTTAGTTTTTTCTTAATTAGAAGGGGAGACATATTATTCACAGGAGCAAATATGGAGACAAAGTGTGGAGCAGAGACTGAAGGAAAAGCCATTTAGAGACTGCCCCACCTAGGGAGCCATCCCACATACAATAAATTATAACAAAATAAAATGTAAGAAGATAAATAAAAATAAAATCACATTAAACTTGGACAAGATAAAGCAACAGAAGGAAAAGAGCCCAAGAGAAGGCACACAATCAGAGACCCACTCATTTGAAAGCCATAATATATATGCAGAGAACCTAGGGCAGACCTGTATATTTATATGTATTTGTCAGAGCCTGACAAATACAGAAGCAGATGCTTGCAGCCAACCATCAGACTGAGCACAGGGTCCCCAGTGGAGGAGTTAGAGAAAGGACTGAAGCAGCTGAAGGGGTCTGCAACACCTTAGGAAGAACAACAATACAGATCAACCAGGACACCCACCTCCCACCCCCACTCCCATCCTGAAATCCCAGGGACTAAGCCACCAACCAAAGAGTACCAAGCAGCATATGTAACAGAGGATGGAAATTTACTCCTGTTGATTGCAGAAGGATTAGGAAAAGAAACTGAGTTACTTCAGCTCTTTACACTTTGATTCAGGGGTCGCTTACTGATCAGGCCAGAGGCTCAGAGTTCATTCTTTGTGAACCAGAGAGAAAGGAAAAAGAAAGAAAAAAAAGAAAAAAAGAGAGACAGAAAGAAAAAAAAAGAAAAGGAGAGAGAGAGAAAGGAAGAAAGGAAGGAAGGAAGGAAGGAAGGAAGGAAGGAAGGAAGGAAGGAAGGAAGGAAGGAAGGAAGGATAAAAGGAAGAAGAAAGGAACAAAGGAAGGAAGGAAGAAAGGAAGAAAGAAAGAAAGAGAGAGAGAGAGAGGAAGGAAGGAAGGAAGGAAGGAAGGAAGGAAGGAAGGAAGGAAGGAAGGAAGGAAGGAAGGAAGAAAGGAAGGAAGGAAGGAAGGAAGGAGGGAAACAAACATGCCACACACATACACATACAAACATGCTGGATGAAGCAGAAAAAGGTTACCACCACTTTATTGTTGTTCTTAGTTTTTATCCTTCTCAGGATAATTGATTACGTGGATTTCTAAGCACTTTTACATTATATAAATTCATAATAAATTTAAGGCAATAGTTCACATTATATATTGATAAGGTTTAAGAAGTTACAGCAGAATTATTTACATGTCTTTCAATTAAGACTGCCAACTTTCATTCATTATCTATTTCCTGTGTTTACAAGTTGTTTATAAGTTTAATACAATGGTTTTTATGTCACAAGTTAGAAGAATTTTCTCAAGGGATAGATTATCTGCCTTGTGTCTTATTATTTTGAAATCTCATGTGGATAAACAAGTCAATCTTTTATTTTCTGTCAGTGCACCTACAATAAATTGCCCATTCCCAGTTTATGACCTTTAGTTACTAGATAGTGTTTTCTTTTGTACCCTAAAGGGATTGTTTTCCTTGATTGTAAATTTGTTACAAGCCTGTTTTCTTTTTCTAGTGCAATTAGCCCATATGAACATAGGAGTTCTATAAAATCATTATCAGGAATCATGATACCATCAATTCATCTACACAGCATTACTGCACATAAGTATATCTTCATATTGATTCTGCAGAAAATCTGCCCAATAGGGAGGGCTGATGTCTAGGAATCATTAGACTATGTAATAATGGCAGGAAAGTCATATCAGTAGTGAGAAGCAATCCTTAGATGATGTCCCTGGTAACCTTGCCTCCAGAGGATGCCCATCACAGCCACTCAGAATGGTGGGGCATCTCCATAAAACTCCCTGAGTGTTTTGGAGAAAGTTTCATGAGGTGCTGAAAAGAAGCTATGTTTTTTGTTTTTGGTTAAAATGTTCAGATAATATCATTAGGTCCATTTGGTTCATATCATCACTTTTCAAGGATTTATCCATTTGCTTTTTGTTTGGATGACCTGTCTGTTAGTGAGAGTCGGTTAGTGAAGTCCCCCACTATCAATATGCAAGAATCAGTATGAAATTTAACTCACTTAATACTATTGGAATAGTATTGTTTTTCAAACTTGGTTGCCCTTTGTTTGGGGCACCAATGTGTTTGAGGCAGAGATGTTAAGAATTGTAATGTTCTCTTAGTAGGCAGAGATTGTGATTATATAGTGTCTGTCCCTGATTAGTTTTGGTTTAAGGTCTAGTTTGTTACATATTAAAACAGTACAATAGTCTCTGATGTCATTTGCTTGGAATATCCTTTTACTTTGAGGTGATATCTATCCTTGATGTTAAGATGTGTTTCTTAGATGAAAGAGAAAGAGGAGTCCCAAGCCAGGCATAGTGGCACAAGCCTTTTAATCCCAGCACTCAGGAGGCAGAGGCAGGCAGATTTCTGAGTTCAAGGCCAGCCTGGTCTACAAAGTAAGTTCAGGATAGCCAGAGCTATACAGAGAAACCTTAACTCGAAAAACCAAAAGCCAAAAGCCAAAAGCCAAAAAAAAAAAAAGGAAGGATGAGTCCTGTTTTCATATCAATTCTCCTAGTTTCTGTCTTTTATTGGAGAATTGAAACCACTGATGTTGAGCAATATCAATGAACAAATATTGCTGATTCTCATTAATTGTTGTTTTGGTTCTTGAAGTGTTTGTTGTTGGTGCTGGTGCTGGTGCTGGTGCTGTTGGTGGTGGTGGTGGTGTGTGTGTGTATCCTCCTCCTTTTGATTTTGTTTTTCTTACATTATTTATTCCCTGTGTTTTCTTGGATGATTTTGTTGACCTCCTTTTAGGTTGGGATTTTCCTTTTACCATCTTCTATAGAGCTGGATTTGTAGATAAACATTGCTTACATTTGGTTTTATCATGGACTGTCTTATTTTCTCCATCTATGGTATGTGTTTTGTTGGGTATGGTAATCTGGGCTGACATCCTTCTTTTTTGAATCTACAGCACATCTACCCTGGCACTTCTGGATTTTAGAGTCTTTATGAAGAAGGCATAGGTAAATCTGATAGTTTTTATATGTTGCTTGGTGATATTCCCTTACAGCTTTTAATACTCTTTCTCTGTTCCAAGTGTTTAGTGTTTTGATTATTATGTGCCAAATTCTATTTCCAGGAAATTCTTTTTCCTGGTTTAATCCATTTGATATGCATGCTTCTTTTCCATTGATAGACATCTCCTTTATGTTAGAATTTTTTTTTTATGGCTTTAAGGCATTTTCAATGCTCTTGACCTGCCTTTATTCCTCTTCCCATATTCCTCTTATTCTCAAATTTAGTCATTTCTGGATGTTTGTACCAAAAGTTGTTTTAGATTTAATATTTTCTTTAGCCAGTTTATCTGTTTGTTCTATTGTAACTTTAAAGGTTGAGAGTTTCTCTTTCATCTCTTGTATTCTATTATTGAGAACTGCCTCCCTGGTTCCTCTTCTAATTCCTGATTATTTTTTCCATTTCAAAATATCTCTCTCTTAGAGTTTTTGTTAGGATTTGATTTCTACTTTCAGGTCTTGAATGCTATTATTCAATTTCTTCCATTTTGTCTTTGTATTTTCATAGTTTTCTCTAAGGGATTTATTTATTTTCTCTTTAAAGACATCAATCACATTCATAAAAGCTGTATTAAGATCTTTTTTCTTGTGTGTCAGTCATTTAAAAATATTCGAAGTCTGTTGTAGTAAGGTTGCTAGGCTGTAGTGGAGACACACAGTCCTGGCTGCTATTGATTGTGTTTTTATGCTGCAATTTGGGCTTCTAGCATTGGGAAGATTATAATTCTAGGTGCTGGTTTTATCTTTCTTGGGTGTTTGTTTTGTTTCTGGATTTTGGTTCTCTCTCAGGTTTTTAGGAGAGTGTTTTGGGGTGGCTATTGTGGCCTTGCTCCTACTGAGGTCCTAATAGGTGTGGTCATTCAAGATTCTAGGTAAAATATGTTTCTGATTACTGGTACCTGATACTTAGGAATAGGAATTGGCTAGAGGTTGTTCTGGAGGCTCAAAGGAGTAAGAAAAGTAGGGCATTCCACTATGTTCTACCTAGTTAATCCCCTGAGAATGGGGAAAGAAAGTGTGGAGAGAATACAGTAGAGATTTGCTATAGAGCCCAGAATGGAATGATTGAACTGGAGGATTGAAGTTGGAGAAATGGAGGGGGAGGTGGAAATCTGCAGGTAGCCTGTTCTTGGTCAGTATGAGCTGTGGATTCTCAAGAAGTGCCTTCTGGAGGGGCTCTGGCACAGTAATGAGATTGGGGAGGGAGGTTAGGATGGAATGACCTATAAAGTCCACTAGAGATGTACAGTGAAGGCTGCTGTAAGTGTTCTGTTACAGAGCTGAGGATGAGGTTGGGCAACTGGATTTGGAGGACTAGAGGAAAGATCAACTACATGCTTCCCTGGGAGGTATATCTTTTCATATTTCAATTGAAGGCTAGGATAAACTCACTGATTACAAAGCAATTGCCAGCCCTAAATTGCTATTTTATTTTCAGAAATTATCTCAGAGCACAGAAAATTGCTTTTAGACAATGAATACTCAACGGATACACAAATGATAAATTTGCAGGTTAACACTGTATATAATTGCTATACTTTGGAATCACAGGAGCAGCAGATTGTTGAGCAGGGAACATTTAACATGTAAAATATCAGTAGTATAGAAATTATAGAGAACAATAAAACATTCTAATTTTATAGTCTTATATTTATTATGAAAAATTAAAACATAAGATAAAGAAAAATGTTACATTGCTTGTAAATGTCTTGAAAAAATAGCAAACATGTCAGTAAACACATATATTGGCTACCTTTTTGCTCCTTGAATAAAATACCATAATCAAAGACAATTTACTAAGGAATGCATTTATTTGAGGTATGGTTTCATGGGGAGATCCAAAAATGGCAGAGGAGGCATTACAGCAGGTAACCATAGCAGGAAACCTAGATATCATATGTTCAGACACAATCAGAAAAGAATAAGAATCTGGAAGTGAAGCAAGACTATAAATTCTCAAATTGTAAACCTGATGATATACTTCCTTTTGCAAAGTTGCAAAACCTCTCAAACGGTGCTACGAACCACAAGTCAAATGTTGAAATAGATGATCCTATTGGAGACAGTTTCACCTAAATCACCACACTACATAACATAGAATATTTAGCAGACTCATGCAGTAAATGCAAATAATTTATTAAACCAAAGGTATTTAAAGAAAACACACATTTATAAGGATGCTATGCATGTTATAAGGTACCGAGTGCTTCACTTCTTTCTTTCTTGCTTGCTTCCTTGCTTCCTTCCTTCCTTCATTCCTTCATTCCTTCCATCCATCCATTCATCTGTCCATCTGTCTGAATGTCTTAGTCAGGGTTTCTATTCCTGCACAAACATCATGACCAAGGATCAAGTTGGGGAGGAAAGGGTTTATTTGGCTTACACTTCCATACTGCTGTTCATTTCCAAGGAAATCAGGACTGGAAATCAAGCAGGTCAGGAAGCAGGAGCTGATGCATAGGTCATAGAGGGATGTTCCTTGCTGGCTTGCTTAGCCTGCTGTCTTATAGAACCAAGACTACCAGCCCAGAGATGGTCCCATCCACAAGGGGCCTTTCACCCTTGATCACTAATTGAGAAAATGCCTTACAGTTGTATATCATGGAGGCATTTCCTCAACTGAAGCTCCTTTCTCTGTGATAACTCCAGCTGTGTCAAGTTGACACAAACTAGCCAGTACAATTGAACCCTTGTAAACTTGACACAAAAACACATCACTAGTAAGCCTCCACCCTTACATTCTTATTCATCTCCAAGGTCTAAATAACTTAAATGTCCCACAATCTTTACATATTCTTAAATTTTCAATCTCTTTAAAATATCCATCTCTTTTAAAATCCAAAGTCTTTTTACGATTAAAAGTCTCTTGTTGGGAGCTATTAATACAACTCTATTGTCTTGATCTCCGAATTGGGCCTCTCCCCCAGAGAAGAAAAGGGGGTCAAAAACAGGCCATGGACGCACCGTTCCGAGAACAACCACAGAATGTTCCAGCCCTAACTCAGCCCCAGATGTCCTGACCACAAGATGTACCCTGATACCACCAAGTTCCTGCTTCCCCGTGTAGTTGCCAAAAGAAAAATTTCAGCTGCCCCATCCCTCCTGCTGAGAAGTACTTCCTCCTTTGCTTGTGCATTTCAGCTGCCCCATTCCTCCTGCTGAGAAGTACTTCCCCTTTTGCTTGTGCATTTAAGCCTTGAGCCTTGCTGAATACAGTGACACCTTGAGGCTACTCAGACTGCTTCCGTGTCGTGCCGTTCCTGCACTTGGTGTCCGTCTTTCTCTCCCCCCCATTTGGTTCTTAGGAGAAGGTCCCCTTGAGACCCTCGAATAACTGGACCTGCTGGACAGGTCAGTCTCTTAACTATGGGCTCCACTAAAATAGTTTCTTCCTTCAAGAGGGAAAATATCAGGGCAAAGTCACAATCAAAAGCAAAAATCAATCTCCAACCATCCAATGTCTGGGATCCAACTCATGATCTTCTCAGCTCCTCCAAGGGCTTGGGTCACTTCTCCAGCTGTGCCCTTTATAGCACACGTGTCATCCTCTAGGCTCCAGATACCTGTACTCCACTGTTGCTGCTCTTGGTGGTCATCTCATGGTATTGGCTTCTCCAAAACACTGCATGACACCTTCAGTCCTGGGCTGTCAATTGCAACTGAGGTTGCACCTTCACCAATGGCCTTCCATGGCCTCTCACAGTGCCAAGCCTAAGCTGCTCTGTGTGACCCCTTTATACCTTCAAAACCAGTACCACCTGGGTGACCCTTACACATTACCAAGTCCCGCTGCAGCAGGAGTACAACCTTGGCTATCTCTGGAATACAGCCTCTTTGTACTTTCAGAAAACACTTCCCAGAAGATGTCAACTCAACGATGCTGGTCTCTTCTTAATCACTGCTAATTTCTTAGCTCCAGCTAACCAGCATCAATAGTCCCAGTAATGCAATGTTTTACTTTAGTAGTTCTGGTATCTTGTTAATCACAGCTGATTCTTCAGCCCCAGCTAACCAGAACTATACAATCTTAATAACCAAAACAGCAATGGCCCTGAAAAGAGTCTTTAATTTTCCCTCTGAAATTTCTCAAGCCAGACCTCCATCTTCTGCACTGTTCTCATCATTATCTTCTGAGCTCCTACACAACATCTGACAGAGCTCTTAACAATGAATGGATCTTCAAGCCCAAAGTTCCAAAGTCCTTCCACAGTCCTCCCCAAAACATGGTCAGGTTGTCACAGGAATACCCCACTATGCTGGTACCAATTTTTCAGGGTTTCTATTCCTGCACAAACATCATAACCAAGAAACAAGTTGGGGAGGAAAGGGTTTATTTGGCTTACACTTCCATACTGCTGTTCATCACCAAGGAAGTCAGGACTGGAACTCAAGCAGGTCAGGAAGCAGGAGCTGATGCAGAGCCCATGAAGGGATGTTCCTTACTCGCTTGCTTAGCCTTCTCTCTTATAGAACCAAGACTACCAGCCCAGAGATGATCCCACCTACAAGGGGCCTTTCCCCCTTGGTCACTAATTGAGAAAATGCCCCACAGCCAGATCTCATGGAGGCATTTCCTCAACTGAAGCTCCTTTCTCTGTGATAACTCCAGCTGTGTCAAGATGACACAAAACTAGCCAATACTCTTTCTTTCTTTCTTTCTTTCTTTCTTTCTTTCTTTCTTTCTTTCTTTCTTTCTTTCTTTCTTTCTTCCTTCCTTCCTTCCTTCCTTCCTTCCTTCCTTCCTTCCTTCCTTCCTTTTTTTCGAGACAGGGATTGTCTGTGTAGACCTGGTTGTCCTGGAACTCATTCTGTAGACCAGGCTGGCCTTGAGCTCAGAAATCTGCCTGCCTCTGCTTCCCAAATGCTGAGATTAAAGGTGTGTGCCACCACTCACTTTGGGCTTTTACCACTGGAAAAAAAATTAAAAGTAATCTAGACCCAGCATAGCAAAACTACTACCAAAGGAGGAAGCTGATAAAAGAATAATCAACAAGCAGGATTGTATTTCTAACTTGACTAACATGAAATAGATGTAGTTTCACATGCTTCAAAATCCATCCGTGATTGTGTTACTGTGAAATAGGAGACTTGAGGATTGGGTCTATCAGCAGGGAAAAGAAACATGGATAAATTATTTTAGTCACATGGCCTTAGTCTCCCATATCTGCCAAATTGAAGATATTTAAAGTTTCTTTATTGTTTTGTACAATATATGGGCTCATTTTATGAGAAGTCACATATTGAAAACAAAACTTCCTAACAATCAAAAATGACAGCAGTACCCTAAGTTGAATGAAAAATTAAAAGTAACACTTACTTATAAAGCCCTTCATCTTTGCTCCTAGCTATAATAATTGCATCTTATTTTCTATAACACTTATTAAAATATTCAGCATAATTTTACTAGAATCCTCTTTAGTTTTTCAGGGACTTAAGAATATTCATATTATTTTAGCCAATAATATCTGTGGCCATGGACTAAATTAAGTGTTATCTTTTAGATAATAAAAAAGATATCCTAATTAGATTCGAAACCCAAAGTTTGGTTAACTATGGGTAGGTTTTCATTGATTTAGCTTCTTAGCTCTCTTGTATATAAAAACTTTCTCCCAAATTGATGTGTAAAACAAGTATCAGGAACACTTATTAAATAACATGTATGAAAAAATTTTATTGGCTAGAATTTATTAAAACTATGAGAGAAGAGTATGTAGTCTAGGGATATATTTTGTACTTAGTATTAAGACATGAATACTATTACAAATCCATTAGATAGGATTTTCTTTTTACTCAAGTAGTCCATTAATTTGGAACTGTATGGAAATAGTATGAGCTTGATTTAATTCTGAATGTATACACAGAGTTAGTGTTTAATCTGAATAAAGACTACTAGTAAACAATTTCTGTAATGATATTTGAAATATTTTTTGTTGATTTTTATCTGATGTCCATTCATTCTATTCACCTAATTTTTATATTCAGTGGCTTGTTCTTCCCAAAGATAATATTCGTCATATTAAAATTTTGTGTTGTAGTCTTTGATGGTCAAGAAGTCAGAGAGGGCAATGAAGGTAGTTTATGTTTGCTTCACAATGTCCAAGGCCTTTGTTTTAAAGCTCAAAACTTGAGTCTTAAAATCATATAAAGACCTATTAAATTACACATATGGTGGTTAATATTCTTTAACAGCTCAGCAAGAAGGCAAATAGACCAAGAAGAAATCAGATAGAAAGGGGAAAATGTCTTTTACAGAATCCAGAAACAAATCTTGTGCTATCTTGTGTTTCCATAACTTAACTAGGGTATGGAAAGGAAATATAATTTTCTTGATCATAAAATTTTGGTCTCATCTTTAGAGCACATTGAAAGGTGTATTTTGCATTCAACTATATCTTCCAAGTTTTGAAATCTCTAAGCATGCCATAGAACTATCTAAAAGCTCTGAACCATGTTCTTTTTATTAACTCAACTTCTTTTTTGTAAGGCTTGAAACAACTTCATTCTAAGGCTAGAAATAATTGTAGTCATGTAACCACCATGCTCATACTTAAGGTGAATTTATAATTTAATCTACATTTGTCTATATTTTCCATCTTCTGTTGTTACTCAATCCACTTTTATATTTGTCCAAAGGGAGAAAAGTATTTATACTAATATTTAACATGGCAAAACGTGCAATTCAACAACTAAAATTCACTTGAAAAAGTCTTGTAAAATTTTGAGACAAGACATAATACATAAAAATATGTCTAGATGATATAATTGTATGCATATAATTTGCACACAGATGCTTATATATGTTTACATGCACACAGTGTAAATTGATTGTTAACATACCTCTGTGTAGTGCATAAGTGTTGCTTCCAAGCTATTAAATCCATTTATTAAACATTAAATAGCTATTGTTATTATAAATACTGAAATCTGTTACCTTGTTATTTTACATGATCCTTGATTTGGTATGAAGAAGAGAAATTTAAAACTATACAGATGCTTATAGATATTTTCAAGGATAACCTGTAGTTTGGATGAATATTTCTTCTAAAGTAATCCATTAAAGACTCAGTTTCCAGTGTTACTTGCTGATAGACAATAAAGCATTCAGGAAGTGCAGCTTTACAGGAAGTTTTTAAGTCAGTGTATAGGCATTCTCAAAGGGGATTGTGGTCCCTGAATTAGCAACTAAATTCTTGGCTCATGATATAAGGTGTTAACTTTACCATGTAGTTGGTGTGAAGTGTCACCCTGACCAGAAACACATATGTGTTATGAGTCAGCTGATATGAAATATTCAGAATTTTGAGGTGTGTTAACATGTAATATTTGTGCATGTATGTATACATGTTCTCATGTGAGAGGAGCCATGCATGTTTCTGGGTGCATATGCCCTTGGGTTCACATGAATGTGGAGGCCCAAAATTGGCATTGGTGTCTTCCTTATCAATTTACTTATTTATTTATAAATAAATACTTTATTTATTGAAACAGGATATATCATTGAACCTGAAGATTGTATATTACAACTCATCTAGCGAATTGGCCTTAGGGATTCTCTGTCTGTGTCTTTTGAGTGTTGTCATTACTGAGAGATTTCATACCTGCTTAGTTTTATGTGTTCTGGTGATCTAAATTCAGTCCTCACAATTGCATGACAACCACTTTATCCACTTACCTAGGTCCCCAGTCCCCAAATAACTTTTTAAATATAAAATAAGTTTAATTAATTATAACAATCTAAATTAATGAACAAGGTTGGTATGAAAGGGTGGGCTCTTGACTCTAAACTCTACCCATATGTGTAAAGATTGTAGCTGCTTATCTTTTCATGTTAATTATGTTCCACAAAACTGCTTCCATAAGTGTCCACAGGTAAGACCCTGAGGGACCCTTTCCACAGTTGGGTCTGATTGGTAAATAAAGATGCCAACAGTCAATGGCTAGACAGGACAGACAGAGGCAGGACTTTCAGGCTTCCAGGCAAGGGACAGAGAGAAAGAAAAGATAGAGATCTTTCATTCTGAGAGAAGGAGAGGAGAGACGCCATGCCTGAGAAGAATGGAGGACAAGAAGGCATAGCCAACATGTGAAGGAGCTGAGGGAGTATGATCTAGCTGGACATCACTCTGGGTCCAGAGCATCCAAGACAATCTAGGATTTATTAAGTAATAACTTGGGATTATTGACATAGTGTAGATTAACACATAGAGGTTAGGAAGTGGCCCAACCATTGAGCTGATTTGCCACAGACTAGGTCCAGTCGACCCCTCTCAATCCATGGGAATCAAGGTCTCAGACATAAGGACATGGAGTTGGCAAGAACTGACTGACAGACACAGAAAAGAGAGAGTGTGCTGGATCTGAATGTAATGTCACAAAGTGAACACCATTATTATATAATACAGAAAACAAAAGGGTAGGATGTCACAGCAGGCAAAGTACATTGAAGTTATTTGACACAAAAAGGAGGAATGACTTCAAAGGACTTATAGAAACCAGGCAATGTTTACAGTAAAGATAAAACAGCCCTGCCTAGAGCCAGCTAATGACAGGTAAGGATTTCATACCCTAGTCACAATTTGTGCTACTGCTTTGAGCCTTGAGAATGCTAGCACCAGGGGGTTCTGCTCTAGCAGACCTTCTTATGAATAATGCAATACCACAATCCTCCTATTTCCTAGGTCTTGGTAAATTCTTGCATGAGTGTAACTTGGCTGTTCATTTAAGTTATCAGTAGGGAATCTCCATTTGTCAGAAGAATTCACCAATATGCAATGTAGTCTGCTATACCTGGCTGTAATGAAGATTCTAAGTATACTTTGCTAAGCTTGCCCTGAGACTTCTATATCTTATCCAGTAAAATACTGTAAGAAAGCATGCAAGACCCTCCACAATATTGCAGGGACAAATCTGGGGCATTCTAGCTATGGGAATGCCAAGGTTCCAGGAGGCTAAGTTTCCTTGAAACTATGCCTCTGGTCTGCTTCCAGGTTTCTAAACCTGTAATGTGAGTCACTACTGGAGTGGATTAAGCACTGATTAAGGCATATCAAATTTAAAGGCTGTGTGTGTGTGTGTGTGTGTGTGTGTGTGTGTTTCATTCGGAACCCAGAACACTAGAGGTGAGGAGGAACTTAAGAGCCCTTAAGATTCTAGAGCTCTGCTCACCATACCTACAAAACTAGAAATGGGACATTAGAATTTAATATTTGCCTTGTCACTTTTCACCCTCTCAGTCTGTTTTAGCTCTTTTTCTCCATGCTATGCCTCTCTTCTGCTATTTTGAATGTCATTGTTCCTTTGTGCCTGCCCTAATGCTGTATCTCAGAAATGTGTATACTATTTTCTTTTTTATAGGCTTAGAGTTTAGTTTGTCTTGAGTCTTAGAGATTATTCTTTTAATACTGAAAAGTTTGTTTATGGACAGAAAAAATTTATTTTGCATTATGACAGACATGAACCAATGGTATCAAGGAAGCAAATGTTACTCTTGGGATGAGTGTCACCAAAGCTTTATGTTTTAAGTCATAATCTCTGAGGTGATGTGCTAATAGTAGACAATTCAGGAGGTGTGATTGACCTTGTAAGAATTACTAAGATTGCTGGAGCTATATCTTCAGATCATATTGTAGTTCTGGGGTCTCATGGTCTCAATTTCTTGTTTCATGATATGATTATCTCTTCCATGATATAACATGCCAGTTGGAATCTCAAATCAATGGGTCTGCCTGATCCCACCTATTTAGAAACTACAGAATTGGGAGCAAAAATAAAATCTTTTATAGTATAATTTGGTTTCACTGGTATAAAGTAATATAAAGCTCAGTAATTAAGCATACAATGTTAATTTTAGAACATGGTTAGACTAAAAAAGTACATCATTGTACACACTTGAGTTTATCATAAAATTGAGTCAAGTCCTTTGTTTTGTTGTAATATGTTCCATGAAGTGGGAAAAAGAATCATGTCTAAAATACCAGAAGTCTCAACTCTACACAAAGAACTACAGGTGACTAAACAATTTCTCAGAGCTAGAGGAATACCCTCCCTTGTGAAAGAGCATACCAATTTGTTATTCTCCAAATGGTCAGTCCTGAAAATAAGCAAGTAACATTATGGAGGCCTAGCAGGTTGCATTTAGAAACATATACACGTATGCATGTAAAAATAATGAAAAGAGAGGTGATGAATTTAAAAGAAATCAAGGAGGATCATATAGGGAGTTTGCAAGGGAAGGAGCAATGATGTAATTTTATTATAGTAAAAAAATAAATGAAATAATTTTGAAAAATAAACCCACATTTTTATCAACAGGTACATTGTTTAGACATATAAACCCTGACTTATACAAAACTAAATGTGGTATAAATCATACACATAAAACAAAAATATGAATTACTTATTATGAACATAAAAAAATCCCAAGGTTTTAAACTGTTAAATTAACTTTGCTTGATCCTTTCATAAGATTTGAGAAAAAAAAAACAGGTTAATACAAAATAGACAAAAGTACATTAAGATAATAATTTTAGAAATTTTTAATATAAGAATATATAGTGGGCCAGGCAGTGGTGGTGTATGCCTTTAATCCCAGTGCTTGGGAAGCAGAGGCAGGCAGATTTCTGAGTTTGAGGCCAGCATAGTCTACAGACTGAGTTCCAGGACAGCCAGGGTTATACAGAGAAACTTTGTCGCCCCCTCCTCTATATATTTATATATACCCCCATATATATATATACATACATATATATACATATATATATGACCTTTTAATATGGAGAATATTCAACACCATTACAGTTTAAACAAAAATCAGATAACAGAATCTAAATTTGAAGCTGTAGCATACTCTCTTCCACCCACACAATGTTAGCTGCAGAGCAGAGGCGGCTGAGATGGGCACTTTACTCACTGTTGAGGACTGTGAAGAGCACTAGGGCTTCTGAATAACAATTTCACAATCAAAGGTATAAGAATGCTTCACTATGTCTGCAATTTACATTCAACATGGACACAACAGTCTATATGAAAACAATTTGAATTAAGGAATATGCTGGAATGTTATTTATAAAAGTGAAAACAATTAAAATGTCTTAAAATAGGAGAACTAGACTATTCTATTCACATTATAAATATTAAGTAGCGATTGAACATTATATTTGTGCAGAGATAGTTGTGACATGGGAACACTTTGGGTGATATTAATTACAATGCATAGAATTATATTCAGACTTTGATTCCCAGCTATGCACCGGTACTTTTCTAATGCCTGGCACAAAAGAGTCTAGAGCTTCTTTAGAAGAGGATGCCCTCAGCTCATGTAGTGGCGTACCCATCAATAAATTCAATAAAAGATGAGCAAATGAGAAATTGCAAAATGCAGGAGCTAGCTATTAGTACGTGTAAGTATCAAGAAAAATAACACAAGGATTTTAAGCTTTAATAACATTCATGGATAAAGGCAAAAAAAAACCCTTTTAAAAATAAAACGATAATAACAATAGCAACAAACATGGACAAAAATAAAAAATCTGGCAAAACAAAAATGGCTAGAATGTTCTAAAAGAACCCCAGGAGAACTATAGAATAGAATATGTATAATAAACTCAAGGTTATAAAGCTGTGTACAAAATATTTCTCAAAAATATAAAATAAACTTGAAATCTAGAAGCATCCTTTTTGAAAGTAATCCTCTACTTTTATATTTCTATATTTTTTATATTTGAGTTTTTAAAGTTTTCATCTATGTTATTGCTGCACCACTTAAAATAGTAGAGCTAGCCTAGATGTTTATTAACAGATGGATGGAAAAAGACAATATGATACATTACACAGTAATGTTTTATTCAGCCATACACAGAATGAAACCTTATCATTTATAGGAAGATGGATTGAAATAGGGATCATGTTAAATGAAACAAGAGAGACTCAGAATGACAAATTGTCTTAGTTAGGGTTACTATTTCTGTGATGGAACACCATGATCAAATGCTACTTAGAGAGGAAAGAGTCTATTTGACTTGCATATCCTGAATCATTGAAGGAAGCCAAGGCAGGAAGTCAAAGTCAGCAGAAACTTGAAGACAGACGCTAATGCAGAGGCCAAGGAAAGTTGCTGCTTACTGGCTTGATCCTTATGGCTTCCTCTATGGATTCCTTACTGCTTTTCTATAGAACCTAGAACCATCAGCTCAGTGGTACCCCTACCCAAAAGAGGCTGTGCCTTGTCCCATCAATTACCAAGAAAGAAAATGCATTACAGGCTTCCCTGATTATAGTCTTAATGCTTTATTATGAAGGCATTTTTCTCAATTGGATTAGGGTTCCTTGCCCTTAAATGACTCTAGATTTTATCAAGTTGACATAAACGTAGCTAGCACACAAATATTGCCTATTTTCCCTCCTATGTAGAATGTGTGTGTGTGTGTGTGTGTGTGTGTGTGTGTGTGCGTGTATGTGACATGAAGGGAGAAAAGGGTGATGGGGATGAAGGAAGAATTCTAAATGTAAGGGAGAGAGTGTCCCTTAGCCTAGACAGTTCCCAAAGTGGCTTCCTCATCTTGGTATATCTGGGACATTACCATTCTTATCACTAAAAGTCATCTATCTAGGACAAATGAAGAGAGTTGATCTGCTAGAAGTGACTTTTAGATTCTGCTACAGCCACCAAGGACCATGGAAGCGAAGATAGCAAACTGGCCACCCACAAGTTCTATAGCCTTAAATCAGTTGTTAAAGTAACACTCACACTGAAGTGACAGTGAAGCTGAACATGGATCCTCTAGGGAGGGTGGGAGTAGCTTGAGACCCTGTACTGACAGAGTTGCCTATAGAAGCTTACATGGAATTTGTGATTACAGTTACCTATAGTGAATTTGTGGCTCAATAACAGTAAAGTCCCCGTTGCCATTATTTAAGGGCTGGTACGGCCAAAACCATAGGAAAATAGGAAAGCTGTTCTCCACTCTGATACATCATTATTACACAATCATATCTATCTATCTATCTATCTATCTATCTATCTATCTATCTATCTATCATCTATCTATTTATACGTATATATATATATGTATATATATATATGTGTGTGTGTGTCTCTATTACATAATCATTTTTCCAAATAATTTTTTTATTTTTATGATTATGTTTTAGTTATACAAAATAACAGGTTCCTTTGTGACATTTTCATTCCCATGTATTATTGCATCTTGCTCATATTTACTCCCCACTAATGTCTCCTATATCTACTGTCCTCCTCACTGGTTACCTTGCTTCCCTCACAGAGTTGTTCTGCTTCGATGTCATATACATGTATAAATATACATATGTATGTATGTATGTATGTATGTATGTGTATATCTCTATCTATCTATCATCTATCTATCTATCTATCTATCTATCTATCTATCTATCTATCTATAATTCATATAAGAGAAAATGTGGTATTTCATATTACCAATTACCTTTTCCTTTTCTATGCTCATACATTTGAAATTTAAGTAGAGAGTTAAATAGTGTAAAAATTCAGGTAAGTATGTTTGACTACATTTGAACTCGATTCCAAATCCTTCTTTCGGTCCTAATTATCCCATTTCAGAATTTCTCTTGTGCGTGTTTTGAGTAAGATAACACTAAGTACTCTAACTGAATTAGTAACTAGTGCTCTCTTTGCAGCCTTGTTTTGAGTGATTCTTAATATCAAAAGTGATTCTGTCAAAGGAGACTCTGTAAGGACGTATTTTTGACCACAGGATGTGAAAGACAGAAAGCAACATTCCTGTGAGTCACTGGACTAGTGGCTTCAGAATTTATGCAGCAAATGTATAGGTTGAGCAACTCCCTCAAGTTCAGGTATACCTTTTCCTCTAAAATGTAGAGCTCTGAACTATGTAACAGTTGCTGCTCTTTCTATTTTTTTTTTAAATTAAGTATTTTCCTCATTTACATTTTTTTAATTATCTTTCTATCTTAAGTGCAGAAGCAAGAGACAAAAGATTTAGGTGATTAGAGTGTCAAGTGTTGAACTTCTATATATATTTTCTAAACTAATGACTACCACTTTCTTATCCTAATGAGAGGGTTTGGTAAAGGAAAAATATACCTGTAAAATGAGGCAAGATCTGGACATTAATTGAATCTATTTTATACATCAAAACCTGTGGTATTGGCTAACAAAAATTACTTCATTTTAACTCCATAATGACTTTAAAAATCAACTTTTTTTTAAATAAAAAAACAAAGGCTGAGAGCAAAGAGAAGCCGAACTCATAACTATCAACTAGGATTATGTGATTAAAAAAACAAAAAAAAAAAACAAAAAAAAAACAGAATCTCTCTTACAATTACATTTTCAGGTAGTTTTAATGCAATCAAAAAGTTCATTGCAGTTGCTTTTTATACGCTCAAGCCACTTGCAAAGAAGAACCAAACACTAGGCCAATTGTTGGCACACTCTAAAAATTGGAATATTTTGTTAAAATTCCATACAATGGGAAGATATAAGCAGCATATACCCCTTTTCCTAATGTACCAATGATTAACTGAGGCACAGTTACTGCAAAGTTCACGCTGGGGTAAGGTTTCAATGACATTAATTACAGATCATAGGTAGGAGTAATTTCCAGAAGAATGGGTGTTGGGGTCCACAACAGATTTCATCTGGAAAATTTTTTCCTATCAGGAATGAACATTTTCCCAAAGCCATGTAGATCAAGCCCCGCTCATAGTCTTCCCTGTCTGTGTAGTTAATCCTTTCCATGAGACCATGTGTAATTCAGGCAGAGTTACATACAATGGGATATAGGAAATGGCAATATCTGGAGGCTGATGTGACCTTGTTTGGTCTTCCTTGAGGAGATGAAAACAGTTAACAAGCCCAGTTTGGATGATCCTTTTTATATGGAGACACAGGTTAATTCCTCAAAATAGTAGTTCCCTAGCTCACAGGAAAGTTACTCACAGCAGGGCATTAAGTACATCATTAGATATTAGCAGGCATGGAGGACATTAAGCCAGAGCCCTCATAATCAAGGACTCAATTCAAGGACAGAAACTGCATAACCCCAATTACTAGAAAAGGGATTTAAATCATATCTCTGGCCCTGACATGAGGCAGTAAATAGCTAAGTTAGATTACATAACTAATAGACAGTTAACAAATAGTTCCTGGTTATGTAAGTTTGGTTGGGCTCAGATCACAGGGTTCTGGGAGAAGAGGAATTCTAGAGTACAATCTTCTTAATGTAATTTAGAATTGAACTTAAGCAAATGATTCTTCTGAAAATACTGGTAAGATAAATATTAAGCTGGCATAATTACTAAAGACAGAACTATCCAGCTTTGATAACACTTGCATTGTAAATGTGGAGTTTGAATATGATAAAAGAGGATTCTAAATGTTAGCATGTTTGAATGGATAACTTTGAAAATGTTCAAACTTCCAAGTTTTGCTAAATATTCTCCTCAGGCATATATAACTTGATATCTCTTGAAAACTTCCTGTTTGCTTGGAAATAACATCATGATTTCACTGCACTAGATGCTTTAGTTCATGACAAATTTGTGTCTAGATCTGTTCTTTAATTCTTACTTCTAAGTGGTGCCAAGTATGAACAAAGAGTAATAAGTTTCCTGGTTAAAGCAAAATATCTACCTGGGGAGTAAGGAAGAAGGGGCAAGAGAGAAGAGAGGCCATGCAGTAGGAGTCATGAAAATATGGCCATGAGGGCTAACGAATTAGAGTTAAGAGCAGCCCAAATGGAATATAAGAAGTTTTAACTTGGGGTTATTGATAGGGAAGTAGATTCTAATAGAATAAGAGGTAGATTTTAATTTTTTATAAGATATTTTCTTTATTTACATTTCAAATGTTATCTCCTTTCCTAGTTTCCCCTCCAAAAACCCTCTATCACCATCCTACCACCATCAACTCACCCACTCCCATTTCCTGGTCCTGGCATCCCCCTACACTGGGGCATAGAGCCTTCAGAGGCTTCTCCTCCCATTGATGACCAACTAGGCCATACTCTGCTACACATGCAGCTAGAGCCATGAGTCCCACCATGTGTTTTCTTTGGTTGGTGGTTTAGTCCCAGGGAGTTCTGGAGGTACTGGTTAGATATTGTTGTTCCTCCTATGGCGCTGCAAACACCTTCTGCTTCTTGGGTACTTTCTCTAGCTCCTTAGGGGATGCTGTGCTCCATCCAAATGGGGTACAGAGCTAAAAAAATGAATTCTCAACTGAGGAATACCGAATGGCTGAGAAGCACCTAAAAAATGCTCAACATCCTTAATCATCAGATAAATGGAAATCAAAATAACCCTGAGATTCCACCTCACACCAGTCAGAATGTCTAAAATAAAAAACTCAGGTGACAGTAGATGCTGGTGAGGATGTGGACAAAGAGGAACAGTCCTCTATTGCTGTTGGGACTGCAAGCTGGTACAACCACTCTGGAAATCAGTTTGGCGGTACCTTAGAAAATTGGACCTAGTACTATTGGAACATTCAGCAATACCAATCCTGGGCATATAACCAGAATATGCTCCCACATCTAATAAAAATACATGTTCTACTATGTTCATAGCAGTATTTTTTCTAATAGCCAGAAGCTGGAAAGAACCCAGATGTCCCTCAACAGAGGAATGGATACAGAAAATGTGGTACATTTACACAATGGAGCTATTAAAAACAATGAATTTATGAAATTCTTAGACAAATGGATGGATCTGGAGAATATCATCCTGAGTGAGGTAACCCAATCACAAAAGAACACACATGATATGCACTCACTGATATGTGGATATTAGCCCAGAAGCTCAGAGTACCCAAAATTCAATTTGCAAAACACATGAAACTCAAGAAGAAGGAAGACCAAGACCGAAGTGTGGACACTTCAAACCTACTTAGAAGAGGGAACAGAATAACCATGGAAGGAGTTACAGAGTCAAAGTGTGAAGCAGAAACTGAAGGAATGACCATCAAGAGACTGCCCTACCTGGGTAATCCATCCCATAAACAACGATGCAAACCAGATACTATTGTGGAAGGCACCATGAGCTTGCTGACAGAATCCTGATATAGCTGTCTCCTGAGAGGCTCTGCCAGTGCCCAACAAATATAGATTTAAATTTTTAAAAATTTAAATTCCACCAGGACAATTTAGTGAGACTGTAATCCAAAGTAAATGAGTAAAACAGGGCATGGCCACAGCTTAGTGGAGAGCACTTGCCAGACATGAGAGGAGCTTGGGTTCAATTCTCATGTTACCAAAGAGTAAATTTCACATTATCATTTTTCTGAATGAGTTCAGTCACTGATATTTTCACATACGTAAATACAAGGAAAGGCAAAGAAATACAAGTTACAACACCAGGTCCAAGTGGTTTGGGATTAAGAAAAAGATGCTTGTACTTTTCAGCTTCTCATTCAGAATAGTCATGGTCAGTCATTAGCATATTAGTTGTGATCTCCTGGCATCACAATGTGATTTAATGTCAAGTGAAGGAAAGCAGATCCATTTAATAAATGCTTGAAAAGCTGTATTCTACAGTTACATACCAGCAATGAAATATAATTCTATTTCAACGGGAAATAAGTCATCAAGAAATAAGGCTAATTTTATGTCAAAGATTCTGAGCAGGAAAAGAAAATCTGCGCATCTCTTTAAAACCTTCCTCCATCTCAGTGACTGCGGAAAACTCATCATGCAGAGTGCTTCTACAGCAAACCAGAGCTGTAGGAGCTCCAACCACAATGCATCCTAAAGACAAACTGAAATGCCAACAAGGAAAGCAAAACAGGAACCACGAAGGGTTTGGACTTCCTTACCTTTTCTTTAATGTGCAATCATTTTCTTCTCAAATAGAAAGCCTGTTTGAGATCTTTTGAATCCTCATATTAAGTCTTGACTTATTCAAATATAAACTTAGATAAACAATATGATGATAAAAATACACTAATTACTATGATTATTCTTTAAAAAGCAATTCTAAATTATGCACTCAATTCCATCTACATACAGACTTTTTTCACCCAGTTGTAATATGTGAGTTAGAGTGGAAAATTTTATTCTAGTGCAGTTTACAGAAAGAAATAGCAAAGGTAATTTTGTTGAGAAAATACATTTTCTGCCTTTCAATGGCAAATTATAGGGAATTCAGAATTTTCTTTATTTTGGTGTCTGTTGGGTATTCTTTACAATCAAAGTCTGCAGTTAACATCTACCGTATGAAGTGCTGAGTCATAGTAGCAGTTGGCTAAAATAGAATGCAATTCTAGTTAGCCAATAATTGGTTAATCAATTTAAACAATTCGCTTGGTTGGTAAATAATTAGCAATGTTGCAGTCTGTTTTTAAAATTTTAGGGACTAGAGAGATAACTCAGAGTAAGTGTTCGCAAGTGTAAGGAAGTAATCCAGTCTGGCACATAATTCTGACCCAGAAACCTGGCCCAAAACTTGGCTCTGAAATTCCACTGTAAGATCAGAGTCAGGAGATTCATGTTGTCTTTGGTAGTTGAAAGAAAGAATCCAGGTTCAGGGAGACATGTCTCAAAAACGCTACAGAGTGATAAAGGAAGCCACTGTTTATTGACTGTGGCTTTTATACATATATGCATAGGCAATTTCAGTATCATACTTAACACACTGCAATATACCACAAACAAATACATACACACAAACACACACACACACACACACACACGCACATACAATCATTCAATTACAAAAAATAATACACACAGAGACAAAAGTTCAAGTTGGAACTACACTTTATTGAGATGGTGTTATCTCCATATTCTGTTTTTTTATTTCTGTGATTTAAGTTTCTCAAAAATAATGAACAAATTAAGAAAATTCACACAATTGTCATGTAACATATTATCATGAAAAATAATATTGCTAGCTAATAGTTGAAGAGGCTTTTATGTTCCTGTATGACCTCTGCTAACTTGAGCCCATCAGAACTCTGTATTTACTTTCTCTGTTAGGTCTTCATTAAGCTCTTATCAACTAATTAATCACACATTGCAGCTGTTGAGCACATCTATCTATGTTTCATTGTTTTCTATGTTAACAAGGTTTCAGATAAGAAATTTTTATGGATAGCAAAGTAGATAATACAAGCACTTAAGACAGAGAACAAGGAGAGCATTTTTTCCAATAAATGTAAAAATTGCTTAATAATTTAAACACAAGAAAAATGGCCTAGTCGGCCATCACTGGAAAGAGAGGCCCATTGGACATGCAAACTTTATATGCCCCAGTACAGGGGAACGCCAGGGCCAAAAAAATGGGAATGGGTGGGTAGGGAATTGGGGGGTATGGTATGGGGGACTTTTGGGATAGCATTGGAAATGTAATTGAGGAAAATACATAATAAAAAAAATTTAAAAAAAAGAAAAATATACATCTGCACAATTCTTACATGTTCATTCTTAGAAGCTATGAACAAGTCTTTTTACTGCTGTAATTAAGTTTGCAACTTTGTGGTATCCTTACTGGTCCTTTTATTCCTTTTTGAACATTTATGCTATTTTATATAATATGGAAGTATTAATTTTATATTGATGATTTTAGACCCAATTTTAAAGAAATATAAAATATGGAACCTGTTTTTACAGGTCTGAGTTAGGGCCTAGGTGAATTCTGTAGTGGCTCACTGCTTAAATACCTAGCTCCTTCAGCATTGATAGCTTATATGATACAATAAGTTTTGTGGTTTCACACATTGCTTCAGACCATTAAAATACCTCTCAATTGTCAGCAAATTACTTCTGCTTGAATAGCAATTATTTCAAACTATTCTCATATCAAGTACATTAGTCTAGAGCTTAAATATTTACTTAATAATAATTATGAAAAAATTGAAAACAAATTGTCAAAGCAGGTTTATGTATCTATCAATTTTAAGCTAAAAACTGGTCAGCTAAATGTTGACAGATAAAAAGAGCTGAGGTTCAACATAATTTGTTTATATGCCATAGTCAGCATTTCCTGTACAATTTGTTGATAAGGTCTTTCTTAATGTATAATTTTGGCATCCTTGTAAACTATCACATGTCTGTTACTATGTGGATGAATATTGTGACCTCTGTTATAGTACACTGATATATGTGTGCATCTGTTACTGTTGCCATGCATAAAGTAGAATTGAACAATCATGGAGCTGGTGGCCTGTGACTCAGCCTATTAGGTGACTAACATCTTTGTTATTGTGATAATAAATCTAATATCAGCCTTGGTGCAAAAAAAAAAACCATGTCTATGCAGACATGAGAAGAAAGTGCTTGAAAATTATGATAAGATGATGAACACTCATAAAAGTGATTTGTCACAGTTCTAAGGGTTTAGATAGACACACAACAAAAGATCAAATAATGGAAGCAAAATATCTCAATAATTTTGTATTTTGAGCTGAGTGTTGAGATATGGTGCCTTAAAAACAACTTTGCCTCTAGAGAACATGAAAACAAAAAAAATAACTTTAAATTTGTTAATGATTGCAATTTGGATAATTAAGAATATATTTATATAGCTTTCTTAAGCTTGTTTTCTATACTTTGTTCTTTTTTATTAATTTTTAAAAATTTTTATTAGGTATTTTCTTCATTTATATTTCAAATGATATCCCCAAAGTGCCCCATACCCTCCCCACCCCACTCCCCTACCCACCCAGTCCACTTCTTGGCCCTGGTGTTCCCTGTACTGAGGCATATAAAGTTTGCAAGATCAAGGGGCCTCTCTTCCCAATGATGGCCTACTAGGCCCTCTTCTGATACATATGCAGCTAGAGACATGAGCTCTGGGGGTACTGGTTAGTACATACTATTGTTCCACCTATAGGGTTGCAGACCATTTCAGCTCCTTGCGTATTCTCTAGCTCCTCTAGAGCGGCCCTGTTATCCATTTCTCTAGCTCCTCTAGGGGGCCCTGTTATCCATCAATAGCTGAATGTGAGCATCGACTTCAGTGTTTGCCATGCACCGGCATAGCCTCACAAGAGGCAGGGATATCAAGGTCCTTTCAGCAAAATCTTACTAGTGTATGCAATGGTGTCAGCATTTGGAGGCTGATTACGGGATGGATCCCCAGTATGGCAGTCTCTAGATGGTCCATCCTTTCATCTTATCTTCAAGTTTTGTCTCTGTAACTCCTTCCATAGCTATTTTGTTCCCAATTCAAAGAAGGGGAAAAGTGTTCACACTTTGGTCTTTATTCTTCTTGAGTTTCATGTGTTTGGTACATTGTATCTTGTAACTTGGGTATTTTAAATTTCTGGGGTGATATCCACATATCAGTGAGTACATATCATGTAAGTTCTTTTAGGATTGGGTTACCTCCCTCAGGATGATAACCTCCAGGTCCATCCATTTGCCTAGGAATTTCATAAATTCATACGTTTTAGTAGCTGAATAGTACTCCATTGTGTAAATATGGCACATTTTCTGTATCCATTATTCTATTGAGGGAGATCTGGGTTCTTTCCAGCTCTGGCTATTATAAATAAGGCTGCTATGAACATAGTGGAGCATGTGTCCTTCTTACCGGTTGAAATATTTTCTAGATGTATGCCAAGGAGAGGTATTGCACGATCCTCCAACTTTCTGAGGAACCACCAGATTTCCAGAGTGGTTGTACAAGCTTGCAGTCCTACCAACAATGGAGGAGTGTTCCTCTTTCTCCACATCCTCGCCAGCATGTGCTGTCACCTGAATTTTTTATCTTAGCCATTCTAACAGGTGTGAGATGGAATCTCAGCGTTGTTTTGATTTGCATTTCCCTGATGATTAAGGTTGCTGAACATTTTTCCAGGTCCTTCTTAGCCATTCAATATTCCTCAGGTGAGAATTCTTTGCTTACCTCTGAGGCCAGTTTTTTTAATGGGGTTATTTGATTTTCTGGAGTCCACAATCTTGAGTTCTTTATATATATTGGACATTAGTCCCTATCTGATTTGGATGGTAAAGATCCTTTCTGAATCTGTAGGTGGTCTTTTTCTCTTATTGACAGTGTCTTTTGCTTTACAGAATCATTGCAATTTTATGAGGTCCCATTTGTCGCTTCTTTATCTTACAGCACAAGCTATTGCTGTTCTATTCAGGAATTTTCCCCTGTGCCCATATCTTCGAGGTCTTATCCCTACTTTCTCCTCTATAAGTTTCACTGTCTCTGGTTTTATGTGGAGTTCCTTGATCCACTTAGATTTGACCTTAGTACAAGGAGATAGGAATGGATCAATTCACATTCTTTTACATGAAAATCGCCAGTTGTGCCAGAACCATTTGTTGAAAATGCTGTCTTTTTTCTACTAGATGGCTTTAGCTCCCTTGTCAAAAATCACGTGACCATAGGTGTGTGGGTTCATTTCTGGGTCTTCAATTCTATTCCATTGGTTTACTTGACTGTCACTATACCATTACCATGGAGTTTTTTTTTAATCACATTTGCTCTGTAGTATAGCTTTAGGTCAGGCATCATGATTCCATCAGAGGTTCTTTTATCCTTGAGAAGATTTTCTGCTATCCTAGGTTTTTTGTTATTCCAGATGAATCTGCTGATTGCCCTTTCTAATTCATTGAAGAATTGAGTTGGAATTTTGATGGGGATTGCATTGAATCTGTAGACTGCTTTTGGCAAGATAGCCATTTTTACTATATTGATCCTGCCAATCCATGAGAATGAGAGATCTTTCCATCTTCTGAGAACTTCTTTAATTTTTTTCTTCAGAGACTTGAAGTTCTTATCATACAGATCTTTCCCTTCCTTAGTTAGAGTTACGCCAAGGTATTTTATATTATTTGTGACTATTGTGAAGGGTGTTGTTTCCCTAATTTCTTTCTCAGCCTGTTTATCCTTTGTGTAGAGAAAGGCCATTGACTTGTTTGAGTTAATTTTATATCCAGCTACTTCACTGAAGTTGTTTATCAGGTTTAGGAGTTCTCTGGTGGAATTCTTAGGGTCATTTATATGTACTATCATATCATCTGCAAATAGTGATATTTTGACTTCTTCCTTTCCACATTGTATTCCCTTGATCTCCCTTTTTGTCAATTGCTCTGGCTAGGACTTCAAATACTATGCTGAATAGGTATGGAGAAAGTGGGCAGCCTTGTCTAGTCCCTGCTTTTAGTCAGATGGCTTCCAGCTTCTCACCATTTACTTTGATGTTGCTACTAGGTTGCTGTAGATTGCTTTTATCATGTTTATGTGTGGGCCTTGAATTCCTGATCTTTCCTAGACTTTTATCATGAATGGGTTTTGGATTTTTTTCAAATGCTTTTTCTGCATCTAAAGAGATGATTATGTGGATTTTGTCTTTGAGTTTGTTTATATAGTGGATCATGTTGACGGATTTCCATATTTTAAAACATCCCTGCATCCCTGGGATGAAACCTACTTGGTCATGATAGATGATTGTTTTCATGTGTTCTTGGATTCAGTGGAGGAGAATTTTATTGAGTATTTTTGCATCGATATTCATAAGGGAAATTGGTCTGAAGTTCTCTCTTTGTTGGGTCTTTCTGTGCTTTAGGTATCATAGTAATTGTGGGTCCATAGAATGAATTGTGTAGAGTACCTTCTGCTTCTATTTTGTGGAATAGTTTGTAAAGAACTGGAATTAGATCTTCTTTGAAAGTCTAATAGAACTCTGCACTAAACCCTTCTGGTCTTGTGCTTTTAATGGTTGGGAGACTATTATGACTACTTCTATTTCTTTAGTGGATATAGGACTATTTAGATCATTATCCTGATCCTGATTTAAGTTTGGTACCTGGTATCTGTCTACAAATTTGTCCAATTCATCCAGGTTTTCCAGTTTTGTTGAGTATAGCCTTTTGTAGAAGAATCTGATGGTGTTTTGGATTTCTTCAGGATCTGTTGTTATGTCTCTACTTTCATTACTGATTTTTTTTTAATTAGGATGCTTTCCTTGTGCACTCTAGTGAGTATGGCTAAGGGTTTATCTATCTTGTTGATTTTCTCAAAGAACCAGCTTGTTGTTTGGTTGATTCATTGAATAGTTCTTGTTTACACTTGGTTGATTTTGCCCCTGAAGTTGATTATTTCCTACCATCTACGTCTCTTTGGTTAATTTGGTTCATTTTTTTCTAGAGCTTTTAGGTGTGTGGTCAAGCTGCTAGTGTGTGTTCTCTCTGTTTTTGTTTGTTTGTTTGTTTGTTTTGTTTTGTTTTGTTTTGTTTTTTGAGGCACTCAGAACTATGAGTTTTCCTCTTAGAAATGCTTTCATTGTGCCCCATATGTTTGAGTATGTTGTGGTTAATTTTTATTAAACTCTAAAAAGTCTTTTATTTCTTTCTTTATTCCTTCCCTGACCAAGGTATCATTGAGAAGAGTTTTGTTCAGTTTCCACATGAATCTTGGCTTTCTATTATTTATGTTGTTATTGAAGATCACCCTTAGTCCATGGTGATCTGATAGGATGCATGGGACAATTTCAATATTTTTGTATCTGTTGAGGCCTGTTTTGTGACCAATTATATGGTCAAATTTGGAGAAGCTTCCATGTGGTGCTGAGAAGTTATATCCTTTTGTTTTAGAGTAAAATGTTCTGTTTATATCTGTTAAATCCATTTGTTTCATAACTTCTGTTAGTTTCACTGTGTCCATATTTAGTTTTTGTTTCCCCGATTTGTCCATTGATGAAAGTGGTGTGTTGAAGTTTTGACTATTATTGTGTGAGGTAGAATGTGTGCTTTGAGGTTTACTAAAGTTTCTTTAATGAATGTGGCTGCCCTTGCGTTTGGAGCATAGATATTCAGAATTGAGAGTTTCTTTTGGAAGATTTTACCTTTGATGAGTATGAATTTACCCTCTTCGTCTTTTTTGATTACTTTGGGTTGGAAGTCGATTTTATTCGATATTAGAATGGCTACTCCAGCTTGTTTCTTCTGACCGTTTGCTTGGTATATTGTTTGCCAGCCTTTCACTCTGAGGTAGTGTCTGTTTTTTTCTCTGAGAGGGGTTTCCTGTCAGAAGCGAAATGTTGGGTCCTGTTTGTGTAGCCAGTTTGTTAGTCTATGTCTTTTTATTGGGGAATTGTGTCCATTGATATTAAGAGATATTAAGGAAAAGTAATTGTTGCTTCCTATTATTTTTGTTGTTAGAGTTGGCATTCTGTTCTTGTGGCTGTCTTCCTTTAGCTATGTTGACAGATTACTCTCTTGGTTTTTCCAGGGTGTAGTTTCTGTCCATGTATTTTTTTTTTTCTGTTATTATCCTTTGAAGGGCTGGATTCATGGAAAGATATTGTGTGATTTGTTTTTGTCATGGAATACTTTTGTTTCTCCACCTATTGTAATTCAAAATTTGGCTGGGTATAGTATCCTGGGCTGGCATTTTTGTTCTTTTAGTGTCTGTATAACATCTGTCCAGGATCTTCTGGTTTTCATAGTCTCTGGCGAAAGGTCTGGTGTAATTCTAATAGGCCTGCCTTTACAAGTTATTTGACCTTTTTCCCTTACTGCTTTTAATATTCTATCTTTATTTAGTGCATTTGTTTTTCTAATTATTATTTGTCAGGAGGAATTTCTTTTCTGGTCCAGTCTATTTGGAGTTCTGTAGGCTTCTTGTATGTTCATGGGCATCTCTCTCTTTAGGTTTGGGAAGTTTTCTTCTATAATTTTGTTGAAGATATTTGCTGGCCCTTTAAGTTGAAAATCTTCTTTCTCATCTACTACTATTATTCGTAGGTTTGGTCTTCTCATTGTGTCCTGGATTTCCTGGATGTTTTGAGTTAGGATCTTTTTGCATTTTGCATTTTTTTTTGATTGTTATGCTCATGTTCTCTATGGAATTTTCTGCACCTGAGATTCTCTCTTCTATCTCTTGTATTCTGTTGCTGATTTTCACATCTATGGTTCCAGATTTCTTTCCTCGTGCTTCTGTCTCCAGCGTTGCCTCATCTTTATTGTGTCTACTTCAATTTTTAGGTCTTGTATGGTTTTGTTCAATTCCATCACTTGTTTGGTTGTGTTTTCCTGTTTTTCATTAAGAACTGCTACCTCTTTAGCATTGTTTTCCTGTATTTCTTTAAGTGAGTTATTAAATTCCTTCTTGATGTTCTCTACCATCATAAGGAGATATGCTTTTCAATATGGGTCTAGCTTTTTGGGTGTGTTGTGGTATCCAGGACTGGTGAGGTGAGAGTGATGGGTTCTTATGCTGGTGAGTTGTCTTGGTTTCTGTTAGTAAGATTCTTAAGTTTGCATTTCACCATCTCTTAATCTCTTGAGTTAGTTGCTATAGTTGTCTCTGGTTGGAGCTTTTCCCTCCCGTGATTCTGTTTGCCTCTATCAGCATACATGGGAGACTAGCTCTCTCCTGAGTTTCAGTGGTCAGAGTACTTTCTGCAGGCAAGCTCTCCTCTTTCAGGGAAGGTGCACAGATATCTGGCGTTCAGACATGCGTCCTGTCAGAAGATGAAGGCCCAAAACAGGCCCTGTCCCAGAAGCTGTGTCTCTTCTGCCTATCCCAGAAGCTGTGTAGCTTCTGTAGTCCACACTCTCACCTGTGCAGACTAGTCTCTGAGGGATTTGGGACCAAGATGGCTCCCCCAGGTGCTCTGGCAAAGCCCTCCAGGGCAAGACAGACCCCTCTCCTCTTGCAGAGAAGGTGCCTGGATGTCTGGAGCTCAAAATGGGGTCTGTCCAAGAAACTGTGTTGCTTCTGCCTCTCCCAGAAGCTGTGTAGCTTCTGTAGTTCACACTCTCACTTGTGCAGACTAGTCTCTGAGGGATCTGGGAACCAAGATGGCTCCCCCAGGTGCTCCGGTCTGTTCCTGTTTTAATATTTGGTAATATCTCAAAGTATCTGACTATTCTCCTAACAAACCTACTTCTCTTATTTTCTGTTTTTAAAATATTACGCACCAACTTCAATTGACAATTCTTAACATATTTGGTTTCTCCTGTTTTTATGTTCCTACTAAACAAATGCTTTTTAAAGAGAACATGTACATACTCGGTAGGGTTGTCATGGTGTAAAACTGATGCTTGGGTAGTTGAAATAGCATGAAGTCCTTTCTTCCGGTGTGTGAGACAGAAATTGAGTTGTCATCAGACATGTATTTTTAGGATTCTTTTCTTCTTTGCTGGCTTTTACCTGTTGTTCCTTGTATCTTTATGTGCTCTATTCTCTGTGCATGCCTGTGCCCTATATCCCAAGGACAGTGGTTTACTCAGAGACCACTCTAATAAGTTCAGATATAGTTTTCTCTTTAAATAACCTGTCCCAAAACAGTTCCATCCTAAACTGTAAGACTTGACCTTCAATCTATTGAACAGTAGCATAGTCCATTCCATAGCAATCTCTTCAATAATGTATACATTATCATTATTTTTAAAGTTTTGTGACTTTTGTTTCAACAATATGACACACATTTATTTTGCCAGTTATAATATTTGTTTTTGTCCTCACCATTTCTGTGGAATAGGCATTTGCTTTTTTTTTTCCTGCTATATGAACTAAATTTGAGTTTTGAAGTGCTTTAACACATTCTACAAGGGTTAAACACACACAGTATAAGGAGGACTAACAACCAAAATATCTTGCTAAATTTATATTCAGAAATGAAGCAAGTTGAGGAGTTTAAATTTAATTCTTGAGGAAATGCACAGCCATATCCCACTGTAGTCATTTCTCTCAGTTTCCTGAAAGGTCAGCTCAGGAATTTTGGGAAGGTCATGAAACACTCAACTCTCTAGAAGGAAGCGACTAATTAACATTTCTCAGACCACAGGGTGGGAACCCACCTGCAGGTGGGGACACATTCCAAAGACAAACTGTTGCTCACATTTAGATAAGGGAAGTCCTTGTCACCTCATCCCTATAGACCAATCAGTTTAAAGGGTGCACTGTTATGCCAATCATATTGTTCCTAGTTGCTGATGCTCTATTATGACCCTGGAAACCATCTAAAAACTTGCCAACCAGGTGCTGGGGTTCGCTGCCTCTATTTCAGGTCTGTGGTGACCCCAGTGTACTGGAACAATAAATTCCTCTTTCTTTTTGCATTGATCCTGGCTCCACATGGTTCACTCAGGGTGTCCCCAGTAAGCTAAGGCTTCCCCGAGTCCTACAGTGATATCTACGGAAGTGGTGCATTCAGCTGTTCTGCACTAAGGAGAATTTAGAAATGAAGACAATCTTATTTTCATAACCTGTCATTTTGAATTTTTAATCTGGTTTGCCAACTTGGTTGGAGCCAATATCAACTAAAAGATATCATTCTCCAAATGTCTGTAAGAGCATTTTAGGAAGGATTTGAGAGCACAAAGCCTCCCTCATAGTGAACCCATGTATAAAGAAGTCCAAAGAAACAGAGCAGCTTGCTGGCCTGCTCTGCCTCTTCATGGTGAGTGTGACTATCCAATTGTTGCTGCTACTGCTGACATCCTACACCACTGCTCTTCAAACACAGCTTCCCCACAGACTGAAAAATAGCTATTCTTTGAGGGGATTCCAGACTTTGGCACTAGATTGAGATGACTAAGACATCCACCATCATAGATTAAGCATAAATTCTCAGTTTCCCAAGCATACAGACAGTTGTTGGACTACTTAGCACCCACTGTGTAAGCTCTTCAAATAAATCTTCTTTTGCAGCATATGGTCATTGTTTCAGTTCTGTTCCTCTAGAGAACAATGACCCCACATTCTTTATGTGATATACCATGAAAAACTAGCACATAGCCTTGTGGGGATACCCTACATAGTCTTAAGAAGGCATTACTGTGATGCTGTGGGAATAAATGAGGTAAGCACAGCAGACAGCAAATAAGAATATTGTGGGATGCACACAACTGAGAAAGATGCCTACAGTGCTTGCTCCAGAGGGGCACAGTGTTTGCCCTCAGAGCAGAAATGTACCTAATTTATTCCAATAGCACCACACTAATGTGTTCTTAGGAGGCCTAACAAGACAGACTCCAGGAACATGTTGGAACTTCTGATTAAATGATCGATAGCCAGTAATAAGAAGTCCTTAGGATTCTCATAATAGAATAGCTATATTTTAACATTTTCTTTTATTTTTAATTGTGCACATGTGTTTGGGAGAGTAGAGATGTAAGTGTAGATACCTGTGGATTCTAGAAGAATATGTACTACCTGCTGTGTTGTTGAGGTCATGATGGTTGTGAGCTGCCTGGGTGCTGGAAATGAAATCTGGGAACTCTGCAAGGGCACAAACACTCTTCATTTCTGAGCCATCTCTCTAGCCTCCAAATTTTGTTTTGATTACCTATTCCACATAAGAATTAGGTAAGAATTAGGTGAGGTTCTTTTACTGCTACCACCATAACCTTAGTGTACCTTTAGGTACAGCCCAGGAGAAGGAGATAAGTATTCTCTGCAGAGGATCTCTATAAAGAGATTTCTCCAGGTGTAAACATCTAAGTGGAGGAAGCTACAGTTCCTAGGCTTTGCATATACTCATCAATTATTCAGTTAACACTCATACTCAGAAAAGCTCCTGAAAAAAGCTTTGCTGGATCTGTATGGCAACAGCTTTGGCAATTGTTCCATGTATCTGAGATTTAGTCTTCTCCATGGCTGTGCCTATGTTAAAATACACTTGGGAAGGAACAGAGGGGATGGCCATATGACCATGAGAATGAATGGAAATCTGTAACTCATAGGGGTGGGAAGTAGGGAACATATCCAGAAAGAGACAGAGATCTGAGATAGGGAAAGGCACCTAAGAATCCATGAAGGTATCCTTAGCTGTGGCTCACTGTGTTGGGGATATGGAACCTGGGGGAGGCGACTCTTGTGGCCAGGTAGAAATCCTGGTGGAGCAATAGGGACACCAATCCATCCACAAAACTTTTTACCTAAAACTTACCTTGTCTATAAGAAATGCAGGGATTAGGGATGGAACATAACCTGAAGGAAAAGCCAGTCAACCATCAGCCCAACTTGATATCCATCCTATGAGCAAGCACCAATCCCTGAACTTATTAATGATACTCTGTTATGCTTGTAGACAGGAATCTATCATGGCTGTCTTCTAAAAGGCCAGACCCACGAATTGACTCAGATGAAGGTATATACCCGCAGCCAAACAAAGGATGGAGCTTGGAGAATCTTATGGAAGAACAGGAGGAAGCCCCTAAAGGTATAGGAACTCCACGGAAAGAACAACAGAGTCAAAGAAGCTAAACAAAAAGGAAGGTCCAAGAGAGGAAGCTTGAATCTCACTTAGGAGGGGTAATAAAATAGTCAGATAAGAGGCAGATGGAGAGAGGGGACAGAGAGTGAGGAGGAATGGATTAAGAATGGGGGATTCAGGAGAAAGTATGGTATGGAACAGAACAGATGGCAAGACGGCCATGAAAATGAATGGAAATCTGCAACTGACAAGGGTGAAGAGGTGGAGGGGAGGGGGGAATCATCTACAAGATGAGACAGAGACCTGGGATAAGGCAGATGCCCAAGAATCAATGGGGGTGACCTTAGCTGTGACTCACTGCATTAGGGATCTAGAACCTGAATAGACCACTTCCTATAGACAGATAGAAAGCCCAGTGGAGTGATAGAGACACCAACCCACCCACAAAACTTTCAACCCAAAATATATCCTGTCTACAAGTAATTCAGGCACAAGGGACAGAGCAGAGACTAACTGAATAGTCAACCAACAACAGGTCCAACTTGAGACCCATACTATGGCAAGCACCAATCCCTGGCACTATAAATGATACTCTGCCATGCTTCTAGATAGGAGTATGTTGTCCTCTGAAAGGCTCCACCCAGTAGGTGACTCAGACAGATAAAGACAGTGACAGCCAAACAGTATGTGGAACTTGGGAACCATCATGGAAGAAAAGGAGAAAGAATTGTGGGTCCTGAAGGGACCTGTACATGGGATATGTTCTTCTAGCTGGGCTGCCTTGTGTGGCCTCAGTGAGAGAAGAAGTGCCTTACTAGGAGAGAATTGAAGTACCAGGGTTGGGGAATACCCAGGGGTTCCACTTGCTCAGAGAAAAAGGGGAGGGAAGAAGGATTGTGGAAGGGAGGGACAGGGAGGGAGAAATGAGTGGGACTTAAAGTGAATAAGCAAATAATAATAATAATAATAATAATAATAATAATAATAATTTTAAAACTACACATTAACTCACTCATGGAGGAAAGCTTTTTACCTAATCTAGCTTCCCAGTATGTGTATTGACACCAGTCCTTTGATCACTCCATCAACACCCATAGCCAAGGTTCCAGAACCCAAGATTTTATGTGTGTGTGTGCGTGCGTGCGTGTGCTTGCACATGCGCGTGCACATGTGTGTGCGTGTGTATCACCCTGAATGTGATTTTACATTTCATAATTTCTTAGAAATAGTACAAATCTCTTTGAGCCTTAGCATTTTCAGGCACACAGAAGGAACTACAGCATACACTTCAATGGATTGTTGAACTTTCTTAAATGTGGGAAGTACTCACCACAACAGGAGAGCTTTCACCATAATGTTTTCCCCCTGAAACTACTGTTTTCTTATTAATTTACATATATACAGATCATTAGCTGACTGTCATGTTAAGTCCTTCAGAGCTGACTGCCTAACTTAACTTAGTATCCACTTTAGACCCAGTCCTGGTGCTTTTGTGTATGTTTATTTGGAAATTGATTATCTTGGCAGCACAATGAGGCCAAGAGTAAGCACATTTCGGTTTTAGAAGGCAGGAAAGAGAATCCCCTGCAACTAAGAATCCATTATAGCCAAGAGTTTACTTTTTTAAATAACTCTAATTTGATCTTAGTTGTTTTCCATGACGGTATAAAGCACTATTGGGGATGCTCATCCTTGTTGCTACAGAACATATTTTTCAAGGTTCATCCCTTTGAATGCTAGATCTTCTCTGACTTTATTACTGCCCCACTGACTGTCAGTTTTCATAGTTCTATCAAGTTTAACTGAAGATAACAAATATTTTAACACATTGATATAAACATTAATATAATATACATGTGTGTTAAAGAAAGAAAGCTACATATTTCATATTAAAGAAAGTTACATTTTCTCAGTTTATATTATTCATTTATTTATTTTCAGGGCATTCAGAGAATGGCATTTTCAATTCTATGATTTTGGAATATTTTACAAATATTATATGTGTGTATACATAGGTAGATATGTAACAACTAATTTTAGGCCATTTACCTAAGAATTAACAGTGTTTAACTGAAAGAGAATAAAAATTGCTTTCAGTAGCTGCAGATAATTTGCCACACTAATTTTCTATTGCTTTGGATCTTTATTTAAACACAACTAAATTCTTTGAAGTCATCTTTGCTAACCCACAAGCAGCATTCTCATGGTGCCATATGCTGAAATGATTTTGAATAATAATGATTAAAATGGCAATTAAAATAATATTTCTCATCATTACTAATTATAAAAATTCAATGTGCTAAAAGCAAAAGTTCAAGTATAAATAATACAACGACTTCCATAAAAGTAGGGAATAAAGTCACTAAACATATCTCCTTTAATGTCAGATTTACTGAAATGTATTTTCTTTTGAAACTATTTCATAGAATATAATCTTCATACATGGTACTGTGGTACATAAGAGTATCTCATAGAAGTAGATATTGCATTATACACATTCCCCTCCACCACTACTACCCTCCCCTTTCTCAGTCCTCCCTCCATCGGTTAGATCTTTTCATGCTACTGTACAGTTTTAATTAGTCTTTCATGTTATGTACACACACACAATTTTGTATTTATATAAAAATAAGGACCTCGTATGAAAAAAAATCATCTTCTGCAGGTCTCTTAGAATAATTAAATGCATACTTTTAAACTTGAACACATCCAAATACTTAGATGTTCAAACTTCTTAATTTCTTCTTTTTCAAATGATTTTACTGCAACTCACTCACTTTTTGCTCCCCTTTTTAATGACAGGATATATTAGCTGATCATTTAAGATCTACTTCTATTATTTTCTTCTAAAATAAATTAACATAATTTATATCAATTGACAAAATCAATAGGAAAAGGGATGTACCAATTTTCTATTTAAGAATCATTCTGTTGTGTACTACTGTGTGCAGTTTTCTTGAGAAAAGATATACAAATACTTCTAGAAATAGTAAGGAGAGACAGGAAGAGAAACAGAAAAAAGAGAGAGAAGACTTCTTTTTTCATATGTCCTTGTACCAATTTTTAACAAACAAATATTAGCTGTTTTTAAAAACAAACAAGCAAGCAAAATCATTTGGGTGCTCTAGAGGTGGGTCAGTACTTAAGAGCGCTGCTGCGGTGAGCCCGGTGCCCCACAGCCATGACTGAGGTTGATGTGGATCATAAGGCCAGTTCCCTCGGAGATGCCCACATCACCCAGAAGCTCTTGTAATTGCAAATAGCTATGGAGGGGAGTCAATGAAGCCACCAAAGTTCTTAACAAAGGCATCTCTTGAGTTCACTGTGTGGCAGCAGATGTGAGACCTTGACCTTGAAGATCATCCTGCTCCCCACTCTGCTGTGTGAAGACAAGAGTGTCCCCTAAGTATTTGGAAGGGCCTGTGTGCCCTTCCCCCAGCCTTGAGCAGGCTGCTCAGACCTGGCTTGCCACAGTTGCTAACCCACCTAGGGTGGAGTCTTCTGACCTAGGTAAAGTCTATTGTCCTGCCACACCTGCAGCTTTCCTCCAAGACACCACTACCTGCTGAGAGGCTGAACCTGTTCTCCTGACACTATCCTGACAAAATAGGTATCCTGACAAAGCAATGAGATCCTGACATGGTGGGAGATGGGCAACCCTCCCCCCCATAAGCTCAGACTCATAAGTAAATATTGGCCTTGATCAGAGAACTTGACTTGGCTTGTTATTTCTCTCAGCCTTTCCCATGCAAAACCCCATTTTTCCTTTCAGGAACCCAGTAACCTGTGGCCACAGGTGGCTACAGGCCAGTGCCTGTGAAGTCTCCAGGCTGGTCATCGCCTGTTCTGTTACCTTATCAAAGAAGGCTCTGAACTAAAGCAGCAGATCCAATCCATTCAGGAGTCTATTGAAAGGCTCTTGGTATAGGTTGTGGCCTCTGCCCTTTCCTGTCTACTCTTACCCTGCTTGTGGATCATATTGTCTGTTAGCATGTAATATTTTCACCCAGTTTCTGTTATATTGTACTACATCTGGTTGTTTTTGTATTTTTATTTTATTTTTGTCTTAACAGGGATGTTTTTCATCATCTCCTCATCCTCTTCTATCACTTTTTAGTCTTCCTTTTAAAAAAATAAAATGATACCTAAGACAGGTAAAAGGCAGAATGTCACCATTTATCAACAGGAAGAACCAGGAGAAACTTAATCCAGGGATGGTATATACTTTCATATGCAAACTTCTTCCACTGTGCAGGGTAGGATGACAGTAATATTGATCTCTTGTGCCTTTGATATAAGTTCCCCATAAATGTTACCATGACTGAAGAACTTTCTTTGGGTAGCAGTCCCTCCCATCCCTTATCATTTGAATAAATTTGGTAATGTTAGGCTTATGTCCAAGTGTCATTTTTTATGTCCTCTGTGTTCCTGATGTATGTAATCTGACATTCTTCCATATCTGAGGCAGTATCAGTTCAAAGGGATTCTGTGGAAATCATGCTTATTTGGCTGAAACTTACAGCAGAGACAAAGCTAACAGGAAACATCCTTTCCTTGGTAAATGGTCTTGTGGAGTTGTTTCATACCTGTGCTGGAAGCCTTTATCCTGTTTCTCCCACAACATACATCAGGTATATTTTCCCTCACATGAAGAAAGTGATAACATGTTTATTATTGAGTATTCTAATAAATAAATATGCTCATATTTTGTTCAAAATAAAAGTGGCCTTGCTGCTCTTACATAGGACCTGGGTTCTCTTTCCAAGACTCATATGGTATCTCACAACTGGAAGTCTAGTTCCAGGGGGCTTCACACCCACAAGCATATGGTAACTATACATCAATGCGTTCTTGCTCATAAAATAAAAAAAAAACATTCTTTCTCATAAAATAAGTTGTTAAAATGAAACGTATCTATATAAGATTAATATGAACAATGTATATGTTTCCATAATAGGGAAAACAATAGAAAAAAACTAGAATGACATAGTAGCCAAATAATTTTTCATTATTTTTATTACACTGACTCACATAGTCAATTCTGAAAATTTTATCAATATTCTTGATCTCTAATAAGAATTTCTTCCAGTATTTGCAAACTTTTGAGGGAAAACTTCATCAAAATATTTTCATCCCAGAGCAAACAAATCTAGTGCTGTTACTAGGTAGCTGAATTTATGTTCTAAAGACTGAATATTGTTCCATGGCTGCAGTAGGCTTCAGAGCAGTGAACACTGCCTGGGTCGTTGATTATTAGACACAAAGCACAGGGGGAAGATACTTCCAGAAGTGAGATAAAATTTGTGGTTTTAAGAAGAAAGTTGTGGGCAGAACCGGGGTTCCTGGTTCGGGGAGTCTCTGGACACCAGAAAGGCCCCACACAAAATCCCCCACGGGATGCTAAGACCTCTGGTGAGTGGAACACAGCATCTGCTCCAATCCAATTGTGTGGGACCTGAGACTGCAATAACCAGGGAAGCAGATAACCCGGCCTCATCAGGGGCACAAGTCCCTTCCGGTCAACTGCAGAACCGGGATTCCTGGTCCGGGGAATCTCTGGACACCCGAAAGGACCCACACAGAATCCTCCATGGGATCCTAAGACCTCTGGTGAGTGGAACACAGAATCTGCTCCAATCCAATAGTGTGGGACCTGAGACTGCATTAATTAAGGAAGCAGATAACCCGGCCTGATCAGGGGCACAAGTCCCTTCCGGTCCACTGCAGCACCGGGGTTCCTGGTCTGGGGAGTCTCCGGACACCCCCAAGGTCCTCACAGGACCCTCCACGGGATCTTAAGACCTCTGGAGAATGGAACACAACATCTGCCAGGAGGCAGGTTTGAACACCAGATATCTGGGCACCTTTCCTGCAAGAGGAGAGGTTGCCTGTAGAGAGTACTCTGACCACTGAAATTAAGGAGAGATCTAGTCCCCAAGGTCTACTGATAGAGGCTAACCTAATCACCTGAGGAACAAGCTCTAACTAGAGACAACTATAAAAACTAGCTCCAGAGATTACCAGATGGCGAAAGGAAAACGTAAAAATCCTACTAACAGAAATCAAGATCAATCATCATCATCAGAACTCAGCACTCCCACCCCACCTAGTCCTGGGCATCCCAACACAACCGAAAAGCTAGACCCGGATTTAAAAGCATATCTCATGATGATGGTAGAGGACATCAAGAAGGACTTAAACAACTCACTTAAAGAAATATAGGAGAACACAGCTAAAGAGTTACAAGTCCTGAAAGAAAAACAGGAAAAAAAACCAAACAGGTAGAAGTCCTTAAAGAAAAACAGGAAAACACATCCAAACAGGTGATGGAAATAAACAAAACCATACTAGACCTATAAAGGGAAGTAGACACAATAAAGAAAACCCAAAGTGAGGCAACGCTGGAGATAGAAACCCTAGGAAAAAAATCTGGAACCATAGATGCCAGCATCAGCAACAGAATACAAGAGATGAAAGAGAGAATCTCAGGTGCAGAAGATGCCATTGAGAACATCGGCACAACAATCAAAGAAAATACAAAACGCAAAAGGATCCTAACTCAAAACATCCAGGAAATGCAGGACACAATGAGAAGACCAAACCTACGGATAATAAGAGTTGATAAGAATGAAAAATTTCAACTTAAAGGGCCAGCAAAATCTTCAACAAAATTATAGTAGAAAACTTCCCAAACCTAAAGAAAGAGATGCCCATGAACATACAAGAAGCCTACAAGAACTACAAATAGAACTAGAACTAAGGCCTAGAACTAAGGCCTACAAGCCTACAAGAACTCCAAATAGACTGGACCAGAAAAGAAATTCCTCCCGACACTTAACAATCATAACAACAAATGCACTAAATAAACAGAGAATATTAAAAGCTGTAAGGGAGAAAGGTCAAATAACATATAAAGGCAGGCCTATCAGAATTACACCAGACTTTTCACCAGAGACTATGAAAGCCAGAAGAGCCTGGACAGATGTTATACAGACACTAAGAGAACACAAATGCCAACCCAGGCTACAATACAAGGCCAAACTCTCAATTACCATAGATGGAGAAACCAAAGTATTCCACAACAAAACCAAATACACACATTATCTTTCCACAAATCCAGTCCTTCAAAGGATAATAACAGGAAAAAAAAATACAAGGACGGAAATCACGCCCTAGAAAAAGCAAGAAAGTAATCCCTCAACAAGCCAAAAAGAAGACAGCCACAAGAACAGAATGCCAACTCTAACAACAAAAATAAAAGGAAGCAACAATTACTTTTGCTTAATATCTCTTAATATCAATGGACTCAATTCCCCAAAAAAAGACATAGACTAACAGACTGGTTACACAAACAGGACCCAACATTCTGCTGCTTACAGGAAACCCATCTCAGGGAAAAAGACAGACACTACCTCAGAGTGAAAGGCTGGAAAACAATTTTCCAAGCAAATGGTCTGAATAAACCAGCTGGAGTAGCCATTCTAATATCAAATAAAATCGACTTCCAACCCAAAGTTATCAAAAAAGACAAGGAGGGACACTTCATACTCATCAAAGGTAAAGTCCTCCAAGAAGAACTCTCTATTCTGAATATCTATGCTCCAAATGCAAGGGCAGCCACATTCATTAAAGACACCTTAGTAAAGCTCAAAGCACACATTGCACCTCACACAATAATAGTGGGAGACTTCAACACACCACTTTCATCAATGGACAGATCGTGGAAATAGAAATTAAAAAGGGACACAGTGAAACTAACAGAAGTTATGAAAGAAATGGACTTAACAGATGTCTACAGAACATTTTATCCTAAAACAAAAGGATATACCTTCTTCTCAGCACCTCACGGTACCTTCTCCAAAATTGACCATATAATTGGTCACAAAACAGGCCTCAACAGATACAAAAATATTGAAATTGTCCCATGCATCCTATCAGACCACCATGGATTAAGGCTGATCTTTAATAACAACGTAAATAATGGAAAACCAACATTCACGTGGAAACTGAACAACACTCTTCTCAATGATACCTTGGTCAAGAAAGGAATAAAGAAAGAAATTAAAGACTTTTTAGTTTAATGAAAATGAAGCCACAACACACCCAAACCTATGCGACACAATGGAAGCATTTCTAAGAGGGAAACTCAAACCTCTGAGTGCCTCCAAAAAGAAACTGGAGAGAGCACACACTAGCAGCTTGACAACACTTCTAAAAGCTCTAGAAAAAAGGAAGAAAATTCACCCAAGAGGAGTAGACAGCAGGAAATAATCAAACTCAGGGGTGAAATCAACCAAGTGGAAACAAGAAGAACTATTCAAAGAATTAACCAAACTAGGAGTTGGTTCTTTGAGAAAATCAACAAGATAGATAAACCCTTAGCTAGACTCACTAGAGGGCACAGGGACAACATCCTAATTAACAAAATCAGAAATGAAAAGGGAGACATAACAACAGATCCTGAAGAAATCCAAAACACCATCAGATCCTTCTACAAAAGGCTATACTCAACAAAACTGGAAAACCTGGATGGAATGGACAAATCTCTAGACAGATACCAGGTACCAAAGTTAAATCAGGATCAAGCTAACGATCTAAACAGTCCCATATTCCCTAAAGAAATAGAAGCAGTCATTAATAGTCTCCCAGACCAAAAAAAACAAAAAAACAAAAAAACAAAAAAAACAACAAAAAAAACAAACAAACAAAAAAACAGGACCAGATGGGTTTAGTGCAGAGTTCTACCAGACCTTCTAAGAAGATCTAATTCTAGTTCTGCACAAACTATTCCATAAAATAGAAGTAGAAGGAACTCTACCGAACTCATTCTATGAAGCCACAATTACTCTGATACCTAAACCACAGAAAGATCCAACAAAGATAGAGAACTTCAGACCAATTTCCCTTATGAATATCTATGCAAAATCCTCAATAAAATTCTCCCTAACCGAATTCAAGAACACATTAAAGCAATCACCCAACCTGACCAAGTAGGTTTTATTCCAGGGATACAGGGATGGCTTAATATATGGAAATCCATCAATGTAATCCATTATATAAACAAACTCAAAGACAAAAACCACATGATCATCTCGTTAGATGCGGAAAAAATCATTCAACAAGATCTAACACCCATTCATAATAAAAGTCTTGGAAAGATCAGGAATTCAAGGCCTATACCTAAACATGATAAAAGCAATCTACAGCAAACCAGTAACCAACATCAAAGTAAATGGTGAGAAGCTTGAAGCAATCCCACTAAAATCACGGACTAGACAAAGATGTCCACTCTCTCCATACCTATTATACATTGTACTTGAAGTCCTAGCCAGAGCAATTCTACAACAAAAGGAAATCAAGGGGATACAAATTGGAAAAGATGAAGTCAAAATATCACTTTTTGCAGATGATATGATAGTATATATAAGTGACCATAAAATTTCCACCAGAGAACTCCTAAACCTGATAAACAGCTTCGGTGATGTAGCTGGATATAAAATTAACTCAAACAAGTCAATGGCCTTTCTCAAAGAATAAACAGGCTGAGAAAGAAATTAGGGAAACAACACCCTTCTCAATAGTCACAAATATTATAAAATATCTTGGAGTGATTCTAACTAAGGAAGTGAAAGATCTGTATGATAAAAACTTCAAGTCTCTGAAGAATGAAATTAAAGAAGTTCTCAGAAGATGGAAAGATCTCCCGTGCTCATGGATTGGCAGGATCAACATTGTAAAAATGTTTATCTTGCCAAAAGCAATCTACAGATTCAATGCAATTCCCATCAAAATTCCAACTCAATTCTTCAACAAATTAGAAAGAGAAATCTGCAAATTCATCTGCAATAACAAAAAAACTAGGATAGCAAAAACTCTTCTCAAGGATAAAAGAACCTCAGGTAGAATCACAATGCCTGACCTAAAGCTGTACTACAGAGCAATAGTGATAAAAAACTGCATGGTACTGGTATAGTGACAGACAAGTAGACCAATGGAATAGAATTGAAGACCAAGAAATAAACCCATACACCTATGGTCACTTGATCTTCGACAAGGGAGCTAAAACCATCCAGTGGAAGAAAGATAGCATTTTCAACAAATGGTGCTGGCACAACTGGTTGTAATCATGTAGAAGAATGTGAATCAATCCATTCCTATCTCCTTGTACTAAGGTCAAATCTAAGTGGATCAAGGAACTTCACATAAAATCAGAGACACTGAAACTTATAGAGGAGAAAGTGGGGAAAAGCCTTGAAGATATGGACACAGGGGAAAAGTTCCTGAATAGAACAGCAATGGCTTGGCTGTAAGATCGAGAATTGACAAATGGGACCTCATGAAACTGCAAAGATTCTGCAAGGCAAAAGACACTGTCAATAAGACAAAAAGACCACCAACAGATTGGGAAAAGATTACCTATCCTAAATCAGATAGGGCACTAATATCCAATATATATAAAGAACTCAAGAAGGTGGACTCCAGGAAATAAAATAACCCCATTAAAAAATGGGGCCCAGAACTGAACAAGGAATTCTCACCTGAGGAATACCGAATGGCAGAGAAGCACCTGAAAAAATGTTCAACATACTTAATCATCAGGGAAATGCAAATCAAACCAACTCTGAGATTCCACCTCACACCAGTCAGAATGGCTAAGATCAAAAATTCAGGTGACAGCAGATGCTGGCAAGGATGCGGAGAAAGAGGAACTCTCCTCCATTGTTGGTGGAATTGCAAGCTTGTACAACCACTCTGGAAAACAGTCTGGCGGTTCCTTAGAAAATTGGACATAGTACTACCGGAGGATCTAGCAATACCTCTCCTGGGCATATATCCAGAAGATGTCCCAACCGGTAAGAAGGACACATGGTCCACTATGTTCATAGCATCCTTATTTATAATAGCCAGAAGCTGGAAAGAACCCAGATGCCCCTCAACAGAGGAATGGAAACAGAAAATGTGGTACATTTACACAATGGAGTACTACTCAGCTATTAAAAAGAATGAATTTATGAAATTCCTAGGCAAATGGATAGACCTGGAGGGCATCATCCTGAGTGAGGTAACACAATCACAAAGAACTCACACAATATGTACTCACTGATAAGTGGATATTAGCCCAAAACTTAGGATACCCATGATATAAGGTGCAATTTGATAAACACCTGAAACTTAAGAAGAATGAAGACCAAAGTGTGGACACTGTGCCCCTTCTTAGAATTGGGAACAAAATACCCATGGAAGGAGTTACAGAGACAAAGTTTGGAGCTGTGATGAAAGGATGGACCATCTAGAGACTGCCATATCCAGGGATCCATCCCATAATCAGCTTCCAAACGCTGACACCATTGCATACACTAGCAAGATTTTGCTCAAAGGACCCAAATATAGCTGTCTCTTATGAGAATATGCTTGGGCCTAGGAAACACAGAAGTTGATGCTCACAGTCAGCTATTGGATGGATCACAGGGCTCCCAATGGAGGAGCTAGAGAAAGTACCCAAGGAGATAAAGGGATCTGCAACCCTATAGGTGGAACAACATTATGAACTAACCAGTACCCTGGCGCTCTTGACTCTAGCTGCATATGTATCAAAAGATGGCCTAGTTGGCCATCACTGGAAAGAGAGGCCCATTGGACATGCAAACTGTATATGCCCCAGTACAGGGGAAGGCCAGGGCCAAAAAAAATGGGAATGGGTGTTTAGGGAATTGCGGGGGAGTGTATGAGGGACTTTTGGGATAGTATTGGAAATGTAATTGAGGAAAATACGTAATAAAAAATATTTGAAAAAAAAAGAAGAAAGTTGTGATATTTTTGAAATTGTGAAATACACACACACACACACACACACACATTCATTCTGGGCACTGAGTTATCTCTGTAATATAAAACATCCTCAAATTTGGGGTCTGGAGAGATGGCACAGAAATTTAGAGGATGTATTGTTCTTAAAGTTTGTGGATGTTCACTTTTAGCACCCAGATTATTCTGCTCAGAACCACCTCTAACTCTGTCTCCAGAGCTTCTTCTGTTCCTTTTTGACTTCCTCAGTCAAATTCACCCACCTGCACACACAAACACACACACACACACACACACACACACACACATATAGTAAAAGAATAAAAATAAGTTCTTAAAAATAAATATACTCAAATTGAGTTATCTTGGAATTTTGTTCAATATATGATATTTACTTCACTTGAATGTTAGTGAAATATTCTTACCTGTATATATACATAGAAAATGTTGCTTTAAAACTAGTCTGAAATAAGTGAATGAATAGCATGCTATTAATATACGTCTAACCATGCCAACTTTTATATCCCATTTGTAGCAGAAATCACATAAATTTATTGTGAGAAATGACATCTTAATTTTGCAGTCCTTCATTGGAACTAGCTTCATATGATTTATTATAGCTTGGCACATGTTCTCAGAGATTCATATCTGAATTTGATCAAAGAGAAAGGGATACATGATTTTGAAACCAGAGCATATGCATGCATTCAGGCACACACACACACAAACACACACACCACACTCACTGTTTTAGTCAACCAGTTTCTATATTAGAACGAACTTTAATGGCTCTCTAACTGTTTTACTCCCCTGTAAAAGAACTGTGTACTTAACAGTTGTAGTATCAATAACAGATGGATATCATTGGAATACTAGTTAGCATTCTGCAAACTTATCTGTTTGGATCTTGTATATTTAGCTGGATAGTTGAAGTTTTTATAGTTAAACAAGAATTTCCAAGTAGATGCTTTGTCATATAGAAGCTAACTACTTTAGTTTACAAAAGCCTTCTGAAAAGCAGTAGTTAATTGAAGAGTAAATAAGATGTGTCTAATTCCCAGCACTGAAATATAAATCTGGCTCACAATTGCCTGAAAGCAGACATCTTTATCTAGAACTAGGTTTACCTAGAACTTAAGAGTTCTGTGGCAAGTCAGTCAGTGCTTTCCCAGAGCATTTGTGTTAATATTATTTCTGGTTTTATCTGTAGATAGTTATTGTAAGCTCTAATACAGTGGCTCTCAAATTACTGATACTGTGACCCTTTAATACAGTTGCTCATGTTGTTGCTACTCCAACCATAAAATTATTTTTATTGCTACATTATAACTGTAATTTGCTACTGTTATGAATTATAATACAAATAACAGCCATTCAGGATGTCTGATATTTGACCCCGAAGGATTCAGAACCCACAGATTGAGAGCCACTGTTCTAACAGTTTGGAAGTCAATTAGACCAAAGTAACATTTCTTTTTCTTTAGCAAATAAAGTTGAAGAACTGAATGATTTGTCATACTAAGGAAACATTCGAGTACCAAATACTCTTACTTAAATTTCCTTCTCTTAGAAAGAGCAGTGAAAATTTACAGGGAATTTGCATAAGTTCATCCCTTGTAATTTGTTTTTTATTTGGAGTTTACTCTACATAAATTAAGACATTTTAATATTTTCAAATGCTCCATAAATTTCATACTACTTTTATCCCCAAATACATACTGAGCTGAGGGATCTGCCTAAAGTCAAATAGTAAAATCTCCTGGTCAGCTAATATAGACCTCTTAAGTGCCAGTCATAGTAATAAATAGAACATGCCTTGCTACAGGTGAGGTCATTTCAAAGCCTTTCCTATCTGGTGCTCAACATTGAAGGAAAGTATCCATCAAAATTTTGCATATTTGAAGTGGAAGTGTCTGTATATATCATGTGATGAAGACTCAGGTGGTATTTTGCAGATGCAGACTCCCATAGTGTTTTGCTAAGACAAAACCCATAGGATGGCACGTGGTATTTGGAAAGAGTATAAATATAGAAAGTAACAGTGTACTTACATAGCTAGCTTTGAAAAGCCTTGTTTGTCTCACATCTTTGCTGACCTTTGTTTCAGTGATAGAGGCAGGGGAGCGAACTTCTGGTGTCCTGGTAGATACTGGTTGCTCCTGCTGATTTGTGCCAATTCTGCAGAGGTTTGCATATTTCTATTGGATTGTGCCACCACTGCAGATTTGTGTTTGGTATCCTGACACTACTGAACTGGATTGTTGCTTTCGTGACAAATGGAGATTGGAATCATCTCAAAGAACTAAACTGGTCCACATCTCCTTGCTTTATTGACCATCTTTTCTTCTTTGCCTTTGGACTGTGGGTTAGAAGGGGAAGGGTTGAAGCATTTGAAAACCTTTATTAAAAGTAGCTTTAAAAAATCTAAGTGTACAGGTTTTTCCAGTTATTTAAACTGATATACTGGAAAACAGCATTACAACATTGATTTTATGTCGGTGAATGGCAGCAGAAGATCACAGACCAGGGCCATTTTAAGCAGAATTCTACTTACTTGTAGTTTCATACCATTTTCGGTCACAAAAATTACTTGATACAATTTCAACATACTTAAGTTGTTGAATGTGTTTGTTTTCTTAGCAAGCAAGAAATAATGTGAACTCTGATTTGGCTGGGTAACATGGTAAGTATATCATATCCGTTTACTCCTGAGTCATATAATTTGTTTCTGTGACAAAATGATTTGTGCATTGCCGATTTGTGTATGGTATTGCAGTCTCTCTTGGAATACAGTATGAGAGTCTTTCTCCACATTAAGATCTGTTAATACTTGCTTCACTTGTTTAGGTGCATATATATACATATAGGAGTTACATTCTCTGAGTAAACTGACCCCTTTGCTGTATACCATCTTTGTTTCACTTCACATATTTACTTAAACATTTTTTGTCTACTCTAAGAGTATCTCCTCCTGCTCCATTTGGTTTCCATTTGCATGAGATAATTCCACACCTCCTCACCCTCACTCTAGCATGTCTGGTTCTAGAGTGTAACTAGAATATAAAGCCATGCACTAGGTCAAGTCTATTGTCTATGATTTTTAGAGATGACTTGGCATATGTGAAACCTTAGATGTACTGTCAACTGATACCAATTTGGAAAACAGTGCTTGCAGGGAGCTCAGAGCTTACATCAAGGGTAAAGTATGGTGATAATTTTCCCAAAGTCTCTTGTTCTTTCTTAGGCAGAGGACATCTTTCTCCTTAGTTCTGCCGTGGATTAGGAAAGAGTCTTGTAAGTAAACTTGTGTGCATACATTGTAATTAATTACATGCTTCCACTGCTCTTCTGAGGCTGTTTTCAGGCTTGCAGAGTTGTGCAAATCATTTCTGTTGGTCAATGAACAGCAAAAAAATCCCTCCTCTTCTATCTTGTTCATTTCTCTACTGACAGAATAAGAACTGAATGTGTTGATTCGACATGGAATTGGTTGCTATTTACATTTTTCCTATCTATTATCTATCATCTATCTTTCTACCTGCATATCAACCACCTATATATCATTTATTTATGCATGAATGTGTCTATCTATATACCAATCATTTATCTGTCATCTACCTTTACTTATCTATGTATTCACATTGATATTATTTGTTCTCTCTTTTAAGGTAAACCTGCTATTTTTCATTTATGAGAATATTAAACAAATTATGAATTGAATGAGAACTGTAAAATTGTTACTTTAGAGAAGAGTAGGTTCCATCTTAAAAAGAAATCATAAGTAATGGCAATGAAATTTAGGACCTATTCTGCCTAAAACAATTTGTTATATGTTATTTAATATTCTGAGAAAGTTTATGAATATTGTCTTCTCTAGAAAATGAATATATTCAGAGTAAAGCCTGACATATAAAATTGTATAAAAAGAGAAAAATATAGATAGTATCTCTGATTCATTTTATTATATAATATAATAATGAATGTCAACTCTTTGGAAAACCCCTTTTGTGTATATGTATATGTTCATTTCTATATAATGTATATACATGGGTATATGTATTCATGCAAATGAATGTATATGTGTGTATGTTTAGGCCAGAAGTTGGCCTAAGTTGGTTGATTGTCTTCTTCATTCACTCTCTACTTCTACTTTTAATTATGTTGCTGTGCTGGCTAGGTTTGTGTCAACTTGACATAAGCTACAGTCATCTTCAAGAAAGGAAACTTAATTGAGAAAATGCCTCTAGAAGAATGAACTATAAACAGTCAAGCCTGTTGCCAGGGTCCAGCCCTTTGCCAGTGCCCATACATCAGCTGGTGTTTCTGGGGTTTATAAAAAAATAAGTATGCTGAGCAAGTGCTGAGTAAGTTAGGAGAGCAAGCTATTCATTAATCAGAACTTCTTCATAGTCTCTGTATTGGTTCCTGTTTCTAGGTTCCTGAATGGTTAATATTTCTTCTTTGGTTTCCCCCAAATGGACTGTGATTCTGGATATGTAAGTCAATAAACCTTTTGTTCCCCCAACTTGCTTTTGGTCATATTATTTTATCACAGCAATAGAACTAACTAGGACAGTATCTGTGTTTGGGGTTGCATACATGATTTCTGCTGCCTTCAGAGTTTGAAGAAGGTGGATTGCTTGTGATGTTGAATTACAGGTGTTTGTGAGCCACAGGATATAGATCCTGGAACAGAATATGTGTCCTCTGGAAGACCAAAGTTGTCATTTAACTTCTGAACCATTTCCCCATCCATTTACCTTATTTTTTGAGACATGTAGATGTACATTTAAAAAGATACTTTATTGCCTTCTATATTATTTACCACCCTTCCAAAGCTCCTTATACCTCAATCCTTTTCAACCACCCAATACTAGGTAGGAGAGAAAGAAAGTTAAAGGGGCTAGATGCCTGTATACCTCTTTAGACTAATTGTTTCTGCTAGGGGTGTCTAGTTTCTTTGGGCAAGTTCAACCTCCTTTTCAGGATATCCCCAATGATCAATCCATCAATCGCAAATACAGCATCAGAGACCAGCAGTAACTACCACAGATCTCAGGGCTCTCACATTATTATCGTCTCAAAAGTTTCAGGAATTCCATACAAATTTTATGCACCCGACACCATCCAGGTCCCTCTTTTTCTCTTAGAGCATAAGACAATCATAGTAGCTGTGGATAGTCTGAAACAGACACATATCCCATAGCTGGTATTTAAGCAAAAACATATTCATAGAACAAAACTGGGTTTTAAAAGAAACCAAAATTTTCATTATAGACAGGATCATGCACTGAAGCTAGAATTTAATTGATTCAGCTATGCTGATGGTCAACTAGGTTCAGGACTATGGGTGTCTCTTTTCCACAGACATGGTAGTGTTACAAGAATAAACCACTTTTATGTCTAAGACATGTACAATATTACTCTATGCTAAAATTATTGTTCTTTTATAAAATAAAAATTGATCTTTGAATTTATTATGATGTTCATTTCAGAACACATGGTGGCTCAAGTATTAGTGCATAAGTAGAAAATCTAAATAAACCATATTTTTTAGTTCAAAATACACTTATTCTTTTTAGTATACAATCATGTTTTATTTGAAAAGATGTCTACACTGTATTGAGTCCCAACACAGGTGACAAAGATACTACAGCTGTGTCCCAGCAACACTGAGTAACAATGGAAAGAATGTGGTATGTCACAAAGACCAAAAATATCTTCTATTAACATTAAACCTTCACATCCACCACATAAAAGTAGTTAAAATTTATACAAGATTATTTTTGCTTTCCCTGTCTTTGCTCAGAAGCAGAAGGTGGATGTTAGAGACTGGTCGGTCTTACTTCCTATACTAAAGCAAACTCAGGAGTCACTTCTATTGAAAGGTTCTTGGTCCTACAGCGGCTGAGTCTCTGGTATCTTGTGACATCCAACAATGTTCTCAAGCATCTGGGATGAAATCTCCATTTCCAGAAAGGTGGGGCTGATCTGAGGGCTTGAGTCCTAGGGAGATGAGGACTTGGATCCTCATCTCATCAGAGGCTGAGATGGTTTGGAGACTTGTAAAAATCAAAGTATCTTCCAGGATCTGAAGATACAGTTGATGCTTTGGACTAGGCTGGAATATGTATGTATTGACTGCAGTTGCTAATTGGCAACTGCAAAAGGACGCCTGCCTCTATGATGTAACATTTCCAGACTCCTTTGCCTCTTAACAGTAATAGGGACTGGCCAGGGCAAACCCATGGTTACAGTTGCTAAAGCTGATGATACTGTCTCGGCTTTGCTCCATTTTCTAAGCATGTTGTCTTTTGAATCATCGATGATAATAATTATGTTAAAAATTTTGTTTTCCAAAGGCAGAAGGTTCGAGGGGCCATGGCTTGTCTTGTATCTTCCCTTTGGTACTGCTGGCAAGTGGAGAGATCACCATAGCTGTGAGTGGGGTGGGTGGGCATTCCATGGGTCATCTTCCTCCACAGGAAGAGGATGGGGAACAGGCCAAGTTGGAAACTATCTTATTTTCAGATGTTCTGGGAGAACAACCTGTTCTGTTTAGCTCTTTAGGGTGAGAACCTTCCAGAAATCTTCCTCATAACCACAATAATGATCCCTCCAACGAAGCCGATGGCTAACAGGACGCCAACTGTGATTCCAACCAGGGTGAATACTGGCAAGCCATCTTTCTTATCTGTGGTCTGCGTTTCATCACCTGTGTTATCTCTATTGGGGTGACTTGTTTTCTTGTCCACAGAGTGGCTAGTCACCACTTTGACAGAGGTTGTACTCTCATGTTCTTTGTGATCATGGTCTGAGGTTCCTGATGTTGGCAGTTCCTCAACGGGAGGCTTGTCCCACCCTCGTTCTATGTTGGTACCAGAGGTGCCTTGCCAGTAGATTCATTCAGCCATCCAATAGCACCTGTGGTTGCTCTTTTGTCTTCCATACCTGTGGTCACAATATCATTGTATATCAGGCCTATGGTCCCTCCCTGCACAGAGTCCCAAAATCAAACATTCCTAAAAACCCAGAACAACATTGGTGCAGTTCACATCCTGATCTCATTGGAGCCTCAGCAGCTAGTGGTTTTTTTGTGGGTTGTGAAAAGATGAAAAGCAAAAACAAAAAGAAAAACAAAACAAAAAACAAAAACAAAAACAAACAAAAAACAAAAAACAAAACAAAAAACAAAAAAAACACAAAAAACAAAAAACAAAACACAAAACAAAAAACAAAAAACAAAAAACAAAAAACAAAAAACAAAAAACAAAAAACAAAAAACAAAAAACAAAACAAAACAAAACAAAACAAAACAAAACAAAACAAAACTTCGAAGCCACAAGCTCAGCCTAGAAGAGCTTGGCAAGAGGCTGGAAGGAGGTGAGTGAAAGTCCCAGAGAGGGCCAAGGCTTTCTTGACTGGCAGAGGCAGAAAGTACAGCAAACTTGGCAGCTTGTCAGTCGGCATCTATGTCTCCCGTCCTGGGGGGCGAAGGGGAGGGGAGTGGGTGGAAGTCAGGTGGTCCCAGATCTCACACTTATTCTTTAAAATGCTTTCTTACATAAGTGCTTTAGTTTATAGAAACTTACAACAGAAATGTTTCTATGTAGTTTTTCAAGGTCTAAATAGATCAGAAGAAGTTGAAAATGGAAAACTTTTGAACATACTGATTTTAAAATGAAAATAAAGACAATTTTTTAAATATAAAGGAAATTTGAGATTAAATTATATAGGTATTGTCTAACCAGGAGCTAGACTAGGGAATAGTCATTGTAAAGACAGTCATTTCTTATTTCTGCTTTGTAACTAGTACTTTTTATGCTCTTCATAAAGCTCAAATACAGAGCAAACTTGATTAAGTGTATCCCAATATAAACTGGGTAGACAGGTCCCTATGTGAAGCCACATGGTAAGGAACATGCCATGTGGAGTGCTCCACTGGGAAATATAAATTAGGTTGGAAGTAGATTTGATGGCCTAAAAGTCATGTTAAATGAAGGCCTGGGGAATTAGTGCTGAATCATAGACTGAGGTTTGTTATTATAGATAATTTTAAGGTTTAGGTGGTTCCTCTAGTCATGAATATATTGCATAAATGAGGTCAAAGATATTTGAGATTATGATGTTATAAGTGCTATCTAAATCACGTCTGTGGTTGTAAAATGGAAGACATTGGATTGAAGATGATGAGAGTTTGAATCAAGAAACAGCTCTTGAGTAAATCTGGGTAAGGGTCTGGAGATCAGGAAATGAAACTTAGGCAATGTTCAATTCTCAGGGTTTCCATAACTAACTGCATTTAATTTATTTCATTCTGTCTCTGTCTCTGTCTCTGTCTCTGTCTCTCTCTCTCTCTCTCTGTGTGTGTGTGTGTGTGTGTGTGTGTGTGTGTGTGTGTGTGTGTGTGTGTATATGCTGGTGCCTGCTCATGCCCACATTAGAACACAACTGTAGATATCACTTTGAACCAAACTCAGGTCAGGTTTGAAAGCAGATACCTTTGTCACTGAACTATGTCATCACTTCAAAGTTTTACCCAGCTAGTGATCTATAAACATAGTATGTTTTATTAAATCTTGTAAGAGAAAGAGTTTTAAATGTTCAACTCAATTATATAATACTCTGCCCTTATCCATGATTTTGCTTCTGTGATTCTATTGCCAACAATAACCTGTAGCCTAAAATATTTAAGTCCACACAAAACAATTCATATTATTTAAACTGTTTGTTGTTTTGTATAACATGATACTATCTGCACAATTTTGCCCATTTAGCCTGGGATATAAACTTTGTCCAGTGTATCCATTCTGAATATGCTGTCCACCTACTAGATACTTAGTATCTGTCTCACTTATCAAATTGTTTACCATGAAATCAACTTATATCTTGCTTAAATGTGGTCTTGAAGTCCAAGAGTAATTATACTTTCTATCCAGGAATGCCAAGAAGCCCATTCAATCCTATAACTATATTTCTAGCAGATTCAGGCATCTATCTAGAGTCGTGGGATAGTGTCTGTTTCTAAGAGAAAATTATCATAGTCAGAATATTTTCTAATGAATTTCTTTAAACTTTTTCTATTCTCCCAGACACTTATGGGTAGAGTGATATTGACTATGCAACAGTTGAACAATATATTGATATTTGAAAGGAACATCATAAGTACTCAGGTGATATTATTTATCAAGTAAACTCAAGTGGACTGAAGGGCAGTTGTAATCTACATTTTTGTGCTTCTTCAGTTTACTGGTGAAATAGTTCATGACTATTAAATGAAATTATTTAATATTGTTTATAACATTAAGGCAGACATGTGATTATGATGTGATATACCCGTAATCCCAGCACTTTAAAAATGGAGTAAGGTCATTCCCATGTTCCTATAGAGTTCGAATCCAGTCTTGGCTGTGAGACACTCTGTTTCAAAAGAACAGCAAAACTTTTAAAAAGTTAAAACATCCATCAAAATCTGACATAACAACCATTATATCTAAAATAACTCAAAGTACAAAGGTTTAATCTTTAATTTAAAATATTTTGAGAATAAAAATGTAGAATCAAAGAAAGAAAGAAAAATACTCTAAACAACATAATATTTTGGATTCATTAATGTACATCTTGTCACCATTTTAAAATAAGAATTTTTTTTATTTATTAGGTATTTTCTTCACTTACATTTCCAATGCTATCCCAAAAGTCCCCCATACCATCCTCTGCCACTCCGCTACCCACCCACCCCGACTTCTTGGTCCTGGCATCCCCCTGTACTGAGGCATATAAAGTTTGTAAGACCAAGGTGCCTCACTTTCCAATGATGGCCAACTAGGCCATCTTCTGAAACATATGCAGCTAAAGACATGAGCTCCAAGGGGTACTGGTTAGATCATAATGTTGTTCTACCTAAAGAGCTGCAGACCCCTTTAGCTCCTTGGGTACTTTCTCTAGCTCCTCCACTGGGGGCCCTGTGATCCATCCAATAGCTGACTGTGAACATCCACTTCTGTGTTTGCTAGGCCCTGGCATAGCCTCACAAGAGACAGCTATATCAGGGTCCGTTCAGCAAAATCTTGCTAGTGTATGCAATGGTGTCAGCATTTGGAGGCTGATTATGGGATGGATCCCCGGGTATGACAGTCTCTAGATGGTCCATCCTTTCGTCTCAGCTCCAAACTTTGTCTCTATAACTCCTTCTATGGGTGTTTTGTTCACAGTTCTAAGAAGAGGCAAAGTGCCCACATTTTGGTCTTTGTTCTTCTTGAGTTTCATGTGTTTTGCAGATTGTATCTTGTATCTTGGGTATTCTAAGTTTCTGGGCTAATATTCAGTTATCAGTGAGTACATGTCATGTGTTTCTGTCCTTGTATTGGTTTTTTTCTGTTATTATCCTTTGAAAGGCTGGATTCATGCAAAGATAATGTGTGAATTTGGTTTTGTTGTAGAATACTTTGGTTTCTCCATCTATGGTAATTGAAAGTTTGGCTGGGTATAGTATCCTGGGCTGGCATTTGTGTTCTTTTAGTGTCTGTATAACATCTGTCCAGGATCTTCTGGCTTTCATAGTCTCTGGTGAAAAGTCTGGTATAATTCTAATAGGTCTGCCTTTATATGTTACTTGACCTTTTCCCCTTACTGCTTTTAATATTCTATCTTTGTTTAGTGCATTTGTTGTTCTAATTATTATGTGTAGGGAGGAATTTATTTTCTGGTCCAGTCTATTTGGAGTTCTGTAGGCTTCTTGCATGTTCATTGGCATCTCTTTCTTTAGGTTTGGGAAGTTTTCTTCTATAATTTTGTTGAAGATATTTGCTGGCCCTTTAAGTTGAAAATCTTCATTCTCATCTTCTCCTATTATCCGTAGGTTTGGTCTTCTCATTTTGTCCTGGATTTCCTGGATGTTTTGAGTTAGGATCCTTTTACATTTTGCATTTTATTTGATTGTGTTGCCCATGTTCCCTATGGAATCTTCTGCACCTGAGATACTCTCTTCCATCTGTTGTATTCTGTTGCTGATGCTCGAATCTATGGTTCCAGATTTCTTTCCTAGGTTTTCTATCTCCAGTGTTGCCTCACTTTGGGTTTTCTTTATTGTGTCTACTTCCCTTTTTAGGTCTAGTATGGTTTTCTTCTATCCCATCACCTATTTGGTTGTTTTCCTGTTTTTCTCTAAAGACATCTACCTGTTTGGTTGTGTTTCCCTGTTTTTCTTTTGGGACTTGTACCTCTTTAGCTGTATTCTCCTGTACTTCTTTAAGTGAATGTGAACTTGTAAATGCTATCCGTGCTATCAGCATGGCAAGAACAGGAAGGTTGGTAATCAACTATGTTTTACATGCCAGGAGACAGCTATTCACAGCAACCACACTGTTTGAAGGCAACATGTTTTTAATAATCTTTGTCAGATTTATTTTAACAAGATCTCTAGTTTCTAGCACAATTTCAATGATTAAATAATTACTCCTACTCATGAATTTCAATTATTATGTCAGTGAACATCAAGTGAGGCAGTAAAAAGAAACATTTTTCTTTGCTCTTAAGAGAAAATTAATTTGATGTTTATGAATACAGATGTACTCACAACTATTGAAAGAACATTGGCTTGAATTTTCTCCAAATATTTCTTCTTAAATAATCCTTGAGATAAATTTAGTCTTTACCCCACCACATAAAGTTCAAATTCATGGTTTCAGTGAATCACTGTTTACAAGACAGAGAGAGCACTTGCATTTAAGACAGTGAAAAAGCAAAAAGTACTTTGGAAAGGGCTTCTTTAGGCTTGAAGCTTTTTACATTTACCTTTTACTCATAAGTAATTCAGACTGCAAGCCAGGAATAATTTATTTAGAACATTTTATAATTCGAAAGCAATCTGAAATTCTGATCTTTTTAGAAATCTATGATTACCAACAAGAACCATCTTCCAATCTTGTTTACTCATTCCTCACACTATGTATTGTGATATGAGTGCCATGGAAAAGGTTTACTAAGGAAACATATTGAGAGTTCTCAGTGTGAGTGATGGACTTTGAGATATATTTTAGCAGGCACTGACCTGAGCACTTTGGCTTCAGAAAATAGTAATGTGTGACACTTTGAATAGTAGAATGGCAGGAACTATTATTAAACCTCTCTTGTAAATAAGGATAAAGAGGTAAATATAAAACCACTAACTACTAAGGTTACTTTTCTCATTGCTGGGATAAAAACTACATGAAGAAGTGAATGGTGATTTTGCCATTTAGTTCCAAGAAATACAATGCAGTATAGCAGGGAAGGCAGAGTGGCAGGAAAGCATGGCTACCAGGTAGGCATATCCAGGATTCAGAAAGTGATGGGTGCTCATGCTCAATGTTTTGCTTCTGTATTTCTGTATAGAACTTTACAACATAGAAAATGTTGTCACAGAATTAACTTTCCCACATCACTTAATTTAATCTAACTATCCCTCCTACAGTTATCCAAATATTTGTGTCATGCTGGCTAGTTTTATATTCATTTGGCACAAGCTAAAATCATCCCAATGGAGAACCTCAATTGGGAAAATTCTTCCGTAAGTTCTGGGTATAAGGCAATTTCTTAATTAGTGATTGATAGAGGAATGTCTAGCTGCTTGTGGGCTGATAGTTCTGTGTTATATAAGAAAGTAGGGTGAGCAAGCCATAATGAGTAAGCCACAAAGCATCATTCCTCTATGGCCTCTTCATCAGGTCTTGCCTCCAGATTCTAGCCATTTGAGTTTCTGCCCTGACTTTCTTCCTTCACTGATGCTCTGTTACTTGTTAATATTAGCTGAAATAAACCATTTTCTCCCCAGGTTGTTTTGGTCATGGTGTTTTATCACTGCTGTACTCTAATTTGGACAGAAGTTAGTATACCAACAGTGAGGAATTAATGTGTCAGACCTGATCATGTTGTTTTATTGGGATTAGGGGGACTCTAGGAGGACTATGGAACTTTGGGGTAGAAAATCCCCTGGGGAGTAAGGTATTTCTGTGATAGACCTGACCCTGTTGTTTTTTTGGGGGGGGGGATTGTAGAAGGAATATGAAACTTTGGGCTAGAAATGTCACTGAGTGTTGAGAGCTCAGTGAGCTATTCTGTAGAAGTTTAAAGATGAGAAAGTTGAGGGAAGTGCAGATAATAGAGACCTGTCTTTCTAAGTTTCAGATGTAAGAAAAGACTCTGCTGGACAATTTGTGTGACAAATCTGTCATATCTGGTTAGCTTGACCTGAAGAATTAGCTGTGATTAACAAGAGACAAGAGAATCACTAAACTAAAATCTTTGCTTTCCTGGAACAATAAATGTTTATCAGCTAGGGTTGCAGAATCATCTCTGATTAAGAAGAGACTGGCAGAAGCCATGCAGAAAAGGCTGCAGAAAGAATGGCCCCTGAGTTAAAGAGTAAAGAGCACAAGTAATTAAATTTGTTTTTCCAATCCCCGACTGCAATCAGCCACAATGCTACAAGTCAATGGCCACAAGCTGTCAGACCTGGCCTCCAGAACAGTAAGAGAGTGTCAATTGCTAGAAGCCATCACCTTTTGGTCATCCAACAATGCATCCCACCTCAGTACCTGATTGTCAAGGCTGGTTCTTGACAAGAGACTAATATCATTGAAGTAAAGTCTTCTCTGGAAAATTTCCTGAAAGTCAACACAAAGAATTTGTGTTCCAGAACTGACCAAAGTTTATTTTATGCTCAGAGTCAAACTTGGTAGTGTCAAATGGGTGACACTGATTTTGAAATCATGGCAGTGGATGGCAGTGCTGAGTCTCCTGAAACAGCCCAAGAGAAAGGGAAAGTGCAGTCCAATTGCAGCAAGGGACAACAGAAGTTATGGAGATGCCAGTATGTGGTCTTGATATGACCATAAAACCACAGAGTCAGTAGAGTAGAATGAGTAGGAAATTAGAACACAGGCTGTGCGTGCTGCCATGAGAGAGCAGTCAAAGTGACCTTTGGAGGAGAAATCCCTTTGGAGGAGCCCAGAAGGTCATGATTGAACCCAAAATAATTGAACATTTGAATTATTTACACATTTGGAGTTTGTTTTTGCTTTTTTTTCAGTTCAGTTCTGGTTCAATACCTTTCAGATAAGAAAATACTTTATTTTTGATTGTCAGGAGCGAACAGTTGAGAGATTGAATTTTAAAAGTCTTAGATATTGAGACTTATCGAGTGTTTGAATTTAAATGTTTAAAGACTCTAGGACTTTAAAAGTATTATAATCATGATATTTAGGTGTGATCTTGGGGAAGAATAAAAATGGAGGGCTTATGGCTTAACAGTAATTTTTTTTTGTCAAGTTGATAATGGATCAGTTATGTTCACTTATTTTATGTCAACATGACAAAAGCCAATGTGAAATGATACAACCTCAAATGAAAAACATCTTCATAAGATCTAGTAGTAGGGCATTTTCTTAATTAATGATTTGTGTGGGAAGGTCTTAGCCTTCTGTCATCAATTCTACACTGGGCTATTTGTCTTGGTTTCTGTAAGAAAGCAGGCTGAGAAAGCCATGATGAGCAAGTCAATAAGTAGCACTCCTCTATGACTTCTGCATTAGCTCCTGCCTCCAGGTTCCAGCCCTGATTCAGTTCTTGCCTCTGACTTTACTCAGTTTTGGAATGTTAACTAGCTATCTACAAATGTTAATTGAGATATACTTTTTTCTTCCCAGGTTGCTTTGGTCATGGTATGTCATCAAAATAATAGTAACCCTAGCTAAGACATTGATTTTAAATTATATCAAGGTGGCAATCAGAATTATCACAGAAATCAAAAGAAATAATTTTCAGCACCCATTTTCACTTTTCTAAATTGAAATAAAGAAATACATAATGCCATGACATATATTATATATCTATAACATATAATGAACTATACCCTATTAATTATATGAAAAATCAACTTATTAAAATGTTTTTGTTGAGGGACTTTAAGTATTTTAAGCATGTAGGAAATCTACATATATAATAAATTTAATTATAAGAATTGTAGCATTAAACGCGACACGTTAATCCTTTTGTCCTATTAAACCACAAGGTTAGGTTGTGATCATGTTTGATAAGTGTTACTGTGTTTAATATACACTCCAACTCAGTAATTGAATAATAAAGCCTCATGACTTACTTGCTGAAGTGTCACAACTTCACAGGTAGAGATTCTTCCCAGTCAGTGTTCCTTTTCCATTAGATTTAACAATTCAGAAATACTTTCTCCAACACAGATGATCTTATTTCTTGAAACCAAGAGTCATGAATGGCTCTTCTGTTAATCCACTGGAGCTAGAAAAATATGAGATTAATTATTTTTACCTGAATAACATGTAAATAAAACATAAGATATTTTTCAACCTAGCCACTTACACAGTTATAAATAATTTTGAACTGCATTCAAGTAGTTATCCTTATCACTATTCCATTCCTTTCTTCATTCTGAATAAAAATCTATCATGTTCCCCCAAACTTTTGGTTAACTTAGGTTTGGGAACATAGGAAGATGTATTGTAAAACTCAAGATTTCAGTTGTACCTTGCTTGATTGTATTTTTTTTTTTTATTTTGAGCCATCACTTTAATATTTGTATCTTACTCTAGTCTACTTTGCATTTACTTATAATTTATGATTTATGGGGATTAAGAACTTACATACATGTATTTACCCATCAGATCTTCTTTGATGAGTTCATCTGATCAAGTTTCAATCATGCACAACAACTTTTGTTATATCCATGAAATTATTTTATAAAACTTATCACATATTTTGGAAAACATACTTGCTTTTGATAATATTTTAATTTTTCTAATAATGCCTTTAAAAGATGACTAAATTATAATTTGATGTTCAATGAAGCAATGTTGAGGGAAACAATGATTCTTTTATTTTTAAGCAGTGTTTGTCTCTCCTAAGTTAACAGGGGTTTTAACCCAAATATTCATGGTCTTTCTGGTACCTCTGTTTTCTTTTCAGGGCTCAAATCTTCCAGAGAAAATGGACTTCAGAAAGAATGGGAACAATCTACAGGGAACAGTACAATTCTTTAGAGCAAGTTTGAAGTGTGGATTCTGCAGTATTGAATGAAGTGAACCCTGATGAGGAACCTATAGAAGGACCATTTTTCCTTGTCAAGAGTAGCCTACTCAGCATGCTGACCACAGCCTGACAGATTGAGGCTTCTGCATTGTTTAAAAATAGCAGTGACAAGAATAGGAGTTTTGCTTAGAACATGTGTCTATTTCTCTGGTTTGCTGAATTTTAATAGGTAACCACTAACTCATAGGAACAGATATATAATTCACAACATGAGTCTTTACATATATTATCAATGAGTTAGACTCTGTAATCATTTTGACATTTAATCACTGGTCAAACAGAAAAAGAAAATGCCACAAACACAAGATGTGCAAAATTTTTTAATTTTAAAAGATTTAAAATGAGAAACATTAGCAAAAACAAACAAACAAATAAAAAACAACAACAAAAAAGAGCTTTATATTAAATAGAACTTCCTAGCATTGTTCACATTTGACTTGAGCAGCCAATGTCAGAATTCAAGGTATAGTAAAATTGCCATGTGTGTAAATGCCAAAAGTGAGAAAACATAGGTGGTGGTAGGTAAGAAGAGCTGCTATATCACTTGGGCTGTCCTAGTTTATCAACAGTGCCCTTTTTAGTATCGATTCATTCATTTGTATTTACTTAGAATGTTTGCTTCTTTGCAAGAATTCATTTTACTTTTTTTCTTTCAACGTATAAAGCACATAACAAATGGCTTTTTGTTCATTTGTTAATACATTTCATACATTAAGTTTTTAAAATGTATCTACATCTTTTTATTTCCATAAATACAAAAATATTTATATTATTTCCTTTAGTCATTCTTTAAAAGTATTGCTTACTCACATGTCTGGTGAACAGCTTTTTGGTATGTACACGTCAGAACATAAATGATTTTCTAGCTGAAGACATTTGCAATTAAACATGAGAAATGAATTAGATACATAAGGAAATTAATAATAAGGAAAAATGAGTACTATAAATGAAGCTAATATGCTAATTATCAGGAATGAGAGGAGTGGAGGTAAAACCAGTAAACAATGTGTATATAACCTTAAGTAGCATGTAAGCTCTTCATGGATTGAGTAAACTATGGCTCTGAAGACATCAGAAGAGTGTGGACAAGCTATTCAATACAGTAGGAAGAAAACAAACAATTATCACTGATTGTCCTGAAGTTACCGGTGAGAGACCAGATTTTTTGGTTTCAGACACCATCTTAGAGAAGAGCACCAGTTTCCAGATTTCCCTCTAACAAGACCTATGTTTAGCACAAGTTTCCAGGTTATTCCTGAACAAATCTATATCTCCAAGTTACAAGAATGCCTCTGATACTTCACTTCCTACCAACCACCAATCAAGAAAAATCAAATCAAAACAAAACAAAACAAAACAAAACAAAACAAAACAAAACAAAACAAAACAAAACAAAACAAAACAACAGTTAAGTTTATGGTTTGGCTCCTAGCACCAGTCAGTTATGTTAAAGCAAAAATGGTCCTTCAATCAGATGTATGACAGGCTAGATACTCCCTTCTTGACACTATAAATGCTAGCCTAAAACTAGGCTCAAGGTTCTGTCTTCCATCCTGCTGTGTCAGGGGTAACAGGGATTCCAAACTCAAGCTTGTAATAAAGACCCTAATGCAACTATATTGGAATATGCTCCTTTTGGGTCTTTTGGTATTCGCGAACACTTTCTAATACAACATAGGTAATAATAAGCCATATGAGATAAATTTGGAAATGGCAATTAGGCCCCCCAGTGAGAGCTCTAGAAAGCACAATGCTGTTTATTGGAAAATTAGATTATAGACACTGTTGTAATAAGGTGCTTTTTGAGACAATAATAAAGGAAAGGGGAGGAGTGAATGGTTGTGTGTGCAGCAAGGAAAATTGTGTCATGACAGTAGAGAGGCCAGCGAAGACTGCAACATTTGGGAGCTAATGAGGATCATAGCTTTTGCTTGATAATGTGATTCCTGTACACCAAGAACTTCATAGACAGCATTTATGTTATTCTCATTTAAAGTTCATGGATAAACTATTGGCTCCATTTCATAGTGGGAGTTGAGGTTAAAACTCAGCCAGGAGGCAGAGGAACTAGGCAATCGATCCCTTGACTGGCAGCATTTGAACTATGGTAGAACTTTGTTTCTAATGGGGGTGGGGCAAGGAAAAAAATATTATGACATAATAGAACTTTTTCAGCCTTAGTGACTGAGACACTATGAAAGATAATCATAGAGTTAATGGTCTAGCAGTATAAAGGGAGACAAACTGAGCTCCATTTTGTATTGCTGAACCCACATTCTTTTGTCAGAAAAGAATGGAAATTAATCAGGAGATCAGGAAAGGTTGTCAAGAAACATAGTTCAGCTTTTTTTTTTCCAGTTTTTAATTTTTTTATTGTTCTATACAATATATCCTGATTGCAGTTTTCTCCCCTCCATTCCTCCCTGGCCCACTTCCCTGCTCCTTCAGATTATCTCCTCCTTTGTTTCCCTTCAGAAAAGAGCAGGCCTCCCAAGGATTTCTTTTTTTTTTATTACGTATTTTCCTCAATTACATTTCCAATGCTATCCCAAAAGTCCCCCATACTCCCCCCCACTTCCCTACCCACCCATTCCCATTCTTTTGTCCCTGGCATTCCCCTGTATTGGGGCATATAAAGTTTGCAAGTCCAATGGGCCTCTCTTTACAGTGATGGCCGACTAGGCCATCTTTCGATACATATGCAGCTAGAGACAAGAGCTCCGGGGTACTGGTTAATTCATCATGTTGTTCCAACTATAGGGTTGCAGATCCCTTTAGCTCCTTGGGTATTTTCTCTAGCTTCTCCATTGCCTCCCAAGGATTTCAACTAAACATAGAACAAGATAATATAGGGCTAGGTACAAACCCTCATATAAGAGCTTGGAGAGGCAAATTTGTAGGGAGAAAAATCAACTCCACTTGTCAAATGGGAGTGAATTGTCTCTCAGAATGGGCAAGAAAACAGAAAGAGGGTGATGATCAGAGCAAACAGGCAAATGAAGGCCTTGGAAAGTCCTTGTAACAGAAAATTCAACAGGAATCATAAAGATAATTTCATCTCAGAGAGTGGAAATATTTCCTAGAGTACCACTTATCCCCTACATAGAGAAGCCATTCCACTTTTGGGTATCATGCATCTTTAAATCAAATAAACACACATTATAAAGCCAAGTAGCATCTGTTTCCTTTGTGACATAAAATCTGCCAAGAAGAATCTCTAGCTGGGATAAGCTAAAAATTCCATAAGTTGCTCTTCCACTGAATTGGTTTTCTTCATATCATTTCAATAACATAGAGGCAGCTTTGAGGTTCTTGGGTCTTTAGAGATCACCTGCTCTAATACCATCATTCTATAAGTGAGAAAACCAAACGTCAGTCACCCAGCATATTTCAGTACTATAACTATAGTAACATAATAAGAAATATCTAGGGCTGGTGAGATGGCTCAGTGGGTAAGAGCACCCGACTGCTCTTCCAAAGGTCCAGAGTTCAAATCCCAGCAACCACATGGTGGCTCACAACCATCTGTAATGAGATCTGGCGCCCTCTTCTGGAGTGTCTGAAGACAGCTACAGTGTACTTACACATAATAAATAAATAAATCTTTAAAAAAAAAAAAAAAAAAGAAATATCTATAACAACAAAAGCATATGTCCTGGAATGAAGATGCTTCTTAGAAAATCAGGAACAGAAGTGTAAACATATTTAGTCCTTCCAAGGTCACTTGATCTGTGGTATAAGTACTACCTGTGGGTTGAGTAAATTGAACAATAGGCATGAGTACAAGAGGAACAGATCATCAGAAGCAAAACAGTATTCTGTTCAGAGCTAAGTGGACTAAGCTAAATGAGAGCAGAAAGGATATTTGTGAGGATACTCACAAGTTATTGGGGAAATTGGAGGAAGCATTATGGACAGAAGACAGAGCATAGCTTCAAGTTCTTATCAGAGATACCGAGTAACACTAGGTACAAATCTTGACCTCAAAAATGCTGTGTCACATCAGCTATATCTGTGATATTGTGTCTTCCATGGCATTCTGGTTGCCATGCCAACTCTTCTCCTTATAAGACTTCCTATTTTAAGCTAATATGAACCTGTGCATACAAATTATTATGGAAGATTGCCATTACCATGACTATCATGGAGACCAGTTCCTTCCCTATTCCTAGACTAGAAGTAGGCTGCAGCCTCTATTCTAGTTGGGTTCACCATTCTATGTCTTATGACAATGAAGTGAGGTGCCTTCCTAGAATTCCTGTTAGGAATTCTTCCCTAGGATTGCTGGAAACTTGTCTCCTGCATTTCCTCTCTTTTATCACCATTGGCCACAAAAGTCTTAGAAACTTTATTTTACTTATTCTGGAACATTTCTTTTCCATATCTTGGAGACTTTCCCAAACACAGCTCACCTTTAAAGATGAACCTTTCATTGCCTAATTGCATATTATCTTAATTCAGTTCTGGATATATTTATCAGTTTTCCCAGATGACTGATTTATTTGGGTCTCCTTTCTCCATGCACAACCCTGCCACTTCTATCCTCAGATTACCATGTGTTTTAACTCTCACATTCAACACATTGCCTAATATGGGATGGGGTTTAAGATATTGAGGAGGACACATGATCTCACAGAAGAAAGGGTTCCTTTAGAACAAGTGGAAGAACTGTTTTCTAACAGCAATGGCCTACCTCTACTGGTCAAGGAACTAGAATCTGGTGTTGCATTAATTTTAAGGACTTGAAACCAGATGACCTCATTGATATGAGTCTTCTCTGCAACTGTGGTTCTCTCTCTCTCTCTCTCTCTCTCTCTCTCTCTCTCTCTCTCTCTCTCTCTCTCTCTCTCTCTCTCTCTTTCTCTCTCTCTCTCTCTCTCTCTCTCTATCCCCCCCCGTGTGTGTGTGCATGTTTGTTTCTCAAGCTTTCTCAAGCTTAACAAAATATCCATTGACAGCTGTTGGTGAATTGATAGCAGTCATCTCTAAATATCAACTTAAAGTTATTTGCATCCTAATGGAGACCTGGGAGACATAATTCTGTGAAGTACACATTGTTCAATGCAGTTATATGTTGGGAGATATTAAGACAACTCTATTGTGATCTCTGAATTGGGCCTCTCCCCTCGAGAAGAAAAGGGGGTCAAAAGCGGGCCACCTATGCACCATTCCGAGAACAACCACAGTATGTTCCAGCCCTAAGTCAGTGCCAGATGTCCTGACCACAAGATGTACCCTGATACCACCAAGTTCCTACTTCCCCGTGTAGTTGCCAAAAGAAAAATTTCCACTGCCCCATCCCTCCTGCTGAGAAGTATTTCCTCTTTTGCTTGTGCATTTCTGCTGCCCCATCCCTCCTGCTGAGAAGTACTTCCTCTTTTGCTTGTACATTTCCACTGCCCCATTCCTCCTGCTGAGAAGTACTTCTCCTTTTGTTGTGCATTTAAGCCTTGAGCCTTGCTGAATACAGAGAAACCTTGATGCTACTCAGACTGCTTCCATGTCATTCTTGCACTTGGTTCTCGTCTCTCCCTCCCCCCATTTAGTTCTTAGGAGAAGGTCCCCTCGAGACCCTCGAATAACTGGACCTGCTGGATGGGTAAAATGAAGCCCAAAGTGGGGCACAAGGTACGACCACCCTCTGGACAACAGATTCAAGAGGTACCGTGTAGACAGTGAGACGGTTCCCGGCCACCTCGCTCGAGTGTCCACCCTCCTCCTTATTTGCCCCCCTTTCCCCCAATCCTCGGCCTGTATCACTGGTCCCTTCATCCGTTCAGTGATTACTTCAAACTAAAAGAGAACTTCAGACTCAGATCACCAATCTTAAAGAAGTTCTAGGACTTCAAAAGGAGCTATAAGACCTCAGTCTAGAGACTCAGAGTCTACAAAGGGTCCTCATGGGGAACCTTCAAGGTCCCATCTCAAAAAAATCCTCAAACTGGCTGCAAGTGTCCCTATAAGAAACAAGGGAATGAAAAATTGACCTTCCCTGTCCTCACCAGATCTCGAGCCCATCAGGCTGCTCCAGGTCATGAGAACCCCCTACACACACACACACACACACTGGCTCCTCTAATAAAGATCAGGGGAACCAAAGAGTGATGAGGAGGAGGATCAACCAAACTCTGATTTCGATGAGGGTGGCATGTCCCCCCGATGAAGGATTGGACACCAATAGCCAACCAGTCTACAAAAAGCTAAAACTGAGATATGTAAAAGATCTTCATTCAGCTGTCAAAAATTATGGGGTTAATGCCCTGTTCACAGTATCTGTATTAGAAGGTTTAGCAGGAGAAAGCTACTTGATACCCAATGAATGGAATAAAGTTGTTCAGTCTGTCCTCACTAGAGGCCAATATTTAACTTAGAAGTCAGAGTTTGTGGACAGAGGAGAAAATTTGGCTGCAAATAATAGAAAGAATCCTACTCATAAGACAGCCTCCTGGACTGCTGAGAAAATCTGCTGTAAAGGCAATTTCACTACAGACAAAAAACAATTAGGGCTATCCCCTGGTGTCCTCACACAGACAGCACAGGCAGCCCTGGGAGCTTGGCGCAATGTCCCTACTACAGGGGCACTGACAACGCCCCTAACCAAGATTATACAAGGGCCCCAAGAATCCTATTCGCAGTTCATTGCCAGATTGCAGGAAGCAGCTGAGAGAATTTTGGGACCTGAGGAAAGTGAGGGTCTGTTGGTCCTACAACTTGCTCTTGAAAACCCCAATTCAGCATGTAGGGCTGCCCTCAGAGGTAAAACCAAAAGTTTAGGTATAAATGGCATGATCAAGCTTTGTAATGAGGTAGATGTGTTTTCTCAACAAGTTTCTAAGTCTATTAACCTGGCCATTGGGGCTGCTCTAACTCCAGCTCCAAGACTGGTGCCGAGCCCGATTGGCCTGAGTTAGAAGTAGACATCTGTGTCCTCACATTGGGTGCAGAGGCTGCCGGGGGCACCCCTGATTATTATATGCCTCAATTAACAGCAGTTAACACAGGTGATAAAAAGATTGATCCAGGTTGCAGCAGTGATATATGTCGTGCTGCCCTGGCCTTACACACTGGAGGTATATATGTCTGTCCAGGAACTCATCGAGATAGATCTCTAAATTATAAATGTGGCTATGAAAATGATTTTTACTGCGCCTCTTGGGGCTGTGAAACCACTGGGGATACCTATTGGACCCCATCCTCCTCTTGGGATTATGTCACAGTTAAACGACTTTACCCCAATTCCAAAGTCACCTCCCCTGGAAAATAACCCCTTAATAGCTATTGTTCACCCAATTCTTCTAGACAAGGGTGGTACAACCTATTACAAATGGGCTTTACAACAGCCGCAAGGATTGCTGACTGGACCAAGAGAGGATTCTCTTGGGGGTTACACATATATAAAGAGGGCACAAATTGGGGATTGACATTCAAGATTAAACTACAAAAGGAAATCCCCAACAAACATAAAGCATCTATAGCTTTCCTATGCCAACCAGCTCTCCTTCGAGTCAGTTCAGCTTACCTTGACAGAACTCTCTGGGATAGGAAGTTGTGTGTTGGGCCCAGGCATGCTTCCCCACAGCCCTTGCTAGAGATTTGCAATAACATGTTTAGAGTAAATAAAAATGGGTTTTCTTATCTTCTTGCCCCAAATGATATCATTTTGGCATGTTCCACGGGCCTTACACGGTACACTATTATACAAGATTTTATAAATAATAGAGATTATTGTGTCTTGGTTCAGCTTTTTCAAATTTAAGTATTCATGAATCAGATGAGTTACTGAAGTTTTGGGAACGAGGTTCCTCCTTGCCATCCCGCCACAAATGAGAGCCTATCTAGGCGGTGACCCTTGTGGTCCTTCTTGGCCTGGGTGCTGCTGGGACCGGGACTGGAATCGCAGCTCTTGTGTCGTCTCAACAGAATGCGCGCAATTACCATCTGCTCAATGAAGCTACTAGCCAATATATAGAGAATATAAAAAGGGGCCTAGATGATCTTACTGATTCCATGGTTTCCCTTTCAGAAGTTGCCCTTCAAAATAAAAGGGGATTAGATTTGCTCTTTCTACAACAAGGTGGATTATGTGCTGCACTTAAGGAAGAATGCTGTGTATATGTTGATAAAACTGGATTAGTTAAAGATAGCATTGCCAAGGTTACTGCCAGTTTAGAAAAAAGAAAAAGTGAGAGAGAGAACAACAAGAGTCATGGTACAAAATTTGGTTTTCAACCTCTCCCTGGCTTTCAACCTGGTTGACCTCCCTTTTGGGGCCCATATTGGGACTCCTATTATTGATTTCCTTCAGTCCTTGGGCATTTCAGAAATTGACCCAATTTGTTAAATCTCAAATTGATTCATCTCTTTCAAGCGCATCAGTTTCAGTTCATTACCATCGGCTGGACGTAGGCGATAACAAGCAGGTTATTGGAGAAGAGTCAGACGTGGATGCTGCTTCATCACCCTTGTCTTGGAGAGAGAGACTCAATTTCCATAAAATGCTTAAGTAAGATCATTTCCCTGCCCCTAAATTCGGCCATCAGTCTAATGCCATGAATCATTTATAGATTGCTGTAGTCTGTACTTCCGACATGGTAATATACGTTCTCACCACATTGGAAACTAAACAGTCATCCCAGGCTAGACACATTGAAAAATTGGAACTTGAAGCTGTCGCCCATGAGAGTTGTAAGGCTAAGCACTGCACAGGGATTAGTCTGGAAGCTGTTAGACACTCTCTGAGAGGCATGTCTGATTGCATGAAGGTTGAGGGCCCTAGGGTCCTTCCCCCAGGAAAAACGGCACAGGAGCAGGTCAGGGTTACTCTGGGTAAAAATCTGTGGGCCTGAGAGTCAATCCTGTACATGGCCCCTAACATTGCACACTGGGGATCAGACCTCTACCTCTAACCACAGAGCTTGCTTTGTTCCTAAATCCCTTGGCTAGCCCATGTTATACCAAACAGACTGCAACCATTAGTTCAAGCCTCATAGATGACTTGTCCTTGTGTCCTCCGTGGTTTTAGAGAATCACCCGGTGAGCAAACAGATGTTTAGGTGGTCATTAAAAACGTGGCTACACATTTATTATACAATATGCCTTTATAAAAATATTAAAACTGGGGAGATGTTGGGAGCTATTAAGACAACTCTATTGTTGTGATCTCCAAATTGGGCCTATCACCCTGAGAAGAAAAGGGGGTCAAAAGCAGGCCACCGATGCACCATTCTGAGAACAACCACAGAATGTTACAGCCCTAAGTCAGCACAGGATGTCCTGACCACAAGATGTACCCTGATACCACCAAGTTCCTGCTTCCCCATGTAGTTGCCAAAAGAAAATTTTCCTCTGCCCCATCCCTCCTGCTGAGAAGTATTTCCTCCTTTGCTTGTGCATTTCCACTGCCCCCTTCCTCCTGCTGAGAAGTACTTCCCCTTTTGCTTGTGCATTTAAGCCTTGAGCCTTGCTGAATACAGAGAGACCTTGTTGTCACTCAGACTGCTTCCATGTCGTTCTTGCACTTGATTCTCATCTCCCCCTTCCCCCATTTAGTTCTTAGGAGAAGTTCTACTCAAGACCCTCAAATGACTGGACCTGCTAGACAGGTCAGTTATACTGAGCTGCCATCAAAAAGTTTTCTCTGTCAGTCAACGTGTGAACAACGTTGTCTGAGAAGTGCTGCTTCCATTGCAGTCAAACAGCAACATGTCACTAGAACTACCAGCTTTTATGGTTTACCACAGTGGGAAGAACTTAAGTCTTCTAGTTAGGGCAAGCATTACTGCAAGAAACACCCTGATCAAAAGCAACAGGTGGAAGAAAGGGTTTATTTTTCTTATACTTCCATATCACTGTCTATTCTTGAAGGAGGTTAGTACAGAAACTCAAACAGGGCAGGAACCTGCAGATAGGAGTTGATGCAGAGACCATGGAGGGGTGCTGCTTATGGGCAGCATCGTTGTTAGTCTTCTTTCTTATAGAACCCAAGACCACTAGCCTAGGGCACTACCACCCATAGTAGTCTGGGGCCTCCATGATCAGTCACTAGTTAAAGCAATAACCTAGAGACTTGCATATATCTAGATATTATGAAGTCACATTGTCATTTGTGATTCCCTCCTTTTTACTGACTATATCTTTTGTCACACTGACATAAAACTAGCCTGCACATGAGGAAAATGAAATAGGTTTGCAAAAAAGTCACTTCCTTTATTATGTATTCATAAGCAACACTGTACCAGAAGCAGATATATAGGAGAATAATACCACAGCCAATTATAATTTACAAAGAAATTAAAAATTAAAAGATTGTGATAAAATAATATAGGGCAGTCATTCACTAGATTCACACTCATATATATATATATATATATATATATATATATATATATATATATATATATATAGTTACTGCTGGTTTATCCTTATGATTCTCTGCTACCATTTGTCCCCTGAACGTATAAGAATTAAATTTAGATTTAGAAAGAAGTCACATCCTTATATTGTTGGTTTTGCTAAATTATTAGATAGTTCAGCTTCTTCATTTGAAGTATTTTCTTGTAGTCCTTTTCTTTGTTCCATGCAGAACTTTCAGTGTGCAACAGACCTGCCTTGAACCTTAGGATCCTTGTCTAAATGTTGGGATTTTTTTTTTGTCTGCTTTTTCCTTCCATGTTACACCAATGCTGACTTCCGACTTTGAATCATCATCCTTTTCCCCTTCTCTGAATTTGTAATCATGGAATGAGAAAAGGTTACAAACATAAGAATCAAGAACCCATTTTATGTGAAGGGCATATATTTTAAAAGGGACTTTCTTATAGATTAGAGTTAGACTAAAGCTATTATAGTGACTCAATTTTTGTGAAAAAAAATCAGTAAGTTTCATATTTTTCTGTAATTTTAGATAGAACCATCAAGTCCCTGAAAATTATTATATGAAAGTATTTTGTATAATTTAATTTTAGCAAACCATAGTAAATGACCTTGAACATTTTTCTTTTGGGATTTCCTGGTTTTGTCTCACTGAATCTAAAAAGTTCTAAACATAGACTTTGCCTTACTTATTTGAAGTATAAATCTCTGCAACTATGTGCTTCCTAATACATCCTTCACGATATTCCAATAAAGCTGACTCTTCCTCAAAGGTATAATTCCTAATTTTTTTCTTGAGAAATTCATACATACAATATATACATATCTCCCCATTTGCCTTTTTAAGGACAGAAGAAAACCACCAAGCTATTATCCATAAACACAGAAAACACCTGATCTCTGTGCCATCCCCCAAAATGTTTCATAATAAAATGTTTTTAGCAACTGAAAATTATATTACAAACTGAAGATTAACATTTTATTGATTTCCCCAACACTGCAAAGCATACACAACAATTCTTTGAAAATCCTGAGTTTTCTAAGCTGACAGCTGTAGTCTAATTTTTTTTAAGAAGCTTGTTGACAAGACTATATTTTCCCTATATTAAATTTAAAGAACAATAAAATTTATACCAATGAGAGTGAGAAACAATGGGATTTGTAAGTCCCATCACAAAGAGCATGTGCATAGACTTCATAACTTTCTCACACACAAACAAATATAATGATCACCTGGAGATTTTATGATCACAGCCTTGTACAATGACTTTTTTCCACTTAAATTATAGTCAGATATTATATGTTAAGAACATAATAAATTCATAATCTTAAACAAATATAACTTGGCTGTGTTGTTGTTAACTATGTTGTGCTTAAATCCCACTTGACTAAAAATACAACACAACTATCATTTCTGACAAAGCTCATAAATATCACCATGTACAAACTTAAAGGTTTTAAAAAATGTTCTTGTCATAGGAAAATTTCTTCCCCATTGTCAAACTGTATGTTAGTCATATTTTACAATTTCGTTTTTAATAGCTGTGGCTGCCAAAAATGATGAGCTACAGTGGTGAACACAGCATGAACATCCTATGTCTTGAAGCAAAACATCTATCATTGCCACTAGACTCAAGTCAGTGGGAGTGATGGCATGTGAGCATGCAGGGCCTTTATCATTGGGTTTTGAAAAAGGAAAACATGGAAGTATCAAGAAAATGCTTCCATGAACTACACATGGACATTTGTAGTGTTTTCTGGATTGCCTCTCTGTTTTACAAGATCTGATATAACAGTGGTTCACCTTACTCAGAAACCAAGAGTTCTATTTAGAATGGCAAAGGCCAGTACATATAAGAGCAGTTTTCATAACCTTTCAAAAACTTAATGATTATGTGGATCACCCAAGTACACTTTGAAAGGCAGAATAATCGAATGGAGCATGGAATACATTTCTATAGTTGGTCCTAAAGTTCCCAGTCCTGTTATACAAAGCCTCTGCCTCACAGTCTCTGTGTGATTTATCCCCTAAACACACATCCAAATATATACTCCTGCCCTGCTTGTCAAATGAAACCAAGAAAATAGAGAACATTTTCAAGTTGTTCTCTTGCACTATAAATACCCTGTAAGGATGCACCAATCATCTTTACTTCACTGTCTCATTGCTACTAATTAGAATAGAAGGTACCTTCTTTTTAAATTTCAAGATCTCATTCCACCTTACATATGCAAACCTTTTGCTATTTAAAAAAAAATCATCTTTCAATAAGAAACTTCAAGTGGTGACATAATGAGCTGCTGATAAAACTACTTCCAGTCATCAGGTCTATATTCAGGGTTGAATGAATATTTTGCCAATATGTAAAGAAAGGGACTAAGTGGCAATAAGTTAATAGACTCTGTCACTAGTGGAACACACTAACTGCTTTTTATAAAATTAAACCTGAACTTTATTCACATTTTCTACTTAATGGAGAAGGCATGCTCCAAATACTATTTGTCAGAGAAAACTCAACCAATTTTCCCTTTCCTTCATTCTCTCTATAATTTTTACTTTCTGTGCCTGAATGCACTGAATATAAGTGAAAGATTGACCTGTAGTATAATTTTTCCCAATACTTATGGGATATTTCATGTGATGAGACAGGTTCCATTACAAATGTCATTAGCTCCGTAAAACACTCTGATGTTTTACAGTTACTTTCCATTTTAAAGGTAAGGAAACAAAATTGTGACACTGGTCCTAGTTTGGACATTTATGATGTTTCAGAGACAGAACATGAAATGAAACTTCTTGAGTACAATAGTCCTGCAAGTGTTACCAGTGTAACTGGTACTTTCTAGTTCCATAAGAGCCAGGATTAATGCCTGTGACACTAAGGATCCTCCCGCTAACAACCTTTGCCTACATCCCTCCAGGAGGAACCAAAACTATAGCTTCTGGAATGTATTCTCCTCACCAGTGTCCTTATTTAAGTTGGTGCAGATAACCTAGTAATAATCTATTTAACTCTTCTGCAGCAATTCTCTGGTGGCTTAGTGCTGAAGTGTTGGTTTGTGTCCACCTAGGAGTTGTTATGTGTCCATTATCTCCAGCCACAGTTGGATCCTGACTTTATTATATATCTACTATTACCTATCATCTACTTAACTATTTTACATTGACTTTCTTTCTGTTATGTTGCTAGGGATCAGAAGAAGGCCACACACAAGAAAATTAAGGTCTCTACTTTTGATGTCATTTCCTTCAAGATCTGTAGTGTCCACTTCATTTCTCAGTCCTGTGGTACAATTCCTCAGTCTCCTAGTGACTAGTGAGCCCTTAGATCTAAAGTAACTTCAAAGTATAATTCTTGGAAAATTTCCTTCTGTTCATCTAGCCTCTTGCAACTTTATGGATTCTCTGTAAATGATGCTGTTCTTCTCATTTCCAATTTATCTTTTATAGTCCCTATGGAAAACAGTCCATGGCCTCCTTTCTGTGTCTCCCATGCACAATTTTTCTATTTCTTCCAATTTATTATAACATTAAAAATTACCTCGCTTACCACATCTCCTTGTGGCTAATGACCCATCTCACACGCTTCTCCTTTGGATTTATTTTACAGAAGAAACCAAAAATTATACTTGATATAGCTTCATAATTTTACCTGGCATTTTCTTTGAAAATGTACTTTTTTATTTTACATTCTTCAAATCTCCTGTGACATCATATTACAGTTTAATGGACATTTACTGTGTAAAGGTGTGAAACAAAGATTACTTTTAATCTTGAAATGTAAAGGAAATCATTAAAATTTTAAAAAATTAACTGAAGGTATAGCAATATTCTGTGTATAGCTTCCAGGGGAGAAACTGTTCATTTTAAGTTTTGCTCATTGATTACAGTTCTGAGATATTTCTCAAACAACCTAAAAACATTTAGAATATCAATCAGAATTCTCTCATTTCTTCAGGGTGTTTGTTCAACGTGGAGGAACAGATCCAGTAAATGCTACCCAGAAAGGAAGCAGGCTAGCCTTAGGAAAAGTTATAACTCTTTGAATTATATGGCCTTTCTATATGCACAGTTCATCCTGATAGCCATAGCCACATAACTTCATATTAAAGTTTCTGGGGCATCTGGCAATTCCATATCCAACCACCTGATGCTGAGTTCCTTAGTCTGGAGATGTGCTTTCTCATATTTCTGTCTTTGTTTTTGACTCTGAAAAATACCTAATAAGGATGTAAGGATGCATTCCACAATTTTGAATGTACTTGGTCTAGTTGTCAATTGGAGAAGTAAACTTTATGGATGAAATACCATTTCTGGAGCTATAAATCGTTTAACCTGAAACCTTTTTACTTTTGTATTCCCAGGAGAATAAGGATGATGTTTATTTCAGTAGAATTTCTCCTACTTATCAGATTGATTCATTGAAAATGCAAGTACAGAGAAACGAAAAACAAATACCTTTTGTAAATAGTAAAAGTATACTGCTCTCCAAGACACCTCATATTTGTCAGGACTTTGAACAATATTTTCTAAAGTTGTCTAATGCAGTAGGTTATTGGATTAAATAATAAATTGTTAGATGTGTCCAGTATATAGAATTGTTTCATCATTTAATTAGGGCACTTTCCATGAGAACAGTCTCCAGATTTGGTATTATGATTTGATGTTCTTCTCTATGTACAGTTACAATAACAATTGCATCAGCATCTATAGTGGTGGTGATAGGAATAATATGGTCTGAGAGTAGTTTATTTCTTTCTTCCTTTCTTCTTTTTATTATACTCTATCAATTCAGTCCTATCAGTGCCCTGTTATGTGTCTGTGTATTTTTCTCTTATTGACACTCCCTGTTGCTCTTTTCAGATATGATGTCTTAATCAACCCTACACCATTACTATTCAGTCATATTTTTTCTACAAATTTCAAGGCAAATAACCAAAATTCAAATACTTTAACAACTATTCAGAATGAAATGACAAGGGATTATCTCAAGTCCTCTTTCTACCTTTTAATGTGGTCTGATACTGCTGGTCTGAGTTACTGAGGAAACCAACATTCATGCTACATCACTGATGAGAGGGCAGTGTTTTTAATGCAATTGTGGTCATGATGATACAATGATAAATGTTTGAGACAAAGAAAATCTGCCATAAACAATTTTCTTGAAAATTAATTGTGCGGTTGCTTCTTAGGATGAGAAAACAAGCTATTATAAGAAAGAAATATTAGAAAAAGTCGTTTATTTTCTCCAGTGTAATACAATTACACAAAGGTGTCATATTACTTGCTTGGACTGACAGACAGGAGGAAAAGAGAATTCTCTTCCATGGTGAAAAAGCCTTGAAGCTCTCGCTCTGTTGAAATAAAAGAAAACATGCACAAAACATGCACATCTCTAGTCTCTTTGGATGTTTTATGGCATTGTGTGGGATGGAGTAAGTGATACATTGCCTGATTCTATCCCATGCATTTTCTTTCCAAAAATATTTGAACATGTATATTCATGGAGTATTTGTGAAGATAATTGACATTTAAATCCTATAAATGTCTTAAAATCCATAAATAGAGTAAATGTCATTTTATGTAGTGAGATGTTTTTCTAGGTAGTTCTGTAGTTATTTTAAAAAGCTGTTCTCTGTTTAATTCATAAGGGTATCAGTATTTCGATTCCTAGTATGCCATAATCCCCATGATATTTGTCTGACATTTAGATTGGACAGAATGCTTCTACTCTACCATATCTTTAATTTCTCATATTTTCACACTGTACTGCTCAGAGTCTGTCACAGGTGATATTGCTCTGATATATTTCTTCAGATTAAGTTTTCATGGATTTTTGAGGACATGTTAGTTATTACTTCATCAAGAATGCTGAGCAAGTAGAACGGTTTTCCTTCATTTTCTACTTTCTTTATTAACAATAAGTGGGATCCTAAGTTACTGCCTCATCCTCCATAGTCTTATGCTTGAGCATGAGGAGTACTGCCCACAACACACCTTGAGAGGCCCACATTTGAATAATTCAGATGGCTGTTTCCTTTTCTTACTTTTTGATGTGCTTATTTTTATTTTTGGTAATATTACATTTGTTTCCCTTTGGCCTCTACAACCATAAGCTGACTAGTTTATCATTACCCTTCCAAACAATATCTGTCTATTGGACTTATAATTCTTTATGATGGTATTAACATAGTGCATACAGCCTAGGTGAAACATTGAGCTAACTCCCTAGGAACATGCTCTAAGCATATCTATAGAAAATAGATCTGTGTGATTAAAAGGATACCCTTAATACATTATTAAAACAAGGTAACATTACAAACACAAATCACAAACTAGCCTCAGCCAGAGAAACAACCTGTTCTCTTAGTTTAGAGGTACTAGAAGGTCCTGAGAGTCAAAAGAAAAGAACATCGAGAACCATACTCAAATACTCAGATGTCATGAGTTCATCAATAGTCGCTTTGCCTGTCTCAGATTTTCCAGACCTGCGTACTATAAACCTTCTCTCTTGGGAAGATGTAAAATCACTGGGCACATAATTAGGCACAATCAGAATGATTCTTTGAGTGATATTTTATGATTGTAAAATCACAAGTTTATAAATGTAAAAATATTATCCCAGTTGTTCAGTCACACACTTTAAGTGTCTATTTTCTATAAACTGGTAAGAAAAGTATCCAGTGAAAAGAGAGAAAGGAGACCAAATATGTGATCTCTCTCACCAAGAACAGTATGAGATATTGAGTTCTTTATATAAACTTTGATGTTAAATTAATATGTAAGGCCAGGCAGTGGTGGAGCACAGCTTTAATTCCAGCACTTGTGATTCAGAGATAGGCAAACTTCTGAGTTTGAGGCCAGGCTGGTCTTCAGAGTGAGTTCCAGGACAGCTAGGGCTCTACAGAGAAACACTGTCTCAAAAAATCGAAAAAAAAAAAAAGGTCATATGTAAGGATATTTAAATATATTTGGATTTATGAGTACAGATAAGTTTAAAGGCAACCAATGTGATGTACATAAGAAAAATTTAAACTTTTTAATATCTACAATTAAATACTGATTATATAGGATAATAATGACCATTTAATTATCAACACATGGCAGATTGTAGCCTCAAATGTTAAAGGGAACACTCACATTTCTATCATAATGAACTTTGCACAGACAAACACTTGCCAATGAATTTTTCTAATTTGAAATGATATTTCCAAATACTTTCTCTAATAATTTGACTTGAATCATTCGTTATTCTCATTTAGATGGTCTAAAAAATCTGAAGACTGTCAACAGGAAATTCATCTTGGGGTTAAGTAGTACTGTACATGTTTCAACTAGAAATGGTTTGACTACAGAGTTATGAGTTTTAGTACAAATAATATTTAATATTTATAATATTTTATAGAATGAACCCTATTATTTAGAATTGACTTGTGGCATACCAGCTTTAATATAAATTGGTGCAAGTATATTTCCATTGTGAAAGACAGAGACAGAATACACATTCCTGTGTTCTTTTCCAGATTAAATATAATAAAGTGATGTCTTTCTATGTGGGGTGCAATGTTCGTGACCTGGTACATGTTGTACAGAAGACTTGATTCATGGTATTCTCTTTTTTTTTTTTTTTTTTTTTTTTTTTTTTTTTTTTTGGTTTTTCGAGACAGGGTTTCTCTTTATAGCTCTGGCTGTCCTGGAGCTCACTTTGTAGACCAGGCTGGCCTCGAACTCAGAAATCCGCCTGCCTCTGCCTCCCGAGTGCTGGGATTAAAGGCGTGCGCCACCACGCCCGGCTGGTATTCTCTTTTTTAACATTTATTTTAATTTTGAGAATTTCATACATGGGCATAATATACATAGTTTTCAGCCCATCCTCTCTCTAACTTTCATCTCACTCCCTGTTCTGTCCTGTCTCCCAGAATCTTAAAGTCAAAACTACTTAAATATAAGTGTTTTATATGTACATATATGCCATTTTTATAGTATATGTAATATGTATGTAATATTTATAAGATATTTGCATATATGCATACATGTGTACCAATATAATTGTACATATATTTTAATTGACATATAAACAACTGCATGAGTTCATTTATTGATACTCATATGCATGGGTTTAGGGCACACTACTAGGTGTTATAACGCTGTCAGAGAGCTGACCACTAGAGAAGCATGGGTCTCCCTTTCTTAGCAGACATTAATTGTATAAAGATCTTCATTTATACTGGAAATCCTTAAGATTTTCCATATCTATTTTGGGATATAAAATGGTGATATCATTTTGTAGTTCTTGTGTAGGTAGTCAAATGGCTAAGATCTCATGGGTGTAGCACTCAAAACAAATGTTCTGATCCTCTGACCTTTACAGTCTTTTCTTCACAGTAGCATTCTCAGCCTCAGGTATTACTGTATAAATGGTGGTGGGCAACCCAAGATCAATTATCCTCTGCATTCAATAATTGTGAATTTCTGAGATGCTGTCCATTTATGTTATTAAAGCTTTTGTTGATTGGTAATATATAGACCTATTTGTAAATATAAGGATAACTATTTATAATGAAGTGGGAAATTACACTGGTTTACAAATATGACTCTAATAGATCCTGCACCAAAGTCCATAACCTAATCAGTCATGATACAGGTAGTTGGATAAGTTTATTCTACCCATCATATGCTCCTTTCCACTGAGAGAAAATTAACTTGGTTACATTTAGGATATAAATTGTGAAATTCATATTTTGAATCTACTATTGTGAATTTTTGAATATTTTGCCAGTTATGGCTATTGTTGTGGTTTACAGGCTGATAAGGCTATTGACTGCTTTTCTCCCTTGCAGCTTATATAGCACATTAAGATATTATGAGAGCTAGTCCTCCCAGAGGAGTATTACAGGTCAATACAGTTTAATTTCTCCAAGTCCTATATCTGAAGTATGTGGTGTTTTCAGCAATTAGGGTTTTCTTCAATGTCTGGGTAGCAACCAAGGGTAAGATTAAAACCTTATACTGTTCTAGGAGTCTCTTGGGCTCTCCTTATGGGAGGCCATGTCTTAACTACCATCTATGTATCAAATGGCTATTTTGAAGTCACAGAGTGCCCTATAAAGAAGAAGTAGATGTTAGATTTTGGAAGATATGTTAGAAAATGAAATTTTGCTTACAGATTAATAAACAATATAAAGAGGTCTATAGGGTTTTTTCAGCATCTGTTACAACTTATGGACGGAAATAATTATTTCAAAATGATTAAATAAAGGCATCATTAGTGTCACGGGAGACAAAGATCAGAATTTAAATCTAAGTTGTTTCAGTGGGCAAATTAATTTTGGGTATCTTATTTAACTTCATGCTAATTCTTCTAATCTATAAAATAGAGAACATGGTACTTAAATTTTATAAAGTTTAAATGAGTTAATATCTAAAAAGTTCTTGATACAAAATATGGTACTCAATAAGTAATAAGTAGAGTTGTATTCAGAAAATAATTTGATGCCTAAAAGATAGACATGCCCAATGTCACATTCCCCAGTCTTGTTTTCCCATCTGAGAAAACTACCTTTTACAGCAAGTATTCTTTCTGAACTAGTCCCTCTAGTCATAGGGAACAGCTCAAGGATTCATTCATTACTGTATGAGACGGCACTGAAATATAACATTTATGTTCTCTTAGAAACTACCCTGTAATTGTCTCATTGGTACTGTCAATGGTGCATCGAAGTGCTGTCAGGCACATCTCCAACAGGTGTGAAGCTTGTCACCCCAGATCCAATGGACGGCCAAAATTCCTGCCCAAAGTTATAAAGTTATAGTCAAATTATCCTTACTGACTCGGAAGATTTCTATAATTTCTTTTGGAAATATCACTGTGTGATCTTCTTGTTAGAATCAAATATTTAGAAAGAGAAAGCACAATCACTTACTAGAGACTTGATGGGCAGAGCTTGGAAGATATTCATCATTTATGGCAAGCATATTCTCAAGCTCTGATGCAGTATATAGGATAAGATTGTCAGTACAGAGACATATGTTTAAAATTTTACTGAACATGTACACTTTACCATCAGTATTCTCACCATAAAAAAGAAAACTAATATAAAGCAATCTAAAACCTAAACATTTTAGAGGAAAATTTGAATGCTATGAGTGAGTTTATGATAATGATGGCTTCAAGGGTGCTGCACAGTCAAAGAGTTTGCATGCATTAAATATGTACAACTTTTTATGTTAATATTATAAACAACGTAATTAATACCTATATTATGGGAATCTAAAATTTTCCTTTGAGAGACTATTTTCAGAAAAGAAAATTAGACATAGGTAGACTATAAATAAGTTAGATTTGATTATAGGTGTCTGCACATTCTTATGATGAGTTGTCATAAACACTCTTCTCTATGAAAACCAGTGTGGAGGCTATTTGTGCATGAATCTTATTTTCCATATGCTATTGGGTTTATTTCCTTGTTCTACTTGTTTTATTTTTTATTTTTTAAAATTTATTTATTTTTATTCTTTAATCCTTTCTTACAGCCCAGATTTCATCCCCCTTCAGGTCTCTCCCCTTCCCCGATCACTCCCCATCTCATACCTCTTCACCTCTCCCCTCCCCATAGTCTCCAAGAGGATGTTTCTACCCCTGTCCCCACCCAACCAGGCCTACCCACTCCCTGGAGTCTCCTGAGGGTTAGGTGCATCTTGACTTAGTGAGGCCAGATCAGGCAGTCCTCTGCTGTTTATGTGTCAGGGACCTTATATCAGCTGGTGCATGCTGCCTGGTTGATGGCTCAGTGTCTGAGAAATCTCTGGGGTCCAGGTGAGTTGAGACTGCAGATCTTCCCATGGGATCACCCTCCTCCTCAGCTTCTTCCAGCTTTTACTCAATTCAACCACAGGAGGCCTGTCTTCTGTCCATTGGTCAGGTAAAAATATCTGCATTTGACTCTTTCAGCTGCTCGTTGGGTCTCTTTTAACTTGAATATGTCTTATATTAACATTTTTCCATATACTACTTATTTTTATTTAGCAAAAGCATTTCTTCTAAAAATGTAATTATTTTAAGGATATTAAGCAAAGTCATTCATGTCTATTAGCCTTTAGAGAAGTTCTTTCTGAAATCCTTAAGACAAAATGAGAAAGTTTGCTGAATAATGTAAATAGTGTAAATTTAAATCACTTTAGTTTCTGCCAAAGACCATGCCTCATACATATTTCCCTATTGTCTCCTGATTCAGCCTTCACCTCTTTTCTGTTGAATTCAACCTGCTATTATCTTATTGTAGAGATTAAGGTGTTTTAATATGCAGAACTCTACTGCTTTCCCCTCCATAGGGAAGGACTCACAGGTTGAAATTTTCTTTATTTTCTTTTAGTCATGAATTTTTACTCCCTCAGCTCTCATTTCAGTCAAAAGCCACACACTGTGAAGGATTAGTGGCACAACCCAAACCTTGCAATGTTCTAATATGTAGGGCAAAGACTGAAACAAGTTTTCTCCAAGAGTCTGAAAGACCTCACCCCAAGACTGAGAGATATATTGTTCATTCTAGTACCATGTACAAGCCTGAGTCACAACAGGTACATGTGGATTCATTAATTTAATTCTCTCTCTCTCTCTCTCTCTCTTTCTCTTTCTCCTCTGTGTGTGTATCTGTCTGTATACATGTGTATATGTGTTGAGGTGGTATTATGTTCAAAACTTGAAAATTCCTAAACTGATCAAAAAATTGTACATATTGGATTTAATACTAATTTAATGACTCATATTTATATTTTTGTTCTCATGTTTGGGACACTGCTAGCTTGCTAAACTCTTCTGCTGAAGCTTTGGTCAGCACTATTATTTAAATTAGGATTAATGATCAGCTACAAAATTCCATACATTACTGTGAAATTTAGAAATCTTTTTCCTTTTGTTCAAAGCTTTCCAGTTCTAAACTTTATTATTATTATTATTATTTTTGGACATTCCAGATTCCTGTTTGTTCAGCAGGTTGTGTTCACTTTGATGGCTATTTTTCTCAATGTCCAATGTTAGCAAAGAATTCTTGTTGGAGAGACCATTGATAGGAATTTCTTTCAGACTAGAGAGAAAATATCTGCATTTTTCATTCCCATCATCTTTCTGGAACTCATCATTGATGTTTTTCCTATTTGATTATTATGGTTACCTGCAATAACTACTCTATCTTTAGCATACTCTTTCTTTCCTTTTAACTATTCACAGAAAAATGCATACTGAAATTTACATATACAAATGAAGCTAAATATAAGAACAACATTGTAAGGAGCCACCCTCACATTGGCCATTACAAGATGGTGCTGATGGCACTGGCACCTGTGTTCTAAGTAGTAAACAAGCAAGCTGCACATGTGCTGGGGTAGCTTCCCACCCCATGTGCTCTGCCTTCCCCGTGACGACAACTCCAGCCGATGGGCTGCAGCCAATCAGGGAGATACACGTCCGAGGCGGAGGACAGTCCTCCATAAAAGGGACGGGTTTCCACCATTCTGGATCTTTCTATCTCTCTCTCTCTCTCTCTCTGGCTCTCTTCTCCACTGGCTCCTGAAGGAGTAAGCAATAAAGCTTGTGCCGCAGAAGATTCCGGTTGCCCTGAGCGTGTTCTTACCAGGGGGAACAAAAGCTCGGGCAATAAATGGCGCTGAAACCCGGGAGCTACTACATCACGGGGAAGGAGTGGTTAATGAAGTGTTCCCACAAAACAGACTGTTGAGAAGGATCCGGCGTGGATTCAGAACTCTTCAGCTGGGGAACTGTGGTAATGAAGTGTTCCCGCAAAACAGACTGTTGAGAAGGATCCGGTGTGGATTCAGAACTCTTCAGCTGGGGGACGGAGCGGAACCAGAGCTGCAGCGAGACGCGTTACAGCTTTACAAGGTATGTCTGGTCTTGAACTTTCTCTAGTGTTAAAAGCCCTTTTATTTCTTTTCACATGTCAACAAGTGGTTAAGACAGGGTGGAGAATTCTGGACAAAATTCAAGACAGTCTATCAGAAGTAAAGCGGGGAGAGAGAGCAGGAAAAAAGAGGAAACATGGTGCACCAAATAAGTATACAGGCCTTTCCACGGGTCTTGAACCCGAGGAAAAGTTAATGTCAGGGAAGAATACCTGGGGAGAGATTAGAAGGAAAGAGGAGAAAAAACAAAGGAAAAAAAGAAAAGTTAATGTCAGGGAAAAATACCTGGGGAGAGATTAGAAGGAAAGAGGAGAAAAGAGATGAGTTTAAAGAGCCAGTTATTAGTAGCTGTGAATCAGATAAAGAAATTAGCTCTTCTGAGAAAACAGACTTGGAGGAGGGAGAAGCTCCTTATGAGAGAGATATGTGAGCTTATAGGTCAAGAAAGAAGCCAAAAGCGGCTGGCAAAGGCCAGCTTGCTGCTCGACCTCCGGGCAGTCGGCTTCAAAGTCATAGTGCACCTCTGCACTATGCGGAGCCCCCGCCCTGCGTAGTGTGTCAGCCCTGTGCAGAGAGGCAGTGCTCGGACTCGTTCATTTCAAGAGAGGCACAAAGGAAGATACAACAGGCATTTCCGGTCTTTGAAAGAGCCGAGGGTGGGCGTGTTCATGCTCCGGTAGATTATACACAGATTAAAGAGCTTGCTGAATCGGTCCATCCGTAAATATGGAGCCAATGCTAATTTTACTTTGGTGCAGTTAGACAGGCTTGCTGGCGAGGCATTAACTCCTGCCGACTGGCAAATGATTGCAAAAGCCGCTCTCCCCAGTGCGGGCAAATATATGGAATGGAGAGCACTATGGCAAGAGGCTGCACAAACGCAGGCCAGAGCAAATGCTGCTGCTTTGACTCCAGAGCAGAGAGATTGGACCTTTGACCTGTTAATGGGTCAGGCAGCTTATACCGCTGATCAAACAAATTATCACTGGGGAGCTTATGCCCAAATTTCCTCCGTGGCTATTAAGGCCTGGAAGGCGCTTTCCTGAACAGGTGAAGCCACTGGTCAATTAACACCATGCTACAAAAGGCATATCCTTTCCTACTTAAAACTTTAAGTCAGTGGGGTTTACAGATAGCCACAGAAAAGGTCCAAATTTCTGATACAGGGCAATTTTGGGGCTCTGTGGTGTCCCCAAATAAGATTGTGCCCCAAAAGGTAGAGATAAGAAGAGATCACCTCCATACCTTAAATGATTTTCAGAAGCTTTTGGGGGATATTAACTGGCTCAGACCTTTTTTGAAGATTCCTTCTGCTGAGTTAAGGCCTTTGTTTGATATTTTAGAAGGAGATTCTCATATCTCCTCCCCTAGGGCTCTTACTCTAGCTGCTAGCCAGGCCTTACAAAAGGTGGAAGATGCCTTACAGAATGCACAATTACAACGTATTGAGGATTCGCAGCCTTTTAGTTTGTGTGTCTTTAAGACAGCACAATTGCCAACTGCAGTTTTGTGGCAGAATGGGCCATTGTTGTGGATCCATCCAAAAGTATCCCCAGCTAAAATAATAAATTGGTATCCTGATGCAATTGCACAGCTCGCCCTTAAAGGCCTAAAAGCAGCAATCACCCATTTTGGACGAAATCCCTATCTTTTAATTGTACCTTATACCCCTGCACAGGTTCAGACCTTGGCAGCCACATCTAATGATTGGGCAGTTTTAGTTACCTCCTTTTCAGGACAAATAGATAACCATTATCCAAAACATCCAATTTTACAGTTTGCCCAAAATCAATCTGTTGTGTTTCCACAAATAACAGTAAGAAACCCACTTAAAAATGGGATTGTGGTATATACTGATGGATCAAAAACTGGCATAGGTGCCTATGTGGCTAATGGTAAAGTAGTATCCAAACAATATATTGAAAATTCACCTCAAGTGGTAGAATGTTTAGTGGTTTTAGAAGTTTTAAAAACCTTTTTAGAACCCCTCAATTTTTTAGAAGTGGCTGCAGTGATTAAGCCTTCCAGTAAAGTTGCCAATATTTTTCAGTAGATACAATTAGTTTTGTTTGCCTCTCCTTTAACTGGAGAAAAGGCCTCACATGTGATTCAACATTGCCTTGAGGCATGGAGTGCTTGGGGGGAAACCTAAACTACTTAAGACTGATAATGGACCAGCTTATACATCTCAAAAATTCCAACAGTTCTGCCGTCAGATGGACGTAACACACCTGACTGGACTTCCATACAACCCCCAAGGACAGGGTATTATTGAGCGGGCGCACCGCACCCTCAAATCCTATCTAATAAAACAGAAAGGGCGAGTCGAGGAGGCTCTACCCCGAGTACCAAGAATGTCTGTGTCTATGGCACTCTTTACACTCAATTTTTTAAATCTTGATGCTCATGGCCATACAGCGGCTGAACGTCATTGTTCAGAGCCAGATAGGCCCAAAGAAATGGTTAAATGGAAAGATGTTTTAAGTAACAAATGGAAAGGACCGGATCCTATTTTGATAAGATCCAGGGGAGCTGTTTGTGTTTTTCCACAGAATGAAGACAACCCATTTTGGATACCAGAAAGACTCACCCGAAAAATCCAGACTGACCAAGGGAATCCTGATGTCCCTCATCGTGGTGATACCCAGGGCGACAACAACAAAGGGAGAGCAGCGTTGGGAGATACAGAATTGGACGGCTAAATTTGAACAGACCCTTCAAAAATTGAGACTTGCCCCACGCACTTGGACCTGTCCCTGACCTAAGGACTATCTTCTCAACATTTTCCTTCTTTAAAGAATGGGTGGGGGTGGGATTATTTGGAGCTGTTCTTTGCTGTGGATTAGTGTTGCTTCTCTGGTTGGTCTGTAAGCTTAAGGCCCAAACTAGGAGAGACAAGGTGGTTATTTCCCAGGCGCTTGCAGCACTAGAACATGGTGCTTCCCCTGATATATGGTTATCTATGCTTAAGCAATAGGTCGCTGGCCACTCAGCTCTTGCACCCCACGAGGCTAGTCTCATTGCACAGGATAGAGTGAGTGTGCTTCAGCAGCCCAAGAGAGTTGCACGGCTAAGCACTGCAGGAGAAGGGCTCTGCGGCATATATGAGCCTATTCTAGGGAGACATGTCATCTTTCAAGAAGGTTGAGTGTCCAAGTGTCCTTCCCCCAGGAAAAACGACACGGGAGCGGACCAAGACCCCTTCGGGTGATGAGCCTGGGAGGAGGTTTTGTGTAAAGCCCCTATTTTGCACACTGGGGATTTGACCTCTATCTCCACTCTCATTAAAATGGGTGGCCTATTGCTCTTAAATAAAAGAAAAGGGGGAGATGTAAGGAGCCGCCCTCACATTGGCCATTACAAGATGGTGCTGATGGCACTGGCACCTGTGTTCTAAGTAGTAAACAAGCAAGCTGCACATGTGCTGGGGTAGCTTCCCACCCCATGTGCTCTGCCTTCCCCGTGACGACAACTCCAGCCGATGGGCTGCAGCCAATCAGGGAGATACACGTCCGAGGCGGAGGACAGTCCTCCATAAAAGGGACGGGTTTCCACCATTCTGGATCTTTCTATCTCTCTCTCTCTCTCTCTCTGGCTCTCTTCTCCACTGACTCCTGAAGGGGTAAGCAATAAAGCTTGTGCCGCAGAAGATTCCGGTTGCCCTGAGCGTGTTCTTACCAGGGGGAACAAAAGCGCGGGCAATACAACATAATCTGTGAACATATATATATATATGCATATGTATATATATGTGTGTGTGTATATATGTATATATAATCTTGCTTCATCAAAATGTTAACATTTATGAGTAGGAAATTTCAGAATATCAAAGTAAATACAAAAATAAAGTAGATGTTGCAGTTCTTGTGATCAAATTTTAATCCCTGAGATTATGAACTGGAAATCAGTATCTTATTGTGGTGAGGATCAGCCATAGCTGTTCTTGCTGTTATAATCTCTGTGATCTCAAATATGCAGCCTTGTGGTTCTGTCCACATAATATTTAATAATATTCCCATGAATTCATCCACTGCTTTGGACTCTTGCACTCTATCTGCCCCTCTTTCTCTAATGATACCTGAGTGCCTGGGTGATGTGTGGTATATTTATTTTGTTTAGGATTGGAGATTCTGTAGTCTCTTGTTCTCTTTACTATATCCATTTGTGGGATATTGTGTTATTCACCATCTACTGTAGATAAAAGCTTGTTAGCTGAGTATGAGTAATGTATTGATCTGTTGAAAGAACAATAAGTCATTAGAAGTCATCTTAATGCTTTGTCTATTGAGCAGCATAGAAGAAGGTCCTTCCCTAGAGACAATGACCTATGTAACCATAGGCTTTTAGTGTGATAATGGAGCCAGGTATTAGTTTAATTTTGTGAGGCAGAACTTAAATTCAGTCAGAAAATGGATTGTTATAAATATTATTAAGCATTTTGAGTCATGAACTTGAAACAGGATCAGTCTGTCTTATACTTGTGTAATTTTCATCTCACTTCTGCAGATATCTGGTTACCAGGGTCTTCATCATTTTGAGAACCTTGTTCATTAACAAAAGGGAAATGATCTGGTTCAGAGAACATAATGGTAGGATGTCCATCCAAGTCTATTCATAGTATCTGCTCCCAATGATTATCTACAGTGTTACAGATACAACAGATGTTTCTACATGCTCTAAAACTATGCCCCTCCTTTATTTCCAGACATGGGAGACATTTTTTAAAAAATGCATGTTACAGGATATGTGACCACATGGTAAACCCCGAGATTGTGAAGTGGAAAAATCTGTTTCTTGTTGTGGTATGGCTCAGCCATAGCACCTACCTTCAACACTAGAGCTTCTACATCTGTGAACTAGGAGGCTTTCATACCACCATGTGACTCCTGAGGCAGATGCTCACCGGCAACCTTAGGACTGAGCACAGGGTCTCCAATGGAGGAGTTAGAGAAAAGATTGAAGGAGCTGAAGGAGTTTGCAACCCCATACGGAGAACAACAATATCAACCAACTAGACCCTCCAGATTACCCAGGAACTAAACAACCAGCCAAAGAGTATGCATGGAGGAACCCATGACTCCAGTAGCATATGTAGCAGAGAATGGCTTTGTCAGGCACTGATAGGAGGAGAGGACCTTGGTACTGTGAAGGCATAGATGTCCCAGTGTAGGGGAATGTGAGGGCAGGGAGATGGGGGAGGGTGGGTGGGGAACATCCTCATAGAAGCAAGGGGTGGGATGGGATCTTCAGTGGGTAAAATCAGGAAAGGGGATACCATTTGAAATATAAATAAAGAAAATATCCAATTTAAAAAATAAGAAAGCCTCAAGACTTTATAGAAAAAGATATTCTAGTAAGTTTGTCAAGTAAGAATGGAGCATGTGACTCCTGAGTCTTTATTTTAAAAATTTGGATGATGCCATGCAGGAGAAGTTGCAGTTGGCAAATGATATTCCTGGAGATAGCCCAGTGCTTTGCTATGACAGGTAGTAAATCATGGAGAGGCAAGCAGAAACTTCATCCCAGGATTGCTTCTTGCCCCTGTTGTGCCTTCTAATTTTTGTCCTTGCTGTATTTCTCATTTTTCTGACATAGTGTGATTGGACAATGAAATGCTTATAGTTGTGATCACTAATTCCTGCATATTAACTTACCCTATTGGACAAATTTTCTACATATCAACATAAAGATGAACTTTCATAAAATAATGCTGTTTAGATGAATTGATGATTTTGTAATTCCTTGTTATGATTTTTATACTATTTCTGATATGACTTAAATAACTTTAAGAAGTAAATACAGTTGATAAAAATTTAAAGTTAGAGTCCAAAGTAGAATGTGCCTCCTCCTTATAGAATAGTAGAGATTACATAGGTTTGAAAAGGAGTTCAATGAGCTTTCATCTGATATGAACACATAAACTTCACTAGAAAGAAAAATAGGCTTGGAGCAAATTAACAATCAAAGAAAACATTCGATCTAGGTTAGGTCCAGGGTGGAGGCCACAGGTATCAGTATATAAGGTCATGAACAAGGAATAGGTAATTCTATTACATAAAAAACTATTGCTTTAATATTGTAATGAGCTTATAGAATGAAAGAGAGATAAAGCGACAGTTTTGAACATAAAATCAACAATCCTTCTATAATTCCCTCTTTTGAAACCTTTTATCTGTTTTTGAGTGAGCTAATTATTTCTTTTTTTTTTTTTTTTTTTTTTTCGAGACAGGGTTTCTCTGTGTAGCCCTGGCTGTCCTGGCACTCACTTTGTAGACCAGGCTGGCCTCGAACTCAGAAATCCGCCTGCCTCTGCCTCCCGAGTGCTGGGATTAAAGGCGTGCGCCACCACGCCCGGCTTATTTCTTTTACATAAAGAACCTTGTCTTAGGGATATAGAAAGGAGTAAAGATAAAAGTGAAATTTATTGAAGCCTATTTTGCTTCATTCAGTGTGTGTGTGTGTGTGTGTGTGTGTGTGTGTGTGTGTATGTGTGTGATTTTTCTCTTTTCTCCTTTTTCTTTTTCTTTCTAGCCAGCCCCCAAAGAGTTTAAAGTGTTCAGAGTTTCTTGGCAGTCACAGAGAAAACCAGCCCCAGAAAATTAAGTCTTGGTTTCTCATTACCACTACTGTGCTGTTTGTTATCTTCCACTATCTGCAGAGGACTTTGTTGGTTGCTATAACAGTAGACACATTCATTCACTTGAAGACTTGAAATGGAATGGATAATTGTGTCTATCTACTCCTCATAATTTATTTTCACAAATGATTTCAACAAGGAGACTCTACTGAACTTAGAACATTACTTATGCATAGCTACATTCTCCACCAATTTCTTGGTGCTTGGATTTTAACCAGGAGAGGGTTTTCCCCCAAAAGGGAAAGGGGCAAATGTCTGAAAACAATCTTGATTTTCACACCAAAGACAGTGGTGGTAATACATACACCAGACATGAGACAGAATATATTTCTCTGCATCCTGTAGTATATGATGCATCCTTACTACCAAATATACACATAACAAAAATTTAAGGAATCTAACATGTGAGTAGTGTTTTTGGTGAACCTAAGCTTTCTTCTTAGTCATCTACTCGAGGAGACACAAGAACTGCATTCCTTGATTCTTCTTCAAATCCTAGGCAATGACGTACCTTTACTTATTCAGTTATGGTAAGGTTTTTTTGTTTGTTTGTTTTATAATTCTATTATTGCAATTATTTGTATTCTTTTACAGATATGGTTATTAAAGATAGATTCTTCTCTTTTCTTAAAATAATTTTTATTAGATATTTTCTTCATTTAAATTTCAAATGTTAACCCGAAAGTCCCCTCTACCCTCCCCTCACCCTGCTCCCCAACCCACCCACTCCCGCTTCCTGGTCCAGGCATTCCCCTGTACTGGGGCATATAATCTTCACAAGACCAAGGGTCTCTCCTCCCGTTAATGACCAACTAGACCATTCTCTACTATATATGCAACTAGAGATACAAGCTCTGGGGGGTACTGGTTAGTTCATATTGTTTTTCCTCCTATAGATTTGCAGACTCCTTTAGCTCTCTGGGTACTTTCTCTAGCTCCTTCATTGGGGGTCCTGTGTTTCATCCAGTAGATGACTGGGAGCATCCACTTCTATATTTGCCAGGCACTGTCATAGCCTCACAAGAAATAGCTATATCAGAGTCCTGTCAGCAAAATCTTGCTGGCATATGCAATAGTGTCTGGGTTTGGTGGTTGTTTATGGGATGAATCCCTAGCTGGGGCAGTCTCTGGATGGTCCTTTCTTCTGTCTCAGCTCCAAACTTTGTCTCTGTAACTCCTTCCACGGGTATTTTGTTCTCCATTCTAAACATGAATGAAGTATCCATACTTTGGTCTTCCTTCTTCTTGAGTTTCACGTGTTTTGCAAATTGTAGATAGATTCCTATCTTATACAATACATCCTGACCACAGTTTTTCCTCATTCCACACCCTGCTTCCTTACACCTACCATCTCCACCAGAACCACCCTCATCCCATTTCCCCTTAGAAAATAGCAAACCTCCAAGAAATAACAAATGAACCAGAGAAAACAAGACACATTCTTCTACATGTAGACATCGAATTAGACTAGAAACATTTGCCGAAGATGCTCTATTGCCACACAATCTTCAGTAGGATCTGTGTGACAAGTTCCAGAGACTGAGGTGATTGACCTCAAAAGGGAGAGGCCTCCTGGAACTAGGTGTGTAACTCTCGCTGGAGAAAAAATATTGAGCTGTAGTTCTCATGGCAATCTATCTGTTTTGTTTTCTCTTATTCCTTTTCTTATTTACATGTTCCTGGTAGCCTAGGCCAAGATCTTAAGTGAGAATAATGGATAAGAAACCATCCCTAGAGATGAGGCCACTAACATGACCTTAACCCCAGGGAAACCAATGTTTTACTTTCTAAATCATATACAAAACTATTATGATAAAACTTTTCCCAACAATAGAATTTCATATGGCTACACGTGTGTAATTGGAGGTGGATTTTGGTATATGGTAAAGAAAGCCTTAATTAGAAAAAATTATAATAGTTTAAATTTATACATTTTAGATTATAAAAAATCAGGCATTATATGTTAAATAATAATAAACCATGGGGCTAGAAAGTTAGTTCAGTGATTAAGAGCACTGACTGTTAAAAATTTATTAACCTGCTCCTAGAAATATGCCACTAGTCTTGGGTGACAGCCCCCACTGAATACATCCTTTTAGAATTGTTATATTTTGATGATTTATAATGATGTTACCTGTTCTGTTTGTGATTCACTGAATACATAGTTTCAGAGTTATAATGCTTGGATGATTTTTGTGCTTAATGTGCCAAATGATTTTTGTTGGTATCTGTGATTGTTTCACTGGATATAGTTTCTAAGAGATGTAATGTTTGGCTTTTTAATGTATAAAATTCCCTGCATGAGAGCTGCAGAATACATTCAAATTCAAACTGCCTCTGTGTTGTTTCTGTTTGTCACTGCTGAATCCTTACCCACCTAGCTTCAAGGATCCTCATTTCAAGGACCTCCATACCCAACTGGGGTGGTTCATGGCACTCTATCTTTTCCATTGTATTGTTTTGACTTCCTTGCCAAAATTCAAGTGTGTGTGTGGGTGTGTGGGTTTATTTCTGGATCTTACATTCTATTCCATTGATGTACCCGTTTGTTTCTGTACCAATACCATGCAAGAAGTTCTTTTATTATTCTGGATCATTTTAGCTGTCCTAAGGTTTTTGGTGTTGTTGTTGTTGTTTGTTTGTTTGTTTGTTTTTTGTATGCAGGTAATAATTGTTCTTTCAGGATATGTAAAGAAGTGGGTTTCAATGGGGATTGCATTGAATGTATAGATTTCTTTTTGACATTTTCACTATGTTAATCCTACCGATCCATGAACATAGGGGATATTCCCATTTTCTAATATCTTCCTCAATTTCTCTCTTCAGAGACTTGAAGTTCTTGTCATACAGGTATTTCACTTGTTTGGTCAGTGTTACATGAAGGTATTTTATATTATTTATGGCTATTGTGAAGTCTTTTGTTTCCCTAATTTTCTTCCCAGACCCTTTATCATTTGTATATTAGAGGACTACTAATTTTTTTTTTTTAGTTAATCTTGTATTTAGCCACTTTGGTGAAGGTGTTTATCAGCTCTAATAGTTCTATGATAGAATTTTCAGGGTCACTTATATATGCTATCATATCATCTTCAAATAATGCTATGTTGACTTCTTCCTTTCTAATTTATATTCACTTCAGGTTCTTTCTTTGTCTTACTATTATAGTTAAAACTTCAAGTGGTATATGGAAGAGATAGGGGGACAGTGGACAACATTTAGTGAAAATATTTTATGTTTTTCTCCATTAGATTCGATGTTGGCTATTGGGTTGCTATTTATTTTAATCTGTTTATGTATCCACCTTGTATCCTTTAATGTGTTTAGGTATCTACCTTGTATCCCTACTCTTCCCAAAACTTTTATCATAAAGGACTGTTGGATTTTGTCAAAAAAAATTTTTTTGGCATCTACTGAAATGATGATATGTTTTTTTTCTTTCAGTTTGTTCATATGGTAGATTATGTTGATGGATTTTCCCATATTGATCCACCCCTGCATCCCTAGAATGAAGCCTACTTGACCAGGTTGAATAATGTATTTGATGTGTTATTTTATTCAGGTTTTGAGTATTTTATTGAGATTTTTTGCATCAATGTACATAAAAGATACTGGTCTGAAATTTCCTTCCTTTATTGAGTCTTTGATTTACGTATTAAGGTGAATGTGTCCTCATAGAATGAGTTTGGCAGTGATCATTCTGTTTCTATTTTGTGGAATAGTTTGAGGAGTATTAGCATTAGCTCTTCTTTGAGTTCTAATAGAGTTCTATACTAAAACCATGTGGCCCAGGGCTTATTTTGGTTGGGAGACTTTTAATGACTGCTTTTATTTCCTTAAGGGTTATAGTAGCCACACTTCAGATAGTTTATCTCATTTTGATTTAGCTTTGGTAATTGGTATCTGTCTAGAAAATCATCCATTTCATTCAGATTTTCCAATTTTGTAGAGTTCAGTTTTTGATGTAAGACCTAGCAATTGGTTGAGTTTCTTCATTTTCTGTTGCTATGTCTCCCTTTTCATTTCTGATTTTCTTAATTTGGGTAGTGTCTCTCTTTAAGTTAGTTAGTGTGGCTACGGGTTTGTTTATTTTATTGATTTTCTCAAAGAACTATGGATTGCTGTTTATATGCAGGTGAGGGCAGGCACAAGATAAGGCTAGAGCCTGTGATTGGGCAGAGGACAAAGAAGAGGGGTTGAGAGTTTTAGAAATAGAAGACACACAAGGAAAAGCAAGGAAGATGGAGGAAGAGAAGGATGGCCCAGATCCGCATGGCTTTAAATGGCCACAGGTAGCTATGAATATCATAGAAGGAATGGATTAAAACAGGACAATTTGTCCAATCTAGGTGGGAAGCTAATATCAGTTCACTCTGAGATCATTGTGTGGGCACTTTGTGGGTTGAGGAACAGAGACTGAAGGAAAGGCCATCCAGAGACTGTTCCACCTGGGAATCCAGACCATATGCAAACAACCAATCCAGACACTATTATGAATGCCAAGAAGTGCTTGCTGACTAGAACCTGATCCAGCTGCCTCCTGGGAGGCTCTGCCAGATCCTGACCAATACAGATGAGGATGCTAGCAGGTAATCATTGGGCTGAGCACAGGGACCACAATGGAGAAGTTAGGGGAAGGATTAAAGGAGCTGATGGTGCCTTATCTGGCATCAATGAGAAAGGAGGCCTTTGGTCCTGTGAAGGGTTGATGCTTCAGTGTAGAGGAATGTTAGAGTGGTGAGGCTGTAGTGGGAAAATGGGTGGGGGAGTACCCTCAAAGAAGCAGGGTAAGGGGGGATGAGATAGAGCATTTGCAGAGGGGAAACAGGGAAATAAGATAGCATTTGAAATGTAAATAAGTAAAAAAAAAAAAGGAAAAAATACTCACTAAAAAGGAATAAGAAAAATAAACCTGTCTGATAAATTACAAGCCTCGAGAGTTTTGAATTTACCAGGTTATGGGAATTTGTGACAGTTAGCCACAGGGTGCAGGTGGCTGGTAATGCTAGCAGGATCCACAGCAAGAGAACAGTGAGTTGGAGAGTTGGGTGGTCTCTGCATGGGTACCATAGGGACCATGGAATTGTGGAAACTGTGTTGTTATAGCATAGCCTGCTCTAGTGTGGGATGTTTTTAAAATATTTCACCCAACCAAAAAACAAACAAACAAACAAACAGACGAAAATAGCTCTTGGTTTTGTTTTGTCTTTGTAATGTTCTCTTAGTTTTAAATTAATTGACCCTAGCTCTGAATTTTATTATTTTCTGCTGTCTACTTCTCCTTCATTCATTGCTTCTTCTTCTTCTTGTTCTCCTTTTTGTTGTTCTTGTTCTTGTTCATCATCATCATCATCATAATCATCATCATCATCATCATCAATCTTTTTGTTTAGAGCCATTCCAGATAATGTGTCCCTTTCCAGTTTCCCCTCTGGAAACACCCCATCCCATCCACCCATCATCACCCCTGCTTCTCTGAAGGTGCTTGCCGAACTACACACCCACTCTTGCCTCACTGCCCTAGCATCCTCCTATGATGGGGTGCTAAGCCTCCACAGGACCAAGGGGCTCCCCTCCCACTAATGCCAGATAAGGCAATACTCTGCTACATATGCATCTGGAATCATGAGTCCCTACATGTGTACTTTTTGGTTAGTGTTTTAGTCCCTGGGAGCTCTGGGGTTCCCAGTTAGTTTATATTGATGTTCTTCCTATGGGGATGAAATCCCTGTCTGCTCTTTCACTCCTTCACCTAACGCTTCAATTGGGGTTTCCATGTTCAGTTCTATGGTTGGCTGTAAGAATCTGCATCTGTATTGGTCAGGCACTAGCAGATCCTCTCAGGGAACAGCTATCCTAGACTCCTCAGCAAGTCCTTCTTAGCCCTGCCTATCCACTGGATATGGTCTCTACAGATTCTTTTTCCACTTTGTTGGGTATTTTGGCTAATGTCATCCCCATTGGGTCCTGTGAATCTTTTGCTTGTCTGATATCTCAAAATTTCTAGTGGCTACCCCCGGTTCCCCATTCCTTATTGCTTCATACCTCCATTCAATTTCCTGACCCTCTGTATTTCTCCCCCATCTCCTCTCACACCTGATCCTGTCCCCCTTTTCCCTCCCCTTCTCTTTCCCTTTCAGGTCCCTCCCTTCCTCTACCTCCCATGATTATTTTGTTTCCTCTTCTAAGTATGACTAAAGAATCCACACTTTGGTCTACCTTCTTCTTTAGCTTCATATGGTCTATGAGTTGTATTATGGATATTTTGAGCTTTTAGGCTAATAGTCACTTAATAGTGAGTACACACCATATGTATTCTTTTGTGACTGTGTTACCTTATTCAGGGTGATATTTTCTAGTTCCATCCATTTACCTGCAAATTTCATGCAGTCATTGTTTTAATAGTAGTGTTCCTTCATGTAAATGTGCCACATTCTTTGTATCTATTCTTCTCTTGAGGGACATATGAGTTGTTTCCAGCCTCTGGCTATTATAAATAATACTGCAATGAATATAATGGAGCATGTGTCCTTGTTATATGTTGGAGCATCTTTTGGGTGTATGCCCAATAGTGGTATAGCTGTGTCCTCAGGGAGGAGTAGTGATTTCCAGAGTGGTTTTACCAGCTTGCAATCCCACCAGCAATGGAGTAGCATTCTTCTTTCTCCTCATCTTTGTCAGCATTTGCTGTTTTCTGAGTTTTAAATTTTAGGCATTCTGATTGGTTTGAGGTAGAATGTGAGGGTTATTTTGATTTTGATTTTTCTGATGACTAAGGATGATGAACTCTCAATTCTGAACATTTATGCCCCAAATGTAAGGGCAACCACATTTGTAAAAGAAACATAAATATTGCTCAATGCACACATTGAACCTCATACAATAATAGTCGGAGACTTTGGTACCCTGCTCTCACCAATGAACAGATCATGGAAACAGAAATTAAACACAGTGAAACGAACAGAAATTATGAACCAAATGGATTTAACATATATCTACAGATCATTTTACCTTAAAACAAAAGAATATATCTTCTTATCTGAATCTCATGGTATCATCTCCAAAATTGACCATATAATCAGTTACAAAACAAGTTTGAACCAATACAAGAAGATTGAAATAATGCCATGCATCCTATCATATCACAACAGAATAAAGCTGGTCTTCAGTAACAACAGAAACAACAGAAAGCCCACATAGAAATGGAAGCTGAACAACACTCTACTGAATGGCAATTTTGTCAGGGAAGAAATAGAAAAAAAAAATTAAGAACATTTTAGAATTCAATAAGAATGAAGGCACAACATACCCAAACTTATGGGAAATAATGAAAGCAATTCTAGGAAGAAAACTCATAGGTATCAGTAAAGAAACTGGAGAGATTATATTCTAGCAGATCAACAGTACATCTGAAAGCTTTAGAATTATTAAAAACAAAACAAAACAAAAACAAAAACAAAAGGAAATACACCCAAGCAGAGAAGATGGCAGAAAACAATCAAACTCAGTGCTGAAATCAACCAAGTAGAAACAACGAGAATTATACAAATAATCTAAATAAATAAATAAATAAATAAATAAATAAAATTAAAAATAAAAAACCTAGGCGCTGGTTCTTTGACTAAACCAACAAGATAGATACACCCTTAGCCAAACTAAATAGAGATCACAGAGACAGTATCCAAATTAACAAAATCAGAAATGAGAAAGGAACTGTGGAAATTCAAAAATCATCAGATCCTACTATAATAGCCTATACTCAACAACAGTGAAAAATCTACATGAAATGAATGATTTTCTAGACAGAGACCAGGTACCAAAGTTAAATCAGGATCAGATAACAACAGTTTCATAAGCCGAAATGAAATAGAAGATGAGCTTTAATCCATGGTGATCTAGTAAGATGTATGGGGTTATTTAATCTTCTTCTATATATTGTGACTTGCTTTGTGAGAGATTATATCCTTATGCCTGTAGTTCCTGTTCGCTTCTTCTACAATTTTATTCATATCCTTAACCTGTTTGATTGTATTTTACTGTATTTATTTGTATTTATTTGCTTCCTTTTTAATGTCTCTATTTGCTTGAATGTACTTTCCTGTATTTTCTTAAAAGATTAATTCATGTACTCTTTAAAACCAATACCATCTTTACAAAATTGGATTTACAATCCTCCTGTTGTATCTCAGTTTCATTTAGATAGACTCAACTTGGGGAATTGTGTCCATTGATGTTAACAGATATTAAGGAAAAGTTATTGTTATTTCCTGTTGTTATTGTTGCTAGAGGTGGACTTACATTTGTGTGACTATCTTCTTTTGTGTTTCTTGAAAGATTACTTTCTTGCTTTTTCTAGGGTGTAGTGTCCCTCCTTATGTTGGTGTTTTCCATCTACTACTCTTTGTAGGGTTGGATTTATGGAAATATATTGTGTACAGTTGTTTTTGTCATGGAATATCGTGTTTTCTCCATCTGTGGTAATTGAGAGTTTTGCTGGGTATAGTAGCCTGGGCTAGCATTTGTGTTCTCTTAGGGTCTATATGACATCTGCCCAGAATCTTCTAGCTTTCATAGTCTGTGGTGAGAAGTCTGGTGTAATTCTGATAGGTCTGCCTTTAAATGTTACTTGACCTTTTTCTCTTACTTTGTTTAGTGAATTCGTTGTTTTGATTATTATGTGACTGTAGGAATTTCTTTTCTAGTCCAGTCTATTTGGAGTTTGATAGGCTTCTTTTATGTTCCTAGTTATCTCTTTCTTTAGGTTAGGCAAGTGTTCTTCAACGGTTGGGTTCTTATGCTGTCTTTTAGGCATCTAGTTTTCCCTGGTATTGGCTGGATCATACTAATGGCAGCAGCACTTTGGGGAATTTTGGGGAATTTTAGGTCATACAATGAAGGTCAGGGTACAGGACTCTGCTAGCTGTGCCTCAGACAGAACCCACTGTGCAGGTTGTATCTGAATCAGGCTCCACTGGGATGATGAGTGGAACCAACTGTGATGGGATCGGTAGAGCAGGATTCTAACCTGGTTAGTCTTGGTGAAACTAAAATTTTCCACAGGAAAAGGTTTCCCTTACATTCTCATTCACTTTTTCCAGGTCAAAATTATGCTTCAGATGTTTTCTATGCTTACTCTCATACCAGGTTTCACAACTTCAGTTCATATTCCATCAATGACTCTGACTTAATACTTGGTTGTTTTTGTATAATGGGATTTCCTGATTTTAGAGCATGTCTGTACTTTAGAGAATGGGTCAAGGTTAAAGCACTATGGCAGAACAAAAATTACCCATCCTTGTTCTATCTATAGGTCTTGCAGGACATCATCTGATCATACCCCTGCCCCAAGGTGAACTGCTCCTTCTTAGAACTGGCAACCTACACCTGCTCTTCCTGAGAAATGTTGCTTTATCTTCTTTTCATGCTTGTGTGTGTGTGTGTGTGTGTATGTGTGCTATTGCTCCTAAATTGTACTATTAAATATCAGAACCTCATCCTGTACACTCAACAGTGTACTAGTACCTGGCATGTGTGTGTCTAACATTTTGCAGAAAAGCATTTAAAAGCCATAAAGACCCAATCCAAATAAAATGAAGAAACATTTAAAAATCCTGAATGCTTTAGTCTGATAAATTTAAACATATAAATACAGTTAAATGGAAATTTATTTTCCTCATTTTCATAAAAATACTTCACAGTATCACCTTCAACAAGATGAGTGTGAAAGAAAACATTTTAGATTTGATTGCATTAATATTTTATTAGAAGCAACTAGGAAAATTGTTGAGTGCATATAAGCAGCACACAATCAGTTGCTACAGAAAACCCTAGCATCCCTTAAGAAGCAGTTACACATTTGAAGAAAAATAACTCAAACTTTTCATTTCCTAACTTAAATGGTATCCTTCACTTAAGCAGTTTAGCTAATTATAATTATGAAAACATGCCACAGGTTTGGCAGCAACTAGCATGTTCTCCTGTGATCCAGATTACTAATAGATTCAATGATGCTCTTTGCTTTAAATAAATATCAGTGTCAAAATTATGATGTCTAAAACTACTGACAGTGAGATGAAAAATGATTTTGCCCTTTCTTCATCAGTATGGCAGTTTCCAAAAGAATTATTCATAGCTATTACATTGCTGTGATTTCAAATAATTTGTTATTTGAAATATAACAAATGCAGTTGAAATTTTGTATGTGTAGTGTACAGGTATTAAAGTATGTTTTTAAAACATTGAAGAGGTTCTAGGCATGTGATAGTTGAAGAGGATGAGCAATGGCAGTGTTTTACTAATATGAGATCTCTCAACACCTCAGTCATTTTCTTATCTTATAAATAATTCCATATCCTGAATTGTTCTACTTATAAAAATAGGCATTGGAGATTCAATAGAGGAAATTGATTTATCAGTCAAAGAAAATGTGAAATCTAAAAAAACCCTGACCCCCTCCCCCCAAAAAATCCAGAAAATCTGGGACATTATGAAAAGAGAAATGGTAAGAATAATAGCACTAGCAAAGGGAAAAGAATCCCAGCTCAAAGACCCAAAATATAATTTTACCAAAAATCACAGAAAAAAAATCCTAAGCTTAAGAAAGACATGCCTATAAGATACAAGAAGTTTACAGAATACAACATGCATTGGGTTAAAAAAATAAAAGAAATTCCCTCACCACATAATAATCAAAACAATAAGCATATAGCACAAATGAAAAATTTTAGAAGCTGTAATGAATAAAGGCCAAGTAACATATAAATGTAGAATTACACCTAACTTTTTAATGTCCTCACCAGATGTCTTACTGACTCAAAGAGACTACAGATGCCAGCTAGACTTCTGTATGCAGCGAAGGTTTCAATCAACATATAAGGAGAAACATAACTAAGATATATTTAAACAATATGTATTGAAAAATTCAGCCCTACATTAGATACAAAAAGGGAAACTCCATCCCAAGGAGGCCAACTACTCCTATAAAAACACAGGAAATAAATAATCTTACAATGCCAACACCAAAGAGGAAAAAGGAGGAAGTACACTTACACACACACACACACACACACACACACACACACCACGAAGACCACCACCACCATCACCACCACTATTGCTACCACTATCACCATCATCATCATCAACAAGAAAACAACAGGAATTAACAATCATGGTCATTAATGTCTCTCACTATTAATGGACTTAACTCCCTAATAAAAAGACAGAGAAATGAGAAGTTTAAAACCTTGAGGAATCTAAAGAAGTCTCTACTCAATGATTACTGGGTCAAGGCAGAAATAAAGTTAGAAATTAATGACTGTCTAGAATTTGATGAAAATTAATCCACACATACTCAACATTATGGGACACAATAAAAGTGGTGCTAAGAGGAAAGTTCATAGTAATAAATGCCTTCATAAAAAAATTAAGAAGATCTCATACTAGCCACTTACCAGCACACCTGACAGCTCTACATAGAAGCTCTAAATAGAAGCACATACATGCAAGATGAGTAAATTACTAGAAATAATCAAAGTCAGGACTGGATGAAATCAATAAAATAGAAACAAAGAGAACAATATAAAGAATAAAGGAAAAGGAAAAGAGTCATTTCTTTGAGAAAATTAACAAGATAGAAAAACACTTTGCCAAACTACCTAAAAGGCAGAGAATGAAAGGATAAGGGGCATAACAAGAAACACTGAAGAAATCCTAATAATCATAAAGTCATATTTCAGAAACTGTTACTCCACAAAATTGGAAAACCTAAAGGAAATGGAAAGTTGTTTCGGTAGATACCACTTTCCAAAGTTAAATCAAAATCAGATTAACATTATAAATAGACCTATGAACTGAAGGAAAGATAAGAGGTCATTAGCAGTCTCCCAAGAAGAAAAGTTTCCTGCCAGTGGTTTTAACACAGAATTCTAAAAGACCTTCAAAGAAGAGCTGATAACAATACTTGTGAAACAATTTCACAAAATAGAAACAAAAAGAGCATTGCCAACCTTGCCAAATTCATTTTATGTCACAGTCACTCTGATAATCAAACCATATAAGACTCTACAAAAGGAATTATTACAAACTAATTTTCCTCATGAAAATTGGTACAAAATTACTCAACAAAATACTAGCTAATGGAGTCCAAGAAAACATTAAAAAAAAAATCACACATCATTATCAAGTAGACGACACCTGTTGGGAGCTGGCCCATAGCTCACATGGACCAGGTACACCTGGGTGGCAGGTGGAGACTGAAGGACAGAAACTAGGTGGTCAAGAGAAAAATGGATGCCAAGTCAAGGTTCCTGATCAAGGCTCAAATGTTTAATAGCAAACTGTGCTTATAAAGGGGGCAGGGGGCATCCCCCGCTAATCCATTCTAGGAGCCTGGAACCAGCTGCAGGTGGTGACATGCAGGATAGGGTGTAGTCTCCAGAATATCTCAGGTGCCTCTCAGCAGGTAGCAAAGTCTTGAAGGAGAACAGTGGCAGTGGCTGAACAATAGAGCCATCTAGGTAGGAAGGCTCCACCCCAGGTGATCTAATTCTCAGTGGCAGTAAAGTCAAAGTCTGGATCAGCCTGCTTCAGGCTGGGGGTGGGTATTATATTTCCCCCCTGTTTATAATATTAAAAATAGCTGGACTGAGGCATAAAAATTTTTTATGCTGTATAGTCCTGCTTGGGAGTTATGGTGGCTGGCGGCCGCACCTGACTTAGGAAATCTTAGATATTTCTGAATCATTCAATTCTGTCATAGATGGGACATGGAGCCCATCTTTGACTGTGTGGCCCTCATAGCACATATTATTCCCAATTCAGACCAAAGCCACAATATGTACTTCAAATGCTTCTTCATATAGATTAATAACTGCTACCTGCACTGTTGGAGGCGAGGCTGTACACCTGCTGCAGTCAGGCTGAAGGCCAATGACTAACCTGTTTGAAAAACAATGGGAGACAGTGAAAAGCAGCAGTACAAAAGCTTCTTTGGGGGAAGTCCAGGTACTCCATTCAATTGCAAATTAGCAACTACCAAGCTAGACTTTGAGCTCCCAGTGTGTGTGTGTGTGTGTGTGTGTGTGTGTGTGTGTGTGTGTTGGTGTGGGGGAGATGGCTTTGAGAATTGCAGAAAGGCTGTTACTTCTCTGGGAGTGGAGGCTGTGCTCCAAATTAACTTTGCTAGGTAATTAAGATTTTAGCTATCTTCAATAGGAATTTCTAATACGGGAATTATTACTAGACCAGTTCAAGATTGAGTAAGAATAACTGGTCACAATAAGGGAAAGAGAAGAATCACTATAACTCTTTCTTGTGACTAATCTTTCTAAGTCAGACTACACAGTCTATAATGTTCTATGTCCCATAAGGTTTAAAAAGCTTGAAGCAAGGCAGCTTAGCTTGTCCAAACTGGGAAAATGGCAAACAAAGGTGGGTAAAAAACATATACCCAATTCAGCTTTCTTGTCAGGGCACTCAGTGAACTCACCTGTCAGCTTGTCACACGAATTAGCCATCATGCTTCTGCAGCGTTCTGTGAAGAGAACCTATGTTTTTCCCCTTCCCAATAAGGTAGCTGTTCAGGATCAAGCTATATGCCAATAAGTAGGTCCATTTCATCTCACCTAGACATGATTATGTCTGGTTTTAAAGTACTATAAGGCATTTATTAAGTTCTTTGACATTCAAATTTCAAAATTCTTAAAATGAAAGTATGATTTAAATAATGTGCATGGGGTTATATTAAATAATGTGCATGGGGATATAATTTTCCCCCTTTCTTTGTTTTTCAAGAAGAAGAGTTTTTAAAATTCCACAATACCTTGTCTTTGAGAATTATTAAATTGTTGACAAAACATCTCAAGTACTTGACTGTTATAGTCAGTTTTAATATAACAAGGGCAGTTACTACACTTTCAATTGTTTCTCTTGAAAAGCGGTTGTAACTAGAAAGCTTGAAAAGCTATTAATAGTCACATGTGCATAATTTATTTATTTATTACTCGGAAATAAGAGCATTCATTTGCAGCAATTGATTAAGTATAGGTACTCAAGTATTAACACCATTATGTGGAAACAGGTAGGAACTGAGGACACCAAGAGCAAATTTTTTACAATTTGACATGCACATTCTCCAAAAATACCAAAATATTATCTTAAACCATTACTGTTTTGAATATATAATGAACGAGATTATATAGCCAATGTGAGACCTTAGTCTGCCTGAGATATAGATCCAGCATGGCATTGCCTTAAGAGGTCTTTTCCAGGCAATCCAGAACAATTTACTAAATGCCCCAAAACAGTTTTAAAAGAACAGCATTTTTTCTTATGAGTAGCATAAGCAATTGCAAACTTGAGAATTAATAACATCTGAGGGATGAACAATTTTAAGTAATTGTAAGCTCTGAGGTATATATTGATAAATATACAAATTAAAGCTTGATTATTCAAAATTTTAAAACACCATCTACAGCACACAATTTAATTATCTGTGCTGAAGCAGGAGGAAACTCAAAAGAGTAAGTGTGTGATCCAATTCACATATACTTTTCTCCCATAGAAGGGCTGTTTTTAAACACAGTAATTGGGATGCATGCATGAATTTATAGAAGGTACAAAAGCATGCATAAAACCAATTTTTAACCTATCTTTAGGATAATGATTATCAATTTTATTTAAATTGATTGTATGCAATAGGTTAAATATCAATATTCTGTAATAACCAACTTAATTGCTGTTTGGAACAAGGAACAGACACTTAGTCAGCTTTTTAAGACACAATTTTTGTTATACGTTTTCTAAAATATACGAATTTATCTTACAATTCTTTATTAGCACCACAGCAGCCTTAATAGGATGTTAAAACTGTGATTTGAGGTGAACGCCACCTAGGCCTCGCCAACCTCTGGCTCTCCTCACAGGCCGTAGAGACTGAAGCGGCTAAATCTGTTGTAGGTCAGGAAGCCCAAGCAAGGGCAGCAGAGCACCCTGAGTACAGCAGAAAACATACAGCCACCCCATGTGGGTACAGGCAATGGCATGGGGGCAATGGCTTGCGCGACTGGTGCTTCAGGCCCTCCCCTGAGTTCGCTACAGAGGCGCCTACTTTCTGGCAGCCTCATGTGCCACCACTGCTTATGGAAAGCAGTGTACCCCAGAGCCCCACCCCACAGCAGCCAGCAGCTGGCAGGCTCAATGTAGGCCAACAGTTGGCCAGGAGGAGAGGAAAGATGACTTTACAATAATGTTTTCTCTTGCCAAAGATTTGCTGTGGGCACATTTAATAACCATAACTAAAATAGGCAGCTAATATTTAATTGCCATTGACTATAATTGATAACAATTATAAAAGTTTTTTTTTTTTTTTATTTTCTGCAAAGCCTTTTGTTCCTTGCCAGTTGATTTGTGTCTCACTTAATAGCACCTAACAAAGGCTTAAATTCTCCTGTGGTGAGCTTAAGGTGAGGTCTTAGCCAATTAACATCTCCTGGAAGCTTTTGAAAATAAAATTTTGAAACAAATAAATTTTTCATTCTTAGATTTTCTGTATCACAATTTTACAGTATAGCTAAAACCCTAAGTATTAAAAAGATATTGCCTCTGAATTTTTTCTTGAGCAACAGCTACTCCCCAGAACTTAAAAGCTCCTTGTGTGAGAGCAAGGATTTAAAGTAAACTTCCCCTTAAAAGCATTAGCTAATAAAATATTTTTAACTTAGGAAACAATATACACTGAAAGATTCAAACTCTTAGCTTCTTGTATTGAAGCAAAGACAATAAGAATTTCTCTTAGATGAGGTAAAGCTATATAAGCCATACCTAGAAGCAAAAATTTCCAGTGATTACAAGCTCACTAGAAGCAAACTCATTACAATTTTCTGGATGCAAAGGAAAAAACAAACTCTTAAAATCTATAATAACTTTACATGAAGTAGGCAAGTCAAATCACAATGTCCTCAAAAATTCTACAGCCTGATTGACTTTTTATGAAGTTTGAATTAAAACTTTACTAGAATAGCATCTGGCTAAAAAGAATTTTCCCTGAAGGCAGGGAGAGGTGAGGTCCCTAGAACTTCCCTAGTCACGGCTTGCAAGACAAAGGAAACATGACACAAACTTCCCCGAGGCTGTTCCAAATTTTGTATTAACTCAAACATAAAACTTTTTTAACCTGGGCATCTTGGCCCTCCTGAAATGGGGACAGATTCTAGGGGAGCGAGATTCAACTGTCTATGCCTCTAATTTTGAATAGTCTTTCCTAAGATGACTTATAGTTAAAACTTTCTTTATAACCTTGGTGCTGTGAAAAAATTTCTTGTACTGAAGTGTCCTGCCAGGCAGCAACCATAGCCAAAACTTACTGTCTGAGGATCTAATTTATGTAATTAACAATATATGGGTGAGTAGAAAAATCTTAATTTGTGATCAAACTGCAAGCTGCAGTCAATGGAACACTGGCAATTTTAACCATGATTTTTAAGTCTCTTTCACAATGTTAGAATAATATCTACAGTCTTGGGAAAGCAAAAACCTAATTTCAAAGCAATTTATCAGCTTAGAATCAACATTAGAAGCTTCACTATCACGTTACAAAATTTGGCTGCTAATTTATACCTATGAATGCATGACAATGCAAATTTTAATGCTCCATTAAAGAGACATTGTTTTAAATCTTATCTTTAATTCTACTATCTAGGATAAGAATCACTTTAAATATTATCTTAACTAAAAGTATCCTTAGAGGCCCAGTCTCTTGGCCTGCCTTATGCCAGGTATTGGAAAGACTCCAAACCTGAGTTACCAATTTAAAGGTAACTTTCTAGTAACCAGTGTTACACCTTTTTGATCATACCCAATAACTTATAAGCTAATACTCTACAATGAAGACACGCAGAGCATTTTACACCTCTAAGACCAGCAAAAACGAAATGAAGCAGCTACACGAGTCTAATAAATTTAAACCAATCAAAGAATTTCAATTTTTCTAGCTATAATTATAAGATTAAAAAAAAGCACTTTGTCATTTGCGAAACACAATAATCACAATTGCAGAGAACCCTCCAGGAAAAAAAACCATCTATCAGCTTTTTTGCCTCCAAAATAAGAGGCTCCAGACTCCCTTTCTTTGAGAGCAGCTTGTCCAGCACTGGTTCCCCTGCTGTGCTTGATCCTTGGCTAAAGTGTGCGGCCACTCTCAGCTTTGCTGAACCAGCAGATAAAGTTTTAGCCATCTTTATTTTCCAACATGAAACACAGAACATTCAGTCATTCAGACAACTAGACACAAACACACATGGATTGGCACGTTGTGCACCAGATATTAGACTAGACATTAGACAACACAAAGAGGGCAGAGAACTTCTGCTGTAAGGGCCAGAGAGAATAAAACAGGGTGTCCCCGGTTTTCTTTCTGTCTCTGGGAGAGTTTCAAAATCCATTTTCCTCTATTTTATTTTATTATTACAAACCCTGTTCCTCCCACCTGATGAAGCTCCTGACTGCAGACATCCACCTGACTCATTAATTTAAACCCTTATTCCATTCGCCTAAAGCAGCTTTTGAAAGCTGTGGTCAACTGCCTGATTGAGTTCCTAGTTCCAATAAATCACTACTGAACCTAAGTGGAAACCAGCACTCGCATTACCACTGTTCCAAACTTAGCCCATATCCTTCCGCACCTCCAGCAACACTTTAAAAAAATGAAGTTTTATGCCAGCACTAGCATATGCACCTGTTGCTCTGGTGCCCAATACGATTCTTTTCTTTTTCTTCCCGTGTAGCTGCACACGAAGCAGCGTTCTTTCAGCGTCTTGGTGACATTCCTCAGGTCCCTGGCCAAACTGTTGGGAGCCGGGCTGGGGCTCACATGGACTGGGTACACCTGGCTGGCAGGTGGGGGCTGAACCACAGAAACTAGGTGGTCAAGAGAAAAATAGATGCCAAGTCAAGGTTCCTGATCAAGGCTCAAATTTTTAATAGCAAACTGTGCTTATAAAGCGGGGGAGGCCCATTCCCTGCTAATCCATTCTTGGAGCCTAGAACCAGCTGTAGGTGATGACGTGCAGTATAGGGTATAGTCTCCAGAGTATCTCAGGGGCCTCTCAGTAGGTAGCAATGCCTTGAAGGAGAACAGTGGCAGTGGCTGAACAATAGAGCCACCAAGGCAGGTAGGCTCCACCTCAAGTGATCTAATTCTCAGTGGCAGCAAGGTCAAAGTATGGATCAGCTTGTTTCAGGCTTGGGGGTGGTTACAGTCAGCTTAGAGATGTAGGAATGTTTTGATATAAGAAAATGTGTCAATGTATTTCACCATAAAAAAACAAGTTGAAAGAACAATAAAACACTTGATTATGTTAATAGACTAAAAAAGGCTTTGATAAAGTCCAACACCCCTTCATGATAAAACCAACCTAAGAACAATAGATATAGATGAGAATGAAGGCTTTCAATTTAAAGGGCCAGTAAATATCTTCAACAAAATTATAGAAGAAAACTTCACTAACATAAAGAAAGAGATGCTCATGAACATACAAGAAGCCTATAGAACTCCAAATAGACTGGACCAGAAAAGAATTTCCTCTCGACACATAATAACCAGAACAACAAATGCACTAAATAATGATAGAATATTAAAAGCAGTAAAGGAAAAATGTCAAGTAACATATAAAGGCAGACCTATTAGAATTACACCAGATTTCTCACCAGAGACTATGAAAGCCAGAAGATCCTGGACAGATATTATACAGACCCTAAGAGAACACAAATGCCAACCCAGGCTACTATACACAGCCAAACACTCAATTACCATAGATGGAGAAACCAAAGTATTCCATGACAAAACAAACTTCAGACAATATCTTTACATGACTCCAGCTCTTCAAAGGATAATAAAGGGAAAACTCAAATACAAAGAGAGAAATAACACCGTAGAAAAAGCAAGAAAATAATCCGTCAACAAACCTAAAAGAAGACAGCTGCAAGAACAGAATCTCAAGTCTAAAAACAAAAATAAGAGGAAGGAATAATGACATTTCCTTAATATTTCTTAATATCAATGGACTCAATTCCCCAATAAAAGACATAGACTAAAAGACTGGCTACATAAACAGGATCCACCATTATGCTGCATACTGGAAACCCACCTGAGGAACAAAGACAGACACTATATCAGAGTAAAAGGCTGGAAAACAATTTTCCAAGCAAATGGTCTGAGGAACCAAGCTTGAGTAGCCATTCTAATATCAAATAAAATCAACTTATACCCCAATGTTATCAAAAAAGACAAGGAGGGGCACTTCATTCTCATCTAAGGTCAAATCTTCCAAGATGAACTCTCAATTCTGAATATCTATTCTCCAAATACAAGGGCATCCACATTAATTAAAGAAACTTTAGTAAAGCTCAAAGCACACATTGTACCTCACACAATAATAGTGGGACACTTTAACACCTCACTCTCATCAATGGACAGATCCTGGAAACAGAAACTAAACAGAGACACACAGAAACTAACAAAAGTTATGAAACAGATGGATTTAACAGATATCTACACTACATTTTATCCTAAAACAAAAGGATATACCTTCTCAGTACCTCATGGTACCTTCTCCAAAATTGACCATATAATCTGTCACAAAACAGGCCTCAACAGATACAAAAATATTGCAATTATCCCATGCATCCTATCAGAACACCAAGGACTAAGGCTGATTTTCAATATCAACATAAAAGCTAACATTGATGTGGAAGCTGAACAACACTCTACTCAATTATAACTTGGTCAAGGAAGAAACAAAGAAAGAAAGAGATTAAAGAATTTTTAGAGTTTAATGAAAATGAAGCCACAACAGACCCAAAATTCTGGAACACAGTGAAAGTGTTCCTAAGAGGAAAACTTATAGTTCTGAGTGCAGCCAAAAAGAAACTAGAGAGAGCACATACTAGCAGCTTAACAGCACACCTAAAAGCTCTACAACAAAAGGAAGCAAATTCACCCAAGAGGAGTGGAAGGCAGGAAATAATCAAATTCAGGGCTGAAAACAACCAAGGGGAAACAAATAGAACTATACAAAGAATCAACCAAACCAGGAGATTTTGTTGTTGTTGTTGTTTGTTTGTTTGTTTGTTTGTTTTTTGAGAAAATCAACAAGATAGATAAACCCTTAGCCAGACTCACTAGAGGGCACAGGGACAGTATCCTAATTAACAAAATCAGAAATTAAAAAGGAGATATAACAACAGAACCTGAAGAAATCCCAAATGTCATCAGGTCCTACTACAAAAGGCTATACTCAACAAAATGGGAAAACCTGGATGAAGTGAACTTTTTCCTAGATAGATACCAGGTACCAAAGTTAAATCAAGATCAGATTAATGATTTAAACAGCCCTATATTCCCTAAAGAAATAGAAGCAGTCATTAATAGTCTCCCAACCAAGAAAAAACCGAGGACCAGATGGATTTAGTACAGAGTTCTATCAGACCTTCAAAGAAGAACTATTTCCAATTCTCTTCAAACTATTTCACAAAATAGAAACAGAAGATACTCCAACCAATTCACTCTATGAAGCCACAATTCGTCTCATACCTAAATCACATAAAGAGCAAACAAAGAAAGAGAACTTCAGACCAATTTCCCTTATGAATATAGATGCAAAACCACTCAATAATATTCTCACAAACCAAAGCCAAGAACACATCAAAATGATCATCCATCATGATTAAGTAGGTTTCATCCCATGGATGCAGGCATAGTTTAATATACGAAAATCCATCAATGTAATCCACTATATAAGAAAATCTCAGATACAAAATCCACATGATCATCTCATTAGATGCTGAGAAAGCATTTGACAAAATTCAACACCCATTCTTGATAAAAGTCTTGGAAAGAACAGGAATACAAGGCCCATACCTATACATAATGAAAGAAATATATACAGCAAACTAGTAACCAAACTAAATGGAGAGAAACTTGAAGCAATACCACTCAAATCAGAGACCAGAGAAGGCTGCCCACTTTCTCCCTACCTATCCAATATAGTACTTGAAATCCTAGTCAAAGAAATTAGATAACAAAAGGAGATCAATGCGATTCAAATTGGAAAGGAAGAAGTCAAAATATCACTATTTGCAGATGATATGAGAGTATATATAAGTGAACCTAAAATTTTCACCAGAGAACTCCTAAGCCTGATAAACAGCTTCAGTGCAGTAGCTGGATATAAAATTAACTGAAACAAATCAGTGGTGTTTTTCTACACAAAGGATAAGCAGACTGAGAAAGAGCTTAGGGAAACATCATCCTTTACAAACAAAGACAGAGAACTTCAGACCAATTTCCCTTATGAATATAGATGCAAAAACACTCAATAATATTCTCACAAACCAAAGCACAATTTTATGAAATGCCTTGGTGTGACTCTAACTAAGGAAGTCAAAGATCTGTAAGATAAAAACTTCAAGTCTCTGAAGAAAGAAATCAAAGAAGATCTCAGAAGATAAAAGCATCTCCTTTGCTCATGGATTGGTAAGATTAATATAGTAAAAATGGCTATCTTGCCAAAAGCAATCTACAGATTCAATGCAATCCCCATCAAAATTCCAAGTCAATTCTCCACTGAATTAGAAAGAGCAATTTTCAAATTCATCTGGAATAACAAATAACCTAGGATAACAAAAACTTTTCTCAACAATAAAAGAATCTCTGGTGAAATCACAGTGCCTGACCTCAAGCTGAACTACAGAGCAATTGTGATAAAAACTTAATGTTACTGGTACAGTGACAGACCGGTAGACCAATAGAATAGAATTGAAGACCCAGAAATGAGCCCACACACCTATGGTCACTTGATCTTTGACAAGGAAGCTAAAACAATCCAGTGGTAAATAGACAACCTTTTCTACAAATGGTGCTGGCACAACTGGTGGTTATCATGTAGAAGAATGTGAATTGATCCATAATTATCTCCATGTAAAAGCTCAAGTCTAAGTGGATCAAGGAACTCCACATAAAACCAGAGACACTGAAATTTATAGAGGAGAAAGTGGGGAAAATCTTAGAAGATATGGGCAGAGGGGAAAAATTTCTCAACAGAGCAGTAATGGCTTGTGCTGTAAGATCAAAAATCAACAAATGGGTTCTCATAAAATTGCAAAGCTTCTGTAAGGCAAAAGACACTGTCAATAAGACAAAAAGGCCACCAGCAGATTGGGAAAATTTTTTACCAATCCTAAATCTGATAGGGGATTAATATCTAATATGTACAAAGAACTCAAGAAGCTGGACTACAGAAAAAATCAAATCACCCTATTAAAAATGGGGAACAGAGCTAAACAAAGAATTCTTAAGTGAGGAATACCGAATGGCTGAGAAGCACCTGAAAAAATGTTCAACATCCATAATCATCAGGGAAATGCAAATCAAAATATCCCTGAGATTCCACCTCACACCAGTCAGAATCGCTAGGATCAAAAATTCAGGTGACCCAGAAGACATTCCAACTTGTAATAAGGACACATGCTCCATTATGTTCATAGCAGCCTTATTTATAGTAGCCAAAATCTGGAAAGAACCCAGATGTCTCTCAGCAGAGGAATGGATACAGAAAATGTGGTAAATTTACACAATGGAGTACTACACAGCAATAAAAACAATCAATTTATGAAATTCTTAAGCAAATTGATGGTTTTGGAGGATGTCATCCTGAGTGAGGTAACCCAATCATAAAAGAATTCACATGATATGCATTCACTGATAAGTTGATATTAGCCCAGAAACTTAGAATACCCAAGATACAATTTACAAAACTCATGAGTCTCAACAAGAAGGAAGACAAAGGTGTGGACACTTTGTTCCTTTTTAGAATGGGCGAAAAATACCCATGGATGGAGTTATAGAGACAAATTTCAGAGCAGACGCTGAAGGAACGTCCATCCAGGGACTGCCTTACTAGGGTATCCACCCTATAACCAACCACCAAACCCAGTTGCTAGATAAATGCCAACAAGAGCCTGCTGTCAGGAACTTTATATAGCTGTCTTCTGCAAGGCTCTGCCAGTGCCTGGCAAGTACAGAAGTGGATGCTCACAGTCATCCATTGGATGGAGCACAAGGTCCCCAATGAAGGAGCCAGAGAAATACCCAGGGAGGTGAAGGGGACTAAAGCCCCATAGGAGGAACATACATTTAAACTATCCAGTACCCCCAGAACTCCTTGGAACTATACCAGCAATCAAAGAAAAGACATGGTGGAACTTGTGGCCCTAGCTATATATGTAGCAGAGTATGGCCTAGTTTGTTATCAAATGGGAGGAGAGGCCCTAGTCCTCTGAAGGCTCTATGTCCCAATATAGGGAATGTCAGGATCAGGAATGGGAATGGGTGAGTTTGGGATCAAGGAGAGCTGGGAGTGGATAGGGGATTTTTGGAGGGGAAACTAGGAAAGGGGATGACATTTGAAATGTAAATAAAGAAAATATCTCATAAAAAAGTCTTAGAGAGAGCAGAGATAAACATAATAAAGGCAATTTATGGTAAGAGATTGCCAACATCAAATTGAATGGAACAACTCCACTAAAATCAGGAAAAATAGAAAACTGTCCACTCTGTCCATATGGGTTTAATATACTGCTCAAAGCTCACGCTACAGCTAAAGACAAGTGAAGGACATTAGCAGTATGCAAACTGGAATGGATAATTCTTTTAGAGAACTCCTAAAGCTGATAAATACCTTTAACAAACTGGCTGGATACAAAATTAACCCAAAAAAGTCAGTAGCCCTCCAACTTACAAATGACAAAGGCAACATGAAGGAAATTTTGGAAACAATACTGTTCACAATAGCTACAAATTATATAAAATATCTGTGGTAAGTCTAACCAAACAATGTCTTGTGATGTGAAATACCTGTATGAAAAAAACTTAGTCTTTGAAGAAAGAAATTAAAGAAGATATCAGAACAGAAAAAGATTTTCCATGGATATATTTGATTAACAGAATAAAAGTGGCCATCGTTTCGAAAGCAATCAACACGTCCCTAAAAGCTTTGAAAATACAATATTCAACTTCACATGAAAATAAAATCCAGAATAGCTAAAATGATCCTGAAAAATAAATGAACTTCTGGTTGTATCACCATCCTTAATTCCAAGCTCTATTTCTGAACTTTAGGTTAAAAACTACATGATATTATTGGCAAGAAAACAGATAGGTTGATCAATGGAATTGAATAGAGGACTCAGAAGTAAATGGACACTCCTATGGACATTTGATTTTGACCAAAAAAAAGCAAAAGCCATACAATGGAAAAAAAAATCATTTTCAACAAATGTTGCTTGCCTAACTGGATATCTGAATATAGAAGAATGCAAATAGGTCCATAGCAATCACCCTGTACAAAAGTCAAGTAAAAGTAGACCAAAATCCTCATCATAAAAACAAATGAACTAAACTCAAAAGAAAAGAAAGTGAGGACTAGCCTTGACTAGCCTTAAAAGACTTCCTGAAATGAATATTGATAGCGCTGGCACTAAGATTAACAACTAACAAATGGGACCTCATGAAACTGCAAAGGACAAAGGACACTGTCAGTAGGACAAAATAGCAACCTGTAGAATGGGAAAACATATTCAACTACTTCACCCCTGATAGAGGGATAATACCTAAAATATATAAAGAACTCAAAAAACTAGACATCAATAAACCAAATAACAAAACTAAAGAATGTAGTAGGAAGGATGCTTCACAAAGGAATCTCTAATAACTGAGAAAAACTTTAAAAAAAGTTCTACATTTTTAGTCATCCAGAGAAATGCAAATCAAAATAATTCTGAGGTACCATTGTACACCTGTTATAATGTCTAAACTCGAGAACTCAGGGACAGCACACTCTGGAAAGGATGTGTAACAGGGAACTCTCCTCCAATTCTGGTAGTTGTGAAACTTGTATAGCCACTTTGGAAATTAATATGGCAGTTCATGGGAAATTGAGAACTGGTCTACCTCAAGCCCCAGCTATACTACTGGGAAAATACTGGAAGGATGCTCTGTCCTACCATATGACACTTGCTCATCTACGTTCAAAGCAGCTTTATTTTAAATAGTCAGAACGTTGAAAGAACTTAGATGCCTCAAATTGAAAATGGATAAAGAAAATGTGATATATATTTTCATAATAGAGTATTACTCATCTGTTAAAAGTGACTTCATGAAATTTGAAGGCAAATGGATGGTACTGAAAAGAAAACATTAACCATTGTTACATTACATTGTTACATATATTACATTATCTTAAAGAGCTTCAGAAAATTATACTCACTAGAATTTACACCCCAATTAAATCAGAGCAGTAGACTGAAGTGTCAAGACTTTGTAAAACTCCATGTCAAGAGCTATTCCTCTAGTTTGAAAACAAGATCAGTATTTGTTATTGCCTGGGCCCTGACAACTAATGATAGCGCTAGACAAAATCCTAAACACAGGAAGATTCAAAAATAGTGGTCTCATTGTTTTGGGGCTATGGGCATCTTGCAATATCTTGATGAACAGAGAAATCTAGGTATGAAGAAGAGTCCAAAGAACACTCTAAACAAAGAGTTAATTTGTTACTGAAAGGCATACTCCAGGTTTGAAGAAAGTAGTCAAGCAATTGGCAGCCAGTGTTGCCATGGTTATAAGCAACTATCTTCCAAAGAGGGCTTGGTTAGGATAAAATGAAAAGGCTTTTGATTTTTCCAAAATTTTAAAACTTACCACTAGCTGATGTGGTAAACAGGATGAATATGCTTACCACCCTGTTGAACAGTGTGAGTGATGGTGAGGGTCTGGACAAGATAAAAAAATTCTGACTGTAATACCTAGGTTTATAAACAGTCTATGTGTCATGCACATGAGCTAGATTCTTCTAAAGGAGCTTCAGTTATATTGGAAGACAGTTCTACATTAAGTAGAACTAATCAGTACCATAATAAACATGCCTATTAGGTTATTTTTTTTTCTTTTATTAATATAGAAGGAATAAACAAAAATTACACAGCAAGGAAAGAAATAATAAAGAACCTAGAGTGTGAATTGTAGTGAATTTATGTCAGTGAAGCTGGGTCATTTAGTTTATAAAATGTAAATCTAGATATGAGTTTTACACGGAAGGAAATCTACAAGTGCCCACTTGTTTTCCTGAATTATGCATCAAAGATAAGAATTTCTACAATATTCAGCATGGTGATTACTGCTAAGAGGATGTTCCAGACTCAACTGCACTATTAAGTGAGATTAATTGTGCACACTAGGACAATTATATATGTCCCATCCTGCCAAGTTCAGTTCTATCTTTTAATAGGTTTGGTTAAAGTGTAAAAAGAATATCCATTTTATTTGTGGTTAAGTACAAGTTTCTTATGTCCTGGCAGTGGCAGTACTTTGAACAGTAAATCTATACTTTTGCTGGTTTAATGCACAATCTTTTCTTGTTTTGTTTTGTTTTTACATTTATCTTTGAGGTTTCTTTTATAGATTAACCTTCTTGATGAAGAAATGCATGTGAAATCCAACATGCTATAGGGGTATTAGCTGTCTTTTTTTTTTTTTTTTTTTAGCTTTCAATGGATGGCAGTGCTCTTAAATTCTCTTGAGTTTAACATTTCTTAGGAGGTTTATGTACCATTTTTCTAATGAGAATATTCTTACCATTTATATGGATCCTGGATATAAAATCACATTACTCTTTGGACGTTATTCGTCACACACTCATCTTTTTCAAAGCTGAATAAAATTCATGAATCCATGAAACAGCAAAATTAACAATTAAACAAAAGCAGACTTCCCCAGAAAAAAGCAAAATAAAACAATCTTTACCATTTCCAGGTCTAGACTTCTGTCCGCCTTACAATTTTTCAGCATTTTGGGCTGTCTATTCTAAGATAAAGTAAATTATACTGTGTGATTTGATAGCACCCAAGTTTAATTAAATACCCTAGGAAACTTGGAGAGTTTGTGATTGTTCAGTAGCGGGTTACACAAAGCTGGAAAGGAGGATTTGGAAGTATATTGCCATAAAACAACATATCACCTGGACTCAAGACATATGCAAGCCGATAACTTCCTTTCAGAAAAGCATACCTGTCATAAACACTAGCTCAATTTGCTGTCAGTGCTTGTGACTCAGGTGACATTGTTCAAGCATACCTTTGGGGAAATCTGAAATCAAAGCAACCTTAGGGCCAGTTTTTTACTACTGTAATTGTAAATGTTGTTGCAAATACACACTGGTGTATATAAAGATCTTCTTAGGAGTACATGTGCATGAAAGTTTTAAGAAAATTTTAGTTTAAATGAAAAGTTTAAATTCCCAATTATGTTCCTTTTCATAGAAAGTTTTTTTCCTAAGATTTCACCAACTGTTAATGCATACTATATTTTGTTGTGGGAAATAATAAAATGAACGGTAAGTTCCCACACTACACAGGGCACCAATGGGCCACATAGCCCCAGCAGGGTGTTCTCAACTCAGCAGATCTACTGGCCTGGAGCTCTTGATTCCCTTGGAGGGTTGTGGCCTCACACAACAACTGCCCACCCTGTGGTCAGCTGCCACAAGACCTAGCAACCCAGTAGAAACAAAACTCTAGAAGCTTATAATTAAACAGTCAGATTTATATATAACCAAATTCTCAACTCACAAGATACTCACACAATAATTTCAGAGCCAATTGATAATGATACAGGCTGCCCACCTAGATTGGACAAGTTACCTCAATTATTTCATCTCTATATTTTATTATATCTACCTTTGGCTGTTTAAGGTCACACTGAATCTGAATCATCTTGTTTGTTTCCTTCCATCTTGCTTTCTCTTCTCCTTCCCAGTCTCCTCTCTCTCTCTCTCTCTCTCTCTCTCTCTCTCTCTCTCTCTCTCTCTCTCTCTCTCTCTCTCTCTCTCTCTCTCTCTTAGCTCTGCCCCCTTTTCCCTGACCAATCACAGACCTCCTACTCCACTAATATGTTAATGTAATTGGATAGGGAAGATCCCGCCACAATATATTTTCTCTTAGTCTTTTTCCCCATTTCCAAAAAGAAAAAGAAAAATGCTATGATTTTTGTTGATAAATTGATAAATTCTAATTATCAATTAACCATAATTTTCAAGGTAAGCTACTAATAGTTGATTTTCAAAAAAATTGACATAATAATTAACAGTGGTCTCAATGCATTGGTCATTAAAATAAGTTTGATAATTGATCACTATTTGATATTTAATATGGAACTTATTGACTCTTAGTATATTCATAGGACTATTTACCAAAATGAAGAAAAATTATCTAGCCATGTAAAAATAAATAAAAAACATATTTGTAGTTATGTTTTTAAAATCAATTAATTTTTACAACTTTATGAGATAAATCAGTTACATTTTTCTTTTCTTTTTTTTTTTTTTTTTTTAGATTTATTTATTTATATGTAAGTACACTGTAGCTGTCTTCAGACACTCCAGAAGAGGGAGTCAGATCTCATTAGGGATGGTTGTGAGCCACCATGTGGTTGCTGGGATTTGAACTCCGGACCTTTGGAAGAGCAGTCGGGTGCTCTTACCCATTGAGCCATCTCACCAGCCCCCACATTTTTCTTTTATAATTATTTTTAAATTTTCTATTATTTTAATTATTTGAGGAGAAATTTTATAATATTAAAAGAATTATTGATCAGAAATTCCCATCATTTTAGAATATTGGGTTGTACAAAATTAATTATATATGTATATATTGCGATTATATATTAATCACATGAGTGTGTTTTTGTGTGTGTATGTGTTTTATTGAAGAAGAACAAGGATTTTCATTTATGAGTTTTAAGATTGAATATATTTTAGATTTGACAAAAAATTGGCACTAAGTGCAATCCAAATATTTACTAAACAACATAAAATAACATAAAAGAACTGATTATATTCATAATCCAAACCTAATATACTTTATTTCTTTACTCACTTTGCATACAGATTGTTTCCCCAGACCTGTCTTGCCACAGTTACTAACCGATTTCCCCTTCCTTTCTCCTCTCAGAAGAGGGAAACAAACTGGGTATCACCCCCATCCTGGCATATGAAATCACTGCAGGACTAGGCAAAACCTCTTCCACTGAGGTCAGATCTGGTAGGCCAGTTAGGGGAACATGATCTAGAGACACAGAACTAATCAGGGACAACACCCAGTTTCTTTTGATTTTGTGAATGGGTTGGTGTCCTTATTCCTCCTCTGGGGCTTCTGTTTAGCTATAGGAGTTGGTCACTTCAGGCTCCTTATCTCTCACTGCTAGGTGTATCAGTTAGAGTCACCTGCATAGACTCCCCAGCACTTCCTCCCATCCCAGGTCTCTGACACATCCTAGAAATGCACCCCTTGACAACTGCCAATTTCTGTTTTCTCCCTCTCCCTACATCTGATCCCCAAGCCTTGTTCCTCTTGCCATCCACTTTCCCAACTTATTCCCTCCCTCCATCCATCTACAATATCGATCCTCCTTGTTTTCTGTGGTCTTTGGGTCTGTGGATTGTAGTATGGGGTATTCTGTACTCTATGGCTAATATCCAATTATAAATGAGTATATACCATGCGTGTTCTAATGGGTTTAAGTCACCTCACTTAGGATATTTTCTAGTGCCATCCATTTGTCTGCAAAATCCATGGCCTTATTCTTAACAGCTGAATAGTATTCTATTGGGTTAATGAACCACACTTTATTTATCTGTTCTTCAGTTGAATGATATCTAGGTTGTTTCCAGTTTCTGGCTATTAAGAATAAAGTTGCTACCAACATAGTTGAACAATTATACCTGTGGTATGTAGGAGCATCATTTGTGTATATGCTCAGGACTTGATTTTCAGTAAGAACAATTCCTACTTTTCTGAGAAACTGCTAAATTGATTTCCAGAGTAGTTATACAAGTTTGCAATCCCAACGGCCATGGAGGAGTGTTTTCCTTGTTCCACGTCCTTACAATCATGTGAAGTCCCTTGAGTTTTTATTCTTATTACTCTGATGGGTTTAAGGAGAAATCTCAGAGTCATTTGATTTTCATTTCCCTGATGACAAAGATCATTGAGTCCTTTTTTTTTCTTTTCTTTTTTTTTTTTTTGGAATTTTACTTAATCTTTTTTTTAAAGTCCAGATTTTATCCCCCTTCTCATTCACCCTCTGATTGTTCCACATCCCATACCTCATCCCCCTGTTTCCACGAGGATATCCCCATCCCCCAACCACCAGACCTCCACACTCCCTGGGGCCTTCAGTCACTTGAGGGTTAGGTGCATCTTCTTCTCTGATTGAGTCCAGACCCAGTAGTCCTCTGCTGTATATGTGTTGGGAGTCCTGTATCAGCTGGTGTATGTTGCCTGGTTGCTGGCCCAGTATCTTAGAGATCTTTGGGGTCCAGGTTGCTTGAGACTGTTGAGAGGTCTTCCTGTAGGGTCACCCTCATCCTCAACTTCTTCCAGCTTTCCATAATTCAACCACAGGGGTCAACAGCTTCTGTCCCATGTTTGGGTGTAAATATCTGTATCTGATTCTTTCTGCTGCTTGTTGGGTCTTTCAAAGGACCTTTATGATAGACCCCTTTTGGTGAACACAACATAGTTTCAGTAATGGTATCAGGTCTTGGGGCATCCCCTTGAGCTGGATCCCCATTTGAGCCTGTTGCTGGACCTCCTTTTCCTCAGGCTCTTCTTCATTATAGTCCCCACAATTTTTTTTTCAGACAGAAACAATTATGGGTCAGAGTTTTTGACTGTGGTATGGAACCCCATCCCTCACTTAATGACCTGTCTTTCTGGTGGAAGTGGGATAAACAAGTTCCTTCTCTACACAGTAAGGGATTTCATCTAAAGTCCCTTCTTTGAATCCCAAGACCCTCCCATCTCCCAGATTCTCTGGTACATTTTGGAGGGTCCCCCAATCTCCTACCTCCAGGGGTTGCCTGTTTCCATTCTTTCTGCTGGCCCTCGGGGCTTCAGTCCTATTACACCCACCCAAGAAATATCTGATCATGATCCCCTCTTTCACTTTCTGTCCCCTTTCCCACTCAGGTCTCTCCTTCTCTCCCTTCCCTTTCCTGTGATTCCTTTCTTCTCTCTTCAAAGTGTGATTGAGGCATCCTCACATCAGCTCTTCACCTTGTTAAACGTTTTGAGTTCTCTGGATTGTATCCTGGTTATATATTCAGGATTATATTTGTTAGTTCCATCCATTTGCCTACAAAACTCAGGATGTCCTCATTCTTAATAGCTGAGTAGTATTCCATTATGGAAATGAACTACACTTTCTGTATTCATTCTTCTGTTGTGGGACATCTAGATTGTTTCCAGCTTCTATATATCACAAACAAGGTCACTATGAACATAGTAGAAGATGTGCCCCTGTGGCATTGTGGGGCATCTTTTGGGTATATGCCCGAGTGGTATAGCTGGATCTTCAGGTAGATCTATTTCCAATTTCTGAGGAACCTCCAGATTGATTTCCAGAGTGGTTATACCAGGTAGCAATCCCACCAGCAATGGAGGAGTATTCCTCTTTCTCCACAACTTCACAAACATGTGCTGTCACTGGAGGTTTTGATCTTGGCTGATCTGATTGGTGTAAGGTGGAATCTCAGGGTCATTTTGATTTGCATTTCTCCAATCACTAGGACTTTGAACATTTCTTTAAGTGTTTCTCAGCTACTTGAGATTCCTCTGTTGTGAATTTTCTGTTTAGTTCTATACTCTATTTTTCGATTGGGTTGTTTGAATTTTTTGGTGGCTACCTTCTTGAGTTCTTTATATATTTGGGATAGTAGCCCTCTATCAGATGTGGAGTTAGTGCAGATTTTTTTCTCAATCTGTAGGTTACTGTTCTGTCCTAATGAGTATGCTCTGTGCCTTACAGAAGTTTTCCAATTTTGTGAGGTCTCATTTATCAATTCTTGATCTTAGAGTGTGAGTCATTGGAGTTCTGTTTAGGGAATTTCCTCCTGTGACAATGAGTTCAATTTTTCCTACTTTCACTTCTCTTAGATTCAATGTATCTGGTTTTATGTCAATGTCCTTGATCCACTTGGGCTTGAGCTTTGTGCAAGGTGACAAATATGGATCTATTTTCATTTCTCTACATATGGACTGCCAGTTTGACCAGCACTATATATTGAAGATGCTTTTTTCTGCCATTGTATATTTTTGACTTCTTTATCAAAGATATAGTGTCTGTAAGTGTGCAGTTTTACTTATGGGTCTTCAATCCTATTCTATTGATTAAAGTGTTTGTCTCTGTACCAATAACATGCAGTTTTTAACATTATTACTCTGTAGTACAGCTTGAGGTCGGGATGGTGATTCCCCACGAAATTCTTTTTTTTTTTTTGGTCAAGAATTGTTTTCACTATTCTGGGTTTTTTGCTTTTCCAGATGAATTTGTGAATTGTTCTTTCCATATCTTTGATGAATTGTTTTGGGATTTTGGTAGGGATTGTATTGAATCAGTAGATTGCCTTTATTAGGATGACCATTTTTACCATGTCAATTCCGTCAAACCATGAACAGGGGGGTTCTCTCCATTTTCTGAGATCTTCTATTTCTTTCTTGAGAGACTTGAAGTTGTTGTCATACAGATCTTTCACTTGTTTGGTTAGAGTTACCACAAGGTATTTTATATTATTTGTGGCTATTGTGAAGGGAATTATTTTCCTAATTTCTTTCTTAGCTTATCATTTGTATTAAGGAAGGGTGCTGATTTGTTTGAGTTAATTTTATATTCAGCCACTTTGCTGAAGTTATTAGCTGTAGATGTTCTCTGGTAGAATTTTTGGGGTCACTTGTATATACTCTCATATCATCTGCAAATGGTGATACTTTTATTTCTTCTTTGCTAATTTGTATCCCCTCAATCTTTTTTTTTTTTTTTGTCTTATTTTTCCAGCTAGAACTTCAGGTACTATATTGAGTAGATATGGGGAGAGTGAGCATCCTTGTCTTGTCCCTTATTTTAGTGTGATTGCTTCAAGTATCTCTCCATTTAATTTCATTTTGGAAGTTGGTTTGCAATAGATTGTTATATTTATTACAGACCTTGAATCCCTGCTCGCTCCAATAACATGAAGTGGTGTTGTATTTTTTCAAATGCTTTTTCTGCATCTACGGAGATCATCATGGGATTCTTTTCTTTGAATTTGTTTATATAGTGGATTACATGAATGGATTTTCATATATTGAACCAACCTTTATCCCTCAGATGAAGGCTACTTAATTGTGGGGAATGTTGGTTTTGATGTGTTTTTGGATTCAGTTTGCAAGAACTGTATTGAGTATTTTTGCATCGATATTTATAAGTAAAATTGGCCTGAAGTTTTCTTTTGTTGCTGTGTCCTTGTTTGATTTTGATATGAAAGTAGTTGTGGCTTCATAGAATGCATTATGTAGTGTTCCTTCTGTTTCTATTTTATGGAATAGTTTGAGAAATATTGCTATTAGGTCTTATTTGAGGGTCTGATAGAATTCTGCACTAAAGCCATCTGACTCTGGGCTTGTTTTTGGTTGGGAGGTTTTTAATGACTTCTATTTCATTAGGAGATATGGGCCTGTTTAGATAGTTTACCTGTTCTTGATTTAACTTTGGTATGTGGTATCTGTCTGTAATTCATCCATTTCATGCAGATTTTCCAGTTTTATTGAGTATATGATTTTGTAGTAGGATCTGATGATTTTTTTAAATTCCTCCATTTCTGTTGTTGTGTCTCCCTTTTCATTTCGGATTTTGTTAGTTTAGATATTGACTCTGGGTCCTTTAGTTAGTTTGGCTAGGGGTTTATCTATCTTGTTGATTATTTTAAAGAAACAGCTTTTAGTTGTGTTTGTTCTTTGTATCATTCTCTTTGCTTCTATTTGGTTGATTTCAGCCCTGATTTTGACTGTTTCCTGCCTTCTATTCCTCTTGGGTGCGTTTGCTTCATTTTTATTCTAGAGCTCTCAGGTATGCTCTTAAGTTGCTAGTGTAGGATCTCTCCAATTTCTTTACTAGGGAACTTAGTGCTATGAATTTTCCTCTCAGCACTGATTTCATTGTGTCCCATAATTTGGGAAGGTTGTGTCATCATTTTTGTTGAATTCCGGGAAGTCTTTAATTTCTTTTTTAAATGTTTTCCCCTGAACAAGTTATCATTGAATAGAGAGTTTTTCAGTTTCCACTCATATGTGGGTTTTCTGTTTTTTTTTTTTTGTTGTTGTTGTTAATGAAGACAATCCTTAGATCATGGTGATCTGGTAGGATGCATGGGATTATTTCAGTTTTCTTGTATGGGTTAAGACTTGTTTGTGACCAATTATATGGTCAGTTTTGGAGAAGGTCAGAGGAGTAAGAAGAAGAAGTGGGAAGAAGGTTCCATGAAGTGCTGAGAAGGTATTTATTCTTTTGTTTTAGGGTGAAATGTTCTGTAGATATGTTTTCAGTCCATTTTTTTCTCAACCTCTATTAGTTTTACTGTGTCTTTGTTCTTTAAGTGCTTCTTGGCCATTCAAGATTCCTCTGTTGAGAATTCTGATTACTTATGTATCCCATTTTTGCCTGGGTCATTAGGTTTTTTGGATATCTCATTTCTACATTTAACTATATATGTTGTATATGAGACCTGTGTTGGATGTAAGCTTGGTGAAGATAATTTCCCATTCTATAGTCTGTCATTTTCTCCTAATGATGAAATCCCTTGCCTTACAGAAATGTTTAAGTTTCCTAAGGCTTCATTTATTAATTGTTAATCTTGATTTAACTTTGATAAGTGGTATCTATCTAGAAAATTATCCATTTCATTTAGGTTTTCCATCTTTGCAGAGTACAGCCTTGTGAAGTAAGATGATAATTCTTTGAATTTCCTCAGTGTCTGTTTTCTGTCTTTTTTTCATTTCCCATACTGTTAATTTATATACTGTCTCTCTTCTTTTTAGTTAGTTTGGCTAAGGATCTGCTGTCTTGTAAGTTTTCTCAAATAATAATAATAATAATAATAATAATAATAATAATAATAATAATAATAATAAAGCTCTTGGTTCTTTGATGATTTGTATTGTTCTCTGTTTCTAATAGATTGAGGTAAGCCTTAAGTTTTATTATTTCCTGCTGCCTACTCCTCTTGTGAGGGATTTTTGTTTGTTCTTGGTTGGTTGATTATTTTTCTTTTTGGTTGTTTGTTTGCTTGCTTTTTGTTTTTAGAGTTTTCAGGTGAACATAAAAATTGCTAGTTTGAGATCTCTCCAATTTCTTTATGAAGACACATGATGCCATAAACTTTCCTCTTAGCACTGCTTTCATGGTGTCCCATAAGTTTGGGAATGCTGTGCCTTCATTTTCATTGAATTCTTGAAAGTCTTTGATTTCATTCTTTGTTTCTTCCATGACCCAGTCATCATTGACTAGAGGGTCGTTCAATTTTCATGAGTTTGTAGGCTTTCTGCTGCTTCTCTTGTTGACATTCAGCTTTAATCTAAGGTGGTATGAAAACATACAAGGAGTTATTTCCATTTACTTATATTTATTGAGGCTTGATTTGATATGGAGAAGTCTCCAGGAGGTATTGAGAAGAAGGTATACTCTTTTGTGTTTAGGTAAAATGTTTCATAAATATTTGTTAGGTCCTTTTGATGCACTAATCTGTTAGTTAGTTAATTATGTCTCTGTTTTGTTTTTGTTTTGATGACCTGTCCATTGCTGAGAGTGGAATATTGAAGTCTCCCCATAATAATGTGTGGTGTTCAGTGTGTGAGTTAAGTTTTAGCAATATTTCTTTTACAAATGTGGGTGTCCTTGCATTTGGGGCATAGATATTTAGAAATGAGTTGTCCTCTTGGTGGGTTTTTCCTTGATGAATATGAAGTGTCCTTCCCTATCTGTTTTGATTTAATTTGGTTGATAGTCTATTTTATTAAATGTTAGAATGTCTACTCCAGCTTGTTTCTTATGTTCTTTTACTTGTAACACCTTGTTCAGCCCTTAACTCTGAGGTAATAATTGATTTTTGTTGATGTGTTTTTCTTATATGCAGCAGAGTGATGGATCGTTATTATACATCTACTCTGTTAGCCTGAGAGTTTTTATTGGGGCATTAAATACATTGATGTTGAGAGGTATTGATAACCAATTGCCAAGTCCTATTATTTTGAAGTTAGTGGTAGTACATTTGACATGTGTGTAGGTGTGTTTAAGTAATTCTTTACTTTTTTTTCCTTGTGTGAAATCATTTTTTTGTATTATCTTATGTGTTTTTACCCTTCTTATGTTGGAATTTTCCTTATAGTATCCTCTGTAGAGCTACATTAGTTGAAACAAATTGTTTACATTTGGACTTCTCAAGGAATATCTTGTTTTCTATATCTATACTGATTGAAAGCTGTGTCGAGTAGTTTGGGATGGCATCTGTGATCTCTTGGAGACTATAAGACTTCCATGCCCTTCTGGCTTTTAAAGTATCTGTTGAACAGTCTGGTATAATCTAATAGGTCTGTCTTTATATGATACTTGGTCTGTCCCTTGGAACTTTTAATAGCTGTTCTTCGTTCTGTTCATTTTAGATTATTATGTGACAGGTGGATTTTCTGTTTTGGTTTGCTCTATTTCTTGTTCTGTAAGCTTCTTGTACATTTATAGACGTCTCTATCTCTCCCTTGGAAAATTTTCTTCTATGACTTCGTTAAAGATATTTTCTGAGCATTTGAGTTGGGCATCTTCTCCTTCTGTTCCTATTGTTTGTAGGTTTTGCCTTTTCATATTGTCCAAATTTCTTGGATGTTTCATGTTAGAATCTTTTCAGCTTTATCGTTTTCCGTGAATAATGTGCCGATTTATCTGTAACATATTCTATGCCTGAGTTTCTTTCTTCCATCTTTTATAACCTGTTGGCAATGCAACTGTATTTTCTTTCCTAAGTTTTCCATTTCCAGGATTGCCTTAATTTGTGTTTTCTTTATTTCTTGTATTTTCATTATTCATTTCTTTCATGTTTGATTTTATATATCTCTATAGTTTGTATTTATTTGTTTCTTCTTAAGAGCTCTGCCTGTTTGATTGGGTTCTTTTTCTGGCCTTTACCCATCTTGTTGCTGCTAGTGTAGGCAGTCCCAGTAGTCCCTGATTGGTGTAGGTCTGCAGGTAGAGCTGGTAGTCTTTTACATCAGCATGCCTCTGGGACTGCAGGTAGAGCTGCTTTGTTTGTTTTGTTGTTGTTGTTGTTTGTTTTTGTTGTATTTTTTTCATGATGGTAGCAGAGGTCAAGAGATGCAGCAGAGCTTGCCGTCCCTGATGGTTGCAAGCCTCTGTTTGTCCTGGGTGGCATAAGGCTTCCAGGGATGCAGTTAGTGCAATGTCATGGGAATTGGAGTGCAAATGGGACAGGACAGAGCTTGCTGCTGCTGGATTTGCCTAGAGGGGCAGGAAGGGAATTAGCATAAGGTTCTCACCTAGTGGACCCTGAAGGCTGCACACTTCTGAGACTGTGGTTAGAGATCTGGACCAGTTAATGGAGCACAGAGTGGACAGGGCAGACTCCATTGCTGCTGGGCTCCCTAGAAGACACAGCATGCAGGGGGGTTTGGAGATCTCCCATGGTTGCCCCAGGTGGCAGCAGGCCTCTGGGGTTGCAGGTGGATCTGTGGCCTGGGAAATGGAGTACAGATGGGGCAGGGCAGGCCTCAAAGCTGCTGGGATTGTTATTGGATCCAGAGGGCAGGGGCTTGTTGCTTAGTGATCTTACTTCATTCTCCTGGGTGGCAGCAGACCTCCAGTGGTGCAGGCAAAGCTATGGTCCTGGAAATGTAGTCCCAAATTAATACATTTTAAAAACTAATGTTTTAATGAAATATGAATTTTAAAAATTCTTAACTTTCTATTTAGAATTTAAAATGTTTTAATAAGATTAATGACTGTATATCTAAACACTCAAAAGTAATTGAAATGATATGTATAAAGACAGACTTCAATGAATAAATGTCCAAGTACCATGACCTTCCCAAGATTCTATCCTGGATCATCCAAGGCACCTTAAGCATAATCTTAATGTAATGATGACTAGTTTGATAGCTTTAAGCTTAGAATGGATATAGATTTCCTCACCAGTTTCCTCAGCTCTTGAATTACATAGATGGAGATAAAGAAGATACAGAGGCTCTGAATATATTCAGTATGAATACTGATGACTTTCATTGTCTGGCCAGCATCACTACAGGGTTAGGCATTGTCTTATGAGATTATGTTTGATAAAGTTATATTCATTTGAGGACATGGAGAAATATTTCCAGAGCTCATAGAATCTCAAACAAGACTGGAGAAAAGAATGAAAACCAGTCAACTTTTATGTTCTCATTTCGAAAACATGCTGTGTTTTAATCACCATTTGATTAGATTACTTCCTCAAACACATTTAATCCAGTAATAATCAAAATGACTTGCATAATTGCTCTGTAAGTCATATTTATTGGGTTATCCACAAGAATGCAGTTGAAAAATGAACTCTATAGGAATTTTATCCTATTAACTTTTACTGGCGAATGTGAGTATATAAAATTAATCTTTAAATTGTTCTTGCTATAACTTATTCTATATTAATAATCTTTAAATTAAAATAATTCCTTAGATAAAGATTAAAATGTGTTAAGCAAGCTTAAACTATGTAATAGCATGTTAAGTAAGGAGAAATGTATTTCAATTTAAATAGGTTAAATACCATTCTTTATTTCTTGGATTTTAGATTAAATAATTGGAGAAAATCATTTAAAAACTTATATTTGCAAAGGCAATCTTAGACAGAGAACTTTTAGAATTCTTGCTGAGTATTGATTGCCTACATAGATCATTTTACTCTAGGCAAAGTTAACGAGCAAAAGGTAATGATAAATGTTTCTAAAGAGAGAATGTATCTATGTTGATAAGACAAATAGATGACTGATAGATGATAAGTAGGTAGATAAATGATAGATAAAAGAGATGAATAGAAAACAGAGCATTAGGTTAACAGATAGAGAAATATAAATGGGCATTTATTCCAAATGTTAGTATTTAAAGTAGCTAATGCTAGCATTGGCAGGGGTTCAATGGAGTCAAGCTCATGTTTCCTTATGAAGTGGGTCATTTCTCCAGGCCTGCCTCTTACCCTTACAAGGGCTACTCATGTTCCCTTGTCAAAATCCAAATATTCTGGAATGTATAGAAAATTTGCTACACAGAATGAGTTTTGCATAAGACAAGGGATTTCAGGAGTCATATTTATTCCCTCCAAAAAGATAACAAAATAAAAAACTTGTCTAGTGATTCCATTGACATCTATTGTCCAAGCCTGTGACTACAACTGTGGTGCTGCAATCAAGCTTACCGATCAATTCCAAAGAAAGTATGTGAAGTCAGTCTTTATTTTCAAAGTTCTTTATTAGCATGCCCACCCACAGTGAATTTCAGCATGAGACTTGAGTCAAGTGACACTTTCTTGTCAACATTTAGGGGCTGGTCAAAGTGAGGCATACACAAATATTCTTGAGGCTTCAGCAACCTATTTAGTCTGAGTACTGTGACAGCATGCTGACTGTCCATTTTCTACATGGAACAATGTGCCTGAGGGATTAAGAACCAAATTGCTGAGCAAGTGTCTGTTGAGTAGGATGCTGAGCCCTTTGGACTTATGCCAAGTAAGGATATAGCTGGGTGATGTGGGGAATTTATTTTTAGTATTTTGAAAATATTATACACCAATTTTCAGAGTGGCTAGTTCAGTTTGCAATCCTCCTAACAGTGAATAAGTGTTTCTCTTTCTCCAAATGCTCTCCAGCATATGTTGTTGGTTCTTTTGTTGATTTTAATTATTCCAACAAGGTTAAGATGAAATCTAGCTATAGCTCTAATTTACATTTCCCTGGTTGCTAAAGGTCCTAAACATGTTCTGAGATATTTCCTAGCCATTTCATTATTTTGTTTTAGAAGTCTCTGTTCAAATCCTTTATCCATGTTGTAAATGGTTCATTTTTTATTTTAGCGTTATTTGTAAGGTTTTTGTTTTTGGTTTGGTTTGGTTTTTAATTTTGTATGTTAATCCTCTGAGATTCTCTGTCACTACTGAATAAATAACACTAAGAATGTTTGAAAAGCCATGGGGGAATCATGTTATTTTATGCCTCCTTAAAATGTCTTTTCATATACTTATACCTTGTATGGTACTGTCTATATTCTCTTCCAGAAGATTCTGTTTCACATTTCACATTAAAGTCTTTGAGGCATTTTGAGTGGTTTGCTCACAGTAATAAATATGTTTAATTTCCTTTTTTTTTTTAAGTTATGGACACCTAGTTATTTCAGCATGATTTGTTGAAGCTGATATCTTTTATCCAGTGTCCATTTTTGACATATTGTATCAGAGGGCTGCAATTAAATACCCTTATATTTGCATCTTTACTTTGATTTCATTGGTATACATGTCTGTTCTATGCCAGTAAAATATTTTTAACTCCTGTTTCTTTGTAATGTAGTTTGAATTCTAGTCTTTGAATAATTGGTTCGAATTCTTGCATACATGGTTGCATTTATTATATATATTACTTTTCCTATAATTATCCTTTAAAAGCTTAGTCATTTAATTTTTAGCTTTCTTTCACATTTCTTTTTTATTCATCTGCTCATTTAAATGTTATAGAACTTATTTTAATAAATTTTAACAAACACATATTTAACTGCATTTCTTATTTGAAATATGTATTTCAAAACTGCATATTTGAGCATTCTTATCCAAAATTATTATTTAAGTGTCTTCTAAATACTCTTTCTGCAAAATCATTATTACCTAGATATCTTTAAAGACATGTATAAAATGGCCATATACTATAGTTACTATTAACTGTATTAAAGTTACTATTAAGTATTGTGAACACTTTTATTGATACATTTCTATTTTTCTTACATTTAAATTCCTTTCTGAGGTTACTTTTTACAATGAAAATGTCCTATGTACTGTTTTCACAGATGACAGAATCTGACCAACTATTTAGATTCCAGTGTATTCCTATTTATTTTTCATACCTGCAACTGAACAAAAATTATTGATATTCATTCTCTTCCATAAGTTTGGATATGTTGTGCCTTCATTTTCGCTAAATTCTAAAGTCATTAATTTATTTATTTCTCCCTGACCAAGTTATCATTGAGTAGATAGTTGTTCAGATTGCATGTGTATGTGGGCTTTCTATTGTTTTTGTTGTTATTGAAGACCAGCCTTAATCTGTGGTGGTCTGATAGAATACATGGGATTAATTCAATGTTCTTGTATCTGTTAAGGATTGTTTTATGTCTGAGTATATGGTCTATTTTTAATAAGATACCATGAGTTCTGTGAAGAAGGTATATTCTGTTGATTTAGGGTGAGAAGCTCTATAGTTATCTGTTAAATCCATTTGGTTCATAACTTGTGTTAGCTTCACTGTGTCTCTGTTTAGTTTCTGTTTCCATGATATGTCCATTGGTGAGAGCAGGGTTTTAAAACCTCCTCCTATTATTGTGTGAGGTACACTATGTGTTTTGAGCTTTAGTAACATTTCTGTTACAAATGTGGGTGCCCTTGCATTTTGGTCACAGATATTCAGAATTGAGAGTTCATCTTGGTGGATTTTTCCTTTGATGAATATGTAGTGTCTTTCCCCAACTTTTTTTGATAACTTTCCTTTGAAAGTTTACTTTATTGGATATTAGAATGCCTACTCCAGGTTGTTTCTTTGAATCATTTTCTTGGAAAAAATTTCCCCATCTTTTACTTTGAGGTAGTGTCTGTCTTTTTCACTGACATCTATTTCCTGTATGCAGCAAAATGCTGGATTCTGTTTCAGTATTCAGTCTGTTAGTCTATTTCTTTGTATTGGGGAATTGAGTCCATTAATATTGAGAGATATTAGGAACCAATGATGGTTGCTTCCTATTATTTTTGTTGTTTGAATTAGAATTATGTTTGTGTGTTTCTCCTGTTTGTTGTGAAAAAATTAACTTTTTTCCTTGCCTTAAGTGTAGTTTCCTTTCCTGTGTTGGACTTTTCCTTCTATTATCCTGTGTAGGGCTGAATTTGGTGAAAGATAATGTTTAAATTTGGTTTTGTCTTGGAATACCTTGGTTTCTCTATCTATGGTAATTTAAGTTTTGCTGGGTATAGCCTAGACTGGCATTTTTATTTTCCTTAGGTTTGTATGACATCTTTCCTGGATCTTCTGGCTTTTAGAGTCTGTGTTGAGAAGTCTGGTATAGTTCTGATAGGTCTGCCTTTATATATTACTTCACTTTTTCCCTTACTGCTTTCAATATTCTTTCTTTGTTCTGAGCATTTGTTATTTTAATTATTCTGTGTATGGGGGAATGTCTTTTCTGGTCCCATCTGTTTGGTTTTCTGTAGGCTTCTTATATGTATATGGGAATCTCTTTCTTTAGGTTAGGTAAGTTTTCTTCTATAATTTTATTGAAGATGTTTGCTGGACCTTTGAGTTGGAAATCTTCACTCTCTTCTATACCTATTATTTTTAGATTCAGTCTTTTCATTGTGTCCTGGATTTTTTTTTTTAATGTTTTGAGTTTGGAGCTTTTTGCTTTTTGTATTTTTCTTGACTGTTGTGTCTATGTCTTCTATGATATCTCCTACCGCTGAGATTCTCTTCTATAACTTGTATTCTGTTGATGATGCTTGCTTGCATCTGTTTCTCCTGTTCTCTTTCCTAGATTTTCCAACTCCAGGTCTGTCACCCTTTGTATTTCTTTAATGTTTCGATTTCAATTTTTAGGTCCTGGATGATTTTATTCATTTCCTTCACCTGTTTGATGGTGTTTTCCTTTATTTTTTAAAAGGGATTTATGTGTTTCCTTTTTAAGGACTTCTACCTGTTTACCTGTGGTCTCCTGTGTTTCTTTACGAGAGTTACTTATGTCTTTATTAAAGTCCTCTATCACCTTCATGAAATGAGAACTTAGATCTGAATCTTGTTTTATAGGTGTATTGGGTACCAAGGACTTGCTGTGGTGGAAAAACTGGGTTCCGATGTTGCCAAGTCATATTGGTTTCTGTTGGTTTTGTTCTTATGCTTGCCTCTTGCCATCTGGTTATCTCTGGTGTTATCTGGCTAATCTGTTTCTGATTGGAGCTTGTTCTTCCTTGAGCCCGTGATCAGAATGTTTGGGGACAGGGGAGGTTGAGTTGCAACTGGGGTGTAGGCTGAGTGGGTAGGGATCCAGAGCAGAGGCTCTGCTCCATGTACAAGTAGAAACAGGAAGGCACACAGGTCTCTGGGTGAGTGGGGTATCTGGTATCTGTATCCTGGGATCCAAGTGGACCTGGTTATGCCAGGTATTGGGGTTGGGTTTGGGGTCTCACTTTTGATTCTTGATGGGTCAGAACACCTGAGTAGTTGAGCTGTACCTGCGGTGTGGGCTGTGTGGGTTTGGATCCAGAGCCGAGGCTCTGTTTTTGGCATAGATGGAAACTGGAAGGCATGTTCTTCTCTAGCTTGGCAAGGTTTCTAGCATTTGCAGTTTTTAATTATTTGGGGTTATAACCATAATACTTGGGTTGAGACGTGTATATGGTGTGTGTGTGTGTGTGTGTGTGTGTGTGTGTATGTATGTGTGTGTGCATGCGCGCATATATGTACCTGGAGTTAGAAGCCAGAGTTCAAGATTTGATGTCTTCGTCAATTAATTTCCACCTTATTTTTGAAGGAAGGTTTCTCACTGCGCTCTTTGATTTGGTCCAGGTGGCCAGACAATGAGCTTTACAGAAACTCCTGCCTCATCTCCATTCTCCCCACAGAGTTGGTATCACAGACACTGACCTGGTATTACATCGGTGAAAATATCTGAAATAAGATTCTTATTCTTGTATCAAAAACTCTTTTACCTCTCAGCCATCTCCCTGGCATCCCAGACCTATTAAAGACAATCTGTTTCCTTCAGTGTATGTTTTTGGCTCCTTTGTGAAGCATCAGGATCTTATTTCTACCATCCTTATTTTTGCTATTGGTCCCTTTTTCAGTTTTTGGTCCAATACCATTTGGAGTTTGTAAATACATTTCTAGAATATGTTGCTAAACTAGTTGTTGTTCTCCTGCTTCACTATATTGAAGGTTGTATGGTCAACCTAGGGACTTTAATAGTACCACAACATTAATTTGAGAATGTTTTTTTTTTCAATTCTTGATAAAATCTGTTGACCACTGAAATAGTTAAACTTCACAATATTGATTTTCATTCATGAAGATGGGTAATGTTTCCATTTATTTTTTATTCATGAATTTGTTGATTAACTTTATTTTTAGGCATTCTTTTTGTTTTTGTCATTATTGTAAATGAAATTGCCTTTATGGTTTCCTTTTCAGAAAACTCATTAATTTCATATAAAATCTCTATAAATTTTTATGTTGATTTTGTAGAAAATTTTAATTCGTTTAAATTCCTTCTACTGGAGTGTTGAAATTTGCTACATGTTAATTGCAAATAGAAATAATATGACATCTTGTGTTATATTTTTTAAATTTCTTTTTATTGCCTGCTTTCTTTGGCTCTAACCATGAGTACTATTACTTAACATCCTAAAATAGTTTTGTTTTAATTACTACTCAATATTCACTCATTTGGCTCTATAAATTCTCTCACAAAGGAGAGAATTATGGGGCTACCTCATTTTGCCCCAAAAGTCAAACTTTTGTTTTGATTTTCTGGTTTTAGTTTGTCTGTTCTTCGAGATACATCTCATTCATTCAAACCAATCATGCTTCACTCTTCTGTCTCCCCTGACTTACAGATGCCTGGAGGGGAAGTTAGATCATGGACCACAAACTCTGACTTGATCTCCAGACAGTATACTGGTATTGCTGGGGAACCCAAACAAGAGACCCAGAACCACATCATCGTACCAGATCCTGCTGTTTCTTCTTAAGGTTTAGAGTCTAAGGAAACATGAGCAGTGGACTGTACAATCTGATCTCTGCACTGCCCCCTCTGGGCAGGATTGCCAAGGGCACCATGGCACGCCCAACAGAGAAGCAGACAGAGGTATGACCATGTACATTGTAAACCCAGGCTCCAGTTCCTTTGAAGCAGTGAAATACTACTCAGCTACTAAAAACAATGAATTCATAAAATTCTTAGGCAAATGGATGAAATTAGAAAATATCATCCTGAGTGAGGTAACTTAATTACACACACACACACACACACACACACACACACACAGTGTGCATTCACTGATAAGTGGATATTAGTCCAAAAGCTTGGAATTCCCAAGATACAATTCACAGAATACATGAAGTTCAAGAAGAAGAAAGATCAAAGTGTAGATGCTTCAGTCCTTCTTATAAGGAAGAACAAAATACTCAAGGGAGGAAATACAGAGACAAAGTATGGAGCAGGGACTGAAGGAAAGGCCATACAGAGCCTGCCCCAAGTGTGGATCCATCCCATATACATACATCAAAGCCAGACACTATTGCAGATATCAAGAAGTGCTTGCTGACAGAAGCCTAATATAGCTGTCTCCTGAGAGGCTCTACCAGAGCCTGACAAATACAGAGTCAGATGCTACAGACAACCATTGTACTGAGCATGGGGTCCCTAATGGAAGAGTTAGAAAAGAGACTGAAGGAGGTGAAGGGGTTTGCAACCCATAGGAAGAACAACAATATCAACCAACCAGAGCCTCCCCCCCAAGAGCTCCCAGGGACTAAACCACCAATGAAAGAGTACACATGGAGGGACCCATAGCTCCAGCCACATATGTAGCAGAGGATGACCTTGTGGGGCATCAATGGGAGGAGAGGCCCCTTAGTCCTGAGAAGGCTTGATGCCCTAGTGTAGTGGAATGCCAGGGTGGGGACATGGGAGTGGTGGGTGGGTGGGGGAACATTCTCATAGAAACAGAGGAAGGGAAGATGGGATCTGAGTTTTGGGAAGGGAAACTGGGAAAGGGGAAAACATTTGAAATGTAAATAAATAAAATAACCAATAAATAAATAACATAAGATGAAGGAAAAAGTATCAACAAATAGAAATATATACCTGATTAATTGTCAAGTTAGGAATTTGTTTAGATAAAAAAATGATTTTACAAACGTAAAATTAATTTTCTATTAAAAAAAAATAGGAAGCATATTGCTATGTACAACCTTCACTTGATGGGGGCTTGCCCTATGCTACATGTTGGCATCAGGAACCGGCTTTAGGGTCAGGAACCAGATTTAAGGTCACTGGTTACCTCTGAATCCAGCAATGACCTCATACCTGGGACACCCCACACCTGTCTGTTGCCATGGCAACTGCCAGACATTCTCAGTGCTGTGGTGTTGTGTGTAGTTATGTCACAGCCCAAATAAAAGGTAGAGTCCCTTCCCTGACCTTCACTCCTTTTCTTTTTCTTTGTAGCCTCCTTTGTTGTTCTCTGTTCCCCACTTCTCCCCCAATAAACCTTTCTCTCCTGTGGAGTGTAGCTGTGCTGGCCTGGTGTGATATGAGCCACCATTCTAACATAACACTACCTGTGTGTTTAAGGGCCAGGCAATTCCTTCACTGTTGCATGTATCAATTTTGTGTTATTTTGGTTATTTTTCTTATTTTTGTTCTTAGAGTTCTACAGATTAAGAAAAAAATTGCCTAGTCATGGAATTTCTAATTCCTTCATGTTTTACTGCAGTTGTTAAATTTGACTTTACCAAACCATGTAATACTTACTAAGAATACAGAGGGAGTTACATATGACTACATTTCATAGTTCATTCATTTTGTGTTATATCTGAGGGAGTATAAAATTAAAATTCCATTATCTTAAAAAATCATCACACTTGTTCATTGGCATGCCCACCTTCATATTTCAAAACATACAGAGTATTATTTTTTCTGTGTGACTATAATTCTAAGTTAAAAATAAGCTCTTCTAATTGCCACAACAATGCTTTGCCTGTGCTGTGGATTTTATATATTACTTGATAATTTTTTTTATTCCTTTGAAAGAAACAGATGAAGTCTTTCTTTAGTAAAAATGAGCTAACGTTCCCATAAAGCTTCAATAAAATACCATGAGGAACTACACAACAGCTCTCATAATTGCATAACTTTAAGGTTGTGTGGTTGGAGTAACAATTTTGATTAAAAAATTTTTAAATCCATTTGAAAAATGTTTCTTTCTATTTTGTTCTTAGACTTTCCCTGTTACATTAAATATATGAAGAATGTAAAAAAAAAGCATGTAAAGTTTATTCCTTTTTCTTTAGATTGTAAATTCTATAATTCACATCCTACTGACTGAAAATATGTTTCAGTATCTTACTGACACAGCCATTGAAATAAACATTGTAAGAACTGAAAATGAATATTTAATGAAAAATAAGGAGCTCCCATTTATTCACACATTGTTTGTCATAGGCAGTGTATTTCTTTGTTATCTAAATGATATATGAATAAGAGCTTTTGAGTCTTAGAATATAAAATCAGAAGCCATCTATGAAAACAGGAACATGAGGTAGAGCTTGTGTTCAATATGGGAGTAAAAAAACATCCAGACAGAAACACAAATTCAGTCATAAATAGAGTTAGAGAAATATGTTTGCTCCTACATAACACAGCACTGTGCAAAAATGATATATCAGAATGCATAGACTCTGTGGAGAAAGGAGCATACCACAGTGGCCAGGATAATCATTAGAACATACTAAAAATATAGGTACCAAAGTCAAAGCAGTGGTTTAATCTTACATATAGTCAATAATTAATAGGTATTAATCCATGCAGGCTTCAAACTTGAAAAAAACCTGAAGTGTGCTTGTGGAAGGAGCACTAGAGGGTAAATCTTGGTAGTTCCTGTGAGGTGGAAGAAGGTAGCTTGTCTGCAAAGTGATGAAAATTAGCTACAATAGATAAAGATGTATGTGTTTGAAGGGCCATTGTCATAATAACAACTTCATAGAGTTAAACAGTGTTAAAGGGCTTGATGGACATCTGAGACAGAGTCTTCTGAAGCAGTCTGTGCTGATTGTAGCTACTTGCTCGTCCACATTATGGAAGTTCATTCAATTTCTTCGCTTTTCTCCACTGAGCTGCTGCATTATTGCTGATAATTCCTTTGCAACTTCCCTGGCTTCGTCATAGCTTTCCTCAACAGCTCAAAGATATTGGCCCTGGGCTATTAGCATGAGTAAGAGGACTTTTACAGAATTAGATGATTTATAGTTCAAATATTCACATGTAAATAGTGCTTTCTCTTGGTTTTAACTGATATTGTCCTAGAATTTTTTTGAGGCCTTGTCTTAAGATAGTCAGCAAACTTTATGCTTCCTTAGTATCTTTAGGCCTCACTAACATTTCAGTGCTTGGTATTACCATAGCTGAAGATTTGAGCATACTTTGCAGTGCCTTGTCTCTTACAGTACTGCATATGAAGTCTTTTATACTTAGTCTTTGAAAGATACTTTATACCCTCTCACATTTGATTTCTCTTTCCTTTTCAAACACTATTATTTTAAGCTTCTTCTAGTCTACTAAAATACAGAAATGGTGTGAGGACTTTAATGTGCATTCTTGGTTGTGTTTAGGACAGTAAATGAGTGTGTAGATCATTTAGGTTAAATTTTTAGTGACGCTTAACAGTGGCCTGTAATCAGATCACTGTAATTCAAGTCAGCATTTGAATAATACACAATCTTTACACAGTGCACAAAAACATCACTCCACCAATGTAGACATCTTTTTGGTACTCTGCTTTAACTTCCTTTAGTTTTGAAACCTCAAGAGGATCAATTGAATCATATGGTAGATTCATTTCTTTTAATTTACTTTTCATCTTCCCTTTCTGGACCACAGTCCCTCTACCTTCCCCATTATTTTTCTTTTCTTCTCTGACAGTGTGGAGTCTCTCCACCCCCATCCTCCCATGCTGGCATTCAAGTCTCTGCAGGGCTAAGTGCATCCTCTCCCACTAGGCCAAACAAGGTAGCCCAGCTAGAAGAATGCATTCCACAGACAGGCACCAACTTTAGGGATAGCCCTCTCTTCAGTTGTTAAGAGCCTGCAGGTAGACCAAACTATATCTGCTACATATGTGCAGGGAGCCTAGATCCAGCTAGTGTATGATCTTAGGTCAGTGGTTCAGTCTCTGAGAGTCCCCAAAAGTCCAGGTTAATTGACTCTGTTAATCTTCTTGCATAGTTCTAACCTTCTAAGCTTCATCATTTTCTCTCTTGTGTTTATTATTTTATTAACAAAAATTTTGTAAGTTGTATTTTAAACAAATAAATACATTTGGATTTAATAAGAAATACATGATTTCATATGTTAATTTAGAAATCAATTATATTTTGATGATATTGAGCCTTCCTATGTATGGAAATATTGACAATTCTGTGGGTCTATGTATATTTTTTCTTTGATAAATATATTTTAAAATTAAGATATAATTACATCATTTCACACTTCTCTTTATTCCCAATAAATTCTCCCCATATTCCAGGTATCTTTCCTCAAATTGGTAGCCTCTTTATTTTCATTAGTATAAATTCCATTTGATGGAATGTTGAAATTTTCTGCTAGTTAATTGCGAATAGAAATAATTTGATAGAAAAAAAAAAAGCTTGTAGAGTAAAGAAAGTCCTGAGATGAGGGGAAAACTATAGAGGAAGGATTGTCATTGCAGATTCCAAGGTATATTATAGTGCTATCATAATAAACAAATATAGTACTGGCTGAAAAATAGGCATATAGACTAATGACGTAAACGAGAAGACCTAAACATGAATTCACATAAATACAGCCCTGTACTATATGATATAAGTGAAAACATATATTACAGAAATGATAGCATCTTCAACAAATAGCAATGGGAAAACTAGATATTCAATGCAGAAGGACAAATTCTGACCCACATCTATCACTTCAGACAAAGATTAGATCCAAGTAGGTCAAAAAACTCAATTTAAAATATAAACCACTAAAACTGCTGGAAGAAGGCACAGCCAATACCCTAAAAGGATTATGTACAGGAAAATCTTTCTGAACAGGACTCTATTCACCCAGGAATTAATGTCAACAACTGACAAGTGGAATTTATAAAATTTAAAAAAGCTTTATGACAGCTAAAAATATGATAAATTCTGTGAAGAACAAACATATAGAGTGGAATAGAATAATTGCCAGCTATATTTAATGGAGGATTGATGTGCAGAATACACAAAAAACACAAAAAATGAATAGTCATTAAAACAAACAATCGGATTTAAAAATAAGTGAAGTAGAGATCTGAACAGAAAGTTTTTAATAAGAGAAATAAAAAGGTATAAGAAACACCTCAAAAATGTAATCATCCATAACACTTAAGAAAATGAAAGTGAAAATTATCTCAATCTAGTCACAATGATTCAGATCAACAAAACAACTGGCATCAACGACTTCTAGAAGTGTGTGGAAGTAGGAAACCTCATTTATTGTTGGTGGAAATGAAAATGGTTTATTCAGTGTGGAGAACCATTAAACAAACTAAAAGTATACCCACCATGTGACCTAGTTATAATACTTCTGTTAGCATATGCCCAAAAGATTTGATTTTCTTGTTCATTCATACTCCATTCACAATAAGTAGGAATTGGAAACAACCTAAATGTACTTCAATAGATGAATAGATAAGAAAACTATGGTAATATACATATTTAAATACTATTCATCTGGGAAAAAACCAAACACCTATAATCATAAAATTTTTCATCAAATGGATATCAATTGAAAGATTATGTTGAGTGAAGAAATGCAGACCCCAAAACACAAAGGCCTCTTTTATCTGCAATACCTAGCTCCAGATTTTAAGATGTGAATGTACAACATGTAATAACCATGAAAGCCAGGGCAATTTTTAAATATATTTCTTCCAAATCATTCATTTATTTATTCATTTCATATACATATTGATACTCTTTTTTTCTCTAGGTTCCTCATTACTCCTTCTGTCCTTCTTCTCAAAGCCAGGATATTTAAAAGGGCATGAAGTGTGCCCTAGTTAGGGTTACTGTTTCTGAGATGAAACACCATGACCTATAGCAAATTGGGGAGGGAAGGATATATTTGGCTCACACTTCTACATTGTAGTCCATTATTAAAGTCAGAACAGAAATTTAAGTAGTACAGGAGCTAGAATGTAGGAGCTATTGCTATTTTATAGAGTCCAAGATGACCAGACCAGGTCACCCTACTCACAGTGGATTTGGCCCTTCCACATTAATCACTAATTAAGAAAGTGTCCTATAGGCTTGCTTGCCGACAGTCTGATCTCATAGAGGAATTTTGTCAGTTGAGAGTCCCATATCTCAAATGATGCTAGACAGTGTCACATTGACATAAAAATGGCCAGAGTTGAGTTTAGTGCTTGACAGAGGAATTGCAATGTGCAAGCGATATGAAATTTAAGTCTGTTTCCTTTAATAAAACATTTGTTATTATGAATAAAGTAATGCTTCTATTTCAATTTTTAGCTGATTTTATATCATAGAGAGACAACACAATGGCAGAGTCAGACAGAGAGATAGCTGTTTGCTGTAGGTTTGTGAGTATTTATTTTCTTTCTATCTTACTTGATATTTTTCTATTTAATTTTCAACGTATTTGCTAACTTATATAGGACTTTGTAATTATATAAATACCATTTTGCTTAATTACTCAGAAAATCAGGATGTTTACAGACTAGGCCATCTTCTGCTACATATGCAGCTAGAGATACGAGTTCTGGGGGGGTACTGGTTAGTTCACATTGTTGTTCCACCTATAGGGTTGCAGACCCCTTCAACACCTTGGGTGCTTTCTCTAGCTTTTCCATTGGGGGCCCTTTGTTCCATCGTATGGATGACTGTGAGCACCCACTTCTGTATTTGTCAGGCACTGGCATAGCCTCATACAAGACAGCTATGACAGGGTCCCTTCAGTAAAATCTTTCTGGCATATGCAAAAGTGTTTGGGTTTGGTGGATGATTATAGGATGGATCCCCGGGTGGGGTAGTCTCTGGATAGTCCATCCTTTTGTCTTAGCTCCAAACATTGTCTCTGTAACTCCTTCCATGGATATTTTGTTCCCTATTCTAAGGAGAAATGAAGTATCCACCCATTGGTCTTCCCTCTTCTTGATTTTCTTGTGTTTTGCAAATTGTATCTTGGGTGTTCTATGTTTCTGTGAGTGCATATCAGTGAGTGCATATCTAATAACTTCTTTTGTGATTGGGTTAGCTCACTCAGGATGATATCCTCCAGATACATCCAATTATTCAAGAATTTCATAAATCCATTGTTTTTAATAGCTAAGTAGTACTCAATTGTGTAAGTGTTCCACATTTTCTGTATTCATACTTCTGTTGAGGAAGATCTTTCCAGCTTCTGGTTATTATAAATAAGGCTGCTATGAACATATTGGAGAATGTGTTCTTATTAACAGTTGGAATTTCCTCTGGGTATATGCCCAAGAGAGGTATTGCTGGGTCTTCTGGTAGTATTATGTCCAATTTTCTGAAGAACCTCCAGACTGATTTCCAGAATGTTTGTATAAGCTTGCAATCCCACCAGCAGTGGAGGAGTGTTCCTCTTTCTCCACATCCTCACCAGCATCTGGTGTCACCTGAAATTTTGGTCTTAGCCATTCTGACTGGTGTGAGGTAGAATCTCAGGGCTTTTTTGATTTGTATTTCCCTGATGATGAAGGATATTGAACATTTTTTCAGGTGCTTCTCAGCCATTTGGTATTCCTCAGTTGAGAATTCTTTGTTTACCTCTGAACCCCAATTTTTAATGGGGTTATTTGAATTTCTAGACTCCATCTTCTTGAGCTCTTTGTGTATATTGGATATTAGTCACCTATCAGATTTAGGATTGTTAAAAATCCTTTCCCAATCTGTTGGTGGCCTTTTTGTCATATTGACAGTGTCTCTTGCCTTATAGACATTTTGCAAGTTTATGAGGTCCCATTTTTCAATTTTTGATCTTACAGCACAAGCCATTGCTGTTCTGTTTAGGAATTTTTCCCCTGTGCCCATATCTTCGAGGGTTTTCCCTACTTTCACCTCATTTTTAGCTTTTGTCATTTTCATCATTGATCACTGTAGAGGGGTGGACTTTTGTGATACAGTCGTCTTTGAGTCATTTCTGCTTCTCTAAATAGCCTGCCACCCATACTTCAGTAAATACTATCAAAGATACTCACTGGTGCCTCATGTTGAACATTGATTGTTCCCTTGCTTTGATCTGTCATCAGTTCTTTATTTGGGATGAGAGTTGAAAAGATTCCATTGTTTAAGATATCCCAGTTCTTGTTTTGTTTTCTGTGTTCAGTATTTTCCTATGACTTCATTCCTAGGAGGGATATGTCTCCCAGAAGAACATGAGGAAAGTGACAATCTTTATATTTGGAAACACAGGTTATGTGAAAGAGAGACTGCTGAGGTTTGCTTTCTGGAAGCCAAGGCCTCTGGAGCTATAAACTAGTGAAACATCAAATTGGGACAGTAACAAATTTCTGGGAACTGAGAGTAAAAACAACCTTCTTAAATTAAAAAAAAAAATAACTCAAATAGAAAGAGAAAAATACAGAAATACAGGAGATAAAAGGGGAAGCATACACAGTTAGAACATCAGAAGATCACAAGATAAAGCAGAATAAATATTTGGAGAAACAATGGCTATCTGAACCATTAGCTGAAAAAGAGCTCAGAAGATAAAAGAAAATATGTACCTTTTATATATTATTACTCAAACAGAACTAAAGCAAACAATTCTGATGAAATATGTTGACTAATAGCACAGAGTAGCTTTTTACTCATATACTTGACAGTTATATGTGTTTCCAAAACTTATGACCACGGTTTTTGTTTTGATATCAATAATATGGCCTAATTTTGAAAAAGGACCTACCTTGCAAATTTGATCAAGTGAGGATTACATCATAATAGATGAGTATTGATGGAAGAGAATCACTAATCTTATATAAAAAAAGGGTGTATTAGTTAGGATTTCTATTCCGCCATAAACATCATGACCAAGCAGTTGGAGAGGAAAGGTTTTATTCAGCTTAGATTACCACATTGCTGTTCATCACTGAAAAAAGTCAGGACTGGAACTCAAGCAGTTCAGGGAACAGGAGCTGATGCAGAGGCCATGGAGGGATGTTCTTTACTGGCTTGCTTGCTTCCCCTAGCTTGCTCAGCCTGTTCTCTTGTAGAACCCAAAACTATCTGCCCAGAGTTGACACCACCCACAAGGGGACCTCCCCACTTGATTACTAATTGAGAAAATGCCTTACAGCTGGATCTCATGGAGTCATTTCCCCAACTAAAGATCCTTTTTCTGTGATAACTCTAACCTTTGTCAAGTTGACACACAAAACCAGCCAGTACATAGAGCCTTTGGGCACAGACACAAATAGATGTTCCATGATGCAGGTACAGAAATTTGAAAGTTCTGTAAGAGACCTGGAGAAATCTGTCTCAGGCTCAGTAGGTACCATTCAAGCACTGATTTCAAGATTATGTTCTCTACAGTGAGAGAAAAACATTGTTGTCTTAAAAGCCACTTCAGTTGCAGTTGTGACATCTCTAGGAAACTAATGCACATCAAAAGGCAAGACGATGAGATACAGGTTTCTTTTCAAAAACCGTGCTGGAGGGAAGAAAGCAAAGTGAAACATTTAAAGTGTTAGCACAAAAAAAAAAAAACAATCAAACTTGAAGCTACAACTTGTGAAACTGTGCTTTAAAAGTAGATGACTACAAACTTTCTCAAATAGACAAAAAATAAGAGAGAGATTCAGTATGCATATACACTCTGCAAAATAATTTAAAAAGAATTTCTATTAAAGAAAGAAAGCATAAAATAGAAACTGTAGTCTCCATAAAGAGTGTGTTCAGAGCAAATTCATACGTGAATGAAAAGTTGTTTGTTTCTTTGAAGTAATAATTGTAAAGATTTTACTACTGAATAAATGAAAAGCGACTCTGCAAATATAGAAGGAAGCATGAGAGAGACTACATCATATAGTTTAAACATATATTATAAATGTAAAGAAATTGGTATATCTCACATGGGTTTTGTTTGTCTAGATTTAGTCTGGTTTGTTGCTTCATCTTATTTGAAACTTCATCTCATTTAGCCACAAATCTCACCACATGGTTTAGGCTTTCTTTGAACGTAAGATAATCTGGCATCTATGTTGAGAGTATAGGAATTATATGTATCTACCTTCATACCTAACCACTAAAAGGTTTTGATAGGAAAATAATTAAAATGTTGATGTAGAAAATACCCTGAAAACATAGATATCCCACAAACGAAGTCATAAAAGGTAATGTAAAAAGGAGAGAATGTTTAAAAATATATATATAATAATTTGAATATAGAATAATAGCTAGCAAATATTAACCCAATTATATAACTAATGTGTTTAAATATGAATCATTTAATATTGCAAATAAATGGCAGCATATTTTACATAAAATTTATTATGTATAATATGTAAGTATATATTATAAGTAATATATAATTTAAAATAATATATTATTTTAAATTATATAACTATATCTTGTTTTTTAAGAATAAATTTCTAAGTAGTAAAAGATGGAATTCATGTGTCAATAGGAAAAAACCTGCAGTCTACAGGTTTGAAAAAGATCTTGACTAATCTTTCATGCAACAGAGGACTAATAACCAAAATATATAAAAACTCAAGAAATTAGATACCAACAAGCAAAATAAAACAATTTAAAATAGGGTAAATCAAGAATTCTCAAAAGAGTAATCGTGAATGGCTGAGAAGCACTTAAAATGTTCAACATCTTTAGTCATCAGAGAAATGCAAATGAATATGACACTGAGATTCCATCTTACAACCATCAGAACAGCTAAGAATAAAATCTCAAGAGACAGAACATGCTGGTGAGGATGAGGAGCAAAGAGAACACTCCTCCATTAATTGTGGGAGAGCAAACATGTACAACCACTCTAGAAATCAATCTGGCACTTTCTCAGAAAATAGGTAATAGTTTTACCTTAAAGACCCAGCTATATTACACCTGGGCATATACCCAAAAGATGTTCTACCACATCACAAGGATACATGTACCACTATGTTCATAGGAGCTTTATTTGTAATAACCAGAAACTGAAAAAAAAAAAAAAACAAAAACAAAAACAGATGCCCCTCAACTAAGGAACAGATACAAAAAATGTGATTCATGTATACAAGGGAATACTATTCAGGTATTAAAAAAAGGGAAATTATGTATTTTGCAGGCAAGTGGATGGAACTAGAAAATATCATTCTGAGTGAGGCAACCCAAATCTGAAAGGACATGCAGGGCTTATACTCACTTATAGGTAGATATTAGCCATAAAATACAGAATATTTACCCTACACTCCATAGACCCCCAAAAGCTATACAATAAAGGTCCAAGCAAGGATGCTCAAATCTCAGAGAAGGGGGGAGTAAAATAGTCATAAGAGGCAGATAGAGGGAGTGATTTTGTGGTAGAGAGGATGGGGATGTTAATAGGCAGGGTTGTGATGGAGAGATATGAAGGAGTGCCATAGGGCCAGAAAAGTTCATGGAGATCTATAGCTGGTGTGGGTGGGGCTCTGTGCTCATTCCTAGTACCTGCCAGAGACCTATGGTGAAGGTGGCTCCCACAAGTCTACTGGGATGACTTTAGCTGCAACCCATAGCAGTGGGATTGTGAAACCTGAAATAGCTACCTCCTGTAGTCAGGCAATGACAATGATGGAGCAGAGACTGAGAAGCCAACCACTAACCAGCTGAATGTGAGACCATTCCGCAGGGAAGTACCAGTTCAGGACACTATTAATAATACTTTGTTATGCTTGCAGACAGGAGCCTAGCATGACTATATTCTGACAGACTCCACTCAGCAGTTGACTGAAACAGAAGCAGAGACTCACAGACAAACATTGGACAGCTATCAGAGACTCTTATGGAAAAGCTGGGTTAAGAATTGAGAACCCCTAAGAGGATAGGAACTCTATAGGAAGAACAACAGAGTCAACAAATCTGGACCCATGAGGTCTCTCAGAAACTAAATCACAAAGTAAAGAGAATTTATAGGCTGGACTGAGGTTCCCCACACATATGTAGTGAAAAAGTGTAAAAACAAAATTCTAGGCCTTTAGGCCCATGCTTAAGAATGTGACCATTGGGACTCAATGCTCCAAGGTATGCTAATCATAAAACAGATAGCGACACTCCTCCACCCACCTGCTTTCTGGGTTCAGGGAGTGTTTGTTCAAAAGAAGGTTATCCTGACTCTTCATAGAACCCACTATGTAAATGTGCTTGTCCTTGTGACTTTGTACTTCTTCATGACTTTTAACTGGTATTTTTGGTATTTTACAACACACCCTCCCCACCCCCTTGAGTAGTGTTTTTTTTCCTTTAAATACTCCCTTACCCAGGTACTGGGGGCTCCTCAGTCCTCTACCCCTGCATGGTGCACAATTGTGGGCCCCAAAGCGCGCCTGGAATAAAAGTCCTCTTGTGGTTTGCATAAAGATCGTTTCTCATGAGTGATTTGGGGTGTTGCCTCTCCTCAGTCAGAACTTGGGGAAGTCCTCATGTTGTGGGTCTTTCATTAGCAGTTGTGAAGCTTGGTATTCATGTACTCCTTTTCTAGCCTATAAAGCCCACAAAATATAAAGAAGGGGCACATTTTAGTCTTGGTTCTATATTTGTTATATTTTCCTAGTTAAAGAACCTAAACCATCTCTTTAAAATTTCTCATCAACTATCCTAACCCCCAAAAGTTATTTAACTTGAATCAAATCCAGAATTTTGTAAAATAATTAATTAATCTAACCAATATTAATCTATGAAAGTTCATCTTCATATTGCTCTGCAGAAAAATTGCCCAATAGAGTGGGCTGTGTCTCAAGAAGCAATCATACAAGACAATAGGCAGTGAGGGTCTCCCCACGCTCATTCACACCATGCCAGATATAGGAGTAATACGTTAATGCACATGCATATTTGGTATATCTTCAATATTGATGGCATAACAAATGAATGTAGTAATTAAAACATACAGAAACACAGATTAAGAAAATCAAATTTGGTTGTAAACAGTCTAAGTATTACAGATGATACTGAAATTATGTAAAACAACTATGAACTATACAAAATTTTAATAGACCAATCTGGATAGTTTTGACAAATAGTGTGGCTTAAGAATTTTATTGTTTTCAAGGCTTATTTGTTGTGTGGAAGAAAATATTGAGGCAAACAGTTAAAGAATAGAGATATAAGGTTTTAAAATTACTGGTTTTTTTTTTAATCCCAAACAGAAAACTTAGATTAAAAGTTCTGTGGGAATGTGTGATCTTACTGAACATAAGATGACCTGAAAGAACTTGCTAGAATAGCGTGCTGGAGACCTTCTCCTAGAAGGTAGTGATGAACACTCCCTTCTAAGAATGCCCCAGCCAAACAAGCTTTACAGGAAAGCAAGGCAGGTGCAGATAATGACCAAGAATGTTTCAGTTCCCTCTTCTGGTGACTAAGACCTCACCTCACCAGGGGCCATCAATGCTGCTTAGGGATGGTCTGGAAACACTTGCCTCTCTGGAAGGAAGAGTCTAATAACCATTCCTAAATGGGGAAATGCAAAGGTCAGGACAGGCCAACACTGGGCTTAAACCAACTCTTGTTGTTATCAAGACCTACCTTTAAATTGTATAAAAAGTGTCTGCCTAGGAGATTCTGGGTTGCCTCTGCCTCACAGGATGGCCCCAGTGCATTGGATCAATAAGCCTCACACTTATTGCATTGATCTCTGTCTCTGTGTTTCTATGAGTCAGACATCCTGGATGTAAGGCTCATCAGCTCTTACAGGTCATGATTAATTTAACATCCAGAACAATAAACAAAATTTCTTTAAGTTAGTTGAATTTTATTTTTGCTCAAGTTTTGTTCTTTATTAAGATTTTATTGGATAAATTTATATTGTAAATGCAATGCTCCTATCTACAAATTAAGTCATATAATTGATTAAAAATGGATCCTTAAGCACAAAGCTTGCAGTTTTTCCCTAAAGGAATTCTGAGGAAAGCCCAGACAAAAGACCAAAAGAAACAAAACAAAACAAACAAGTACAACTGTGCAATGGAACTAATTTTTAAACTTATTCTATCATTTATTACTGCAAGACTCAATTGAGCCTTAGATTACCAGGGACTCTCTGAGTGTACCATGCCGAGCCAGAATTGATGCAAAAAGCAAGAGAAATTTATTGTTCCAGTGCACTGGGGTTGTCCCAAATGCAAAGGAGAAGCAGCAACTACCATATTCTGCTTGATGAACTTTTATATCATTTCCAGGGGCAGAATAGAACATCAGCAACTAGGCACAATATGATTGGTGGTACAGTATACTCCTTAAACTGATTGGTCTATAGAGAATGAGGTAGTAGGTGCTTACTAGCTTCTCCCTTCTGGCCTTTGTGTTCTCTGACCTGTCTCTTCCAAGGATGAGGTGACTGACCTCTTCATTACATCGTAACTACAGTTTCCACAACATCTGTTCCGCCCTGTCATTCTCTCCTTCCTCCCTCTCTATCTACAGCTTCTCAATTTCCCTTCAGAAAAGGGCAGACCTTCCAGGGATATCATAAAAACATTTCATATCAAGTTGCAAAAAAAACAAGGCATAAACCAAGGCATATCAAGGTTAGATGAGGTAAGAGGACAAGGGTTCCAAAAGCAGGAAAAAGAGTCAAAGACAGCCTGGCTCCCACTATTAGGAGGTGCACAAAAACACCAAGCTACACAATTATAACATATATCCAGAGGGCCTACATTAGACCCATGAAGACTCCCTGATTTCTGTTCAGTTTCAGTGAGCTCCTATGAGTGCAGGTTAGTTGATTCTGTCCATTTTCTTGTGGTGGTGTCCTTGACCCCTCTGGCTCCTACACTTTATCCTCGCCTTCAGCAGGTGACCAAGCTGCTCAGTCAGTCTTTAGAGTCCCAAGGGAGGAAAGGAGGATTGAAAAGAAAAATACAATTAGACATCATTATAACATGACTCTAGCTAGTGCTGAGGCTAATATTTTTTCCCAGTCTGCTTTTATATCAATCTGAGTACATCAAAAAGAAAAGAAAACAAAACAAAACAACAACAACAAAAAAACATGGTCAGCTTTTAGATCAAAGACAAAATAGTCAAGCAACACAATAAACAAAGAGATCACACAAGGAAGTAATCAAGCAAAGCAGTAAACACAGCCCCAAGTTCACTGTTTCTAGGGGCTTATCAGGTTGACCAATTTAAAAGGAATGGCTTACCTAAGTTTACCTTGAGCTTTCCATTAGCTTAACTGTAAATACTCTTGTCTGAGCCTCTTCCTTATCCTAGCCCAGTGACACATGCTTGCCAAGTTTCTAGAACTGTGTGTGTGTGTGGGGGGGGGGGGGATGGTGTGGGGCTGGTGGGGGAGGGGGAGGAAAAAAAGCTCTTCACAAGCAGGATTCTCCGAGCTTTGCCTAATGTTTGGATATATATATATATATACAAATATTTACTCAGAATGTTTGGTTTTATCATAGGTCTCTGGGCCATCAGGCTTCTGTTTTCTGCTTCTCTAGGTAGGGTCAGGGGTGAGCTCCCTCTCCTGGCATAGGTCTCAATCTGGACGAGTCATTGGTTAGCCACTCCCATATTTTTGTGCCACCTTTACCCAAGCACATCTATGTCTGCCTTTTCTTTCCTTTTTTTTTTATGTCTGCCTTTTCAATTTGATTAGACTTATCAATCTGTCTTTTTTTGTTACGCCAATGACATGCAATTTTTATAACTATAGCTTTTTAGTAGAGCTTAAAATCAAGGAAAATGATAACTTGAGAAGTTCTTTTTTTGTGAAGAATGTTTTAGCTATCCTGGGATTTTTGTTTTTCCATATGAAGTTAAGTATTACACTTTCAAGGTCTGTAAAAAGATTGTGTTGGAATTTTGTTTGAGATTTCACTAAAATGTGTAGATTGTTCAGTAATAAAATGGTCATTTTTACTATGTTAATCCTACTGATGCATGAACATGTATACTCTTACCATCTTTTGATATCATTTTAATTTCTTTATTTAAAGACGTTTTTGTTAGACAAGTCTTTTAGTTGCATATGTAGGGTTACTCCAAGGTATATTATATTGTTTGTGGCCGTCCTAATAATGGTTGTGAAGTGGAAACTTAATGTTTTTTTGGAAAGTTGGTTGGATGGTGTTTTGCTGGGGCAAACACATGAAGGAACATTTCATTAAAGTGGACACAAGTGTGAAAGGCTAAGGCAGGCTCGTGAAAAACATTTTACTGAAGCAGAGATATGAGAGAGGATCCTCTGCTAAAGCAAGCATGTGAAAGGACACATGATGAAAGATTCTTTGGTAACAACACATATGTATTGGTCTGCCTTACATTGTGTAGTTGAGCTTCATTTGTTGGGACACTATTGAGAGAAATGAACCAAAAAACTTCTGGTGATGTACTAGAGTTTGTTGCCACTTCCAAGAGTTCGGGCTGATTGGATGCATGTGTTGATGCAAGGCACATGGAGGACACATGGTGTTTGGAGGGTATACATTGGACTCCACAGAGTTATAGACACAGAGCTTCGCTCGCTGGTACAGCCAGCTGTGCAATGCTTGTGGGTCTCATATCTCCACTGATTTTTGATTCTTTGAGAGAGGCACAGATGAGAACTTCTTCTGGTGTTCTTGTTGGTCCCTTCTGCTGACTCAAGCTGAGGCTGAGACCTGGCTATCTCTGCTAGATAGTGTCATCACTGTTGCTAACTCTACTGAACTGGACTACTGGTACATCCATGAGGAGTTTTCGACTGGATTGAGCTGCTGCTGCCCAAAAACTAACTGCTGATTTCCATACAACACGGATGGGACTTGCTCCAAAGAACCTTTCCAAACAGGTGTACTTCTTATGTATCCTTTCTTTTCACTGCCTTTTTGTTTCTTTCTTTTTTCTTTTTTTCTTTTTTTTTTTTTTTTTGGTTTCTCTTTATAGCTCTGGCTGTCCTGGAGCTCACTTTGTAGATCAGGCTGGCCTCGAACTCAGAAATCCGCTTGCCTCTGCCTCCCGAGTGCTGGGATTAAAGGTGTGCGCCACCACGCCCGGCTCTTTTCACTGCCTCTTATGGGTGGTGGGTTACAAGGAAGTTTAAAGCATTTAAGAATCATCTTTAAAATAAAATTAAAAAAATAAAGTTATAGGAATGTTTCTGTAATTTTTTCTCAGTCTTTTTGTCAGTTGTATATAAGAGGTTACTGACTTTTCTTATCTTTTCCTTTTATTTCTTTTTCTATTCTTTTTTTCTTTTTTCTTCTTTTGTTCTTTTTTTTTTAAGTTAATCTTGTATTTGGCCACTTTGCTGAAGGTGTTTATCAGCTATGGGAGTTCCCTGATAGAATTTTCTGGTCTCTTATGTATAGTACCATACTGTGAGACAAATGGAATCCTGTCACCACATAGAAAAACTGGTTAAAAACTCATAATAGAGAATGGAAGGCAATTGAGACTGCTCCTGACCAGACTCCTGTCCTTGAGCATGTGACCATGACACCCTACTAAAAGAGCCATGACAAGTGGTCCTCTTAGTAGCATAGAACCCAGAGCTCTCCATGATGATGGACCAGCCTCGAGGGCTTAGTCAATAAGCTTCCCTTCCTGGACATTCTTTCCTGTAAAAGGTATGTAGTCTCTGGTCCCCTCTGGTATATATGCTTTTTGCCATGAATAAACTGTTTGGCAAACCAAAACTGCCTTTTTCCTCAAGGACTGCCATGGGTGGAAGGCAATGCTTCTGAGCCAGGCTGCCTAAGCCTTCCACAGAACTCTCCTCAGAACTCATGACACTCGGCCCTGAGATAAGCTGCATACCCACCATCTAAGGTGGGCCCCAGTTCTCGACAACTCTAGACTCTGAGTGACATCTGGGTGCCTGGAAGTTAGAGAACCACAGCCGCAGCCCCAGGCTGAACTTTTTCTCACCCAGAGATTATGGGCTGAACCCCCACCTAAGTCTACATTTGCCTGCCCTGAGAAAGTGTTGGTGTGCCAATGACACACGGGGGAAAGGAACATAGTGTAGTTCCCTGTGTGTCATTTCCCTGAGCAGTGTCCTGGCATCCCAGTGGTGAGGTAAAATGCAAATGCACAGCATACTCTATGTACATAATGATAGACTTCTTCCTATCCTATTTGTATCCTCTTTTTCTGCTTCAGTTGTCTTATTGCTCTAGTTAGAACTTTAAGTACTGTATTGAATAGATATAGGGAGAGTGGACATCCTTTTTTTGTCCTTGATTTTAGTGGAATTATTTTTAAGTTTCTCTCCATTTAAGTTGATATTGGTATAGTCTTGCTGTCCCTTTTATCAATAATCTCTGCAAGACTATTATCATTAAGGGGAGTTGAATTCAATCAAAGGCATTTCTATCATCTAACTAGATTATGATGTGTTCTTTTTTTCTTTTTGTCTTTTTTCTTCTTTTTTTTTAAAGATATTTTCTTCATTTACATTTCAAATACTATCCCAAAAGTTCCCTATATCCTCCCCCAACCCTGCCACCCAACCCACCAACTCCTGCTTCCTGGCCCTGGCATTCCCCTGTACTGGGGCATATAATCTTGGCAAGACCAAGGGCCTCTCCTCCCAATGATGGCTGACTAAGCCATCTTCTGCTACATATGCAGCTAGAGGCAAGAGAACTGGGGGTACTGGTTAGTTCATATTGTTGTACCATCTATAAGGTTGCAGACCCTTTGTGCTCCTTGAGTACTTTCTCTAGCTCCTCCATTGGGGGCCCTGTGTTCCATCATATAGGTGACTGTGATCATCCACTTCTGTATTTGCCAGGCACTGGCATAGCCTCACAAGAGACAGCTATATCAAGGTCCTGTCAGCAAAATCTTGCTGTAATATGCAATAGTGCTGTGTTTGGTGGCAGTTTATGGGATGGATCCCAGGGTGGGGCAGTCTTTGAATGGTCCTTTCTTCTATCTCAGCTCTGAACTTTGTCTCTGTAACTCCTTCCATGGGTATTTTTTCCCACATTCTAAGGAAGAACAAATTATCTATACTTTGGTCTTCTTTCATCTTGATTTTCATGTATTTTGAAAATTGATTATTGGGTATACTAAGTGTATGAGATAAAATCCACTTATTAGTGAGTGAATATCATGTATATTCGTTTGTGATTCAGTTACCTCACTCAGGATGATATCCTCCAAATCCATTCATTTGCCTAAGAATTTCATAAATCCATTGTTTTAAATAGCTGAGAAGTACTCCATTGTATAAACGACCATATTTTCTGTATCCATTTCTCTCTTGAGGTACCTCTGGGTGCTTTCCACCTTCTGGCTATTATAAATAAGGCTGTTATGAATATAGTGGAGCATGTGTCCTTATTATAAGTTGGAACATCTTATATTCCCAGGAGACGTATTGCTGGATCTTCGGGTAGTACTATATCCAGTATTCTGAGGAACCTCCAGACTTATTTCCAGAGTTGTTTTACCAGCTTGAAATCCCACCAGCAATGGAGGAGTGTTCCTCTTCCTCCACATCCTCATCTTAGTCATTCTGACTGATGTGAGGTGGAATCTCAGGGTTGTTTTGTTATGCATTTCCCCGATGATTAAGGATGTTGAACATTTTTTCAGGTGCTTCTCAGACATTTGGTATTCCTCACTTGAGAATTCTTTGTCTAGCTCTGTACCCCATTTTTAATGGGGTTATTTGAATTTCTGGAGTCCAGCATCTTGAGCTCTTTGTATAGATTGGATATTAGTCCCCTATCAGATTAAGGATAGGTAAGAGTCCTTTTCCAATCTGTTCCGGGCCTTTTTGTCTTATTGACAGTGTCTTTTGCCTTACAGAACCTTTACAATTTTATCAGGTTCCATTTGCTAATTCTTGATCTTACAGCACAAGCCATTGCTGTTCTGTTTAGGAATTTTCCCCTGTGCCCATATCTTCGAGGCTTTTCCCCACATTCTCCTTTATAAGTTTCCCTGTCTCTGGTTTTATGTGGAGTTCCTTGATTCACTTAGTATTGACCTTAGTACAAGGAGATAAGAATGGATCAATTCGAATTCTTCTACATGATAACGGCCCGTTGTGCCAGCACCATTTGTTGAAAATGCTGTCTTTTTTCCACTGGATGGTTTTTGCTTCCTTGTCAAAGATCAAGTGAGAATAGGTGTGTGGATTCATTTCTGGTTCTTCAATACTATTCCATTGATCTACCTGTATGTCATTGTACCAGTACCATGCAGGTTTTTTGTTTGTTTGTTTGTTTGTTTTTAATCACAATTGCTCTGTAGTACAGCTTAATGACAGGCATGGCGATTCCACCAGAGATTCTTTTATTCTTGAGAATAGTTTTTGCTATCCTGGGTTTTTTAATTATTCCAGATGAATTTGCAAATTGCCCTTTCTATCACAGTGAAGAATTGAGTTGGAATTTTGATGGGGATTGCATTGAATCTGTATATTGCTTTTGGCATGATAGCCATTTTGACTATATTAATCCTGCCAATCAATGAGTATGGGAGATCTTTCCATCTTCTGAGATTTTCTTCAATTTCTTTCTTGATAGATTTGAAGTTCTTATCATACAGATCTTTCACTTCCTTAGTTAGAGTCACACAAATGTATTTTATAGTAATTGTGACTATTGTGAATGGTGTTCTTTCCTTAATTTCTTTCTCATTCCGTTTATCCTTTGTGTAGAGAAAGGCCACTGATTTGTTTGAGTTAATTTTATGCTCAGCTACTGCACTGAAGCTGTTTATCAGGTTTAGCTGTTCTCTGGTAGATTTTTTGAGGTCTCTTATATATACTCTATCATATCATCTGTAAATAGTGGTATTTTGACTTCTTCCTTTCCAATTCATAATCCCTTGATGTCCTTTTGTTGTTGAATTGCTCTGGCTAGGACTTCAAGTACTACATTGAAAAGGTAGGGAGAAAGTGGGCAGTATTGTCTAGTCCCTGATTTTAGTGGGATTGCTTCAAGTTTCTCTCCATTTAGTTTGATGTTGGCTCCTGATTAGCGGTAGATTGCTTTTATTATGTTTAAGTATAGGCCTTGAATTCCTGATCACTCCAAGACTTTTATCATGAAGGGGTGTTGGATTTTCTCAAATGCTTTCTCAGCATCTAACGAGATGATCATGTAGTTTTTGTCTTTGAGTTTGTTTATATACTGGATTACGTTGATGGATTTCCGTATATTGAACCATCCTTGCATCCCTACTTGGTGAAACCTACTTGGTCAGGATGGATGATCATTTTGATGTGTTCTTGGATTCAGTTTGCCAGGATTTTATTGAATATTTTTGCATTGATATTCATAAGGGTAATTGGTTTGAAGTTCTCTTTCTTTGTTGGATCTTTGTATGGTTTAGGTATCAGAGTAAATGCAGCTTCATAAAATAAATCAGGTAGAGTACCTTCCGTTTCCATTTTGTGGAATAGTTTAAGAAGAGTAGCAATTAGGTCTTCTTTGAAGGTCTGATAGAACTCTGCACTAAACCCATCTGGTCCTGGACTTTTTTTTTTTTTTTATTATTGTTAGGAGATTATTGATGACTGCTTCTATTTCTTTAGGGGAAATAGAACTGTTTAGATTGTAAATCTGGTCCTGATTTAACTTTGGTACCTTGTATCTGTCTAGGATGTTGTCCATTCCTTCCATGTTTTCTAGTTTTGCTGAGCAAATCCTTTTGTACTAGAATCTGATGATGTTTTGGATTTCCTCTTGTTCTGTTATGTCTCCTTTTTCATTTTTGATGTTGTTAATTAGGATACTCTCCCTATGCCCTCTAGTTAGTCTGGCTAAAGGTTTATCTATCTTGTTGATTTTCTGAAAGGACTAGTTCCTGGTTTGGTAGATTCTTCGAATAGTTCTTTTTCTTTCCACTTGGTTGATTTCAGCCTTGTGTTTGATCATTTCCTACTGTCTATTCCTCTTGGGTGAATTTGCTTCCTTTACTTCTAGAGCTTCTAGGCGTGCTGTCAGGATGCTAGTGTATGCTCTCTCTAGTTTCTTTGTGGAGGCACTCATGGCTATGAGTTTTCCTCTTAGGACTGTGTTCATTGTGTCCCATAAGTTTGGCTATGTTGTGGCTTCATTTTCATTAAACTCTAAAAAGTAATTTCTTTCTTTATTTCATCCTTGACAAAGGAATCATTGATCAGTTTCCACGTGAATGTTGGCTTTCTATTATTTATGTTGTTATTGAAGATCAGCATTAGTCCATGGTGGTCAGATAGGATGCATAGGATAATTTCATTATTTTTGTATCTGTGGGAGCCTGTTTTGTAACCAATTATATGGTCAGTTTTGCAGGAGGCACCATGTGACTCTGAGAAGAAGGTATATCCTTTTGTTTTAGGATAAAATGTTATTATAGATATCTATTAAATCCATTTGTTTCATTACTTCACTTAGGGTCCATCTGTCTCTGTTTAGTTTCTGTTTCTAGGATCTGTCCATTGGTGAGAGTAGGGTGTTGAAGTCTCCCTTTATTATTGTGTGAGGTGCAATGTGTGTTTGACCTTTACTAAAGTTTCTTTAATGAATGTGGCTGCCCTTGTATTTGGAGCATGGATATTCAGAATTGAGAGTTCATCTTGGTAGACTTTACCTTTGATGAGTATGAAGTGCCCCTCCTTGTCTTTTTTGATAATTTTGGGTTGGAAGTCAATTTTATTAGATATTAGAATGCTTACTCCAGCTTGTTTCTTCAGACCATTTGCTTGGAAATTTGTTTTCCAGCCTTTCATTCTGAGGTAGTGTCTGTCTTTTTCACTGTAAGCAACAAAATGTTGGGTCCTGTTTGTGTAACCAGTCTATTTGACTAAGTTTTTTATTGGGGAATTTAGTCCACTGATATTAAGAGAAATTAAAGAAAAGCAATTGTTGCTTCCTGTTGTTTTTGTTGTTAGAGTTGGGATTCTGTTCTTGTGGTTGTCTTCTTTTAGGTTTGTTGAAGGATTACTTTCTTGCTTTTTCTAGGGTGTAGTTTCCGTACTTGTGTTGGTGTTTTTCCTTTATTATCCTTTGAAGGGCTGGTTTCCTGGAAAGATATTGTGTGAATTTAGTTTTGTCAGGGAATACTTTGGTTTCTCCATCTATGGTAATTGAGAGTCTTGCTGTGTATAGTATCCTGGGCTGGCATTTGTGCTCTCTTAGGGTCTGCATAACATCTGTCCAGGATCTTCTGGCTTTCATAGTCTCTGGTGAGAAGTCTGGTGTAATTCTAATAGGTCTGCCATTACATGTTACTTGACCTTTTTCCCTTACTGCTTTTCATATTCTATCTTTATTTAGTTCATTTGTTGTTCTGATAATTATGTGTCAGGGGGGATTTCTTTTCCGGTCCAGTCTATTTGGAGTTCTATAGGCTTCTTGTATATTCATGGGCATGTCTTTCTTTAGGTTTGGGAAGTTTTCTTCTATAATTTTGTTGAAAATATTTTCTGGCCCTTTAAGTTGAAAATCTTTCTCATCTACTCCTATTATCCTTAGGTTTGGTCTTCTCATGGTGTCCTGGATTTCCTGGATGTTTTGAGTTAGGATCTTTTTGTATTTTCCATTTTCTCTTATTGTTTTGTTATTGTTCCCGATGGAATCTTCTGCACCTGAGATTCTCTCTTCCATCTCTTATATTCTGTTGCTGATGCTCACATCTATGTTTCCAGATTTCTTTCCTAGGGTTTCTATCTCCAGTGTTTTCTCATTTTGGGTTTTTTTTTATTGTTTCTACTTTCCTGTTTAGGTCTTGTATGGTTTTGTTCAATTCTGTCACCTGTTTGGTTGTGCTTTCCTGTATTACTTTAAGGACTTCTACCTCTTTAGCAGTGTTCTCCTGTATTTCTTTAAGTGATTTATTAAAGCTCTTCTTGATGTCCTCTACCAGCATCATGAGATATGATTTTTAAATTTGAGTCTTTCTTTTAGTGTGTGTCAGGGTATCCAGGACTGGCTGAGTTGGGAGTTCTGGGTTCTGATGATGGTGAGTGGTATTTGTTTCTGTTAGTAAGATTCTTATGCTTTCACCATCTGGTAATCTCTGGAGTTAGTAGTTATAGTTGTCTCTGGTTGGAGCTTGTTCTTCCTGTGATTCTGTTAGCCTCTGTTCGCAGACCTGGGAATCTAGCTCTCTCCTGAGTCTCAGAGGTCAGAGTACTCTCTGCAGGCAAGCTCTGCTCTTGCACAGAAGGTGCACAGATATCTGGTATTCAGACATGCTCCCTGGCTGAAGATGAAAGCCCGAAACAGGGCATGTCCCAGAAGATGTGTTGCCTCTGCAGTCTGCACGCTCACCTGCACAGACTGGTCTCCAAGGGACAGGGGACACAAGATGGCTCTCTCACCTGTTCTGGTGGTCAGAGCCCTCCCGGGCAGACACCTCTCCTCTAGTGGGGAAGGTTCCTGGATGTCTGGATCCCAAAACAGGGTCTGTTCCTGAAGCTGTGTAGCTTCTGCCTGTCCCAGAAAGTGTATAGCTTCTGCAGTCTGCTTACTCACCCTTCACAGTCCGTGAGCTGACCTAGGCAGACTGGTCTCTGAGGGATCTGGACTGAAGATGGCTCCCTCACCTGCTCTGAAAGAGCCCTCCCCAGTGGACACCTCTCCTCTGGCAGTGAAGGTGCCAGGATGTCTGGAGCCAGAAATGGGATCTGTCCCAGAAGCTGTGCTGCTTGTGCCTATTCCAGAAGCTGTGTTGCTTGTGCCTGTCCCAGAAGCTGTGTTGCTTGTGCCTGTCCCAGAAGCTCTGCTGCTTTTGTAGTCTGCACTCTCACCTGCACAGACTAGTCTCTGTGGGATCCGAGACCCAAGATTGAATCTTTTATTTTTAAGACATTTGTGGCTAAAGCTAAACAATCAAGTTAGTTTCAAGACTATAGAAATGGCTTAACTGCTAAGAGCCCTGGCTGTTCTTCCAAAAGATATGGTTTTAAATCCTAGTACCCACAGGGCAGTTCAAAATTTTCTGTAATTCTATTTGCAGAGGGCCAGATGCCCTCTTTAAGAAAATATTTGTAAGGAGCCGCCTTCACATTCGCCATTACAAGATGGCGCTGATGGCACTGGCACCTGTGTTCTAAGTAGTAAACAAGCAAGCTGCGCATGTGCCGGGGTAGCTTTCCACGCCATGTGCTCTGCCTTTCCCGTGACGACAACTCCGGCTGATGGGCTGCAGCCAATCAGGGAGTGACACGTCCGAGGCGGAGGACAGGCCTCCATAAAAGGGAGGGGGCTCCGCCATCTCTCTCTCTCTCTGGCTCTCTCTCTGGCTCTCTTCTCCACTGGCTCCTGATGGGGTAAGCAATAAAGCTTGTGCTGCAGAAGATTCCGGTTGCCCTGAGCGTGTTCTTACCAGGGGAACAAAAGCTCGCAATAAATATTCATATACATCACATAAATAAGTTAAATATCAAAAATTTAATTTCATATGAAAATGGAATTTCAAACGTCTTCCTTCAATAACCTTGTTTTGATATTTTTAAATTTTTTTAATCATCACCAGGGAAGACATTCTTCAAATCAAGGCTGCACAAGGAAATGATAAATTATCACATAGACAAACTTAAAAATAAATATCCCTGTCTATAAGGTTTTATAAGAAAGTCATTCATGAGAACTGTGTGATTTATTTTATGTTTGCCAACAGAATAAAGTTGGGATCAAATTTCTGGAACAAACATTGCACTGTAATAATGATTTAATTAAAGCTTGGGCTGCCTTTCAAAGAAGCAAATATAATATTATGAGATGTAATCAGGCATAAAGCATATAATTCTATGTAGAAAAACTCTCAGGTTGTTTCGACTATTTGAAATGTGCTGTGGTAGGTAATTCCTCAAGATATCTTAACTCTAATGTCTTCTGAATAAAGTAGTTGTGTATTAATGTTTTCCCACCAAGTAACAATATAAGTAATCACTACCCCCTCTCTGGCATTCTTTTATCGTTTTTAAAATTGGGGATTTCCAAGTGAACTTTTATATGGAATGGTGCTGAAGTAAAGAAGCATACAACTCAGGTTCATTCTTCCCTTACTTATTTTTCCCCGTATAAATGGCAGAAACAAAGTGACATAACATACATGAAAAGGGTATTTAGATAAAAGAAGCACAAAATCCAGGTGATTACATGTGAAAATGGAGCTTAGGAATGAATTGCTGCCTGCTGTAATTAAAAAAATATAATTAAATAAGCTTTCAATACTTATTAGGGTTGATACCTATATATATAGGGTTGATACCTATATATATATAGGGTTGATATACATATATATATATATATATATACGTACTAGTATAGCATGATGTTTAATGTGAGGTAAAAATTAGTCAACATTTCTACCACTTTTTAAAAGCTATTAAAACTTTCTTTTAGTATTTCAAAAGACATTATTTATTTCTTGTAATTGTCCTGTGCTACACATCCTGTGAAACCATCTTTCCCATCTATTTAAGCCTTGAACCATTTGATAACCATCCTTTCTTCCTTCTTCTGGCTTTGATAAATTTTGGTCTTTACTATAAAACATAAGTGTCACTTACTCTTTCTGTTTGTCCCTTATTGTACCTAGCATAATGTTTTTTAAGTTCATCTAGATTGTAGATAGCAGTGGTATCTCCTTTTATAAGCTACAGTAGTCTTCCAGTTAATAAATATGTAACATTTTCTTTATTGAATGTTTTTTTTCATTTCAATTAATTCTCACTGTTTTTCATAATGTCAATACTAAGTTACCTTGCCAGTGCCAGTTTACAAGCATTGTTTTTCTCCATGTTTTCTACTTGATTTTGTCCCCTTATATAGATATTCAAAAGAATTTGAGATGACAACTCATGTTGTTTATAGAACACCTCTGCAGTTTTCTAAGGTAAGTGGTACATTATTCAACTTCCTATCACTACATGAAAATAGCTGACCCAAACAAAGTTAAAGAAGGAAAGTTTCATTCTGTTCCCTGTTTCAGAGACATTATATATGGAGGTTGGCATTAGATTTTTATTTAATAGTTTACTATCACAGTACTGATTTGGTCTGCACAAGCAAGAGTACTTACCTATACTTCTAAATAGAAACTAAAGAAATAACATACTAAGACCAAAGAGTTGATGATATATTTTATATCATGAAGAAAAATATATTTAAATATACCAGGTCAGATAATAAAAGTTATATAATTTACACATCAACATAGACACATACATGGATATGTAAATGACTCACTTGAGGGAGAAAAAGAGTTGGCAGAGTTTAAACCAAGCTGAAGAACTTGGAGAATAGCAAAAAATAAAAGGAATCTAAGTTAGACCACAGATAATCATCATGGGGGGATGATACTGACAGCTTCCCACCTGCATAACTATCAAGATAAGGATGTCAACATGGGCCAATTCTATTAAAAATGAATAAAATTTATGATACAATCAATATGTTATTTTATTTTATTGTGGTATAAGCTATGAAGACCTGGCCAACTAATAGAAGATTATATACCTGTAAAATTTTTGGAAACAAAAGACATCAATGAAAACAGCATAAGTCAAAGTCCAAAAATGTGAATATTGAGGGAGATTTTATATGAGATCAAGCTCTATTCTTATCTAGTGCTAAATTTTAAACTTGTTTGGTATTTTCAAGTTCTATGAATATGCATTTGTGTCCAGAGAGTCAGCAAAGTCATTCACTACAGTGACTTTATTAGCCATATAAGGAGTCTTTAAATAAAGGACAGTAGAAGGAAATAGAACCTACAAAACAGGCAACCTTCAACTAGTTGACAGCTGGATCTCTAGGAAGATACTCATTCTAGCACTCTAACATTAAAGTTGAAAAGCCAAGGCAGATATGAATGTGGCTTGAAGGAGTCAAACAACAGAGTAGATACAATCTGAAAAAAAAAAAAAAAAGAAAAAAAATTGAACTGAACCTTAGGAAAATTACTGATATGCAAATATATGCCAGCTAAGAGTGATATTTGACTGGAAATTGGTACTGAAGGAGTTGGTGGGTGGGTAATAGACTATGTGCAGAATATTATATTTCATTAGTGTCCTGAAGTGCCTCTAGCCATAGACTGAGTTGATGGTACCACCTTCTAATGTTGCATTACTATGCGAATTATACCAGGACATGTAACTTGCTTTCATCATGGTGGAATAGAGCAATTGTCACTTTCTGTTGCTGAAACGACTTACTTAAATAATGGCCAAAGTAGTGTGTTGGAGATAATAATGGGCAAAGCAGTTCTTAGGTACTGATGATATAAAATAAGAGAAGTCTGAACAAACTTAATCTCAGGTAGGAATTTTCTACGAACCTTCTTTGACACTTAGACATTACAGTGTACCTGTGAGCTGAGGAACAAAAACTAACAACAGAAGGGAAGAAATCAACTGCTTATATATTCTAAAGTATATAACTTGTAATCTAAGCATTTCTTTTACACAAAGTTTAGCACTTAGTTCCTTAGCACAGAACCACATTCAATTTAATTCCTTCATTTACCCCTGAAACAATATTTGACATCCAAGAAAATAATTAATAAGTATTTTCTGAAAACTTAAGAATAACAACTGACATTTCCCCCTTTAAAAATGGCATTCCATCTTCAGTCAAGAAGCAGAACTGAGCTCCAGGTATCTGTGCCCTTTTCCTGCCAGAGAAGAGGTGGCCTACAGGGAGGGCACTGACCATGAGAGCAGGTGAGAGCACCATTTGTATCCCTGGTCCCTCAGAGACCAATCCACACAAGAAAGTGCACTGGCCACAAAAGCAACATAGCTTCTGGAATAGGGCCACTTTCAGGCCTTCATCTTTAGCCAGGAGGCAGACCTGAGATTCAGACTTCTGTGCACCTTCCCTGCAAGAGGAGAGCTGGCCTGCAGGGGGTGCTCTGACCACTGAGACTCAGGAAAGAGCTAGACTCCCAGATCTGCTGACAGAGGCTAACAGAATCACGAGAGGAACAAGCTCCAGCCAGAGATAGCTATAACAATGAACACCAAATGTTACCAGAAGGCGAAAGGCAAACAGAAACCAAGACTACTCACCATCATCAGAGCCCAGCACTCCCATCACAGTGTGTCCTGGAGATCCCAACAAACCTGAAAAGCAAGATTCAGATTGAAAATCTTATCTCCTGATGCTGGTAGAGGATATTAAGAAAGAAATTAATAACTCACTTAAGGAAATACAGGAGAACATGTCAAACAGGTAAAGAGGCTTAAAGAGGAAGCACAAAAATCCCTTAAAGAACTACAGGGAAACACTGCTAAACAGGTAGAATCCCTTAAAGGAGAAAAGCAAAAACCGTTTAAAGAATTACAGGAAAACACAAGCAAACAGGTGATGGAATAGAACAAAACCATCCAAGATCTAAAAAGGGAAGTAGAAACAATAAAGAAACCCCAAAGGGAGACAGCTCTAGAGATAGAAACCTGAGGAAAGAATTTAGGAACCATAGATATGAGAATCAGCAACAGAACACAAGAAATGGAGGAGAGACTCTCAGATGTAGAGGATTCCATAGAGAACATGGACACAACAATCAAAGAAAAATGCAAAATGCAAAAAGATCCTAACTCAGCCGGGCGTGGTGGCACACGCCTTTAATCCCAGCACTTGGGAGGCAGAGGCAGGCGGATTTCTGAGTTGGAGGCCAGCCTGGTCTACAGAGTGAGTTCCAGGACAGCCAGGGCTACACAGAGAAACCCTGTCTTGAAAAACCAAAAAAAAAAAAAAAAAAAGATCCTAACTCAAAACATCCAGGAAATCCAGGACACCATGAGAAGACCAACCTATGGATAATAGGAGTAGATGAGAATGAAGATTTTCAAATTAAAGGGCCAGCAAATATCTTCAACAAAATTATAGAAGAAAACTTCCCTAACCTAAAGAAAGAGATGCCCATAAACATACAAGAAGCCTACAGAACTCCAAATAGACTGGACCAGAAAAAAAAAAAATCCTCCTGACACATAATAATCAGAACAACAAATGCATTAAATAAAGATAGATTATTTAAAGCTGTAAGGGGAAAAGGTCAAGTAACATATAAAGGCAGGTGTATTAGAATTACACCAGACTTCTTACCAGAGACTATGAAAGCCAGAAGATCCTGGACAGATGTTATACAGACACAAAAAGAACAATAGCAGCAATGGCAGCCCAGGCTACTATACCCAGCAAAACACTCAAATACCATAGATGGAGAAACCAAAGTATTCCATGACAAAACTAAATTCACAAAATATCTTTCCACAAATCCAGCCCTTCAAAGGAAAATAAAGGGAAAACACCAACACAAGGACAGAACCAAACCCCAGAAAAAAAAATCAAGAAAGTAATCCTCCAACAAACCTAAAAGAAGACAACCACAAGAACAGAATCTCAACTCTAAAAACAAAATAACAGGAAGGAATAATGACTTTAATATTTCTTACTATCAATTGACTCAATTCCCCAATAAAAAGACATAGACTAAAAGACTGTCTATATAAACAGAACCCAACATTTTGCTGCATACTGGAAACCCACCTCAGGGACAAAGACAGACACTATATCAGAGTAAAAGGCTGGAAAACAATTTTCCAAGCAAATTGTTGAAAGAAACAAGCTGGAGTAGCCATTCTAATATCGTATAAAATCAACTTCTAATCCAAAGTTATCAAAAAAGACAAGGAGTGGCACTTCATACTCATCAAAGGTCAAATCTTCCAAGATGAACCCTCAATTCTGAATATCTATGCTCCAAATGCAAGTACATCCACATTCATTAAAGAAGGTTTAGTAAACCTCAAAACACACACTGCACCGCATTCAATAGTAGTGGGAGACTTCAACACCCCACTTTCTCCAATGGAAAGATCCTGGAAACAAAAACTTAACAGAGACACATGGAAACTAACAGAAGTTATGAAACAAATGGATTTTATAGATATCTATAAAACATTTTATCATAAAAGAAAAGGTTATAACTTCTCAGCACCTCATGGTATGATCTCCAAAACTGACCATATAATTGGTCACAAAACAGGCCTCAACAAATACAAAAATATCGAAATTTTCCCATGCATTGTATCAGATCACCAAGGACAGAGGCTGATCTTCAATAACAACATAAATAATAGAAAACCAACATTCACATGTAAGCTGAACAACACTCTACTCAATGATTGCTTTGTCAAGGAAAAAATAAGGAAAGAAATTTAAAACTTTTTAGGGTTTAATGAATCTAAAGCCACAACATATCCAAATGTACGGGACTCAATGAAAGCAGTCCTAAGAGGAAAACCCATAGCTCTGAGTGCCACCAAAAATAAATTAGAGAGAGTATACACTAGTAGCCTTACAGCACACTTGGAAGCTCTAGAACAAAAGGAAGCAAATTCACCCAAGAGTAGTAGACAGCAGGAAATAATCAAACTTAAGGCTGAAATCAACCAAGTGGAAACAAAAGGAACTATACAAAGAATCAAACAAACTAGGAGCTGGTTCTTTGAGAAAATCGACATAATAGATGAACCCTTAGCCAGACTAACTAGAGGGAATATGGATAGTAGTATCCTAATAAAAAAAAACAGAAATGAAAAGAGAGACTTAACAACAGAACCTGAGGAAATCCAAAACATCACCAGTTCCTACTACAAAAGGCTATAGTCAACAAAACTGGAAAACCTGAATGAAATGGGCAATTTCTTATACAGATACCAGGTACCAAAGTTAAATCAGGATCAGATTAACGATTTTAACAATCCCATATACCCTAAAGAAATAGAAGCAGTCATTAATAGTCTCCCAATCAAAAAAAAAAAAAAAAAAAAAGTCCAGGAACACATAGGTTTAGTGCAGGATTATATCATACCTTTAAAGAAGACCAAATTCCAATTATTCTCAAACTATTCCACAAAATAGAAACAGAAGGTACTCTATTAAATTCATTCTATTAAAGTACAATTACTCTGATACTTAAACCACACAAAGATCCAACAGAGAAAGAACTTCAGACCAATTTCTCTTATGAATATCAATGCAAAAATACTCAATAAAATCCTTGCAAACCAAAGCCAAGAACACATCAAAATAATCATCCATCATGATCAAGTATGCGTTATCTCAGGGATGCAGAGGAGGTTTAATATACAGAAATCCATCAATATAATCCATTACATAAACAAACTCAAAGACAAAAACTACATGATAATCTCATTAGATGCTGAGAAACACTTTCAAAATCTAACACCTATTCATGATAAATGTCATGGAATGGTCAGCAAATGAAAGACCATACCTAAACATAATGAAAGCAATATATTGCAAACCAGTAACCATCATAAAAATAAATGGAGAAAAACTTGAAGCAATCCTACTAAAATCAGGGACTAGATAATACTGCCCACTTTCTTTCTACCTCTTCAATATAGTACTAGAAGTTCTAGCCAGAGCAATTCAACATGAAAATGATATCAAGGGGATACAAATTGGAAAGGAAGAAGTCAAAATATCACTATTGGCAGATGATATGATAGTATATATAAATGACCCTAAAAATTCCAACAGAGAACTCCTAAACCTGATAAACAGTTTCAGTGCAGTAGTTGCATGTAAAAATTTTTTTTCTGATATTAAGTTTTTATTTGACTCCACAGTACTAAAACATCCCCAGATAGCTGGGGAGACCAGATGCTACTTTTATCCCTTCCAGATAAATACTAAAGCATCTTTTTTTTCCTGTCTTGTTATTCTTATTTTTTAATTAGGTATTTTCTTCATTTACATTTCAAATGCTATCCCAAAAGTTCCCCATACACACATCCCCTCCCCTACCCACCCACTCCCACTTCTTGGCCCTTGCGTAACCCTGTACTGAGGCATATAATGTTTGCAAGACCAAGCGGTCTCCTTCCCAATGATGGCCAACCAGGCCATCTTCTGCTACATATGCAGCTAGAGACACGAGCTCTGGGGGTACTGGTTAGTTCATATTGTTGTTCCACCTAGAGGGTCACAGAGCCCTTCAGCTCCTTGGGTACTTTCTCTAGCTCCTCCATTGGGGAATCTGTGTTCCATCCAATAGATGACTGTGAGCATCCACTTCTGTGTTTACTAGGCACTGGCATAGCCTCACAAGAGACAGCTATATCAGGGTCCTTTCAGCAAAACCTTGCTGGCGTATGCAATGGTGTTAGCGTTTGGAGGCTGATTATGGGATGGATCCCCGGATGTGGCAGTCTCTAGATGATCCATCCTTTTGTCTCATCTCCAAACTTTGTCTCTGTAACTCCTTCCATGAGTGTTTTGTTTGTCAATTCTAAGAAGGGGCAAAATGTCCACATTTTGGTCTTCATTCTTCTTGAGTTTCATGTGTTTTGCAACTTGTATCTTGTATCTTGGGTATTCTAAGTTTCTGGGCTAATATCCACTTATCAATGAGTACATATCATGTGAGTTGTTTTGTGATTGGGTTACCTCACTCAGGATGATACCCTCCAGGTCCATCCAGTTGGCTAGGAATTTCATAAATTCATTCTTTTTAATAGCTGAGTAGTACTCCATTGTGTTAATGTATCACATTTTCTGTATCCATTCCTCTGTTGAGGGGCATCTGGGTTCTTTCCAGCTTCTGGCTATTATAAATAAGGCTGATAGCTGCATATAAAATTAACTAAAACAAATCCATGGCCTTTCTCTGTACAAAGAACAGGCTGAGAAAAAATTAGAGAAACAACACCCTTCACAATAGTCACAAATAATATGAAATACCTTGGTGTGACTCTAACTAAGGAAGTGAAAGATCTGTATAAGAATTTCAAGTCTCTGAAGAAAGAAATCAAAGAAAATCTCAGAAGATGGAAAGATCTCCCATGCTCATGGATTTTCAGGATTAATATAGTCAAAGTGGCTATCTTGCCAAAAGCAATCTATAGATTCAATACAATCCCCATCAAAATTCCAACTTTATTCTTCACTGAATTATAAAGGGCAATTTGCAAATTTATCTGGAATGACAAAACAAAACAAAAAACAAAAACAAAAACAAACAAAAGCAAAAACCCCAAAACTATGATAGCAAAAACTGTTCTCAACAATAAAAGCACTGCTGGTGAAATCACCATGTCTCACCTCAAGATATACTACAGAGAAATTCTGTTAAAAACTGCATGGTACTAGTACAATGACAGATATGTAGGCCAATGGAATAGAACTGAAGACCCAGAAATGACCCCACACACCTATGGTCACTTGATCTTTGACAATAGAACTAAAACCATCCAGTGGAAAAAAGACAGCATTTTCAACAAATGGTGCTGGCACTACTGGTGGTTATCATGTAGAAGAATGTGAATTAATCCATTTTTATCTCCTTGCACAAAATTCAAGTCTAAGTGGATCAAAGAACTCCACATAAAACCTGAGACTCTGAAATTTCTAGAGGAGAAAGTGGGGAAATGTCTCAAATACATGGGCATAGGGTGAAATTTGTTGAACAGACCAGCAATGGCTTTCACTCTAAGATCAAGAATAGACAAATGGGACCTCATAAAATCATAAAGCTTCTGTAAGGCAAAAGACACTGTCAATAAGATGAAAAGGCCACCAACAGATTGGGAAAGGATTTTTAACAATCCTAAATCTGATAGGGGACTAATATCTAATATATACAAAGAATTCAAGAAGCCGGACTTCAGAAATTCAAATAACCCCATTAAAAATGAGTATAGAGCTAAACAAAGACTTCTTAACTGAGGAATATCATGGCTGAGAAGCACCTGAAAAAATGTTAAACATTCTTAATCATCAGGGAAATGCATATCAAAACAACCCTGAGATTCCACCTCACACCAGTCAGAATGACTAAGATCAAAAATTTAGGTGACAACAGATGCTGGTGAGGATGTGGAGAAAGAGGAATGCTCCTCCATTGCTGGTGGGATTGCAAGTTTGTACAACCACTCTGTAAATCAGTCTGGCAGTTCCTCAGAATATTGGACATAGTATTACCACAAGATCCAGCGATACCACTCTTGGGCACATACCCAGAAGATGTTCCAAATGGGAATAAGGACACATACTCCACTATGTTCATAGCAGCTTTATTATAATAGCTGGAAACTGAAAAGAACACAAATGTCCCTCAACAGAGGAATGGAAACAGAAAATGTAATACATTTACACAATGGAGTATTTACTACTCAGCTCTTAAAAAAATGAATTTATGAAATTTTTAGGGAAAGGGATGACTCTGGAGCATATTATCCTGTGTGAGGTAACCCTATCACCAAAGAATTTACATGACATGCACTCACTGATAAGTGGATATTAGCCCTGAAACTTAAAGTACCCAACATACAATTTGCAAAACATGAAAATCAAGAAGAAATAGACAATAGTGTGGATACTTTGTTCCTCCTTAGAACAGGGAACAAAATATTCATGGAAAGAGTTACAGAGACAAAGTTTGGAGCTGAGACTGAAGGATAGATCATCCAAAGACTGCCCCACCTGGGGATCCATCCCTTAATCAGCCACCAAAAGCAGGCACTATTGCATATGCCAGAAAGGTTTTGCTGACAGTGCCCTGATATAGCTGTCTCTTGTGAGGCTATGCCAATGCCTGGCAAACACAGAAGTGGATGCTCACAGTCAGCTATTGGATGGATCACAGGGCCCCCAATGGAGGAGCTAGAGAAAGTACCCAAGGAGCCAAAGGGGTCTGCAACCCTATGGAGGAACAACACTGTGAACTAACCAGTACCCCCCAGAGCTCGTGTCTAGCTGCAGATGTAGCAGAAGATGACCTAGTTGGCCATCATTGGGAAGAGAGACCCCTTGGTCTTGCAATCTTTATATGCCCCAGTACAGGGGAATGCCAGTGCCAGGAAGAGGGAGTGGGTGGTAGGGTGAGTATATAGGGGACTTTCAGGATAGCATTTGAAATGTAATTGAAGAAAATATCTAATAAATTTCTTCTTTGACTATATACATTCTCACAATGCAGCAAGTGCCATGTATCCCACAAGATTAAAGCATGGAATACTATTCTGTAGATGCTTAAGAATGTTTGCAAAAATTATTAAAAATTGAAATTAACTTGGGAGACCAAGGTGTATTCAGAAGATTCAAGGCTGGCTTCCTTTGTCATCTTGCATATATGGCTTCTGTTGTTTACTTGAGTTGAGGGATCAGACATAGAGACAAGGCAGGGAGGAAAGGCCAGGGCGAGATGACTTGTGGTATTTGCAGTAGGTATGGGCAGAGACGCACTTTGTGTTCTGTAGTAGTTGCTTATTGCAACTCTGAGAATTGGCTCTAGGGTAACAGAGCAAGTATTCCTTATCAAGAAAAACATAGAAGTTTACCAAATGTACACAGCTGTCTTATTTTATAAAGGGTATAATTCAGGTTTTCAGATCTTATATTCTAAATGCTTTTTTTACATGTTTATTATATTTTTTTCACTGTCACACAGATACTTTGTGGTGTAGTTTTCTTCATTTGTCTTAGTTTCACATGAAACTAAGAGAAAATAATTTCTATAGCAATGAATTTTAATTAATCACAATACATACATTTAATTAATCACAATACATATATACATACATATATACATACATACATACATACATACATACATACATACAATACATACATTCTTTTAATGTTATCAATCATTTTTTGCTAGTTCAAGGATTATGAGATTTGCTGAAAAATCTCTATGTAGCTGAAGAAATATCTGCAGAAATAGTTATTTTTTTCTCTAAAGAAAGTACATTTTTTGTTTGACCAGTTAAATTAATTATCTTCTTGGATTTAACTAAATGTACAGAATTCTGTGGTGAGAAAATGTAAATATTTATGTCATATATCTGACCATGCCACATTTTCCAACATTCTAAAGCTCATGTCAATCTAGCTTATTTGTGCATTTAAAATAATTTAACTTACAACTGTCTTAGTCATCTTCCATTTCATTTTCAATCATTGAGTTTTCTACACTCCAGAACTAACTGCAGTATCTTTAATTAGAAAAACATAGTCTCAGATTCTTTTTATTTGCCAATTTAGGATCACACTATTCAATCAAACTTTTTTCTTCATTACAACCTTTTACCAATTAACTTAATCACATCCTGATATTTACTATCCAATTTCTTTCTGTAACAAAAAGTTTTCTAAGCTCCAATTTGCTGCTAACACTAACTTTGGACTAATTTTTGCTTCTCTTCAATTTTTAGGACAAAGGCACCACTGCTTAAGTGCCTTTAAATATATTATTTCCAAGATTGTCTTTCTCTTAATCAATGTGAGTCATTGTCAATATTTAGTGTTCTCATCTAAGATGTGAACTTCCAACTTCCAATGTCTTTTGGGAACTTCCCTGGATTTTGAATAGATAATAAAGAGTCCAATAAAGCAGCAGGTGGGTACTTTATCCTAGTATCATGAATATGCTCTGCAAATAGTGGAATCAATTTTAAAAAATATGTTTCAGTTCATACATGAACATGATATTCTTATTCTCATGGATTAGAACTGTTACCTCACTTTATTGAATGGGATCTTTACTGAAGTTGATAAATAAATCTTTACAACTTGTTTCCAAAGTCAATATTATCTTGTGGATTCAATAAAACAGTCCAGCAGCTCTAAGACTCTTATTTTATTGATTACAATGATATAATCAAACTTCATGATGATACGTATATTTGAGTTTGGGGTGTTTAACTTTTGATGTAGATTCAACAATTATTTAAAATAAATATAGCTGTAACATTGTCTAATAAAATTTCCTTTGGTGAGTAGCCTTGGTAAACATTTTATTACTTTTTTATTTTAGTGGAGGTAAATTGACAAATATGTGCAAATGAGCACTTTTATTTTCAATCATTCAACATTATTACAGTGAAATAATTATATAACTGAAATATTGAAAGTGCCTAAAATCTGACTTGTTTGTAGAAAAATAGATACCCACAGAAGACTTAAGTGATTCTCATTCTCATTTTTCTTCTAAATCTTTTTATATGAGAGTTTCCGACTGATTTAACATTCCTAATGTCTTACTTTCAGTTAACACAATCACATATCCCATCCATACCTTGAAAATTATGTACTTTAGGGGATATATTAATTTCCTAATTATAATATTGTAAAGTCAATACAAATTACATTTCCATTCAAAATTAATTATATATATATATACACACATATATATACATATATAATACAATGAAGCACATTCAAGCTAAATTCAGATTTGTTAAGTTTTACATCAAAATTTGTCTTATAGCAGAGTTATAAACCCAGAAACAAACTTAAAATAAGATCCTACAACCTCATTTTGTAAGGTAGAGTTGTAGTCACTCCCAAGGAGGAAATATATATTCTTAAGTCTCAACATTTTTATCTCTATAATGGTAGTTTTTTTTTTCTTTATTGGTTTCTTTTTTCTTTCAATTTTTTATTAGATATTTTCTTCATTTACATTTCAAATGCTATCCCAAAAGTCCCCTATAGCCTCCCTCTGCCCTGCTCCCCTACTCACCCACTCCCATTTCTTGTCTTTGGCATTCCCCTCTACTGGGGCATATAAAGTTTGCAAGATATAATGGTAGGATTGCTGTTTAAATATAAGTATCCATAATTTACATATGACTGTTGTTACACAATATTTTTTCTTTTCCAAGGTGGAAAAAATGTCAGGTGTAGCAATAACAATCTGTAGGCAGGAATTGCTAGGTGATTTATAATTGGTCCTAAAAATAAATTGAGTGTTATAAAAGGAACAAGAGAGAGAAAGCTAGAACAATAGTGTTGATCATTACACAACCTCAAAAACCTGAAAAATGAAAACACAAACACATTTTTAATTGGTAATAGCTTACCAGTTTAAAATATTTTCTTGTAAATATAAATTCAAGAAATAATTTAATATAAATCTTTATTCATGAGATTTTTTTGTATTAAAATGCAATACAATGTTGTTGTCTAGGTAGCTTTGAAGTAGTTATAGGAAAATATGCAAAAATGTACAAAAATCTGTAATACTCATTTAATTGATATAAGTGTTGTGAAACATTGGCCAACTGACAGCCATCAGGCAAAGTTGCAGCCCAATTTGAATCTAAGTACTTTCTCTCATAGTGTCCTCTCAGCAAATGACTTTTCCCCTTTGTTGGAAGACTTAGTTTCTTTCTTATAGTTTATCTTGTTGTTCCTTGTTTTTTCCCTCCTGTGGTTTAATAAATTACAACAGTTTTCTCATCTACAGTTAATTATAGGAAATAAATAGAAAATCTGCCCTGTAATTCACTAAACACTATTTCTAAAACTGAATTTACAAATCCCTAAGCAATAAAAACTAATGATGTTTGACTATGGTGATTGAAATGATTTTAACATGTGATTTAAATCATTTAATTGTTGTTACATGTCCTTAGTTTACTTTCCAGAGAATGTAATAAGATTTAAAATATTCTAACATTTCTCTTCAGATGAATGAGGTAGTGAATTGTACTGGTTAAGGTTCTATTGCTGTGAAAAGACACGATGGCTATGGCAACTCTTATAATGGAAAACATTTAATTGGTGTTGGCTTACACTTCAGATGTTTAATCCATATTGTGATGAAAGGATAGTGGTATACAGGCAGACATGGTGCTTGAGAAGGAGCTGAAGATTTCCATCTGGATATGTAGGAAGAATGTAAAGGATTTTAAGTAGGACATTAATAACTCACTTAAAGAAATACAGGAGAACATGGCTAAACAGGTAGAAGGCCTTAAAGAGGAAGCACAAAAATCCCTTAAAGAATTACAGGAAAACACTGCTAGACAGGTGATTGAATCAAACAAAACCATCCAAGATCTAAAAAGAGAAGTAGAAACAATAAAGAAAACCCAAAGGGAGACAACTCTGGAGATAGAAACCCTAGCAAAGAAATCAGGAATCATAGATGCACGAAATGGCAACAGAATACACGAGATGGGAGAGAAAAATCTCAGGTGTAGAAAATTCCATAGAGAACATGGACACAACAATCAAAGAAAATGCAAAAAGATCCTAATTCAAAACATCCAGGAAATCCAGGACACCATGAGATGACCAACCTATGGATAATAGGAGTAGATGAGAATGAAGACTTTCAACTTAAAGGGCCAACAAATATCTTTAACAAAACTATAGAAGAAAACTTCCCTAACCTAAAGAAAGAGATGCCCATGAATATACAAGAAGCCTACAGAACTCCAAATAGACTGGACCAGAAATAAATTCCTCCTGGCACATATTATTCAGAACAAGAAATGCACTACATAAAGATAGAATATTAAAAGCAGTAAGGGAAAAAGGTCAAATAACATATAAAGGCAGGCCTATTAGAATTATACTAGATTTCTCACCAGAAACTATGAAAGCCAGAAGATCCTGGACAGATGTTATACAGAACCTAAGCGAACACAAATGCCAGCCCAGGCAACTATACCCAGCAAAACTCTCAATTACCATAGATGGAAAAAACAAAGTGTTCCATGACAAAACCAAATTCACAAAATATCTTTCCATGAATCCAGCCCTTTAAAGGATAATAAAGGGAAAAACTCCAACACAAGGAGGGAAATGACACCCTAGAAAAAGCAAGAAATTAATCCTTCAACAAACCTAAAAGAAGACAGCCTCAAGAACAGAATCTAAATTCTAAAAAAAACAACAACAACAACAAAACCAAAGAACAGGACGCAACAATTACATTTCTTTAATATCCCTTAATATCAGTGGACTGAATTCTGCAATAAAAAGACATAGACTAACAGACTGGCTACACAAACAGGACACAACATCTTGCTGATTATAGGAAACTGACCTCAGGGAAAAAGACAGACACTATTTCAGTATGAAAGGCTGGAAAACAATTTTCCAAGTAAATGGTCTAAAGAAAAAAGCTGGAGTAGCCATTCTAATATCGAATAAAATCGACTTCCAAACCAAAGTTATCAAAAAAAGAAAAGGAGGGGCACTTCATACTAATCAAAGTTAAAATCTTCAAAGATGAACTCTCAATTTTGAATATCTATGCTCCAAATGCAAGGGCATCCACATTCATTAAAGAAACTTTAGTAAGCTCAAAGCACATATTATACCTCACACAATAATAGTGGGAGACTTCTATACCCCTCTCCCATCAATGGATAGATCCTGGAAACAGAAACTAAAAAGAGGCACAGTGAAAGTAACAGAAGTTATGAAACAAATGGATTTAACATGTGTCTACAAAGCAATCTATCCTAAAACAAATGGATATACCTTTTTCTCAGAACCTCATGGTACCTTCTCCAAAACTGACTATATAAATGGTCACAAAACAGGCCTCAACAGATACAAAAATATTAAATAATCACATGCATCTTCTTAGATCACCAAGGACGAAGGCTGATCTTCAATAACACCATAAATAATAAAAAGCCCACATACACGTAGAAGCTGAAGAACACTCTACTCAATGATAACTTGGTCAATGAAGAAATAAAGAAAGAGGTTAAAGAATTTTTAGAGTTTAATGAAAATGAAGCCTCAACATACCCAAACTTATGGGACACAATGAAAGCAGTCCTAAGAGAAAAAACTCATAGCTCTGGGTGTTGTCAAAAAGAAACTAGAGAGAGCACACACTAACATCTTGTCAGGACTCCTAAAAACTCTAGAACAAAAGGAACAAATTTACCAAAGAGGAGCAGACAGCAGGAAATAATCAAATGTATGACTGAAATCAATCATGTGGAAACAAAAAGAACTATACAAAGAATCAACCAAACCAGGAGTTGGTTCTTTGAGAAAATCAACAAGATAGATGTATCCTTAGCCAGATTTACTAGAGGGCACAGGGAGAGTATCCTAATTAACAAAATCAGAAATGAAAAAGACATAACAACAGAACCTGAGGAAATAAAAAAAATCATATCCTACTATAAAAGGCTATACTCTACAAAACTGGAAAACATGGATGAAATAGACAAATTTCTAGACAGATACCAGGTTCCAAAATTAAATCAGTATGAGATTAATAATCGCATAATTAAATCAGTATCAGATTAATGATCTATCAACTGTCCCATATCCCCTAAAGAAATAGAAGTAGTCATTAACAATCTCCCAACCAAAAAAAAAAAAAAAAAGCCCAGGACCAGATGGGTTTTTTGCAGAGTTCTATCAGACCTTCAAATAAAACCTAAGTCCAATTCTCCTCAAACTATTCCACAAAATAGGAACAGAAAGTACTCTACCCAATTCATTCTATGAAGCCAAAATTACTCTGATACCTAAACTACATAAAGACCCAACAAAGAGTACTTCAGACCAATTTCCCTTATGAATATTGTTCCAAAAATAATAAAATCCTCACAAAACGAATCAAAAAACACATCAAATGATCATCAATCATGATCAAGTAGGGATCAGGGATGGTTTAATATACTGAAATTTATCGATGTAATCCACTATATAAACAAACTCAAAAACAAAAACTACATGACCATCTTGTTAGATGCTGAGAAAGCATTTCACAAAATGCAATACCCATTCATGATAAAACACTTGAAAAAAATCAGGAATTGATGGCCCGTACCTAAACATAATGAAAGCATTATACAGCAAACCAGTAGCCAACATCAAACTAAATGGAGAGAACCTTGAAGCGATACCACTCAAATTAGGGACTAGACAAGGCTACCCACTTTCTCCATACCTATTCAATATAGTACTTGAAGTCCTAGCCAGAGCAATTAGACAACAAACGAAGATCAAGTGGTTACAAATTGGAAAGGAAGAAGTCAAAATATCACCATTTGCAGATGATATGATAGTATATATAAGTGACCCCAAAAATTCCACCAGAGAACTCCTAAACCTGATAAACAGCTTCAATGCAGTAGATGGATATAAAATTAAACAAATCAGTGGCCTTTCTCTACACAAAAGATAAGCAGGGTGAGAAAGAAATTAGGTATACAACACTCTTCTCAATAGTCACAAATAATATAAACCACATTTGTGTGACTCTAACTAAGGAAGAGAAAGATCTGTATGATAGGAACTTCAAGTCTCTGAAGAAAAAATCTAGAAATACCTAAGAAAATGGAAAAATCTCCCATGCTCATGGATTTGCAGGATTAATATAGTCAAAGGGTGATTTTCCCAAAAGCAGTCTACAGATTCAATGCAATCCCCGTCAAATTTCCAAATCAATTCTTCACCGAGTTAGAAAGGGCAAATTGTAAATTAATCTGGAATAACAAAAAATTTAGGATAGCAAAAACTATTCTCAACAATAAAAGAATCTCTGGTGGAATCACCATGCCTGACCTCAATCTAAACTACAGAGCAATTGTGATTTAAACAAACAAACAAACAAACAAACAAACGAAAACTGCATGGTACTGGTAGAGTGAAAGAGAGGTAGAGAGGTAGATCAATGGAATAGAATTGAAGGTCCGGAAATGAACACACACACCTATGGTCACTTTATCTTTGACCAAGGAGCTAAAACCATCCAGTAGAAAAAAGACAGCATTTTCAACAAATGGTGCTGGCACAACTGGAGGTTATTTTATAGAAGAATACAAATTGATCCATTCTTATCTTCTTGTACAAAGCTCAAGTCTAAGTGGATCAAGGAACTCCACAAAAAACAGAGACACTGAAACTTATAGAGGAGTATAGTGGGGGAAAGTCTCAAAGATAGGGGCACAGGGGAAGAATTCCTGAACAGAAACTCAATGGCTTGTGCTGCAAGATCAAGAATAGACAAATGGGACCTCAAAAAATTGCAAAACTTCTGTAAGGGAAAAGAAGAATAAGAAAAGAATTCCACCAACAGATTGGGAAAGGATCTTTACCAATCCTAAATCAGATAGGGAAATAATATTATATATATATATATATATATATATATATATATATATATATATATATATATACATACACAAGAAATTGGACTCCAGAAAAACAATAACCCTATTTAACAATGTGCTCCAGAGTTAAACAAAGACTTCTCAACTAAGGAATACGAAATGGCTGAGAAGCACCTGAAAAAAATTTCAAAATCCTTATTCATCAGGCAAATGCAAATCAAAACAACCCTGAGATTCCACCTCATACCAGTCAGAATGGCTAAGATCAAAAATTTAGGTGACAGCAGTTGCTGGGTAGGATGTGGAGAAAGAGGAACACTTCTCCATTGTTGGTGGGATTGCAAGCTGGTACAACCACTCTGAAAATTAGTCTAGTCCTTCCTCAGAAAATTGGACATAGAATTACCAGAAGATTCAGCAATACCTCTTCTGGGTATATACCTGGATGTTACAACTTGTAATAAATATCATGCCCCACTATGTTCATAGCAGCCTTATTGATATTAGCCAGAAGCTGGAAAGAACCCAGATGTCCCTCAACAGAGGAATGGATATGGAAAATGTGGTACATTTACACAATGGAATACTACTCAACAAATAAAAACAATGAATTTTTGAAATTTTTATACAAATGGATGGATATGGAGGATATCATCCTGAGTGAAGTAACCCAATCACAAAAGAACACACATGATATGCACTAACTGATAAGTGGATATTAATCCAGAAACTTAGACTACTCAAGATACAATTTGCAAGACACATGAAACTCAAGAAGAAGGAAGACCAAAGTCTGGATACTTTGTTCCTTCTTAGAATGGGGAACAAAATATCTGTGGAGGGAGTTACAGAGACAAAGTTCAGAGCTGAGATGGAAGAAAGGACCATCCAGAGACTGCCTTACCTGGGGATCCATCCCATATATAACCACCAAACTCAGACACTATTGCATATGCCAGCAAGATTTAGCTGACAGGACCCTGATATAGCTCTCTCTTGAGAGGCTATGCCAGTGCCTGGCAAATATAGAAGTGGATGCTCACAGTCATCTATTGGATGGAACACAGGGCCCCTAAAGAAGGAACTATAGCAAATACCCAAGGAGCTAACGGGGTCGGCAACCCTATAGGAGAATCAACAATATGAACTAACCAGTACTCCCCAGAACTGTGTCTCTAGTGGCATGTGTAGCAGAGGATGACCAAGTTGGCCATCAATAGGAGGAGAGGCCCTTGGTTGGTCTTGGAAGATCATATGCCCCATTACAAGGGAATGTGTGTGCCAGGAAGCAGAAGTGGGTTGGTTGAGGAGAAGTGTAGGGGAGGATATAAGGGACTTTAGGGATAGCATTTGTAATGTAAATGAAGAAAATTTCTAATTTAAAAAAAATGAAGTGTAGATTGCTAGATCTTTTTATTATTCTTCCATTATGGCTAGTCACATTAAACAACTCTTTTATCTTCATCATAATTACTTTTTTGATTAACAGGCATTTATTTAAAAGGACATATTGCTAAAACCACTAGTTGAATACCAGAATTACAGGAAGATATCCTATGAGTGGTGACACCAAATGCTAATATATGCATAAATTAGTGGGGCATTAAGCTTGGGCATCTTTACAAGTTTTGTATCTTTTGTGATGCTGGGAGGTACCATGCAAAGTGCCTAGGGTAAATTGTCATGAGCAGTTCTTTTCATTAGTGGATTCTGTGAACTATATTATCAAAATTCCAGGATAGATGTCTTACTCTTGTTTTAGTGGTATGTATATTATAGATGCCAACAACAATTTTCCAATAATAGTTAAATACTATTACACCAAAGGAAGCAACATCTGGTTCTATAGGTCAGGGCAAAAATAAAAAAAATTAAAAAAACGGGGGTCTAATGAGGAAGAAATTGCTAATGTTGAATAAACATTATATAGCTAGCTAATTTTCACTTAAACTTTTGTGATTAAGATAACCACTGCTGTTACTGCACTTATTTGACTTGGTTATTAAAAAGGATTTTTGAAGTGGGTGGTGGTTACTGACTAAGATACTCAAAAGTAGTCAAACTATTGAGAATAAATGAGTATTTAAGTAGCCTGGCTGCCCAATTTTCATAAAAAAATATTATGAACATACTATCTTTTCAAGACATAACAGACATTGTGTAAGAAGAAAAGGGACTACATATAGGGTCCAGAGAAAAGGCATGGCAGTGCTATGGTATGCCTTGTTTTCTTTAACATGACCATCTCAACACCATTTTTATGTAAACATTTCTTTGTCCAAGTAATCACAGTAATTAATTTCACAGCTACACATATGTTTATAAAATGATACTTTGGCTAGTGACATGTATGTAGTAGAAAAAGGGAGAGAATATTCACAAAGCCCTTAAAGAATCATTACTTTTTACTATTTCTCAGTAGCAAGGGATATTGCGAAATTCTAGATTATATAAATAGTGAAATGTGAACTGAAAGAAAGACTCCATGATGACACTTCCATTAGATTGTCATATACATTGAGGTAGGATTTAGCGTGTTGAAGTTGTTTTGGTGCCACCCACATTACTCTAAATAATATGTCACCTGTATTATGGAATTAATCACAATAAATATATTTGCCAAATAATTTGAATTTCTTTGGTCTGTAAACAGTGCTCTATCTAGGGGGTTGTTCATGCCTTTATGTGAGGGATGTGTTTGTGATACAAGCAATAAATATACTTGCTTAAATAAGTAAAATCAAAACGTATGAGTAACAGCTTATTTATATTATACGAAGATAGTCAACCTTTAGTCAAAACTTATCCTGTCACAATCAGCTAATTGATTATAAATTTGTACACATACCAAGACAATGGACCTGAATAATTTTAACATTATTTCTACGTAATTTTCTGTCTTCCATCATTCTTTTTGAACAAATATCCTATTCTCTCAATGTTATTCTGGATGCCGTATAAAACAAATAGTTACATGAGTTAATACTTCATGATATTATCTCAGTGAGAAAGAGACAATACAGGACCACCATATTTCCTTGCTATTCTCATAATTGCTTTTCATAGCACTTGTGAGATCAGTATTGGTGCTATCTATAATTTTCCACCTAATATCTAGGCTGCGAAAATAACAAGTTTTATACTTTTCGACATCAATCATGTGTATGTCATGACATATGAACTTATAAAAGGATACAGCTGGAGGGTTTTATCATTAACAACTCTTTGAAATTATCATTATAGCATTAGTTGCCTGAGATCAAAGGTTGTTACATCTAAATATGTCTTCTGAATTAATGAAATAAATTACAGATATCATCTTTATATCAGAAATACAAGTCAGCCATTAACTACATCAGTTAATATTGCCTTGGCTCATGTGGAATTGATATCTTAACATTAAGTCCTTGAGCCAATAGATCTCCAGAGAAACCAGGAATGTTAAGCATTCAGAATTGTCTTCCCCATGAGGAAGATAAAGAACTAACTCCTCTTCCATATAGAAAGCTGAGAAGTGGAGATAAAAAACAACCTGGTGTTCTGTATTGTCTGTTGGCCCAAAGGCACACCAAGCTCCTACTACCAGGACCAAGGACTGGTAGTGGCTACCAATCTAAATGAATCTTATATCTATCAGCTCTTCCAAGCTCCCACAACCAGGGCAAGAGGTAGCTAATATACCAGCTCAGTTCTCCATTATCTGTATGACTGAGATCAGGCAAGATTCTTGAGCCCTTATTGTAGTATACATAGCATATCTGTAGAATCCATCTCCTTGTAAGAAATGGTGTGCACAAGTTGAGTTTCAATGTAATTATGCTTCCTTGTGTAATGGAAGTGGCAATACAGGAGAAATCTTTTTTTCTATATTATATTGGAATTAAGGAAATATTAGACTCTACAAAGTCTGATCCAGGTTGATGAAGTCAATCTGCACTGCATTTTCATTTTGTCTCTTCCTGCCGTTTTCTTTCCTGTATGACACCTGAAGCGACCTTCTCAGGTGAGGAAATTGCACTTTTTTTCAGAAGAAAAATACAGAACATATAAAGGCAGTATTATTTATATCTATTATGAAACAGAATATATGAACCAGCCCTTGAAAATGCTGTATCAATCTAGAATAGATGATTTACTTAAGAAGGATAACTTGGTATATTATTATAATAAAAATTCTGTGTCTGTATACATTATGAAGTACACAAATCCATTTAGTGGGTCCTGGCTCAACTCTGATGAAATTCAAATTCTAGATTGCACCAAGCCAGGAATAATTATGAGAGATAAATCAAGTGGCAAGGCCGAAAAAAAAAAAAAAAAAAAAAAGGAAAGAAAAAGTCTCACAACAAAAAAAGCCCAAGGACATATGGTTTTAGTACAGAATTCTACAAGACTTTCAAAGAAGAATTGATACCTCCAATATTCCTCAAACTATCCCACAAAATAGAAAGAGAAGAACAATGCCAAATCTGTTTTATGAATACCAGTCACCATGATACCTAAACATGGCAATTAACAGATTAGGAAAGATCTACACCACCACTACATTTAACAAAGGGTTAAAATCTGTTGGGACTGGTATGGCTGTGTAAGAGGGGGTGTGACACAGTTCCTGGTCCTGGAGCATCTCCAGGCCATTGATTCTAGCACATGCTGATGGTTGCCCTGAAGGTGATATGCTCTCTTTTATTTTACTTCCATTCTCTCTTTCTGGGGAATATAGTTCTCCATTATTCAAAGTTAATCACTCTACAATAAAGGAAACAGATTAGGGTCTCAGGAATGAGGAATGAAGGTCATGAGGCTGTGGAGGAACAGACCTTCTGCTTGGTCTTTAGTTCCATGGGAAAGAATGTAGACAACATAACAACAGAGGTCATAAATGTCTACATGGCCCTTTGTAGATTTATTTCATTGCAAGACTTGGCCTTGAATCTGGAATTGTCAGGAGATACATGTACCACCTGTTCCAGTGACTGCTGAGTTAATTACTCAGGGTGAACTTGGACCATCAAGGTTAGAGAGTTAAAGTGGTCTCAAGAAGAATAGACATAGATAGGGAAAAAAGGATTTTCTCTTCTAGTCCTGTCCAATTGGTGTTACATAAGCTTCTTGTATGTTTTTAGGCATCTCTTTCTTAGGTTTGATAGGTTTTCTTCTATGATCTAATTTTTGGAAAATACTTTCTGGGCCTTGGAGCTGGGACTCTGCACCTTCTTCTATTCCTAATATTTTTAGGTTAGATCTCTTCATGGTATCCCAGATTTCCTGGATGTTTGTATTAGGAATACTTTAGATTTATTATTTACTTTGACTGAGGTATCAATTTCTTCTATTGTATCTCATACATCTGAGATTCTCTTCTATCTCTTATATTCTGTTGCTGATGCTTACATCTGTTGTTCCTGTTCTTTTCTCCATGTTTTTCATCTTCAGGGTTCTCTCAGTTTGTTTCCTTTATTGCTTCTATTTCTACTTTTAGGTCTTGTACAGTTTTATTTCCTTCACCTGTTTGATTGAATTTTTCTGTATTTCTTTAAGAGGTTTATTTGTTCCATCTTTAAAGACCTCTATTATCTTTAAAATATTGGATTTAATGTAATTTTTCTTTGCTTTAGTTGTGTTAGGATGTTCAGTGTTTGTTTTAGTAGACTAGGTGTGCTCTGAAGGTGTCATGTTGCCCTGGCTTTTGTTAATTGTGTTCTTTTGAGGGCTTTAGCCATCTGAATGATTTTGTTTTTTGGATGTTCCTATTGTAGTAGGTGTTAAGAGTGGGGTTAACTTCAATGGTCCTGATGTGGCAGGCCTCTGATGAGTATCCTTGTGCTATGGCTCTGGTTCAGCAGGTGTGTATGGTTCAGGAACCACAGTCCCAAAGAAGTGGGAATAGAGAAGTCCTCCTGTGCTATCAGGCTGTTCAAGGCAGCTTGACCTGTTCCAGAAGACTCGGGAAGCTTAGAAGATATGGATGGGAAGTTTACCTTTATAGTTCACAATCCGAAGGTCATATAAAGGTGGAAGAAGAGTTAGAGGGACAATGAAGATTCAGAGGGGATAACAGGCTGCTTAAAGCAGCTTGGATTGCTCCAGAAAACTCAGTGAACAGGGAAGATGAGTGGGGAATGGGAAGATGACCTGTATGGTTCAGCATGCACAGGTTTTCTGAATGTGGGAAGAGAGGTGACAGGAAAATGAAAGTCCCATTAGGAGAGCAAATTGCACAGGGCATCTAGCCTTGCCCCAGAGGACTCAGTGTGCAGGGAAGATGGGTGGGTTAAGGGAAACTAACCTGTGTGGTTCAGGCTCTGTAGATCTAATGAAAGTGTATAGGGAGTTGAGGGAGAATTGAGTTCCACAGGGGTATCAGGCTACTTAGGGCAGCTTGGCATGCTCCAAAGAACTAAGTGAGCAGGGATATGGGTGGGGAATAAAAAGCTTACCTTTATAGTTCAGAATCCACAGGTATGATGAAGGTGGGTGGAGACATGTTAGAAGAAAAGAGGTCCCTCTGGGATAGCAGGCTGCTCAGGTCAGCTTTTGAGATTATCTTTTGAGTATGATATTTCTTCCCTTTCCTTTTTTCCAAACACTCCCATTTATCTATCACTCATTTCTCTCCTTCAAATCCATGGCCTCTTTTTCACCAATTATATATATAATTGAATTATTCATTTAATTAATTATATAATTATTCAAAAGTTTTTGGCTTATAGCAAAATGCAGAATGGTAAGATGGGTCTTCTAGACAGAGAGAAGAACTCTGTGAAATGGAGAGATATGTGAGAAAAACTGAATGAGAGTTAAGTAACAAGCCACATGGTATAATTTAGAATAGTATAAATGAATTAATTAGATTATAAGTTAGCTTGCAACAACCCTACACTATGAGGCCTAAAGCTATTATAATTAATATAAATCCCCATTGAAGCAGGCATAAATGTCTGCATGGCTATAGGCCGGTTTGGTTGTGCCCTTGTTCAGCTCATGTTTGTACATGAGATTAATAATATCAGAAGCTGAAAACTCTCTGGTTCTTATCTTTCAGCCCCATCTTTCTCAAAGATCCCTGACTCCTAGATGTAGGAGAGGTTTATAGACATATCTTCTGAGACATAACTCCATTAGTCTTATAGTCCTTTCAGAGAGAAAAATTTTCTGTATTCAACTATAAAGATACAGGTTTCTGGCTAATGAACTCAGAAGTAGGCATTTGGAGTTGTTATAATAACTATGGCAGGCCAGTACAGTAGAATAATGATCTAGGTTTCCACTTCTGTAAAGGGAGGCACAGAGTCCAAGGTCAAGGACATCTTGACCTCTCAAAAATAGATGTAATTATCTTTCATTTTCCTTAATTGTAAAAGTCCAGTCTATCCTTTTTATTCTTCCAAGCTAATTGTGATGAGAAATAAATTGATTTATAAATATATTAATTTGCTCAACTTTTTAAAACTGTAAATTAAATATTTTAAATAGAAAATGTTGATAATTCATTCATTAAGTCATTCAGACACTTTAAAACAATCGATTCTAGTAGCAAATATATATAGTATTAGTTTATTTATAAACTATAGTTGTGTGTAATTATTTTTCAATAGAAATTTAACATATGTTATATAATTACTTTATCAGGCATTATTGTAGTGCTTGAATCGCATGATCAACTTAACTTTTCCATCAAACATTGTAGCAATGAGGAGGAAAGAGAGGTGAAAAATGTGGAATAGTAGAGTAGATTTACTACAGCTGGTTGTGAGGTATTAAAGACTGGAATGATTGAATAAGAATTTTGACTTTGGACTGGCAAGATGGCTCAGCGGGTAAGAGCACTGACTGCTCTTCCGAAGGTCCTGAGTTCAAATCCCAGCCACCACATGGTGGTTCACAACCACCTGTAATGAGATCTGGAATCTTCTTCTGGTTCTTCTGAAGACAGCTTCAGTGTACTTGCTTATAATAAATAAATCTTTGGTCTGGAGTGAGTCAGGGACTGAGAAAGTAGCACCGAATGGAGCAAGCAGAGGTCCTAAATTCAATTCCCAACAACCACATGAAGACTCACAACCATCTGTACAGCTACAGTATACTCAAATACATAAAGTAAACAAATATATCTTTAAACAAAAAGATTTTTGGCTTCAAAATATTGCTATAATTCTTGAATTAAAAAAAATTCAACAGTACAATGTATAAAATAAATAAATATTACATGGAGAATATAGGATTTCTATGCTAGTTTCCTCTAACCAAACTTAGCATTTCCTCTTGAATTATAGCATGGTCATCATTTGAGAACGCAGAACCAGCAAAGATGCAACACAGTCACATAAATGAAAATTTTCTAAGGCATTCAACAACTCTGAAAATAGTAGAATAGCTCTTTCTAGGAATTAGCAGTGGGTAGCTACATTTCTGACAGGCCAAACGTAAGTTCGACAAAAAGATATCTTATTTAAAGAGAATAAAATTGCAGAGATTTAAAGAACACATAGAAATCTCATGCCTTTGTTTCTTTCTGGTCATAAACAATATTATGTGTAAATTAGCCCATTATCTAAGGATTTGTGAAGGAGAAGAAGACATTTGAAATTTCTCTGCAAATCTCATGAAAAGATAAATGAGTACACAGAGATGGCAAATAATGGCACATTAGCTTGCATTGAATTTCCACAAAAGCACACTGTCCAAAGTCTTTGGTCAATTAGCAATTATAAAAAAAAATCTAACCAGAAATAAAATCTTACTACCTAGACCTATATTTCTAGAAGTTCTAGGTGTATTTCTGCAAACCATGGAGGGTTGAAGATATGTAATTTGAAATTTAATTCTGGTCCTTTTTGGTTAGTTATTTCAGGGTTTCTTTTCCCTGTTTTTGTAGTCCCAAAGTTATAGTATTTTGAGTTTGGGTCCAGTTGTAGACATAAAAGTAAGAGTATTTGAGTGAGGGGATATGCTAGTAGTGATTTGTGTGTGAGAAATATATCTATATCTATATATATTCTAAACCCTTATTTATATAAAAACCCTTGTTCTGACTTCTCTGATGTTTTCCCCCTTTAGTTATTAATACTCTGTCTTTCATGTCAGTCTTCAGGCTTGTTAAAAACATGAGTTTTAAACTCATATTCTTCAAGGTATTAACATAGAAATACCTGTTGTTGCAGATCTTAGGGTAGGGTCATCAGAACTAAGAAAATAATTGATTACTTCCACTGAAAGTCTACAAATTTCATTCTGGACTTTGAACCAAGAGCATTATACTTTGGAGTCAACTCTACACATGCTGAAATTTTCTTGTGCATACCATGATCAGTTTTTATATTAGTTAACATTCTTCATTCCTAAAATATAGAAAAAAACCTTCCCAAACTTAAAGAAAGAGATGCCCATGAACATACAAGAAGGCTACAGAAGTCCAAAAGAACTGGACCAAAAAAGAAATTCCTCCCAACACATAATAATCAGAACAACAAATGCACTAAATAAAGACAGAATATTAAAAGCAGTAAGGAAAAATGGTCAAATAATACATAAAGGCAGACCTATTAGAATTACACCAGACCTCTCACCAGAGACTATGAAAGCCAGAAGATCCTGGACAGATGTTATACACAAACCCTAAAGAACTGCATGGTACTGGTACAGCTACAGACAGGTAGATCAATGGAATAGAATTGAAAATCCAGAAATGAACCCACACAACTATGGTCACTTGATATTTGAAAAGGGAGCTAAAACTATCCAGTTGAAAAAAAGACAGCGTTTTCAACAAATGGTGCTGGCTTAACTGTCAGTTATTATGTAGAAGAATGCAAACTGATCCATTCTTATCATCTCCTTGTAGAAAGCTCAAGTCTAAGTGGATCAAGGAACTCCACATAAAACCAGAGACACTAAAACTTATAGAGGAGAAAGGGGGGAAAACCCTCGAAGATATGGGCACAGGGGAAAAATTTCTGAACAGAACACCAATGGCTTGTGCTGTAAGATCAAGAATTGACAAATGGGGCCTCATAACATTGCAAAGCTTCTGTAAGGCAAAAGACAATGTCAATAAGACAAAAAGGCCACCAACATATTGGGAAAGAATCTTTACCAATCCTAAATCAGATAGGGGAATAATATCCAATATATATATATAAAGAACTCAAGAAGCTGGACTCTAGAAAATCAAATAACTCTATTTAAAAAATGTGCTACAGAGCTAAACAAAAATTCTCAACTGAGGAATACCAAATGGTTGAGAAGCACCTGAAAAAATGTTCAACATCCTTAATCATCAGGGAAATGCAAATCAAAACAAACCTGAGATTCCACCTCACACCAGTCAGAATGGCTAAGATCAAAAATTCAGGTGACAGCAGATGCTAGAGAGGATGTAGAGAAAGAGTTACACTCGTCCATTGTTGGTAGAATCTCAAGCTGGTACAACCTCTCTGTAAATCAACCTGGCGGTTCCTCAGAAAATTGGACATAGTACTATGGGAAGATCCAGCAATTCCTCTCCTGGGCATATATTCAGAAGATGTTTCAACTTGTAATAAGGAAACATTCTCCACTATGTTCATCACAGCCTTATTTATATTAGCCAGAAGCTGGAAAGAACCCAGATGCCCCTCAACAGAGGAATGGATACAGAAAATGTGGTACATTTACACAATGGAGTACTAGTCAGCTATTAAAAACAATGAATTTATGAAATCCTTATGCTAATGGATAGATCTGGAGGGTATCATCCTGAGTTAGTTAACCCAATCACAAAAGAACTCACATAATACACACTCACTGATAAGTGGATATTAACCCTGAAACTTAGAATACCCAAGATACAATTTGCAAGACACATGAAACTCATGTTGAAGGAAGACCAAAGTGTGGATAGTTCATCCCTCGTTAGAACAAAATACCCATGTAAGAAGTTATAGAGACAAACTTTGGCGATAAGACGGAAAGAACGACCATGCAGAGACTGCACCATCCGGGGATCCATACCATAAACAACCACCAAACACAGATGCAATTTCATATGCCAGCAAGATTTTGCTGACAAGACCCTGACATAGCTGTCTCTTGTGAGGCTATGCCAGTTCCTGGAAAATACAGAAGTGGATGCTCAGAGTCATGTATTGGATGGAACACACGGCCCCCAATGGAGGAGCTAGAGAAAGTACCCAAGGGGCTAAAAGGGTCTGTAACCCTATAGGAGGAACAGCAATATGAACTAACCAGTACCCACTGAGCTTGTATCTCTAGGTGCTTATGTAGCATAATATAGTGTAATCAGCCATCATTGGGAGGAAAGGTCCTTGTCTTGCAAAGATTATATGCCCCAATACAGAGAAATATCAGGACCAGGAAGCAGGAGTCAGTGGGTTGAAAAGCATGGTGGGGAGAGGGTATAAGGGACTTTGGGGATACCATTTGAATTGTCAATGAAGAAAATATCTAATAAAAAAATTGAAAAAAAGCAATAAAAGGAAAAAAAGGAAAAATAACAATAAATGAAATATGTAGAATTTTATCAATAACCAAGAAAATGTTGCCTTGAAAAATTGCTCAAAATGACAAAGATATTGAACTTATCATAACATACTATTGAAACACATATATCTATACTCAAGAGACTTCACTGAATAACAGAAAATGACTTTTAAAACCCAAAAATGTAATTTCCAAAGTTAATATGAAAGCACTACTTCTGAAAATATTACAGAATATGTTTACCAGAAATAGAAAATCCATGAAAGACAACACAGTCATAAAAGGGATGAATGACAATAAAGGTCACTGGAATAACCTAAGAAATATGTTCAGAGAAATGAACCTGAATTGAGATATTGCACCAGATATGCAATTTCATTTGACATATGTGAAGACAAAAACATCAGAGTAAAAACTACTGATCTTCTGATAGACCATGGAATATATTTCAGTACTGAGAAATCCACCATTTCTTAGATAAACTGATCAAAAAAAAAAAAAGAAAGAAAGAAAGAAATAGAGCTAACTTCACTAAAATTAAAATATTCATATCAAATCATATGTAGGAAATTGAAAATGTAGTTATAGTCTAGAAGAAAATATCTTGAGATGATGCCAATATATTATATTCAACAATAGGCAGAGATAATTTCCTGTGACCTGAGAAGAAGAAACAGGGGTATGAGAAAATCTCTCTTCTTAGATGATTTCTAACTTTTTTTTTTTAATTTTGTGCTCAGCTTCTGCTATAATGCTGTCAACATTTACCAAAATTTTAATTATATTCTTAAGTATATACATTAAAAGCATACTTTTAATAGAATTTTTAAAAGTATAAAACATTGCTAATAATGAATTTCATGGCATAAGCTATTCATTCTATCCCGGTGATTCTCAGGCAGGGACACTTTAAGTTAGGTATAGTTTAACTGTCTGGTAGTTGTCAATTTATCATCAACGGTTAAAGAGTTATGGGCCTTTGATAGCTAGAGTGCCAGGGATTATAGAACATGAGCGAGCTTGTGGTGGGGAACCTCTGCTCTCTATAGGCATTGTGTATGCATGGCACACACCAAAGTCAGTGACAATGAACTTACCATTTATAAGTTTCTGCTTATTAGCATCTAAAACACTATCTTTCTTCTTTGAAACAAGAAAGAAGCAACTAGCATTATGCATTCTAGCCAACATTTCTCTATGATTTTTTTCTTGGTTTGACAGTATCTTGCATAAAAAAGAGCCACCAAAGCAAAGGCACAATGCCTAGAGACACCTATAGGCTCACTCAACCTTTTCTCATTCTCTTGCTTACTTGGCTGCACTCTTCATAAAACTTGAATTATATTCATTAGTTTTACTTCAGTTATTTATATAGCTACAACTATTTATATAGGAGACCTCTATCCCTGCCATACAATTTGTTTAAATGCTGTTATTTCCACCTTGAAAAACATTGTGTATATGTGATTAAGGCTGTTGTTTTTTTTTTCTCAGGACACCACAGAGATGTTCTTAATCCATCTTTCCCTATCTAAATCTAAAGTCACATTTGGAAGGGAATATTTGCTCAGAATCTGTTACACTTTTCACCAGGGAAGAAAGTGCAAATTTAATTTTTAGGTTCAGCAACCTAGAAAATCTGGACTAAAAATATAGACACTTTAATCCATCATGTTTAATCTGCCTATCACTAACTTCTGTGTCTCCTTTTACATTAACCATTTTATTTTTCTCATGTTATAATCCTTTCCCGTGACTTCCTGAAGATTTATTCAGCTGTGAAGGCACAGATATAGTAACCATTAGATTGCCAGCTCCTACTTCATTAATGAAGTATTTCTATGAAGAAGGCTTACTATTTATTTTTATCCCTCATACATTTAATTATACTTGGTATTTCCAGTCGCAAGCTGAAGACCCATGTAGAAGATCACCTGAAATCATGGATTCCACTATTTTAAACCATTCTGATACCACAAAATATAGAATGATATTTCTGCTGTGTCTGAAGCTCCTCTCACACTACTGAGCTCTCTAGGACATTATCTCTCTTTGGTCCTTCCTTCCCTCTTCCTTCCTTCCTTCCTTCCTTCCTTCCTTCCTTCCTTCCTTCCTTCCTTCCTTCCTCCCTCGCTCCCTCCCTCTCTCCCTCCCTCCCTCCCTCCCCCCTCTTTTTATTATGCTTTATTTTATTTTTGTTTTTGGTGTATATACTTTGCAAATATGTATACATATTTGGATGTTCACAGGCTGTGGTGGTTTGAATAGGCTTGGCTCAGGGAGTGACACTATTAGAGGCATAGCTTTGCTGGAATAGGTGTGTCTTTGTTGGAAGAAGTATGTCACTGTGGGGGTAGGCTTTGAGAGCTTCCTGCTTGCTGACTAAGGATGCCAGTCTTCTCCTGGGTGGAGTCAGATCAAAATACAGAAATCTTGCCTCTTCCAGCACCATGCTGGTCAGATGCTACCATGCTTCCTGATATGGTGAAAATGGACTGATCTCTAAAGCTCTAATTGAGCCTCAATTAAATGTTGTCCTTGGCCATTGTGTCCCTTCAGAGCAGTGAAAACCTTAACTAAGACACCGGTATATGATTGTGTGGGGAGGATCCAAGTTTGTGTTTGTGTGTATGTTAATTCCAGAGGTCAACCATGAGGGCTATTTCACTGGAGTTATATGCTTCAAATTTTGAGAAAAGGATTTTCACTGAAACCTGGAACTTTTCCTTCAGGTTAAGCTAAAATCCCCCTCTGCTTCCCTTGTGCTGAGCTTGCAAGCACTTATCACCGTGTCTGACTTGTATTGATGCTCATGATTGAACTGGAGTTCTTTATTCCTCACCCACTTTAAACAAGTAGGCCATCTCCCCAACCCCTGACAAACATTGAATTATTACTAGCATATTATTATATGGATTCTAATTCAGATTGATGCTTGACTCAATAAGAAGTTAAATTTCTCACAAAGGTACAAGGTAATTTATAGGATATTTGTTTAAATTTCTACTGTAGAAAGTCCATTCTCTCCTGAAAAGAGGCTTGGTTGCTGCCTTTCCCTCTCTCTGTGCTCATGTGTATATATGTGTGAGTGTGTGCATGTGCACACACACACACACAGACGCACACACACTCGTTGGTTGTTTCTTTTGCTTGTCTTAGTTGTTGATTTCTCTGAGATCTAGGTCTAGAATGTATTGGAATGATATTTCTTTTTCTTTTTCTTTTTTTTCAAATTTATATCTAAGTTGCAACTTTCTTCCCTGTTCGCCTTCCAAACACACTCTTACAAAGCTCTCCCCCACCCCATTCTCTCCTCTCTTTCTGCTCTACCACACCCTGGCACATTTAGCCCAGTAAGACTAAGGACATCCTCCCTAGGCTCAACCAGGCAGTCCAGGTAGGAAAAGGGGATCCAGTGGTATGTAACAGAGTCAGAGACTGACTCTGCCTCCAATTGTTAGGGATCCCCTATAAAGTCCAAGCTGCACATCTGTTACAAATGTAGAGGGCCTAGGTCTAGCTCCTTCATGCTCAGTTGGTGGTTGAGTCTCTGTGAGCCACCATGGGCCCAGGTTAGTTGACTTAGTAGGTCTTGTGGTATCATTGACTCCTCCAGCTTGTTCAATTCTGTCTCCCACTTTTCCACAAAATGCAAAGCTCTATCTGATGTTTGACTATGGGTCTTTGTATTTGTTTCCATCTGATGTTGAATGTAGCTACCCAGAAGATAGTTATGCTAGGTTCCTGTAGTCTGCAAACATAAGAGAGTATCATTATTAGTGTAATGGGTTGTCTCTCTCCCTTGAGATTAGTCTCAAGGTTGGGAAGTCATTGTTTGGCAGTTCCCCCAGTTTCTGCTCCATCTTTCTCCCTGCACATCTTGTAGGCAGGACATATTTTGGGTTAATGACTTGTGGCTGGGTTGTCCCCCTCCTTCAACTAGCAATGCTGCCTGGCTACAGATGGTCATCATTTCAGTCTCTATATCCTTTGTTGGTAGAAATCTCAGATAGCATCAACATAGTAGATTTCCCGTAGCCTCCCTCATCCCAAAATTTCCCCTTGAAGTAGAAATTTCGGGTTTTTTTGGAAATACCATTATGTCAAATGTTTTGGTGGGGTACACAGGTGAGAGGATGTTTTGCTAAAGCAGTCATATGAATCTTTTTTTCTGAAGCAGACAAAGGTAAAGAATGTTTGCTAAAGCAAAAATGTAAAATGGTGAATGAGGTTAAGAAGAAATGTAAATATAATCCAACAGACAGTAGATAATGTCAAAAGGTATTGGTATATTTTGCCATTCCTTATTTATCATAGTTTGTTGTGACTTCGTGGGAAGAAATCCACCAAAAAAACCTTCTGGTGTTGCTCTGGTGGCTTTGTGCCACTTCCACAGACTGATTGATAATCTTCATTTCATTGAGAAAGGCATGGTAGAGAACTCCTCCTGTCATCCCTTCTGATTTTTTATTTTTCTGTATTATCTACAAATTTTATGAGTTATTTTGAGGCATATGTTTATCAGTGTTATCTAACAGTCTCTACTATGCCACCACTTAGGGCCATATCTGGGTCCATGGTCCTGCTGGCAGGTGGGGCTCATGTTAATACCTGTGGTCTATGTTATGACAGAGGTCCATGAGCTTCGCTGCCACTGGAGAACATGTAGATATGGGTGCCCTGTGCAGCTAGTTACTTGAAGCTATGTCTGCATCCATGTTTCTGTTAGGGTCAGGTGCCATGCTGATATTTGTTGCCTGTGTTTCCACAAAAGTTCATGTGATGTTTATGATCTGTTCTGCTGCTCCTGACCATGTTGATATGAGGGGAGTCTGTGCAATCACATGAGCTCATGTTTATGTCCAATGTCTATGTTCCTACTGAGAGTCATGTTTGGTTCTGTGAGGCTGTGTTGATGTTTATGTACCATTTGGCTCCAAGGGCTATGTTGATATGAGTGGCCTATGCAGTCACTTGAGGCCATGCTGATGGTTATGAGCCAGACTGTTGCCAGGAACCATATTAGTATCCTTGACCTGTATTGCCCTGAAGGCCATTTTGGTGCCTGTGTCCTGTGCTGCTCTAGTTGGCTACTGTGGTGTCTATGGCCATTACTGCAGCAGAAATCCATAGTTTATATTGTCACTGGAGACCATGGCAAATGTAAATGCCAGAAACCATGTAAAAGTCCATGATCCATTCTGCCACTGACTCTGAAGGTTCTTTTGCAGTGGTATTGAGTAGACTCACAGTTGAGAAAGGAGAATATTCAGTGAAAAACCCTACCACCACTTCCAGCTTTTTCTCCCTCCCCTGCAACCTTCCTGCCCATACACACACACCAAAAAATTGCAGCTTAGAGAGGTAACCTCAAACAGAAGTCTTAAAAATTATTATTATAAGGATATTGAAGTATAGCTTTCTTAATTGAGGTCTTCAGGTGAGGGTATGTATGGGTGGGGAAAGATTCTATTTTCTTTAACAGGCTAGCTAGTAGGAGTTTTCCACCCTCCAGTAAGGATATAGGTAACAGAAACTGTGCTTGCATATTTTTCATTTATTGTTGAAGTAGGAGGTCACAAGAATGGAAACCAGAATTGGGAAGTAAGTGTGACAGGGTACATAATGGAAAATTCCCAAATACATAATAAAATATTATGAAAAAAATCCAACAAAAGTGAGATAAAAAGTCTTCCTCCTCGTTTTACAATTTTATTATCACTTTTTAGTTTTTGATTTTTCTGCTGCTATATTAGGTAGGGTTCTCCAGAGTCATAGAACCTCTGGAATATCTATCTATATTTATATTGAATCTGCATATGATTAATATATTCATAAATATTAATGCATATATTCATACATACACACATATATTTATGTATACACACATATATGTATGTATATATGTATATATATGTACATATATGTACATATGGAGATATATGTTGCATACTTCAGTTTATCTAGTCCAATAAAAATTAGCTGTGAATGAGAAACTCAATTATCTAGTAATTGCTCAGTCTCACAAGGCTGGCTTTCTCAGGTAGTCTTCTGTATATGTAGGAATTCCAAACATGTAGGCTCCAGTGCAAATAAAGGAAGGAATGTGCTTGCAATGAAAGAGCAAGCTGGCGGAGGACAAAATTATCCTCTTTTTTTTTTTTGCCCTTATACAGGCTTCTAGCAGTAGGTATGACCCATATTAAAGGTATGTCTTCATGCCTCAATATTTGGATTCAAGGCATGTGTTTTCCCACCTCAAGATCCAGATCAAAGGTATCCTGTCCTCTTACCTTAAGATCCTGATCAGACATGCATCTTCCTACCTCAAATGTTCAGACTAGATGTATATTAACCCCATCAATGCAAACTGAAAATTTTTTACTTTGTATGCCCTCCATTCCTGGATTGTAGTTGATTCCATATATAGTCAAGTTGACAATGAAGAATAGCCATTAAAATCTACACTTTGTTAACTTGACACACAATCATATCTCCTTATATCATGATTAATTTTCAAATAAAGTCAATAAACAGGTCCTAATAACATGTAAACATATTATAGCTATTTCACATATAATTGTAAACACATTATATTTGGAACTAGGTCATGCTTATACCTAACTTGATATAATTATACCTCATACAGTTGCAAATGCATTATAAATTTAGAATATGTGGCAATGTCCCTTAGGGGGGTATCTTTTTAGTATCTTAAATATAATATACAAACTATTGACATTTTCTTAAATAATCTTACAACATATGATAATGAAATTTAAAGAAAGCACAAATATTTGTATAAATACATTAACAAAATACAACAGAAGAGCTCATGTCAATTATTATCCTTATTTCTATAACTGGTTATGTGGCTTTAGCTGGTATATATAACTACTGTCTTCTACTATCCATTCTGTATTTCCTCCATTCTCAGCAAGCACCGCACCAGGTCTTGGCTCTTTTCCTTCATTCTTGAAATGTCTGTGTGCTTTCTCATTCTTCCTGGATTAGGCTGTTGTAGTTTCCATTTGGGTTCACTCATAGAACACAGAACACAATAGCACCAAGTGATGCCCTTATGGGACTCTTGCACTACAGAAATAATCTTTCTGACTCCTATTGTAGAGAAGAAATCCAATTTCCTCATGGTATTCTGAATCAATCATCCCTCCTTAGCATAGGATACAGCACCTTATCTACTTGATTATTCAACTCCTCCTCAGCTGAATACACTTTTTGGTGTGGATTTCCAGGGAAAGTATCTTCAAATCATGTGCACATTTGGAAAGATCTTTCTACATGCTTCTTCCTGAGATTTCTTCCTCACCAATTCTCCAATCATGATGTTTCCAAGTCCCTAACCTAATTCACTGGATACAGAGAATCAGTGTATGAATAAGTGAACTTTCACACACCTGAACATTTCTCCTTCCAAAGAAACTAAAATACCATATGTACTGCCCCTAATTCTGTCCACAGTGAAATTTCCCTTTGCCAGTGTCATTCAAGATTGTTCCAGAAAGGCATTATAATGCTGCATCTGTATACTGCTGAGTGATCCGTACATAATATACAGAACTATCAATAAACCAAGCCCTAGTCTTTTCTTCCTCAGTCAACAGATCATATGTGTACCTCAATGTGAATTCATGCTTGACTAATGTCAAGCACAAATATCTATGTGATAATTGTTTATTTTCTGTCTAAATTTTATACTGAAACCTTTATCAAGTATAAACTCTATCATATTACTTGCCCATTAAGCACACTGATCCTGTATTATTACATTAACTAAGTGAAAGAGTCAACTACTTAACATGACATGAATCTTCATCACCGCAACATTTTCAACATCTATTGACATTCTGGTACTTATATCCACCAGGAGTGGCCAAAACCCTACTCTAACTATAAAAAAATTAATCTTTCAATATTTAGATTCACTCTTAATTTTTTCTCATTAGGACTTTTTCACCTAGTAAATTTGTGCATTTTTTGTGTGGAATGGATTATTTGTGACATATTAAACTTTATATTATGCTTTTATTATGCCAAATATTTACACTTATACATTTTATATCATATCCCCATTTTAGCATAGTTTTTGTGTGCCTAGCATGAAAGAGGGAGGAAGGGAGGGATGGAGGGAGAGGGAGAGAGAGAGAGAGACAGAGACAGAGAGAGACAGAGAGAGACAGAGAGAGGCAGAGAGAGAGAGAGAGAGAGAGAGAGAGAGAGAGAGAGAGAGAGAAACCATGTCTTAATATGAAGATTGTGTGTGATAAAATCACTAAATTAGAAGAAGGTGATCTTGATTATATGCTTGTGAAGATAGATTGCTTCTAAGGGTTTCAAAGAACACAACTTGCTTAAAGGACTAATTGGAGATTTAATAGATGCACAATTAGCTTTGCATAGTCCCTATTTATATCAGGTAGTACTAATAATGAAAACATGGTTCTATATATCTACATGATTCATTTATTTTTCTTGATGAGCAAACAGCTGTGCAACCATGTACATTTCTTCATATGCATAGAGCAGACAGTTTTAGAAACTGAAGAAAAGTTATATTCTCCAAGTTGTAAGTCACTTCCCTCCAGTAGTGTCTGGGAAGGGCCACAATTGAAATGCATCCTTCTCCTAAGAATCATAGACTGACAATATCCTACTACCAAGCATTATGAACACCATTTATAGTTGTTGGCCAAGGATATCTAAGTAACTCTCAAACTAATATGAGCTATTACCATTGTTCTTGGTTGTTTTCTGGATGTTGAAATTAAGTCCTCTTTGCTCAAAAGTAACCCATACAATTCACAAGCAGTTATTGTAGGAATCCATAGGACTGGCTCTGATTAGGAAGCCTCCTCCTTGAGGACTGGCTCTCATTGGTACTTCAAGAGAAAGACAATTGTTAGTTTTACCCAGGAGAGATAGCTGTGAAACAAAACATTGACTAGAAAACTAAGATATCACCAATATGTTCTAATAGCACCTATATCTTAGTGGTAGCCATTAAGTGTCTAATTGGCTGTCAAACAAAGTCAATAGAAGAAAAAGTTTTGCCTAGTACTGAAAACCTAACCATACTTATCAGGGTTGAGGTCATGGAGCATAAAGGTGACCCTACTCCAGCTTCTTTACCAAATCAGTATAATTCCTAATTACATTTTAAATACTTGTCCTTATACGCAGACACTGGGGACTGGATCATCAACCAAAGAGTACTGAAGGAGGGGTCCATGGCTCCAGCCAAATATGTGGCAGAGGATGGCCATGTTGGGCATCAGTGGTAGGAACAGCCCTTGGGCTAAGGAGGTTCCATGCCACAGAGTAGGGGAAACCTAAGGCAGGAAGGCAGGAGTGTGTAGGTCGGTGGGTGGCTGGAGGAAAACCCTCATAGAGGCAGAGGGAGGTAGGATGGGATAGGGTGTGGGATAGGGTGTTTCTGGAGGAGAGACCTGGAAAGGGAATAACATTTGAAATGTAAATAAAGAAAATATCCATTAAAAAAAAAAAGAATCAAGGCTCCTTTCTGGACAGAACACATTAGGTCAGTACAGTTCCATGTGAGAAATGTTTATTGTTGTGGAAGTGGGCAAAGGGGGCAAAGGAGACAAAGGGAGAAAAGAGAGAGCAAAGGTTAAGAGAGTTTGCTTTTTACTAATGCTGTGATATAACTGCACACAGTTTGTAATGGTAGGAGGTAAACCAAGTGAACTCTGAGAATGTATGCTGATTGCCATGGTAACAGATTAGTGGGTCCCTGTCGATTGTGAGTGGCATCGCCATCTTCTCTGGATTCAGAGGTGACCTGCAAATATAAAGCTGGTGCCTGATGCCAACATACCTCATTTTCTTATAATAAAGAAAAGAAAAAAAGAGGGAGGGGGAAGCCAATGGTGAAAGGGGAATAGGGGTGTTCATGTCTCTTAAACTGCTACCTGCTGTCTAGGTGTGTCATCAATTTCAGGGTGGAGCTGACTTTCACCATCTGGGTACACTTGGTACATGTTCACATCAGCATTCTCTGTGGACAGCAGCTGGCAATAATGTAACAGGAACTGATTAATAGTTTAGTTAGAATTTTTTCATTTTGTGTTAAAGGAATGTAGAAACAAGATTAATGAGCCAGGGACTGAATAATAATGCCAGGAAGATGACTATGAAAGGCATTACTAAAGGGAGTATCCACTTCCATATAGGGTTTTTGAAAATCCAGATATTGGGGGACTCATGTTCCTTTAAATTTTGCATATTGTAGCTCCTGGATTTTATTTCTCACTATCCTGGATTGGTTGATATAGAAACAGCATTCTTCTTGGAGGAACAGGCAAAGACCACCTTCTTTAGTTGTCAGTACATCTAGCCCCCATTGGTTGTGAAGTATCACAGATGCCAAGGAATCAATCTGATTCTGGATTGTAAGCATAGTTTCATACATTTTTTGAAAACCAATGTCAAGCTCAGAAGTGAATTTATTATATTGGGTCATGAAAATAGTTATCCCTGAAATTCCAGTACCATCACCTATGGCAACTACAACAGCAACAATGACTGGTACAACCTGAATTGCCCTCTTATGTTGGTCAGCTATCATATCTACAACTGGAATTGGCAGTGGTTCATTTCCCTGGATTATTCCAAGTTCAGGGGGAAAAAATATCAACATGCAAACTCCTCACCAGCTGGTGTTTGGCAATGATAAACCTGAGTCCCACAAAGAATTGGCATGGTTTGGACTGCAGGACATTGTGGCAAAAATGAAGTATCAAGGGTTGTGGTTCCTCTGCAGTCTAGTGGGCTTAGCATTCCTATAGCTTGTGTCCAAGAGGTCTTAAAACAGTTTGCCATGCCAAAAAGATGAATAAAATGGAATCATGGCAACATTAGAGTCGGGGCAGCTGAAAAAAGGTGAGATAAGGTTACTTGGCACTATCACCTGAGAGGCTGTAAGTGATAATTGCAATTTTGAGCTAGTTCCAGGAGGTAGACATAGCCAGAATCTCTAAAGTGACCACATCAGGTGACATTAAGAAGTTTGTACACCAGGACTAGGTCTGAAGCAAAAGGCAAAATGACAGGTTAGTGCCATTTGTTTTTTTTTTTTGTTTGTTTGTTTGTTTGTTTGTTTTGGGGGGGCGTGTCCAGGGTGTAAGAACTTCGGTGGAGTGCTTTATTACTTCTACTTTTCTGATAGCTAGAGGAAGGGCAATTGAGACACATTTTCTCTGGATGTGGAAAATACTTACTGGGGACCCTGCTTGATATTTCTGGTAGAGTTTACCAACAACTCCTCTATCCAACTGGGATACCATGGGTCTTGAATGTAGAAAAAGAGTGTCTTGCATTGTTAATAGTAGAAGTGACTGGTTCATAATCCTAGCATATGTATTTGACAAGACCAATATGAGCAGCCTCCTTATTGTCTAGCCATTTTTTTTGCAATCATCTTTTGTCTGGTCAAAGAGAAAGCAAGTAAAGAGATCATAATATTTGCATGGGATAACAGATACAGGGAAACCAGCAATTTGAATCAGTTCCTGGCATCTGGCCATGGAACAGTTTCCTGACCCTATTTGGAAAGACTGTTTGTTATCTGTGGTGGTTCCTTGAACCTCGAATCTCCAGACATAAGGGCTAACCTGGATAGAAATGAACAGTGTGTGTGTGTGGGGGGGGGGGATGAGAAGCCCATGTTTAATCCAGTGGGGTCAAGCACAGATGCCAAAGTGGAATCTCAGTTTTTGGGAATGGGGACAAGGTGGGTGGTCTCGGTGTCTTCTGGAGCTTAACAGAGAATAGTCCTGTTAGGAACAATATGTATGAAGACTTTATAGGTGGAGGAATGAGAGGTTTGAGGTGAGATAGGTGGACCAAATGAGAGATTCTCTAGAATTTAGCACCTGTAAGGGTCATGAGAATTAACTTAAAAGGGCCCTGCCGTTTAGGAGAGAGGGGTGAGGGCCAATGGTCTGGAGGGGATAGAAGAACATGCTCTCCAGTGTTGATAGGAAGTAGACAAGGGACAGTGTGTGGCAGTGGTAGATGGTGGTTAGTATTTGATTGAGGAAGAAGATTGAAAATATTAAGAGGTGGGCATGATTGAAAGGTAAGCATGGAGTCTTCTATTAGTGCTACCTGAAAAGAAAGAACTCTGGAGATAGGTTGAGTCTGTAAGCCCTTGTAAGTTAAGAGCTGTGGAAGGTTGTGAGAAGAGAGCACCCAAAGGTAAGTTTTTTGACTCTCAAATAAGGAGTTCAGCAGGTTCTAAGGTATGAATACGAGGTGCCCAACCTTGGATGGTTAAATCTAGTTTGTTTGTTTGTTTGTTTGTTTAACAATTATGCCACAGGTGCAAAAGTGTGTCCCAGTTGATGATCTAGGACTCCAAGTGCAAATCCCTCTTTTTTAGTTACATAGATGGAAAAAGGACAGTTCAGGTCAGGAAGATGTAAGACTAGTGGCTTAAGGAAAGCCTGTTGGAACCTTTGGAAGGGTTTGGTAGCAGGTTTGAGAAGAGGTTCGTGGGTGGGGCCTAGTGCTGCTTCATATAAGGGGCAAACAAAGGAGGGAAAAAGAAGAAACCCAGAAACGTAAAAAATTAGCTATTCCTAGGAATGATAAAATCTCTTTTTTTGTAGAAGAAACAATTAGAGACTGAATCAGATTCTTTCTATCTAAGGTAATAGCCTTGAGGATTGGGGTAATTGATAGTCCCAATTAGGTGACCTGAGGATGAAGAGTTGGACTTTAAAGGGTGAGACTATGTAGCCTCTACTGGAGAGGAAATCTCAAAGAGCAGAGGTGTCAGCTTGTCTATTTTTGGAGAAAGGCTACAGAGAATGATGTCATCTATGTAAAGTACAATCTTAGATTTAGCAAGAGACAGAGAAAGTAAGTCATAAGCCAGGGCCTGGCCAACAAGGTATGGGCTGTCCTGGAATCCCTGAGGTAGAACAGTCCAGATAATTTGGGTAGAGAAATGGGTGTCTGGGTCTGTCCAGGTAAAGGCAAGTATGGTCTGTGATAGGGCATCTAGAGAGATAGAGAAAAAACACATCCGTGAGATCTAGGACTGAGAATGGGAAGTCCCGTAGTGGGATAGTGGGAAAAAATGTGTAAGTGGCAGCCACGAGAGAGGATAGATGTGAACCACTAGAGAATTAATGAACCTGAAATCTTGAGCCAGGTGGGAGGTTCTATTAGGTTTCTTAATTGCTAGTAAAGGGGTGTTAAAGGAGTACGGCAAAGGAATGTTTTTTCCTTATGAGGTCAGAATTGGTAGGCTTATGTCCCCTGAGACTCTGGAGAGAGAGAGAGAGAGAGAGAGAGAGAGAGAGAGAGAGAGAGAGAGAGAGAGAGAAAGAGAGAGAGAGAGAGAGAGTACTGAGCTTGTGTTATGTACTGGTAGAGTCCAGTAATTGGATGACAACAGGAGAACGATGTTTATTAACAGAGGGCTTCTGGACATCTCAGACTCAGGGATGACAGACTAGAAGGAGCAGAGGGGCTGCTGACAAACTTGGGTTTAGGCAAATGGTGGGAGCAAAAATAATAGAGACTCCCAACTTAGCTATAAGTTCCCATCCTAAAAAGAGAACAGGATATGTTGGCACTACTAAAAAAAAAAAAAAAAAAAAAAAAATGGGTGAGAGGTGCACACTTAAAAATGCAACTAGGTGGTGGGGGCTGGTGAGGAATGTAAGGTTGTCCTCCTACCCTGACAATAGGAAAATGAGAGGGGGAAATAGGTCCCCAAAACTCTGTCAGGACTGAGTAAGTGGCCCCAGTGTCCAAGAGGAAGTAGATGAGCCACCCACATACCATGATGGCTACCTGTGACAGCCTGCTAGTGATGGTAATGGTCAGGTCAAGGGAGCTTGGGCTTCTTCAGTGGTCCATAGCCAAGTCCTGGAAATTGGCTGGAGGATTATCTGGGAGTGATGTCACTTTGTCCTGCGCTATGTAAGGGCAATCACTAGCCCAATGTCTCTCCTGATGGCACCTAGGACATAGCCCTTTTGGTTTACAGAATTTAGGGCAAATCCATGTCCAATGACCTTGTTGACCACATTTGTAGCAGGAGCCTGGTGGTCTCTGAGCCTTACAAGACCAGGAGTCTGGGGAAGTGGCTGGAACTGGTTGGACAGCCTTTACAAACATATGGTATTTTTGTCTGTGGGCTTTTTCATCTCTCTCATGGTACACGTTGAAGGCCAATTCTAAAACTTGAGCCTGTGGAGTAAGGGGTCCCCTCTCCAGTATTGTGTGTCAGAGTAGCTCTGGGAAAAGAAGTAGGTTATCAGAAGTTGCTTACCTTCTGGGTTTTCAGAGTCCATATTAGTGTATTGCAATAAAGACTTTGTGAGTTGCTCTAAAAATTGTGATGGATTTTTCTGTTTGTCCTGTATTACCTCTTAAAGTTTTTCAAAATTTACTGTTTTAAGGCTGCCCTACAGAGACTTGCCAGGAGGCAGGTTATGAATCTATCTCTGGCTAAAATACCACCTGAAGAATTATAATTCCATCAAGGATCTTGTTCAGGTACTGCCTCATATCCGACTAGATATGTTCTACCTGTTTGATGAATTTCATCTGTACATATTCTTGTCTGTTCCCAATCTCGTCTGTGTTTTTCAGGAAGTAAGTTATTAGTAAAAATGGTATGTGCATTGGGGAAACTCACGTTGTAAGATTGAGTAATGTACTGAAACTCTTTAATAAAGGTGGAGCCGTTATAGTTATAAGAACCCAGTATGCTCTCTACTTGAGAAAGTTCAATGAGCAAGAAAGGAACTTGTACTCTGACAAGGCCATCTACCCTTAAAGGAAGGACTGATGCTGGTCAATTGTTCCAGGGAGAGAGTGACTTGGGGACTAGGCTGTGGTCTTAGAGCAGCTGATGGGAAGCATGAAGGTAGGTGCCAATGCAGGGTGATTAGAGCTATCTTCAGTTGGTATAGGATAAGGGGAGAGGTCTGGAGAGGTCCAGCAAGAAGGCTCTGGGGTAGCCAGTTGAGAAAGAGAAACTGAGGTTTGGGTTTTCAGAGGCATGGAAAGATAGGTGAATGCTTGGGCATAGGGAACCTCTCTCCATTTACCAGACCACTGGCAGTATGTATGAAGATTTGTAAAATAACTGAATCTAATGTGCCACTAAGTGGCCATTTGGAGTCATTGTCAAATGGGTCAGTACTTATTGAAATTTAGACCTTATTTCAGAGGTGCACTAGTTTTGATGCCCTCAATTTGGGCATCACCCTCAGAGAGTTGAGATTTTCCAGGAAACATCCAGTGGAGTTCCTGGAGGTACATCTGAAAACAATGAAGCACCCATTTGTGAATTATTGGATTATTAATACTGGCATCCCAAGAATAATTCAATAATGAAATTTTAGCCAGGCTAAATGTTCAAGTTGTCACCTGGACTCTCTAGAGGGTACAGTGAATTCTGGACTCACTAAAAGTATCTCTACCTAGGCCTTGGTATTTCTGAACTGCTGTAAGAGCCCAGAGGTATGATATAAAAGCTGCTTTTGAGGGGATAGTCACCCAAAGGTCAAAATCCTATCTTCTAATCAGCTAAGAGACTGGTGATAAAGACTGTGTCAGTGAAATGCAAAGTTCTTAGCCCATTTAGGCTGGTCAGGCCCTTTTTGGGAAATTAGGGACCTTCCCACCAACTGGGAAAAAAAAAAACAAAAAACCTTATCAATATGTTGATGTTTGTGTGAGAATTTTAGAGGTCTGGTACCAGGAAATGTGAAACTGTATGGTTGGTGTGGACCCATTAGACTGAGTAACCCACATGGTAGAAGCTAGCCCACATGGTGGACCATGGTGGCAGCAGCTCAAGTGGTGGAACTCTGTGAGTCACTCAGTGGCAGGTGGCAGTGGTCCACAGCTGCAGTGGCAGAAAACCACGTGGTGGTGTCTGTGGGGCAGCAGTGGTTGAACAGTGGTGGCAGCGAGCAATGATGGGTTATGACATGGACCCTTGCAGTGAGTGGTGGTGGCAGGGGAGCAGCTATGTCTGTGGTCCAAGTCAACAGTATTCGGCGGTGGCAGCAAGCAGCTGTGTAAGAGAAATGGCTTTGACACAAAAGCGTATTCATATACACATATCTATATTTCTTTGAACCCATAGCCCTTAAAATATAAAATATGAATTATAAGGTATGCACCAACTTGCCTAAATTAAGCATGAATTCTTTAATGGAATATTTTCTCATTCAGTAATAACAATCTTTAGATTTGTAGCACAGAGGCAGATAAATTGGTTTACAAATGACAGCTAGATGCCATCCATTAGAAATTTATTTGTAAGTGGTTTATCTGGAAATAACATGAGGCTTTGAGAATATTGTGCTATATTTCCAGTATATATTAGGGTCATTACCATTCAAATGGCAATCAAATGCAACAGGAATGCTCTATGTTGAACATAAGAATACTGTCTGAGTTTAGTAATGTTGTTGAGCACAGATTCAAATGGTAAAATTGCAGATAGAACTGTGACATGTTGTAAATACAGAGTTTGGAAAATTATGCCTACAGGTGAGAAGAAATCTGACTGACTAGATTAAATTCAAAGCAGGAGTTTCCGTCAGGGGTAGCTGCTGGCATCTCTCCTGCTGCTTCACAGTAGCTGATCCTGGCTCTTCCTGTTTAGTTACTATTCTATCATTAGCATGTTGGCTTTTCTTGGTTGATTACTCTTTTTTATTGAGAAATCTGCTGCAACCTTGTGTACAATACTATCATTGTTTGGTAGAAGAATGAAGGATAATACTGTAGCATGTAGTTTTTACTACCCCACTTTCATGTTCTTGGGCAGGCTGTGCTTCCAGTCATCCACCCAGGTTCCCTTGAATCCATGGATGAAAGACACACACACATTAGATCATTTTTATTCTGCTTTACTGGCTCAGTTGCCTCCCTTGGCTAATGTTTCCTTTCCTTTCCTTCTAACTCAACACCTCTAAATCTGCCTTCAGCTTTGTTAAACTGTTACCTTCTGTGAAGACCATTGGTCTTGCTGTCCAAGATGTGTTCAGGCTGCCCTTCCATGGGCTGCTTTCCCTCTCCCCCTACATTTTGGAATATCTCCCCTGCAGCTTTCAGTTTGTTCCATCTCTCTCCCCCAAGTATCTCAGATTTCTTTTCTCTCTCTCTCTCTCTCTCTCTCTCTCTCTCTCTCTCTCTCTCTCTCTCTCGTATCTTCTAGCCTGGAGGAATCTGGAATTCCCACTTCTTTGTTGGCCTCTGACATCTTTATTGATTGATCAAGAACAGATTGAAGACAAGGACTTTCAGCATCAGTACTCACAGATTCCTGATGAAACCAAAGCATCAGAACCACTCCTGTCTACATAGTACTATAGGCATTGGTCACTTTTATAAAAAATAAAAAATGTGTTAAATATTTCAAAGTGATATTTTGAAAAGCTTCTTAAATCACATCTGCTGGAGGCCAAACATATAATCATTCACAAATAGTCATTCAAACAACACTTAACTTTTGTATCATAAGATGGAAAATATAAAAAGTGATAAAAGACAATGAATTACCCATTGAATTCTATCTATTCCTAAGCATAAAGATATGTATACACACACACACACACATATATATACACAATTAATATATACACAATACATATTCCACACTCCTATTCTTGTGTACATGAATATATATCTGTCTTAATTATTCATGTATATACAGACACCAAAGCATATTCATATACACATATGTATATTTCTATATATGTATATGAATTATATTTTGTTATATTTTACTTTTAGTATTTTCTTTATTAAAATATTGACTCTATTCAATTATTTTAAAATGTCACTGTCATAGTAGTACTCTCTGAACACAATTTTTTCAATAAATACCACTTCACTTTTCTTTTAGGAAAATCCAAAGTTATACCCAGCATCCCTGTTCATTTATAATCCATAGGTTGGTATCAGGATTTTGTTGTCTTTGTCACTAAACCTGCTTACTAATAATTCAAGGTCAGGTGATGTGATTCCCCCATGTGTGGCTTTTCTTAGGATTATTTTTTCACAGGTATTTTATGCTTCAGAGCTAATTTTGGCATTTATTTTCTGGTCCATTGAAGAGTCTTTACAGTACCCATTTCATATTATTTATTTTGCTAGGTCAGAAAATGGAAGTCTTTTCCATCATTGATGAATTTCTTCAAATTCTTTTACATGTGTCTTATAGCTTTGTTTGTAGAGATCACTTCACCTCCTTGGTAAGATTTGTTCCTAAATGCTTTATTATATTATTATATTTAAAGATATTAGAATGGACATTTTCCTAAATTCCTTCCCAGAAACCCTGTTGTTCTCAGTATATGTAAAAAGTTGCTGATTTTTCAAAAGTTGCTTTTTATTTTAAATTATGTACATATTTTAAAGTATGTTACAGAGGAATTTTAATCAAACAACATGACTCTCTGGCAATGGATCATATCTAAAGACTTTGTTGGTTTGCATAATGTAGCCAGAATGTATACACACCCTGTATTACAGTATAATCTGGCTAAAATGCAGGCATGCATTAGACACACCTTTATTCTGAATAACATAGGTAAGTTTAATTTGTAGAAAGAAGCAGTCGTATTTGAAAGTAATATCTAATTGAAAGACAAAGTGATGAATCAGTGAAAGATTTGACAAAATGAGTCAGAGATAGCATGTGGCCAACTTATAAGAGAATAGGACAGGAGGCTACTTAAGAGCAGTGAGAGAGAGAGAAATGTGTGTGGTGTTCTTGTATGGCAGTTTCACTGGGGCAATTTTACAGAGACAGATCACAGAGGAAACAAGCTATACACAAGTGAAGACATAACAAGACAGAGAATGAGATGGAACCAAAAGATTATAATGTATTGCCCAAAATAGAATGATGTAAAGCAGATCAATTCTGTCAGAAACCAAGAGGAGCCAGATTGAATCAGTCAGCTTGGAAGATTAGATTGTTTGGAGACAAAAGCATCCCAGGCTAGATGTAGAAATTCTGTTTTTGTTTTTGTTTTTGTTTTTGTTTTTCGAGAAAGGGTTTCTCTGTATAGCCCTGGCTGTACTGGAACTCACTTTGTAGACCAGGCTGGCCTCAAATTCAGAAATCCACCGGCCTCTGCCTCCTGAGTGCTGGGATTAAAGGCGTGTGCCACTACGCCTGGTGGATGTAGAGATTCTTTTTTTTTAATTAGATATTTTCTTCATTTACATTTCAAATGCTATCCCAAAATTCCCCCATACGGCACCCCCCAACTCCCCTACACACCCACTCCCACTTCTTGGCCCTGGTGTTCCCCTGTACTGAGGCATATAAAGTTTGCAAGACCATGGGGCCTCTCTTCCCAATGAAGGCCAACTAGGCCATCTTCTGCTACATGTGCAGCTAGAGACATGAGTTCCAGGAGTACTGGTTAATTCATATTGTTGTTCCACCTATAGGGTTGCAGACCCATTTAGCTCCAGGAATGTAGAGATTCTTACAACAGAGAAAGACATGTTCTGGGCTCAGCCCAAGCTGTGAATCCACACTACTTGGTTTTGGTTTTCATCATATCCCTTCATCTGAAGAAATAAAAGTGACACTGACAGTATGTAATACAATGTAAATATATCTAATACAGACTAAATCCTCAATGCATTGGAGAAATAATGACATTAAGAATTGTTTTACACTTTGGATGCAGTTTCTTTGCTTCTTCCATCCTCATTTCCTTTCCTTCCCTTACCTACTGTACACTTTGGCCATCATAATTCCACTTTTTCTTTTCATACCTCTGGTTCTCAGGTGTCTTTTGTCTATATTCCTCCAATATTCCATCTATAGAAAGGTCCCTTTCTATATTTCTGGCTTCTATCTATATTTTCTCCCACACAACTACAAATATTAAGGTTTAGATGCCAGGATCTATATATTAGAGGAAATACATATAATTTATCTGTTCTTCATATTTTATATTTATTTATAGTTGAGTGATAGTCCATTGTGTACATGTACACCTTCATTATTAATTGTTTTCATGAATACCTGAGGTTATTACATTCTACTGTTATTGTGAAAAGAGAAGCAATGAATATGAACATTCAGGTATTTATGTGTAGAATCTATTCTAGAGTCTAAATGCTCCTTATTTTTGTATTGTTTTTCTACATTTCAACTGAAAGTTTTCACAAGATCCATATGTTTTCTAGTAGACACTTTTTATGGGAAATAGATAATTTTTCATAATATAAATTCTGAGTGTGAACTCCTCTCAGATTGTCTCCACCACTCTATTGATCCAATCCTTTTCAAAATCTCATTAGAAAATAAGCATCATCTAAAAAACAATAATAATATAAGAAAAAATAGAAAAAGAAGAAACAAAATAGGAGAAAATGAATACACAAATGGTAAAGAAAAGGAACAAGGGGCTGGTGAGATGGCTCAGTGGGTAAGAGCACCCGACTGCTCTTCCGAAGGTCCAGAGTTCAAATCCCAGCAACCACATGGTGGCTCACAACCATCCACAACGAGATCTGGCGCCCTCTTCTGGAGTGTCTGAAGACAGCTACAGTGTACTTACATATAATAAATAAATAAACCTTTAAAAAAAAAAAAAAAGGAACAAGATGCAAACACATACATATTCATACACAATAAATGCCATAAAAATACAAAACCAGAAACCATAATATATAAGCAGAAGACCTCTAAGGAAAGAGAATCATCACCATCACCATCATCATAACAGAGCATTATGAGTAAAAAAAAAAAAAAAAAGAAATTACAGCAAAATAACATTGAAATTATTCTGTGGTTGACCATGTACTGTTGGCCTAAATGTGGCTAGTTTGTATCTATTTTCCCTTTCAGTGTTGGAACCCAATCTGGATAGATCCATACAGGTTTTGTATAAGCTGGCATAGTTTTGTGAGTTCATATTTGCATCATTCCTGTTATTTCTGTTGTTAAAAAGGATAGATTGATGACATTTTCAAATAAGGATATAGTTTAAATTTTTTCCTTACAATTTTATCATCTTTTGATCTTTTAGCCACTGGCTTTTTTATTTCCCTGTTCCAGGTCCTGAAATAATTATTCTGAGACTTAATGATTTATGAATAAATGCCTAGGCCACAAACTTATGGCTTATTCTCCAACTAACTGATAACTTACATAACCTGTTTATTCTATTCTATGTGTGCCACATCACTAATTACCTCTCACTTGTTTCATATTTCTAGATCCTCTGAGTCCATGTGGTGAATCTTCCTTCTTCTGACTCTCTCCTGAAGTTCAAATTTTCTACTGGAATTCACCACCTCTTGCTTTCTGCCTTTTGTTAATAGGCCATTCCTTTTTTTAACAGTAAATGCTTCCACATAGTACCCAAGAGATGTTTACCATAATTCTAGCTAAGATTTCAAGTACCATGTTGATTAATAGTGGAAGAAATAGATATCCTTGTCTTGTTCCAGAAGAAATGCTTCAATGTTTCACATTGAGTATAAAGGTTATCAATACTACATAGTCTTTATTACCTAGAGACTTCCAAAGAACTTTTCTGCATCTCTGTATATGATTATGAAATTTCAGTCTTTAAAGCTATTAATGTTGTCTATTATCTGTGTTTATTTGTGGATATAGAAATGATTTTCCATTTCAAGTGTGAAATAAGCTAGTCATCATTATGCTCTTCCCAATATAAACTTGAGTTCATTTTGTTAGTATTTTGTGGAGTATTATTCATCCATGTTCATCAAGGGAAGCATTCTGCATGTTGTGTTTTGTGTCAGATTGCCTTTTGTGTATGTGTGCATGTATATGTGTGTGTTTGTTTCTTTGTCTGGGGTTGATATCAAAGTTACATTGGCTTCATAGAATGGGTTTGTTAGCCTTCCTTTCCTGTCTATTTTATAGAGATATTTGAGAAGTATTGGTATTAGATTCTCCTTATAGATTGGTAGAAACCAGGAGTGTTGAGGGAATTTCTTGATGAGCAAACTTTTCACTGCTGCTTCAAACACATTATTTATTATACATTTGTTTGAATTATCTGTGTCTTATAGTTTTAATTTGTGTAGAAACTCAAAATATATGTGCTTTTTTATTTTATGGTGCTTGACCAAAATTTGTCATGGCCTAATTTTCTTCCTCAAGAGTTGAGTTTAGTCTGTATTGGTTTCTAGCAGTATGAATCTCTCTCTTGCTTTTCCCTAAGTACTAATGTCCTTCTTGACACTTCAGTGGCAGAAATTGAGTATCATAGGCATTGGTGGGTGTTGATGAGTACCTATCTGTTTTTTATTTATTTATTTTTTGGAATCTGTTTATTTAATTATAAATTTGTTATTTCAGTTAAAACATAATTATATAATTTTCTCCCTTGGTTTCCTTCCCCCGACCCTGCCATAGACCAGCCTTGGCTTGGAAAGGGGTTCCTGAGAAAAGGGGTATCTCAGAGCTGTGAAAAGAAATGACTCTAATTCAAATTGTGGACCCAAGCTGATGGCCTAGAATCTATTGGTGTGGTTTTCCAGACTGCTCTTTCTCTAGACTCTGTCTCTCTGTCTGTCTGTCTTTTCTCTCTCTCTGTTTCAGTTCTCCTTTGCTCTAGACAGCTTTTTCTTGATATTCTAAAAACTGTATGGTTTCAACAGCTCTCTCTCGTGGCTAGTAAAAACGTGTAAAAGCTATCTGGATAGCTGATGGGTTTTCTCACTAGGGTCAGAAAATCTGCTATACAAATTATTGGATCTTCTGACCAAGTCAAAAATCCTGTTAAAAAAAAAAAATACTGAAGAGCTATTTTTGCTCCCCAGACATCTCCAGACAGCTGAGTTCTTCTCTCTAGAGAAAATTCTAAAGAAGATCTGTCATCATTTTTTTGCTAGCTCATCTTATGAAGACCAAAAGCCCAGACAATAAGCTAGTTGTGTGGCACCCTTCCCTGAAATTATCATTTCCACAATGCTTGGGCCTAACCTTGATCTGTCCTAGGCTGAGCCTGAACTCAGGAATTTATCTGCCTTTTTCAATATAAACAAAAACTTAGCTGGGTGAGTTCTTCTGTTATCACTACTTTCTAAATCTGTTTATCCCCTTCCTTAGTAATTTTCTAACAATGTGGCTCACAGGGCATCTGCTTTTCTTCCTTTATATTCATGAAGCCCCTCATATAATTGATATTGTGTCCTTATTTTTGCATAGTTGAGAAATTATATATTTTTTGAACTCATGTATTTAGAGCTATTTCCCATAGCCTTAAGGGCTATGCTGAAGGTCCCAGTGCTTACCATTTTGCTGAGACATAGCAACACTCCCTCAACTCCTTGACTCATGTTATCTAATTACCATGGGGCCATGAACGTTATCAAGGACATCCCTTGGAAGGAAAGAATCCTCCACTACTAGTACTGGGTTCATAAAATAGGTAAATTATTACAAAAATAAGCCTTACACCCATAGCAGCTATTGACACTTTTGGAGGCTCACATCATGTACCTGTCCCAGGGGCAGAAGCCATATTAATCTGTTACCCACAAGGCCATCTGTGGTTGATACAACTCCTCCAGTGTCTTACATTTATGCCCTCACTAATTTCCCTTACATTTATGCCCTCACTAATTTCCCCTCTTTTCCCTTAATTATTGTTACCTGTATACAAAAAAAGCACTATAAATAGCTAGTTTTATTAATATAGCTTGCATACACCTACAACTAATATATATTTTATGGCTGACCACTTAGGATTAGATAAACATTTGAGGGGTTTGTGGTGGTTTGAATCAGAATAGACCCCATAGATTCATGTGTTTGAATGCTAGTTCCCAGTTGCTGGTTCTGTTTGGGAAGGATTGAAATATCCTTATTGGAGGATCCATGGTCTCTCAGGTTTCAAAAGTTGATGCCAGACTAGTCTTTCTTTCTTCTTTTGCCTCCTTCTCAGATACTGCTCCAGCACCATATCTCTCTGCTTGCCTCTGTGGTGATGATCATGGACCAGCCATCAAATATAAATAAGCTCTTATTTTGTTAATAGTGATGATAGCTGTACATATATGGATAATCTCTTTGATATCTTCATATTTTTTTCCAAATCTAAAATTGTTCTAAATTTTCAACAACTTAAATATGTTATATTTATTTTTATATTTTATATTTTCTTTTAAGATTTATCATGTGTGTTTATGTATGGAAATTTTGTTTACATTTAAGTTTGCATTACAGAAGCAGACACCTAATCCCATGGACTTAGAGTTGTAGATGAGCCACCATGAGAGTGTGGGGAATTGAAAGAAAATCTCTGAAAGAACATCTAGTGCCCTTAACTTCTGAGACATCTTTCCAGCCCAAGAACCATACTTCTCATGAAGGAAAAACATGTGTCAAGATTTTAAATATTCATCAACAAAGGTATTCTGAGGATACATTAATATAGACATTACTTTTGGGAAATTCTAAGTGTTATCCAATAGAATATAACTTTGCTTAATAAAATATACTGTTTGCAGATAAAAACAAATTTGATGCATAGAAAACATAATATGACAGATAATATGTACTTGTTTTTCATTAGATGTAGGAATTCCTTGATGCTTGCTAAATTTCCACCAAGCCTTAAAGAAAAATGATGTGTGTCTACAGTCCCATAGTTATTCCCAACTGACACACACATACAAAGTCTTCTTATGTCTTGTGCTCTGAAAACCAAAAAGACAAGTTAAGCACATATATTCTCTCCAGCTAGCAACAAAGAACAAAAACCAAAAAGTTACTCCCCAAATCCAGAGCAGAATTGTTTCTAGGCCAGATGCTGGGGAAGATTTTAAACAAAGCTTTTGATTAGAGATATTTTAGATAGTGGAAGCCAAATATACCACTTTCAAATACTCAACTCTATATTGTGCATAAAGTTAGACATGTGTAATTATTTCTATCAGTGTGGCTATACAGATATATACCAGATTTAATAATTGTCCCAATTTGGGCTTGCTTAAATAATTTTTATACTTCTAATTCTGGATATGTTTGTTTTTAAGAGGCTATTATCTAAAATGATTAATTATTCAGATTTAATAAAGGCAAACCACTGAAAGGTATTTAGAAGATCTACGGGTATTTAGGCACGGGAAACAGTGAGTAACATGATAATAAGGTCTAAGTGTTATATTATGAATTGAATATCTTAGAAGCATTGCCACTAAATGTAGAAATTGAATAATAAAACTCCTATACTCAGTGGAGAGGTTACCACTGTCTCTCCCGAAACTGTCCAAAGTGGGACCTGCAAGGAGTGCATAAAGCATAGGAACAGTAGAGCAGCTGGGAGAGAATCCTTCAGTCTTCATTTGCACAAAGGAGCTTGGGCTGTTCCACAGTCTTCTGTACACAGGACCTGCCAGAAGTCTATAAGGAGTGCTGACATGCACTTACAGGCCCACAGGAGAGACAAGCTCCAGCCAGAGACAGTAAAACCAAGTAACACTATATATAGCCAGATGACAAAAGGCAAGAGCCAGAACCTTACCAACAGAAACCAAGACTACTTGGCATCATCATAACCCAGTTCTCCCACAACAGCAAGTCCTAGATACCCCAACACACAGGAAAAGCAAGATTTGGATTCAAAATTACATCTCATGAAGCTGATAGAGGACTTTAAGAAGAAAATAAATAACTCCCTTAAAGAAATACAGGAAAACATGTAGAAGCTCTTAAAGAGGAAAGACAAACTCCCTTAAAGAATTACAGGAAAACACAACCAAACAGGTGAAGGAATTGAAAAATACCACCCAGGATCTAAAACTGGAAGTAGAAACAATAAAGAAATCACAAAGGGAAACCACTCTGGAAATAGAAAACCTAGGAAAGAGATCAGGAGTCATAGATGTAGAAGAGAGAATCTCAAGTGCATACGTTAACATAGAAAACATTGACACAACAAAAAATATTCAATAAGCAAAAAGCTCCTCACCCAAAACATCCAGTAAATCCAGGACACAATGAGAAGACTAAACCAAAGGATAATAGGTATAGAAGAGAATGAAGATTCCCAAAATAAAGGGCCAGTGAATATCTGCAAGAAAATTATAGAAGAAAACTTCCCTAACCTAAAGAAGGAGATGCCCATGAACATACAAGAAGCCTACAGAACCCCAAATACATTGGACCAGAAAATAAATTCCTCTCATATAATAATTATCCAAATAACAAATGCACAAAACAAAGAAAGAATATTAAAAGCAAGTAAGGAAAAAAGGTCAAGAGCCGTTGTGGTGGTACACGCCTTTAATCCCAGCCCTCTGACCCAAAGGCAGGCAGATTTGTGAGTTCGAGGCAAGCCTGGTCTACAGAGTGAGTGCCGGGACAGCCAGGGCTATACAGAAAAACCCTGTCTCAAACCCCCTCTCCAAAAAAAAAAAAAGGAAAAGAAAAAAAAGGAAAAAAGGTCAAGTATCACTTAAAGGCAAACCTATCAGAATATCAGAATTAAACCAGAATTGTCACCAGAGACAATGAAAGTTAGAAGATCCTAAGCAGATGTTGTAGAGACCCTGAGAGAGCATAAATAGCAGCCCAGGCTTCTATACCCAGCAAAACCCTCAATTATCACACTTATCATAGATGGAGAAACCAAGATATTCCATAAGAAAACAAAATTTACACAAAATTTTTGCAAAAGTCCAATCCTTCAAAGGATAATAAATGGAAAACTCCAGCACAAGGAGGAAACTACACCCTATAAAAAGCAAGAAAATAATCTTCTTTTAACAAACCAAAAAGAAGATAGCCACACAAACATAATTCTACCTCTAACCAAAACAAACAAACAAACAAACAAAACAAAACAAACAAAAACAAAACAAACAAAAACAAAACAAACAAACAAAAACCAACAGGAAGCTACAATTACTTTTCCTTAATATTTCTTAATGTCAAGGGACTCAATTCCCAATAAAAAGATATAGACTAACAGTCAATTCCCAATAAAAAGATGTAGACTAACAGACTGAATATCTTAATAAAAATCAACTTTTTGCTGCATACAGGAAGCACATTTCAGTGACAAAGACAGACACTATCTCAGAATGAAAGGTTGGAAAACAAATTTCCGAACAAATGATCCTGAGAAACAGGATAGATGGACAGAATCTCTAAATTTGAGTTGATAAGTATCGTGTGATATAGAAATTTAAAATGCCAAATTGGTTAACTTTTGTGTGGAAGGAGTTAGCAGGTAGTAACTGAGGAAGGTTTGTTAGAACATAAGTAATATTTTGTGTATAGAAAGTATTTAGAACTGTATATGAATTTAAATATCAGGAATAACTTTTCAGGTACCTTTGGAAAAGAAATCTGGAGTAATAATGCCTTGTAGACTCAGAATAATACCAGGCATAGGAAAATTCCACAGACTATACATTAATTTGATATAATTTGAAAGAGGATTCTGGGGGCTGTAGAGAATATGGCAGAAAATGGAATCTAGTGTCACATTTGGAAAAGAGTGCTATATTATCTCATATATAGAGAAAACTGTCATTTTCAATGCTCAGATATGCACATAGGGATATGATGGAAGCTGTATCCAACTAAAAGGATCTGGTTTTAGTCTAGGAAAAGAATAGCAAACATGAAGGAAACAGTAATAAATCTGTGTTTTTTTTCAGGAGTAAGCTGACTAGTAGTTGGTTTATTGGGAAAGTAACATAAAATTTAGCATTAAATAATACAGTGTTTGGTCAATACTAGCTGATAAATCTTTTGGGAATGGCAAACTAGAGTGGAACCTATTTGACATCAAAGAAATGTGAGCTTTGGACATTGTGTATGTCAGTTCTTCACCACTTGACAGATACTTTAGTAAACTTGAACTTAATGGGACAAATTTGTTTTGGAAAATATTTTTAGTGGTTTTTGTTCTATTCAGTTCTATGTTCTTTGAGGTTTGATGTAAGCCTGGTCAGCATATCAAGAAGAATGTGATTGAATAAAGTTCACTTCAACTAAACCAGGATTCAGAGTGTTATAACAAGAAGAATGCAGGATAGGAGAACCTCAAAAGACAGACATCTGGTAATCTCATTCCTACAACCATGATCCACCTTCCAGATTCTACAATGCCCTTTTAGTCTATCCTAACTTGATCTACCAATGGGTCCACCAGTTATGAAGTCAGAGCCATGCAGTCCCTAATCCTTCTCTCTAAGCTCAACCTCTAGATGCTTCTTGCATTAAGGACCAAATCTTCAATATATGAGCTATTTCAAGAGATGTTTACATAAAAACTATAACTAATGTATGCCTCATGCACAAATAGCTACAGAGACAAAACTGAATATATGAAGGTGTTCACTGACTCTTTGTTGTTTGTTTTTTAACTGATGCCATTGTTTACTCACTTTTTAGTAAAATGGGAATACAGTGAACCCTGTTTTCTTTAGAATGTTTAACAATATTAAGGTAGGAATTGATAGATCTGTACCAAATGTGTGCAAGTTGTTCAGTAATTGTCATTGTTTACTGTTTTGTTTCATTACTTGGACACTATCAAATTTCCTGAGTTTTGTTTTTCTATTTTTGCACCCTGTAGATCTCTGTTTGTGGAACATAGATGTGATTCTCAATTTAAATTGATCAAGTTAGGATATAAGTTTAGTTTATCCATGTAGTAAACATTATGATATAGAATGATACTTATAACTAGGGTATACTCAACACATATGAGGTGTATTCAAATATCAGCATATATTCAAGTTGTTTTCAATATAATTTTCATGTCAGATTTTTTAAGTTCTCACTGTATATCATGTAAAACAAATGCCCATTTTTCCGCTGGTCCTTCAACAGTTTACAGGATAGTCTACATGTTCATTTCTCAGGGAATAAGCTCATAGAGTATGTCATAATACAGTCCCTTTCAAGCACCCTGAGAATAACTCCTAGAATTTGAGACTACTAGCTCATAAGGCTCAGACTCCATTATTTGTTTTTAAACTTCACTTAAGTTTCCACTGTTCAGTCATCCAACCTGGAGATAGATAGTTTCATAATATAGCATTTTTTAGTGTCAACAGTAGGAAGCTGTGTACTTTCAGATATGTTCAAGATCATGTGAGAGAATGGAACTGCATCTTTCTTAGTAAAATTAATACAGTGTGTGATTGATTGAAAGTCCATAAAAATGTATTAGAAACAATACAAAACTAAATGTGAAACTATAGTAAGCTATGGACAATACTGAAGTTATAAAACAAATTCCTTTTAAGTATAACTATATTCAGGAAAATAGTCATGCCACAAAACTAAGGATTAATTATAACATGCACAAATGCATAGTCACATACAAATGCACACACACACAAACACATACACACATATGTACACACACAAACACACACACACACACACACAAACAGACAAACCAACAAGGGGGTATTTGTGCCCTTTTTTATTGCTAGCAATAATGAAAGAGAAGGTTCAATTATAGTGAGTTTAACAGGGTGTGGTGGTGGTTTGAATAGGGTTAGACTGTGTTTGAATTTGCTTGGCCCACAGGGAATGACACTATTAAAAGGTGTGTCTTTTTGTTTTTTGTTTTGTTTTGTTTTGTTTTGTTTTTGAATTGGTGTGTACTTGTTGGAGAAAGTTAGGTCCTAATCTCCACCCTGTGCAACAGAGACCCTTCTGAAGCTGGCTGCCTGAGGAAACCAGTCCCTTCTGGCTCTCTTCAGATCATAATGTAGAACTCTCTGCTCTTCCAGCATTTTCTAGACACTGCCATGCTTCCCACCATGATGATAATGGACTGAATCTCTGAACAATTTAATGCAGGCCTTTATAGGAGTTACCTTCTTCATGGTATCTCGTCAGAGCAATAAAACTCTAAGACTGGGTGTCACCACACATTCATTCATGTCTACTCAGAACTTACAAACTGACTTTATTTGGAAATATTGTCTTGGTAATGTAATCTTACTAACCATAGAGAAAACAGCCTACTGGATTTATGTTGGTACAAAATGCGGCACTGGAGTCTTTATTCCAGATTGTGAATACAGACACATTGTGTGAAAAGTAATATGAAAGCAGAAACAAATCCTGTAGTGATGCATCCCCAAGCCAGAGAATGCAATGCCTGGAGAGACTCCAGAAATCAGAAGAAACAGAGAGGAGGCTATTTTTCCCTCAGAGTCTATGAAGCAGAAGCATGATAAGGACAAAACTTTAGCATGAGAAATGACTTGAATGGTGATAGTGGCACTAATCCTTCTGGCTAATGGATTAATTTTTTCTGTCTTCCTGAACTTTGGGAGCATAGGTTTATCCTTTTCACATCTTTGTATATGAAATAATGTATGACTAAGGCCTCTGAATAGTATGAAACCTAACAAAGAGGATGTTAGGCATAGAGCCAACTGAAGAGATCTTCCAAGGAGGAGGAGCTGAGGGTACAGCAGCAAAGGAACCACCACTGCAACTACGTTCCTTTCTGGTGCTCTTCCTGGTTAAACACACTCTGAACTTTATTTGCTTTTACTCCTATCATTTATTGATTTACACCTTTTTATTCCCTGTTTTGCTTTATTCATGGTCTTGATTCTCTTTGTAATCTCTGTTGGCTTTAAACTTAGGTATTTATTCTATCCCAGTGTTCCAAGTGTTGTAATTACAGGAATATGTCCCAAACATAACTGATTGATCATTGAAATGGAGTACAATTAGCTTAATAAAGAGAGATTAAATAACAGTTATTTACCCTTGATCATCACCATTTATTGTATCAACAAATAACTGTATACTTCACTTTTACTGATGCCAACTGTACAACTTGGTGGTAATGGTTACTTATTTTAAGAACCAAATATTCCAAACAGTTCTTACTTATTCATTGCCCAGGCCTTAAGATTTTAAATCATATGAAAAAAAATAATTCAGTTGAAAGGTGAACAGAGGACATGCTTGAGGGAGTCATGAAATATTCCATTGCATACTATCTTACAAAATGTATGGCAAAATTGCAACCTAATCATTACATTTCTTCTAGACAAATGGCACAATATCATTTTGGTCAATATTTGAATTAACTAAAAATGATTTCAAGCAATTTTTGTTTCTGATGAGTTTGGCTGAAATGCAGTGCCTTGAGTATCAGAGACTATGTGCACAAGTTTATGTGCCTCTTAAATCTTCATTTAATTTAATGAGAATAAAAACTAAAATGGAGATATGCCAGCATTCCCTCCACATCATGGAAACAGCATTGCTTTTTCATCAAGAGTGTACTGATGTCTTGGGAACAGTGTGACTGGAAACTAAAGTAGCATCATGCCACTTCTCTGGGATCATTTATAGGTTCATATAACTTTCTGCAACATCAATGAAGAAGTAAAAAGGAAATAAAGGTGTGTATCCATTTGTCATAGTTTGGGTTTTACTATTGAGAAAAGACAGCATGACTAAGGCAACTATTAAAAGGACAACATTTAATTGAAGCTGGATTACAAATTCATAAGTTTAGTTTTGCTATCATCAAGGTAGAAGCATGGAAGTATCCAAGCAAGCATGGTACAGGAGGAGTGGCAAATTCTACATCTTTATCTGAAGGCATCTAGGAGAAGACTTGCTTCCAAGCAGCTAGAATGGGGATCTTAAAGCCCGCAGTCACAATGACATACTTCTGCCAATAAGACCATACCTACTTCAAAAGGGCTATAATCCTAATAGTGTCACTTCCTGGGCCAAGCATATCCAAACCACCACATTCAAATCTCTGGCCCCCATAGGTTTTTTTTTTTTTTCAAACACATGAGTCTATGGGGAACAAATGTAGCCATAGCATAATGTAAAATACATTTAATCCAACTTCAAAAGTCATCAAAGGCTACAGCAGTCTCAACAGTGGTAAAAATCCAAAGCTCAAACTCTCTTCTGAGATTTATGCAATTCCTAAACTATAATTCCATATAAAATCAAAAATACTGGACCAAAGCAAGACAGAAAACCAACTGCGCAAATTCCAAACTCATGTCTCCACATCTTATGTCAATGCACTCTTCACATCTCTAACTCCTTTAATCCTTGTTGACTGCTGTTGGCAGATCTGGCATTCAGCACCAGTGCTTCATTCACTTGAGCTGGTTCTAACCCCTCATAGCAGCTTTCCTCAGTAATGTACCATGGTTCTGATGTCTCAAACATCTTAGGGTATCCAAAGCAACTTCAACTTTACATCTCTGTACTGTCTAGTTTTGTGTGTCAACTTGACAGGAGCTGGAGTTTTCACAAAGAAATGAGCCTCCATTGAGGAAATGTCTTCATGAGATCCAGCAGTAAGGCATTTTCCCAATTAGTGATCAAGCGGGGAGGGCCCATTGTGGGTGCTACCATCATTGGGCTGGAGTTTGGGTAGTTTATAAGAAAGCAAGCTGAAGAAGCCAGGAGAAGCAAGTCAGCAAGTAACATCTCTCCATGGCTTCTGCATCAGCTCCTGCTTCCTCATCTGCTTGAGTTCTAGTCCTGACTTCCTTTGGTGATGAACAGCAATGTGGAAGTGTAAGCTGAATAAACCCTTTCCTCCCCAACTTGCTTCTTGGTCATGATGTTTTGTGTAGGGATTGACACCCTCACTAAGACAAGCTTCTTAATCCAATATCTTGGATTCCCACCTGATCTTTTGTGCTCCTCCAAAGGGCCAGGATCATTTCTCCTGCTCTGTTCTCTGTACAGAATCTTAGGCTCTGGTTGACTCCACTTCACTGTTGTTCTTGCTGTTCTTGGCGATTACCCCATGGTACTGCCAATATGCTAGAGCCTTCCACTGCAATTAAGCTTCACCAATATCTTCCCATAGACTTTCTTTACGGTGCGAAGACCTAAATTTGTTGCATGACACCTTAGGTCCTAGGCCAACAACTACAACTGAGGCTTTACCTTCACAAATGGCCTTCCATGGCCTCTTACAGTGCCAAGGCTCAGCTACACTTCATTACTCCTTCATATCTTCAAAACAAGTACCACTATGTAACTCTGTAACACTGTAGCATTGCCAAGTCCAGCTGTATCGTGTGGTATAACCTGAGCTATATTTGAAACAGAGCTTCTTTGTATTCTCACAAAATTCTTCTCAAAAGATTTCACCTCAGTGATGCTGGTCTCTTCTTAATCACTGCCAATTTTCTAGCTCCAGGTAAATTGTCCCACTGGTCCCTTTTATACTTGACTTTAAATTTAGAGACACTCTCCACTTCACCCCCACTTACTTTCATTTCCTATAAAACCTTGTCCCTGTGCTGGAGAGATGGCTCAGAGATTAAGAGCACTGCCTGCTCTTCCAAAGGTCCTGAATTTGGCTCCCAGCAACTACACAGTGGCTCACAACCATCCATAGTGAGAGCTGATTAGCTCTTCTGAAGTGTCTGAAGACAGCTATAGTGTATTTACATATAATAAATAAATCTTTAAAAAAAAAAAACAAAACAAACAAATGAACAAAAAACCTTATCCCAAAGAGAGTTCAAGGCTAATTCACCAAAACTTCCAGTGAGGCCAGTGGTAAGTAAACCCAAACTCCAGCTTGTAAAAAAGAAACCCTATTGTGATTATATCAGAAACCACTCCCTGGTGATCTTTTAGGGATCATGATTGCTTCCTGGCACAACAGTATCACCCCTCCTGGGCCTTTTCATGGTCATGTTCATAAAAACATGGGTCAAAAATTTGTGTCTTCAAGATCTGGATTTAAATAAAAGGCCTGGCTGTGGTGGCGCATGCCTTTAATCTTTAATCCCAGCACTTGAGAGGCAGAGGCAGGCAGATTTCTGAGTTTGAGGCCAGCCTGGTCTACAGAGTGAGTTCCAAGACAGCCAGGGCTACACAGAGAAACCCTGTCTCAAAAAAAAAAAAAAAAAAAGTCTGGATAATTTTTGGATTGTAGTACATTCCAGATTAAAAATCCAAACCATTTCCTGTTCACTGCAACTATCAATAAGCTTAACTGGGTGGAATCTTGCCTTGAGAACACCACTCCCTTTATGTCTTTATTTCCTTGAATACAGGATTCAGTTCCTTGTACTTTTTAATATTACTTGAACCATACATTTTGTATTTTTATTTTTGAAGTTTTCTCCTTTTAATTAAAATGTTCTTCATAAGAGTGAACTTTAGTAACCACACAATAGAATTTATACCAGGCTGTTTTGAGACTTTCTTTGTCAAGCAATTAATCTAAATCTTTTCACCTTAGCCGCAGACGAACTCTTCAGACAACGGCAAAAAGCAGCAACATTCTTCATGAAAATACTACTAAAAACAGACTCAAGGACACATACCAACATTCTTCTCCATTGAAACCTCTTGGGTCAGAAGACCTACACAGTTCAAATCACTTGAGTCCCACATATTCCTACTAGGATGGCCTATTTAGTCCCACTTCAAGCATTTCATGGCTTTCCAAATCCAAAGCCCTAAAATCCACATACTTTCAGGAAAAAAAAAAAACAAAACTTGGTCAGACCTTTCACTATAACTTCTATCTTAGTTGGGGTTTTACTGCTGTGAAGAGACAAAATGACCAAGGCAACACACAATTGAGGCTGGCTTACAGGCTCAATTATTCAGCCCATTACCATGAAAGAGTGAGCATCGAAGCATACAGGCATGCATGGTGAAGAAGGAGCTTACAGTTCTACATCTTCACCCACTAAACGAAGACTGGCTTCCAGGCAGCTATAACAAGAGTCTTAAAGTTCATGCACAGAATGCCACGCTTCCTCCAACAATGCCAAACCTACTCCAACAAGGCCACACCTCCTAATAGTGCCATTCCCTGGGCTAAGCATATTCAAAGCACCATACTAGTTCCTTTATTTATACTAAGAATTCTAAATGCAATACATATACAAATTAAAATTCTTATGTTTTAATGAACCTAAAATGAAATATAATTTCAGATTGAATAACACAATTAACTGAATATATGAGGTATTATTTCTTGGCATTATTACATTGGAAAAGAAAAATCTATTCACTATGAATAGAGTGAAGATGCCTTCACAAAGTTGATATCTTAATCTGTGTAATATTCCACATACATCAAAATGGTAAAAGAAGTTGCAGGGGCTTCACAAGGAATGACACCCAACTACCCATCCTGGCCAAACCAACCTCAGTGGTCAGAAGGACACCCAAGCATCTGCCTTGGATGGCACTATCATAGACAGATGGGAGGTAGAGTGATGGGAAAGATAAAGTACAGTGAAAAGATGGGAAAAAAGGCATGGCTGAGGTATTCCTACACTATGAAGAAAGGTAGAACTGGATACTTGATAGTGACAAATAGGCAGAATGCCATGAGGATGACTTGGTGAAGTTCTGGCCCACGCTGCTACCAAAAGTCATGTCATGGTCCTACAGTAGTTAGGGGTCTGTTTCAATGTCTGTGTCCTGAGCTACCACCAAAAGGCAAGTGGATGTCCATGGTTTATGCTGCCAGCAGAGACCATGTGGATATCTCTGGCTTCTGCTACACTAATGGCACTAATGAATACACTAATACTGAATCCTAATGGCAATTCCTCTTAGGTATTCTCAGAGCATGGACAATGGGCCATGCTTCTGGGAGTGGGGTAGTGGGGGACACACATCCAGATCTAAGAGGTCTGCACTGTCACTTGGGGCCATTGGAACATCTGGGTCCCCACTGCTGCCAGGGCCATGTCTGGATATGTGGCTCTATGGCAACCAGGGTCTATGTTGATGTCCCAGGCCTATGTTATCACCAAAGGCTTTGCAGATGTCCCTGGTCTGGACTTCACTGTGATAAGCTGGCCCACACCTTCCCTGAGCAACACAGTAAAGCTTGCCCTGGTGGCAAAGATGCAGGTAGGCTCATTCAAGGTCATGAGAGCAGGAAAGTTGTTCCCATGTTGGTTAGAGCATTGTGTGAGCTATCCAGAGAAGTTCTGGAAAGTTTGCCTTGTTGGTGCAAGCACAAGAGAATTGGAGGGTGGAAAAATTAAGCTACTTCCCAGATTCAAGCCCAGATCTGGAGCTTTAAGTTGGTCTACCCCAATATCTACCCCAATATCTACTCAATCTATGCTCTGAAGTCCCATATGAAAAGGCTGGCCCTAAAGATCCAAAGCTGCAGGATCTCCATAACAGAAAGCAACAACAGAGAGGGGTTATCATGAGGATCCAGTATGAATAGTGAAGCAGAAGCCAAAGACCTCAAAACAGATGAATGACTCATTGTAATGAGCATTTACAAGTAAAGATGTATGCAGAAAAAAAGGTGTACTCTTTCACATATTGTGACATACTCCATCTTCAGTGAGAGGACATGCTTTTTATCCTATTTTATTTTATATGGAGGGGGTTTGCAAGGGCAGAGGGAAGATGTAAAGGGAGATGAGTGGGATTAGGAAACATGATGTGAAATACCCTAAGGATCAATGAAAATTTAAAAATTGGCAAAAAAAGAATTAAAGTGCTCACTGGAGCTATGGCTGCAGCAATCTGAGAGTATGCTTGGCTGAGGTCAGTGTTTGTAGACTTTGAGTGCAGGAGGAATACAGAAAGCAGGGCCAGGAAAAGAGATCTGAGGGTAGAAAGTGGAGGAAGGTTACTGTGTCCTTGCATGAGAGCTGCTCAGTGTTTTCCTAAAATTTCTTGATACATTTTTATATTATTACAGTAGCACCAGAAGACCTCCAGCTTCTGTCTTAGAGATCCTAATGTAGACTTTTGATATATTACCCTCAGAAAATCTCAGCTTTCCTTCTCTAAAATAGTTAAACTTGTAAATCAATAGTATGAGCAAACATTAAGAAAAATGTATACAATAAAGATCTTTATTCAAAAATACATAAAATTCCCCTGAAAATAACAGTAAAATATTATAAAAATCCATCAAGACTTAAATGGAGTCAAATGGAGATCAATAGATAACTGAAAAACTCTGAATTATATGTGACTAATTTAGTTGTCAGAAGAAAGCAAATTGAAACCAGAGATTGCTACCATTACATACCAAAACAAAACCATAACAAGCAAAGCACATTTACTGTAGTTTTCTCATATGTGTGTATATATGAATATACATACATATATATTCATTTATTAGCCCTGCTTCAATGAATAGTAAAGGAAAAAGGAAAGAAGAACCAGATATGGTATGTCCATGAATATACAGAACTGAACAGACAGGTACAGCCACTACTACAATAAGGATTTGGCATCATTGGAGAGACAGAGACAGATGAGGCATAGGGCTTTTGTTAGTAAATAGTACACCCCTCTCCCAAACAAATAAAATACATATTGGAAAGGCAGAGCTATCAAGGATGGAGTTAGGAGAGAAGTTCAGAGGTAGGTTTCAGAGAAACCCATTATTAGGGTAATTCTCTGCTGGCCAAATCACCTGATCTGACCGGAAGGAATGACTTGAAATATCCAAGGGAAGATCTAGGGTTACTAGTTCCTCCAGGAAGACAGCTGGTGGTGGCTCATTAAGACTTCACTTCTGGGAACGTAACAGGTCTTTTGCTTGGTTTCTCTGCAAGGGTGCAGGCATCCTTTTGGCAACTCATTTATAATACATGCTTGATCCCTGTCAGCTTCATATTGCTGCCATCCCTGGAAAGACTTAGATCATTTTGCTTTCAAGGGATACAAGGTCCGAGACCCAATACAAGGTCAGAGACCCAGAAGACGAACACCTAGCCCTAACTCTTCGTCTCAGAGATTGCATAAAAGAAAGAATACTTGCAAACCTTGTCTGGAAATATCCTGGCAAAAGTATTATAGCATCACCACTGTTTGCAATGTACCAGGAACCAAGAGCTCTCACCATTGTGGGACATAGATGGGGTCCCACATCTGCTTGGGGCTAGGGCAGCTGTTGGGCAGGCATTGGACTGTGAGAAGCCGCAGGATGCTCTGGATTGGGGAAGACACAGTCTGAGGTCCCCAAGGGACTGCCAGAGTCAGGCTCTGCCTCTCGGGCAACACAGATGCCACTAGGCACTGTGGAAGAGCCAGTTCTGGAGTCCCTGGGCCTGCACGGAGGCCAGGGACAACAGGTTCTTACTCTCTGACATCCCAGATGCCTCTGTTCTCAGTGAAAGAGCTGAGAACAGAGTGTGTACCCACTGTAAGACTCTGGCCTGGGTGCCGAAGGAAAAAAGGCAGGGAAGAGAGAGCTCTGGCAGGTTACTATGGAGACAAAAGTCTTTGGCTTGCTCAAGCAGGTGGCTTGAGTTGGTGGCAGCTGTGGCTGGAGCACAGGGAGGCTTTCTGTTGGGATGTTAGATGCACAGCTCATTAGGGGAAGACCTGCTCCATTGCTCCAGTACAGCAGGCTCTGATGAGAAGAAGCAGTCCATGGTTTTAAGGTGTTTATTGTAGAAAGGAAGAGATACGGAGAAGTGTAGAGAAGTAGAGACCGGCCGTGGACATGTGGAGAGAGGGGGAAAGGAAGGGTGGATAGAAGGGGAGCAAAGGAGCAAGAGAAGAGGTCTGAGAGAAAGAGAGAGAGGAGGAGCAAGCAGCTCCTTTTATAGTGGGCTGGGGCTACCTGGCTGTTGTCTGATAACTGTGGGAAGGAGTATACCTCGCTGTTGCTAGGTAACTGTGGGGGTGGACTCCAGAGAGAATACCAGGAGCTAGGAGCATTGCCTATGTGACTGATGGTGACACACCTCTCTACAGGGGGCTGTGGCAGGCTATAGCTGCAACAGGAGCCAGGGGCCCAGTAGGCATGGCTAAACACCTTCCATCCCTTAGGTTCACCAGCATTCCAGGCCTGTGATGGGCCGGGACCAGGCTGTCTGTACACAGCTCACTGCCCCACAGGTGATCTTTTTGCAAAAGATAACATTTTTACATTTCTTAACTACGTCTGGCATTGAAGCCTTGTAAACATACATGTTACTAAACACATTGAGACACAAAACCATACACTATGTTTTCAGAAATGAAAGGGAGACAAGGAGAGCCACAAAAGAACTGAGTTACCTAAGCTGCTTCAGAGATCACATAACACAATTTTCAGTTCCATATAATTGTGAAAGTGTGTGGCAATAGAAGTTCTATGAGGGCAAGAAAGTATTACTACTCATACTACTTTGAAAAGTTATTTCATAAGTTATTTCTTTCATGATAAACATAAATTTACTATATATTCCTGAAATTCCACTCCCACAAAAAAGTGAATTAATGCTCATGAGAAAAAAAATTGCATGAAAAGTTCTAACCTCACCTCAAGAGATATAATGATTTTGAAAGAGTTAACTAAATGTAATACGACAGTAAAAAATATCTTAAAATATCCTGGCCTGGGAGTATTTTGCTCACCTTAGACCATTTATATTTCTAGAACACACACACATGCTCACACACACACACACACACACACACAGAGAGAGAGAGAGCCTTATATTTTAAAATATGCTTAAACAGCACAATAGCAGGGTAGCTGCCTATCCCCCATGCTGTTAGAATCTTCTTTCCTATCTATAATTCCAAGTTATCACTTACTATTCAATATATTCCATCTGGTCTGCTCTTAACCCAATTGGCAGCCCTCTGGGCAACTTTATCCAGGTCCTTAGCCCATGGCAGATATCTTCCTCCTTCCTGCACTTTCTTCTTTCATGGGCACTCTCTCCTTTCCCCCTCTCTTCTTGTTATTCCCTCTCTCATAAGTCCAAAAAAAATCTCAACTCCACCCATGTCTCTTCTGCATAGCTATTGAATGTGAGCACCTTTATTCAGCAATCAGAATTAACTTGTGGGAAAGTTCCTAGAGTTATGTGTAGACACCAGGTCTTGAGGGCCTACAAATAGCATTACAATAGACAGTAAAAGTTAAAATCTCAACATAATACTTAAAATTAGAAAGAAAAAGATTAATGATAATTACATAAATAGATGAATTGTTATAGATTTATGTAGGGTGAAAGCAGACAGAAAGAGATGTTTATACAAATTTATTTCATTTTATGGCATTCTATAACAGGCAAATTTAATTTGTAACAAGAAGCAGAACAATGACAGCCTTGAAATGAAAGGATTCCACAGTAGATATGAGAGATCTTAGTGTGTTTGGAAATTGGTAATAATAGTGGTTTGTGTATTTACAGGAATGTGGTGTCTTAACCAGAGGCCACATTGTATAGGTAAAACTAATAAAGAAAATAGAGAAATTAAAATGTAATAGAATATTATAAATTCATAAAGCAGCTTCAACTGAAAGTGGCAAGGAATATAACAGTGACTTTAATATCTTCAAGAAAAGCATGCAGATGGTTGAATTTATATCTTACCACCAGGGATAAAGAACTAAAAAAGGTAAACTTTGTTATTTAAATGCCCTAAATATTTCTTTCTTATAACATGTAAGTTTGTGCAACAATGTTTTCCTCTTCCATATTAACAACATTCAGAAGTTTCTCTGTTTTAAAGACAGTGTTCAGATGTGTGTCCTACCCCTTGACATTGGCTATATAAATGCTTGGAGGGGTGGAATTCCTGTTGAGATCCCAGCAGTAATTGTTTTTCCTGTGATTTAATGGAAAAATGTTGGGAATTTGGTGGCTATGCAGCTGTACTCACGCAGAAGACCCTTCTTTAATAGTTGTTTGAATCTAGATGACCTTAACTAGCAACCATGCCAGAAACCCCAGGGATCATTAATTTTGTCTGTCGAATATAAACTGAGGAGATAAGTTCTTGAAGAAAGTTGTTTGACAAAACAGCTGACACCTGTAGAGGATTAAGAGACAGCTATAAGGAGTTCCAGGAAATGGGAGAAAGCTTTGGTATAACTTTCTAAAGGTTATCATATAGTTACTTTAAAATCTTTAATTTCTAGTAAACGCTGGTATGATGTATCCTAGAAATGCAATTCTTTCCCTTAGGATTCTTATCCTATATACCCATAAGATATTGGAAGGATGATTTAGATGTAGGGCCTCAGCTCTGCACACAGGTTCATCTGTATTCTCAAAACAGTCACTTTGAGGCTTCCTTCCTAACTCATATTTAAATTTGGGATTTCCCAGATTGGAGCTCTGTGACTATGCAATAGACAAATGAATCTCTTTTTATCTTTAGTGACTGTAATTCAATGGACTGTCACTAATTCAACATTATAGGGAATACTGCTACACACACAAACACACACACACACACACACAATATGTTTATATATATATTATTATATATAATTTGTATAATATATTGTATATTGTGATATATATATATATATAATGTCTGCCTGTCTTTGTCTTTCTGTTTATATCTCCTATCCTTCTCCATGCCAACCAACTCCTCATCATTCAGGTTTGTCTTCCTGTCCTCTCCCACTCCTACCACCTCCCCAATGGCAAACTAAGCAAACAAACAACAACAACAACAACAACAAAAAAAAACTCACAAATAAGTGGTAATGGAGTTGATGAAATTTGTAATCCTCTGCAGAAAATATACACTTTAGATTTCTGCCTGACAAAGGGTGTTCTCAAAATAAGCCTTGGTCTTCTTGAATGCCCTTGAAGTATGAGAAATTTAAGCCAAGAAGTAACTGTCATTTCTGCTGGCACAGTATGGATGGTTTTTAAGGTCTGCTAATGTTTTAGTTTGGGTTTCCATTACTGTGAAGAGACACCATAACCAAGAAAACTCTTGTAAAGGGTAGCTTTTAATTGAGACTGACAAACATGTTCTGAGGCTTAATCCATTACCATCATGGCAGAAAACTTGGTGTCATCCAGAAAGGCTTGATGCTGAAGGAGGTGAGAGTTCTTCATCCAAAAAAAGCAAGAAGACTGTCTCATGGGCAGCTAGGAGAAGGGTTTCAATGCCCATGTCCTTGTCCTCAGTGACACTTCTTCCAACAAGGCCACACATAATCTAAAAAGGCCACACCTATGAATAGTGTCACTCCCTATGCCAAGCTTATTTAAACCACTACAACCATACTCCTGCCCATGCTTAGCTCTGTTAGTAAGCCTAATAAGCATATGGGTTCTGAGAGGTGAACTTTGTAATCATACCTCAGTTTCTCATTGAGGCCTAAGGAGGAGAAACAGATATTTTAGTTTCATCCAGAGGAAGAATTTTAAACAAAGATGATAAGATGACCAAAAAAAAAAAAAAAAAACTCCTGAAAGCCTGGAGAAAGGTTTTCTTCTCCTCATGCAATGACATTCACAATGACAATACCTACAAGTGTCCCTTGAAAAACTAAGATAGCTCAAAATAGCTATGTAACCTAAAAGTAGTGCTTAATCGGTGATTTCTACCCTCACACCTAAAATTCTACCTAAAATTCTTAACATGTTTAACTCAAAGAACTTGCCAATTTCTGATAGAACATACTGAAGTAAAATGTGCATCAAACTTAAAAGGATAAGGCAGGACTTATTCATATGGTTATATCAGGGGGAGATAGACTGAGCTCCATTCCAAGAAAACAAGTGTGATGAGCACATTAAATTTTTGCTGAGTTTGCAAATGTTTTCTTCTGTAACTCAGACACTTGTGTTTGACAATTTATTCTTGTCACTTATGGATCTTGTTTATTCAGAGACAAGGAGATAGGGGCTGTCTTCTTTGATGATATATTTCAAAGCGATGATCCTTGGCTTGTAAAGAAAGATAGTTTTTGAGCTTTAAAACACACAGCAAGCTGAGAAAAAAAATTATACATATTTTAAAGGAGCAGAGAATTAATTTACAATTTCAAAATTCTTAAAGCAATTACTATAGAAAAAGCCAGAAATGATAACAGAAATCTACTTAAACTTCATCTCATGATTATAAACAATATGGGCAGCTAAGCAGAGGGCCCTTATTCATATTGAATCAATATAAATAAACTCTTTCATATAGAGTAGAAAGAGCAGTATTGTCTAAAGGGTGCAAGTAAGAGACAGTTTTACTATTCTCATCCAAAGAGATTTCCCATCCTGACCCCTCCTCAGTAGATCACAGGAGCTTAGAGTATGAGAATTGTGTTATTTGTGAGTAAAGTTGTCCTACAGACTCAAACTGACCAATAGCTGCTGGAGAGCCCATTGCCTTTCTTAGCAATAGAATAGATAAAGTCAGAGAAGAAAAGCATACAAGCTAGTACTAGTTATTCTGGTTATCTATTTGGCTAAAGAAAACTAGGAAATGTAAACTCTCTGATGAATCCTGCCCATTCTTAGGTCAATTGTACATGCTAATATATTTTATATGTCCTGTGAAATAAGTAGGGATTTTTTTTTTTTTTTTTTTTTTTTTTTTTGTAATTTCAAACCACTGTGGCTGGGCTTCAGTTCCAAGTTAGTAGTCCTGTTTACTTGGTGCTTCTGTTACAAAGAATTACTAACATTGATATCCATTTCAGTGGAATTTTAGTGAATATGCTTGCCTTTTATTGTATAGAATGCCATGCCCCATACATGGCTACATGGCTTCATGCATAAATAAAGTAAAATGCTGATTTCCCGTAAGCAACAAGAAGTTTTGCAATTAATGACCTTTAAATTTGAAATGCAGCATTAGTTCATTCCTAGGTCTTTAACCTCCTTGCTATCATTTTAGATGTTTATTTCCTATCTGCCATAATCTGGTACTACTTCTTTATTAATTAAAATTGTTCTTGACAATTTCATACATAAGAAGCCATGAGACACATGGTGAAATTATTACTTCTATTTTATAATATGCTCTAGTTCTCTCACTTTTCATATTTTCTTATCTCTTTCATCAGTCCCTCCCTCCTCCCCTCCCTCCTCTGTGCTTGTTCCTTTTCCATATTCATTTCTTTTGTTTCACTTTATGAAATATAGAATGAAGTTAAAACTTATAGTTTCTTTGAAAAATGAGTTGTGTTGGATGGTGTTTTGCTGAGGCAATCATGTAAAGGAGTGTTTTTCTGAAGTGGATACAGGTAAAAGGTTTAAAGGAGACTCATAAGGAAACATTTGGCTGTAGCAGACAAAGGTGAAAGGATGTTTGGTAAGGCAAACATGTAGAACGGCACATGATAAAGGATGGTTCACTATATATTGGTCCAGCTTATATTGTGTAGTTGAGATCTATCTGTTGAAACTCCATAGAGTGAAACACTCCAAAAAATGCTGGTTGTTTGCCACTTCTTGCCACTTCCATGAACTCTGGCTAATTGTCAGAGTGATGTCAGCTGGGACAGATGCAGATGCTGAGGCATTACAAGTGCTGAGACAAGACCCATGGAGGAAACATGATGTTTGAAGGGAGTATTAAAAGGACTTGAATGACAGAGGCAGAGCTAGGCTGGCTTACAGAGGTAGCTGTACAATGCTTGTTCATCTTGAATCTTTGGTGATCTTCCTTATACTGAGAGAGATACTTTTGCAGAGTTCTTGGTGGCCCTGGTCCCTAATGTGGACTCATGCAGTGGCTGAGACGTGATTGTCTTTGCTAGACAGTACCACCACTGCTGATTCAGGTTAGCTATCCCAACACTACCAAACTGAACTTCTTGAATGGAAGTGTTTGTGAGTGGGTCCAGCTGCCATTGCTGACTCCTCTAAACTGAACTGATGATTTCATGACCATGCAGATGGGATTTATTCCAAAGAACCATTTCTAAACAGGTTCACTTCACTACCCGTGGTTGAGGCTGGGCTAAAAGGGAGTTTAAAACACTTAAAAATGATCATTAAAAATAAGGCTTAAAATATTTGAACATACAAAGAAGTTTAACCAGTTGTATGTAAGTGACCATGTGATTCAGAGGAATCTTATGGACTCACCAGTGAGTATACATTTAAAGATAGTAAATATTCTACCTTCCTCTACCAGCAGTAGTTCAGTAAGAAAGAATAGGGTCTCATAAGCCCATTCCCAACCCAGGACTAGCTATTGAATGATCCAGACTTGTTTAAAGTACAGTTACTTGTATGCAATGACTGTGTCATACACAAAAGATATATTTAATAGCTTTTCTCTCTTTCTTCTAGCTCTTGTTTCTTCTTCTGAGATATTCTCTTTATTTCTTACTTTTGAAATATGGTGAAATAAAGCAGGAAATGTGCTGGAAACATCCTTTTGGTAGCTACATTGCATTTGCCAGAAAGTACTATGCAGGCTTCTGGAAGAGACAGATGTAGCAGTCTTATGATGTTAACCCATCAGTCAGGATGTGCTCATTGCTGCAATAATGGTATAAATGTAATGGGGACTTCCAACTGCTCTCTAAGTAGCACTAAAGACTAATTTCTCAGAATGAATTCATGACTCAAGATGCCATAATCCCTTTTGGGGGAGGGGGACTTAAAATTGTTGTTTAACAAAATTGACATTAAATCAAACTTCCTTCTTAATCTCTATGTTCATTATCTCCAGAGAGAAAAATGCTATTGTCAACATTAATCAGAGAAACTTCTCTTTTCAATGAATGATGGTGAACAAAGACACCCTTAGAAGCTCAGATTGCCTGAGATTTCTTTGATATTTCTATATTAGATCCTATTAGTTTAAGAATTCCCAATATTGTTATACTGAAACTACACAGAGTTAGTGTCCTATAGGCATCTGTTCATTGTTATCATCTCCATTTTTATGTAGTTAAAAATATATTTTCTCAAATTTCTTGTTTCTTTTAAATATTCACAAATGTTTTAAAGAAATTTGATCAGTTATTTAAAATATACCCTGTAATAAATTATATGATGGCTTAAAAAAAAAGTGAACCATTAAGTAAATGAGAGCTTACTTCAGACTAATATGTGGAGGTTCCAAGAAATAAGATTTCAGACAACAGCCTATTCTGAGAAAAGTTTCTTACACTCTAAGCTGCATAAGTGTCTGATCCGCTGAAGAGACAATGGGCATTTAGAAGAATTTATCCATTAGTGAAAGATTAGGTTGCTGTGAAGATTTTGCTGAGTCATAAAATTATGTTATTTTAGACAGGGCTTTTAAAAATAATACTGTGAAAATTTCTTTGCTACATTCCTACAACCTAGCTAAACAAAAACACAGAAGAAAAATGCTTGGCAAGCAAACCAGTGTTTCTGACGTATACCATATCCTAGAAAAATTAGTAATTTCCTCTCCAAAGTGTCCTGTAGAGGAGTGCTGTCAGCACTTGGAGTCACATGGTACAGTCTTTACCATGGGATTCAAAGACAGTGGGGAGCCTTTGTACCAGCCTCTTCAAGTTCTAAATGCTAGCATGTTCTATGCCTGTTAGATAGTTGGAGGCTGCACTCAGAATCACAGTGGAAAAGGTAACCCTAGAGACCCCAAGTGTCACCTCTTTATTTCACAAGTGTGTAATTATTGAAATTTTATCAGGCTCATCCAACCCCAAATAGCAGCAAACATGTTTACTTTCTCATCTTTTATCAATGGACTATATAAAAGTCACACCATTTTTGATGTTTAAATATCTATAGAAACTTCTAGCTTATTTTCAGATATAAAAGTATTTTAAGATGGACTAAAATTATACAAAACATAAAATGCCAGCAAAGCATCTTCTTTCTGTGAAAAATACTGAATGCAATGAGAGAGAAATTGGATTTTACATAAGCTCAAAGGTCAAAGGCATAATGGAAATGTCAGAAAGAGCCCAAGGCAACATTGTACAGCAGAGTTCACTGATATTAATATTTTCTCTTCATCCTTTCACATTCACTCAAAGATGTATTGTGCAAATATAAGTAACTAGACTTGCCATTTATCAGAAATTTCTCTTTAAAGTGCCTCTGCTTTTATCCTCTTGAAGCAGGATGATTTTATTATTGTCTATTGCTTATAAAAGTCATCATATAAAAAGTATTGGCAATGATTCCATGATATTTGAAAATATATTCAAGTAAAACTGAAGTGTCCAATATCAATTTACTTTTCAGTACCATTTAAATTAGGATATTGCTTTAGGTAGAGACGGTCTTCCTATCACTTGGCAACATGTGTGAGCTGATTAATTTTAATTAATTATTAATTATAAAGGAGGATGAATAAAACACTTTCAAAAATTGTTCAAGGAAAATATTTTAAATAGTTTTTGTTAAAAAAAAAACAAAGTACACAATCACGTGAGTCACCTAAATATTGGGCAATTGCATACACAGAAACCTATGAATCCAACAAGAAAATTTGTAATGAGGAAAAGAATAAACTACTTACAAAGAATTCAGAGTATAGCATTGTGTTTTCTAGAGTAGTTGAAGAACAGATGGTGAATGATAAAGTCTGTAGAAAAAGCCAGTGTATCTATCAAGGGAAAGGAGCCACCAGCATGCAGAATATGTTGCCCTTTTATTTTTAGAGTAAACTATAATGTAATTCACTAAAATAGCAGTGGGGTATAATAAATATCCTTTTAATTATGTGGTTTTTCTCAGGTTGTGGCCAAAGAAATCTGCCTGATCACTACAAGGACCAGATAGCTAGAAATAGTCAAGGAATCTTTACAGCTTTTGAAGGTCTTTTAACATTAAGAAACAGAGAGAACAAGACAGGAAAGAAAGAAAATACTGGTTCAGGGCTAAATTCAAGTGGTAGTAATGCTGTTTGAAAGAATTTGTTTATATTCACACAAAACTTCCCAAATTTAATGTATGAAGATCACAAGCTTTAAATGGGTGGAAGAAAGCTTAGCTAGAGGATTCCTCTTCAAAACTGGAAAGGCAATTAGACATTTGTGTCTTCCCTCACCATTGACCAGGAATTATTGCTTTTTAATAATAATTATTCATATGTGATTTCACTGACTTTCTTACTAGGCTCATACATGCCTACACAGTGGGGTCAAATTATAAGTTGTTATTATGCTAAGATGAACTATGGTGGTCACTTTCACTTTCATTAGAAGGATGTCTTGCAACCATATGTGCTACTCATTTTAATCCAGATATAAAACTTATGTTAGAGGCATTCATTATACTTCAAAGCAATCAATACTAATCAATAAATATGTTGGATAGTTAGTGTAGACCATTCAATCTACATATACAGATGTATAATATTATCTTGAAGACAAGTGTAATCTACATTAAATTACCTTAACTAATTTCAACATATTGAGAGAATCGAAACCCCCAAAGACCAAAGTGATGAATTTTTGGTTTTCTTTGTTTTTTTTTGTTGTTGTTGTTGTTTTGGTTTTGGTTTTGGTTTTGGTTTTTTGTTTTTTTTTGCAACAAGTAGTGTGATCCATAGAGAGCACTCTGCTGCTGAGCAGAGCATTTGCCATTTACTAAATGAGCAATTTCTTTATTTTAACTCAGCAGCTTAAAAGCCACAAAGCAACGATGAACTATTTCACCAGATCTCATGTTCATGATATTCTTGCACTATTACTGTCTAATATCTATAACACAATATTTTACAAAAATTGAGATGTTTACCAAATTTACAATAAGGAAGATTTCCAACTTAAAGGGCCAGGAAATACCTTCAACAAAATTATAGAAGAAAGCTTCACCAACTGGTGAACATACAAGAATCCTATAGAACTCCAAATAAGTTGGACCAGAAAAGAAAGTCTTCCTGTCATATAATAATAAAAACACCAAATGCACAAAACAAAGAAAGAATATTAAAAGCAGTAAGGGAAAAAGGTCAAGTAACATATAAAGACAGACCTATCAGAATTATAGCTGACTTCACAACACAGACTATGAAAGCTAGAATATCCTGGATAGATTTCATACAGACCAAAAGAGAGCACAAATGCCAGCCCAGGCTACTATACCCAGCAAACATCTCAATTACCATAGATGGAGAAACCAAGGTATTCCATGACAAAACCAAATTTACACAATATTTTTTTCCACAATTCCAGCCTTTCAAAGGATAATAAGGGAAAACTTCAACACAAAGAGTGAAACTAAGCTCATGAAAAAAGAAATAATCTGTCAACAAACCTAAAGGAGATGGCCACATGAACAGAATTCCAAATCTAGCAACAAAAATAACAGGAAGAAACTAAGAATTTTCATTAATATCTCTTAATATCAATGGACTCAATTCCCCAATAAAAAGATACTCATCAAAGGTAAAATTTGCCAAGATGAACTCTCAATTCTGAACATCTATGCTTCAAATGCAAGGGCAGCCACATTCATTAAAGAAACTTTGTTAAAACTCAAAGCACACATTACACTTCATACAATAATAGTGGGAGACTTCAACACCCACTCTCATCAATGGACAGATCCTGGAAACAGAAATTAAACACACAGTGAAACTAACAGAATTTAAACAAGTGGATTTAACAGATATCTACAGAACATTTTATCCTAAAACAAAAGGATATTCCTTCTTCTCAACATATCATGTTGCCTTCTCGAAAATTGACCATATAATCTGTCACTAAACAGGCCTAAGCAGTTAGAAAAATATTGAAATAACCACATGCACATGGACTAAGGCTGTTCTTCAATAACAACATAAATAATAAAAAACCCACATACACATGGAAGCTGAACAACACTACTCAATGATAACTCAGTCAAGGAAGAAATAAAGAAAGAAAGAAAAAGACATTTTAGAGTTTAATGAAAATGAAGCCAAAACATACTCAAATTTATTGGACACAATGAAAGCAGTCCTAAGAGGAAAACTCATAGCTCTGAGTGCCCCCAAAAGAGGCTGGATCTAGCATATATTAGCAGCTTGACAGAACACATGAAAGCTCTAGAACAAAAGAAAGCAAATTAACTGAAGAGGAGTAGATGACAGGAAATAGAGGGCACAGTGACAGTATCTTAATTAACAAAATCAGAAATGAAAAGGAAGATATAACAACAGAATCTGAGGAAATCCAAAAAATCATCAGATCTTACTACAAAAGGCTATACTCAGCAAAACCGGAAAAGCTGGATGAAATGGACAATTTTCCAAACAGTCCCATATTTCCTAAAGAAATAGAAACAGTCATTAATAGTCTCCCAACCATAAAAGCTCAGGATCAGATGGGTTTAGTGCAGAATTCTATCAGACCTTCAAAGAGGACCTAATTACAATACTCCTCAAACTATTCCATAAAGTAGAAACAGAAGGTACTCTACGCTAGTTGTTCTATGAATCCACAATTACTTTGATACCTAAACCACACAAAGACCAGACAAAGAAAGAGAACTTCAGACCAATTTCCCTTATGAATATGGAAGCAAAAATACTCAATAAAATTCTCACAAACCAAATCCAAGAACACATCACAATTGATCATCTGTCATGATCAAGTAGGCTTAATCGTCTGGATGCAAGGATGTTTGAATATATATAAATCCATCAATGTAATCCACTATATAAACAAACTCAAAGAAAGAAAACACATGATCATCTCATTAGACACTGAGAAAGCATTCGAAAAAATTTCAACACCCCTTCATGATAAAAGACTTGGAAATATCAGGAATTCAAGGCTCATACATAAACAAAAATAAAAATTTACAGAAAACCAGTAGCCAACATCAAACTAAATAGAGAGAAACTCTAAGCAATCCCACTAAAGTCAGGGACTAGACAAGGCTGCTCACTTTCTCATTACCTGTTCAATGTAGTACTTGAAGTCCTAGCCAGAGCAATTAGACAACAAGAGGACATCAAAGAAATACAAATTGGAAAGAAAGAAGTCAAATATCATTATTTGCCGGTGATATGATAGTATATATAAGTGACCCCAAAAAATCTACCAGAGAACTCCCAGACCTGATAAACAACTTCAGTGAAGTAGCTGGATATAAAATTAACTCAAACAAATCAGTGACCTTTCTCTACACAAATGATAAACAGTCTGAGAAAGAAATTAGGGAAACAACACCCTTCAAAATAGTCCTAAATTGTGGTTTCCCTTCCCCCACCTGCTTGAACCTGCTTGCTCAAGGGTGGAGCTTCCTGCTCATTCGTCCTGCCACGCCCACTGCTGGACCCTGCCGCTTTGCTGCTTGGAGGCACACACACGTGTTAGTCCTGCTAGTGGACCCTGAGTTACTTGGCGGGAAATCGGGTTCCCTCCCCCTTCCTTTATAACTAAGTGTCTGGAAATAGTAAAATTGAGCTTTGATCAGAATACTGTCTTAGCTACATTTCTTTCTCTCGCCGCCTAGCCCCTCTTCTCTTCCAGGTTTCCAAAATGCCTTTCCAGGCTGTGATCTGCTGGCCGGACACAACATTTGGCGAACCAACATGGGACTGAGAAACGGCAAAGGATTTTTGGAAGAGACACTGCTGGTTTGGAGCTCCATGGAATAATTAAAGGATAAAGGAAATTCATACCGGAGAAGGTATGGGCTAAGCTGAGACAGCGTTAAACCCGAGTGCTGGTTCACTTAGGTTCAGGAGTGAAGCTTAAGAGGAGCTAGGCACAAGCGGTAGGCCGTGGCTCGCAAAAGCTACATTGTTAGGTGTGAGAAAGGAAAGGGTTTATTAAAAGGAAATTAATAATCAGGTGGATTGCCACAGTTATAAAAACTGCATCATGAGGGAGGAAATTGTCCCAAAAAGCAGGAGTACTCTGTCCCCTTTTTGTGTCTTGTTTAATGTCTGGTGCACCAATCTGTTCTCGTGTTCAATTCATGTATGTTCGTGTCCAGTCTGTATGAATGAATGTTCTATGTTTTATGTTGGATAATAAAGATGGTATAAAAAACTTTATCTGCAAAGCCAAGAGCTGCCACGTGTTTCAGCCAAGAACCAGACACGTGGCAGGAGGGCCCCTGCTGGAAAAACTATTCATTTTAGAAAAAAGCAGCGAGTGCACAGCCTCTTAGTTTCGGAGTAAAAAATCTGATAAATGGTTCATGATTAATGTGTTTGACAATGGTAAAGTGCTTTTTTATTCTATGATTGTAGCTACAAAAAATTAATATTCTCTGATTGGTCTAAAATTAACTGCTTCATTTAGTTCTTTTTTATTAAAAATGTGCTCTACATGTTTTCACATTCAGCTCATAAGTTGTTGGTTAAGATTAATAATTGTTACATTGCTACAGATGGCTAATATAAAATTTGATAACTCAAGTTTAGAGTCCTTCCGACACGTGGCCTAAGGCAGCCCTAGAAGCTGGGTCTCTAAAGATATTTCTAGTTTACATAATGATTAATGTGGTTCCTATCCTAAATAGTAAAATTTAAGATAAAATTTAAAGCAATGCCCTTTTATTAAAGCGTTAAAGCTTGCTTTAATAGGTATTCATAGGTATTAATTGACATCCAAACTTCGTAATATGATAGTAATGCTTCTAATATTGATTTTAAAGATGATAAATTGTTTTAAACTTAAGTTTTGCTTTCCCAAAGTTGTAGGTATTATCCTAACCTTGCACAAAACACTTAAAAATTATGGTTAAAACTGCCATTGTTCCATTGACTGCAGCTTGCAGTTTGATTACAAATTTAAGATTGCTCAGATTAAAAAGTATTTTACGTTTGAGTCAATGCAGGGCTCTGGGCAGCCCCAGAGCGGCTTGTGGCCTTTCTTTTGTTTTGCAAACAATGCCTGAAAAGGTTTTTCCCTGTGTTCAAGAAAATTTCTTTTTAACAGTGTTACAGATCTATTCAGATGTTTAAAATAATGCTTAAATTCAAAGATTTTTGCTTCTAGTAAACTGGTAATCACTAAAAAATTTTGCCTCTAGGTATGGCTAATATAGCTTTACATTATGTAAGAAAAAATTTTATTGTTTCTGCTTCTATACAAGAAGCCAAAAGTTTTAATCTTTCAGTATATATTGTTTCCTAAGTGGAAAGTATTTTATTAACTAATGCTTCTCAAGGGAAGTTTACCTTAAATCCTTGCTCTCACCCAAAAGATTCAGAGACAGTATCCTTTTATTACTTAGTGTTTTAGTTTACTACAAAAGGTTTTACAGAAAGTAAAGAAAGCTTTTATAATTGTTGTTAATTAGTAATTAAAAATTAGTTGTGCCCAAGACAATTCTTTGGCCAGAAAAAACATTATTGTAAAGTCATTTTTCTCATCCTCCCAGCCGATCGTTGGCCCACGTGGGCCCAACTAGCTGCTGTGGGGCGGAGTCTTAAGACACACAGTTACCCCTATTCCGGCACAAATAATCTAGTTGTGTGCTGTAGATGGTGTTTTAAAATGCTAAACAATCAAACCTTAATTTGTATATTAATAGTCAATGAGCTCTGAGCTCATAATTGCTTAAAATTGTTCGTCCCTCAGATACTATTAATTCTCAAATTTACAATTGCTTATACATATTTCTAGTTAATAAATAAATAAATAAATTATGCATGTGTGACTCTTAATAACTTTTCAAGCTTTCTAGTTACAACCGTTCCTTAAGAAAAATGATTGAAAGTGCAATTAGTCACTGCCCCTTTACAGCCACGTATTTAAAATGTTTTGTCCAACAAGTTATTAATTCAAAAGGTTAGATATTGTAAAATTTTAAACTTTAACTCCTTAAAAGACAAAAGAGAGAAATTGTATCCCCATATATACTATTTAGTGCATTTCCATGCACACTATTTAAAACATACCTTTATTTTCAAAATTTGAGATTAAAATGTCAAATTTAACAAATGCTTTTTAGTATCTTAAAAAGATCTACTTATTGGCTTATAGATTAATCCTAAAACAGCTACCTTATTAGGAAAGAGAAAAACAGGTTCTCTCCACAGAACTCTGCAGAAGCATATTAGTAATTCGTGTGCCGAGCTAACAGGTAAGTTAACTCAGTGTCCTGATTAAAAGGACTAAAAGATTAAATTCATGTTTTAGATCCATCCTTGCTTGTCATTTTTCCAGTTTAGACTAACTTCTAGCCTTTTAACTTTATGGCAATAGTACATCAGAGACTGTATATTCAGACTTAGTAAAATTAGTCATTTAATAGAGTCATGATTTTTCACTTTTCTTCAGTGTGACCAGCCATTCTAACTCAATCTTAGACTGGTCTAATATTCAGTCCAACTATTAGAGATTCCTATATTCTAAATTACCTAGCAAAGTTAATTCAGAACATATCCCCCAAGGTCACCAAAGGCTCATCTTGCCTTATTTGTCCTAAACTTTTTGCAAACTGATGTTAAAGATCAGTCTGCAGCGGATCGCCACTGGCATCCAGTTACTTCTAATTCTTATGCATTGGTAAAATTGGAAAGACCCCCTGACTAACGAATAAAAGGGTCCGGATCCAGTTCTAATCTGGGGAAGGGGCTCGGTTTGTGTTTTTTCAAGAGATAAAGATAGGGCACGGTGGCTGCCAGAGAGATTAATTAGTCAGATGAACACACATTCCAAATCTTCTTATAAGTATCACCTTGAGGACTAAAATTCCTCTTTTGCTTAAAATTCAGCTAAAAACTAAAGCTCCCAAAAAAGCTGTTTTCCTGCTACTCTCTGAGCCAGCTCCCCCACAGGAGTCCAGAGACTAGCCTTAGCCTTACAATTTACAACTAAATAAAGTACCTAGACTTCTCCAAAAAAATTTGCATTACTACTTTCTCATTGTCTAGATCTCTTTCTTTTTTCAAGCAGGTCAATCTACATTCTCCAGCCAGACCTGCAGGCATACCTTCCCCTCCCCCAAGAGCACACAGGTGGATACTGCTATCTTCCTTTCAAGGACATTCCAGCACGTGGCTTTCAGTCTGAGATAGAATTTAGATTTACCAAGAGAGCTAGGGAAGTAAAAATTTCATATATTTACAGAGATTAGTTCTTATTTTGATAGACGGGCTTAGTCCCTTAGCTGGCCTCTGGCTTTTCACCCTTGCTGTTACTGCAAGGTGTCCTTAGTTCCTCAGACTAAAGGGAATAACAGGGATGAGAAAAAAAGACTTCCAGCTCCTATTTTAGCCACAATTCGTGGTGTTACTAATGACATAATTCTTGTCTAGGCCTTGCTAAATCTGAGGTTGTCAAGTCTCCTATAGAGACTGCACAGAACTCAGAACTGCGCATACTTGTTCGTGATCATACGAATACAGTATGGCTACCGCTTGGCGCAGAAGATTACTGCGGGGGAAGGTCCAGTTTGACCGTTTCTGAGTTCCCTGTGCGACACACCTGGTTTAAAGGAGGTTGGTATCTGATTCCAGCTAAAAACCAAAAATACCTAAGGCTCTGCCTCCCCTCCCCAAAAGATACCAAGAGCCACAGATGTGGGTCGTTATAACACCCACGGGAAAAATCGGGTCAATCTCCACCCAAGCCAAGGTTAAAGGCCCACTCATCTACGGATGAAAAAATCATTTGATCACCTCAGTTAAGCGTTGCCTTATTAAACTTAATTAATAGGGGGGTGGGGAGAGGTTGGAGACCGTACTGTCGAAAGGGCAAGCCCTTCACTGCCTCCCACCCAAATAAAAAAGCCAATTGGCCTTGTACTAAGGAGCCGGTCTTACCCCTTCTCCCTGTTTCCCTGCCTGTCATCCAATATTGCGGAGGAATATCAACTCAGTGTTATTCTAAATTTGTTCAGTCAAACTTAGCCAGGGTTCCAATGCCCTACTTAAAATGCAACCATGAAGTTACCTATTCAGCACTAATTAGCATTATAAAGTCAGAGCCTACAGCTCAGCACTATTCTGTTAGTGGTTTACTAGGATAATAAGGACAGTCTTAGCTAGATACAGTTTACCATTAGAAAAGTTAGGGAATCCCACGGAAACGGGTTTTTTCTTTAGCCCTAAGAACTCAGGCAGAACTATTAAACATAGATAGTTTTTCTGCCTCAGGCCAGCCTTTTCTTTTTTTTATTTTTTATTTTTTTGTTAACTAATGGGAGGAGATGTGGTTTCCCTTTCCCCACCTGCTTAAACCTGCTTGCTCAAGGGTGGAGCTTCCTGCTCATTCGTCCTGCCACGCCCACTGCTGGACCCTGCCGCTTTGCTGCTTGGAGGCACACACGTGTTAGTCCTGCTACTGGACCCTGAGTTACTTGGCGGGAAATTGGGTTCCCTCCCCCTTCCTTTATAACTAAGTGTCTGGAAATAGTAAAATTGAGCTTTGATCAGAATACTGTCTTAGCTACATTTCTTTCTCTCACCGCCTAGCCCCTCTTCTCTTCCAGGTTTCCAAAATGCCTTTCCAGGCTAAAACCCAGGCTGTGATCTGCTGACCGGACACAACACTAAATAATATAAAATAACTTGGTGTGACTCTAACTAAGGAAGTGAAAGATCTGTATGATAAGAATTTCAAGTTTCTGAAGAAAGAAATTGAAGAAGATCTCTGAAACATGGAAATATCACCCATGCTCAAGGATTGGAAGGATTAATATAATAAAAATGGCTATCTTGCAAAAAGCAATCTACAGATTCAATGCAATCCCCATCAAAGTTCTAACTAAATTCTTCACAGAGTTAGAAAGGGCAATTTGAAAATTCATCTGGAATAACAAAAATCTTAGGAGAGCAAAAACTCTTCTGAACAAGAAAAGAACTTCTGGTGGAATCACCATCCCCCACCTTAAGGTATACTACGGAGGAATTCTGATTAAAACTGCATGGGACTAGTACAGTGACAGACAGTTAGATCAATGGAAGAGAATTGAAGACCTGAAATGAACTCACACACTTATGGTCACTTGATCTTTGACAGAGGAGCTAAATCCACCCAGTGGAAAGAAGACAGCATCTTCAACAAATGGTGCTGACTCAACTGCCCATTAGCATGTAGAACAATGTGATTGATCCATTCTTATCTTCTTGTACAAAGCTCAAATCTATGTGGATTAAAGAACTCCACATAAAGCCAGAAACACTGCAACTTATAGAGGATAAAGTGGGAAGATATGGGCACAGAGGAAAGATTTCTGAACAGAACACCAATGGCTTGTGCTGTAAGATCAAGAATCTACAAATGGGACCTCATAAAATTGCAATGCTTCTGTAAGGCAAAAGACACTGTTAATAAGACAAAAGGGCAACCAACAGATTGAAAAAAGATCTTTACCAATCCTAAACCTGATAGGGAGCTAATATCCAATATATATAAGGAACTCAAGAATATGAACTCCAGAAAATCTAAAAACCCTATTAAAAATGGGGTACAGAACAAAACAAAGAATTTTGAACTGAGGTATACTGAATGGCTGAGAAGCACCTAAAGCATCCTTAATCACCAGGGAAATGCAAATCAAAACAACCCTGAGATTCCATCTCATACCAGTCAGAATGGCTAAGATAAAAATCTCAGGTGACAGCAGATGCTGGCGAGGATATGGAGAAAGACCAACACTCCTCCATTGCTGGTGGGACTGCATCCACTCTGGAAATCATTTTTGCAGTTCCTCAGAAAATTGGACATAGTTCTACCAGAAGACCAACAATGCCTGGGCATATACCCAGAAGATGCTCCAACATGCAATAAGGACACATGATCCACTATGTTCATAGCAGCCTTATTTATAATATCCAGAAACTGGAAAGAACCCAGAGGTCCCTCAACAGAGGAATGGATACAGACAATGTGGTACATGTACACAATGGAGTGCTACTCAGCTATTAAAAACAATGAATTTATGAAATTCTTAGACAGATAGATCTGGAGGATATCATCTTGAGTGAGGTAACCCAGTCAGAAAAAAACACACATGATATGCACTCACTAATAAGTGGATATTAGCCCAGAAGCTCAGAAGCCTTCTTAGAAGAGGAAACAAAGTGCCCATGGAAGGAGTTACAAAGACAATGTTCAAAGCAGAGACCAAAGGAACTACCATCCATAGACTGCCCCACTTGGGAATCCATCCCATAAACAACCACCAATCCCAGACACTATGGCAGATGCCAACAAGAGCCTGCTGACAGGAGCCTGATATAGACGTTTCCTGAGGGCCTCTGCCAGTGCCTGGCAAATACAGAAATAGATGCTCACAATAATCCATTGGATAGAGCAAAAGGTCCCCCAATGAATGAGCTAGAGAAAGGACCCAAGGAGTTGAAGGGGTCTGAATCTCTTTAGGAGGATCATCAGTATGAACTAACCAGAACCCCCAGCATTCCTTGGAAATAAACCACCAGTCAAAGAAAACACATGGTGGAACTTGTGGCACTAGCTATATATGTAGCAGAGGAGGCCTTAGATGGTCATCAATGGGAGGAGAGCCCCTAGGTCCTGTGAACATTCTATACCCCAGTATAGGGGAATGCCAGGAATGGGAATGGGAGTGTTTGGGTGGGGAGAAGGGCAAGGGGGGAAGTGATAGGGGATTTTCAGAGGGAAAACTAGGAAAGGGGATAACATTTGAAATGTAAACAAAGAAAATATCTAATAAAAAAAGAAATATATAGGAAATCATCTAAGATGGGAAATACTTTTTTTTTCTAAGTACAAAAGTGTGGGGTTAGTTCTGATGCTACAGTTCTGTTCCCTAATTATTTATTGATCTATCACTAAAGATGACAGGGACCAAGTGCTGAACAGAAAAAAAGAGGCAGAATTTCCTAGTTCCAGAAGGCAGGCTAAAAGATGCAGAAGAGGGCATATTTCACAATGCTTCAGAGGGAGAAAAGTTGACCTGAGATAGAGGATGGAGTCAACTCATGCCACTTCTGCAAGTGGGAGTTTAGAAACATGACTAAGCTGAGGGCAAATTTAGGGTGTTGAACTGAGATTAAAGATAACTCAGCAATTGAAGTTGAGGGCAGATTAAGAGGTGCTGAGCTAAGAGCATTGGGAAGAGCATGCTAACCTTGGGAGATTAGAAATACCCAGCAGGTGAACCAAGAAGATGGTTGAAAATAAGTTAACGTCTTTGTATGTGTTACATGCACAGATCCAAGGGAACCTAGATGGGGCTGGTAGTGTGGTCTGCCTGGAGCTTAAAGTAGTGTAGGAAAAACTACACACACTACACCAAAGTGTCAGGAGAGCTATGTAAGGAAGGAAGGTGGAGAGGCCTACAGGCCCTGGATCTATATGTCCTTACAGAACACCCAGTGTTAAAGCATTTTGTTTTCAGTTCCACAGTTATTGGAGTACTTGAGTAAGTAATGCTTAATGTCACTTAAATTTATTTCTTATGCTAGGTCAAGTGAGCTTCTGAGCTCTTTTTAATAATCATAGAAGTAAGGGTTTTATGTCTATTCTGGAATAACCCTTTGTTCTATTGCCATAGAAACAGTCCTTACTGTTCCCACTCTTAGCCATTATCTTGTCTGATATTAATCTATTTTTCCTTTGTCAAAAACTGCATGCTTCTCAGCTCTCCTATTTAATAATATCTTCTTTCTGTCCTTCTGAAAATATAAATTAAATGCTTGCATTTTACTGAGGAATAAAGTAGGAATTCTCCACCTAATATTTTTAAATATTTGAGTTAGTTAAGTTATAAAGTCCTTTTAGAATCATAATATCTGATTTATAAGGAATATGTAGACCTGGAGAGATAGTTGGATCCTCATCCAGCACACATGCTCAAAACCACTAAAACTCCAACTCCATGGAATTTGACACCTTTCTTTGGCTTCCAAGGGCACCTAAATTAACATGAACATATCCAAAACTAAACCCACATATATGCACCCACACTATATGTAAGTAAAAATTAAAGAGAAATTAAAAATTTAAAACATCTGACTTGTACCTTTATAAGTACTGTCACCCTTTATATTGTATCTTTTTTCACACACCCAAAAAAACAAAACAAAAAACAGTAATAACAACAACAACAAAACAAACTAAATATCTATAAAACAAAGCTCTTCCTAGGAACAAGTTGTGTTAGTTTCCTTGAAGCTCAGATGATGAAATACAAAATGTAAAAACTGAAGGAATGACTTTCTTGTGGTCACAATTTCACAGACTTCATTGCACCGTCTTGGGAAGGCAGGGAAGATCCTGTGGCTCTATCCTCCACAGCAAGAAGGAGCAGATAGCAGACATTCTTCAAACTACAGCTACCCAGGAAGCAGAGGGAGCTTTGGCAGAAGTAGAGACAACATAAATTTGCAATAACCAAATCCAGATCTGCTGACACTCTTCTGAATGCCAGTCTAGATTTTTTCAAAGAGGCTTCTCTGCCACTGAAATAACACCACATGCAAGCATCAAATATTGAAAACACAAACTTATAGTAGACATTTGAGATTTAAAACTTAGCACAACAACACAACTTTTAAAAATGTTCATTAAAAGTAATGATATTTTATATTCTGACAAAATTTCAACTTGACACACTCATTTGAGACACAAAATCTACAAAGTACTGAAAAAAGGCTGTAGAATTTTCCACGGTATAATTGTGCATACTTTTTAAAAGTTTGGTGACTTTGTATGATATTTTCATACTTTGAAATTAGCCAAAGAAACTTTAGCTTACAAATATAAAGCAATAATTATACACTATAAGAGGAAGAAGCATAAAAAGTAACATTGTTCCTACATTCTAGTATTTCATATCTAACAAAATAAAAATTGCAAAATGTAATGCCAGGATTATGATAGGTTTTGGGACTTACTTAAATACTGGTTTCTATGAGTGTCTACTTTAGTGGTTATAATGGAACTGTAAGCTTAGAATTATTAAATCATTCCATATCTATGCCTTGTCTGCTTAGGGAAAGAAAGTTTTACTAGAGCACAGCAATGCTCATTCATTTACACATTATTTACAGAGCCTGTACTTTAACAGTGTAAAAGATGGGTAGTTTGACATTGATGTCATCGGGCATAATGCTTAAAATAGTCTCTCTGTGTTCCCTGAAGGAAAGTTTGCTCAGGAATGAGTGGGTTTTTTGTTTGTCTGTTAGTTTTGTTTTTGTTGGTTTGTTTTTAGTTTAGTTTAGTTTTTTTTTTTTTTTGAGGGAATAAGAATAGGGGTGCATAATGAAGTATAAATTAGTATTTGCAAAGTTTGGGAGAAATGGTTGTAACATTGATGAACTATAAGATTTTATTAAAGAGAGAAATGGAGAAAACTAAAAAAAAAATGGAGGGAGATATTCGAACAGTATATAGAAGATGTAGAATACAAACATATCTTCTATGCCATTAAAAGTCACTGAAAGCAACAAACATTTCAGCTTTTTTGAAGTCTTGCATGGGGGTAATTTGAAACCTTATGTAAGTTTTAATGTTACCATTTTAGTTTTATTTTGTATTATCCCACAACAAATAACACCCAGTTGACAGGGCCACTTGGATTTTCAAAGTTTGTTGTTGAGAACTAAGGGGTGTCAGGGATGGAGGAGGAAAGGAAAGGGCCAGAGTTTTTCCTGTGCTCTGGGCAGGCAGATGCAGGAGGGCTGCCAGACACTCTCCACTCAGCATCTAAGCCACTGACCATACTCGATTTGGGGAGGGGAGTGGGGGGGGTGGAAGGGGTTGTGGGGCATTGGGCTATGCACAGACAGCCTGGTTTCCAGTTGAGGCTAGATGTTGAATCCCGGACCCGGTGGTGATAATTCACCTACATGGGAGGAGTTCTCTCATGTCTCCTGGAACCCTGTCTCCTGTTGAAGTTACCACCTCCTCAGCCCCCACAGGAGGAGCATGGCTAGTAGTTATGTCCCAACCTTCTGACCTTCAGTCAGGCTAGACTCCTCCCCAGTTACCTAGCAACAGTAAAGATAACACCATACCATAAGAAGGGCTGTTTAGCCCCTCCTCACTCTCTTGCTCTTACTCCTCTTATGCCCCTCTCTTCTCTCCTCTCCTCTCCTCTCCTCTCCTCTCCTCTCCTCTCCTCTCCTCTCCTCTCCTCTCCTCTCCTCTCCTCTCCTCTCCTCTCCTCTCCTCTCCTCTCCTCTCCTCTCCTCTCCTCTCCTCTCCTCTCCTCTCCTCTCCTCCCCTCCCCTCCCCTCCCCTCCCCTCCCCTCCCCTCCCCTCCCCTCCCCTCCCTTCTCTGCCTTTCTATAATAAAGCTCTAAAACCATAGACTGTCCCTGTTATTAAAGCCCACTGTGCTTACTCTTGCCTGCGTGGGAACCTCTCTCCCTTTAGCCCTCTCTCCCATAACCCTGGGGGGTGACAGGGTGTTGCCCCTGGGCACCCTGGTTTGAGGGCTGCCCCCTTGTCCACCCCCAGTCGAGTGGGGTCAGTGACTCAGAAGCCCACCCAGAGCCGAGTGAAAAGCTTCTGGCAACCCTCCCATGTATGCTTGGCCAGACATAGGCCTCCCCCTCCTTCCCCTACACCCCTTTTAGTTCCCACAGATGGTAGCAGAGGATGGTTATGCCATCCACTAGAGACAGAACCAGCTAAAGATGCACACAGAGACCTACATGAGATCTCCAATTTTCCCAAGACCGTGAGTGATCTAATTAAAAAACCAAGCTAGTCTCTCTCTCTCTCTCTCTCTCTCTCTCTCTCTCTCTCTCTCTCTCTCTCTCTCTCTCTCTCTCTCTCTCTCTCTCTCTCTCTCCAGTGTCCCTGGCCACCAGCTTCCTTCCTGCTCCCTCTCTCACACAAGTTTCAGCTGCAAGCAGCCTGATCTTAGGCTCTGCAGCCCTTTGGCTTTGATCTGTGTGTATGCAAATGACGCTGCCCTGAAGCAGCGCCTGTCCTAACTCTCTGCCTCCTCAAATGGCAGGCTTGTTCTGAGTTCTGTCCTTCCCTCCCCTCCATAGCCTGGAGCAAGAGTGCGGCCCATGCCCAGCAACCCCGCCCCGCACCCAAGAGTCCCAGAATGGGCTGCAGGTTGGTGAACAAAGCACCAGGATGGGCTATGGGCCACCAGGCAAGGTGTCAGGCTGCACAGGCAGCAGTGGGCAGAAGTGACATGCAGTGGGCAGAGGAAGAAGAGGGCAATGGGCAGGCAGAGGGAAAAGAGCCATGGAGAGCACTGCGTGGGCAAGCAGAAGTGAGGAGCCGCCTAAGCTAGAAAGCCTTTCAATTAACCATCTATCTTAAACTTTCACCTTCTGCTTTCCTAGAAAGAACAAAGGGTTAAGTTACCCGCAGGGTACAATGTACCCCTCGCCCCCATCCAGCTAAGCCAGCGAAAACTGCACCCAAAGTTGTGCTCCCCCTATAGGAACACCTAAATCGTGCTTTTCAACCCAAAATTTGCTTGCTTCTTTATCTAAATGCTTATTTTCTCTGTAGTATTCATGATATATGTCCAAAAAATTCAACTTGTTTAAAATTTTCTTTAAGGTTCAAAATCATCCAATCCTTAATTAACAACTGGTTTCCTTTTAGAGACAAACTGTTACTTTCTACCCCAGATACACAATTAAAATATTTTCTTCCTCAGCCATCCACAAAGACCATGATGTGCTCCTAAACAAACCATTGCAGGTGTAAGGTTTACTTTCCACCCTATACAGACATCCCCTGCTGGTGTTCTGCTCCTCTGTTACAATTACTCTATAGGTCTATCTCCACATAGCACCTGCTGCCACAGATCCACCTGAAACAACTTCCTCTCCTGAGACCTGCAGACAACAAAGCTGCCTTCCTCCAAAAACCTCATCTGACTGAAGACTCCCGAGACACACACTAAATCCTACAGAAGATAGACTTGGGACCTTCCAACTACAGATGAACTCTCTTGCCAAAGCCAAATGCTGCTGAACTTTGGGGAAAGTTACATGATAGTGAGGAAAACATAATGTCTATATTAATTAATTACTGTTCAAAACTGTTGCTATTACCCTTAAATTGTCCTACCCATGGAAAAATTAATTGATTATACAATCTCTTGCCTTCTCAACTCTTACCCTTAACTCTCCTTACTACTCTGGTTTTGTTGTGCTACTTCTCTAGGCTATATATTTTCTTCTGATCCTTGCTCCCACCCTAGAAAGCCTATTCCATCTTCTAAGCACAGCAGGACTTGATGAACAGAGACAGTCTATGGTTTTAGAACTTTATTGTAGAAAGACAGGGGAAGGAGAGAAGGTAGAAGAGAGAGAGAGAGAGGGAGGGACACACAGAGACACACACACACACAGAGAGAGAGAGAGAGAGAGAGAGAGAGACAGAGAGAGACAGAGACAGAGAGACAGAGAGAGGAGAGGTGTGATGGCTTGTATATCCTTGGACCAGGGAGTGGCACCATCTGAAGGTGTGGCCTTGTTGGAATGGGTGTGTCACTGTGGGTGTGGGTATAAGATCCTCACCCTAGTTGCCTGGAAGTCAGTCTTCCACTAGCAGCCTTTGGATGAAGACATAGAACTCTCAGCTCCTCCTGCGCCATGCCTGCCTGGATACTGCCATGCTCCCACCTTGATGATAATGGACTGAACCTCTGAACCTGTAAGCCAGCCCCAATTAAATGTTGTTTTTTTTATAAGACTTGCCTTGGTCATAGTGTCTGTTCACAGCAGTAAAACCCTAACTAATACAGAAGTTGGTACTGGGAGTGGGGTATTGCTGTGATAGGCCTGACCATGCTTTTATTTGAAAGAATGTGGATTTTGGGATTTTGGATTTGGAAAGCAGTGGAATGCTTTAAATGGGGCTTAATGGGTCATCCTAGTAGGAATATGGAAGATTTTGTTGCTGGGAGTAATTTGAACTGTGTTGACCTGGCCCAAGAGATTTCAAAGGAGAAGAATTTCAGAATGTGGCATAAAGACTGGTTTTGTGGTATTTTGGTGAAGAATGTGGCTACTTTTTGCCCTTGTCTGAAAAGTTTGCCTGAGGCTAAGGTGAAGAGACTTGGATTAATTGCATTGACAAAAGAAGTTTCAAAAAAGCCCAGCAGAGACTTTGTTCTCTGGTTAAGTCTTATGAAGAGAAGTTTGAACAAGCATAGCAAGCTTAGAAAGGAAAAATATAAAATATATGGTTTGAGTATTAAAGGAGTACCAGGAAGTGAAATGGAGCAAAATCTTGTGTTCTAGGAGATAAAGATTAAGGGAGTGGGACCTTGGGGCAAGATCCTACCCAGCTAAATTAGATCCAGGCATGGTGGTACACACCTTTAATCCCATGAGACAAGCATGCTGATCTCTACATTCAGGGTCAATCTACAGAGCAAGAACCAGGATAGCCAAGCTTAGGCAATGAAGGATTTAGAAAACATAAAGCTAGTGATAATGTAATAATACAAGGGGATCATATTCTAGTTCCTGTAAGCAGCAGAACTCGGCAGCTTCAGCCATTGTGCCTCTGGCTCTAGAGTTAAGAATGGAAGGAACTACTGGGAAAATTGATGCTGGTTAGCTGGAGCTAAGGAATTAGCAGTGATTAAGAAGAGACCAGCATCGTTGAGGTGAAATCTTCTGGAAATTGTTTTCTGGGAGCACAAAGAAGCTGTGTTCCAGAGATAGATAAGGTTGTAGCTCATGCTGCGGCTGGACTTGATAATGTGTAAGAGTCACTCAGGTGGTACTGCTTGTGAAGGAATGAAGGGATCATGGAGAGAAGCTGAGGCTTAGCACTGTGAGAGGCCAGGGAAGCCCACTGGAGAAGGTGAAGCCTCAGCTGTAGTTGATGGCCCAGGATTGAAGGGGTCATGCAAAGGATTTGAGGCTTGGCACCCTGAAGAGAGCCTATGATTGGCTATTGGTGAAGCCTAGTTGGAGTGGAACACCCCAGTGTATTGGAGATGTCAGTACCATGGGATGATCACCAAGAACAGCAGCCGTAATGGAGTGGATCAACCTGAGCATAGAGTGCTACAGAGGACAGAGATGGAGAAGTGATGCCAGCCCTTAGGAGGAGTCCAAAAGATCAAGTGGAATCCCAGACACTGAAAGAAGAAGCTGTAACACTGAACTTGCCTTGGAGACTCAAAGATGTTAAAGATGCCAGAGCCATGGGACACATGCTGAGGAAAGCTGCTAACAGGGAGTGGAACCAGCCCAGGAGGAAGCAGTTTGTTGCAGTCAAAAAAGATGAAAAAGGAGTGGAGATCTGAAGACCACTTTGACATCAGCCATGGAGATGCAGAGTTTGGAGTTTGCCCAGCTGGTTTCCTGCCTTGCTTTGGGGATTACAGTTAATTAAGTTGAATGAATCTCAGAAGAGACCTTGAACTTTGGACTTTTAACATTGTTGCAACTGCTATAGACTATGAGGACTTTGAAAGTTGCACTAAATGCATTTTGCATTATGCTATGTTTAAGTATGGTCCCCATAGACTCATGTTTTTGAACAAGTCTATGGGGACCAGGGAGTGGAATGTGATGGCTTGTATATCCTTGGACCAGGGAGTGGCACCATCTGAAGGTGTGGCCTTGTTGGAATAGGTGTGACCTGGTTGGAATGGGTGTGTCACTGTGGGTGTGGGTATAAGATCCTCACCCTAGTTGCCTGGAAGTCAGTCTTCCACTAGCAGCCTTTGGATGAAGACATAGAACTCTCAGCTCCTCCTGCGCCATGCCTGCCTGGATACTGCCATGCTCCCACCTTGATGATAATGGACTGAACCTCTGAACCTGTAAGCCAGCCCCAATTAAATGTTGTTTTTTTTATAAGACTTGCCTTGGTCATAGTGTCTGTTCACAGCAGTAAAACCCTAACTAATACAAGAGGGAATAAGAGAGTGAGAGGAAAGGGGAAGAGAGGATGAGGAGAGTAAGAAGAGAGTGAGGAAAACATAAGGAGAGAGTGAAGTAGGGCCAAACAGCCCCTCTTATGGTGGGCTGTTATCTTACTGTTGCTAGGTAACTGGGGAAGAGTGTAGCCTGAAGGTCAGAAGCTTGGGACATTGTCTACATGACTACTAGTCACAGCTTCTCCTGTGGGGGCTGTGGAGGCAGTAACTTCGACAGGAGCCTTGAGTCCAGGAGATATGAGGGAACGCCTACCTTCCCATGTAGGTGAGTTATCACCACTGGGTTTCCCCGAGGTTCAGACCTCCGCTTGACTGGAGACCAGACTCTCTGTGTATAGCCCAATGCCCCATAGTTTGTAAAAAGCAGAGAAAACAAATCTTTATTTCTCCCTGACTGCTTTGTTTTATGATTTTAAAACTATTACAGGGCTGAAGAGATAGCTTAGAGGTTAAGAGCACTAAATAATATTAAGGAGGTCCTGAATTCATTCCCAGAAACCACATGGTGGCTCACAGCCATCTGTAATGGGATCAGGTGCCCATTTTTAGTGTGTGTGAAGACAGTAACAGTATACTCATACAAAACAAATTCAAATTTAAATTTTTTAATCTTTTATTTATTTATTTACACCCCAGATTTTATTCCCCTCCATGTCTTCCCTCTGACTGTTCTACATCTCACTTCTCCTCCCCAGCTCCCTATCTCATTGAGGATATCCCTATGTCCCACCCCACACCAACACACCTCTAAATTCCCTGGGGCCTCCAGTCTCTTGAGGGTTAGGTGTATCTTCTCTGTCTGACCCAAAACCAGTTGTCCTCTGCTGTATGTGTTGGGGGACTCATATTAGCTGGTGTGTGCTGCCTGATTGGTGGTTCAGTATTTGAGAGATCTCAGGAGTTCAGGTAAATTGCGACTGCTGGTCCTCCTTCAGATTCTTCCACCTTTCCCCTATTTCGACCATAGAGGTCAGCAGCTTCTGTCCTTTGGTTAGGTGAAAATATCTACATATGACTCCTTCAGCTGTTTGTTGTGTCTTTCAGAGGGCAGTCATGATAGGTCCCTTTTTGTGAGCTCTCCATAGCCTCAGTAATAGTGTCTGTCCAGCCTTGAGACTACCCCTTGAGCTGGATTCCACTTTGGGCCTGTGGCTAGACCTTCTTTTCCTCAGGCTCCTCTACATTTCTATGCCTGCAGTTCTTTCAGACAGGAACAATCATGGGTCAGTTTTGACTGTGGCATAGTAACCTACTCCATCACTTGATGCTTTGTCTTTCTGCTGAAGGTGGGCTCTATAAGCTCCCTTTCTCTACAGTTGGGCATTTCACCTAAGGTTCACCCTTTGAGTCCTGAGAGTCTGTCCAAACTCAGGTATCTGGTGCATTCTGGGGGGTTCCCCGAAACTTCGACCTCCTGATGTTGCCTGTTTCCATTCTTTCTGCTAGTGCTCAGGGCTTCAAAAGCCTGTACTCAACAAAACTAGAAAATCTAGATGAAAGAATGATTTTCTAGACTGATGCCACATACCAAAGTTAAATTAAGATAAACAATCTAAACAGGCCCATATTACCTAAGGAAATAGAAGAAGTCATTAAAAACTTCCCAAATAAAAAATACTCAGGGCCAGATTAATTTAGTGCAGAATTCTACCAGACCTTCAAAGAAGACCTAATACCAATATTCCTCAAACTATTCCATAACATAGAAACAGGAAGAACACTATCTAACTTGTTTTATGAAGACACAATTACTCTGATATCTAAACCATACCAACCAATTACTCTGATATCTAAACCAATCAAAAAGAAGAAATTCAGACCAATTTCCCTTATGAATATCAATGCAAAAGTACTCAATAAAATTCTTGTAAACTGAATCCAAGAACACATCAAAACCACTGTTAAAACCAATCAAGTAGGCATCATTCCAGGGATGCAAGGTTGGTTCAATATACTAAAATCTATTAATGTAATCCACTATATAAACAAACTCAAGTGAAAAAAATAACATGATTATCTAATTTTTTTTTCTGCAGAAAAAGTATTTGACAAAATACAACACCCCTTCATGTTAAAAGTATTGGAGAGATCAGGAATTCAAGGCTCATACCTAAACATAATAAAAGCAATTTACTGCAAACCAACAGCTAATATCAAATTAAATGGAGACATACTTGAAGCAATCACACTAAAATTGGGGACAAGGTTGTCCACTCTCCCCATATCTATTCAAAGTGCTAACTACAACAGTAAGACATCAAAAAGAGATCAAGAGGATACAGATTGGCAAAGAAGATACAAAGGCATCACTATTTTCAGATAATATGATAGTACATATAAGCGATCCCAAAAAATTCTAGCAGAAAATTTCTCTAGCTGATAAACACCTTCAGCAAAGTGGCCTAATATAAAATTTACTAAAATAAATCACCTATGTGTGACATTCCTGAGTTTGAAATCAATTTGCCAAACTGATTCTTAATACCAACTTACCTCCCTCTTTCTTATCATAAAGAGAAGGAAAAAAGGGCGAGGGGAAGCCAATGGTGAAAAGGCAATAGGGGTGTTTTGTCTCTTAGACTGCTTCTGGCTGTCTAGGGTCATAATCAGTTTTGGGGTCCACCTGGTAAATGTTCCATGAGGCTCTTCTGTGCTCAGTGGCCCTTCTGTGGACATGCCATGTATGCATTAATAAGTGGATATTAGCCAGAACAAATTAAATCTTAAAAAAAAAAATCCTCTATTGCAAACCTTGGCATTTATATGGATAAGTAATACTGATGATCCAGGAGCCACAGTGTTTTACATGGAATTTTCAGTGCCAGATAAAGGATACCTTCCTGTGAGTACTCAGAGGCTCCCCCAAGCAACAGGAGATATTGACATTGCCTTTGGTTGACTGACAAAACTTCAAGGTTAAACTCTACTGAGCAAGATACCATGTACTTTGTATGTAAGATACAAAGAAATGAAACTAAAATACAGTGGTAAGCTCTTTCTCTTCTGTGTAGTATTCATGGTTCTGGATGGGCCTGAATTGTGATGTTGCAAGATGTTGGGGGAAAAATTAAGTGACTTATCCTGCTATAGACCATCCATCCATGCTGCAAAGTAGCCCTACCCAGGACTATGTGCTCTCTGGTGATCACGTAACGGGAACTGATTATTAGTTTGGTTAAAAAAAAAAAAAAGGTTTATATGTATCTTTGAAGGAATGTAGAAGTGAAAGTTAATGAGCCAGAGAGTGAATAATAATGCCAGGAAGATGACTAGGAAAGGCATTATGAAAGGGAGTATCGACTTCCATATAGGATTTTTGAAAATACCAGAACTGGAGACCTCACATTCCCTGAAATTCTGTATGTCTGATTGTAGCTCCTGGATTTTATTTCTCACTATCCTGGAATGGTTGACATAGAAACAGCATTCTTCTTGGAGGAACAGACAAAGACCACTTTCTTTAGCTGTCAGGACATCTAAGCCCCCATCTGTTCTGAAGCACCACAGCTGCCAAAGAATCGATCTGCTTCTGCATAGCAAGCACAGTTTCAGCTATTTCTTGAAAACTGCTTTTAAACTTGGAAGTGAATTTTTCATACTGGGCCATGGAAGTCATTATCTCTGTAATTCTAGTACTAGTACTTATGGCTATTCCCATAGCTACCAAGAGTGGCATGACCTGAACTGCCCTTTTATAATGGGCAGCTATTATATCTACAATTGGGATTGGCAGGGGATTGTTTCCCTGGATTACTCCTAGTTCAGGGAAAAAGAGTACCAATGTGCAAACTCTTGACCAGCTCAGGGCTGGCGTTATATACCTGAGTGCCACAAAAAGTTGACATGTTTTGGACTGTAGGTCATTGTGGCAGAGATGACATATCAAGGATTGTGGTTATATTTTAGTCTTGGGAAGCTACAGAACGTATCCTGGAGGTCTTAAAACAGTATGCCACAACAAAGAGAGGGATAGAGGTAAGGTATGGAGACATGGCAACATTAGAGTCATGGCAACATCACAGTCAAATCAGCTGAGAAAAGATGAGGTAAGGTTGCTTGGCAATATCACCAGAGAGGCTGTAAGTGGCAATTGTGAGTTAGATCCTGAGGGTAAGCATAGCCAGCAATCTTTAAAGCTACCAGTTCTGGTGACACTAAGGAGTTGGTATGCTGAGGTCAAGGTCTGAAGCAAAATGTGAAATGACCTTTATGAGGGGTGATTTCAAAGAAGTAAGAACCTTGGAGGAGTATTTGATTTCTTCTCCTATTTTTCTAATATCTAGAGTTTGGGCAATTGAGACACATTTTCTCTGGATGTGGATAGTACTTACAGGGGACACGGGTTGATTTTTACAATAGAGCTTACTCCTGTCTCCCACCTGGGATTCCATGGGTGTTGTATGTAGAAAAATAGTGTCCTGCATTGTTGATAGAAGAAGTGATTGGTTTGTAATCCTAGCATATGTATCTGACAAGACCAAAATGGGCAGGCCCCATATTCGTCTGCCCAGTTTCTAAAATCATCTTTTGTCAGGTCAAAGAGAAAGCAAGTATAGAGATCATGATATTTAGATGAGGTAACAGATATACAGGGATAACAGCAATTTGGATTGGTTCTTGGCATCCAGCTATGGAACAGTTTCCTGACTCTATTTGGCAAGAGTGTTATCTGTGGGGGTTTCTTGAATTTCAAATCTCCAGATGTAAGGGTGACCCTGGATGGAAACAAACAACAGAGGGAAGATGAAAACCCCATGTCTAATCCATTGAGGTTGAGCACGGCTGCAGGAGTGGAGTCTCATTTTCTGAGATTAGGGTCAAGGTGGGGCTCTCAACTTCTTCTGGAGCTTAGCAGAGCTCTGTCCTGTTAGGGGTCAATGTGCATGAAGAAGAATCATTTTCAGGTGGATGGCTGAAAGGTTTGAGGTGAGATAGACTCAATAAGAGAGTCATGGAGTTCAGTAGCTGTAGAGGTCATGAGAATTAACTTAAAAGGGCTCTGACATTCAGGAGAAAGGGATGAGAGCCAATGGTCTAAAGAGGATGGAAGGACATGATCTCCAATGTTGTCTGGCAGGGGACAGTGTGTGTTCACAGTAGATGGTGGTCAGCAAAGTTCCATAGGAGAAAACAGAGGAGGTGGCAAAGTAATGGGATGAGTAGATGATCTGGGAGGGGAGAAAATTTACATGAAAGACCAGGAGTTAGGACGGGACTTCCATATATGAGTTCAAAGGGTGAGATGAAGAGAGGTCACGTGGGGAGAGCTTGTAGCCTGAAAAGAGCCAGAGGTAGGAGTTTTACCCACTCAAGTCGAAGTTTCTCTGACAGCTTAACAAAAGTGGTTTTAAAACAGTGGATGGTTCTTTCTACCTTACCTGAAGGCTGAATGTAGTAGGGAATATAAAAATGCCAGGGTATGTCTAAGGCCTTAGATAGAATTTGAGAAATTTGAGAAGTAAATTCAGGACCATTGTTTGACTGGAGAGAGGATGAGACACAAAATCAGGGTCTGATTTCTCAGAGGAGAATATCAGAGACTGTCTGAGCCCTTTTGTTAGTTGTAGGAAATGCCTCCACCTTCCCCAAAAAGGTATCCACAAAGATCAGGGAGTGCTTGACATGTTTGACAGGGGCATATGGGTAAAGTCAAGTTACCAGTCAGTTTCAGGAAGGGAAACTCTACCCTGATGGTAAAAATAGGGTGCTATGATACCTTGAGTTGGAGTCAGATGTCTGACAGATTTTCTAAGAAATAGTGTTCGATATTAAGAAATGTAAGTCCTTAGGAGTAGCCTGTAGGTGAGGCTTAAAAAATAAGACAATGTTTGGCTCTTAGATGAAAGAGAGGGTGATATAGGACAGAGTTTGAAGAGTGTCAAGGGGTGAAGGTGGGGAAATGGGTTGCAGTGTAAGGATGTCCTGGGGAAGGTAAGACAAGTCTAGGCCCCTAAGGGCTGTAGCTCTAGGTGCCTCATTGGCTCAGTTGCTTCTTTTGGAGACAATAGAGTCATTCACCTGATAGGATCTGCACTGGACAATTTCAATAGCTGTGTGGAGATGAAAATTATTTACCATGACCATGATTTAATTTGCATTAGATACTGAACCTCCTTTTAGTGGTAAGGTAAGTAACCCATCCTCCTTCCAGATTGCAGTGTGGGACAGGAGGATATGAAAAGCATATTTGGAATCTGTGTAGCTGTTGAAGGATTGTCCCTGTGCCAGTTGAAAGGCACACATAATGACTATTAGTTAAGCCTGTTGATTGTTGGTATGAGGAAGAAGAGGCTGTACCTCCGTTACCTCTGTGTCTGACACTGTGGCCATGCCTTTAATCCCAGCACTCGAGAGGCAGAGGCAGGTGGATTTCTGAGTGCTAGGCCAGCCTGGTCTACAGAGTGAGTTCAAGAACAGCCAGGGCTATACAGAGAAACCCTGTCTCAACAAAACAAACAAACAAAACAAAAAACAACAAAAAAAACCCCAAAACTAACCAAACAAACAAAACAACAACAACAAAACCCTTAATTTAAAAAGAAGTTCTCATCTGTATACCAGGTATAGACAGCCTGAGGCAAAGTGCTCTCTAAAGTTTCAGTAAAGGAGTGAGATGGGGAGTGGTCTATATTTAGTTGAGGAAGAAGATGGAAATATTAAGACGCAGCCATAATTGGAATCTAGGTGTAGAGTCTTCTATTAGTGCTACCTGAGGAGAAAGAACCCTGGAGAGAGGTGGAGTCTGTAAGCCTTTGTAAGTTAGGAGCTGTGACAGGTTATGAGAAAAGGAGATAGCAATAGGAGACCGAAAGGTTATTTTTTTGTATCTCAAAAAAGGAGTTCAGTGGCTACTAAGGTATGGATAGAAAGTAGCCATCCTTGGATGGTTAGATGTACTTTTTGTCAAGTATGTTATGGGTGTGAAAGAGGGTCCCAGTTGGTGATCTAAGACTCCAAGGGAAAATCCCTCTTTTTCATTTACATAGATGGAAAAAGGTCAAGCCAGGCCAGGGAATTATAAGACTGGGGCCTTAAGGAGAGCCTGTTGGATCCTTTGAAAGGGCTTGGTAACAGGTTTGAGAAGAGATTCATGGGTGGTGCCTAACAATGCTTCATATAAGGGGTGAGAAAGGCGGGAAAAGAAAGGAATTCAGAAACAAAAAACTAGCTATTCCGACGAATGGTAAAATCTCTTCTTCTGTAGAAGGAACAGTTAGCGGCTGAATCAGATTCTTTGTATCTAAGGTAATAGCCTTGGGAGTTGGGGTAAACGTTAGTCCCAAATAAGTGACCTGAGGAGTGAACAGTTGAACTTTAGAAGGTAAGACTCTATAGCCTCGACTGGAAAGGAAATTTAGAAAAGCAGAGGCTTGGTTAATTTCTAGAGAGGGGCTACAGAAAAGGACATCATCTACATAAAGTATAATTTTAGATTTAGGGAGAGGCAGAGAAAAGAAGTCAGAACCCAGGGCCTGGCCAAATAGATGTGTTCTGTTCTGGAATCCCTGAGGTAGAAAAGTCTATGTAAGTTGGATAGAAATGAGGGTGTGAGTATTTGTCCAGGTAAAGGCAAATATGTTCTGTGACTGGGTATCTGGAAATGTAGAAAAAAGTGTCTTTGAGATCTAGGACTGAGAATTGGGAATAAGTGTTAGACACACCAGGATGAAGGGGAACCACTGCAGAACTAATGTGCCTGAGTAATTGAACCAGGAGACACGTACCATTAGCTTTCTTAACTGCTAGTACAAGAGTGTTAAGGGGGGAAGAGGTGGGGTGAAGGAGTTTTTTTCCTCAAGAGGTCAAAAGTGATAGGCTTAAGACCCCTAAGGCTCTGGAGAGAGACAGGGGGTATTGAGCTTGGGTTATGTACCTGCTAGAGTCCACTAATTGGATGACAATAGGAGAATATTGTTCAGTAGCAGAGGGGTTCTGGATGTCCCATACTCAGGGATCTACCTTAGAATCTGGTAAAGGAAACAACATGTTAGTGTTAGTAGGTTGACTGGCTAGAAGAAGGAGCAGAGGAACTGCTGACAAGCATGGTTTTAGGCCATTGGGGGAGCAAAGGAAATCAAGGCTCCCATCTTAGCTAGAAGAGAAGATCCCTTCCTAATAAAGTGGCATGCCATGTTGGCACTACCAAAAAGGAATGGGTAAGAGGAACACCCATAAATATGTAACTAAGTGGCAGGGTCTCATGAGGAAGGTAAGGTTGTCCTCCTACCCTGACAATAGAAAAATGAGAGGAGGAAGTGGGTCCACAAAACTCCTTCAAGGCTGAGTAAGTGGCCCCAATGTCCAAGAGGAAGGAGAGAGGCAATGCATATACCACAATGTCTACCAGGGGCTCCCTGCTAATGATTGCTGTAGTTAGGTCAAGGGAACTCAGGCCTCCTCAGTTGGCCATAGCCAAGCCTAGAAGATCAGCTGAGGGGTTACCTGGGAGTGATGTCCCTCTGTTCTGGGCAACATGAGAGCAACCAACAAACAGCCCAATGACCCTCTCGCTAGCCACTATTGCATGGCCTCCTTGTCTTTTGGAAGTTAGGGTAATCTCTAACCCTAACATGTTGGTCACTTTTGTAGTAGGATTCTTAGAAGTCTTAGAAGAAGCAGGAGTCTTAGAAAACAAGGAGTCTAGGGCACTGACTGGGGATGGTCAGACAGCCTTTGTCAACATACAGTATTTTTGTTTATGGACTTTCTCATCTCCTCATGGTAGACCTTGTAGGCCAGCATGAAAACTTCTGCCTGTGGATATAGGAGTGCCCTCTCCTGCTTTCTAGGTTTGGCTTTTATGTCAAGGTAGCTCTGGGAAAAGAAGTAGGTCATCAGAATTTGCTTCCTTTCTGGGTTCTCAGGGTCCAGATTGGCATACTGCAATAAATCCTTTGTGGGGCATTCTAAAAATTGAAATGGATTTTCCTGTTTGTCCTGGAAAGTCTCTTGGAGTTTTTCAAAATTTACTGGCTTTAAGGCTGCCTTTCTTAGGGTGGCCAGAAGGCATATTGTAAGTCTATCTCTGGCTAAAATACTACATGCAGAATTATGATTCCATTGAGGATTCTGGTAGGGCATTGCCTCAGATCCAATTGGATATGTTCTATATGTTCGATACATTTTGTCTGCATGTATTCTTGCTTGCTCCCAAACTTGCCTACATTCCTCAGAAAGCAAGTTATTAGTAAGGATCATGTGTACATCATGGAAAGTTAAGCTATAAGACTGAGTAATGTACTGAAACTCTTTAATAAAGGCGGAGGAGTTAGAGATATAGGAGCCCAGTCTGATTTCAATTTGAGAAAGTTCACTCAGAGAGAAAGGGACATGTTCTCTGACAAGGCCATCTACCCAAATAACTTCCTTTAGAGGAAGCACTGATGTTGGGTCAGGTGTCCCTGAGGGAGAAGAACTTGGGGGTTTGGCTGTGGCACTAGAGCTTGTGATAGTAAGGTGTTTCGAGTGACCTGAAGCTGACACAGGAGGAGGAAAAGCATATGGACAGATCGAGCTAGTAGGCTCTGTGGCTTCCTGGTTAGAAGGAGAAACTGTGGCAGCAGTTTGGGTTTTTGGTGGTGTGGAAACAGGCCTGCAGCAGAAGGGCAGCAGTTCGTAGTGTCATCTTGTGGAGATTGTGTAGGTTTCATGGCTAAGAGAAGTTGGGTAGATGAAAAAGAGGAGCACATAGAGGGGTTGGAGTGAAGATAGATTAATGCTTGGATGTATGAGGCCTCTTTCCATTTACCAGATCACTGACAGTATGTATTAAGACAGTATGTAATAATTGGATCTAGGGTACCATTAAGTGGTCGTTTGGAACTGTTATCTAACTGGTACTGACTCCAGACCTTATTGCAGAGGTGTAAAAATTTTTATGCCCTCAAGTCAGGTGTTGGCTTCAGCGATTTGAAATTTTCCAGGAGACATCACAGTGGAGTGCATGAAGATACATTCGAAGACACCGCAGCTCCCGTTGGGGAGTTTTTGGATTATTCGCACCACTGTCCCAAGAATGATTCAATAACCAAACTTCAGTCACGCTAGAGGCCTAACTCTTCAATAGGTTCCCTATTGCCCGCCGCTTTTGTGTGTCCCCCTGGTAAGAACACGCTCAGGGCAACCGGAATCTTCTGCAGCACAAACTTTATTGCTTACCCCATCAGGAGCCAGTGGAGAAGAGAGCCAGAGAGAGAGAGAGATGGCGGAGCCCCCTCCCTTTTATGGAGGACTGTCCTCCGCCTCGGACGTGTCACTCCCTGATTGGCTGCAGCCCATCAGCCGGAGTTGTCGTCACGGGAAAGGCAGAGCACATGGCGTGGAAAGCTACCCCGGCACATGCGCAGCTTGCTTGTTTACTACTTAGAACACGGGTGTCAGTGCCATCAGCGCCATCTTGTAATGGCGAATGTGAAGGCGGCTCCTTACAGTTCCCTAGAAGCTATACACACTAAGTCCCTGACTTATCAGAAAACATCTCATCTTAGGCCTAGGGGTTTCTTAAAGAGCTACAAGAAACTGGAGGGCCAATGCCTTATCTTGTATGCCAGCTGGCAGGTTGGTCATAAGGACCGTGGCTGTAAAATATCAACCCCTAAGCCCCCCCCAAAAGGCTGACAAAGCACTATGTGAGAAATTAGAGTTCTTCCTGCTGATTGACCTTACCAATATATTGATGGCTATGAGAGGATTCTAACGATCTTGTAGCAGGAAATATGGAACTGAGTGGTTGGTGTGGGTTCATCCAACTGAGTAACTCACGTGGCAGAAGATAACCCCACAGGGTGGACAGAGGTGGCACAGCTCACATGATAGAAGTTCATATGCCCTGCTGTTCTCATGCTGGAAGACTGTGAGTCCTGCAACAACCAGCAGGTGGCAGTAGATCTGCAGTAGTGCCGAGGTAGGGCTGGCTGGGCCAGTCAGATGGCTTTTGCCACTAGGGCCATAGGGAATTGGGTCTGGGGCAGCGAGCATCTCTTCCTTGCTCCCACCTGAGGATCTAGGATGGTGCCTGTTCTGTTGCTCCTGCCAGGTGGGCTGCTCCTCATACAGCAGCGCACAGCGGCCTAGGCAGAAATTGTGCTGGGGGCTGGTTGCAGCTGTGGCACAAGCCATGGGCCATGTTGAAAGTCCTGACTTGCTCCCCTGTCATCCGTTGTGAGTCTGTGCTCACGTAGGCTCAGGTCAGTTGACGCAACCCACCGAGTGATGGTCCACATGGCCAAGATCGATCACAGTCCCCACTGCCTGTGCTGGTCACTGTAACCAGCTCAGCAAAAGCTGGCAGGCACTGCTGAGTCCCAGTTTCATCATCAATGAAATACTGGAGTAGCAGCTCATGTCTGGACATACCACACCAGGCCAAAGCAGTTCTACATGGCAAAGATCTATTGGAGACAAAGAGGTGAAAGAGAGAAAGGCAAATGGAAAAAGGGATGAAAGAGGGCTAAAGGTCTGCCTTTCATTTAGGCTGTGGTGAAACCTGATCGCAGGTAAGTGTGGTGAAACCTGGTCGCAGGTAAGTGTGGGAAGTATATTCTGGGAAGGTATGCAGTTGTCATGGCAACTGGTGTCACATATGTGTGATATTCCTGAGTTTGGAGCTGATCTGCCAAACTAGTTCTTAATACCAACAGGCTCCCTTGCAGAGAATAAAAAATGAGAATGGAGGGAAGAAAAGCAGGAAAATGAAAGGATCCTAAGAGAATTCCTGCTTGAGCAGAGAGAGCTGTTTATCAGCATCTAATAATGTTGACCTACCTATTCTATAGAAGTTCATGAATATTTAAATTTCCTTATTCAGTTAAGCATAAAATAGTATTGACCTATTTCCATCCTGACCATGTCCCCCACTATCTTGAAGAAGCTGATCTGATAAAAATAAAATGACCTTTTTAAGACACAAATAGAGTGCCAATTAGGTGGCAACTGCCTTGAGGACTAGGGTAGGATTCTCCAGAAGGCAGTATATGCTTTGAATCTGAGGCCAGTATATTGTACGGTTTCATTTGTCCATGAGTCGATGTGTGGGAAAGGGAATAATTTCACTCCTTATCACCCTTAATGATACATAAGGAAAGTTTTTGTTTCATATTCCCACAACCTTAAGTTCTGCTGGCATGTAAATTTTGTTCTTTAGTAGGGAGTTCTCCTCCCAGGAAATGGATACTCAGACTTGCCCCCGTACCACTTTGGTCTCCTGATGCCCTTCAGCAAACTTGCTAAGAAAGGAATAACAAGGTTAGGAGGAGTTTTGATCCAGATAATCACAGGGAAATTGAATTACGTCTCCACACTGGGGATAAGAAAGGATAAGGAGATCCTTTAGGGAAATACTTGGTGCTATTGTTACTCTGCTTTGTGTGTTATCCTCTCCTGTAATTAAAGTCAGTGCTAAACTACAACAGCCTAATGTAGGCAGGATGACAAAGGGCTCAATCAGGAATGAAGGTGTGGTTCACTCCTTCATGAAAGGAGCTAACACCTGTTGAAATGCTTGATGAGAGAGGAGGGAATGCAGAATTGGTAGTAGAGTAAGTGCCAGCTGAGACCATGTGACCACTACAAATGAGAATTATAATTGACAAGAGCATTTCTGTCCTACTTTGTTAATAATGTGTTTGTACAAGTGGTTTCTTTCCTTGATTTTCTTTTCATCGTGTGGGGTATCAACCCTAATCACCTTTAAGTTTGAAATACTAAAAAGAATGCCCCTCAAGGGACATCGTCATCTATTCTAAGTTTATAATGTGTTTGAAATTGTATGTGTGATCTTTATATGTGTTAGATATAAATATTAACTTTATTTTTTATTTGCAAATTAAATATGAAATAAGGACATATAGCTGTATGTCAAATTGACAAGGCTATTGTGATGGCTATTCTTGGGTGTTAACTTGAATACATTTGGAACTAACCAAAAGTCAAATGGCTGATCACATTTATGAGGAATATTTTTCTTAATTAAATCATTTGAATTGGAAAGATATTACAATTCAGATTTTTGAGGTAAGCAGATTCACTTTTAATGCTGATCACACCATCTCCTGGCAGCCTATATAAAGGACACGGAAGAAGATTTTTCCCTTTGCCTGCTTGTCCTAGCTCTTGCTAGCAAGTCTATTTCTTGACTGGCATTGCAGTCTATTTTGGGGGACTTCTTAAAAATACTAAAGACCAGGTGAGACACTTGGCCTTGTGGTTTACTCAACTACTGGATTCTTGGACTTTCTCTTGGAAGACAGCTATTGTTGAACTAATGGAACAACAACCTATAAATCATTATAACAAATCCCATATAAATAAAAATTCTTAAAAGTATTTCATAATATTAAGTAAAACATATAACATATATCTATGACATATGTAATATTATATATAGCCTATTATACATATAATATACAATTTAAAACTCTTTTTGTAGGCCTTTGAAGAGTATACTTCACAAATGATTTATTGTAGAATGATACTTAGCATCCTAAAATTTTTATTTGTATTTATAAACAATAAATTAGTATTTATTTATTTAAATTTATTTATATAAATATGTAACATATTATATATTAGTGTATACTATAATGTTTAACATAATCTACTTTTGACTGAATTATTGTGTCCTCACAGAGAACAAGCGTTCTCTTGCAGGGGACTCACCTTTGTATTTTAAAGGGCATGTGTGTGAGATGCAGTCTGATTCTTTAACACAACCTGGCACAGCTCACCTGCTTCATACTCTCAGGTGCTGTGACCTCAAGATGTGACTACATCTTGCTGGCGCTTTTCTTTCACAGATCTCCAAACTCTTTCTCTGCCTTTGCCATTTGAGAATTTGACAGCTAGTGTATATTGCTAAAGATTGCTTTAAGGTTTATATAGTAAAAGTTCCAAGAATAACACATCTGGATGCTCATTTCTTTTGCTGATTTGGGAATATTATTCATGTCTCATTTTAAAGACTCTGTTCTCTTTCCCTTCATCATAGCAACTCCAATATATATTAATTTATCTTATCTGGAATATTCTAAATAAAAACTTTAAAAGAAGGCTGAAAATATAAATAATACTATGATTTACATTGTTTACGACTTTAGGTTCAACTCATATCATAAGCCCCAAACCTACAGATAGAGAGATAGGGAGAAAGAAAGGGAGGGCAAGATAGAAGAAGTGTAAGATATGTGTTTCAGTGCATTTTATGTCTCAAACTCTTGTGTATATATTTATCCCCTCGATGGTGTCTTATAGCTTTTCTTTTGGGCCTTTTTTTTTTTTCCTTTTTATTCCTCTGGTTGTGTTATTTTAAAATGACTTGTGCTAAAGATTGTCGGTTTTTCTACTTTAAAGTCTGGAGTTGAATTTGTGTAGTAGTATTTTTCAATTTAGTTTTTAAGTCCTACTTTCTTTGTATTTTTGTACTTATTAAACTTATCTCTTCCAATTTTTTATAATAATAATTTTTGTATTTGAAAATGTCTATATATCCCTCACTACTTTCCTTCCCTCTTTCTAATACCTCATGAATACTTCCCTTATATCCCTCACATTCATGGCCATATTTTCTTTAATTAAATATATATATCCGAAACCTTCATGCAATGATCCCTGAGATTTAGGTGAGAGGTTGCATCATAGATGTATTAGTAGGACTGGACATCATGTGACTCTTTTCCCTGCATTTTGACCAGTTGCAATTTTCTCTAATGGTCTCCATTTGTTTCAAAGAGAAATTTGACTGATGAGTGGTAGAAACTATATTTAATTGTAGGTATAAGTATACATATTTAGAGTTTAGTTAGGAATTATATTGGCATAATAATGTGGCAGCTGGAGGTTTTGTTCCATGATCATGACTTCACTAGACCCAGATATTTGGGTAGGCTTCCAGTATCAGTTATGCTTTCTGTATTGTTGAAGGGGTCTTCAGTCCAGAGAACTGTTACCTTCAAGTTATTCATATAACCACTGGACCCTTAGAATTACCATACCACTCTTCTGGTCAGAAAAGCGCCGGGGTAGCTAGGGCGCAGGGTCGACTGACACTCACCAGCTACCCACAACACCCGCCACAGGATCTTAAGACTTCTGGTGAGTGGAACACAGCTTCTGCTCCAATCCAATTGCGCGCGGGACCTGAGACTGCATTAGTTAGGGAAGCAGAAAACCTGCCTGAGTAGGAACACAGGCCTCTTCCGGCCGGACCAGCACCGGGTAGCTAGAGCGCAGGGTCAGCTGACACCCACCAGCTACCCACGACCCCCGCCACAGGATTTTGAGACTTCTGGTGAGTGGAACGCAGCTTCTGTTCCAGTCCAATCACGTGGGACCTGAGAGTGCTTTGGTTAGGGAGGCAGAAATCCGGCCTGAGTAGGGCCACAAGCCTCTCTGGTCAGAAAAGTACCGGGGTAGCTAGGGCACAGGGTCGGCTGACACCCGCCAGCTACCCACGACCCCCGCAACAGGATTTTGAGACTGCTGGTGAGTGGAACACAGCTTCTGCTCCAATCTTTAAATAGTGACAACGACAACAACTAACCCCAGAGATTACCAGATGGCAAAAGGTAAACGTAATAATCTTACTAACAGAAACCAAGACCCTCACCATCATCAGAACCCAGCACTCCCACTTCGCCCAGTCCAGGGCACCCCAACACACCGGAAAAGCTAGACATGGATCTAAAAGCATATCTCATGATGATGGTAGAGGACTTCAAGAAGGACTTTAATAACACACTTAAAGAAATACAAAGGAACACTGGTAAACAGGTAGAAGACAGTAAAGAGGAAGCACAAAAATCCCTTAAAGAATTGCAGGAGAACACTGCTAAAGAGTTACAAATCCTTAAAGAAAAGCAGGATAACATAATCAAACAGGTAGAAGTCCTTACAGAAAAACAGGAAAACACATCCAAACAGATGATGGAAATGAACAAAACCATACTAGACCTAAAAAGGGAAGTAGACACAATAAAGAAAACCCAAAATGAGGCAACACTGGAGATAGAAACCCTAGGAAAGAAATCTGGAACCATAGATATGAGCATCAGCAACAGAATACAAGAGATGGAAGAGAGAATCTCAGGTGCAGAAGATTCCATAGAGAACATCGGCACAACAATCAAGGAAAATGTAAAATGCAAAAAGATCCTAACTCAAGAAACATCCAAGAAATACAGGACACAATGAGAAGACCAAACCTACGGATAATAGGAGTGGATGAGAATGAAGATTTTCAACTCAAAGGACCAGCAAACATCTTCAACAAAATTATAGAAGAAAACTTCCCAAATCTAAAGAAAGAGATGCCCATGAACATACAAGAAGCCTACAGAACTCCAAATAGACTGGACCAGAAAAGAAATACCTCCCGACACATAATAATCAGAACAACAAATGCTCTAAATAAAGATAGAATACTAAAAGCAGTAAGAGAAAAAGGCCAAGTAACATATAAAGGCAAGCCTATCAGAATTACACCAGATTTCTCACCAGAGACTATGAAAGCCAGAAGATCCTGGATGGATGTTATACAGACACTAAAAGAACACAAACTCCAGCCCAGGCTACTATACCCAGCCAAACTCTCAATTAACATAGATGGAGAAACCAAAGTATTCCACGACAAAACCAAATTCACACATTATCTCTCCACGAATCCAGCCCTTCAAAGGATAATAACAGAAAAAAACCAATACAAGGACAGGAACCACCCCCTAGAAACAACAAGAAGGTAATCCCTCAACAAACCTAAGACAGCCACAAGAACAGAATGCCAACTTTAACAACAAAAATAACAGGAAATAACAATTACTTTTCCTTAATATCTCTTAATATCAATGTACTCAACTCCCCGATAAAAAGACATAGACTAACATACTGGCTTCACAAACAAGACCCAACATTTTGCTCCTTACAGGAAACTCATCTCAGAGAAAAAGATAGATTCTACCTCAGAATGAAAGGCTGGAAAACAATTTTTCAAGCAAATGGTATGAAGAAACAAGCTGGAGTAGCCATTCTAATATCTGATAAGATTGACTTCCAACCCAAAGTCATTAAAAAAGACAGGGAGGGACACTTCATACACATCAAAGGTAAAATCCTCCAAGAGGAACTATCAATCCTGAATATCTATGCTCCAAATACAAAGGCAGCCACATTCATTAAAGAAACTTTAGTAAATCTCAAAGCACACATTGCACCTCATACAATAATAGTGGGAGACTTCAACACACCACTTTCACCAATGGACAGATCATGGAAACAGAAACTAAACAGGGACACAGTGAAACTAACAGAAATTATGAATCAAATGGATCTGGCAGATATCTACAGAACATTCTATCCTAAAACAAAAGGATATACCTTCTTTTCAGCACCTCATGGTACCTTCACCAAAACTGACCACATAATTGGTCACAAAACAGGCCTCAACAGATACAAAAATATTGAAATTGTCCCATGCATCCTATCAGATCACCATGGACTAAGGCTGATCTTCAATAACAAAATAAATAATAGAAAGCCAACATTCACGTGGAAACTGAACAAGACTCTTCTCAATGATACCTTGGTCAAGGCAGGAATAAAGAAAGAAATTAAGGACTTTTTAGAGTTCAATGAAAATGAAGCCACAACATACCCAAACTTGTGGGACGCAATGAAAGCATTTCTAAGAGGAAAACTCATAGCTCTGAGTGCCTCTAAAAGGGAACTAGAGAGAGCACACATTAGCAGCTTGAAAACATACCTAAAAACACTAGAACAAAAGGAAGCAAATTCACCCAAGAGGAGTAGACAGCAGGAAATAATCAAACTCAGGGGCGAAATCAACCAAGTGGAAACAAGAAGAACTATTCAAAGAATCAACCAATCAAGGAGCTGGTTCTTTGAGAAAATCAACAAGATAGATAAATCCTTAGCCAGACTTACTAGAGGGCACAGGGAAAGCATCCTAATTAACAAAATCAGAAATGAAAAAGGAGACATAACAACAGATCCTGAAGACATCCAAAACACCATCAGATCCTTCTACCAAAGGCTATACTCAACAAAACTGGAGAACCTGGATGAAATGGAGAAGTTCCTAGACAGATACCAGGTACCAAAGTTGAAACAAGATCAGGTTAATGATCTAAACAGCCCTATATGCCCCAAAGAAATAGAAGCAGTCATTAATAGTCTCCCAACTAGAAAAAGCCCAGGACCAGATGGGTTTAGTGCAGAGTTCTATCAGACCTTCAAAGAAGATCTAATCCCAGTTCTTCACAAACTATTCCACAAAATAGAAACAGAAGGTACTCTACCCAACTCATTCTATGAAGCCACAATTACTCTGATACCTAAACCACAAAAAGACCCAACAAAGATAGAAAACTTCAGACCAATATCCCTTATGAATATTGATGCAAAAATCCTCAATAAAGTTCTTGCTAACCGAATCCAAGAACACATCAAAACAATCATCCATCCTGACCAAGTAGGTTTCATCCCAGGGATGCAGGCATGGTTCAATATACGGAAATCCATCAACATAATCCAGTATATAAACAAACTCAAAGACAAAAACCACATGGTCATCTCGTTAGATGCAGAAAAAGCATTTGACAAGATCCAACACCCATTCATGATAAAAGTCTTGGAAAGATCAGGAATTCAAGGCCCATACCTAAACATGATAAAAGCAATCTACAGCAAACCAGTAGCCAACATCAAAGTAAATGGTGAGAAGCTTGAAGCAATCCCTCTAAAATCAGGGACTAGACAAGGCTGTCCACTTTCTCCATACCTATTCAACATTGTACTTGAAGTCCTAGCCAGAGCAATTCGACAACAAAAGGAGATCAAAGGGATACAAATTGGAAAAGATGAAGTCAAAATATCACTTTTTGCAGATGATATGATAGTATATATAAGTGACCCTAAAAATTCCACCAGAGAACTCCTAAGCCTGATAAACAGCTTCGGTGAAGTAGCTGGATATAAAATTAACTCAAACAAATCAATGGCCTTTCTCTACACAAAGAATAAACAGGCTGAGAAAGAAATTAGGGAAACAACACCCTTCTCAATAGTCACAAATAATATAAAATATCTTGGCGTGACTCTAACTAAGGAAGTGAAAGATCTGTATAATAAAAATTTCAAGTCTCTGAAGACAGAAATTCTAGAAGATCTCAGAAGATGGAAAGATCTCCCATGCTCATGGATTGGCAGGATCAACATTGTAAAAATGGCTATCTTGCCAAAAGCAATCTACAGATTCAATGCAATCCCCATCAAAATTCCAAATCAATTCTTCAACGAATTAGAAAGTGCAATCTGCAAATTCATCTGGAATAACAAAAAACCTAGGATAGCAAAAACTCTTCTCAAGGATAAAAGAACCTCTGGTGGAATCACCATGCCGGACCTAAAGCTTTACTACAGAGCAATTGTGATAAAAACTGCATGGTACTGGTATAGTGACAGACAAATAGACCAATGAAATAGAATTGAAGACCCAGAAATGAACCCACACACCTACGGTCACTTGATCTTCGACAAGGGAGCTAAAAACATCCAGTGGAAGAAAGACAGCATTTTCAACAAATGGTGCTGGCACAACTGGTTGTTAACATGTAGAAGAATGGGAATCGATCCATTCCTATCTCCTTGTACTAAGGTCAAGTCTAAGTGGATCAAGGAACTTCACATAAAACCAGAGACACTGAAACTTATAGAGGAGAAAGTGGGGAAAATCCTTGAAGATATGGGCACAGGGGAAAAATTCTTGAATAGAACAGTAATGGCTTGTGCTGTAAGATCGAGAATTGACAAGTGGAACCTCATGAAACTACAAAGCTTCTGCAAGGCTAAAGACATCATCAATAAGACAAAAAAACCACCAACAGATTGGGAAAGGATCTTCACCTATCCTAAATCAGATAAGGGACTAATATCCAATATATATAAAGAACTCAAGAAGGTGGACTCCAGAAAGTCAAATAACCCCATTAAAAAATGGGGCTCAGAACTGAACAAAGAATTCTCACCTGAGGAATACCGAATGGCAGAGAAGCACCTGAAAAAATGTTCAACATCCTTAATCATCAGGGAGATGCAAATCAAAACAACCCTGAGATTCCACCTCACACCAGTCAGAATGGCTAAGATCAAAAATTCAGGTGACAGCAGATGCTGGCGAGGATGTGGAGAAAGAGCATCACTCCTCCATTGTTGGTGGGATTGCAAGCTTGTACAACCACTCTGGAAATCAGTCTGGCGGTTCCTCAGAAAATTGGACATAGTACTACCGGAGGATCCAGCAATACCTCTCCTGGGCATATATCCAGAAGATGTCCCAACCGGTAAAAAGGACACATGCTCCACTATGTTCATAGCAGCTCTATTTATAATAGCCAGAAGCTGGAAAGAACCCAGATGTCCCTCAACAGAGGAATGGATACAGAAATTATGGTACATTTACACAATGGAGTACTACTCAGCTATTAAAAAGAATGAATTTATGAAATTCCTAGCCAAATGGATGGACCTGGAGGGCATCATCTTGAGTGAAGTAACACAATCACAAAAGAACTCACACAATATGTATTCACTGATAAGTGGATATTAGCCCAAAACTTAGGATACCCAGGATATAAGATACAATTTGCTAAACCCATGAAACTCAAGAAGAATGAAGACCAAAGTGTGGACACTGTGCCCCTTCTTAGAATTGGGAACAAAACACCCAGGGAAGGAGTTACAGAGACAAAGTTCGTAGCTGTGATGAAAGGATGGACCATTTAGAGAATGCCGTATCCAGGGATCCATCCCATAAGCAGCTTCTAAACGCTGACACCATTGCATACACTAGCAAGATTTTGCTGAAAGGACCCAAATATAGCTGTCTCTTGTGAGACGATGCCGGGGCCTAGCAAACACAGGAGTGGATGTTCACAGTCAGCTATTGGATGGATCACAGGGCTCCCAATGGAGAAGCTAGAGAAAGTACCCAAGGAGCTAAAGGGATCTGCAACCCTATTGTTGGAACAACATGATGTACTAACCAGAACCCCGGAGCTCTTGTCTCTAGCTGCATATGTATCAAAAGATGGCCTAGTCGGCCATCACTGGAAAGAGAGGCCCACTGGACTTGCAAACTTTATATGCCCCAATATAGGGGAATGCCAGGGCCAAAAGAATGGGAATGGGTGGGTAGGGAAGTGGGGGGCGCTATGGGGGACTTTTGGGATAGCATTGGAAATGTAACTGAGGAAAATATGTAATAAAAATATTAAAAATTAAAAAAAAAGAATTACCATACCATGCTGGTTGTTTTAGTGTTTCATAGGTAACATATTTAGAGAGGAATATTAGTTACTTTCTTATATTGTAAGGTTGATTTCTTCCTAAACATCTAGCTGAGTATGGCTTCAGTATCAGCCACTTCTTTGTGGAAACCTCTCTCATCCTAGCATTTCTAATCAAAGCATATTTTACTCAGCCATATTATTTCTGTTTTCAGAAATTCTATCCAACATTTCTGTATGTATATATTTTAAAAATCATGAACAGCAAACTTTCTGTTCCATCCCAAACAGCTTTTAACGAATTTCCATGCTAATTATTTATAAATTAACTAAATGAACATGTGCAACCTACCACTAAGCAGTATCCAGAAACAGTGGATTTTCTCTACTTTGTTTATTGTTATTTTAACAACAGAAACAGTGTCATCAATTAAGCCTTGACAAGTATATTTTCCATACTTTCATGAGAATAATGTGTAATCATGTTTCCATTTTACATATTAAGTAAATCTAGACATTCTGCTTCCTAGTAAGACATGAGAGATGTACTTAGAAATTGCAATTGGAATAATATTTGAATAGGTTTGGCCTCCATAGACTCGTATGCTTGAATTTCAGGCCCACTATTAGGAGGTGTGTCCTTGTTGGAGGAAGTATGTCACAGTAGGCGTGAGCTTTGAGGTTTTCTCTACTCCAGCTCTACCCAGTGCAGAATAAAAGCCCATTCTTGGGTGCCTCCCTAAGAGTCTCCTTCTTGCTGCCTTCAGATCAAAATATAGAAATCTCAGCTTTCTCCAGTACCAAGTCTGTCTTGATGCTGCCATGCTTCCAAACATGATAATAATGGACTGAGCCTCTGAAACTGTAAGCCAGCTCCAATAAAATGCTCTAATAGGAGTTGCTCGTTTTATGTCATTCCACAGGGGAAAAAAACAAAACAAAACAAAACAAAACAAAAAAACTAAGTTAAGAAAGGATGTCTTATGCTTTATTTTTTTTTTTTATGTTTTTAAGTTTTTTTTTCTTTTTTTTTTTTTTTTGGATATTTTCTTTATTTACGTTTCAAGTGTTATCCCCTTTCCTGGTTTCCCCCTGTATCAGTCCCCCTCCCTCTGATTCTATAAGGGTATTCCCCCATCCACTCACCCACTCCCACCTCCCTGCTTTTTCATTCCCCTACACTGGGGCATTGAGCCTTCACCAGACCACTGATGCCTGACAAGGCCATCCTCTATTATATACGCAGCCTGTATTTTCCTCTTTACTTGTTTTCTTTTAGGCTGCTACTTCCCAAGACGTTTTTAAAATCTGAGACTGATGGGAAAAAAAGTTCATACATCAGGGGCATGAGTGATGTTGGATGTTTAGGAATCTAGAAAAGGGTGCTCATGTCGGCCAAACTACAGAAACTAAGTACCTAAATATATACCATTGTTTTAACATGGATCTTCTGCAATCCCTAACATTTAAGGGGTTCAGTAGTTTGGAGGACACCCTCTTTCTACTGACGGAAGTGTTTCAGAATAGAGGATGAAAACTTGAGTCAGTAGAAGAATATATTGCTGACAGGATTTATAGCTTTTGTCTTTGATAGTCTATCACCTGCAGCCTATTGATTACAATGGAACCATAATAAGTGTATAACAAAATGTCATCAGTTTGTTAGAAATAAGAGCAAGAAACAGACCAAAAAAACCTTTAGAATTGGCTGGACTTTTCAGAGTGAAGTGCCTGCTAAATACTCTTTTATAATATTTTGCATATAGTTCAGTACAGACTAATAATAGGAAGGTTCATTATATTTTAAGGGAACAGGCGGAGTTAGCACAAGAAACAGAAAAGTAGGTCTTAGCAATTATACTTCAAAAGCAGAAGAGAATCTTAAATAAATATTTAAAAATGAAATTACATTTTATAAAAAGAAAATCAAGACCACCATATGCACATCAGAAATCTTAAAAACTGATTAGAATGTTAAATTATATTTTTAGTGAGAAACACATTAATATTCCTTCTAGATGTTCCACTGAATGACAGATGACTCTGGAATGATTTATTATGCAAGTAGAAAAAGTAAACATTGTTCTTTTTTCTTCTTTTTTAGTATTTTTTATTATTAAACGAAAATTATTTTAAAATATACAACTCAGTATTGATATTTTGTAAGTCATCAAAATAATTTATAATAATTAAGTGCCACATAAATATACATTGTATCATCTAAAAATAAAAGCAATATGCACTCAACCAGTTTTTAAAATCTGTTTGGAACATTAAACATGATAGAAGTAGAAAAAAATTTCTTATGAAGTATTCTACGAAAGGAAATTGTGACAAGTTCCTGTTTAGACAGAAATTATTCTATCTTCAAGGGAGAATACTCTGACTAACTGGTTTCATAAAATGAATTGGGTAGAGTTCCTTCTGTTTCTATTTTGTGGAATAGTTTGAAGAGTATTGGTATTAGGTCTTCTTTGAAGGTCTGATAGAATTCAGCACTAAATGCATATGGTCCTTGGTTTTTTTGTTTGTTTGCTTGTTGTTTTTTTAGTTTGTTTTTTTTTCCCGTTGGGTGACTTTTAATGACTGTTTATATTACTTTAGGGGTTGTTGAACTATTAATGGTTTATCTGATCCTGATTTAACTTTGGTATCTGGTACCTGTCTAGAAAATTTTCCATTTCATCCAGATTTTCTAGTTTTGTTAAATATAGACTTTTGTAGTAGGATCTGATGATTTTTTTTTGATTTCCTCAGTTTCTGTTGTTATATCTCCCTTTTAAACTCTGTTTTTGTTAATTTGGACAGTCTCTGTGCCCACTGCTTAGACTGGCAAAGGGTTTATCTATCTTGTTGTTCTTCCCAAAGAAACATCTCCTGGTTTTGTTGATTCTTTGTATAGTTCTTTTGGTATCTATTTGGTTGATTTCAGCCCTGAGTTTCTTTATTTCCTGATGCCTACTCCTTTTGGGTGTACTTGCTTCCTTTTGTTCTAGAGCTTTCAGGTGTTCTGTTAAGCTGGTAATGCATGCTCTCTTCAATTACTTTTTGGAGGCATTCACCTAAGTTTTGCTCTTAGCACTGCTTTTATATGTTCCATAAGTTTTGGTATGCTATGCCTTCATTTTCATTAAATTCTAAAAAGTCTTTAATTTCTTTATTTCTTTCTTTACAAGGATATAATTGAATAGGGCATTGTTCACATTCCATGTGTTTGGGGACTTTCTACTGTTTTTCTTGCTGTTGAAGACCAGCCTTCGTCCATGGTGATCAGATAGGACGCATGGGATTATTTCAATGTTCTTGTATCTGTTACGGTCGGTTTGTGATCGATTACATGGTAAATTTTGGAGAAGGTACCATGAGGTGCTGAGAAGATGGTGTATCCTTTTGTTTTAGGATAAAATGTTCTTTAGATATCTTTTAAATCCATTTGTTTCATACCTTTTGTCAGTTTCACTGTGTCTCTGTTTAGTTTCTGTGTCCAGGATCTGTCCATTGATGAGAGTGGGGTGTTGAAGTCTCTCACTATTACTGTGTGAGGTGCAATGTGTGCTTTGAGCTTTAGTAAAGTTTCTTTTATGAATGTGAGTGCCTTTGCATTTGGAACATAGGTGTTCAGAATTGAGAGTTCTTTTTCCTTTGATGAGTATCAAGTGTCCTTCCTTATCCTTCTTGATAACTTTTGGATGAAAGCTGATTTTGTTAGATATTAGAAATGTTACTCCAGCTCATTTCTTGGGATGATTTGCTTGGAAAATTGTTTTCCAGTCCTTTACTCAGAGGTAGTGTCTGTCTTTGACACTGTGTGTATTTCCTGTATGAAGCAAAATGTTGGGTACTGTTTACATATCCAGTCTTTATTCTAAATCTTTTTATTGGGAAATTGTGTCCATTGATGTTAAGAGATATTAAGGAATAGTGATAGTTCCTTCCTCTTATTTTTGATGTTATTTTTATGTGTGTGTAGCTATCTTCTTTTGGGTTTGTTGAAAGATTACTTTCTTGCCTTTTCTAGGGTGTGGTTTCCCTCCTTGTGTTGGCATTTTCCAGCTATTATCTTTTGTAGGGCTGGATTTGTGGAAAGATATTGTGTAAGTTTGTTTTTTTAAGGAATAGCTTGATTTATCCATCTACAGTAATTGAGAGTTTTGCTAGTTATAGTATCTTGGATTGGCATTTGTGTTCTCTTAGAATCTCTATGACATCTGCCCAGGATCTTCTAGCTTTCACAATCTCTGGGGAGAAGTCTGGTATAATATTGATAGGTCTGTCTTTATATGTTACTTGACCTTTTTTTCCTCCTTGCTTTTAATATTCTTTCTTTGTTTTGTGCATTTTGTGTTTCAACTATTATGTGATGGGTGGAATTTCTTTTCTAGTACAATCTATTTGGAGTTCCGTAGTTCTCTTGTATGTTTATGGGCATCTCTTTCTTCAGGAAGTTTTCTTCTATAATTTTGTTCAAGATATGTACTGGCTCTTTAAATTGGAAATCTTCACTGTCTTCTATACACATTAGTCTTAGGTTAAGTCTTCTCATTGTGTCCTGGATTTCCAGATGGTTTGGGTTAGGATCTTTTTGTATCTTGCATTTTCTTTGACTGTTGTGTCAATGTTTTCTATGGTATCATCTGCACCTGAGATTCTCTCTTCTATCTCTTGTATTCTGTTGGTGATGCTTATGTCTACAACTACTGATCTCTTTTCTTGGTTTCCAATCTCCAGAGTTGTCTCCATTAATGATTTCTTTATTGTTTCTATTTCCATTTTAGATACTGGATGGTTTTGCACAATTCATTCACCTGTTTTTGTTTGGTTTTCCTTTAATTCCTTAAGGGGTTTTTGTATTTCCTCTTTAAGAGCTTCTCCCTGTTTACCTCTGTTCTCCTGTAGGTCTTTAAGGGAGTATTTATATCCTTCTTAAAGTCTTCTATCATCATCATGAAATATGTTTTTAAATCAGGGATTTGCTTTTCTGGTATGTTGGGGTATCCAAGGGCTCTTTGTGGTTGGAGAACTGGGTTCTAATGATGCCAAGGTCCCTTGGGTTTTGTTTCTTAAGTTCTTGCCCTTGCCTCTTGCCATCTGATTATTTCTGGTATTAGCTGTTCTTGCTATCTCTGACAGTGGCTTGTCTCCCATGCAAGTATGTTTGCTAGTACTCCTGGGAGACCAGTTCTCTCTAGGAGGAATTTGGGTACAAGGAATTGTGGCACAGTGTCAGCTCCAGGATGAAAATGGAAACTGGAAGTATCCTGTTCCTAGTTGTTCCTGTGTCCTGATAGCTCTGGGCAGGTCACTCTTAGTCCAGGAATTTGAGTAGAAGTGGTAGTCTTACCTGTGCTTACAGGTGTGTCAGCACTTCTGGGAGACTAGCTCTCTCCCAAAGGTATTTGGGTTTGGAGCTTTGTGGCACAGGGTCAACTCAGAGCACAGATGGGTCCTGTTCCATGTTGCTTCTCACTTCATGTGTTCCGAGGGCTCTGGGTGTGTCCCTAGGACTCTGGGTGTGTCCCTGAGAGCAGAATACATGTTCTTATCTGTGCTCACAAGCATGTCTGTACTACTGGTAGAACAGCTCTCTTCTGGCGGTGTTTTGGTATGGAGCGCTGTGGCACAGGGTCAGGCACATAAACATTGTTCTTATGTTTAATGAAATAATAAATGATAAAGGTTGTCCAGGAAGACTATATAGTAAACATTAAATCAAATGAAATTATTTATGTAACTTCTATAACCTAAAGTTTTTCCTCATAAGATTATCCATATTAAATGCCCCTTATTTGATTTTAGGAGATAGTGCAAAAAAAAATAAGTTGTTGTAGAAGATAGTATTATTAATTATCCAACCAATTACCCTATAGATACGCCAGCACTTAAACACAAATACAACTCATTTAATGTGGAAAGCAAATTGCTTTACACAAAGGAGACAGACATTAATAATCCCAACTGATTGTACACTCAAACATACTTCCAAAGGACTGCAGGAGAAAGCACTTTTAACATCCTTATTAGGAAGCTCATTCAATACATGAGCTGCAATTACCTCCTTGCAAGTGTTTGCCTGCATGCTTTCTTTCACAACTTGAGCCTAGAACAAAAGGACAAGACCGATTTTAATATTTGTCATTTAACTTTCCCTGGAGGAACTAGAATTTTCTATGTGCTGAATACTTGCTATTTACAGTGTACCTAGAAGACTTGATTGAATTGCAGCAGTTTCACTGCTGAGCAGGTGTGAACATAGAGAGAGAAGTGAGTGTGTGTGTGTGCTTTCCCACTGTGATCATTTGAGGTCCTCATGTACTGAGCTGGGTTTCCCTTTGTTTTGGAGGGCAAATCCTTATGTTATGAGACCCATGACATTGCACCCTGCTTGCCAGGGGACTACTCAGGTAGGCTGAGACTATGTGTGGTGATGAACTTCATATTGTAGTCTCATAGGTACTTGCCTCAGGCTTTCTCCATTCTCTTTACTATCCTGGTATTTTTCTCTTTATTTACCTAATTACTACATTGGGATTTTTCCTTTCCAAGCTCTTCCCCCAGGTCTCCCACCAGCCTGGATCTTCATTAAGCTTTCCAGGACAGTTGACAAAAACATTCTACAATGAAGCCTTTCTAGTTTAGAATGTGGTTTTAGAAGTCAGAGGGAGAAAATCATCTGCCAGATTATCAACATACTCGTATATGACAAAATGCTAGAGATTAGTAAAAATAATACAACCATAGCCCATTCTAAAGTGTTCATGTTCCTGATGGAATAATAACAAATCAATGCTTGAAAAGGTAAATGTTACCTAGAAGAAAAGCTTGACAAAACCCATTTTACTACACTTTTTTTCTGCTTAAAGATATATTTTAGCATAAACAACAAAAAATAAAAAAAAGAACAGGTAGAATTTAATGCAAGGAATCCTAGTAGCTACCTGGAATAGAAGGAGAATAGGGAGAAGGAAGTAAGTTGAATTGTTTAAATTATGTCTATATGAAAATGAGCAGTAGAGAATTGGACAGCCACACTTCTGGGGAAGAAGTACTTTAGGGAAATAGTAAGGAATCCTGGAGTACACCTAGGGATGGAGTGACAAACTAGATCCCAGCCAGCATCTGAAAAAAGCAAGGAGTAGTAAAGGACTTTTGATTTGAGTATGAAAGTCAGGCAGACAACCCAGAAGAACTTTGGGTCAGCTTGTGGGTTATCCTGGTAACTATTGTAATTTCACTCTTCTCTAAACATGCTGAGCACCTGACACTGGCCTTTATGACAACTCTGTATACTTGTACTAAGCAGTAGCCTCCTGGGAGGGCCACTGTTATGCTGTGCATCTATTTATTACATAGTCAGGTTGAACATCTCTATCACCAGGATACTCATACTGAGATGTTTTCCTTTACTGCCTCTTCTCACCTCAAGTTTTCTACATTGATATAAGTGAACTGCTCAAGTTCCTGGGTGGACACTAGTGGTATCTATCTTAGAAACTTCAAAGATGATTGATTGACTGATTTGAAACTCATAATTGTGGAAAGTTGGAATGTTACAGACCCATAGCCAGAACTATTACAGGCTATCTTTACTCTACTTAATAGCTATTTGGTACCTATATTTGATAAATGATTTTAATGTTTCATATCTTTTATGCTAAATTTATGACTTTCAACTGTTCTGTCACCATATGAAGTTCAGGTAACCTCTTATATACTGGATCTAAATGTAACTTTTTTTCATCTGATATATTTGTCATCTTGGAGGGTTCCTAATGAATACACTCACCATTTCTAGCTCTTCCTGAATACTGGCTGGTTCACCTCAGCTGTTCTGGATCAAATTCCTCTCAAAGCTAACTGATTCAATCTGGCTTTTCTTAGCTTCTTATTGAATTTTTCTACTTGAACTAACTCTGGCAATGGGTTCTAATCTTCTGGCTCTTTCTAATTTTTCTCTTCAAGTATCTGAGCTGAATAAATTGAAAGGAAATAAACTTGTGTCCACTGCATATCCTCCTGCACTGACTGACTGAACTCAACTGAACTGATTGACTTCTGACTCCATTCTCTTTCTTCACAGCTCTTAAATGGTCTGTCTTTCCTGTCTTTTTTCATGAGAGTTGGGTATAGCTTATCTCTGACTAATTCTGTCAAATTTTTCTGTGATTCACTTTGCCCCTCAGTTAGATGTCACTTTCAAACATGGCTGCTTTCTTACACTAATTAACCTTGTTTTCTTTGGTGTCAATACAGGGGGACTATTAAAAGACATTTGGAAAATGAACATGAAAGGGAGTTGTGATTGTACCCCAGTACTGGCAGGGAGATATGGGGAATAAACTATGTGTTTTGGCTAAGCAACTACACGTACTGTATTATGGTGGAATAGGAAGCTGTATTCTCCGCAAAAGATTTCTTTATGTCCATTTTCTGTCTTTCAGAAAACAAGCCATTGTTTTGTTCATGAAGGTCATCTGTTTGCTTTATTTTTATTAATAACAATCCCCCTGTAGGATATAACATGGGCAGAACCTAGGAATGGGACAGCTTTCATTGTGTGAATAGTGAGCAGACAGAGATGTACCTCCTCACTGCTACTGTAAGTTACCCTACAGAGTTAAGGACCCTCAGGCCAAGTTCTCATCCTTGTCTTCAAAGTGGAGAAACATTTTAAAACCAGCTCATATCATAAAGCAGAGTTGGAAATTTTGTTAAATTAACATAGGCATGAACATGAAGTTTAAGAAAAAGAAAGGCCTTCAAAAGAAAGGAAAGCACATTCATATGACATCTATGCTTCTAAAGGAGGGAGACAGGGAAATAAAACCCAAGTGTGTTTACAGGTTTCTCAAAGGGACATTAGCCATGTGCACCACTTTGGTGACTCTCACTTTACATCTAAAAAGGTGATAAGAATATCTCTCTCTCTCTCTCTCTCTCTCTCTCTCTCTCTCTCTCTCTCTCTCTGTGTGTGTGTGTGTGTGTGTGTGTGTGTGTGTGTGTGTGAGAGAGAGAGAGAGACAGAGAGAGAGAGAGAGACAGAGAGAGAGAGACAGAGAGACACAGAGAGAGAGAGAGAGAGAGAGAGAGAGAGAGAGAGAGAGAGAGAGAGAGGGAGGGAGAGAGGTATTTCCTCCTGTAATTTCCCCCCTTTCTAACAAGAATTGAAGGACCCACACTTTCTTTCTTCTTGAACTTAATGTGGTTTATGATGATATTCTTGGGTATTCTGAGCTTTTAGACTAATATCCACTTATCAGTAAGTGCATATCATGTGTGTTCTTTTGCGACTGGGTTATCTTACTCAGGATGATATTTTCTATTTCCATCCATTTTCCTAAGAATTTCATGAAGTCATTATTTTTAATAGCTGAGTAGTACTCCATTGTGTAAATGAACCACATATTCTGCATGTATTCTTCTCATGAAGGACATATGGGTTCTTTCCGATGTCTAGCTATTATACATAAGGCTGCTATGAACTTAGTGAAGGATGTGTCTTGCTATATGCTGTATCATCTTTTGAGTAGTCACTTTACTAACCATAAAGTACAAGATAGCCATGATACACTCTTCAGATAGAAAAAGAATGGAAAATAGAGTATACACCTGGGGTGAATATAGTGAGTGAACCAAGTGGATGGGCCATCATTGGGAGAATAGGGGGAATCAAGTGTGGAGAGGATAGAGAGAGAAAAAACAGGGAGACAGAACTGGATTCGGGAGTAGATGGACAAACTCTGGGAAAAGCTAGAAACCTAGAACAAGGAATACCTTCAGGAATTCATGACAATGATCTTGATAAGACTCCTGGCAGTGGGGGATATGGAAAGTTAAATGGCCAACGCTTATAACTCAGCCAAAAAGCATTCAATGCACAATTTGTCCTGGCTATAAGAGGTGCAGACATAAAGATGGAATAAAATTTGAGGGAATAGCTAAGCAATGACTGGCCCAAATTGAGATTCATGCCATGAGAGAGGGCCTACTCCTGACACTTTTAATGATATTTTTCTAAACTTGCAGACAGGTCTGTCTTCTAATAGGCTTCACCCTTCAACTGGTGGAAACAGATGCAGAGACCCACATTCATGGAAACAGATGCAGAGACCCACAGTCAAACATTATGCTGGGTACCTGAGATCCTGTAGAAGAGAGGGAGGAAGGATTGAAGGATCTAAAGAGATTCTTGGCAGATCAATATTGCCAAGTCCAGCATGCTCATGGTGGGAAAAATGGCATCGTTACTATTCCTAGGACATGGCCAATTCACATGGGCCTCCACAAGTATTGATGCCTTGCTGTGATCATGGGCTAGCTTGTATTGTAAAATACACATTTTATATTCCTCCTTCAAAAAATGTCCTCCCTGATAATGTTAATGATTTCATGATAATTAGAGACAGCACAAGTCTTGGCAGGACACCATAAGAAACCCTATAGAATCAAGTCACTAGGCCCATAGGGGCTTACAGAGACTGAACCACCAATCAGAGATCATACATAGGATAGACTTAGCCTTCTGCACATTTATAACAGATATATGATTTATTCTTCATGTGGTATTCCCTAACATCAGGGACATGTTCTGTCTCTGATCCATTCAAGAAAAAAATTAGAAGTCACACCACATACCTGGAGGAGGAGGAGGAGGAGGAATTGTCATTGTTGTTGTTATTGTCGTCTTCTTCTTCTTCTTCTTCTTCTTCTTCTTCTTCTTCTTCTTCTTCTTCTTCTTCTTCTTCTTCTTCTTCTTCTCCTTCTCCTTCTCCTTCTCCTTCTCCTTCTCCTTCTCCTTCTCCTGCTCCTCCTTCTCCTCCTCCCCCTCCTTCTCCTCCTCCTTCTCTTCCTCCTCCTTCTTCTTCTATTGTGTTTGCTTTGTCTTTGCATGTCTTGGGTTTTTTTTTTTTTCATTTTTACTGTCTCCATATCTTGTACTTTCTGTGTTCTGTGTTTATTGGTTTTGTTTTTGTTGTTTCTGCTGCTACTTTCCATGGCCTCTTGGATTGCTGGAGTTTGCTTTCTGGTCACTGGATTCATGTTAACAGGGATTTCCTTTCTTTTGTATGTGGGTAATAATATGGTTGTTTTATATTGTTCTACTTTATTGAAAAGGTGGCTCTGGAGTTGAGTAATGTATTTCCCATCTCTAGACCCAAGCATGTTTATTTAGATGTTTCTGTTCTATGTCAGTTGAACCACCTGTTTTATAACAAGGAAAAGAGAGCAAAGAAAAGCAGTTTAAAGAAAAGGAAAGAAAGGAAAGGAGAGGAGAGGAGAGGAGAGGAGAGGAGAGGAGAGGAGAGGAGAGGAGAGGAGAGGAGAGGAGAGGAGAGGAGAAGAGAAGAGAAGAGAAGAGAAGAGAAGAGAAGAGAAGAGAAGAGAAGAGAAGAGAAGAGAAGAGAAGAGAAGAGAAGAAAAATAGATGGTTGGCTTCATTCAACTTGTTGTTGTTAAAATTATTTTTAGAATATAAATCTTATTTTAAGATCTATAAGTATAACATAAACAATTTTTATACCTTAAGGGGTTTAAGTTTATTGAATTTTATTTGAAAATCTGCAATAAAAAATAACTTAAATCTCATAACACAGGGAATTGATAGATAATTATTTATACATAGGTAATTTTAAAGGGACCATGTGGCATGAGATCTGAGATCATCTTGGATGATCAGGATGTTAGTATTTGTGGCTTGCTACAATCTTAATTTCAATAGGATGAAGGCAAACATGTGGCTTAAAACAATTTTTTTCTAAGGTTAGATGTGCCATCTTGATTAAAGTTGACCACATGGTATAAAGAAGGCAACAATAGGTATCTTAGATATTTTAAATTAGGATGGATTTTTAATATGGTTATTCTTGCCCTGAAAATGAAATCATAAAAATGAGGTTGATGAAGTATAGGCTTTAAAACTAATGCTCATTTAATAAGGTATTAAAGCTGTACCTCCATGTGTTCATATGCAAAATGTACCTTATGCTAGCAGTGAACTTTGAAATGTAAGAGTACTCCAGGTGGTACAGTGTGAATCAGTATTTGTTGCTTGTGGTGGAAGATGTAGAAATCTCAGATACTTCTTTAGCACCATATCTGCCTGCATGCTACAATGTTTCTTGCTATTATGATAGTAGACTAAACTTTGAAACTGTAAGCCAGCTCCAATCAGATGTTTTCCATTATAAGAGTTGCTATGGTCATGGTGTCTCTTTATAGCAATAGAAACATAAACTAAGGCAGAAGTCAGAAGTTGGCACCAGGGAAATCGAGTATGGCTGTTATAGCTCTGATCATGTTTTGTTTGCAGAAATATAAATTTCTGGACTTTGGATTTGAAGAACAGTGTTCTGCTTTAAGTGGTACTTACTAGGACATATGAGTAGGGATATGGAAGAGGGTGGTTCTGAGGGTAATTTGAACTGTGGGGGCCTGGATCAAGGGGTTTCCAAGGAGAAGAATTTTTAATGTGGTCTATAAACATTTCTTGTGATATTTTGGCTAAGAATTTTGCCCTTGTCCAAAAAGTCTGCCTGAGAATAAAGTGAAGAGTGCTGACTTAATTCTGTTGGCTGAGGAAATCTCAAAACAGCTTAGATTTACTGTCATGTGGTTATGAGTTTTCACTCTTACAAAGATATATACTGAAAAGGAGCAAGCTGGGCAAGGAAAAATATAAAATGTACAATTCAAGGGGAAAACTGGTATGATGAATTAGAATGGATCTACAAATTTCTGTTAAAGCAGATAAGCAGATTGATGGAAAGCCTAATGTTAAATGGAATAAGGGAATAGAGTCCTCATGGTAAGATCCCAGCCAGCTAAGTTTCCATCTTGTGAAAAAGAATTAAAATTATCCTAGGTCCAGGAAGAATAGTACACATCTTTATTGTGAACACACAAGAGAGAGAGGCAAGCAGATCAAGGTCAAGGTATACAGAGAAAGATTCAGAGAAGCCAATCTTAAGCAGTGAAGAAAACCTATCAAAACCAGAAAGCTATTAAGGATATAATTGAATGAGGAAGTCATGTTTCAGCCCCAGCAAGCAGGAGAACTTGGCATCTTTGGCAATGTGGTTCTGGGTATAGAGTTGGGATTAGAAAAAAAGGGGTTATGGAGTCTCCCTTTATAACCAAGGAAAGATATATGACAGGGATGTCCCTGAATGGAGGCCCAGAGAAGTCATCATGTGAAGCTGTGAATGTGAAGACTGGATTGCCTTGAAAACTTCAAGATATTGGAGATGCCAGAGCTATTGGATACCTACCAAGGACAGCTGCTCACAGGGAGAGGAAAAAGACAAGTAGAAAAAAAAAAGTATATTGCAATCAACAAAGCTAAAAGGAGGTGGAAATCCAAAGAGCACTTTGACATCAGCTATGGAGATACAGAGTTTGGAGTTTGCCAAGCGAGTATTCAGTCTTGCTTTGGTCCAGCATTTCCTCATTATGTTCCTTTTCCTAACTTTTTCTATGGTAATGCATATACTCTGTCATATATTGGATCATTGTGATCTACCTTTTGATTTTGGTTTTTCAGGGAATTACAATTAAGAGGTCTCATGAATCTTAGAAGAGGCTTTGAACTGTAGCCATCTGCGGCCACACAAACTGGGTCCCTGAGTGGGAGGACAGAGCTGTAAGGGAGGAAACAGCAAGAGAAGAAACGAGACCAAGACAGATTTCTGATCAAGACCCAATGTTTACTAAAAGTCTGTGCTTATAAAGTGGGGAGGCCCATCCCCTGCCATGCCAGGCTTCTTGATGCTTTATTGCCATGTTGTTAGCACAAGCTGCTAGCATTAGGTCACCAATTCCACAGTTTGTCACCTATCTCAGGAATATCTCAGGAAGGCAGGTTCAGCATCTCAGTGGGTACTGGTGCACAGGTGACAGCGCAATAGAACGGAAGACTCCACCCCATGTAGTTTCATTCACAGTGGCAACATAGGTCTGAATCAGCCTGCTCAAGGCTGGGGGGAGGCTACATTTAACAGTGGATTTCTAAACAGGGTTGAGACTATGGATACATTTGAAGTGAGACTAAATACATTTCTGCATTATGTATGGTTACCAGCTTATGGAGACCAGGAAGTTGAATAGAGTGGTTTGTATAGGAATGGCTTCTATGCATTCATGTGTGTGAATGCTTGGGCCATAACATGTGTCACTATTAGTATGTATGGCCTACTTGGAGGATACATGTAATTGTGTTGATGAGTTTTGTGGTGTCATAAATGCTTAAGCTAAGGCCAATGTGACTCAGAATCTTCTGCTCCCTGTGGATAAAAGGGATAGAACTTTCAGTACCAGACTGCCCTGTTTACCACCATGTTCTTTGCTTAATACTTGACTAAACTCTGAATCTGTAAAGCAGCCCTAAGTAAATGTTTTTCTTTATAAGAGTGGCCATGGTAATGGAGTCTCTTTACAGCAATAAAAACCCTAACTAGAACAATTCTACCTAAGATAATTCTAAAATATGATAAGATAACTGACCTGTTCTATGATGGAGGAAGTTATTTTCTGACTTTAAGAAAAAAATGTTTCTATGCAAACTTTTGCGAATCATTTGAGATCATTTAGCTGTGCAAAACAGTAATAGTAATTGTATAAAAATGTATCCAAGATAAAATAAATGAAGTGTTTGAATTTACATTTTTGGACTCCTCCTGGATAGTAGCTCTGATTTCATCCATTGGAGGACCTTTGGCCCTTTGGTTTCTGCTAATTATTATTTGTTCTTTCATCATTAGTGCCTTGACTAGATACATAACGTCCTATCTGGGTGCCATTAAGCAGATAATTCAATATGAAAAGGTATACACCACATAGTTGAAGATATGACTCAGGATACCACTGAAGGGGAGGATGTGATAGCTAACATTATATTTTAAATTGAAATTACTCTGTTTAGGAGATGTATAAAACAAAAATGCCTTTGATCTGTAAGCATCACTTTCCCAAGGACAAATAATTTCCTGAAATACTGGGGGTCGGTATTCAAGTAAGATAAAGAAAAAACAAACAAATATGTTTTCACTTCTACAACCAAGCAAAATTATCCAATTGCATATAATGTGTGTGTGTGTGTGTGTGTGTGTGTGTGTGTGTGTGTGTGTGTGTGTGTGTGTGTGTGAAGTGTGAAATCATACCCCTGCTTGGATAAATGTGGCAGTTATGTAGCCTCATGAGTTTTGTCTTTATAAACCCATGGCTAATGTAATTTGACTCTATTTTCTGAGCATGAGTCTTGGGTCAGGACCTGGCAAGTATCCATGGTCCTGGAAAGTATTTAATAATACTTCATATTTGGTTCAAAAATTGATGTAGTGGTCTTCTCATAAAATAGGATTAACACTAATTCCAGGAATTCCATGGGAATATACAAGCCAAACCAGCCAGGGAAATAAGTAGTGCAGAAGCAGGTAGGCTACCTTCTGTTCCCTCCCAGCCTCCAAATCCAATCCCCCAGTCTCATTCACTACTTTGTATCAGATGTTTTACATCCTTTCTCTCCTCTGAACTACCATTCCTAATATTCTGGCAGAAACCCTGTTTTCTTTCTTCCTGTAAAATTCTTTAGCACCACAACCATGAGTCTAACCCATTCCTATTCCTACGTGTTGGCTCAAAATACCTAGAAACACATTCTATTCACAACTCCCAGTGGCCACACGTAGAAGAATCTCAGAAGCATTCCCTAGAAGACAACCTACAGCCACAACAACCTTCTATGAACCAGAAATGGTGACAGAAACCAAGGGGAACAAAATCCACCTAACCAAAATAAGACCAGAGATCTACATCAAGAATTACACTCATCCCAAACACAGATGCATAGATGCCAACAGAAAAACACACTAATAACAGCCAGTACAGTAACTCTCCTCTAGAGCCAAAGCAACCCTACTAGAATAGGTCCTAAAAAGTTAACATAGCTGAAGCACAAGGCAAGGACATTAAAATAGCCATTATGAATATCATAGAGATCTGGGGAGAAGGGCATGAATGAATGTCTTAAATAAATTCATGAAAACAAAAACAGGACTAGGAAAAAAATGAATAAAACAGTTTAAGGTCTAAAAATGAAAATAGCTCTAGTAACAAACGTCCAAACCAAGGCCAGTTTAGGAACCTGAAAAGCAACCTGGGAGACTATCTTAACCAGAATACTAGAGATGAAAAGAGAATTCCAGGTACTAAAGAAGAGATTGGGAAAAATGTTTACCTTGTTCAAAGAAGGTGTTAAGCCAAAAAAGTTGTGCACCAGCGTTGGTTACATATCAGCACAAATGGCACCCCAGTCTATACCTCTGCCTGCCCCCCAAGAGTCATGCTCTAACCTGATACACTCAGGTGATACACCCCCACCTACCTGCCTCAATCTTCTTGACTTCAGGGACCCCAGCAAGCCCAACCAGTTGGAGTTCCATCTCCCTTCCATCTGCACTAGAGTTTATATTGTGGAGTAGGGCACATGATGCCACAAACCACAGCTCTTCCTGCTTTCCAAGAGGTCAGCTCTCAATTGACACACACAGGAGGCTTGGTAGGCCATCCAACACTAGAGAAAACTAGATGGCAAAAGGGAAGCCCAAGAATACAATCAACAGAAGCCAATACAATATGGCATAACCAGAACCCAGCTCTCCTACTACAGCAAGAACTGGTTAGCCTAACCCACCTATAGATAAGACTGTATCATTGAAGCCTCTATCAGCAAGATCATAGAGGCCTTTAAAGAGGATATAAAGAGTTCCCTTAAAGAGATACAGGGAAACATAATCTAACAGGGGAAAAAAAAACCCTTATAAAGGAAACATAAGTCGCTTTGAAAACTACAAGAAAATACAATCAAACAGGCAAAGGAAAAAAAATGAAACAGTCCTAGTCCTAAAAATGGAAATAGAAGCATTAAAGAAAACATAGTTGGAGGCAACTATTCAGGTAGAAAACCGAGGAAGTATAATAGTAATTATAGATACAAGAATCATCAACAGAGTATAAGAGATGTAAGAGAGAATTTCAGATATAGAAGATACGACAGAAGAAATGGAGACATTGATCAAAGAAAATGTCAAATGTAAAAAGTTCCTAATTAAAAACATCCAGGAAAATTGGAACACTATAAAAAGACCAAACCTAAGAATAAAAGAAATAGAAGGAGAAGATTGCTAGTCCAAAGGTCCATAAAATATCTTCAACAAAAATCAAAGAAGAAAATGTCCTTAACCTAAGGAAAGAAATGGATATAAACATACAAAAAGTTTACAAAACACCAAATTATTTGGATCAGAGAAGAAAAATCCTCCCACTACATAATAATCAAAATACTAAATGTACAGAACAAAGAAAGACTATTAAAAGCTGTAAGAGAAAACAGTCACATAATATATAAAAGCAGACCTATGGGAATTACACTTGACTTTGCAACAAAGAACCTAAAAGCCAGTATAAATGTCTTGCAGAGCCTGAAAGACTTCAGATGTCAGTCCAAACTGCTATACTCAATAAAATTCTCAATCACCAAACCACCCATAACATTTCTTTCCAACAGATTCACTGAAAGTTAAAAACCATAATTTTAATGATTACGTTATTAGTGATGTTTCATATAGATTAACCCAGTCAATATTTTATCTTATGTTCTTATACCAATAGTCAACCCTTAGTTGCCTTTTTATGACCTTTGGTTAATTGTTTTACAACCTCTTCGAATGTGCTATAGGTTGTAGATGCCTTCTTGCTATCTCAGAAGCAATAAATTCTTGACACTAGAAGACTTTCAGAGTTCTCACTGCAGTTTTCATATCAGAAAGGACTGAATAGCAGCCCTATTAGAAAATATCTTAATATGTACTAATATAATTTTAGGAATTCATATAGAATCATCATTAATAATTAAGAAATCATCTAGTTGTCCATGTAGCATCACTACAAGATAGTAGTACCTCTTTGTTGTTCTGCAGAGATCTGGTCAAAAATGTGGGCTAATCAATCTAGTGATTGTTATTTTTATCTAATAATAAGAGGAAAAGCATACTAAATAGCCAGAATCTTTCTTAAAAATGTAATTTTATCAGCCTTGCTTATAGAAACAAATCTGTCAATAATTTTAACAGTCCATGGTAGAACCACCTGAGGAAGAGCACTTGCTAGTTTTTAATTTCTTCTTGATGGCTCTTGGCAAGTCTTTGTGTCAAGGCTCATTTGGGTGAAGGCCTTCCCCATGGTGATCTTTGTTGAAATAGCTCTCTTACAGGATCTTAGGTTGTTCATATTTCTTTATTTGGGGTGGATGTGGAAATACAATTTACTTGAGGTGAATTAGGGGCTGTATAATTTTGGGGTAGGACATGAGAATATACATAAAGGGAAGGTCATTGGAGGAATGCTAAGGCTATTGGCTTGACTCATTAGCATGAAGAGGCCAGGTGCTGTGTTATATGACTGATGGTCTGTAGTTACCTCAGTTGAGTATTGTGCTTACATGCTCCAGAGTAGGGACACAGGCAGGAAGGGAGAAGGCCCATCCTCATAATCTCAAATCTCAAAGATTCAAAATGTCCCTCTTTTCTTCCTGTGACTTCAACTAGCAGGCTGGAAGTTAGAGTCCCACACTTCCTGAAGAGATAGTACAAAGACTACTATACTTAATACCCCCATTGCTTACTATGCCATACTAAACACCAAAGATGACAGTTTTCTGGCCTCAGAGAAACTCAAAGACAAACAGGTCAGCTACTGCAGCAAAGAGACTTAAACTTAAGTTAGGTAAATATTTTGCAAGACCATGTCTTGCCTCTGCCAATGCTTTTCCCACACTGCTACCTCAAGGAGAAAGAATTGCTAGGGCTAACCCCTGACAAAGATTCTTGAAAAAGGCCCTTTCTCTTCTCCTACCCCTCCAGCACTCCAAATTTCTCCCAACTAGATTGAAATCCTACCTGTCCTGGACTCATCTTTTCCCTTCTTGCCTGCCAAGCAGCAGCATCTGACTCCTTGAAGGGAGACATAGCATTTGGATTCTCTCTCCTGAAATTTGCCCATCCATCATGAGCAGACATGTTGATGGTATTCAGACACTGCCAGCAGAGGCAGAACACTAGACTACATTACTCCTACTTATTTCCAACTAATACTAGTTGTAGTTAATGTGTTTTATAAAACCAAGAATATGCTTTATAGAGCAGAATATAATACAGTGTGAGGAGGTACCTCAGCCAGCTCATGCTGAGGTATCACTTGACCCACTCCCAGATACCAGCCATATATTGGGTGTGGTATAGAACAGAGTTTATTTGGGGGAATGGGAATGGGAATTGAGAAGGGAGTAGAGGCAAAGAAAGAAAGGGTACAGAGAAGGACAGAGAGAGAGAGAAAGAAGGAGAAGAGAAGAGGCTGACCAGGAATACCTCTGAGAGGAGGGAGGGAAAAGGGGAGAGAATGGAAAGGGGATCAGGCAGAACAAAGAGGACTCAGAGTCAGAGAGGCCAAACAGTCCCTTTTATAGCAAGCCAGGCCTACCTGGCTGTTGCTAGGTAGCTGTTGTGTGGAGGGTAGGAGGAATGCCAACAGAAATAATAGTCAGTATGTAGTAGTAGTAGTAGTAGTAGTAGTAGTAGTAGTAGTAGTACAAGTAGTAGTAGTAGAAGTAGTAGTAGGGATTCAAATCTGCTATAGTTTCAACAAATGTCCTCAAAGGTCTGCATGCCAAGACTTTGTCTTCAGTAAGATGCCTCTATGGAGATGGAACAGTAAGTTATCAGACAGTGTGAGAGGTCTATAAGTTTGGAAACTATGCTACTAAATTAGGTAATGTGGCCCAATTACAATCAAGTGTCAAAAGTACACCTGCTACATACCCTAAGTCAATTACAGAATTTTGTTTTTATTTTTCTGATTGTGATGGTTTGAGGCCAGACACTACATTTAATTCCTGGAGTTAGAACATATTAAGGTGTTCAATTTTTGCTTTTGTGAAAGCTAGTTAAGGAAGAGGGTTTGGCCCTGAATTCTTCAGATAGACAATATCTTATGATAAAGGAGCATTTTGGGGTTCATATACCACATAATCATTCAATGGGTTGATTAGTACAGTTAAGAAAATTTCCCTTATCTGATTGGTGGCGATAAGGTAAATATTCTACTTTGGCATCATTTATTCAGAGCAAAAATCCCATAAAATGTTTTAAATACACAGAAAAATTTTAATTCCTCCTCCACTCTCAGAATAAATTTTAAAAAACATTAGAATTATTGTGGAAATCATTTCAAAATATAGGTAAAGTATTTTTTAAATAAATAGAGGTGAATATTCCTAACACATTAGACAACATTTTGATGAGTGAATACTATATTTTACAATAAGAGAACATTTTAAATGAATAACTAATGAATAAGGAGCACAGAGTTTCTTCAGCTGAAGAGAAAATGATGTAATCAGCTATAAAGCTCATTTAGGGTTTACTGAGTGGACACTTCCTTTGCTGAAAGTATAGTTGTATTTGCCAGCTATCTGAGAAGAAAGATCACTCTCTCAAGTCTACATATATTTAAAAATTTGGTAGATTTATAATCATTATTGAGGAAAATATACTCAACACAATCAAAGCATATATGAAAGCTTTCAGTAATGCCAAAACCTTCATATCTTATTTATTTTGACTTCTTAGACAATTTTATCACAATGCTAATCATTTTTTAGTCCAATCTTAATTTTTATCTCTTATACCAAACAGAACAAAATAATCAGCTTATATTCTTTTTGCTACACAAGTTTCTTTTGTGGAGACAAAATGACTGGTAGCTATTAGTACAGCCATAATTGACATAGTTCAGGAAATCTTAGATTTTTTACTCATTAATAGGCCAATTTCTTAGGAAAACAAGATGCAAATAAAAGTCTTTAGAATGTAGCAATAAGATTTATTATTTTTTAAATTTATTTTTGATATGTTTTATCTCTCAAATAGCGTGTGTCACTGAATTTATAGTTACTTGTGCAGTAATGATGTCAAGATTTTATTATTCCATGTTCTATTCCCTTTGTGGGCAATAGATAACTGTTAAGCTGAACAGATTTAAGTTGGTTTGAATTACTTAGAGTGATGTTATTTTTTTTTTTTATTTTTTTTTCCACTGTTTTTTTTTATTACATATTTTCCTCAATTACATTTCCAATGCTATCCCAAAAGTCCCCCATACCGCCCCCCACTTCCCTACCCTCCCATTCCCATTCTTTTGGCCCTGGCATTCCCCTATATTGGGGCATATAAAGTTTGCAAGTCCAATGGGCCTCTCTTTCCAGTGATGGCCGACTAGGCCATCTTTCGATACATATGCAGCTAGAGACAAGAGCTCCGGGGTACTGGTTAGTTCATCATGTTGTTCCAACTATAGGGTTGCAGATCCCTTTAGCTCCTTGGGTACTTTCTCTAGCTTCTCCATTGGGAGCCCTGTGATCCATCCAATAGCTGACTGTGAGCATCCACTCCTGTGTTTGCTAGGCCCCTGCATAGTCTCACAAGAGACAGCTATCTTTGGGTCCTTTCAGCAAAATCTTGCTAGTGTCTGCAATGGTGTCAGCGTTTAGAAGCTGATTATGGGATGGATCCCTGGATACGGCAGTCTCTAGATGGTCCATCCTTTCATCACAGCTCCGAACTTTGTCTCTGTAACTCCTTCCCTGGGTGTTTTGTTCCCAATTCTAAGAAGGGGCACAGTGTCCACATTTTGGTCTTCATTCTTCTTGAGTTTCATGCGTTTAGCAAATTGTATCTTATATCTTGGGTATCCTAAGTTTTGGGCTAATATCCACTTATCAGTGAATACATATTGTGTGAGTTCCTTTGTGATTGTGTTACCTCACTCAAGATGATGCCCTCCAGGTCCATCCATTTGGCTAGGAATTTCATAAATTCATTCTTTTTAATAGCTGAGTAGTACTCTATTGTGTAAATGTACCATAATTTCTGTATCCATTCCTCTGTTGAGGGACATCTGGGTTCTTTCCAGCTTCTGGCTATTATAAATAGGGCTGCTATGAACATAGTGGAGCATGTGTCCTTCTTACCCGTTGGGACATCTTCTGGATATATGCCCAGAAGAGGTATTGCTGGATCCTCCGGTAGTACTATGTCCAATTTTCTGAGGAACCGCCAGACTGATTTCCAGAGTGGTTGTACAAGCTTGCAATCCCACCAACAATGGAGAAGTGTTCCTCTTTCTCCACATCCTCGCCAGCATCTGCTGTCACCTGAATTTTTGATCTTAGCCATTCTGACTGGTGTGAGGTGGAATCTCAGGGTTGTTTTGATTTGCATTTCCCTGATGATTAAGGATGTTGAACATTTTTTCAGGTGCTTCTCTGCCATTCGGTATTCCTCAGGTGAGAATTCTTTGTTCAGTTCTGAGCCCCATTTTTTAATGGGGTTATTTGACTTTCTGGAGTCCACCTTCTTGAGTTCTTTATATATATTGGATATTAGTCCCTTGTCTGATTTAGGATAGGTGAAGATCCTTTCCCAATCTGTTGGTGGTTTTTTTGTCTTATTGATGGTGTCTTTAGCCTTGCAGAAGCTTTGTAGTTTCATGAGGTCCCATTTGTCAATTCTCGATCTTACAGCACAAGCCATTACTGTTCTATTCAGGAATTTTTCCCCTGTGCCCATATCTTCAAGGCTTTTCCCCACTTTCTCCTCTATAAGTTTCAGTGTCTCTGGTTTTATGTGAAGTTCCTTGATCCACTTAGACTTGACCTTAGTACAAGGCGATAGGAATGGATCGATTCGCATTCTTCTACATGTTAACAACCAGTTGTGCCAGCACCATTTGTTGAAAATGCTGTCTTTCTTCCACTGGATGTTTTTAGCTCCCTTGTCGAAGATCAAGTGACCGTAGGTGTGTGGGTTCATTTCTGGGTCTTCAATTCTATTCCATTGGTCTATTTGTCTGTCACTATACCAGTACCATGCAGTTTTTATCACAATTGCTCTGTAGTAGAGCTTTAGGTCCGGCATGGTGATTCCACCAGAGGTTCTTTTATCCTTGAGAAGAGTTTTTGCTATCCTAGGTTTTTTGTTATTCCAGATGAATTTGCAGATTGCACTTTCTAATTTGTTGAAGAATTGATTTGGAATTTTGATGGGGATTGCATTGAATCTGTAGATTGCTTTTGGCAAGATAGCCATTTTTACAATGTTGATCCTGCCAATCCATGAGCATGGGAGATCTTTCCATCTTCTGAGATCTTCTATAATTTCTTTCTTCAGAGACTTGAAGTTTTTATTATACAGATCTTTCACTTCCTTAGTTAGAGTCACGCCAAGATATTTTATATTATTTGTGACTATTGAGAAGGGTGTTGTTTCCCTAATTTCTTTCTCAGCCTGTTTATTCTTTGTGTAGATAAAGGCCATTGATTTGTTTGAGTTAATTTTATATCCAGCTACTTCACCGAAGCTGTTTATCAGGCTTAGGAGTTCTCTGGTGTAATTTTTAGGGTCACTTATATATACTATCATATCATCTGCAAAGAGTGATATTTTGACTTCATCTTTTCCAATTTGTATCCCTTTGATCTCCTTTTGTTGTCGAATTGCTCTGGCTAGGACTTCAAGTACAATGTTGAATAGGTATGGAGAAAGTGGATAGCCTTGTCTAGTCCCTGATTTTAGAGGGATTGCTTCAAGCTTCTCACCATTTACTTTGATGTTGGCTACTGGTTTGCCGTAGATTGCTTTTATCATGTTTAGGTATGGGCCTTGAATTCCTGATCTTTCCAATATTTTTACATACAAACTTGTGATGAAAATCTCCCAAGAATTAACAACTAATTCTAGTCTATCCCAAGCTATTTCTGATGCCAAGAATTGTTTTTCATCAATTTCAATCTAAGAAAGAAATTAAAGACTTTCTATTATTCAATGAAAATGAAGGCAAAATGTACTCAAATTATGAGACAGATTAAAGGAAACAATAAGAAAAAAATTTCATAGTGCTAAGTGCCTTCATAAAAATCTAAAAAATAAAGTACTAACTTAATAACACACCTCAAAGCTGTAGAACAACCACAACATAACACAAACAGACCCAAGAGATAGAGATGGCAAGAAATAATCAAAAGCAGGGCTAAAAGTAATAAATTAGAAACAAAGAAAACATTACAAAGAATCAAAAAAAAAGCAACAGCTTTAAGAAAATCAAAGATAGACAACCTTAGCAAAACTAAATAAAAGGCAGAGAGACAATATCCAAATTTGCAAAATCAGAAATAAAAAGGGAGACATAAAAACAGACACTGAGGAAAATCAATAATCATTAGGTCTTACTTCAAAAGATATTACTCCACAAATTGAAAAATCTAAATGAAATGGGTGATTTTATGGATAGATTTCACTTATCAATGTTAGGTCAAGATCAGATAAACAACTTTAAATAGTCATCAAATCAGACATTAAAATCTTCCAACCAAAACAAACAAACAAAAAAGCCCAGGGCCAGATAGCTTTTGAACAGAATTCTACCAAACTTTCAAAGAAGAGCTAATACCTATACTCTTCATAATATTCCATAAAATAAAACGAGAAGGAATGCTGACACACTCATTCTATGAGGCTAAGTCACCATGATGCAGACACAAACACTCAACAAAGAAGGAGAATTTCAGACCAATTTCCCTTATGAACACTGATGCAAGAACAAACAAACAAACTCAATAAAATACTCACAAACTGAATCCAACAGCATGTCAAAAATCCCATCTACAATGATCAGATAGGCTTTATCCCAGGGACACAAGGATAATTCATTATACAAAAATTGATCAACGTAATCCACTATATAAAGGAAAAAAAAGAAAAAAAAACACATTATCATATTGTTAGATGCTGAAATGGCCTTTGATAAATTCAACACTTTTCATGTTAAAAGTCTTGGAGAGATCAGAAATTCAAGGTGTAGCATGAATTAGCTATTCTTCTCTGTGCTCCTGATGAGTTGTGCACACACACACACCCAAGAGCTCTCAGGATTCACAAATGAAAGATAGATGTATGCCAGTTAATTTTGATATATCTTTGCTAGCTCAAATATTAGGCACTTCTAATCCTTCCTGCAACTAGCAAACCCTCACCTCCAGTATTTTGGAATTAACATCCTTTAAAGTCTATATTTCATCTCTGCTACTCCAGATCCAATCAGGGAAGTGGCCACTAGGGCTGCTTATCAAAATTCTTACATGGCTAGTCAATCCTATGCCCTTCTCATGGCTAGTCTGCTTCTTTCTCCTTTCTTTCTCTCAAGCCCAGGGATCCTAAAAGTCTTGCCTCTGTCTGCCTTGCTGAACCATTGGCTCCTGGCCTCTTTATTTACCAAATGGGGCAGGGTCCCTCAGTGTCTTACATGCAGACACACAAGTAAGCAGTTTGGGGGAATTAACATTATAACACAAGAAGCATTAGGCCAAACTCACTTCAACAAGGCACATAGCTAAACATAATATTCACTAAGAAAATAGCCAATATCAAATTTAATGCAAATAAACAAACATTTTTACTAAAATCAGGGACAAGCTCTTTTCATGTCTCTTCAATATAGCACTTGAAGTTCTAGACAGACAAATAAAATGACTAAAGAAGATCAAGGGGATACAAATTGGAATAGAAGTAAAAATAGTACTAATTGTGGATGTGTGATAGTATAAATAAGGGACCAAAAACTATTCTACCAGAGATGTCCTACAGCTGCTAAATACCTGCAGCAGTGGTTGGATACAAATTTAACTATTAAAAGAACAAATCAGTAGCCTTCCTCTATACAAATGATAAACAGGCTAAAGAAAAAAAATCAGAGAAACAACTCCTTTTCACAATAGTCACAAATAATATGAACTATGTTCATGTAATTCTAGCCAAGCAACTGAAAGACCTTTATGACAAGAACTTCAAGTCTCCAAAGAACAAAATTGAAGAAGACTTCAAAAGATGGAACAGTCTCTCATGCTCATGAATCAATAGGATTAACATAGTGAACATGGCCATTCTACAAAACACAGTCTACAGATTCAATGCAATCACCACGAACACTCAAACACAATTCTTTATAGACTTTGAGAGAACAAGTCTCAACTTCAGATGGAAAAACAAAATGTCTGGGATAGCTAAAACAATCTTGAACAATAAAAGAACTTCTGAAGGAATCACCATCACTGACCTCAAGCAATACTACAGAGTAATAGTGATAACAAAAATAAATAAATAAATAAATAAATAAATAAATAAATAAATAAATAAATGCATGCATGCATGCTTGGTAGTAGTATATAACAGACATTTGATGAATAGAATTCAACTGAAAACCCAGGAATAAGCCTACATACCTATGGATACTTGATTTTTGACAAAGAAGCCAAAGACAAACAATAGGAAAAAAAAAAAAGAATACATCTTCAACAAATGTTGTTGGCCTAGCTGGATACTTGTGTGTAAAAGAATTCAAATATATTTACATTTATCACTTGCCCAAAACTCAAGTCCAAGTGAATCAAAGACCTCACCATAAAACTAGATACACTAAGTGTTATAAAAAAGAAAGTGGTAAATATCCTTGAACTCATTAGTACAGGAGGCAACTTCCTGAACAGAAAACAAATAACTCAGGCTCTAAGATCAACAATAAATGGGACCTCATGAAACCAAAAAAAAAAAAAAAAAAAAAGAAACAAACAAACAAAACAACAACAACAACAAAAAAGACTTCTGTAAGATAAAAACACAAAAACAAAAACCCAACAAAACAAAACAAAAAACAAAAAAAACCCCAAAAACCCAAACCTGTCATTAGGACTAAAGGGCAGCCTTCAGATTGGAAAAATATCTTCACCAACCCTGCATCTTACAGAGGCCTAATAGCCATTTTATATAAATAACTCAAAAAGTTAGACACCAACAAACCAAATAACCCACTTAAAATTGGAGTACAGAGCTAAACAGAGAATTCTCAACAGAGGAATCTCTAACGAAATGTTCAATGTCACCAGGCATAGTGGCGCATGCCTTTAATCCCAGCACTCAGTGGAAGGCAAAAGCAGGCAGATTTCTGAGTTCAAAGCCAGCCTGGTCTACAAAGTGAATTCCAGGACAGCTAGGGCAACACAGAGAAAACCTGTCTTGAAAAACAAACAAACAAACAAACAAACAAACAAACAAGAGAAAAGAAAAGAAAAGGAAAGGAAAGGAAAGGAAAGGAAAGGAAAGGAAAGGAAAGGAAAGGAAAGGAAAGGAAAGGAAAGGAAAGGAAAGGAAAGGAAAGGAAAGGAAAGAAGGAAAGGAAAGGAAAGGAAAAAGGAAAGGAAAGGAAAGGAAAGGAAAGGAAAGGAAAGGAAAGGAAAAAGGAAAAAGGAAAAAGGAAAAAGGAAAAAGGAAAAAGGAAAAAGGAAAAAGGAAAGGAAAAGGAAAAGGAAAAGGAAAAGGAAAAGGAAAAGGAAAAGGAAAAGGAAAAGGAAAAGGAAAAGGAAAAGGAAAAGGAAAAGGAAAAGGAAAGGAAAGGAAAGGAAAGGAAAGGAAAGGAAAGGAAAGGAAAGGAAAGGAAAGGAAAAAGGAAAGGAAAGGAAAGGAAAGGAAAAAAGAAATGTTCAATGTTCTTAATCATCAGGGAACTGCAAATCAAAATTACTCTGAGATTCCATCTTTCACCCTTTAGAAAGGTGAAGATAAATAACTGAAGTGACAGGACATGCTGGTGAGGATGTAGAGCAAGAGAAACACACCTATATTGCTGCTGGGACTATGAATTTGTACATCTACACTGGAACTCAATTAGGCATTCTCAGAGAATTGAAAATAGTTCTATCTCAAGATGCTGCTATACCTCTCCTAGGCATATTCCCAATATATGTTCTATCATATAGCAAGAGCACTTGCTCAATTATGTCATAGCAGCTTTATTCATAATAGGCAGAAACTAGAAACAACCCAGATGCCCTTCAAGTGAAGAATGGATAAAGAAAATGGATTTACTTGTGAAATGTGCGGGCAAATGAATGGAACTAGATAGAAAACATCATCCTGAGTAAGGTAACCCAGACCCAAAAAGACATACATGCATGATATGTACTCACTTATAAGTGGTTATTACCCATAAGGTAAAGGATGTATACAGTACATTTCATAGACTTAAAGAAGCTAAAGTAACACTTAGGGCCCAAGACACAATGCCTAAATTTCACTCATAAGGGGAAATAAAATAATCATGGAATGTTGTTGGAGGGAGAGAAGCAGGGAGAAAAAGGGTTAAGGAAGGAAGCAGAAAAATGGGAATCAGTTTTGGGAGAGCTGGGGAGATTTAAATGCAGAGGAGAACTTGCATTTCTGTAATTGGCAGAGACCTGGGATGGGAGAGGGTTCAGGGTATCTTGAGGGTGACTAGTTGAGATTCCTAGCACTGGGAGATATGGAGGCTGAAGTGTCCATTTTCTGAAGCTAGGCAGATCTCTCAGTGGAGAGATAAGAATATCACCCCACCCACAAAACTTTCATTTCAAAATTTTCCTGTGTACAAGATGTGCAGAAAAAAAGACAGAGACTAAGGAAGTGGCCAACCAGTGTCTGGTCCAACTTGAGATCCATCCCATGAGTAAGAACCAATCCCTGGCACTAATAATGATATTCTGTTATGCTTGCAAAGAGAAGCCTAGCATAACTGTCCTCTCAGAGACACCATTCATTAGTTGAATAACAAAGGTACAGAGACCCAAAACCATGCATTAGTGGGAGGTTGGGAAGTCTTATGGAAGAGTTGGGGGAAGGATTAAGGAACTTGGAGAGGATATGGACTTCACAACAAGACCAACAGAGTCAACTAAACAGGCCCCTTGGGGGCTCACTGAGACTGAACCACCAGCTAACCTCAAATATGTAGCAGATGTGCAACTTGGTCTTCATGCAAGTTCCCCAACAACCAGAGTGTTGGCTAACCTTGACTATCTCATCTATCTGTGGATTCTGTCCCCCTAACTGGGCTAGGCTTATCTGGCCTTAGTGGGAAAAGATGTGCCTAGTCCTATAGTGACTTGAGGTGCCAGTTTGAGTTGATAACCAAGAGGGACCTTCCCCTTCTCAAAGGTAAATGGATAGGCATGTTAGAAGGAAGGACCCTATGAGGTGGGTACTGAGTAGAGTTGGAGGACTGTTATCAGGGTGTGAAGTGAATAAATAAATTGATTAATGGTATGAAAAGGGAAAGAGAAGACTTAGGTGATATTGCTCTGCCTTATGACTAGTTGCTTAACATTTTACAACACACACATAGATATGAATAAGAGAATTATTGTATTCTGGATTTTATGAACCATAATAATAATTTACAGAATAGTTCAATTGTATATAACTTGAGCATATAATCTAAGTGTTCCACTTCACTTAGAAATTACACTACAGCAACAATTTATGTGATGATTGAATTGCAAAAGTCAAATGTAGCAGTGCTTATCTAGGTGTCCAAACAGCAAACACAAAAACAACAACAAAACCATAAAAAGACAAAATGTTACTTGCTGAAACAAAAGAGCAAATAAAACTAAATGAAATTAAATAAGAAAAGTTATTGTTCACTGACAATATAGAAGGGCACACAGCTTGTTCTGGAAAACACTGTGATATGAAACTTGGTAAGTAGTTTACAGGGAATTGTAGCTTTGACTGCAGTATGTAGCTATTTAGCAATGTATTTAGCTATGTAGCAATTTATTTAATATTAATTGCATATTGAATTCCATATAGAATATGGAATTCCAAGGACATCCCAGAAACCATAATCTTGTTGGTTCTGTTTAGGGTTCAGATACCATTCCAAAGCTTCCCCACTAATACTAATTGGGAGCGTGTTTGGGAACATTCCTTCCACTATTCTCCTTGTCTTTCTCCCCTGATCTGCGAGTTATTTGAGTACTTTTGTTTTCTTTCCTGCCATGTTTTTCTCTCTGGTTCCAGAATTTCTTCTACAGATTCAAATGACATCTCTTAGATTACATGAGGCAAGATTTGCTTTCAATCTGTCTCTGAGGTATTATCAGATACATAATTTCTACAGGACAAGACAGTTATGCCACTTCACGTAGTTTGTTAAAGCTAGAAACAAAAATTATAGATTTATAATTTTACAATCTACAAAATGCCCCAAAATGCTCTTGAGATTTATACTCAATGTCAACAAATTTTAACCACGAATCTCTAAAATGCCCTCAAAATACCGTTGGGAGCTGTACTCATTGTCAACATTTTCAACCATGAGTTTGATTTCTCCTTTTCTTTATTTGTCCTGGTGTAATAGGTAGGCCATTAGCTTCAGGGGACACAGGTTACAGTAAGCTGCTATTTACTACTGATTTCTTTTTTTTTTTTCCTAAAATTACATTTGTGTAAATCTGTAAATTAAAAGTAAAAGAAAAACTTCAGGTGAACCCAAATGAGAGCTGAGATTTTTCATGTATAACTACTGAATATTTTCTGGAACAATTACTCAAACCTACCATTCATATATTCTTATCACACTCCCAAGACATCAATCTGAGGAACTAAGTATTTAAGGTCATTCGGTGAAGTTTCATATCTTAATCCCTCCAACAAATATAATAAAAGAAAAAGGAGGAAACAAAGAAATAGAAATATTTTTATAGGTATTACACTACTAAAAGAGAACGGCATCTGTACTTTGCTGACCTACATCATGCCAAACTGGAAGAGTACATTCTTAATTCAAATAAATAATTGTAATTAAAAGCAGAATAATTAGTTTTCTATGTTATGGCAAATTTTACAAGTAAAATATTCAATGTGATCATAAGAAAATATTAAAACACTCAAAAGTATTTTATATAAATAAAAATTTTAGCAGTTTATAAAATCTCTAATAGATAGTCATGAATAATAATTAAAAATACAGCAGAGTGAATGTGCATTATGAAAATTTCAAAGTGCATTCCTCCATGAAATCATGATAATGAAATGACTCAGCAGTCACCTCTGGATAATTGTGAGTCTTACTTTTTTTTCTCACTTAGGACAAGCTCAGAGCAAAACAGCCAGTATAAGGAAATTATAAGTTCTTGCATATGAAATAACAGCATCTTCTAGATTTATTTTTTATTGTGCTAGTTTTGTATTCTTTCCTTTATGAAAAATACTAAGGTATAAGACAACTATACCCTATGTGTAATCTGGAAAGCCAGCCAAGCATGTGTTCTGTAGGATTTTGTAAGGTAGTTAGTATATATCCTTTAGAAAAGTTCTTTTCCAACTAGTTAAGAGCTGTGAGAAAAAAATGTCAGGAACTTCAAACTTACAGTTGAAAGGATCTTTTGTCTTTTACATAGTTATTTTCCTACATTTAAGATTTTTAAACCTATTTTGTTATTATCTGTGAAACAATATTAAGTTTTGCATTTAATCTAAATGTCCAATTATAACACAGTAAAACCATAGTAATATACAAATGATTTCTCTATTATCACTGATCTCTAAAAATATGTATCTGAGTTTAATAATAGTGCCATATGTGTGCACTCCACAATGTCATTCTGGTGTATGTTTCTGCCATGGCCAAGTTGTGATCTTATAGGACTCTTCACTGAATAGAAATTAGATTACTAGTCATTGTATTATAGAAAAAAAAAAGAAAGAAAGAAAGAAAAGAAAACTTCTCAGGCTCTTAGAATCCCTTTTTTTATGAAATGAGAGAAACACACATATATCATGTCACTCGGGAAAGATACTGAGATACTGAGTGGTGAAGGATATAATCTGAGAATTAGAACTTTTGCTTAGAACATAAAAATTCTTTCATTCAATTACTAACAGACATACACAGAAATTAACATGTTCGAAAAGCAGTGTAGAAAAATAAACAGATTACTGCATTCAATGCATTCTATCCTCTGCAATAGGTGCAGCTATTTATCTTTTCAGGCTGCCATTTTTCATTTTCATCGTTCACTGTCAGAAATCATGAAGATGTTTACTTATGTAATACTGACATCTGGCCTGTGAAATCTGAAACAATCACACTTCCTTTGACATATTGTTGTGTACATATTTATTCACAATTGAAACCAACTCCTGTGGGAAACAGGAAGGACCCTAAAAAAAAGGGAAGCTTATAAATATGTACTTATATTCATAATATATGTATATTTGTATCTAAATAGCTTATACAATTTATTTTGAGTTTTTCTTTTATTGAAAATGTTTTTTTTTTTTATACAATATACTGTTATAGTTGCTCATACTGCAACCCCTCCTAGTTTCTTCCTACCTTCTTTTCCATGTGGATATATACATCCTCTGTTTCTTTTTAGAAAACAAAGCCAAATCTAAGGAATAATAATAACATAAGATAAAAAAAACAAAAACAAATAGAAATAAGAAAACAAAGACATGGGAGAAAAAGAGCAAAAGAAGAAGCACAAGGAACATATATAGGCAGAGAAACACATACTTTCAGACACGCGGGAATTCCATAAAAACAGAACACCACAGGCTATAATATATATGTGCAAAAGACTTGTAAGGTTTTAAAAGTAAATGAAACCTGCATTATGCTTCAACTTTCAAAGATGACCTTGAGTTTCTTTATGAATTAGAGCCTAAATCTGGTTTCTTCAGTGAGACACCCTTAGAGAAAACCAATTTTCATTTGAAAGTAGATTCAGTTCTGCATTAAGGGTGTCTTCAGTAATAAAGCCTTAACATCAGTTTGCAAAAGGCAATCAAGTGTCCTGACAATAGCCTTACTTGTTTAGAGTGTGCCATGTGACTCATTTGATTAACAACTTAAATTGATGTAAGTCTTTCCTGACACTGGAGATTTCTTTGGTAATGACATATATCCATGTGGGCCTCTGTCTCTCCTATTATTTGTTGATTTCATTTGAATCGACTTCATATATTTATGTGTTTTTGAAGCTTCTACTAGATTTCCATCGGAGCACTCAAATGGCCCTTAGTTTTAGCTGTCCCTTCCAGCACCCTTTGCCTTGATGGCCCTTCCTATGATTCTAAAGTTATAGCACTCATATACCATCCCTTTATAACTATTTATTTTATTTCCCTTTCTTTGAACAGTCCCCTAACCCCTTACTGTAAATGTAACCTCTTTGATGATATGGATTTTAAATTGTGTATAATTGACTTCATAGTTAACATCCACATATATGTAAATACATACCACATCTCTCTTTGCTGTTCTGTATTATCTCACTTCAGATGATGTTTTGTAGTTCCATTTATTTACATGAAAATTTTATGATTTAATGGCTGACTTATATTGTACTACATAAATGTACTACATTTTCTTCACCTATTCAGCCCTTGACAGACGTCTAGGTTGTTTCAAGTTTCTGGCTATTACAAATAAAACAACAATGAACATGGATGAGCAGCATCTCTGTAACAAATGTCCTTTAGGTATGTGTCCAAATGTTGTATCAATGGATCTTCAGGTAGACGGAGTCCCAGATTCCTAAAAGGCTGCATTGATTTTCATACTGGTTGAAAAATTTTGTGCTTCCTCCAGGAATGGATGAATCTCCCCTAACCATACATCTTTGCCAACATTACTTGTCACTTTTGTATTTCCCTGATGACTAAAGATGTTAAACATTACTTATGTGCTTCTCGACTATGTGAATTTCCTATTTTATGAATTCGCTATTAAGATTTATACCCCAATTTAATTGGTTGTTTGTTTACCTAATGTCCAATTTTTTTTGGTTATTGTTTTGCTTTCTATTATAGTTCTTTATAAATGCTGAATATTAGTTCTTTTTTTTTACATGTATTATTTAATATTATCTTACAGTTTAGGTAATGTTTTCTACACGATATATCTCACATGTATTACATTCTTAGCATATCAGGGAAATTATTTATGTCAATAATCACCTTCCTTATTCTTTTTTTTAATTTTTAATATTTTTTATTACATATTTTCCTCAATTACATTTCCAATGCTATCCCAAAAGTCCCCCGTACCCCCCCCCACTTCCCTACCCACCCATTCCCATTCTTTTGGCCCTGGCATTCCCCTATATTGGGGCATATAAAGTTTGCAAGTCCAATGGGCCTCTCTTTCCAGTGATGGCCGACTAGGCCATCTTTCGATACATATGCAGCTAGAGACAAGAGCTCCGGGGTACTGGTTAGTTCATCATGTTGTTCCAACTATAGGGTTGAAGATCCCTTTAGCTCCTTGGGTACTTTCTCTAGCTTCTCCAATGGGAGCCCTGTGATACATCCAACAGCTGACTGTGAGCATCCACTTCTGTGTTTGCTAGGCCCCGGCATAGTCTCACAAGAGACAGCTATATTTGGGTCCTTTCAGCAAAATCTTGCTAGTGTATGCAATGGTATCAGCGTTTGGAAGCTGATTATGGGATGGATCCCTGGATATGGCAGTCTCTAGATGGTCCATCCTTTCATCACAGCTCCAAACTTTGTCTCTGTAACTCCTTCCATGGGTGTTTTGTTCCCAATTCTAAGAAGGGGCATATTGTCCACACTTTGGTCTTCATCTTCTTGAGTTTCATGCGTTTAGCAAATTGTATCTTATATCTTGGGTATCCTAAGTTTTGGGCTAATATCCACTTATCAGTGAATACATATTGTGTGAGTTCCTTTGTGATTGTGTTACCTCACTCAAGATGATGCCCTCCAGGTCCATCCATTTGGCTAGGAATTTCATAGATTCATTCTTTTTAATAGCTGAGTAGTACTCCATTGTGTAAATGTACCATAATTTCTGTATCCATTCCTCTGTTGAGGGACATCTGGGTTCTTTCCAGCTTCTGGCTATTATAAATAAGACTGCTATGAACATAGTGGGGCATGTGTCCTTCTTACCGGTTGGGACATCTTCTGGATATATGCCCAGGAGAGGTATTGCTGGATCCTCCGGTAGTACTATGTCCAATTTTCTGAGGAACCGCCAGACTGATTTCCAGAGTGGTTGTACAAGCTTGCAATCCCACCAACAATGGAGGAGTGTTCCTCTTTCTCCACATCCTCGCCAGCATCTGCTGTCACCTGAATTTTTGATCTTAGCCATTCTGACTGGTGTGAGGTGGAATCTCAGGGTTGTTTTGATTTACATTTCCCTGATGATTAAGGATGTTGAACATTTTTTCAGGTGCTTCTCTGCCATTCGGTATTCCTCAGGTGAGAATTCTTTGTTTAGTTCTGAGCCCCATTTTTTCATGGGGTTATTTGATTTTCTGGAGTCTACCTTCTTGAGTTCTTTATATATATTGGATATTAGTCCCTTATCTGATTTAGGATAGGTAAAGATCCTTTCCCAATCTGTTGGTGTTTTTTTTTTTTTTTTTTTTTTTTTGTCTTATTGATGGTGTCTTTTGCCTTGCAGAAGGAGAAAGTGGAGAAAGCCTTGAAGATATGGGCACAGGGGAAAAATTCTTGAATAGAACAGCAATGGCTTGTGCTGTAAGACTGAGAATTGACAAGTGGGACCTCATGAAACTGCAAAGCTTCTGCAAGGCAAAAGACACCATCAATAAGACAAAAAACCCCCAACAGATTATCTTGTATCTGTTGAGATTTGCATTGTGTCTAAATATCTGAGTATGCTGCTGGTTTTGGAGAAAGCTCCATGAGGTGCTGAGAAGAAGCCAAATTCCTTTTTGTTTGAGTGAAATGTTCTAGAAATATTTGTCAGGTCAATTTGGATTTCAATGCCAGTGACAGCATTGCTCTGTGTAGCTTGACTCTGCATTCCTATCTTTGGAAAGGGTTTCTCCATATCATTCTGGGAGAGTTAATATGTGAGGGTTAAGTTCTAGTAACATTTCTTTTATAGACTTATTTGTCCTTCGGTTTGATGCATAGAGACAAAGAATTGAAATACCCTCTTGGTATATTTTTACCTTTATTGAAGAAGTAGCATCCCTATCTATTCTTATTGATCTTGGTTTGAAGCTTATTCTGACAGATATTAAAATGGCTCTACAATCTTGTTTCATAGGCCCATTTTTTTTTTTTTTGGAATATCTTGTTCTAACAATTTACCCCAAGGTAGCATCTATCTTTGATGTTAATGTGTGTTTCATGTATAGAATTAAAAGATAGATTCTGTTTTCAAATCCATTCTGTTAGTCTGTATGTTTTTATTGTGTACTTAAAACACTGATTTTGAGTGATATCAGAGTAGTATTTACATTCCTATTATTTTGTTGTGATAATGTGTGCTTTTTTTCCCCCTCCCACTATTGATTTGCTGTTCTGACATTTTTTATTTCATGTGTTTCCTAGGTTATAATTAATATATTCAGGGTAAAGTTTTGCTTCTCCTATCTTCAGTACAACTGGATTTGTAAATAGATAATGCTAAAATTTGGTTCTATCTCTATCAGTCATGGAATGTCTTCTTTATTATATCTACTATGATTGAAAGTTTTTCTAGTTCTAGCAGTATGGTATGGAACATGTAGACACTTAGTTTGTAGAACATCTTTCAATGTCCTCATGGGCTTTAAGTCTCCATTGAGAAGTTAACTGTTAATCTAATGGGTCTGCCTTCATATAATACTTAGTGTTTTCACTACAGCTTTTAATATGATTTTTGCTCTGTAAGTTTAGTGTCATGATTATTATGTGCAGAGGGGGCTTTCTTTTTTTTGTGTTCAATATGTTTCTTGTATCTTAATAGGCATCTCTGCTTCTTTATGTTAGAAAAAACTTTTCTATGATTTTGTTGAAATTATTTTTTATGACTTTAACCTGGGTTTCTTTATTCTCTATTCCTATTATTCTTAGTTTGGTCTTTTCATAGTGTTCGATATTTTCCATATTTTTTGGCCTGAAGTTTTTGCTGTTATTGTTGTTGTTTTGTTTTGTCTTCTTGTTGGATTTTTATTTAACTTTTTCCCACACAGTATCTATTTCACTTATTATTATTAATGTTATTAATAATGATATTATTACTTTCCTTTTTATAGTGATTACTGTTTTATTTTTATTTTTTAAATGTATAAGAAATAAATGTTATAAACCAAATACATGGACAAAAAATTACAAGAATCATATGAACATCTCAATAAAAGCAAAAAAAAAAAAAAAGGCAATAAAACCAAACAAACAAAAACCCAAAAGGTCTTTGATAAGATTTAACATGCCTTCTTAATAAAAGCCCTAGAACAAGTACAACTAATGAAAACATATTTCAGCATAGTAAAGGTTATGTCTGAGAACCCCATGGCCAATATCATCCTAAATTGATAAAACCATTAATAATTGCCATTAACATCATGAATGGGAGAAGTCTGCTCACTATCCCTACTGCTCATCCATAATATAATTGAAGCATTAGCTAGAGCAATAAGGCAAGAGAAGGGATACAAATGGGAACATATTAAGTCAAATTATTTTTGATTGAATAATATATTATCTTATACCCCATGTTCCCAAAATATGACTACAAAATTGGAGAAATTATTAATAATTTCAGCAAAGTGTTATGATACATAATCAACTTACAAAATTTACCAGTTTTAACACATATGAGTAACAAGAATGCTGAGAAAGATATCATGGACCCACTCCTCTTCCCAGTTTCTCAATTAAAATAAAATATTTAGGATATGCATAACAAAAGAGGTAAAAAAAAAATCCTCTACAATGAAAAGTTTAAATGTGTGGAGAAAGAGATTAAGAAATATACTAGAATGTGAAGACCTCCCAAGCATATAGCTTTGTAGAATTAATATTGTGAAAAAAAGACCTTCCTATTAAAACAATTTACTGATTCAATGAAATCACAATCAATATCTTCATCTCACTCTTCATATAAATAGAAAGAAAATTCTCAAATTCATATGGAACAACAAAAGACCCAGAAATAGTCCTTTATAAGTGTTTGTTTCTATGAGTTCTGCTCGCTTTAAGTGCTAAGTGCATCTGTCTAAGACCCCAACTTTTATACATCTATTTTTACTGTATCATTGAATTGTAAGTCAGTCATACTTTCAATCCTCCATTTTACTCATGTGTACTCTTATTTTCCACCATTAGGAATCTCAGAACTCACTCTTAAATTCTTTGAGTCTTAATATATTCAACCATACAGTGGGTATTAGTTGTATATGATTGTCTGAGAAATGCTGAAAGAGTTGGAGGAGAAACAAATGCAATCCTTATGAATGCTTTGAAACTCTGGTGTAATTTGTTAACTATAAATTGCTATATGATGTTGCTATTTGGTTTTCTTCTCTAGATTTTCAGCATCTGACAAAGTAGCTCCAATGTGTTTACATCAGTCAATTTCAGGGTAGATACCATCCTTGTGTTGGTGTTTTCCATCTATTATCCTTTGTAGGGCTGAATTTGTAGAAAAACATTTTGTAAATTTGGTTTTGTCATGGAATATTTTGGTTTCTCTGTCTATAGTAATTAAGAGTTTTGATAGGTATTGTGGGGCATTGGGCTATGCACAGACAGGCTGGTCTCCAGTTGAGCTGATTCTGAAACCTGTAAGGTTGATAATTCACCTACATGACATGGTAGCATTCCCTCATGCTTCTGAAACTCTGGCTCCTCCCTAAGTTACTGCCCTCCACAGCCCCCACAAGAGAAGCAGGGCTAGAAGTCAAGTAGGCAATGTCCCAAGCTTTTTGATTTTCAGGCTAAGCTCCTCCCCAGTTACCTAGCAACAGTAAGACAGCATACTTTAAAAGGGGTGCTTTGGTCTCTCTTCACTCTCACTCCTCTCACTCCTTTGTTCTCTTACCTCTCTCTTTGTCTTCTCCTCTCCTCCCTTCTCTCCTCTTCCTCTTCCTCTTCCTCTTCCTCTTCCTCTTCCTCTTCCTCTTCCTCTTCCTCTTCCTCTTCCTCTTCCTCTTCTTCTTCTTCTTCTTCTTCTTCTTCTTCTTCTTCTTCTTCTTCTTCTTCTTCTTCTTCTTCTCTCTCTCTCTCTCTCTCTCTCTCTCTCTCTCTCTCTCTCTCTCTCTCTCTCTCTCTCTCTCTCTCTCTCTCTCCCTGCCTTTCTACAATAAAGCTCTGAAACCATAGAATGTCTCTGCTCATCAAGGCTCACTGCACTTGGAGGATAGGATAGGCTTTCTCCTAATGAGCCATTTCTAATATCCCGACGGAAGGCCTTCCTATGCTCCAGTCAAAATCCCCTGTGCTCACTCTCACCTGTGTGGGAACCTCTCTTTCCTCTTCCCTCTCTCCTATAACCATGGGACTTTAGGAAAGTAGCCCCGGGGCTCCCGAGTTGTGCTACCCCTTGTCCACCCCCAGAAAAGTGGATCAGAGGCTTGAATGCCCTCTGAGGGCTGAGTGGAAAGAGTCTGGCAGCCCTCCCACATCTGTCTGACCAGAGCATAGGAAGAATTCTGGTGGGGTGTAGGTCTTTCTTCTCCCTCTCTTCCCCAGGACCCCTTTTTAGTTCCCACAAGCTATAGTAGCCTGGACTGGCATTTGTGCTCTTTTAGGGTCTGTATGACATCTGCCCAGAATCTTCTGGCTTTCATGGTCTCTGTTGAGAAGTCTGGTGTAATTCTGATAGGTCTGCCTTTATATGTTACTTGACATTTTCCCTTGCTGATTTTAATATTCTTTCTTTCTACTTATTCATTCATTCATTCATTTATTTATTTTTCACAGCAAGGGAGAAAAGTAACTAACACAGAAAATTGGTAACAAGATTTAGGAGAATTGTGTAAAATTAATGGTGCATGTGTTAGGCCTGTGGAGCTGATTTATGGGAGGAATGCCAAAGAGTATGCAGCAGTAAGATGACAAACAAAAATATAGGGTGCTTTCCACAAGGAGGGCTAGCAGACCAGGCTTGCAGAAGTGTGAAAACAAGTGTTCCTAGTGAAAGGGTATCTGGTCAGAACTCCCATCAGGTGGTTCCAGACTGACTTCTACCTCCCTGCCTGCCAGTCAGCCACCACACAATTGTACTTCCTGGCATGATGTTGAGTCTCACATGGAACTCCAAATAGTTCCCCCAGATCCAGTCCACACACCCACCAACTCACCATTAAACCTGTGTGTCCACGATCTCCTTCTTTGTGTGTTTGTTGTTGATGTATAGAAAAGCTATTGATTTGTGCAACTGATTCTCTATCATGTCACATTGCTGAATTTGTTTATCATTCCTAGAGATTTTCTGGTAGAATCTTGGAGTCTCTAGCGTACAGTATCATGTCACCTGCAACTAGGGATAGTTTGATATCTCCTTCCTCTGTTGGTATTCCTTTAATTTCCCTCTCGTGCCTTATTTCTCCAGCTAGTACTTGAGGAACACAGTTGAAAGGGAGTCAGAAAAGCACATCCCTGACTCATTCCTGAGTGCCTTTGGTTGCTTCAAACTTATCTTCATTTAGGATGTCATTGAGTTTGTGCTTCTCATATGTAACATTTATTGTTTATGTAACCTCTAACCCTACATCCTTTAAGACATTTATGATGAAGGCATGTTGGATTTTTGTCAAAGGTTTTGCTATATCTACTGAGGTGATCATGTGATTTTTTCAATATTTATTAGATATTTTTTCATTTATATTTCAAATGCTATCCCGAAAGTCCCCTATACCCTACCCCCAACCTGCTCCCCTACCCACCCACTCCCACTTCTTGGCCCTGGCATTCCCCTGTATGGGGGCATATAAAGATTGCAGGACCAAGGGGCCTCTCTTCCCAATGATGGCCAACTAGGCCATCTTCTACTACATATGCAACTAGAGTCACAAGCTCTGGGGGTACTGGTTAGTTCATATTGTTGTTCCACCTATAGGGTTGTAGACCCCTTCAGTTCCTTGGGTACTTTCTCTAGCTCATCCATTCGGGGCCCTGTGTTCCATCCAATAGATGACTGTGAGCATCCACTTCTGTATTTTCCAGACACTGGAATAGCCTCACAAGAGAGAGCTATATTAGGGTCCTGTTAGCAAAATCTTTCTGGCATATGCAATAGTGTCTAGGTTTGGTGGTGGGATATGGGATGGACCCCCAGGTGGGGCAGTCTCTGGATGGTCTTTCCATCCATCTTAGCACTGAAATTTGTCTCGGTAATTCCTTCCATGGGTATTTTCTTCACCATTCTAAAGAGGAGCAAAGTATCTACTTTTTGGTCTTCCTTCTTTCTGAATTTTATATGTTTTGCCAATTGTATCTTAGATATTCTAAGTTTCTCCACTAATATCCACTTATCAGTGTGCATACCATGTGTGTTATTTTCTGATTGGGTTACCTCACTCAGGATGACATCCTCCAAGTACATCCATTTGCCTAAAAATTTCATGAATTCATTGTTTTTAATTGCTGAGTAGTACTCCATTGTGTAAATGTACCACATTTTCTGTATCCATTCCTCTGTTGAGGGACATCTGGGTTCTTTACAGATTCTGGCTAGTATAAATAAGGCTGCTATGAACATAGTGGAGAATGTGTCCTTATTACAAGTTGGAACATCTTCTGGGTATATGCCCAGGAGAGGAATTGCTGGATCTTCAAGTAGTACTATATCCAATTTTCTGAGGAACCGCAAGACTGATTTCCAGACTAGTTGTACCAGCTTGCAATACCACCAACAATGGAGGAGTGTCCCTCTTTCTCCACATCCTTGCCAGCATCTGCTATCTCTTGAATTTTTGATCTTAGCCATTCTTACTGGTCTGAGGTGGGTTCTCGGGGTTGTTTTGATTTGCATTTACCTGATGATTAAGGATATTAAACATTTATTCAGGTGCTTCTCAGCCCTTCTATATTCCTCAGTTGAGAATTCTTTGTTAAGCTTTGTACCCCACTTATAATAGGGTTATTTGATTTTATAGACTCCATCTTCTTATATATATTATATATATATATAATTATGTATGTATAATTATATATAATTATATATATGTATAATTATGTATGATTATATGTATATATATTTATGATTGGTAAAGATCCTTTCCCACTCTGTTGGTGGCCTTTTTGTCTTATTGACAGTGTCTTTTGCCTTACAGAAGCTTTGCAATTTTATGAGGTCCCACTTGTTAATTCTTGATCTTACAGCATAAGCCATTGCTGTTCTGGTCAGGAATTTTTCCCCTGTGCCCATATCTTCAAGACTTTTCCCCACTTTCTTCTCTATTAGTTTCAGTGTCTGGTTTTATGTGGAGTTCCTTAATCCACTTGGACTTGACATTAGTACAAGGAGATAAGAATGGATCCATGTGCATTCTTCTACTTGATAACCGCCAGTGTGCCAGCACCTTTTGTTGAAAATGTTGACTTGTTTCCACTGGATGGTTTGAGCTCCCTTGTCAAAGATCAAGTTAACATAGGTGTCTGGGTTCATTTCTGGGTATTCAATTCTATTCCATTGGTGTACTTGTCTGTTGTTGTACCAGTACCATGCTGTTTTTACCGTAATTGCTCTGTAGTATAGCTTGAGGTCAGGCATGTTGAGTCCCCCAGAGATTCTCTTATTGTTGAGAATAGTTTTTACTATTCTAGGCTTTTGTTATTCCAAATGAATTTGCACATTGCCCTTTCTAACTCAGTGAAGAATTGAGTTGTTATTTTGGTGGGGATTGCATTGAATCTGTAGATTGCTTTGGGCAGGATAGCCATTTTGACTATATTAATCTTGTCAATCCATCTTCTGAGATCTTCAGTTTGTTTCTTCAGAGAATTGAAGTTCTTTCTCTTTGTTTAGTTTGTTGCCTTTTTTGCGGGGGTGTTTTGTTTTTGTTTTTGTTTTTGTTTTTTCAAGACAGGGTTTCTCTGTGTAGCCATGACTGTCCTGGAACTCACTCTGTAGACCAGGCTGGCCTGGCACACAGAAATCCATCTGCCTCTGCCTTCCAAGTGCTGGGATTAAAGACGTATGCCACCACCGCTAGGCGACAATTGAAGTTCTTATCATACAGATCTTTCACTTCCTAGTTAGAGTCAATCCAAGGTAATTTATATTGTTTGTGACTATTGTAAAGGGTGTTGTTTCCCTAATTTCTTGTTTTTTTTTTTTTTTTTTTTTGTATTTCTTTTTTTTTTTTCTTTTTTTTTTTTAATATTTTTATTACATATTTTCCTCAATTACATTTCCAATGCTATCCCAAAAGTCCCCCATAGCGCCCCCCACTTCCCTACCCACCCATTCCCATTCTTTTGGCCCTGGCATTCCCCTATATTGGGGCATATAAAGTTTGCAAGTCCAATGGGCCTCTCTTTCCATTGATGGCCGACTAGGCCATCTTTCGATACATATGCAGCTAGAGACAAGAGCTCCAGGGTTCTGGTTAGTACATCATGTTGTTCCAACAATAGGGTTGCAGATCCCTTTAGCTCCTTGGGTACTTTCTCTAGCTTCTCCATTGGGAGCCCTGTGATACATCCAATAGCTGACTGTGAACATACACTCCTGTGTTTGCTAGGCCCCGGCATCGTCTCACAAGAGACAGCTATATTTGGGTCCTTTCAGCAAGATCTTGCTAGTGTATGCAATGGTGTCAGCGTTTAGAAGCTGATTATGGGACGGATCCCTGGATATGGCAGTCTCTAAATGGTCCATCCTTTCATCACAGCTACGAACTTTGTCTCTGTAACTCCTTCCCTGGGTGTTTTGTTCCCAATTCTAAGAAGGTGCACAGTGTCCACACTTTGGTCTTCATTCTTCTTGAGTTTCATGCGTTTATCAAATTGTATCTTATATCTTGGGTATCCTAAGTATAAATGTAAACTTCGGCGTGGATGTTCATTTTTATTTTTTTATTTTTATTTATTTTTATTTTTTTTTAATTTTTAATATTTTTTATTACATATTTTCCTCAATTACTTTTATGAGCTTATTTATCCTTTGTGTAGAGAAAGGCCACTGATTTGTTTGAGTTAATATTATATCTAGCTATTTCACTGAAGCTCTTTATCTGGTTTAGGAGTTTTCTGGTAAAATTTTTAAGATTTTATATATATATATTATATATATATAATATATATATATTATATATATATTATATATATATAATATATATATATTATATATATATATATAAAATCATATCATCTGCAGATAGTAATATTTTGACTTTTTCCTTTCCAATTCGTAATCCCTTGATGTCCTTTTGTTGTTGAATTGCTCTGGCTAGGACTTCAAATACTATATTGAATAGGTAGGGAGAAAGTGGACAGCCTTTTCTAGTCCCTGATTTTAGTGGGGTTGCTTCCATCTTCTATTTAGTTTGATGTTGGCTACTGGTTTGCTGTATATTGCTTTTATTTTGTTTAGGTATGGGCCTTGAATTCCTGATCTTTCCATGACTTTTATAATGAATGGGTGTTGGATTTTATCAAATACTTTCTCAGCATCTAATGAGATGATCATGTGGTTTTTGTTTTTGAGTTTGTTTATATAGTGGATTATGTTGATAGATTTCCATATATTAAATCATCCCTGGATTGAAGCCAACTTGATCATGATGGATGGTTGTGAAAGATCCTGACAGAATATAAAGTCACAGAAGCCCCAAACTTGGCAAAATAGATTTCATTGTTAGCAGAACTAGCTTCACTGATTTAGAAAAATAGAGGTTCACAATGCTCTGGCCGCACCTTGAACCAGTGTGCCTGCCAATGTTCTAATTGTTCCTTAAACCCAGGTGTGTGCCCACTGTTGCACCTCACTGCCAGGTGTTTATGATACTGGTTGCTGGGATAGAGTCGGAAAATCTCCCCAAGAAACACAGGAGTTGCTGCACCTTCATTAGACTCCTTCCTTGTTTCCTTCCCATATCCATTTCTTGAGAAATCAATCATTTTAGAATAGATATTGTTTAGATCTGGAAATCCCCTACTCCATCCTTCTCCTTTCACCCCTGAGGGCCTATAAAAACTGGGACCCCTTTCCCCTTGGGGTCAACTCCTCTACCTCTGCGTGGGATATTAGTCGTCCTCCGAGCTTTGGCTTTCCCTGAATAAAGCGTCATGTGGTTTGCATCAAGTTTGGTCTCTCGTTAGTTCTTGGGGGTCTGCTATTATCCTGAGACTTGAGTGAGGGTCTCCATTTGGAGGTCTTTCATTGGGGGCTTGTCCCCGGATTAGCACGAACAAGCACATCTCTAAAGACCCACTTGGAGGTGAGATTTCTTATCTAAGAATATTTCTGTGAGCCGGTGAGGTTCGGTGCTGAAATTTGTAGCCACTAAGTTTCATGAGAAATGGAGACCCGTGCCTGGAGATGATTCAGAGTATGAAGAGCAAACATGTTGGAATCACCTGCTGCCCGCTCTGGGGGATGCCGGGGAGCGAGGGGAAGGACTCCAGGAGTCCATCTGGGGCAGGGAGTGAAGAATCTGTAGTCTTCCTAGATTGAAGGACTTATGCACTTCCCCAACATTTTGCATTTTTCAGTTGTTTTTGTCTGTCCATTAGAAGATGGGCATTTGTGAGTGTGTGTGTGTGTGTGTGTTTTGTGTCTATTTCATGTGTGTGTGTGTGTTTATGTGTCTGTTTTGTGTTTTCTGATGAGACTTTGCATCTCCGAGTTGCACTGCTTTTGATGTAAGATTGCCACCCGAGGGGACTTTTGATTTGACTCTTATCTTTAAAGTTAAAGCCATTGTTTTTCAGAGCGGACCTGGGACCCACCCAGATCAACAGCCTTACATTACTGTCTGGTAGCCAAACTATGGATTCCCCAGCATAGGTCAGGCTCCCATCAACCCACTTGGGATGATTGTCAGCAGCTCCTCCAGGTTATGTTTACCACTGAAGAAAAAGAGTACATTCTCCTGGATGCTCAAAAACAAAAAATGTCCCCAGAGTAAATGGAGTCCCAACCAACCTACCTAGTGAAATTAACTCTGGGTTCCCTCTGGACTGGCCAGATTGGAACTACAACATGGCTTAAGGTAGGGAGAGGTTGACAGTTTACTGCTGGGCTCTGGTCTAAAGGGAGCAGTGAGATGCCCCACCAATTTGGCTAAAGTACCGAGCCCCTGTCTGTTTTTCTGGAAAGATTGATGAAAGCTTATATATGCTATACTCCTTTTGACCCAAACTCTGAGGGTCAACAAGCTGCAGTTGCTATGGCTTTTATAGGGCAATCAACATCAGGTATTAAGAAAAAGTTACAGAGACTAGAAAGATTACACGCCATGGCTTTACATGATTTAGTCAAGGAGGCAGAAAAGGTGTATCACAAGAGAGAGACAGAGGAAGAGAGAGAGAATAAAAGGGATAAAATACAAGAGAAGAACTTAAGCAGGATTTTGGCCACAGTAGTAGGGGAGCGTGAAGGAAGGAACAGGCCTGAGAATAGACAAACAGGGTCCGTGGCCAACAGGGAACCTAGACCTGGAGGAAGAAGACCTGTCCAGAAGACTTTAGAGAAGGACCAATGTGCCTATTACAAAGAAAAAGGACTGTGACTCAAATACTGGCACTGGCTACTCCAAGACAAGTGAGAGAATTCTTGGGCACCGCTGGGTTCTGCATACCTTGGATACCTGGGTTTGCAACATTGGCTGCCCCCTTGTACCCCATGACCAAAGAAAGTGGAGAATTCAGATGGACATCAGAACATCAGAGAGGCTTTGAAAATATTAAAGAGGACCTGTTGGCTGTGCCAGCCTTGGCATTGCCATATCTAACCAAACCCTTCATCCTCTATGTTCATGAGAGAGCAGGGGTGGCTAGAGGAGGCTCCAGGGCCATAGAAGAGGCCTGTGGCATATTTGGCTAAAAAGCTGGACCCAGTGGCCAGCGGATGGCCCACATGTTTAAAGGACGTTGGTGCAGTAGCCTTACTTGTTAAGGATGACGACAAGTTAACTTTGGAATAGCAAATAACCATTGTAGCCCCCCCCCAACTCTCCTGAAAGCATTATCCGCCACCCCCCAGACTGATGGATGACAAACACCTTGAATGACCCACTACCAGAGTCGGCTGCTGACTGAACGGTTCATGTTTGCTCCTCCTGCTATCCTCAATCCTGCTACCCTCCTGCCTGAAACAGATGATTCCTCGCCCATTCACTCCTGTGAGGACATCCTTGAGGAAGAAACCAGGATCCAAAGTGATCTACGTGACCAGCTGTGGCCAGGTGTTCCAAACTGGTACACAGATGGAAGCAGCTTCCTAGTAAAAGTTTTTATAGATACCTCTTTAGAATGGGTGGAGGCCTACCCAACGAAAAAAGAAACTGCCAATGTTGTGGTTAAGAAGATCCAAGAAGAAAATTTTTCATGGTTCAGAATATCTAAGGTAATAGGGTCTGACAATGGACCTGCCTTTGTTGCCCAGGTAAGTCAGGGACTGGCCATCCAACTGGGGATTGATTAAAAATTACATTGTGCTTATAGACCCCAGAGTTCAAGACAGGTAGAAAAGATGAATAGAACTCTAAAAGACACCTTGACTAAATTGACCTTAGAGACCGGTGAAAATGACTGGACAGCCGTCCTTTCCTTTGCCTCGTTCCGCATCAGGAACACACTGGGAAAATTTAAGCTCACTCTATATGAAATCCTGTACAGGGGGTCTCCCCTGCTCACTGAAGTGGGGAGAGTTTTAGATCCTTTAAAATTTAACCCTGGTCCTTCATTGTTTACATGCATGAAAGCCCTAGAAGTGGTCAGAAACACCACCTGGGAGCAGCTCAAGGAGGCCTATGAACCAGGAGATTTAATGGTACCACACCAGTTCCAGGTGAGAGATTCAGTTCTTGTCTGACAACACCGAGCTGGGAATCTAGAATCTTAGATTCATGCCTCTCATGTAAAGCGAGCTCCTGAAGAATAAATTCACTTGGTTGACCATCCTCATTTCTACTCTGATGGGCCCTCTAATAATTTTGCTCTTACTGCTGATGTGTGGCCCGCTAATTCTTAATAAACTGGTGACCTTTGTTAGAGAAAAGATTGGTGCCGTCCAGCTGTTAGTACTAAGACAACAATACCAGTCTCTGCAGAATCTTGAAGAAGAGATTATAGTTTAGTTCTAAGATTAGAACTAGTAACTAGAAGAAGTGGAGAATTAAAGATCCTGGCAGAATGTAAAAGGTCATAGAAGCCCTGAAATTGGCACAAAAAAAAAAAAAAAAAAAAAAAAAAAAACCTCTCAGGTGAATTTGCTTCCTTTTGTTCCAGAAATTTTAGGTGTGCTGTCAAGCTGCTATTGCATGTTCTCTCAAGTTTCTTTATGGAGACACTCAGAGCTATGAGTTTTCTCCCTAGGACTGCTTTCATTGAGTCTCATAAGTTTGGGTATGTTGTGGTTTCATTTTCATTAAACTCTAAAAAGTCTTTAATTTCATTCTTTATTTCTTCCTTGACCAAGGTATTATTAAGTAGACTGTTGTTCAGCTTCCACAGGAATGTTGGCTTTGTATTATTTATGTTGTTTTTGAAGATCATCCTTAGTCCATGGTGATCTGATATGATGCATGGGAAAATTTCAGTATTTTTGTATCTGTGGAGGCCTGTTTTGTGACCAATATATGGTCGATTGTGGAGACAGTACCATGAGGTGCTGAGAAGAAGTTATATTTTTTTGTTTTAGGATAAAATGTTCTGTAGATATCTGTTAAATCCATTTGTTTCATAACTTTTGTCACTTTCACTGTGTCTCTGTTTAGTTTCTGTGTCCAGGATCTGTCAATTGATGTAGTCTCCCACAATTATTGTGTGAGATGCTATGTGTGCTTTGAGGTTTATTAAAGTTTCTGTAATGAAAGTGGATAGCCTTCATTTGGAGCATAGATTTTCAGAATTGAGAGTTCATCTTGGCAGATTTGACCTTTGATGAGTATGAACGGCCCCTCCTTCTCTTTTTTGATAACTTTGGGGTGGAAGTTGAGTTCATTCGATATTAGAATGGCTACTCCAGCTTGTTTCTTCAGACCATTTGTTTGGAAAATTGTTTTCCAGACTTTTACTCTGAGGTAATTGTCTGTTTTTTTCCTTGAGGTGGGTTTCTTATAAGCAGCAAAGTTTCATTTTATTTAGCCATGTTAGTATATGTATTTTTATTGGGGAATTGAGTCCATTAATATTATGAGATATTAAGGAAAAGTAATTGTTGCTTCCTGTTATTTTTGTTGTTAGAGTTGTGATTCTGTTCTTGAGACTCTTCTTTTAGGCTTGTTGAAGCATTATTACTTTCTTGTTTTTTTTCTAGGGCATAATTTCTGTCCTTGTATTGGTGTTTTCCCATTATTATCCTTTGAAGGGCTGTATTTGGGCAAAGGTATTGCGTGAATTGGTTTTGTCATGGATTACTTTGGTTTCTCCATCTATGGTAATTGAGAGTTTAGCTTGGTATTTGTGTTTTCTTAGTGTCTTTATAACATCTGTCCAGGATCTTCTGGCTTTCATAGTCTCTGGTGAGAATTCTGGTGTAATTCTAATTGGTCTGACTTTATATGTTACTTGACCTTTTTCCCTTACTGCTTTTAATATTCTGTCTTTATTTAGTTCATTTGTTGTTCTGATTAATATGTGTGGGAGAAAGTTCTTTTCTGATCCAGTCTATTTGGAGTTCTGTAGGCTTCTTGTATGTGCATGGTCATCTCTTGCTTTAGGTTGGGGAAGTTTTCTTCTATAATTTTGTTGAAGATATTTACTGGTCCTTTAAGTTGAAAATCTTCATTCTTATCTACACCTATTAATCTTAAATTTGATCTTCTCATTGTGTCCTGGATTTCCTGGATGTTTTAAGTTAGTATCTTTTTGCATTTTGCATTTTCTTTGATTGTTGTTTCCATGTTTTCTATGGAGTCTTCTGCATCTGAGATTCTCTCTTCCATCTCTTGTATTCTGTTGCTGATGATTACATCTATGGTTCCTGATTTCTTTCCTAGGGTTTCTATCTCCAGAGTTGTCTCCCTTTGTGCTTTCTTTATTGTTTACTTCTACTTTTAGATCCTGGGTGGTTTTGTTCAATTCCATCACCTGTTTGGAATTGTTTTCCTGTAACTCTCTAAGGGATTTTTTGTGCTTCCTCTTTAAGGGCCATCAGCATGAGAAGTGACTTTAGATTCATGTTTTCCTTTTCTGGTGTGATGATGTATCCAGGACTTGCTATGGTGGGAGAGTTTGGTTCTGATGTTGCCAAGTAACCTGGGTTTCTGTTGCTTCTGTTCTTACACTTGCCTCCTGCCATATAATTATCTCAAGTGCTTGCTGCCCTCAATATATTTTTAGAGCCTGTCCTTCCTCAGGTGATAATCTCAGGTGATTCAGGACTCCTCAGAGTCTAGCTTTCTCTGTGATCCTTTGATTGTGTGCTCCTGTGAACTTGAGATTCTGGGTGTGTCAGACTTCTTGGCACTCAGCCTTCCTCTGAGACCCTGAAATCCTGGTGTGACCATATACCTGTTATCCTGGGATCCTGTTATCCTAAGATCCTGGGTGTGTTACAGTTCCTGAAAGTGGTGTCTCCTTTGAGGACCATGGAGCTGTCTGGTCTGTTCGAAACCAACTTTAACCAGTACCGATTAGAAGGAACCCAAGCCTCTGGTCAGGCAGGGCTTCCATCTCCTTGTTCCTGCTGTCACAGGCCTGTCACAATTAGTTTTGAACAGATGTTGTGTTTCACTGATCCTAAGATTGCAAGGAGAGTGCTGTGCGGACTGTGGGGGTGTCCACCGATTCCCCACCTAAGGTGACCTGGTGCTGGTGCTGACCGAAAGGGACTTGTGCCCCTGGTCAGGCTGGTATTCTGCTTCCTTATTGCTGCCTCAGTCCCCATGTGACTGGATTAGAATCGATGTTCTGTTTCACTTACCAGTGATCCTAAGATTGCATTGAGAGGCCTCTGGGGACCATGGGAGTGCCTGCCAATTTATTTATTTATTTATTTATTTATTTATTTATTTATTTATTGTACATTTAGTGTTTTGACTATTATCTGACAGGAGGAATTTATTTTCTGGTCCACTCTATTTGGAGTTCTGTAGGCTTTTTTTTTTTTTTTTTTTTTTATGTCCCTGGATCTCTCTTTCTTTAGGTTAGGGAAGTTTTCTTCTATAATTTTGTTGAAATTATAGAACTGGCCCTTCAAGTTGGAAATCTTTGCTCTCTTCTATACCTATTATCCTTCTGATTGTGTTCTGGATTTCCTGGATGTTTGGGGTTAGGGTCTTTTTGCATCTTGCATTTTCTTTGATTTTTCAATGTTTTTTATGGTATTGTCTGCACCTGAGATTCTCTCTTCTATCTTATATTCTGTTGGTGATGCTTGCATCTATGACTCCTGATCTCTTTCCTAGGTTTTCTAACTCCAGGGCTGTTTCTCTTTGTGATTTTTTTATTGTTTCTATTTCCATTTTTAGATCTTAGATAGTTTTGTTCATTTCCTTTGGCTGTTTGATTGTGTTTTCCTGTAATTCTTTAAGGGATTTTTGTGTTTCCTCTTTAAGGGCATCTACCTGTTTTCCTGTGTTCTTCTGTATTTCTTTAAGGAGTTATTTATGTCCTTCTTTAATTCCTCTATCATTATCATGAGAAATCATTTTAGATCTGAATCTTGCTTTTCCAGTATGATAGTGTATCCAGGACTTTCTATGTTGGGAGAATTAGATTCTGATTATGCCATGTAACCTTGGTTTCTGTTGCTTATTTTCTTATGCTTGCATCTTGCCATCTGTTTATCATTAGTGCTACCTGCCCTTGCTATATCTTGCTGGAACCTCTCCTTCCTATGATACTGGTTGTGTCAGAACTCCTCAGAGTCTAGCTGACTCTCTGATCCTCTGATTCTTGGATTCTGTGATCCTGAGATTCTGGGTGTGTCTGAGCTCCTGGGAGTAAAGCTGCCTCTGGGACCCTGAGACCCTGGTGTGATGAAGCTTCTGGGATCCTAGGATCCTGGGTGTTTTAGAGGGCCTGAGTGGAGCTTCCTCTGGGTGTTGTAGGACTGGCTGCAGAGTTCTCACCTAAGGTCTGCTTAGGGCACCAGCCCAGTCTGGAAATAACCCATGCTACTGGTCCGGTGGGGTTCTTGTGTCCCTGGATCCCACTGGTCCCAGTCATTGCAGGTGGTGTTCGGACAGATGTTGTGTCCTCCCCACCTCTGATCCTATGATCCTGGGAGCATTAGAGCAGCTGGAAGTGGAGATTCCTCTAGGTGTTGTGAGACTGGCTGCAGAGTTTGTGCCCATGGTCTGCCTATTTCATATATTTTGTTTTCAGTACCTGAGTTTCTGCCTTCCAGATTTTTTTTATTACACTGTTAATATTTGTCTCTGGTGTCTTGCTTGAGTTCCTATGCTTTTTCTCTTTTTCCATCACTTTGGGTTTTCTTTATTGTTTCTATTTCCACTTTCATGTCTTGAAATGTCTTATTTCTTTGATTCTATTAATTGTTTTTGTTTTCAAATAATTTCATGAACAGATGTATCCATATCCTCTTTAAGGACCCCTGGCATATTCACAAAGGCCTCCACTCATGCTTCAACTGTATTGCATGTCTTGGGACCAACTATAATGGAAATGCTGGGCTATTGACTACAGTCACCATTGTGGCTACTGGATGATTGTGTTTTCATACTAATATCTAGGCTTCTGAGTATGGGATGGGAAAGTCTTAAAATATGTTTCTCCATATAAGAATTCATGGGAGTCCAGCTTTTATCTTTAATAAGATTTTTGCTGACCTTGCGTCCATAAGTGGAGTGGGAAGACAGCAATGAATGCTCAAATGGCAGATGATCCATGAATAGTGTTGGATTGTCATATTACATTCATTTTATTGAAAATTAAAATGTTCTGGTTTTGTGTTCTAAAAATATCTAACTTAGCAAATGATGACTTTATATTCTATTTGCTGATTTTCCTCAATGTGTGCTTTTGAAGAGTAAAATCTCAATACCTTGAGATTAGCAGTGAAAAAGAGGCAGAATGAAAATTCTCCATATAGGAACATTGAGAAGTGTTCAGAACACTTTAAAATCTAAACGATTTAGTCAATGGATATAACATGTTCTAACAAACTAAAATATTCTAAATTTAAGTTGTACAATTTTTGTTATTAATCAGCAACTAAATATTTTTCTTTACTCTAAATTGTCTAAGATCTTTTAAAAAATGAAGGTATTGGAATATAACTCATTATTTTTTCATCAACAGTTGGTGCTATATGAGGAAAAAAATTGCCTTGCAAATTTATGTAAAATTGAGTCTTATTAAATAGACTTACAATGTATTTTGGAAGGCATTCATTTTTTTATGAACTGGTGGCAGCAGAAAATTGTTTACTGCAAACAAACATGTCCTATAATTCTATCTTACTTAGGGATTTATTGCTGTAAAGAGACACCTTGACCATAACAACTTTTATAAAGAAAAAAATTATTTAGAGTTGGCTTACAATTCAAAAATTTAATCCATTATTGCTAAGGCAGGAAGTATGATGACATCCAGGCATCCATGGTGCTGGAGAAGGGGCTGAGACTTCTACATCTTTGTCTAGAGGCAACAGGAAAAGACTGCCACACTGAGTATGACATCAGCATCTGCAGCCTCCTACAGAATTTTATATATATATATATATATATATATATATATATATATATATATATAATATATGTGGTGATATATATATATATCACCACAAGTGACAGAATTTTTTTAAAAATCACATAAAATGACTTCTTTATGCAAAATAAATATACATGTCTCAGGGTTAAATTTTATATAGCATATGACCTGCAAAGTGTGACCCAGTATGTAAAGGAATTATCATAGATTCCATATATTTGCCTTGTTCTACCCCTTCTCTAGCAGCATTTATATACTTGGAATCATATTAAGCCCTAAAACTGATCAAGCTCTCTGAATCCTGTGAATCTTATGTTTGAAGACAATCCTATATAACCCTTCAATCTCTATCATGACTTAAGAGAAACCTTGGCACCCAGGGCACTATTGTTTTCAAAAATCTTAGAATTATTCAATTCCATAGATAACCATAGAGGTTAGCAGTGGTATGCCATAAACCATATTTATCTCTACTCTTGAAAAAGCAAGAAGTTTTACACAAATCAAAGCAATGACAAAAATGGTGATTTGGTAGTCCTTTAAGACAGCCTATAGAGAATAAGATGAACTTTTAATAGGAACCAGGCACATTTCCTTGAGATTAGCAGTGAAAAAGAGGCATAATGAAAACTCTCCATACATGAACATTCAGATAATGGCTAACTGGAGAATTGTTGTTTTAAGAAATTTCTAATATGGGTGAAAGACTAGCAGAAGCATCCTATGTGAGGTCATAACAGTGCAGAATTACCATTTGTGTCCCACATTGATACCAGAAACAAAAATAGGATCATTTAAATATTAATCAATCCTGGCTTTTTATGATGGCTATTGTAGAGGTTATTTTCCAGATAAAAATAAGCATTGCTAAATATATTGTCTGATTTTCTACAAGTGTGAATTATGGAAAATAGGGATGCTAATGTACTTAAAGTAATTAATGGATTGGGTTTTTTGGCCTACTTGATGCAGAATATGGAACAGAATTCTATTTTAATATGTGTTCTTACTATTGTCCTTTTGAATGTCCATTATTTCAACATTTTCATGTAAGTTCTTTTTGGTTTAGAATCATACACTCACTAAATTATTTTATAATTCAATTATTTATTGTCTAGTTAAACATAAAACAATTGACAAATCACTTTTAAAATTCATATATTGTATTATTTACAATGTATTGCTAATGGGAGTATAGCGTACTGCATCGAGGCAGTGATGAATGTTTTAATATATTTTTTTTAAATCTGGAGGTTAAAATAATATTTTAGTTTTAGTTCAACAATCTATTTCATATATTTGTAATATTATATTACATAGAGTTCTACAATAATATGTTTTTAAAAAAGATGAAAGTCATGTTTTGTGATGTTGACTAATGACTTCAAAAGTGGCCTGATTTCTGTTCTTTATTTAACTTAAAAATAATTGGTAGTGTGCATTCATAAACAGGACAGTGGAAATTTGCCTAATTGCCGCAGACCTTCTTTTTCTGTGCCTGTGTAAGAACGAGTCTCTCGAGCAGATAGGCAAAGAGTCAGATGACGACAGACAGAATCCAGCACACAAGAGAGGTGTTGAATCTGAATGTAATGTCTGGTTGAGCTTAGACTAATTATATTACAGCGAATATCATAAATTGTAAAACATAACAGATACGGTACATTGAAGTTTCCCAGGTGCAAAGGGAGTGACTGCAAAGTTTACGCTATGGATCAGCATCCCTCCAGATGTAAGAGGAGTGACTACAAAAGGACTATGTTTATCTTTTTTTTTTTTTAATTTTTAATTTTTTAAATTTTTTTTTAATTTTTAATTTTTTTAATTTTTAATTTTTAATACCAATTACCAATAAAATTTCCATCTTAAAAATTCAAAAACATTCAATATCTGTTCCTCAAAAACTAATAAATAGTTCCAAAACAAAAATGAAAACAGAACTTATTTCTTAATTTATTAGTTAATGTTTACATTTATCCAGTTGTTGTTTACAATATTATAATGATGAAATAATATATAAATATTCTCAGGGTATGGGCATTCCTAATTATTCATTTTCATAGATGCTTCCTCATTTGTTTGGAACATTGTAGCCTTTTATGCTGAGGCAGTGTCTGTCTTTGTTACTGAGGTATGTTTCCTGTGTGCAGCAAACTGCTGGGTCTTGTTTACATATTAAGCCTGTTAGTCTATGCATTTTTATTGGAGAATTGAGTCCATTGATATTAAGAAATATTCCTTAGAATATTGATTTTCAATTCCCCTTATTTTGTTAGATATGGAATTATGTTTGTGTGACTATCTTCTTTTGGGATTGTTGAAAAAGGATTACTTTCTTGCTTTTTCTAGGGTATAGTTTCCTGCCTTGTGTTGGTGTTTTCCATTATCCTTTGTAGGGCTGGATTTGTAGAAAGACATTGTGTAAATTTGGTTTTGTCATGGAATATTTTGGTTTCTCCATCTATGGTAATTAAGAGTTTCACTGGGTATAGTAGCCTGAGCTGGCATTTGTGTTCTCTTAGGGTCTCTATGACATTTGCCCAGGATATTTTAGCTTTTATAGTCTCTGGTGAGAAGTGTGTAATTCTGATAGGTATGCCTCTCTATGGTACTTGACCTTTTTCCCTTACTGCTTTTAATATTCTATCTTTTTTAGTTTTATTTTTAATACATTTGGTGTTTTGACTATTATGTGATGGGAGGAATTTCTTTTCTGGTCCAATCTCTTTAGAGTTCTCTAGGCTTCTTGTATGTTTATGGCCATCTCTTTTTTGTTAAAGATATTTACTGATCCTTTAATTTAGTAATCTTTGTGCTGTTCTATACCTATTATTCTTAGGTTTGGTTTCCTCATGGTGTTTTGAATTTTCTGGATATTTTAAGTTAGGAACTTTTTGTTTTTTGCATTTTCTTTGACTGTTTTTGTCAATGTTTTTTATGGTGCCTTCTGTACCTGAGGTTCTCTGTTCTATCTCTTGTTTTCTGTTGTTGATAAGTATGCCTAAGGCACCTTATCTCTTTCCTAGATTTTCTATCTCTAGTCTTGTCTCCCTTTGTGATTCTTTCTCTCTTTCTTTCTTTCTTTCTTTCTTTCTTTCTTTCTTTCTTTCTTTCTTTTTTTCTTTCTTTCTGTCTGCCTGTATGTTTGTTTGTTTGTTTGTTTGTTTGTTTCTATTTCCAGTTTTAGATGCTGGATGGTTTTGTTCAGTTCCTTCAGCTGTTTGGTTGTGTTTTCCTGTAATTCTTTAAGGGATTTTTGTGTTTTCTCTTTAAAGGATTCTACCTGTTTACCTGTTTTTTCCTGTATTTCTTTAAGGGAGTAGTTACTTCCTTCTTAATGTCCTCTACTTTTGGGAGCTATTAAGACACAATTGTCCTGATCTCTAAATTGGGCCTCTCCCCCCACCCCCCGAAGAAAAAGGTCAAAAGCAGGTCACAATACATGGATTCTGAGAACAACCATGAGATGTTCCAGCCCTAAGTCATCACCAATGTCCTGACCACACCCTAATACCACCAAGTTCCTGCTTCCCCGTGTAGCTGCCAAAAGAAAAAAATTCTATCCCCCCCCCCATAAGTACTTCTCCTTTTGCTCGTATTGCCCTACCCCTCCCACGGATAAGTATCTGTACTTCCCCTTTTGCTTGTGCATTTAAACCTCGGGCCTGGCTAATACATTTGGGGCTTTGATGCATTCCAGAATGGTTTCCGTGTCGTTATTTGCACAAGGCCCTCGTCCCTCTCTACCCCCCATTTGGTTCTTAGGAGGAGGTCCCCTCGAGACCCTCGAATAACTGGACCCGCTGGACGGGTCATTCAGCTATAGTTGATAGCCCAGGACTGAAGGGGTCATGGAAAGGATTTGAGGCTTGGAATCCATGAAGAGAGCCTATGAGAGGCTATTGGTGAAGCCTAGTTGTAGTGGAACACCCCAGTGTATTGGAGATGTCAGTACCATGGGATGATCACCAAGAACAGCAGCTATAGTGGAGTGGATCAACCTGTGCTTAGAGTACTACAGAGGGCAGAGCTGGAGTAATGATGCCAGCCCTTAGGAGGAGCCCAAAAGATCAAGTGGAATCCCAGACACTGAAACAAGAAGCTGTAACATTGAAATTGCCTTGGTTATTAGGAGGAGGTCTCTTCGAGACCCTCGAATAACTGGACCTGCTGGATGAGTCAAGTGGCGCCCGATGTAGGACACCACGAGGTACCACTGCCCTTTGGACAACGGATTAAAGAGGTACCGCGCAGACAGGGAAACAGTGGGACAGCCCGCCAATACTTTGCTCGAGTGTCGAGAACGGATGTCGGAGACGTAAGCCTAGGCATTCAGTTGTTGTCCCATTAACTCTGGGGAATGTTCTGTCCTAGAGGCAGTCTTTATTCAAGAGATGAAGGGTTCTCTTAAGGAGAGAGGGATAAGAGTTTTAAAAAGGGGGAATTTAATAAAATATTTTTGTTTTGTGGACGAGAGATGTCCATGGCTGGTATTGAATGGTTCTAAAATACACCCTTTAACTTAAAATAAAGTAGGATCTATATTAGAAGGTTAAGCAGGGAAAGGCTACTTGATACCCAATGAATGAAATAAAGTTGTTCAGTCTGTCCTCAATAGAGGCCAATATTTAACTTGGAAGTCAGAGTTTAGGGTTGCCCTGAGAAGTAAAACCAAAAGTTTAGATATAAATGGTATGATCAAGCTTTGCAATGAGGTAGATGTGTTTTCCCAACAAGTTTCTAAGTCTATTAACCTGGCCATTGGGGCTGCTCTACAACTAAATAAAGGAGAAAAAACTTGCTATAGATGCAACCAACCTGGACATTTTGCTAGAGAATGCCCTACACAAAGACAGAACACCCTAGTAACTGCGGTCCAGGGAAACAGCCAAAGGGCCCCACTGCAAGGCCCGTCTCCCTTAATAACAACTGCAGAAAACCCCCTAGCCCCCACGGGAGATTGTGCAGGATTCCAACAGAGAGCACAGCGAGTTCGGGAGTGCTGCCTTCTTCACCCCGAGCCCCTCATGGCCTCTGCCCATGCTGGGTGAGCCCGAGGGGCCTGGGAGCAGCCTTGGTCCCTACCCTGCAGACGCCAGGAGCCGTCACCCTCGAGGCAGCCACTGGCTAGGCCTGAAGGCCAAGGCTGGGCCTTCGGGGCTTCTGCAGCCTAAGGCTGCGGGTTTGAGCAAGAACATTCTGCCATTGCAGGCCTGCCAGTGGCCGAGCACTCAGACCTGGATGAACCGAGGCCTCAATGGGCCTAGACTAAGATGAACGGGAGGCCCCCCACTTCCACTGATTTACTGTGGTCTATATTGAATGCTTCTGCTTTAGCCTTGTTGGATTAGACACAAAGAGATAATGCGTCAAAATTTGAAGATTGTTGGATGTGCTTTTCTGCTTCCCCACCCTTTTATGAGAACATAGCCTTTTAAAAAAATTTTACCCTGCTTTCAGATACTAGGCAGCTTCCCTTTGAGTCAGTTCAGCTTACCTTCAGAAACTCTCTGGGGTAAGAAGTTGTGTGTTGGGCCCAGACATGCTTCTGCCGAGGCCCTTGCTAGAGATTTGCAGTAACACGTTTAGAGTAAATAAAAATGGGTTTTAAAGAGACTTCATAAAGGTCAAAATATAGCTCAATTCTTACTGTTACCTTATTTACAATTCCCCAATCCTATATTATGTCAAAAAATTCATAGAAAAGGCTTTATTGGAAGTTAAGAAATCATCTCCTCAAACATATATAATTCATTCTATAGATAGTATTTTTGTTGGTTGCAGAAAATAGAGAGCGTTTTTGCAGATGGCTATAAAATATTTGACTAAGTGTGGACTGATGATGGCTTCAAAAAAATTCATCATGGTAAACTTTTAGGTTATTTGAGACATTTAGTGTATAGAGATTGTGTGTTTTCTCAAAAATTTGCCCTCAGATTAAATAAATTAAAAGTTTTGGATACTTGCCAGAAGCTGTTAGAAAATTTTGGATTTTAAACTTGGTTTGACAAGCTGCCTCTTACAAGCAGGAAAGAAAAGGAAGGGATAAATAAAAATGGATTTTAGAACTCTCCAAGGGACAGAGAGAAATCGGGGGACGCCCTGTTTTATTCTCTCTGGCCCCTACAGGAGACGTTCTACCCTCTTTCTATTGTCTATGGTTGGTGCACCAATCACATGTCAATTCATGTATGTTTTCTGATAAAAATTTGGAGGCAAAGCATGTCTTAAAAGCATGTCTTAGTGTAAGACAGGCTATAGCATCCTAAAAAGTCCTTGAGCAGACCAAGGGCTTGGAATTCAGGGAGAGTGTTGCCTATTCAGTGACATTCAGAATTGCCTCTGGCATTACAGTATCACTTTGAATAAAAGCTAGGTCACTGCCTTACACAGGAATTTACCATCACCTAGGAAGAAGGAAGTTTAAGACCTAAAGAGGAACCAGAGTAGATACTTAGAACTATAGATAGCTGAGTTACACCCATACACATGTATTTACAATGGCCCAGGGGAAAGGTGGACTACTAAAACTGGTTTTCAACCTTCCCCTGGCTTTCGACCTTGGTGCCCTCCCTTTTGGGGCCCCTATTGGGACTCCTATTATTGATTTCCTTCCATCCTTGGGCATTTCAAAAATTGACCCGATTTGTTAAATCTCAAATTGATTCATCTCTTTCAAGCGCATTTGTTTCAGTTCATTACCATCAGCTGGACATTGGCGATAACAAGCAGGTTACTGGAGAAGAGTCAGACGTGGATACCGCTTCATCACCCTCTTCTCAGGGAGAGAGACTCAATTTCCATAAAATGCTTAAGTAAGATCATTCCCCTCCCCCTAAATTCGGCCATCAGTCTCATGCCACAAATCATTTATAGCTTGCCGTAGTCTGTGCTTCCGACATGGTAATATATATTCTCACCACATTGAAAACTAAACAGTCATACCAGGCTAGACACATTGAAAAATTGGAACTTGAAGCCGTCGCCCATGAGAGTTGTAAGACTAAGTACTGCACAGAGATTAGTCTAGAAGCTGTTAGTCTCTGAGAGGCATGTCTGATTGCATGAAGTTTGAGTGCCCTAGAGTCCTTCCCCCAAGAAAAACAGCACAGGAGCAGGTCAGGGTTACTCTGGGTAAAAATCTGTGGACCTGAGAGTCAACCCTGTATACATGGCCCCTAACATTTTACACTGGGGATCAGACCTCTACCTCTACCCATGGAGCTTGCTTCATTCCTAAATCCCTTGGCTGGCCCAGGTTATACCCAACAGACTGGGACCATTAATTCAAGCATCATAGATGACTTTTCCTTGTGTCCTTCGTGGTTTTAGAAAATCACCGGGTGAGTAAACAGACGTTTAGGCGATCGTTAAAAACGTGGCTACAAATTTATTATACAATATGCCTTTATAAAAATGTTAAAATGGGGGAGATGTTGGGAGCTATCAAGACAACACTGTTGTCCTGATCTCTAAATTGGGCCTTTCCCCCCCGAGAAGAAAAGGGTCAAAAGCGGGCCACCGACACATGGATTCCGAGAACAACCATGAGATGTTCCAGCCCTAAGTCATCACCAATATCCTGACCACACCCTAATACCACCAAGTTCCTGCTTCCCCGTGTAGCTGCCAAAAGAAAAAAATTCTATCCCCCCCCCTCCCATAAGTACTTCTCCTTTTGCTTGTATTGCCCTACCCCTCCCACGGATATGTATCTGTACTTCCCCTTTTGCTTGTGCATTTAAACCTCGGGCCTGGCTACTACATTTGGGGCTTTGATGCATTCCAGAACGGTTTCCGTGTAGTTATTTGCACAAGGCCCTGGTCTCTCTCTACCCCCCCCCCCCATTTGGTTATTAGGAGGAGGTCCCCTCGAGACCCTCAAATAACTGGACCTGCTGGACGGGTCAACATTATAATGAGATGTGATTTTAAATCAGCGTCTTGCTTTTCCAGTGTGTTGGGGTATCTAGGGCTTACTGTGGTGGGAGAACTGGATTCTAGTGATGCCAAGTATCCTTGGTTTCTGTCGCATTTGTTCTTGCACTTTCCTCTTGCCGCCTGGTTATCTGTGTGTGGTGTTAGGTGGTCTTGAAAGGAATTTAAATGAAATCACCCTATAATTGGTGGAACACTGCCTCTACCAAACCTGGAGTGTAGTTGCCATAGCTATTGACCATACCCACTGAATAAAATCAATTATTTCTCTAATAAATGAGGATATATGGGAATAACTAACACAAAAGGCCTTTTAAAAATCTATACAAAAACTTACTACTATATATATATATATATATATATATATATATATTCTTTTTTCTTTTTCTTTTTTTTTTTTCTTTTTTCTTTGTTTTCTTTTTGTTTGGTTGTTTTTTGTTTTTTGTTTTTTGGGTTTTTTTTATTTTTAATTTAATTTTATTTTTGTGTTTGTTTGTTTTTTAGTTTTTTTTTTAAACAGGGTTTCTCTGTGTGTTCTGGCTGTCCTGAAACTCACTCTGTAGACTATGCTGGCCTCAAACTCAAAGATCCTCCTGCTTCTGCATCCTGAGTGCTGGAATTAAAGCCATGCACCACCACTGCCTGGCATAAATATATATTCTTATATGAAAGAAATTTAATACGGAGTTACCATGTAATGGGGAGACAATACTTTACCTAGAAATCATATGCTACCAAAAACAAGGACTTTTTTGTTGTTGTTATTGGCCAAATCGGTCCCATAGATAACCCTACCCAAAGAGAACAGGGTATTGGTTACCCTCCATACTTTGATTACCAGACCCTGTTATTTAATACAACATATTTATGTAATCAAACATGTAAAAATGAAGTTGATGCTCAACTAGTAGTTTTACCTCTACTGATTAGCATTTATAGTAATACACATTACTGTATTGCTGCCATAGGAGAAAAATCTGTCTTTAACAGCTATGTACTCTGTGAGCTACAATAATGACTTGGCTACAATACATACACATAGATGTTATGTGAGTAACCAACCTCTTTAAAATATTTGACTTAAGACCCATTTTATGACATGGAACTCATACCTGACACTAATAGTTAGGCATAAGACCTGAGACTTGATAGGTCATAGGCCTAAAGTGAAAACCTAATTCTCCTAATGTTATATAGCTATACTCAAAGATCAATGAGTTACTCATTTTATCTTTATCAGAGTAGCTTCTTCTTGCAGTCAGTGTTTATTAACACAGAGACCCAAATTTTGAGTATATGCAGAAATTAAGCGACTTTGCAGCACTTTGCCCTAAATGGGATGTCTTTTTTAAACCTTCCCTTGAAGACTCAGTAATCTATATTGAAGAGGAGGTTGAAGAATTTTTATGAGCCAGAGTTGATGCACAACTTCAAAGAAAAAGTATTTTCCAGAAATAACATAAATACATATATGAACTCACAAATACTATGTGGCATATTCAAGTCCTGCACAAGTTCAAGTGAGACAAAATCCCAATATTCAGAAAATGTAGCAGGTCTAATGTCCCACCTGTAACCAGGGAGGTGTGTGTGTGTTTATGTGTGTTGGGATTTAAATTTTACTCATTAATTTATTAGTTTGTGACAATGCTACTATGATTGTGTAAAAGGTAATACAATGAGCATAATGGAATCACATCATAATGTTTCTAACTATACTTCTTGGAATAACATTTCTGGGTTCATACATTGTTTTGAAGCAAAGGAAGAAGTTAATACCATTTAATCATATCATGTTTTCCTTTTATTCCTTTATTCTATATCTCCTTACTGAACCCTGTACTATCTAACCTCTATGAATATTCTGACTTACACATCTAAAGCTTAAAAACTAATATCAATGTTCATGAGTAAGCATGTAATGTTTGTGTTTCTGAGCCTGGGTGTACTTAAGATGAATAGTGTAGTGCCAACAATTTATCTGAAAATGACAAAATTTTATTTTCTTTAATATTATATAGCACAAATGTACTGTATTTTCATTATCCAGTCATCAATTCATAGACATCTAGATTGATTCCAATTTCTGGCTATTAAGAATAGAGCAGCAGTGAAAACAGAAAAGCAAGTATCTCTGTAGTTACAGGTAATTTCCTTTGGTTTAGTCCCAGAAGTGGTTTAGCTGGAATCTTGTGGTAGATATATTTTTGGTCTTTTGTAAATTTTTCACACTGAATTTTATAGTAATTTTTTCTGTTTGCAATTCAACAAACTTTTCCCAGGATGTGTCATCATTTACTTTATTGATCTTGGACATTGTTTTTGTAGTTAGATATGTTTGATTTTGATTTCTCTGATGATGAAGTGGTTGACCATTTCTCACTGAACGTATTTCCCAGCCATGTGTATTTCATCTTTGAGAACTCTGTTTAATTTATTTGCTTAAATTTTAAGGGGATTATTTGTTTTCTTCATGCTCATAAATTTAGTTACTTTTATATTCTAGATGTTATTCTTTTTCTATTCTGCATCTTTGCTATAAGTTTTTCTTGAGTATGCCAAAGGATTTTAGCTTTTCAAAGTCCCATTTATTAATTGTTGATTTTGATGTGTGTGTGTGTGTGTTGCAATGTGAAATTTACTGGTGTGTGATAATGCTACTATGATTGTGTAAAAGATGATACTATGAGCATAATAGAATCACACCATATTCTTCCTAATTATACTTCTTGAACTAACACTTCTGGGCTCATTTATTGTTTGAAAAAAAGAATAAGATGCTCATTTTAAATATGGATCTTAGATAAGTCTGAGTTACTTTATAGTTAGATGTAGAGATTAGAAATTGGAAGATGATTATCCTTATAAACACAACATTCACAAATAGATGATCACTCCTAGCCTATTCCTCCCTATTATATTTTAGATTGTGTCTTCGCTTGAGTTGTGAATATCTCTAAGTTTTGAAGATAATTTATCACATGGAGAGTTTAAAAGTTTTTAAGTATACTCTATCTTTTAGTATTGAAACACATTTTTGTACGATTTATTTTATCTTATTTTCACCTAATAACAAACAATTAAATTAGTTAAATTGTTCCCTATGGGTTATTCACACCATCAAATTAAAACTAAAGCAATTATGGCTTCAATAAATTAATAATAATTCAACATGTTTAATCTCTGTTGGAGATTGGTTCTATGCTTTGATTCAGTTTGGAATCTGAATGCCCAAATGCTAAAGGTCCTTGTTCCCAATTGATTTTATATCTATTAATAAAGACACCAATGTCCAATGGCTGGGCAGAGGGCATGCCACTTAGAGTTAAATGAGCAAGGACACAGAGAGGAACAGGGAGAATCACCATGACTGGCTACTTCCCTGATTGGGACTGGTGTAGCAGAAGATTAGCCATTTAGGTATCTAGGTCATATTAAAAATCAGCTAATGTTTGTGTGTTTTTCATTCATGGATCCAAAGATAACTCCTGAATGGGTATACCCATGTGGTCCAACAGGAGCTAAAGTGGTGTAGCAAAACCTCCTGCTACACATGTCATTAGAATTTATCATTTTTCTTGGAGATAAAAAATTCCAGGGTAAAGTTAGAAAGTATAGAAATAGCCACTGCAACCCACTTTTATAATTCCCTTGCCCATGAAGTTGAAATGTTATTTCATATCTTCTTATTTGAAATGTTTCCCTCAGCTTCTTTAGTCCTAGTTTCTATATCTGTCCATTCTCCTCATATGAATTGGACTAAGTGCTTTCTTATGACTTTCTACAAAAGAGCCTTTTTATACATAATCTTTAGTTTCATAAAACTGAATTGCTATTGTTAAAAAATATACTATAGGATATTCTATGTTTTCCTTCTAAGAGTTTTGAACCATTTTAGACAAATTTTCTTTTTAGAATAAGAAAGTGAAATTTAACAATAAAAGTTAGAAGAATGAATGATAAGATTTTTCATAATTATTAGATCATTTTCGTGAATGTGACACTAAAAGTTAGTTCTATAACCAAAGAAGCACTTTTGAGCTCACTTAAATATGCTGAGAACTGTATACTATAGCCAGATTATTTATCCAGTCCTGTTACATATCAGAAAAAAAAATATTATTCTTAAACTTTTTCTGGTTGGAGATTTAAAGTATTTTTTTAAAATAATGCCTGGAAATGAAGAAGGCAGAATAAAAAACAAACAAACAAACAAACATATAATCAGACAGGTAACATTATTTCTTTACACAAATAGTGGCAAATATTTGTTTGTCTCTGCTAGTGACAACTTTGCAAATAGTTGAGCCCTGTGAGTTCTTCCTTCTCTTGTAGATTAATAGGGGCTGCACTAATGCTGTCTCTGCTTAGAAACTGGTTCTAAAATAGAATGAAGCAAAGCTACTTTTGGAAAATTCTGCTACACACTTATACATACAAATATTTAATCTCCTTCTGCTATTTGTAGAAATTACATTAAGCTATTCCAAATCACTGCAACCAGAAGCCCATATTTGCCACATTTATAGAATATTATTAAATTCCTAATTTGAATTTAATTCAGAATTGATTTTTTTTTTATTATCCAGGCAATGCTTTGCTTTTAAATTATGTTTTGCTAAACAAAATTTAAAATTACTCTAGAAAAGTTCATACTGGAAAATAAATCTTTTTCTATGTTTCTTAAACTTACCAAAAATTCTATTACATAGGCATATTTTATTTAATTCTAAGCTCCTGAACAATTTACGTGAGTTCATAGAAGATCATCAAAGTATTGATTGAAAAAATATATCATTAGAAAATAACTTTATTAATCTGGTTCTTTTTTCTTTTAATGTATTCCAAGTTTGAGGATGAAGAGATGACTCAGCAGTTAAGATCTTATACAACTCTTGTAGTGAAACTACTTTATTCTGCCCACCTGAGCAAGTTCACAAATGGATGAAACTCCTGCTTTAGAGGGATAAGATGGACCCCCAGTCTCCAGGGGTATCTGCACCAATGTGCACATAAACACAAACAACTTAAAAATAATAGATTTTTAAAAATTGTTCCAATTTTAACTAAAAATTGAAATTTCTTAATATGTTTTCAAACAATAACTGCTGTGGTTGATTCACAGAAAACTTATCTTTTTTTTTTTTTTTCCAGTTTTAAATTGCTATTGGAATGCAATGCCTCATCTTCCTAAGAGAGATTTTTGTTGTATTCTAATTATGTAGACATCTTGGGGGAATAGATTTCATGAAGCTTAAATAAGTCATCATTGCAGACCTCATGACTTACAAAGTACATGATAGCCCCAAAGAAACAAAGATTATGCAAATATTGTAATATATCATCTTTTATTAGTTGGCAAACTTGATAGAAAATATAACTATAATTTTTTTCTAATGTACTCCTCTAATATTGAAAATGTATCTTCAGGGATTCATTAAGTTTTCTTCACTGAAACTGTTCTTCAAACGTCATTATGTGTTCTCAATTACACAATAGAATGGTCATCCCAGGAATGTATTTCATGGGCATTTTGAATTATTCTTTAAATGTTTACCTACAAACATTTTGCAGAGATCCTAATCAGTCAGTGATGACTGAAATTATTCCACCAATCTCCAAGTATACAATATTTTGTTGTTTCACATGACATAGCAAACTCCCAGATTGCTAGAAGAAGGATGAAGTCAAAGAAGTGGACTCAGAGCTTCATGATTCTTTTTCAGGAAATCTTCACTCTGCCAATATTATCAGAAAATATCTACCTGCCAAGGTTAATCACTCCATGATGAGTAGAAGCAGCTTATGCATGGGAAGCAAGGATATGAAGAAGTAACAAAATTCGAGGCTTTTGGGCCCAGGCTTGGGAGTGTGGCTTTTGTGGCTTAGTGCTCCAGGTGCTGGTCATAAAACAGATAGCGACATTCCTTCCTCCACCCACCCGCTTCCTGGGTTCAAAGAGTGTTCATTCAAAGAATGGCACCCTGACCATTACTGGAACCTGCAATGCAAATGTGCTATCTTTAGGGGCTCTTAGATTGTTAGGGGCTCTTAGAAACTGTCTTGAGAGATAACCTGACACTTGTGACTTTACACTTCCTTGTGACTCTTAACTGGTATTTTTGGTATTTTCCAACAACGCCCTCCCCACCTCCTTGAGTTGTGGTTTATTCCTTTAAATACCCCCTTACTCAGCTACTCGGGGCGCCATGGTCCTCTACCCCTGTTTGGTTTATGACCATGGGCCCGAGAGCGCTCTTGAATAAAAATCCTCTTGCAATTTGCAGCAAGATCGTTTCTTGTGGGTGATTTTGGGGTGTCGCCTTTCCTGAGTCAGAATGTGGGGGAGTCCTCACGTTGTGGGTCTTTCAGATGTATCTATGAACTTAGAGAAAATAGTAAATTCTGAGACCTTGAGGGCAGTTCTTAAGGCTATAGGAAAAAAGTTTGAAAACATGAATCCAAAAATATATAATTTCTCAACTATACAAAATATAAGGGTACAATGTAAATTGTATAAAAAGAGCTTCACAGATCTAGAAGGACAGAGGGAGCTCTACTAAGACTCTACTTATCAGCCGGGCGTGGTGGCGCACGCCTTTAATCCCAGCACTCGGGAGGCAGAGGCAGGCGGATTTCTGAGTTCGAGGCCAGCCTGGTCTACAAAGTGAGTTCCAGGACAGCCAAGGCTACACAGAGAAACCCTGTCTCGAAAAACCAAAAAAAAAAAAAAAAAAAAGACTCAGCTTATCATAAAGATACTAAAGGAGATAAAGAGATTTAGCTTGTGGTGATAAGAGAGCAAAGCCCTACCCCCGCTAAGGTTTTTTCTTTGTTTGTGCTTAGGAAAGCAAGCAGATGCCTGAGTTCAAGGTCAACCTGGGACAGAAGGAGTTTAGCTCCATGCACAGACTTGGAAGGAAAGGTCAGGGAATGGTCCCAACCAGTTAGCTTATTGTCTGTAATTAACAAAGGCAGTGTGATTTCTCAATTCTTTTGTAAAGTTAAAAGCAATGCATGGGCTGCCCTTTTCCTAGTCAAAGGAATGCAGATTCTTGGGATGGCCAAGGGGGAAACTAACTTAAACACTGAACTGATATGTAAATACAAGACTGGGCTTTTGGTCTTCATGAGGTGATCTAATAGAGAGCAATAGCAATTCTTATTTTTAAGAATATTTTTTGAGAACTCATCTATCTGGAGATCTCTGGTGATGGAACACAGTTCATTTTTATATATATTTTAAACAGGATTTTTGATTTTAGTTGGAAACCCCATAGAGAACAATCACAGCTCTTTCAGGAATTTTCATAGCTCCTTTAGAATTGTTCTAAGAGGATTTCTAATCAAGAATTATTTAGATAGATAACACAGCTGCTTTACTTTTTTTTTTCCCTCTAGCAGTTATCCAGAGAAAACTAAGTGGACAGCATTTTTTTTTCTAGATTATCCAAGAAATTTTTTTTTTAACCAACTGTTTTTAACTTGGTTGGAAAATTCATAAGATATTCAGAAAGCTTTTAAATTTTATTCTAGCATAAGAGAGCTATTTCTACAGAAGGATTTCTCAAGAAGAAAGCAATCTTGAGCATACTAGAGCCAAGAGCTATGTACAGAGAGCTAGCTGTCTAGGGATCCATCTGGAGCAGACTACAGAGTCATCAGTTTGCATCCACAGTTTAACTTCAAGCCATTTATTTCACTACTCTCAAACACTTCTTCCTCAGAACCCCTCTCCAAGCGATGGCTCCTAGGAGAAAGAGGAAGCGGAATAGAATACCAAATAATTAGCAATCCACTCCTGTTAATATTAGAAGGACCTGATTTATCCTTCATTTGAGAAAAAATAGATAATATATGTGATGAAACAATTTATGCAGCATTGGACTTCAAGACTGCATAAGAGAGAGGCAAGTAGCTCAGCCTGGGACTTCTGTCATTACCCCCATCTACTGTATCATAGTGGTTTTTAAATGACTTTAAATTAGAAAATACATTGTTATCTAGGAAAGATAATCTAGATGTATGTCATTTTGGTCATTATAGGCTCAATATAAGTGAAATCAACATACATTACATATAATGATCCCATAGATTCATTAATCAGCCATCCTAGACTAATTTGTGAGCTCCAGGTCCCAGAGATCCCTTCTCATATAACCAAATTGACTAGTTTTAGGGAAACTGAAAGACCCCCATTACTGGGGAGACTCTCCCTCAACTCACGGGATAAGCCAATACCCCAATAACTCAAGAGAAGCTGTTCTTGATGCAATATCGCATGAGGCTTATTCGGGTATCAGCATGCTGAGGCCGAGCTCATAACCCCCACAGGGGCAGAGGATATCAACCCCCAGCAGTTGCAGTCAAGGGTTTTTACAGAATAAACCTCAAAGTGAGGGGAGGATAAAACCACAAAGAATGGAAAAGCTGAGTAAACATTGTAAGAATGGGAATGGTGAATTACAGCTCATCTCTCATGGAACAGTTACAGGCTATCTTTGGCAAATATTCTTGGTCCCTTACACTATGGGTCAGGTGCCTGAGTTAGGCAACCAGTGGTCATCGTTCTCTCTCAGGCTGAAAGTGAAAGAATAAAGAACTCCATGCTGGGCTTCATTTCTATGGGTTTAAGAAACACATTGAGTTGGGATCTTACAGAACAACACCTCTGGCCTCCACACTGACATATATGTACACTTGAATTGTACACATAGGCACACACTAAAATGATAGTATTTTCATTTTCTTTTCTCTAGAGTCCACCCATGCTGAGGAGAAAACCCAGGGCCACAATCATTACTCAGCTACTTCCCTAGCTAAAAATAACACAATATGTTTTAGGAGAAATTACAGTGGGAATGAGTATCCTCTTTGATGTGTTAAAATAATGGCTCGCATCAGAACAGAGCACACTGGGCCAAAAAAGTTTCATGTGTGAGAAGTTTATTTGGAGAGAGAGGGGGAAAGGTGGCGACAGAAAGAGAAGGGAGAAAGAGAGAGAGAAAGAGGGGCATTTCCCTTATTTATATGGAAAATGACATAACTAAGGTAAAGGTGGAAGGTGAGCCAAGTAGATTCTGGGAATGTGGTGTGTTGTCTTGGCCATAGGTCTGCAGGTTGCACTGTCACCTATGTGATATCATAGGTTTGGGAGGTCCTGATGACAGCATACCTCCCTTCTTGTTATTATAAAGAGAAGGAAAGAAAAAGGCAGGGGGAAGACGATGGTAAAAAGGGAAAGAGGGTCTTGTATCTCTTAAGCTGCCTCCTGCTGTCTATTGGCATCATCAATTTTGGGAGGTAGCTGGCTTTCAACATCAGGATCTACGTGGTAAACATTCACATCAGGTTCCTCAGAGGATAGTAGCTCTTCTGTGGGCAGTGGCTAGTAATCCTGTAACAGGAGCTGATTAATAGTTTGGTTAGATTTTTTTGTATTTGTCATTGAAGGAAATTAGAAACAAGAATAATGAGACAGGGAGCAAATAATAATGCCAGGAAGATGACTAGGAATGTTGTTAAAAAAGGGGGGAGATGAGATACCTATATCTGATCCAGTAAGGTCGAGCTTGGCTGCTGGAGTGGAGTCTCATTTTCTGCAATTGGGGACAAGATGAGTGGTCTCTATGTCTTCTGGAACTTAACAGATCATGGTCCTTAAAAGGGTCCTGCAATTTGCAGGGAGAGGTGAGGGCCGATGATCTGGAGGGGATAGAAGGATTTGGTCTTTAATGTTACCAGGCAGTGGACAGGAGATAATGTGTGGCCACCGTAGATGGAGGTCAGCAAAGTTCCATAGGAGAGAATAGAAGTGGCAAAGCAGGGGGTAAGTAGATAGTCTGGGAGTGGAGAGCATTTAGGTGAAAGGCCAGGAGTTAGGACTGGATGTCCATACATGAGTTCAAAGGGAGAGATGAAGAGAAGTTGCTTGGGAAGAGCACAAAGCTGGAAAAAAGCCAGTGTGGTAGGAGTTTTACCCAATCAGGGTGAGGTTCTTGTGGCAGCTTAACAAGAGTGGTATTTAAAGAGTGGTTAGTTCTTTCCACCTTACCTGAAGATTGAGGGTGGTAGGGAATATGAACATGCCAAGGGATGTCTAGGGCCTTAGATAAAATTTGAGAAACTTGGGAAGTAAATTCATGACCATTGTCTGATTGGGGAGAGACTGGGATACCAAAAAGGGGGTGATCTCTAGGAAAAGGAGCTCAGAGACTATCTGAGCCCTTTTGTTAGTTATGGGAAATGCCTATACCCACTCTGAAAGGTGTCGCCCAAGACAAGGAGGTATTTGTCATGTCTGACAGTGGGTACATGGGTAAAATCAAGTTGCCAGTCAGTTCCAGGAAGGAAACCTCTATCCTGATGATTAGGAAAAGGAGTGCTATGATACCTTGAGTTGAAGTCAGACATCTGACACATTTTGCAAGATGCAGTAGTAGATTTTAAAAAGCTTAGGTTTTCAGGAGTAAGTTTTAGGTGGGTCTTGACAAAAGAAGACAATGCTTTCCTATTAGTATAAAAGAGTTGGTGAAGATAAGCCAGAATTTGGTGGGTGTTAGGGGGTGATGGTTGAGATGTAGATTGTAGTGTAAGAATGTCCGGGGGAGGAAGAGACAAGTCTAGGCCCTAAGGGCAGCAGCTCTAACTGCCTCATCAGCTCAGTTGTTTCCCCTGGAGACAATAGAGTCATCGGTCCATTGGGATCTGCCGTGGACAATCTCAATGGCTGTGGGGAAATGAGAGACCTTTAACATGACCCTAATTTGGATTGCATTAGTTACTGATCCTCTTTTTGTGGTAAGTAAATCATGCTCCTTCCAAATAGCAGCTTGGGACAGGAGAATATGAGAAGCATATTGGGAATATATGTAGATGTTGAGGAATTATCCCAGTGCCAGGAGAAGGGCATGGATAAGGGCTTTTAGTTCAGCCCTTTTGATTGGTGTTATGAGCAGGAAGGGCCTATGCCTTCACCACCTCAGTATCTGATACTATGACTCTTCTGACCCCTTCCTGTAAAAAGAGGCTGCCATATATGTACCAGGTATAGATGTCCTGAGGCAATGCGCCCTCCTGTATGTGTTAAGGATGAGGTAATACTTCCTCTAACGTTTTAAAGCAGGAGTGAGATAGGGAGTGGTCAGTATTTGGTCGAGGAAGAAGATTGGAAATATTAAGAGGCGGCCATAATTGGAAGGTGAGTGTGAGGTCTTCTATTAGAGCTACTTGAAGAGAAAGAACCCTAGAGGAAAGTAGAGTCTGTAAGCCTTTATAAGTTAGGAGCTGTGACAAGTTATGAGAAGAGAAGACAGTTATAGGTGAACCAAAAGTTAGTTTTATTGACTCTCCAATAAGGAGTTCAGTGGCTGCTAAGAAACAGATACAATATGCCCATTTCTGTATGGATAAATCTAGTTATTTTGACAAGTATGCTACTGGTGCAAAAGAGGGTCCTAGTTGATGACCTAAGACTCCAAGGGCAAGTTCCTCTTTTTCATTTATGTAGAGGGAAAATGGACAAGTCAAGTCGGAGATGTAAATCTGGGGCCTTAAGGAGAGGTTGTAGGAGTCTTTGAAATGGCTTGGTAATAAAATTGAGACAAGGTTTGTAGATTCTGCATATGGAGTTAGTGGTCCTCTCTCCAGTTTTTCAGGTTTAGCTCTTATGTCAGGGTAGCTCTGGAAAGAGAAATAGGTCATCAGAAGTTGCTTACCTTCTGGGTATTCAGGGTCTAGATTGGTATACTGTAATAAAGCCTTTGTGTGACATTCTAAAAATTGAGATGGATTTTCCTGCTTGTCCTAGACAACCTCCTGGAGTTTTTCAAAATTTATAGGCTTTAAGGCTGGCTCTTCTATGGCCACCAAAAGGCATGTAATAAACCTGTCTCTGGCTAAAATACCATCTGTGGAATTATAATCCTATCAAGAATCCTGGTCAGGAACTGTCTCTAATCATCGAATATGCTCTGTTTGATGAATTTCATCTGCATGCATTCTTGCTTGATTCCAAACTCACCTGCTGTCTTCTACCCCTGTGTGTTGTACAACTGTGGGCCCCAGAGCACGCCTGGAATAAAAAGTCCTCTTATTATTAAAATAGCTGCCCATGTCTGGACACAGCACACTGGGCTAAACAGTTCCACGTGTGGGAGGTTTATTAGGGTTGGGGGGGGAGGTAGCAGCAGAAAGAGAAGGTGAAAAGAGAGAGAGTGAGAGAGGGAGGGAGGTTCCCCTTATTTATAGGGAAAATGACATAACTCAGGTAAAGGTGCAGGGTGAGCCATGTGGATTCTGGGAATATGGTGCCTGTTGTCTTGACAACAGGTCTGCAGGTTGCATTGTCACCTATGTGATGTCATAGTTTTGGGAGGTCCTGATCCCAACACTATGTGTGACCCGTCCAGCAGGTCCAGTTATTAGAAGGTCTCGAGGGGACCTTCTCCTAAGAACCAAATGAGGGGTAGAGAGAGACGAGGGTCTTGTGCGAATAACAACACGGAAACGTTCTGAATTGCATCAGGACCCCAATGTATTAGTCAGGCCTGAGGTTTAAATGCACAAGCAAAAGGGGAAGTGCCTTTCAGCAGGAGGAATGGGGCAGAGGAAATGCACCTCAGCAGGAGGGATGGGGCAGTGGAAATTTTCCTTTTGGCGACTACATGGGGAAGCAGGAACTTGGCGGTATCAGGGTACATCTTGAGGTGCTGACTTAGGGCTGGAACAATCTGTGGTTGTTCTCAGAGCGGTGTGTCGGTGGCCCGCTTTTGACCCCCTTTTCTTCTCGGGGGGAGAGGCCCATTTCAGAGATCAGGACAATTGTGTTATCTTAATAGCTCCCAACATATGTGTAGGTCATTCTTGCTGGTAACTATAAACAAACATACACTAATCAGGAAGGGAAGTGGATTTTAAGATAGATATGACTCCCTGCTACCACCATGCCCCTGACCTACAACCATACATGTTGAGGGAGCAAAACATGCTACTGGTATTAAGGGAGATTTGGCAAAGTGAAAAATATTGATGATATAGGAAAAAAAAGAATATAAATTATAATGAGAAAGTTGTAAAATCAGAATGAGGGTAGAATAGTTTTATTTTCAGTGTAAAATTTGTTATCAAAAAGATAAGGAAGGATACTTCATACTCATCAAAGGAAATATCTACCAAGATGAACTCTCAATTCTGAACACCTATGCTCCAAATGCAGGGCATACACATTCATAAAAGAAACTTTACTAAAGCTCAAAGCACATATCACACCCCCACACAATAACAGTAGGGCACTTCAACACCCCACTCTCATTAATGGACAGATCATGGAAACAGAAACTCAACAAAGATACGTTGAAACTAACAGAAGTTATGAACAAAATGGTTTTAAGAGATATGTACAGAACATTTTATCCTAAAACAAAATAATGTACCTTCTTCTCAGCCCCTCATGGTACCTTCTCCAAAACTGACCATATTACCAGGCCTTAACAGATACAAGAAGATTGAAATAATCTCATGCATCCTATCAGATCATTGCAGACTAAAGCTGGTCTTCAATAACAACAAAAACAACAGAAAGCCCAAATAGATATGGAAGGTGAACACTGCTCTATTCAATGATAACTTGGTCAAGGAAGAAAGAAAGAAATAAATTAAAGACTTTAGAATCTAAAGAAAATAAAGGCACAACATATCAAAACTTATGGGACACAATGAAAGCAGCTCTAAAAGGAAAGTTCACTGTCCTTAATGCCTCTAAAAAGAAACTAGGAAGAGCATAAAGTGGCAGCTTAATAGCACACATGAAAGCTGTAGAACAAAAAGAAGAAATATATCCAAGAGGAGTAGACAGGAGGAAAAAAAAATAAAACTCAGGGCTGAAATCAAACAACTAGAAACAGAAAGAACTATACAAAGCATCAACAAAATCAGGAGCTGGTTCTTCTAGAAAATCAACATGATAGATAAACCTTTAGCCAGACTAACCAGAGGGCAGAGAGACAGTATCCAAATTAACAAAATCAGAAAATGGAAAGGGAGATATAACAACAGAAACTGAGGAAATTTTTAAAAAATCATTAGATCCTACTACAAAAGCCTATATTCAACAAAACTGAAAAATTTGGGGGATATAGATAATTTTGTAGACAGATACCAGTTACCAAAGTTAAATCAGGATCAGATAAACCATCCAATATACAGTCCAATAAACCCTAAAGAAATAGAAGCAGTCATTAATAGTTTCCCAAACAAACAAGCAAACAAACAAACAAAAGCCCAGGATCAGATGGGTTTAGTGCAGAATTCTGTCAGACCTTCAAGAAGACCTAATAGCAATACTCTTCAAACTATAACACAAAATAAAAACAGAAGGAACACTACCCAGTTCATTCTATCAAACCAAAATAACACTCATACCCAAACCTCACAAAGACTCAACAAACAAAGACAATTTCAGAACAATTTCCATTATGAATAATCATGCAAAAAATATTCAATAAAATCTTGCAAACCAAATCCATGAACACATCAAAATTCACACATCATGAATTCATCATGATTAAGTAGGCTTCATTCCAGAAATGTAGGGATAGTTCAATATAGGAAAATCTATCATCATAATCCACTATATTTACATACTCAAAGAAAAAATAAACACACGATCATCTCATTAGATGCCAAGAAAGCATTTGACAAAATTCAACACCCCTTTATGATAAAAAGTCTTGGAAATTTTAGGAATTCAAGGCCCATACCTAAACATAGTAAAAGCAATATACAGCAAATCAGTAACCATCATCAAACTAAATGGAGAGAAACTTGAAGCAATCCTACTAAAATCAGAGACTAGACAAGGCTGCCCACTCTCTCCTTCCTATTCCATATAGTACTCAAAATCCTAAGCAGAACAATTAGACAACAAAAGGAGGTCAACATGATGCAAATTGGAAAGTAAGATGTCAAAATATACTGTTTGCAGATGGCATGATAGTATACTTAAGTGACCCCAAAAATTCTACCAGAGATATTCTACAGCTAATAAGCAACTTCAGCAAAGTGGCTGGATATAAAATTAATTCAATCAAATCAGCAGCCTTCCTCTACTCAAAGGGTATACAGGCTGAGAAAGAAATTAGGGACGTAATACCCTTCATAACAGTCACAAATAATATAAAATACCTTGGCATGACTCTAATCAAGCAAGTGAAGGATCTGTATGACAAGAACTTCAAGTCACTGAAGAAAGAAAATGAAGAAGATCCCAGAAGACGTAAATATCTCCCATGCTCATGGATTAGCAGCATTAATATAGTAAAAATGGACATCTTGCCATACAGATTCAATATAATCCCCATCAAAATTCAAACTCAATTCTTCATAGAGTTTAAAAGAGCAATTTTCTTTTTTTATAATTCTTTCTTTATTAGATATTTTCTTTATATACATTTCAAATGCTATTCCGAAAGTTCCCTATACCCTCCTTCCACCCTCCTCCCCTACCCACCCACTCCTGCTTCTTGGCCCTGGCATTCCCCTGTACTGGGGCATATAAAGTTTGCAATATCAAGGGGCCTCTCTTCCCAGTGATGGCCGACTAGGCCATCTTCAAGAGCAATTTTCATATACATTTGGAATAACAAAAAATTGAGCATAAAGAAAATCACTCTCAACAATAAAAGAACTTCTAGGGGAATCACCATCTCTGTTTTCAAGGTGTACCACAGAGTAATAGTGATAAAAACTTTATGGTATTTGTGCAGAAACAGGAAGGTAGATCAATGGAATAGAATTGAAGTCCCAGAAATGAACCCACATACCTATGGGTGGTTGATCTTTGACTAAGGAGCCAAAACCATCCAGTGGAAAAAAGACACCATTTTCAACAAATGGTGCTGGTTCTACTAGTAGGCAGGATGTAGAAGAATAAAAATTGATCTATTTTTTCTCTCCTTGTACAAAGCTCAAGTTGGAATGGATCAAGGACCTCCACATAAAACTAGATACACTGAAACTAGAAGAGAAAGTAGGGAACAGCCTTGAACACATGGACAAAGGGGCAAATTTCCTGAACAGAACAACAATAGCTTATGCTCTAAGATCAACAACTGACAAACGGGACCTTATAAAATTGCAAAGCTTCTGTAAGGCAAAGAACACTGTCAATAGGATAAAAGAACAACTAACAGATTGGGGAAAGATCTTTACCAATCATACATCTGATAGAGGACTTATATCTAATATATCCAAAGATCTCAAGAAGTTTGATCCCAGAGAATCAAATAACCTTATTAAAAATGGGGTACAGAGGTAAACAAAGAATTCTCAACTGAGGAATATCAATTGGCTGGGAAGCACCTAAAAAGTGTTCTATATGCTTAGTCATCAGGGAAATGCAAATCAAAACAACCCAGAGATTCCATTGCACTCTAATCAGTACGACTAAGATCAAATACTCAGGTGACAGCAGAGGAACACTCCTCCATTGTTGGTGGGATTGTAAACTGGTACAACCACTCTGGAAACCAGTTTGGTGGTTCCTCAGAAATTTGGACATTGTACTACCTGAGGACCCAACTACACCACTCCTAGGCATGTACCCAAAAGATTCTCAAATATATAACAAGGACATATTCTCAGCTAATGGTCATAGCAGCCTTATTTGTAATAGCCAGAAGCTGGAAAGAACCCAGATCTTCCTCAACAGAGGAATGGATGCAGAAATTGTGGTACATTTACACAATGGAGTACTACTCAGTTATTAAAAACAATTCATGAAATACTTATGCAAATGGATGGAAGCAGAAAATATTACTCTGACTAAGATAATGCAACCACAAAAGAACACACATGGTATGCACTCACTGATAAGTAGATATTAGTTTAAAAGCCAAGAATACCCAAGATGCAATTCACAGACCACATTAAGTTCAAGGAGAAAGACCAACGTGTGGATGTTTCTGTACTTTTTAGATGTGGGAATAAAATACTCACAGGAGGAAATACAAAAACAGACTGGAGCAGAGACTGAAGAAAAGGTCATTTAGAGACTACCCCACCTGGGGATCCATCCCATATATAGTCACCAAACACAGACACTATTGTGGATGCCAATAAGTGCTTGCTGACATGAGCCTGATATGCCTGTCTCCTGACAGGCTGTGCCAGAGCCTGACAAATGCAGAGGCAAATGCTCACAGCCACCCATGCACGGGGTTCCAAATGGAGGAATTAGAGAAAGGAGTGCAGGATATGAAGGGTGTGCAATCCCATAGGAAGAACAACAGTATCAACTAACCAGGACCCCCAGAGCTTCTAGGGACTAAACCACCAACCAAGGAGTACACATGGAGGGGCCCATGACTCCAGCAGCATATGTAGCAGAGGATGGCCCTGTCAAGAAGCAATAGGAGGAGATGTCTTTGGCCCTGTGAAGGCATAGATGCCCCAGTGTATGGGAATGCTAGGGTGGGGAAATGGGAGTGGGTGGGTGTGGGAACACCTCATAGAAGCAGGGTGAGGGAGGATGGGATGGGGGTTTCTGGGGCAGGTTGAAAACCTGGGAAACGGAGTAACATTTCAAATGTAAATAAAGAAAATATCCAGATTAAAAAAATGATACAACTTTGAACTTATTTTAGAAAATAATAACAAAATCTAACATCCTTAGTGTTTAATTCATTGTAAATATCAGGGCCTCCTGTTGATGTCTCTTCTGTTTTCTTTCTTGCCCATTTAAAATAAATAGCCACAATATATTTTATGGTTTTAAATGTTATGCAAATCCTCATTCTCTTCAAATTAGATCAAATAGTTTTGTTTATGATTTATACATTTGATGTTTTACTTATAAAGCAATGTTTTCTTTATATTTTACTTCACACAAAATTCCTACTATTATGATTATTATATAGATTTAGTTCCATTTACTTTTCCCAACAATTTAAATTATTGCTTCTCTGTAGCTTGCTAATTATTCAGAATTACTAATTTCATTGGAATTTAAATTTGCTTAAGAGTTGACAGACATATTTTTCTATTACAAAAATTACAATTTTTTCTACTACTTCTGATCTTTGTATTTAATTTATTCTGTTGTCTTAAAATACTTTACTCATCTTCAAAAATATAACTACATAATAATTGTTCATATTTTCTCATTGGTATGCTTTTGAAATGACTATTATAGAGTAGACATTCTTACACCAATATAAAAACTACTCAAAGGAATAAAATAATAGAAGTAGAAAAGAAAAATTTTAAATTACTAAAATTGCATCATTGATGTAGAATTTTGCTTTTATTTATATAAAAAAAATTCACTAACAAGTAAAATGTTTCTGAACCTAGTCCTTTCACTTGAAATATATTATCAACTTTCCTCCAAATGTTAGCTATGTAGAAACCCATGTTTTACTCTGTTTTGATGGATTTCTATCATTTTACTAGAAAAAAAAAATGTGTGGCCAATTCACATGCTGAAAAAAAAACCTTTTCCTCTGGGTACACAAATCTAAAAACTGTACAGAGTTTTTAAAGTCTATCTTTATGAAGAGGTATAGAATTTTTACAGGTAGATTTTAATATTTGAGTCAAATATGTTTGAAATTCCTCAGAAAAAGTCTAGTTTGATTGTTATTATTTATTTATTTATTCATTCATCCATTAATAAATTTCTGGATCTTGAGCAGCAATTTTGCTATAACTAAGTAAACTAAAACTGTTCCATTGATGCTTTACTTGAAACCATACTATCTAAAATGTCTTTTTCCTTTCTACTTATGCCATGGGAATGACCAGGTCTTATGTTCCTTGGTAGAATGTAAAACTAAGGTTCACTTCTGAGACTCTGCAAAATATATGAAAATTCAAAAAATTATTTTCTATGTTGACGATGAGTCAGGTGCCTTGATATTGTATGAATTATATCAAATAAATGTGTACAGTTTTATTTTCAAATTTGTTATGTTTGTTTGCCACTATGTTTCCTTATACTTTTTTCTGTTAACATTGAATAGCGATGTTTCTTTTTCTATAATTCTTACTTTGAATACAAATGGTTTCAGTAATAAACCCATTTAAGCAAGAAAAATTCAAAAACAATGTTACTAACTCTTTGATTAGAAACAATAACAAAATAACATTAAGATGATCATTTAAATGTATAGTTGTTTTATATTAGTCACAATATTCAACTCATTTGAAATGCTTTAAAACAAGTATATGATATGTGTAATTGTATTTATATTTTTTAAAGAGCAGTGTTTTAAAAATAATAATGATTTTGATTAAATTTTTTTTCAGTTTTACTTTGGTGAATTTCATCGAATTCAAGCTGCAAGGAAATTTAACACTATTGATGTCTTATAGAAAAAAATTAAGAAGTTATGGTCTTTATATTATGGTATTGGTTATATAATAAAAACTATAATACAACCATCTATGAGGTAAGTCAAGGAGTCTGCAACCCTATAGGTGGAACAACAATATGAACTCACCAGTACCCCCCAGAACTCCTGTCTCTAGCTGCATATGTAGCAGATGGCCTAGTTGGCTATCATTGGGAAGAGAGGCCCCTTGGTATTGCAAACTTTATATGCCCCAGTACAGGGAAATGCCAGGGCCAAGAAGTGGGAGTGGGTTTGTAGGGGAGCTTTCGGGATAGCATTTGAATGTAAATAAAGAAAATATCTAATAAAAATGTAAAAAAAAGCATATGAAAATAAAGTTCTCAAAGTATTAAGCATAAATGATTGAGAAACACTTTTTAAAAATTCAAACTCTTGCAGCCAGAGGACAGTGACCTGCCCTGCAGAGAGCGCCATCTTGGCTCCGGGACTCCGCCGAACTTAGTCTGTACAGGTTAGAGTGAGGACCACAGAGGCAGACAGCTTCTGGGACAGGCAGGAGCCACAGAGCCGCTGAGGCAGCACCCTTTTGGGGCCGCAGACATCCGGCACCCTCCCAGTTGGAGGACAGTGACCTGCCCTGCAGGGAGCGCCATCTTGGCTCCGGGACTCCACCGAGCTTAGTCTGTACAGGTCAGAGTGGGGTCCACGGGGGCAGACGGCTTCTGGGACAGGCGGGAGCCACAGAGCTGCTGAGGCAGCACCCTTTTGGGGCCACAGACATCCGGCACCCTTCCAGCCGGAGGACAGTGACCTGCCCTGCAGGGAGCGCCATCTTGGCTCCGGGACTCCGCCGAACTTAGTCTGTACAGGTTAGAGTGAGGACCACAGAGGCAGACAGCTTCTGGGACAGGCGGGAGCCACAGAGCCGCTGAGGCAGCACCCTTTTGGGGCCACAGACTTCCGGCACCCTCCCAGCCGGAGGACAGTGACCTGCCCTGCAGGGAGCGCCATCTTGGCTCCGGGACTCCGCTGAACTTAGTCTGTACAGGTTAGAGTGAGGACCACAGAGGCAGACAGCTTCTGGGACAGGCGGGAGCCACAGAGCCGCTGAGGCAGCACCCTTTTGGGGCCACAGACATCCGGCACCCTCCTAGCTGGAAGACAGTGGTCTGCCCTGCACAGGAGCCCTCTGCCTCAGGAGCAGGGAGCACATCTTGGATCCAGGACCCCACTGAACTTAGGAACTTAGTCTGCACAGCTGAGAGTGTGCACCACAGAAGCCTACAGCTTCTGTGACCTGCCAAAGCAACACAGCATCTGGGAAAGGTCCTGTTTTCCGCCTTCTTCTTCGGCCAGGAGGAGGTCCAAACGCCAGATATCTGTACACCTTCCCTTTAAGAGGAAAGCTTGTCAGCAGGGAGTGCTCTAACCACTGAAACTCAGAGGAGAGAGCCTATCTCCCAGGTCTGCTGACAAAGGATACTCAGAATCACCAGAAGAACAACCTCTGAACAGAGACAACTATAACAACTCCAGAGATTACCAGATGGCGAGAGGTAAAGGTAAGAATCTTACTAACAGAAACCAAGACCACTCACCATCATCAGGACCCAGCACTCCCACTTCGCCCAGTCCAGGGCACCCCAACACACCTGAAAAACTAGACCTGGATTTAAAAGCATATCTCATGATGATGGTAGAGGACATCAAGAAGGACTTTAAAGAACTACAGGAGAACATGGCTAAAGAGTTACAAGTCCTTAAAGAAAAACAGGAAAACACAACCAAACTGGTAGAAGTCCTTAAAGAGAAACAGGAAAACACATCCAATCAGATGATGGAAATGAACAAAACCATACTAGACCTAAAAAGGGAAGTAGACACAATAAAGAAAACCCAAAATGAGGCAACACTGGAGATAGAAAACCTAGGAAAGAAATCTGGAACCATAGATGCAAGCATCAGCAACAGAATACAAGAGATGGAAGAGAGAATCTCAGGTGCAGAAGATTCCATAGAGAACATCGGCACAACAATCAAGGAAAATGGAAAATGCAAAAAGATCCTAACTCAAAACATCCAAGAAATACAGGACACAATGAGAAGACCAAACCTACGGATAATAGGAGTGGATGAAAATGAAGATTTTCAACTCAAAGGACCAGCAAACATCTTCAACAAAATTATAGAAGAAAACTTCCCAAATCTAAAGAAAGAGATGCCCATGAACATACAAGAAGTCTACAGAACTCCAAATAGGCTGGACCAGAAAAGAAATACCTCCCGACACATAATAATCAGAACAACAAATGCACTAAATAAAGATAGAATACTAAAAGCAGTAAGAGAAAAAGGCCAAGTAACATATAAAGGCAAGCCTATCAGAATTACACCAGATTTTTCACCAGAGACTATGAAAGCCAGAAGATCCTGGACAGATGTTATACAGACATTAAAAGAACACAAATTCCAGCCCAGGTTACTATACCCAGCCAAACTCTCAATTAACATAGATGGAGAAACCAAAGTATTCCACTACAAAACCAAATTCACACATTATCTCTCCACGAATCCAGCCCTTCAAAGGATAATAACAGAAAAAAAAAAATACAAGGACAGGAACCACGCCCTAGAAACAACAAGAAGGTAATCCCTCAACAAACCTAAAAGAAGACAGCCACAAGAACAGAATGCCAACTTTAACAACAAAAATAACAGGAAACAACAATTTCTTTTCCTTAATATCTCTTAATATCAATGGACTCAACTCCCCGATAAAAAGACATAGACTAACAAACTGGCTACACAATCAAGACCCAACATTTTGCTGCTTACAAGAAACTCATCTCAGAGAAAAAGATAGACACTACCTCAGAATGAAAGGCTGGAAAACAATTTTCCAAGAAAATGGTCTGAAGAAACAAGCTGGAGTAGCCATTCTAATATCAGATAAGATTGACTTCCAACCCAAAGTCATCAAAAAAGACAGGGAGGGGCACTTCATACTCATCAAAGGTAAAATCCTCCAAGAGGAACTATCAATTCTGAATATCTATGCTCCAAATACAAAGGCAGCCTCATTCATTAAAGAAACTTTAGTAAATCTCAAAGCACACATTGCACCTCATACAATAATAGTGGGAGACTTCAACACACCACTTTCACCAATGGACAGATCATGGAAACAGAAACTAAACAGGGACACAGTGAAACTAACAGAAGTTATGGATCAAATGGATCTGGCAGATATCTACAGAACATTTTACCCTAAAACAAAAGGATACACCTTCTTCTCAGCACCTCATGGTACCTTCTCCAAAATTGACCACGTAATTGGGCACAAAACAGGACTCAATAGATACAAAAACATTGAAATTTTCCCATGCATCCTATCAGATCACCATGGACTAAGGCTGATCATCAATAACAAAATAAATAATAGAAAGCCAACATTCACGTGGAAACTGAACAACACTCTTCTCAATGATACCTTGGTCAAGGAAGGAATAAAGAAAGAAATCAAGGACTTTTTAGAGTTCAATGAAAATGAAGCCACAACATACCCAAACTTATGGGACGCAATGAAAGCATTTCTAAGAGGAAAACTCATAGCTCTGAGTGCCTCCAAAAAGAAACTAGAAAGAGCACACATTAGCAGCTTGACAACACACCTAAAAGCACTAGAACAAAAGGAAGCAAATTCACCCAAGAGGAGTAGGCTGCAGGAAATAATCAAACTCAGGGGCGAAATCAATCAAGTGGAAACAAGAAGAACTATTCAAAGAATCAACCAATCAAGGAGCTGGTTCTTTGAGAAAATCAACAAGATAGATAAACCCTTAGCCAGACTAACTAAAGGGCACAGGGAAAGTATTCTAATTAACAAAATCAGAAATGAAAAAGGAGACATAACAACAGATCCTGAAGACATCCAAACCACCATCAGATCCTTCTACCAAAGGCTATACTCAACAAAACTGGAGAACCTGGATGAAATGGAGAAGTTCCTAGACAGATACCAGGTACCAAAGTTGAACCAAGATCAGGTTAATGATCTAAACAACCCTATATCCCCCAAAGAAATAGAAGCAGTCATTAATAGTCTCCCAACCAAAAAAAGCCCAGGACTAGATGGGTTTAGTGCAGAGTTCTATCAGACCTTCAAAGAAGATCTAATCCCAGTTCTTCACAAACTATTCCACAAAATAGAAACAGAAGGTACTCTACCCAACTCATTCTATGAAGCCACAATTACTCTGATACCTAAACCACAAAAAGACCCAACAAAGATAGAAAACTTCAGACCAATATCCCTTATGAATATTGATGCAAAAATCCTCAATAAAGTTCTTGCTAACCGAATCCAAGAACACATCAAAACAATCATCCATCCTGACCAAGTAGGTTTCATCCCAGGGATGCAGGGATGGTTCAATATACGGAAATCCATCAACGTAATCCAGTATATAAACAAACTCAAAGACAAAAACCACATGGTCATCTCGTTAGATGCAGAAAAAGCATTTGACAAGATCCAACACCCATTCATGATAAAAGTCTTGGAAAGATCAGGAATTCAAGGCCCATACCTAAACATGATAAAAGCAATCTACAGCAAACCAGTAGCCAACATCAAAGTAAATGGTGAGAAGCTTGAAGCAATCCCTCTAAAATCAGGGACTAGACAAGGCTGTCCACTTTCTCCATACACCTATTCAACATTGTACTTGAAGTCCTAGCCAGAGCAATTCGACAACAAAAGGAGATCAAAGGGATACAAATTGGAAAAGATGAAGTCAAAATATCACTCTTTGCAGATGATATGATAGTATATATAAGTGACCCTAAAAATTCCACCAGAGAACTCCTAAGCCTGATAAACAGCTTCGGTGAAGTAGCTGGATATAAAATTAACTCAAACAAATCAATGGCCTTTCTCTACACAAAGAATAAACAGGCTGAGAAAGAAATTAGGGAAACAACACCCTTCTCAATAGTCACAAATAATATAAAATATCTTGGCATGACTCTAACTAAGGAAGTGATAGATCTGTATAATAAAAACTTCAAGTCTCTGAAGAAAGAAATTATAGAAGATCTCAGAAGATGGAAAGATCTCCCATGCTCATGGATTGGCAGGATCAACATTGTAAAAATGGCTATCTTGCCAAAAGCAATCTACAGATTCAATGCAATCCCCATCAAAATTCCAAATCAATTCTTCAACGAATTAGAAAGTGCAATCTGCAAATTCATCTGGAATAACAAAAAACCTAGGATAGCAAAAACTCTTCTCAAGGATAAAAGAACCTCTGGTGGAATCACCATGCCGGACCTAAAGCTCTACTACAGAGCAATTGTGATAAAAACTGCATGATACTGGTATAGTGACAGACAAGTAGACCAATGGAATAGAATTGAAGACCCAGAAATGAACCCACACACCTACGGTCACTTGATCTTCGACAAGGGAGCTAAAAACATCCAGTGGAAGAAAGACAGCATTTTCAACAAATGGTGCTGGCACAACTGGTTGTTAACATGTAGAAGAATGCGAATCGATCCATTCCTATCTCCTTGTACTAAGGTCAAGTCTAAGTGGATCAAGGAACTTCACATAAAACCAGAGACACTGAAACTTATAGAGGAGAAAGTGGGGAAAAGCCTTGAAGATATGGGCACAGGGGAAAAATTCTTGAATAGAACAGTAATGGCTTGTGCTGTAAGATCGAGAATTGACAAGCGGGACCTCATGAAACTACAAAGCTTCTGCAAGGCTAAAGACATCATCAATAAGACAAAAAAACCACCAACAGATTGGGAAAGGATCTTCACCTATCCTAAATCAGACAAGGGACTAATATCCAATATATATAAAGAACTCAAGAAGGTGGACTCCAGAAAGTCAAATAACCCCATTAAAAAATGGGGCTCAGAACTGAACAAAGAATTCTCACCTGAGGAATACCGAATGGCAGAGAAGCACCTGAAAAAATGTTCAACATCCTTAATCATCAGGGAAATGCAAATCAAAACAACCCTGAGATTCCACCTCACACCAGTCAGAATGGCTAAGATCAAAAATTCAGGTGACAGCAGATGCTGGCGAGGATGTGGAGAAAGAGGAACACTTCTCCATTGTTGGTGGGATTGCAAGCTTGTACAACCACTCTGGAAATCAGTCTGGCGGTTCCTCAGAAAATTGGACATAGTACTACCGGAGGATCCAGCAATACCTCTTCTGGGCATATATTCAGAAGATGTCCCAACCGGTAAGAAGGACACATGCCCCACTATGTTCATAGCAGCCTTATTTATAATAGCCAGAAGCTGGAAAGAACCCAGATGCCCCTCAACAGAGGAATGGATACAGAAATTATGGTACATTTACACAATGGAGTACTACTCAGCTCTTAAAAAGAATGAATTTATGAAATTCCTAGCCAAATGGATGGAACTGGAGGGCATCATCTTGAGTGAGGTAACACAATCACAAAGGAACTCACACAATATGTATTCACTGATAAATGGATATTAGCCCAAAACTTAGGATACCCAAGATATAAGATAAATTTGCTAAACGCATGAAACTCAAGAAGAATGAAGACCAAAGTGTGGACAATATGCCCCTTCTTAGAATTGGGAACAAAACACCCAGGGAAGGAGTTACAGAGACAAAGTTCGGAGCTGTGATGAAAGGATGGACCATCTAGAGACTGCCATATCCAGGGATCCATCCCATAATCAGCTTCTAAACGCTGACACCATTGCATACACTAGCAAGATTTTGCTGAAAGGACCCAAAGATAGCTGTCTCTTGTGAGACTATGCAGGGGCCTAGCAAACACAGGAGTGGATGCTCACAGTCAGCTATTGGATAGATCACAGGGCTCCCAATAGAGAAGCTAGAGAAAGTACCCAAGAAGCTAAAGGGATCTGCAACCCTATAGTTGGAACAACATGATGAACTAACCAGTACCCCGGAGCTCTTGTCTCTAGCTGCATATGTATCGAAAGATGGCCTAGTCGGCCATCACTGGAAAGAGAGGCCCATTGGACTTGCAAACTTTATATGCCCCAATATAGGGGAATGCCAGGGCCAAAAGAATGGGAATGGGAGGGTAGGGAAGTGGGGGTCGGTATGGGGGACTTTTGGGATAGCATTGGAAATGTAATTGAGGAAAATATGTAATAAAAAAAACAGTGGAAAAAAAAATTCAAACTCTTACCGTTAAAGAAATGGAAGTTAAAAAAAATAGTTATCATTAATAACATGAGCAAATATTAATACAATGAATTATAAACAATGTAGAGTTTATAAAGAAATACAAGAATTACGTTTTAAAAATAACTCTTCCTTTTTATAAACTTGAAGTCTCAATACATATTTTATTTTAAAAAATTCAATATTTTACTTAAGTTCCAGAAAAGGAAATGGTCATATTTTGAACTTAGAATCGCTAGCAGGTGTATAGGCCATCATGTCTCTTGGCTGAAGACTGAATAGAGGACAGTCTTATGAGAGTAGATTAATTTTATTTATTTTATTTAGCCAAATCATCACTTCTTCAGGGATTTACTAATAAAACAATTGTGAAGCAAAGGCAAACATAAACAGTCTGCTTCAGTTTAATCATGGGAAAAGAGTCACCTACTTGTTGAGTGATGTCTAACATGTCTTATCCTAGAACTAACCTAGGAATAATTTTCTTAAAATTATCTTATGATGATAAGAGTATGTTATTGGCAAACTGAAGAAAATTGACAGATATTGCAAAATTTTATATTATGCTAATAACAGTACAAATAAATTGGCCATTATTCTACATGAGACTCTGAAACAAAAACTGAAGAATGATACAGACTAAGGAAATACAAATGTGGTTTTTTAAGTGTATACTTTATATAAGATTTTAATTATATAGTAATAGTGACATTAATAAGCAAATGAGACAATTTTAAAAGCATCAGTAGAGTAAAGTAAACTGTCAGTAGAGTCAAAAGCCATCCGAAAGAATTAGGAAAATATATGCTGGTTACTTACCTGACAGAGGATTAATACCTAGAATACACAAGGGGAAAAAGCAACAATAAGAAAGTAGCCCAAATAGTAAATGGCATAATGAACTAAACAGAGCTCTCAAAAAATATAAATGGGCAACATTTTAAAAAGTGTTCAGCATCACTAGTCACCAGGAAAATGAAAAGCTTAAGAGTATGCCCCAGCTAGTCTATTCCGGGATGTATACCCAAAGGACTCTGCATTCAACACAGAATGCAACTGTGTTTATTACTGCTTTATTTATCATAGAAAAGTAATGGCCATCAGCAATGAGAGGATAAGGAAAATGTTGTCCACATACACAATTGACTTTTAATTTCTTCTTTAAAAATAAATTATGAATTTCTCAATATTCTGTAGGTAAAATATGCATCATTTATGTGTATGTTAGGTACATACATATGTGAGGTACATGCAAAGTGAAAATAGATTGGAAAATACTGGAATCAGGGATAGGTGCTGTTGCCCTGCTGCTAAGGTCAAAGTTTGATGTTAATGAAAAGCATTGAGCTCGATGCAAAATGGCAAACTCCTTTTGTCAGTGGACTTTCTCTTCTCATCCTGGTGATCCCAGACCTCATACCCTATACCTGCAGAATTCCACATAGCATTGGTTAAGATTACAGTTTCAGCTTCCTTCCTCTAATAAGAAAACTTTCTTGTAGGACCTGAGATTCTTTGAATGCCTCCCCACATTAGTGAGGCTCCTCGGTATGTTAGTTCAGCCAATGACCTTTGCTAACCATGGATATTCACTTCTCCAATACTATATAGCCCTTGATTCACCCCAAGTAATGATATTACTCCCCAAAGTTGGTCCTGGTATATCTGAAACCCTCTTCATTAACTCTGGTCCCTTCATCCTTGTAGGCCTGTGGTCAATGACCCCAGGAAAGGTGAGATCCATAAGATGTAAAAGGAGGTGTTGAGGAGGAAAATAAAAGAGAGGAAGGGTTATGGAGGCTAATCAGTCAAAATGAAGTATACGAAAATGCTATAGAGAAAACTGCTATTTTTTTTAAAGCCAGTGTTTCTTTTTATTTTGTCAGTCACTTTATTAAAAAAAAAAACCCTCATTTTACAAGCTTGTTAAATGAAACTTCAATATTGTGAGCAGTCATGGTAGAAATTTCCTTGTTATTTTCAATCTTGCCACACAGTTCAAAATTTAAAGATGTTTTATGGATATGCTGAAGTGTAGCTCTCCACAATTGATGGCTACTGGAATTGCTGTGGGAAAGGAAAGAACTCAGTTCTCTTTAAGGAGCAGGCCCCTGAGAGTTTGACAATGCTCCAGTAAGTCTATAGAAAATAAAAATTGGACTTTGGACTTTTGTTTGTTTGGTTTTGTTTTCTCTTTAATTCTGATTTTCATATTTATTTTTTGGGAGATGGTGAAGTCACAAGGATGGGAAAGGAATTTGGGAGATCTGGGAAGTGAATGTGTTAGGGAAGCAAGATGTAAAACTCTCAGAGAATCAATAAAAATGTTATGTTAAAAAAGAAAGAATGCTGCTATTTTTTTTTAACTAATTAAACTTAAAAAGGGGACTAGGGTAGATGGGTTAGTCAGTTAAGTGTTTGTCAGAAAAACATAATACTTCACTTTGATTCCCAGATACATCCCACATGATGTCCATGTGAAGATACACATGTCTGTAAATTCAGCTCTGGAGAAGTAGAGACAGAAAAACTGTGGAACTTACTGTCCAACCTTCCTATATAATGAACTCCAAATTCACTAAGAGACACTATCTTCAAAATCAGGTGGGAGACAGTTTCTGAAGATACATAGCATAGAACTTTGGCCTTCCTATACATGCCAACACACATCTACACATATGGGCATGTATACACATACATGCACAATAAAGTTAAAATATATCATGAAAACATAATACAACTCCTTCTAAAAACCAAATCTGCAAATTAATGATAATTCTCATTTAGAGGACTTAGTTTTATGTTTTATTTGCAATATCTACATCCATACATCTACACCCATATTTAAAAGGGCAAAAATCAACCAGGTCACCTGTCCTACTGGACAATAAGGGTTAGAATTCTGTGTTTAATACTATGGATAAAGGAACTGACCACAGACACAGAACACAGACCTCACAAATTTGCAGAAAGGATAACTTATATTTCATTTCATACTCTGCGTCATGAACTCGGTCACGTATCATTTCTATACTGTTTAGATTTATTGATGATACATTTAATAGCCATTCTTTAATAGTAACAAATACATATTAAATATAAAACAGCTTTGGTTGTGTGATTCATTAAATTGAACATGTATAAGAAGCTACTTAAAAGTAAGTCTGGCTAACAACCCCACATCTCTGGAGGATCTCATCTATTCTCATTGGAAAGTTACTATTGTGGTCTTCAGACTTCTCTGTCCCAGCAAATTAAGGTATGTGTCAGTTTCTCTAAAGAAAATTGGGTCTTTTCTATTAGAAAGGTAACCGTATTATGATCATCTATAAAAGGAAAGTAACATCAGTTGGAAGCATTTATTCCCAAGTCTAACAACATTGTGATATACTGTTCAATTCTTCTTATATGAATAATTTAATTTCTTAAAACTCAGCTATAACTATAAACATTGAGTATAAGTTTTAATGTCAGAATTGCTGCTGCTATTTTAGTAGTACATAGAAAAGTTTTATTGTTTTTCTTTCTTTTATCTTTTTAGATTTATCTATATATTCAAATATTTTGTTACTGTTTTAATAATTTTCAAATGCATTCATGTGTATATTTTGAAAAGTATATATGAAAGATGTGAAGGCCTCTGATGGATAATTAATCATTGTGAAAGGACTCATTATATTCACAATGCCAAACTGCCTAAGATTGTCCCTGCATGTAAATGTATGGTCACATCTGACAAAAATGGCTCTAGATCAGACATAAAATACAATATCAATAAATTAAAAGTAGAAATGTATTTCCATTTTAAATAAAAGTCTATAGTTGAGTGTTCTGAACTGCACAAACTTGTCAGGGTCCAGGGCATCTTCAAAGTCACCATTCTCCTACCATTACTGTGTGGCTTTGAACATAGGCATAAAAATGTTTTAGGCCCAGAAAATAGAAGGGAGAGAAAAACCTAAAGAGTAAGGTAAACATTACATATAGATAGTGCTTCAGCAGATGCACAGAAGATAAACCAGCAGCCTCGAGTCACGTTTCAGCCATATAATTCTCTCTCCTTTTTTCCCTTCCTCCCTTCCTTTCTGAATTTCTCAAACAGGAATACCAGTGTTGTTTATCTTTGCTGGAAATGGTGAACTTAAAATTAATCTGTTGTTTTACCTTCAATATGAGAATAAGGATGCTGAATAATATGTCCCTGTCTTAGATAGGGTTTTTATTTCTGTGAAGAATCACCATGACCATGACAACTCTTAGAGAAGAAAGCATTTAATTTGAGATGGCTTACAGGTCAGAGACTTAGTCAATTGTCATCATAGTAGTAAGAATGTCAATAGACAGCAGACATAATGCTGGAGAGTTCTATGTCTACATTGACAGGATGAAGGAAGAAGGCGTTCCATACTCGATCCAGATTGAGCATCTGAAACATCAAAGCCCACCCCCAGTACCATACTTCCAGCAAAACCATACCTACTCCAACAAGGCCACACCAAATGACGTCACTACTTATGGGCCTATGGGGGCCATTTTATTTAAACCACTATAGTTGCCATTGGCTTCTTTTACTTGGTGAGTTGTCTGGCATTGTGTTTGATGTGTAGAAATACCTATATACCACCCCCTGCTGACTTAGAAGTCATATTTCTTGTGAGTGGTCAGTATCATTATTTTTTGTACATAAAGAATCATGATAGATACTTCTCTAAGGAGAAATTCTTATCTTTACAGGATTATTTATTATCCAACAGAGACATAGATGTAAATTTTATAGGTTCTTTTACTTTAACTAGCTGTATAAATGAGTTAAGGAGATTTCTTGTTTGGCTTAGGTCTTGAGCTTTCACTCTCAATAATAAACTGGGAAGTGTATCATAATTACCTAGAAAATTCTTCACACATATGTGCGTCTCATAGGTTGATGGTCATTTACCCACATAGTATAGATACTGAGTATCTCCCCAATGTGTGTGTGTGTGTGTGTGCATGCATGATATAGAATTGTATAAGCCTGCCTTATGTTAATTGATAAGACATTTTTTTCTTGTACACCTCTAACTTCCCACACAGGGCTACTGAGCTCTTCAGATTCATATTCTGAGAAATATAACAGCTGTAAACAACATGAACAAGGCTGGAGAGATGACACAACACAATGGGTAAGATAGCATATACCATTTTTTCTTGCAGGAGACACAAATTTGTTTCCAGTGTCCAAACTGAGCAACTCACAGCTGCCTATATTGCCCATACCAGGGACCTCATATCTTCTTTCATCTCTTCAGACTCTTCAATCATATGGGTTCCCTCACACAGATATTCATAATTAAATCCTATAAATCATATATATATATACATATACAAACACATATATATATATATATATATACTTTCTAACTAAAAATGTCACCCTGAGTTATTTTTTATTGTTTTATTTTATACTAGCAAGAACATTTTATGCATGAATTTAACACCACGGCATTAGAAATCTTTCCAGAAGATATTTCATTTTGCTTTTAGTTTGTTGTTTATCAAATATAATTTATCTCCTGTTCTCTAAGCAAGGTCAAAACCAAAGCATTTTATTCATTTTGCCTTATTTTAAAATGATAGAGTTGGTGCCAAAGTAAAAGAAAGGCTAGAAAGATGGCTCTTCTAGTAAGGTTCCTGATTCACTATTCATGAGGAGCTGAGATGTAGTTCATAGCACCTCATGCATTGCAGGGCATTTGTTTTCTCAGTCTGTCTGGAGTTAGGAGAGCATGTGGAAATAGTATATGGCTAACTAGTGAGGGAAAGAGCAGATAGTCACCTCCACTCTTCATAAGTATGTGCAGAAACACACATACCCTACTTATACACATACATATCACACACAGATACTCACACACAAAATTAAAAATTATTAATTACCACATTTAATGTCAATATTAAATTCCTAACATTTTCTGACAAGATGTAACTATAATACAAGACTATTTCAGAAATTTGACAAAAGTTTTACATAGTATCTATTTTTTGCAAAATTCATTGTATATCAGCAGTTTTAAAATATTAATCAAAATTATTCTAAGATTTATTTGCTCACTATTTTTCTAGAAGTTTTTTAGATGCTAAAATTTGACTTATTTGACCTGAGTCATTCTTCACTCGGGTATACAGTAAATCCTCTCTAAGTGTTAATAATTATAGTTATATATAATAATCTCAAACAGCTACTCATCGACAGGGACCAAGAAACAGCATTCATTTCAATGTTTTGTTGATGACTTTTCAAAACCTGTGCATGCTATGAGGCTGAGGCCCTTGGGTAATGCAGTAGCCAGCATCGCCAGCATAGCTCTCCTTTTTTGCTATGTTTGACATTACTATGTCAGAGTTTCATTACAGAGAATCACTCTCTGTAAACAGGCAAGAATTTGAAACTCAAAAGTGAATGTGGACAAAGAATAATGGGATAAACAAAATTAGTGTGGAATTAGAACTGGGCCTTGGAGATCCATTATTGCTTTGTGATATGTCCATGTAAAATATGAGACACTACAACATAAGGGTCTTTAGCTCCCCAAGAAAACTAATTTGATTTGTTCTCTGAGATCAACAATCTGATCCAACAACTAATACAAACAGAAATGCCAAACCTGTAATATTACAGTTACTACTGCATAGTCTCCTGTTGCCAGCATACAGAAACACATGCTAGGATTTGTTTAAGTAAGAGCTAGGCAAAATAGTAAAGGTATCTACATGTTATCAGTAACTCTCTTTGTTATTTCTAAGTTTTCATTTTTATTTTTAAATCAGAGCTTTATATGCTTGGAATTCTCCCATCCATGGTAAAACAAATAGACTCAATTAAGCCATTGATTGCATCCATATAGCAAAAGTAATAGAAAGTCTTTATGTATTGAGTTCATCTCTGGTATTATTCTTTAAACAAAATATACAATTAATTATTCAATTTTATATGGTCATTCCTAAATGAGGTGAGTAACAAATAGCATTATATAGACTGAGCAGGTAACATTTAGGAATATGTAGGTAAATGCATACATATGTGGATATAACATGTAAGGAAAATAAGCCATAAATTTGAGAGGAAACAATGATGGATGTATGGGAGGGCTCGGCAGGCAAGAGGGAACATAGAAAGGTACAATGATACTATAGACTTAAAAAATTAAAAGTGCACAAAATATAACAAATATCTCACATCTTACAATTTAGTTTCAAATACTTAAGTGAGTTGATAGGGCATTTGATGATTCTTTTTTTTGTTTGTTTGTTTGGTTGGTTGGTTTTGTTTGTTTGTTTGTTTTTCGAGACAGGGTTTCTCTGTGTAGCCTTGGATGTCTTGGAACTCACTTTGTAGACCAAACTGGCCTCGAACTCAGAAATCCGTCTGCCTCTGCCTCCCGAGTGCTGGGATTAAAGGCGTGCGCCACCACTCCCGGCTGCATTTGATGATTCTTTGCACCAGATAATTATACTTGAGTATACAATTAGTAAAAATATGCGTATTCTTCCTAGATATATAAAGGAAACTGGATATATTTTTCTCTGTTAAAAATATTCCGTTTTTAAGTGTATGTATTAGGTCCTCAGCAACACTAGTTTCTTAGAAATAGACAGTTTTTATGTATCTTCTGACTTCATACATGAACAGGATCTGTCACTACTAATGTTTTGTGGTAAAATAATATAATTTTTACAGTCAAAGGATCTAGATTGGAACATAATATCAAACAATATCCAGAGTTTGTAATGGGATTCATTCTGGTATACAAAAATCTAAGGGATGTTTCTACCTCTACAGCATCCTACAGAATAGCTTCAATGTTGCAAGAATTCTTGTTCTGCCTCTTCATGTCTTCCCAGCTAACTGTCCCTGTCTTTTCTTTCTTTTCCAGAATAATATCGTCTACCTAGAATGACACAGAATTTTGTTCTTTCTTATTGTCTTTTCCACATAGTGATACATATTTAATTTTATGTGTGTGTGTTCTTATTTTCATGTATTTGGAACTTTCACCTTTTGCCTGTTTACATTGTGACTAAAATAAATTGTGGCCATAAGGTTAGTTACATTTCAAATTTGAATAATATTGGATTATTAGAAGCCATCTTATCTTGTCTTACGATTTTTGGAACCATGTTCTTTTCTATGTTAATTGCAGGGAATCATAGAGTTGGCCTGATCTAGCTGCCTTGACCGGCATGTGTCATAGATTTTTTTCAGGTTAGAGTCCTTGGCACCTGGGGAATTGTGTGTCTTTAAGTTTCCAAGACACAGAAGCATACTGTCCATCAGTGAAGCATTCAGGTTATCTTTTATTGCATTATAAAGTCTTGTCAAGATAGTGGGTCTTAGACATTAATCTTGTGTACTTATATAGCTTGCAAACATCATTGTATTCTAGCAGTTACCATTTTATTAGTTCTGGAAGCACCATTATATTCTGTTTCTGATAAGACTATGAAATATCCGATTGCTTTGAATCAAACTGTCACATTCTCAGTCTTGCTGTATCCCCTCTATCTTGGCCTGCTCCTTACTTATAATCAAGTTAACCATGGCTTTGTAAGTACGCTCTGGTGCTTAAAGTTAATATGTTGGTAATTACTCCTGTCAAAGTTTTAGTAAGAATACTTGAATCGAGATCTTTGTGTAACCTTGGATAATATAGTCTTTAACTCATATAGGGGCAAATTCTAATCTCCAAGATCTATCATTACCAATATAAATTATTCATTTCTTAAACTTGTCTTCTCTCATTTCTCAGAATTATGTAACCATTGTGAGATTACAGGAATGCCTGACTGCATTCTTAATAATTTACTTGGATGATGCAGCCATTCTCTGATAGTTTCAGTTTTCTGAACATGACCAAAGTCAATAGCTTTTTTAGTGTGGCCAAATTCAACAGTCTTTTCTTAATTGTTATAAATAAAATGTTAGAGTTAATAATAAAAGACTAGAATATCTGTGACTTGAGACCTAAACTAGTACAGTCTTGTGAATTTATTAATCATAAAATGAACAATTTATTCTGAATTTCTGCAGAATTTAAAAAATGTATCTATTCATGTAAATAACAGTCATTGAATTTGGAATTAACATGTGCCTAGAAGTCTTTCAGGGACTATTTGACATAATATATGTGTGTTTTTATCAGTTTGACTATGAACCAAATATTTAGAAATATGTTGCAATGAACAAATTTGTTTAAATTATCTCACTAAAGCTGAATCAGTAGCACAGTGTGTGCTCTTGACAGATCACAAAAGCAACTTCCTTGTTTGACCTTGTATTACAAACAGATATGTAATACTACTAAAGTCACATCTTCTTCACTTCTAATAAACAGTGATTTTAGTAGGGTTCAGAGGAAGCCTTCCTTCAAAATCATTGTTTTTGTCTGTGATAGTACAGAACAGTAAAAGCAAACCTTCAGCATGTTGAATATTTTAGGGCCACTTACACAGTTAGAACACTAGTTCTATTCACTTAAGGTAAACTGGAAAAATAATTATAGTATGATTCACTAAATGAAATCAAAATCTTTTTATATTCTTGCCTTTTGACTTGCTCTCCTCAGCATTTCTTTCAGTCATATAGAAGGGATATAACTGCTTTTGGACACTTTAAATGTATAATGTGAAATTATTTCTGGAGAGTGAATAATTATGACTCCTGAAATATAAAAGTAAGAAAATAAGAAGTGGTAGAAACAACTAACAGAATTTCTCCACTTAGCCTAAGCTTCAGGTCTCTGTCTCTGAGTTAGCACTAATGTTACCTCTTATATTTATTCTTACCCTCAACTCAACTAGTATAAATTAGTTAATGTTTCAATAGTCGTATTAAGTAGTTTTATTTAATTGTGAACTGATGCTGTTGACTGCTTTAAAAATAAAATATTGCATAACTGTTTAAGACAATTCTAGTGATGCACAAGTCTTTGATTATATTTCCCGGTAAATGGAAGAAAGTAGTACCATGGCTATTGCCATCTCTTTGATGACAATTGCAGCTGTAGGTGGAAGGAGAATATAATGTATATGCTGCACCTAAATCAGGTGTCAGCCCAAGAGTAAGTAAGGAAATCTCTAGTAAAGAACAATGCAGGCAGTCAAACATGCGTCATCAATCTGAGATAGCAAAGGAGGGCAGAGAGTGCTCAACATATATGCTAGTACCTATCAGTAGTTAGAAGATGCATGGACTGTATTAAATAAAATAAGGAAACAGTTATGTTCCAACTAATATATAGTCGTTATTAATTGCATGACATGTGTAGTCAGAAGAAAATGCTACTTGAGAAACTGTGCTAAGTATTAATACTTCCATGTTAGAAGGAGGAGGACAGTGATTTCCAGGTCTTGGTGTTTGTAATACAATCAATTTAAGCTGATCTCTGACTACATTACAAAGAAAAGAGACTCAAACTATGATTATTTTATTTGGCTTTGACAATTATTGGAGGGTAACACATAATCTACTCTTTTAACTGCTGGCCTGGCTACCACCACTGAGGTATACCCAGGATACTTGCCTTTTTGTCTAGAAATGTGCTTATTGTCTCTCTCCCCTCATGACAGCTTTTTCTTCCCTCTCTTTCTTTCTCCTCCAAACCAACCTACCTTTAATTCCTCCAAAAACTAGCTGTAGTCAATTTTATTTCACTAATAGTTTTAAATCAAGAATCAATGTTTGCACAACAAAAGCTTGTAAACCTGAGAAGTCACTTCTAAGCCTAGAACTTCTCATATAGTATAGAATTTAGCATTACAATACATAGCAACAAACCAAATCTCAAAACATATGGTTGGGCATTTCTTGTGGAAATTAAACCAGAAGAAACAAGCAGTTATTTGTACCCTCCAGAACTCCCAGAAACTAAACCGCCAACCAAAGGGTACACATGGTGGGACTCATGGCTCTAGCTGCATATGCATCAGAGGATAGCCTAGTCGGATATCAATGCGGGGAGAGGCCCTTTGTCCTATGAAGGCTCTATGCCTCAGTGTGGGGAATGCCAGGGCCAGGAAGTCGGAGTGGTTGGGTTGGTGAGCAAGGGGAGTGGGGACAGGATAGGGGGAGTAGGGAAAGGGTGTTTTTCAGAGGAGAAACCAGGAAAGAGGAAAACATTTGAAATGAAAATAAAGAAAATATCCAATAAAATAAATAAATAGAATTCATGGATACCAGTTGTCCAGTCATGGTTCTCAGGAAGCTGCTCTTCACTGTTTGCATATCAGAGATAACCAGAAAAGAAAGGTTTTTCTTTGTTTGTTTTTTTGTTTGTTTTGTTTTGGGAGGGTTGTTTGTTTGTCTGTTTCTTGTCCTAGCTATGTGATGAAATATCAACTCAAAAATACAAAATATGAACTCTAGCTGTAGTGGAAGGGAATTTTCTGGATAAAGTCACAGTGGAATTAAAAAGTTTCTATAAGAGTCCCACATTCCTATAAAAGCCAATGGGAGAAACAACACTGGAAAGCAGTCAGTAATCAGGGTAAATATAGGAGGCTTGAAAGAGAAACCCAAGAGGCCATACCCATTCATTGACTGATAACAGTATGTTTTTACTATCAAACCAGGATAGTAACTGGAAAGGGTTGGGACTGAACTCAGACATTTAGTGTCTTGAAGTTCTTTGGTTACTGGAAAATCCTTTTGATAAAAAGAAGTTCCCAGAGAATTTGTATAGAATAAAAAAAAAAAAATGTGCCAATTCATGGAATGCTAACCACTTCATCAAATAGCGTTATCAGTATTTGATCAGGTTCACTTAGAAGTAACCCTTGATGACTTGACTACTGATAGGTGATATTCCAAGAACTTAAAAAGGAAATAAGTATAAATAGATGTCTCTTAAGTTGTCTAACAACATAGCTAAGGGCCACATATCATGCTGTATTAAACCTAGGAAAGTTTGGAGTCATTGGGGATCAGTACAGGTGTTCATTAAAATTTGGAACAAACAAATGAAATAGTTCATTATCACAGTTTTTTCAAGTGAGCTCTTCAGTCATATGCCATATTTGAAGAAGCCTCACTTCTTCTTGATATTCAAAATCATCTCATCTTTGATGTCAGGAACTCTGAGTCAAACACTAGTTCTATTAGGTTTTCTTATGCAACCATTCTAAGGTTAAATTCTATATGTAAAGAGAAGAATGTTAGCACAAGTTGACAATCAACTACAAAGATGAAATATAATATAGCCAAGATTTTAAATATGCATCAAGTAGTACAAGGGAGCTTAGTTAAATATTAAGAGTTTTTTTTAAAGAGGATTACTGTCTTGTATGTTTATGTATTTAACTACAAACATTAATTTGAATGTTACATAGAATTATTCTCAATTTAGTCAACAAGAATTTAGAGAATTGAGTTTGCAACTCATTTCCTTCATTCTGGACCAAAGCACATGTCCCTAAGATACCTGAACTCTTTGGAATTAACATGACTAATATATAAAGTAGGTATTGTAATAGGAATTATATCTTCTACTGAAGCTTTAGACCCAACTTCCAAGAAGTAGAAATTAGTTCTGAGATAATTAGAAGCTTTGTGTGAAACTTTTGTGGGAAATTTGACATGAATATCGATTCACTCCAAATAGGAAACTGACAACATAACACAGTAATAATATAAGCCAAGTCTGAGTTATGGAAGGAATGAGTTTATTGAGGTTACTTATAGGAATATAGATGAGCAGAAAAGACTCAAAGATTATTACTCAAAGCCCACCCCACAGCGTGGGTGGCAGTTTACAAAGCTAGAGCCCGGAATTTACTGGGTGTCTTAGGGAGCTTGTCAGTTCAATTTTTTTCTAGGTGGATTAGCTACTGTGAGTCTGCTCAGTATATTTTATGGTCCTGTAACCTTGAAGGAAAAGAAGCCTTGTGAATCTGGCCAATTTCAGGAATTTTGTGAGACATATGAGGTTTACTTTCTGAATAATAAAGCATATCCCTTTAGAATTTTCTGAGTCTAAATGAACTTCTGCCACCTCAACAAAGAAATAGCTACACAACAGGTTTTCAATTGATTAGAGAAATTCTAAGTTCCTACCATAAATCCAAGGCTTTAAATTGGACAAATAAGATAGTATAATTACATAGGATCCTTAGAAGTTTTTTTTAAGAACTTCTATTTGCAAAGAACAGTAATAGTTCTCATCTTGAAATAAATATTTGTCAAGTCACAAAATTGTAGTTATTATTTCTTTAATCATTGTGAGATTTTGTACAACCAGAACTCATGTTCCTTTTTTTTTTTTTATTATGAATGTTTCTTATCTTTGGCAGGAAACCTAAATCAGCTCTGAAAAAAATGTAGTTAATCTTAGTGTAATTCACAGCTTCTAGACAGGAAATGCAATCTACATCTCCCAGGTAAGATATATTTAAAGAAAGATATATTCCAGGTCAAGTTCCATGGCTTCATTTTATGAGCTTTACCAATTAAGTTTAGACATAAAAAGAAGACAACACTGTAGGGTTCAAACTTGAACCCATTCCTCCTCCACGATGATCACAAAGCTGCTTCAATGTTCTGGATGTTTTCCTGAATAAAGCTAATATAGGTAAGCTGATAAAATCAAAAGTGCAGATCCAGTTTCTAAGTCACCAATAGCCAAAGAGCAGTGGAGTGAGGGAGAGCAAAGAACAAAGCCTGGAAATAAAAATAAATAAATAGTGCAATTCAGTTAAAGGATCTAGGAGCATGAACATGAAATACTTGACTTTACTCCCTATATAGCAGAGGATGACCAGAAAATCAGCCTTAATTTAAATGGTAAAGTGTTTCGGGATGAAGAATGACCTCATACAGTTGCATGAAAAAGGTTTTCTAGTGAAGGAGTTTAACTTAGATCCATATCTATGACTGGTCAATCTAGAGGTCAAAAATCTCTCTTTCCATTTCTAAGTGGCTCTTGTGTCTTCTTTCATATTTCATAAATTTGAATTGAAAATAGCTTCCACTATCACTATGTTAATTTAAAAAACAACTAGTCATTAAATAACTGTTATAAAATGCCACAATATGTATGAACAATTCTGCATGTTTGGGAACCTCCAACACATTGTTTCTTAATGATATATTATTTGTTACTGCAGACTATCAGGCTAGTGTGTTACATACTGTTCCTTTCAATTTACAATATAGAACAAATTCCTAGTACTAAGTCAGGGGATATGATTGGAGAACATGAAATGGCAACATGTATAGAGACTACAGTCAATGACAATGCTAACTCAGTATGAAAGAGATGACTTCAAAATCATTTAAAAGTTATACATAGATTTACTTAAAAATTATTATTAGTTCATGAACATATAATCAGGATTCTCTTTGGATTCTAGTGAGCATAATATCTGTCTAAGTACTTGGTCATTGGTCTTTAAAAAAAAGCATATGAGCCAGGCAGTGTTGGCGAACGCCTTTAATCCCAGTACTTGGGAGGCAGAGGCAGGCGGATTTCTGAGTTCGAGGCCAGCCTGGTCTACAGAGTAAGTTCCAGGACAGTCAGGGCTACACAGAGAAACCCTGTCTTGAAAAGAAAAAAAAAAGCATATGATCTTTTTCAGTAGATGTGACTTTGTGTTCTTAAATATAACTAAATGTTGGAATATCCCAAGAGCTACAGCAACTGATGCTGAGGTCTGAATTAAGCCATAAGAGGAATACACTACAAGTGAATTAACTTAAGTGATAAGATGATTCACTCAGGTACAAGTGCTCTTAGTGCTCTAAAAGAATAACTGAACATGTCAAAGTATTCTTCACAACTAACCATGAGTCACTTGAGGTCATCTCTGTTGAAGTTTCAAAACAAAACAAAAGATGTAGGGAACACTGGCCTTGAACTAATGAATCTCTTGCCTCTCCCTCTTTTAACAAACTACTGCCTACTGCAGTTTTATTAGTCTGTATAAGCAGAAAAACTCTCAAACAAATGAAAGGTTCCACTAGATCATGGCAAAAGGGAATCTAAGTCCATGAAACAATTTCCAAATTTGAGCCAGTGTGTAGACTAGAACCTCTTGAATGAAGGGGTCTGCCAGATTCCAGTGAGGAAGGACCTAGATTAAATGCCTAAAAGCTTTACTGTTAGCTGTTCTCTGATTCTTCCCCCAGAGGGACTTACAGGCTTTTTATTAGGCTAAATGTACATTAGGCAAAAGGAAACAATCAGACTTTACAGGATCTATTGGATACTGATTCCAAACTGAAACAGTTCTGAGACCCCAGGAAGCATTGTTGTCCTCTGGTTAAAGGAGGTGCTTGTGAAGGTCAAATATCAATGGAATTTTAGTTGAAGTCTGATTTTCAGTAGGTTCAATTGGCCTGCAAAATTATCAGAAGCCTGGCCCTGCTTCTTTCCTTTGTGTATTCAGGTATAGTTTCTAGCCAGTACAAAATGAAAGCAATGAACCTTGTCCAGGTAGGTTACTTCACAGGATCTCAGTTCAGCTGAGAGAGTGCCCAGGGGAGAAGCCCTACTCCTTGAATATTTTTCAGTTATAGCTTTTCTGTATGGGGGAAAGGAAGCAGCTCTGCCATATGATATTCAATGAAACAGCTCTCTTAGATTATATTCAGTGAAACAGCAGCTCTCTTTATTTGGGGATAGCATGAGCTATATAAGCCTTGAGGATTGGTCAGTAAATTAGACTTTATTGTCTGGGGCTGAGGGGCTGGGAATGCTTTATTTGCACCAAGAGCGATTCCAGGTACTTAAACCTGTAAATTGACGAAGAGGCTACTGTGACTTCTTCAAGACAGACAGGTGGGGCTGTGTGCTTTGTGTCATGTAAACCCAGAATTGAGAGGGAGTGGTCCTTACTTCTGTCAGTCTCAAGATGAGATTTTGGTCTCAGGATGAGATTTTCAGGGTTTGGACACTTGTTAACCTCACTCTTGTTCCAGACCAGTTCTTGGTCACACTTGCCCCATATCACTCTGTAGTTATTTCCAAAGTTTCAGAATGTTTATTTGGGATAGATATACTGATAAATTGGCAGAATTCCCATGCTAGCTCTATGATCTGTGAAATGAATGTTCGTATGCTTGGAAAGTCAAAATGGAAGCCACTTGAGTTGCCTCTATCAGGAAAACTAGTGAATCAAAGACTACTGTATTCCAGGAGGAACTGCACGAATTATTGTCGCCTTCAAGGACTTGAAATATGCAGGCTGGTATCATCACATCTCCCTTTAACTCTCCTGTCTGGCCAGTTCAGAAGACAGATGTATAATGGAAAATGACAGTTTACTCTAAAAATTAATTATGTAGTGACTACAAGGTTAGCTACTGTACAAGGTGTGCTGTCTTTACATGAGTAGATTACCACATGTGTCAGTGCCTAGTATGCAGCTATAGTGTTTGAGTATGCATGGCCAAGGGTGAATTACTATTAGGAGGTATGGCCTTGTTAGAGTAGGTGTGACCTCATTGGAGGAAAGGTGTCACTGTGAGGGTAGGCTATGAGACCTATTCCTAGCTGTCTAGAAGAGCAAAACTTCTGTTTACAGGTGGATCGAGGTATTGAGCTCTCAGATCCTTCTCCAGCACCATGTCTGCTTGGATGCTTCCATGTTTCCTGCCTTGATAATAATGCAGTTGAAACACTCTGAACTTCTAAGCTAGCCCCAATTAAATGATTTCCTTATATAAGACTTGCCGTGGTTATGTTGACTCTTTACAATAATGAAAACCCTATCAAAGACAGTAGCTAGTACCATGGACTTGGTATTGCTGTAATGGGCCTGAAAATGCTTTTGTTTGGAAGAATGTGGATTTTGGAGCTTTGGATTTGGAAAGCAGTGGAATGCTTTAAGTGGGGCTTAATGGGCTATCATAGTAGGAATATGGAAAACTGTTGTTTAGGGTAATTTGGATCTGTCTCTAGAGACTTCAGGGGAGAATAATTTTAGTATGTGGCCAATAGACTGTTCTTGTAATAGTTTGGTGGAGAATGTGACTGACTTTTTGTCTTGTCTGAAGAGTTTGCTTGAAGCTAAGGTAAAGAGTTAAATTATTTGCACTGACAAATGAGGTCTCAAAACAATCCAGTTAAGGCTCTGTGTTGTGGCTTAGTCTTATGAAGAATGTTTGATGAAGCATAGCAAGCTTAGAAAGAAACTAAAAAATATGTCATTCAAGAAATAAAGGGGCACCAGAAAGAGCAGTGGAGCTAAATCCTCTTTTTGAGGAGATAAACATATTAAAGGAGTGGTGACAAGATGCCACCCACCTAAGCTGATTGTTTAGGCATCTTCTAGGAATAATTATATCTAGGCATTATTATTATCTAGTTATTGCTACCATATGAACTTTTAATATGGAATTAGTCCAGAAATGGAGGACACAGGCTTTTGATCCAGATCTTGAAGAGTAGTGGCCATATAAAACTTAGGACCAGGCATGGTAGTACATGTGTTTAATTGTAGGAGACAGAGGAAAGCAGATCTCTGAGTTCAAGACCAGTTTGATACAGAGAAAGTTAAAAGTAAAGCTTAGTTTCGGGCTTGGTAGTACATACTTTAATCACAACATTCAGGAGACAGAGCCATAAACATCTCTGGGTTCAAAGACATCCTACAGAATAGCCAAATTTAGGCAGTGAACAAGTTATAAAACAGAAAGTTGCTGCTGATGTAATACAACAAAGGCTCCATGATACATTACCAGCAAGAAGCATAACTTGGCAGCTTTGGCCTTGTGGCTCTGGCTCTAGAGTCAAGAATAGAAGGAGATTGCTATGATAATTGATGCTGGTTAGATGGAGCTAAAAAATTAGTGGTGATTAAGAAGAGAGCAGCATCACTGAGGTTAAATATTCTGTAAAGTGTTTTCTGACAGCACAATGAAGCTGTGTTCAGAAATAGGCAAGGTTGTACCTTGTGCTGCAGCAGGACATGTTAATATTTAAGAACTACTCAGTTGTTTCAGGCTTTGAAAGCATGAAAGGGACACACAGCTGAGGCTAGTCATTATAAGAGGCCAGGGAAGGCCATTGGTGAAGGTATATAGCCTAAATAGCAGTAGATGGTCTGGAATTGAAGAGGTCATGGAAAGAAGTTGAGGTTTAGCACCATGAAGGAGAGAGGCTGTTGGTGAATCTCGATTACAGTGGAAGACTACAGTGAATTGGAGAAGCCAGTATCATGGGATGATGAGCAAAAGCAGCAGCAGCAAAGGACTGGAGTCATCCAGATCCTAGAGTGCTAAAGAGGAGAGAACTGGAGAAGTGAATCAATCCCTTTGGGAGATTCTAGAAGTCCATATTTGTATCCTAGAAATTGCCTTGCATTTCCCAAAACTGTTCCCAGAGTTGTGAGATACCTGCCGAGGAAAGCTGCTAATGGGGAGTAGAACAAACCCAATGAAAAGAAGTTTGTCAAAATGAACAAAAATGAAAGGAGTTGGAGATCTGAAGAGCATTTTGACATCAAACATGAAAATACAGAGTTTGGAGTTTTCCCAGTTAGATTTTGATCCTGCTTTGGTCTAGCATTTCCTCACTATAATGTTTTGGAATGGTAATGTATGGCCTATTTTGGTGGTGGTATGTGATCTGCTTTTTGATTTTGACTTCACAGGTAATTACAGTTAAATGAGTAGATGGATCTCAAAAGACATTTGACCATTGGACTTCTAACATTTTTGAGACTGCTATAGACTAAGGGAATTCTGAAGTTGTACTAAATTTATTTTGCATTATGCTAAGGCTAAGTATGGCCCCCATAGACTGCTGGGTGGCCCCACAAGCCTATGGGGGCTTGGGAGTAGAATATGAATGTCCCAGGGAGAGGCACTATTAAGAGGTATGGCATTGCTGAAGTAGATGTGGCCTTTTTGGAGAAAGTGTATCACTATGGGGGTAGGCTTTGAGCAACTCCTAGCTGCTAGAAGAGCCAGTCTTCTCCTGTTTGCAATGGGTTCAAGATGTAGAACACTCAGCTCTTTCTCCAGCATATCTGTCTGAATGCTGCCAAACTTCCTGTATTAATAAAGGGATTGAACCTCTGAATCTTTAAGCCAGTCTCAATTAAATGATATCTTTTACATGATTTGCCTTGGTACTGGTGTCTCTTCACACCAATGGAAACCCTAAGACAGAAATTATTGCTGTAGAAAATGCCCTTATTAATTACCCATTTAAAATACGATCACCATAACATTCTTTTACTTAGTAAAGGCAGCAGGATACCTTCAGTTTTGCCTCAAAGGTATATTAACTTTCCATCACTGTACCATAACTTAATTTGAAGTGTTCCTGATCATCTGCCTCTTTCACAAAATATCACATTGCTCTGATAGAACCTAGTGGAGAAACCCCCACTCAATTCCCTATTCGGTGTGCACCAAAAGAATCACGAAAAGACCATCTTGATGTAAACACACGAGGTAGTTTAATGAAGGAGCTCCAGACCAACATGTATCTCACACAAGAGATGTCGGCCTCAGGGCTCAAAAGTTAGGGGTTTATATAAGAAAGGAGTGGGGGTAGGGGAAGAATTGGCACAGTTACACACGAATGGGCAAATTAAACATCAGAGAGTAACTCTAAGGGGGGGGGGGTGTTTATCTTGGTCGGCAGGACATCTGGCTAAGCCCAAACTATATCAGCAAGTGGCCCATTACTCATCTTGAGCTAGTCCAGAGATTGTCCTTGCGTGCCTTTCTTATCTCAATGGCTAGTTGGTTCCTGGGATGACTTTACAGCCTTTGTTCTTTGCTCTAAGCCCAAAAAGCCCTCCTAACTAGTAAGCTGTATGAGTCATGGACCTTGAATAAAATTTCTGGCTAGGGCTTTGAAGTCTTAAATTTAGTTTTCTTTCTTTCAGCTCCACTATATTATGATGATTGGACAAAATGAGCAGGAGCTAGGATCCCTTTTGAACTTGGTTGCAGAAGAAGATGGGAAATAAATCCAACCAAAATCCAAGGGCCTTCTACTTTAGTAAATTTTCTTTTGAGTGCAGTGGAATGGAGCATAAAGAGATATTCCTTTTAAGGTAAAGTATAACCTATGTGTCCTATTCCTCCCACCATGAAGAAAGAAGCACAATTTCTATTGAACCTATGTAGATTCTAGAAACAGCTCATTTCTTACTTGGTTGTGTTACTCCAACACATATGCCAAATGTCTCAGAAAACTGCTAATTTTGAATAGGGCCTAGAACAGAAGAAGACACTTCAAATAACCTCTGTGTAGGCTGCTGTACTATTTTGACCACATTATCCAGCATACACAATGGGACCTGAGTGTCAGTGCCATATATGGATGATATTTGGAACCTTTAGCTGGCACCTATATGTAAATCACAGTAAAGATCTTTGAGATTTGGAAGCAAAGCTCTACCATTATATATAGACTATTTACCTTTTGAGAGAAAGCACTTATCCTGTCATTGGGACTTCATGGAAATTAAATGTTTGACAATGGCCCACAACGTTACTATTCACCCTGAGCTAACCATCAAGAGCTATGTATTCTCTTACCTGTCATGCCATAATTAAGATATGCACATCAGCAGTACATTATCAAATGGAAGTGGTATTTACATGATTACACCTGAGAATTTCTTGAAGACACAAGAAAGATGAATAAATTGCACAAATATGTATGAATTCTATGACAATTATAATAGTGTCTGCTTGCAAGCAGGTGCCTAAAGCCTCACAGGTATGCCCTATTATCTGTTGATTGAAGAGGGTTAGGGCCTGGTTTATTGATAGTTCTGTATGTTATTCTAGCACCGTCCAAAATCAGGGAACTCCACAATAATTCCAGCCAAAAGAAATCTTCACAGTGGGTAAAACTTTGGGCAGTGCACACAGTCATACACTGTGTTTGGGAGGAGAAATGACCAAATGTGTGATTGTACACTGACTCTTGGGTTGTCGCCAATGTATTGACTGCAAAGTTAAGGACTTGTAAGAAGCAAAAGTGGGAAGCTAATGAGAAAAACATCCAAGAAAGAAGTATGCAGATAAGGCTCTGGCTCAGTCATAGCACAGAACATAGGTCAACAAATGTATCTGCAAAGTCCTACATAGTAAACACTTCAGTCTGTCACCCCTATGAATAGATGGCCTTCCAATGGGTACAGGAAAGATGTCAAAAATACTTCAGTAAGAAAACCATGTAAAATTATGGCTCTTAGTGAAGGCACTTACCTGAGAAAGAATAGCTTAAATGTGCAGCTGGTTACTTCTTTTCTTGTTCTAATTTTTAACCTCCAAAATAATGCAATAGTCAGCTTAAGTTATGGAAATGTCCAGAAGCAGAAAAAACATTTCTTCTTTTTAAGTAACTTTCCTTAGGGAAATTGCTCTGGATTTCACACAATTTCTCAATCTCCAGTACATTAAAAGAAAACCTTTGCTCTATTTAAATCTTTGATGGACAGTGGAATTGTGTACATTTGAAGAAATTGTATACCTGACCATTTTAATGCTTAAAGTTCATTACATTATTGAGAGAGAATCATGGATGCATGTCATGTTTTCTACTTATTAAAGTGCCAATCATTTTACTCTGCTTTAATTCATTTCTGTGCCAGAACGGTACTCATGTTTTGGGACATGATCAAATATCTGCATCATATAAGTGCAAGATTATCTTTGGCCTTACCAAAGGGTGTTCAAGCTTTGATTCGAGAGCCTCAATAATGAGCAATTGAGATTTCTATAAAGCTTCTACTCCTATAAAGAAGTTGAAAATTTTGCTTTCTGTTATCCTGAGAAAATACTGAAAAATACAAGAACATTTGATATGAATATGCTTTGAGCAAAATAAAACAGCTATGGCTGTTATCTCTGGAATAATTTATCAAATACTCAATTAGTATTTGTGATGATGTTATATGTGGAAAAGTGTCCATATTCTCACACAGAATAGATTATGGTAATCTCTTTTTCTCTTTGTAATAGCATTAAAAATAATCATAATATCGTCCCACCATATATAGGCCATCTTTAAATATTCACTCCCTATTGTCCTGTCCTGTATATTATTATCATAAGGCTATTCCTTATACTCTAATAAAATAATGTTATTATTTTCAAATGGGATTTTAACAGTCATCTTTACATTAGCCTATGTTCTCTTTCAGCAATTAGTTAAAACTATCCTAAGGCATTGATCTCCCATACATTCATCTTCCCTCACTTCTTCGAACCACATTGACTACCTTCCTTTTCCTTACGTGATTCAAGCTTGTTCATACCTTTGTTTTTCTGACAGAATCATCCCTTTTCTATTTAACCTGAGGAATATGTTCAGGTAAATATACTTTTTCTACCAACCTGATCACTTTTAATTTCATGGCAAAGCATGTTCACATTCATTTGTCATTTTTTAATTTTCTTTCTCATCATCTAGAAAAATTGCAATGGCAGTAACGAGTGCCAGGGACAGAGTCAAGAAAGGGGAAAAATGAATAGGGAAAGTCCCTTAATTTTTTTTTTTTGATGAATTAGTAATGTTATGTCTACTTGCAATAGTTAATCTCATTAAAGTTCTGCTTTCCTCAAGCACAGACAAGAATATTAGAATAATAAATTCATGTAAATTAATAATATTTGATGATTCCCTGTGGCTAGATTTGTTACTATTATAATACAACATTGCATTTTGCTGAAAAACATCTTTATCCTGCTATTAAGATAATTTGCTACTCAATAAATTATTTCTTTAGGACTCATTATAATCATGCCATATAAAGGAAGGAACAGAGAGTATGTATTGCCTGTATACATTATCTAAAATATTTCCGTTTAAAACAAACTTCTTTTACAGAATATCACAGTTGAATTTTATGATATCTAATGAAGTAAAATTTGTGAAATCCTTTTGTAATATATAAATTATAATAGAACTCCCCAATCGAATTTTTAGAAAATTTTATCTTTTTATCATTTAGTCTTCACAGCATTATGTTTCTTTTTATATTGCCTTAAAATATTTATCTTTATTATAGTCTGCCAATAGAGTATTGCAGTTCTACTTCTGGATATATGTGTGTCCTAGTACCTGAGAATATATGATTGTTAGTATGCAAATATGAACTCCTATTTCCTGTAAGAACTGAGCCTCTCTTATACCAATTAATGCCAGGATTAAGGAAAAAAGCATTTATATGGAATATTTCATGATTCATACTTTTCTTTTCAGAGGCATACCCTTCCCCCCAGCCTTGAATAGGCTAAACAAACCTGTGACAGTTTTACAACCTGGCTGGAGTCAGCACCTGGCCTTCCCACATTTGAATTTCCTACTTGAGTTTTGAAGAGCTGACCACTTACTGAGTTTACTTTGCTACTCAATCCAGCTGAAACAAAGCAACAAAACCCATCCTAAACAAAGGATGGGTCTTTGGGTTTTACCTATATAAACACAGAGCTGAAAATTAAATTTTGAGTCACGATCAGAAATCTTTGTCTTGGCTTCATTCTTCCCTCACCAGCCTGTCCTATTTCATTCCCAGCCTCCCTTTCAGGTGTACCCAGTTCTCTGTGACTGATGGATGGCTACAGGAGGGATTAAACTTTGGTTGTTATGTATTTTTCTTTGTACAACATCTAGGACCTGATTCAAGTTGCACAAATTGAGCAAGATCAACTGCCATAGAACTGTAGTCCAAGCTCATATTCTTTTGAAAATGGAGAGATATCGCTCAACTGGCTCATCATTCATTCTGTAGTGTGGGCAGGTCTTGAACATGAGATTCTCCTGCTTGAGCCTCTGTAGAAGCTGACACCACAGGCCCAAATATTTGAAAAGGCAATTCTTTTGTTGTTGTCTTATGTTTGATTTTAAAGGTAGGGTCTTATGTAGTCCATGATGATCTTAAACTCATTATGTAGCAGAGACTAACTTTGCATCTCATCCTCTATTTCCCAAGTGCTACATTGCAGATTTGTGACACCATCCATCATCTTTTCCGAATTACATACTCTTTCCCCAAGTACATAATTATATGTATGTACATACTTACAAGTGTTTTCTCTATGCCTTTTAGATTTAAAGATGGTTACCTGAAAAAAAAATTCTCTTGCCCATTGCCAAGTTCAGATCTATTTTAATGTTATTTAAAATGCTAGCTGTTGGTATCAGGACCTCCGAAAACTGTGACATCACATAGGAGGGATGTACACATTTGTTGCCAAGGCAACAGCCACTATATTCCCAAAATCCACTTGGCTCACCTCCCACCTTTACCTGTGATTATGTCATCATCCATATATAAAGAAAGGACCCCCTGATTTCTCTCTCTCTCTCTCTCTCTCTCTCTCTCTCTCTCTCTCTCTCCTTTCTTCCCTTCTTTTTCCACCACCACCTTGCCCCCCCCCCACTCAATAAACCAGAGGTGGAACTGTTTGACCTGGTGTGGTCCTTCTGAAGCAACTCAACAATCAAGATCATAACATTGGTGCCAAAGACTTTGGTAGTCATTACACAGTGAAGCCACTGCTATGGCTAGAGAACCAACTCCTGATGGAAGGCTGCCACTGCCATCACTGCCTGCAGCCACTGCTATACCACATGGACTCCATCCACTGGCACCTGCCATCATTCACCATTTGGATTTCTACCTGTGCCACAGACCATCACCACTGCTGCTGCTGAGAGATTCACAGACTTCTACCATGTGAGATGTGCTGCAGTGGCCTACCACATGCCTCCACATTTCTTGTTACCTGACTGTGACTGCAGAAGCCTGCAATCACACACACAGCATACTTATTGGTAAGGAGTTTCTCTAGTTGTCAGGAGGGACTCTTTATGCCCAGATAGCACGTGGCCAGCATCTTTTGGGCTAAGGTGCTGGTTTTCAATGACCCAGTCCTCATGACCAGCCTCCTAGCTTATCTATAAGTTAGGACATAGGCCCATGGGTGACTCCCTTTTCAAAAGCAATTCATAAATCCCTTGGGCTCTAGTTATTCACATGATGACCTGAATTTCTAGTTTGGCCTAATACTGATCTGCTGCAGAGCTCTTCTCTGGCACTGGTATGAAAAGTTCTGTGACAACTGTTGTCACGCATTTGACATTAAATTGTCTTCCAATGTACTTCCAGACATCCCACTGGGATGTATGTATTCTGGAAAATTTCAAATCTCTGAAATTAATGCCCGATTTGAGGCCCTTGAAACTGATATAACTCTGTAGCAAGGTCTGGATTCAATACCCTTTAGATAATAATTCCTAATGGCCAGCCAATGACACACTGGAACATTTTAAGAGACCTCCATACATACTGCCAGCAGTCAGGTAAATGGAAAGAGGTTACATATATTCAAGCATCTTTGCTCTCAACCCTCTCTCTGTCCTTCCTGTTACAGCATTGGTCCTTCTCCTAAGGGAAGTGGCTAGTGTTGATGGTCTGGGCAGAGTATATGTTCCTTTCTCACTTAGTGAACTTCCTCAAATAGAAAGCAGGCTGGGTTCCTAAACTTCTAACTCCTCCAGCTTTATTAAGTAGTTCCAGTACATCCCTCAATCTTATAGTTCAATCTTATAACTTTCCATGATGTTCATATGACTCTTACTAATAATCTTCTTCCTGATGAAGGCAAGTTTGAGAAGAGGCAAAAAATCCATGGAGGTGAAATTCACAAAACAGATGGAACATATACAATTGGAACTGAAGCAGGGCCTGACCAGGATCCTCGATGAAATTACAACTCCACAGGTGGTATCTTAGCCAGAGACAGGTTTATTACATGCATTCTGGCTGGCCTAAAAAAGATAGACTTAAAGCCAGTAAATTTTGATAAACTCCAAGAGGTTGTATAGGAAAAACAGGAGACCCCATCTCAATTTTTAGAATGCCCCACAAAGGCTTTATTTGAAATACACTAATCTGGACCCTAAAAACCCACAAGGTAAGAAAATTCTGATGACCAACTTTTTTCCCCCAGAGCTATCCTAACATAAAAGCTAAACTTAGAAAGCTGGGAAGGGGGCCCCTAACTACACAGGCACTGGTCTTCAAGGTGTACTGTGAGATAGATGTCCCTTTATTGGGAAGGGATCCTTTAGCTAAGTAGGGAGGCTCTATTTCCTTGGACTCTACCAGGGACATCCCTCAAGCTCAATACCCTCTCTCTCTATAGAGCCTCACGTACTTAAGCCTATCATTTCTGACCTCTTCAGGAAAAAAACTCCTTTGCCTCACATCAGTTAAGGAACCTAATGTTGCTGAGCAGTGGTGGCGCATTCCTTTAATCACAGCACTTGGGAGGCAAAAGCAAGTGGATTTCTGATTTGGGGGCTAGACTGGTCTACAGAATGAATTCCAGGACAGCCAGGGCAATCAAGAGAAACCCTGTCTCTAAAAACAAAACAAAACAAAACAACCCCCAAAAAACAAAAAAACAAAACAAAACAAAACAAAAAACAAAAAAACAAAAAGCAAGCAAGCAAGCAAGAAGCCTAATGGAACCTATCAGCTGGTTCAAGACCTCACACACATTAATTCTGCAGTGTTTTCCTCTTCACTGTGGCTAACTCTTATACACTTCTTTCCACTACCCCTCAGGGACTTCTCATTTCTCAGCCCTAGATCTCAAGGATGCATTGTTCTCTATCCCTCTTGATGCCCAGTCACAGAACATATTTTTCCTTAACCTGGATGGACCCTGACACCCACTTTTCTACCCAACTTACCTGGACTGTTCTACCTCAGAGATTCCAAGACATCCCAATCCTATTTGGCCAGGCCCTGGTTTCTGACTAACTCTCTTTATCTCTCCCTAAATCTAAGATTGTGCTTTCTGTAGATGATGTCCTTCTTTGTAATCCCTTTCAAGAGATTAATTAGCCAAGCTAACACCTCTGCTCTTCAATATTTCTTTTCCAGTAGAAGCTACAGGGTCTCACCTTATAAAGCCCAACTTTCCAGTCCTTACGTCATCTATTTGGGACAAACAATCACCACAAACTACAAGGGTATTACCTTAGAAAGAAAGAATATGATTCACTCTCTAACTGTTCCTTCTACAAAGGAAGAGATTTTATCATTCCTAGGAATGGCTAGCTTTTTACTTTCTGGGTTTCTTCCTTTCTTACCCTTTATATGAAGCAATGTTAGGCCCTACTCGTGGACCTCAAACCTGTTACCAAGCCCTTCCAGAGGCTCCAGCAGGCTTCCTTAAGTTCCCAGCCTTATATCTCCCTGACCTGACTTGTTCTTTTTCCTTCTATGTAACTGAAAATGAGTGATTTGCCCTTGGATTATTAGGTTACTAACTGGGACCTTCTTTTGCACCTGTAGCATACTTGTCAAAAAAAAAAAAAAAAAAAAAAAAACTAGCTCTAACCATCCAGGGATGGGCACCTTGTATTTGTACCTTAACAGTCACTGAATTCCTTATTCAAGGGTCAAAAAAAACTAAACTGGGGGTTGACTATGACTGTCCTCTCTTCTGATAATCTGCCATAGCTCCTAACTTACAAAGGCTTAGAAATTCTACTTCCCTCTAGGGCTCTGTCTCTTCAGGTATCTCTAATAGAAGACTTCACACTGCTCGGATGTCCTTACCTTTTTGACATCACCCCTCATAAATAGCACTAAGTTGTCATTTCACCTTTTGCTTCAGATGTTGACCTTGGCATACCAACTCATTAATGTCACCAAGCCAGGCTGCTTTAAAGATTGCTGGTTGTGTGTACCTCAATTAACTCACAACTGTTACATGCAGCCTCTCCAGTGATACTCCAAGTAACCTTACCTCACTTTTTGTCAGCTGCCCAACTCTGACTTTGCCATGTCTCCATATCTTACCTCTATCCTTTTCTTTGGCATGGCAAAGTGTTTTAAGATCCCTGTTCTGTAGGAATGCTGAGTTCCTTAAACAGCAATAGAACCATAACCCTGGATTTACCATCTCTGCCACAATGCCCTGCAGTCCAGAAAATGTCATTTCTTTGTGGCACTCAGGCCTATCATCACTTACCCAGCTGGTCGTTGTTTGCACATTGGTACGCCTTTTCCCTGAACTAGGAGTAATCCAAGGAAACGAACCCCTGCAAATCCCAACTGTAGATATAATAGCTGCCCAACATAAGAGGACATGCCACTCTTGGTTGCTAAGGGAATAGTCATTGGTGTTGGTACTGGAGTTCCAGGAATAACTTCCATGATCCAATATAATACAGTCACTTCATAGTTTAAAAGCTATCTTCAAAAATGACTGAAATAGTGCTTACTATCCAGAAATGGATTGATCCTCTGGCAGCTGTGATTCTTTAGAGCGGATGGTATCTAGATGTCCTGACAGCTAAAGAAAGTGGTCCTTGTCTGTTCTTCCAAAAAGAATGCTGTTTATATGTCAACCAACCCAGGATAATGAGAAATAAAGTCCAGGAGCTACAGTCAGACATAAAGAATTTCATGGAACTTGAGACCTCCTTTTCTGGTTTTTTCAAAAATCCCATATGGAAGTCGATACTCCATTTTTTAACACTTTTCTAGTCATCCTTCTGGTGTTATTATTTGCTCCCTGCCTCATTAATCTTTTTTCTTCATCCTTGAATGACAAATACAAAAAAATTCTAACCAGACTATTAGTCAGCTTCTGTTACAGGTTTACCAGCCGCTGCCCGCAGAAGAGCCACTGTCCCCAGAGGAACCTGATGCATTTACCAAGTGAATCCTGATTGTGAAAGTAAGCTGCACCCCAAAATTGATGACAACCCTAGACAGCAGGAAGCAGCTTAAGAGATACGACACCATCATTCCATTTTTACCATTGACTTCCCCCTCCCTCCTTTTTTCCTTCTCTTTATAATAACAAGAAGAGAGCTATGTTGGTATCAGGCCATCACATTGGTGGGACCAGCACACCATTTGCCAAGGCAACAGCCACCATATTCCCAGAATCCAAGTGAGTCACCTCCCACCTTTACCTGTGATTATATCATCATTCATATATAAGGAAAGGCCCCAAAGTTCCCTCTCTCTCTTACCCCCTTCTCTGTCTACCATCACTTTGCCCCCTCTTTCTCTCAATAAATGTCATGTGACATTGTTTGGCCTGGTGTGGTTCTTCTGAAGCCTTGTGATGACCAAGATCATAACACTGGCAGTAACACCATTCTCTAAACAGATTTATTCTAAAGATAAATTGTTATCCAAATTAGTTCCCAAACTTGTATGGCTCAATTTTAACCTTATAAAAATAGAATAGAAAAAATTGTCAAAATTGGATTGAATATTTATGATTTTTCTATTAACTTGTACCTAGATAAACAAGTGTTTTATAGTTTAAAAAATCTTAATTGTTTTCACACTTACTATATCGTTTCCAATCAAAAAACACACATGTTCAAAATTGTTCTTGATATTATTCAAAGTTAGACTTGTTATTCTACTTCTGGAGCTCTAAAGTAATGCCAAAGCTCTGAAAGTAGCACATTAATCACCACACGCTGACATAGAATCTAGCAGTTACATACATGCAAAAATACATGTACAGTATATATGACAAAGGAAGCTTAAATCTATGTAAATTATTCTGCATAGTTATATATATACAACAGTATTTTATATGGTAGCTAATATTGAGGAGAAAATAATCTATTAACTAATAAGTGAATAAATGAAATGTGGTGCTTAAATACAATAGAAGTTGTTCAGCAATAAAAATAAATTTCTCTCTCTCTCTCTCTCTCTCTCTCTCTCTCTCTCTCTCTCTCTGTGTGTGTGTGTGTGTGTGTGTGTGTGTGTATGGTGTGTGTGTATGTCTGTAATCATTAGAACACTTAGCCAAATGAAAGGAACCTGTTAGAAAGTAAAAATACCATATATAATATGATTTTAGAACTATGAGGTATCCAAAATAAAACTAAAGGTCATAAAGATTAATGATCACTCAGGCTTTAAAGGAGACTTGGAAAATGGGAAGGGACTGGATACAGAGTTCCCTTTTGTAACAATGAAATGTTCAAAACTTTATTGTACAGATGCATACATTAGTCAGTAAATTTTATACATTAATGTCTTTCAAATTGTGTCTGTAATTACTTTTCTAGACCCAAAAGGAATATTCTGACCATACTCCTATGAAAGTTGTGAGAGAAGAAAAAGAGAATAAGCCAGGCATAGTGGCGCACGCCTTTAATCCCAGCACTCAGGAGGCAGAGGCAGGCGGATTTCTGAGTTCGAGGCCAGCCTGGTCTACAAAGTGAGTTCCAGGACAGCCAGGGCTATACAGAGAAACCCTGTCTCAGAAAAACCAAAAAAAAAAAAGAGAGAAAAAGAAAAAAAGAAACAGAGAATAAATAAATACATGTTTCAGACACTATAAATGGTATATAATAGATAACAAAGGATAATGGTAGAGAGAGGTTATGAGGTCATAGTCACTTTAGTTAGAAAAAGAAAGTTGCTTCAGAGATGATGTTTAAGTTAAACCTGAGTAATATGAAGAAATAAAATATCCTGATTTAGGAGAAAGATAGCTCTTTCATATTATGTTACCAGAAACTAATGAAAATGAAGAGAGAAAGGTCATAGGCTGTACTCTGTTCTGGGATGTTTCCCAAAATCCCATGTGTTTCATACATATTTCCCAAGTCTGGGACTATTGAGGGTGGTGAAAAACATCTTTAACACATGGAACACAGTAGGGAGATTGAGGTCACTGTCATCATGGGTTTGAAAGTGACAATGAGACTCTTCATTCCTTACTCTCTCCAGATCACCAAAGGGCGATCAGCTCTGCTCCTTCACATGCTCTCAGCCCACACACACTCCTGAAAAGTCCAAAAGCACCAGGGTCAATTTCATAGCACTGAACTTCCCAACTGTAGGACAAAGTAAAATGTTCTCTTTCTAAATTTACTTGAGGTATTTGAAAGAATGATGATGGAAAGAAAATTAACACATATGTCCATTAACTATGAATATATATAAAATTAAACAACAATATAGAATAAATATTTTAAAAATCTATATAATATACAGTGTATTCTAAAGTGTAATATACAATATGTAGATTTAAAAGATTTGATTGAAACATTTCATCACTTATTAGAAAATTGTTCTACATGTAACAGTTTCTTTCTTTCTATCTTTCTTCTTTCTTTCTCTCTCTCTCTCTCTCTCTCTCTCTCTCTCTCTCTCTCTCTCTCTCTCTCTCCCTTCCTCCCTCCCTCCCTCCCTCCCTCCCTCCCTCCCTCCCTCCCTCCCTCCCTCCCTCCCTCCCTCCCTCCCTTCCTTCCTTCCTTCCTTCCTTCCTTCCTTCCTTCCTTCCTTCCTTCCTACCTTTCTGTTTGTTTTTTGTTTGTTTGATTTATTGTTTCTTTGGTTTTTGAGACAGGGTTTCTCTATGTATCCCTGGCTGTCCTGGAACTCACATTGTATTCCAGGCTGGCCTTGAACTCAGAAATTTGCCTGCCTCTGCCTCCTGAGTGCTGGGATTAAAGGTGTGCACCACCACACCCGGCTCATGTAACAGTTTCTTATAGATACACAGATTGTACCATGCTGCTTTGGATTGTGATCATATCCTAGTTCTGTTTTTCCCCTGAATTCAGGAGTACTAACACAATACTACCTGGTAAGTTATTCTGTTTGATTTTACATTTTTGTCAATTCTTAGACATTTTTTTGGAGTATACAGTTGTCACATAGTGAGTCCCAACTTCATCATTCTGAGCTGCTACCTAGTGTTAACAGCATCACTTTCTCATTGCATAAGCAGCAGAGTAGACACACAAACGTTACCAATCTTCTAGGCATGCAAATAGCAAATGTTCCATTTTGTTGTTTTCATTTCCAACTTTGCAGTTTGAGGTCACTATCATCATAGCTTTAAAGGGAACTAATTTATTCAAGTATTCTTATTTTAAATAAAATTAAGGTTTTTGTTACAAGGATCATAGAGTATTCAGAAGCATAAAATTCATGAAGCAGAGTTAGATTCTTGAAGGGAAAAGGCGATTTCAGATACCTCTGTATGAAATCTGGTCTGTGGGGCATGTACACAGTATTTTATGAGAGGGGAGAGTTACACTTTGATTAACATCATCATGACACCTTTTATATGTTAAATGTAAATGAGAATTTTAAAGTTAATATCAGTATAAATCAAGCCATACTTGTTTCATCATGCACTGATTCAGTCATTTACAATATTTCACATTCCAAGTTGATGAATTATATAGCATATGAACACAACAGCTTATAGTTTAGGTTTTTGCTTTCTATTTCAATTTATGTTGTTTATTGATATATTTTATTATTTATATTAATACTTTCAATTTCACTGGACTGTGCTCATTACTTACATGAAAAAAATTGGGGAAAATATGATAATAAACAAAACTAAGAATAGAGTAAAAGTTAAATACTTTATTAGTGTATGATATGGCATGTGTGTACATGTGTATGAGAGAAAATGAGGTACATGTGTGCATATGAGAGGCAGAGGTAGGAGAAAGAGACAGATATACAGATATTCAGAAAGATACAGAGACAGACAGAAAGAGATGATAGAGAGTAAAATTTAAACCTCACAGCATAGCATGAATGCTTCTGGCTTCATTGACAGCATCATCTGAGACTGTTGAACTGCTTATACATAAAGCTTTGTGAATATGCCACCTGGGGTGAGGTGCCATGAGCACAACTGTTGGGAGAATCCTACACTATAGAATCCTCTCCCTAACTAGATTTCTTAAATAGTAACATCTCTTAAGTCAAGTTTTTGATTCTCTATAAAATTCAGAGCATTGCATTCTCGCATGACACTCGCTTACTGGAGCATTATCACAAGTCATACATGTCCACACGTGAGCAATCTCCCTTTCAAATACTTAACAATGCTCAGAACAAATGACTAACATTAATTAGGATCTCAGAGCTCAGAGAAATCTGAACTTGTATTATCTTTCCAAGAAATAAGCATAAGCAAATCAAACCATGCCCTGAACTACAGTAAATATTCAATGAATAATTAGGTTTTTTTTTCCCCTCTTGGTTCTGTAATGCACTGATGGCCTATGATTTCTACAGGATGAGGATTCAGACTACATTTTCTCAGACTATGAAAATTAAATTGACTAATTGATGTTGACTTTTTCATTTTTACTTCAAATAGCTTGTAAGTTAGAGGAAGCTATAAAAGATCTCCATAGGATATTTTAAGGATTTTACATTAAATTCTAGATCCTCACAGTTTATTGACATGCTTTCCTTACAATCAAAGCTCAATCCATTTAATATTCACTAAAATATTTGGGATATGAATTGTGAATGCAAGGTAACTGTGACTTCTCAAAACATATCAGTCATACATAGGTCATTCACTGGACCAGGATCCATAACAGTTTGGATATTTACATCATTTCCCAAAGCTGCTTGGAAAATTTCAATTCTATTGGTAAGAGCACTTCAACAATTAATAACAAGATGAACATCAATTCAAGAAATACTCCTTTTATAAATTTTAAAATATTTATATTTATATGTCTCATTTCGTTGATCATTAATAAGCAATATACACATATAATCTAAGGTTTTAAAATTATATTTTACCCCTGATTACTTTCTAATATTTCTCTGTGTGTATTTGTGGTGTATGTATGTTTGTGTGTTTGTGTACATGTCTGCTTTCATGTCCATGGACATATATGCACATGCATGTAGGAGTCAACCTTAGGTGCCAGTCCTCCCTGGCCATCTAGCTTGTTTTTTGAGGTATGGTCTGTCATTGGCATTCACTAACCTGGCTGAAGCCCTAGATTCCACAGGTCTCTGCCTTCCTGGCTTTGAGGATACAAGCTCCTGCTTAACATCCAGCCTTGATATGCATGTTCTAGAGAATATAAATAAGTCCCTGTGCTTTCATTGTGCACAGTTTTATGAGTCAACCATCTCCCAGTCCTTCTATTTGATTTGTAAAACCATCAAATTTAGAACATTTTGTTCTCCATCAGGACATAATATATTCTCTATTCTTAAAATTCATGATAATATCCTACCCAAGGATCAGTTACTCCTCTATACTGTATTACTTATTCCTTACTTGGAATTTTACAATGTGTTTCATCTCTGACGTGAAGAATAACTTTTAAGTACTACATGAAAATAATAAAAGTTTTACAAAACTTTATTAGACTCCTAAATAATAATAGTTTTCTTAGTCTGACAAGTAAAAACAAAGAGATGAATGGCTACAATTATACTGACCTGTTCACCTAACAGAGCTATCTAATTTTGGTTACCATGGAAAACTATGTTAAGAAAGCAACAGCAACAGAAATTTAATTTAATGTCAGTGCTAGTCAGTGGTTTCTTCTGAAGGGTCTAGCTCCTTTTCCTTTGATATCTTTTCCAGGCTTACCTGTTGAATCATCCATGATACTTGCTCTAGAAATTCAGTAAACTTTACATTACCCCACACAGAAGCATACATTTCTTCCCGCCTTTTTAGCAAGTATACAATGAGCATTTTCACAGGCAGTAACATCTCCTTTCAGCTGCCCTCTGAGTTCGCACTGTCAACAGGAAGCTTCATTTCACACTTATGATATGCCAGACTTTCCAGGGGTACTCAATACTGCTGGACACCCACACTTAGTACAGCTTAGTACAGTACTTAGGGAGTCTTCTGCTCTCCCTTCTCATTGTTATTGACCTGGCCCTGCCTGTTCAACAGTCAACAAAATTTGTGCTTATTGTGCTTCTTTTAATACCCCATCATCTTAACTGGGGAGGAGAGAAACATGTTTGAATGTCCTGGAAATAAAGAAAAGATCAAACACCTAAACAAGTACAGAAACCTCACTTCAAGTAGCCTGTAAATACGTTGATGGAGGCTCACCAATTACTCCAACAACCCAGAAATAAGTGAGATTATTATACATCTCAGCAGAAGTAACTTGCTAGTTTCAGGATGAGTGTTTTGTGGGCTAGCCATCTCTCAGGCTTGAAACATTCAGAATTGGAAATTCCAGTTCCTAGTTTCACAAACACTGATTAATAATTCCTAAATACTCAGACTTTTGCAGACTTTCATCATTGTCACTAAGATGGAAGAAAGGCTTTGCCATCCCTCTTCCCTATTCCCATGGGATTGAAGCACTGGGTCCATGACATGATTGTGTCCATGTCAATAATATATATTCACTCAGGACTTCATATGTTCTTTTATAAATCATTTTATTTGTTTATATTTCAAATGATACCCCCCTTCCTGGTTTTCCCTCCAACCCCGATCTCATCCCTCCTCACCCCGCCCTTTTGCCTCTAGGATGGTGCTCCTCAACCCATTCACACACTCCAGCCTAACCCTTCCAACAATGCTGTGACATCAAGCCACCCTCTCCTTCCATTGATGTCAGCTAAGGCTCTCCTCTGCTATATATGTATTTGGAATCCTGACTCCCTCCATGTATAATTTTTAGGTTGTGGTTTTGTCTTTGGGAGCTCTGGGTGGTCCAGTTAGTTGATATTGTTTTTCTTATGGGGTTGCATTCCCCTTCAGCTCCTTCATTCTTTCCCCTAGCTCTTCCATTTGAGTCTCCGGGCTCAGTCCGATGGTTGCCTGTAAGTATCTGCATCTGTATTGATCAGGTGCTGGTAGAATCTCTCAGGGAACAGTCATATCAGGGTCCTGTCAGTAAGCACTTCTTGGCATCAGCAATAGTGTTGGGAGTTGTTGACAACAGATCGGATGGATTCCTAGGTATGGTAGTCTCTAGATGGCCTATACTTCAGTCTTTGTTCCATTTTTTTGTCCCTATCTTTCCTTTGGAAAGGAACATTTCTGGGTTTAAAATTTTGAGATGAGTGAATAACCCCATCCTTCAACTGGGGGATCTGATTATCTGCTGGAGGTAATCTCTACAGGTTCTATTGCTCCTTTGTAGGGTACTTTAGCTAAAGTCATCTCCATTGGCTCCTGGGAGCTGTTCACTTCCCTGGGACTTTCTAGTTGCTACCTCAGTTCCCCATCTCCCTCTGATACATGTTTCTGCTCAATTTCCGCATCCTCTGTATTTATTTTCTGTCCCTTCTAATACTTGTCCTGGCCCCGACTTTTCCTTCCACCTCCCGTCTCCCTGTCTGGTCCTTCCTTCTCTCTTTATCTCCTGTGATTATTTAATAGTGAGAGACAACCTCAAACACAATGGCACAGGGAATAATTTCCTGAACAGAACTCCAGCAGCTCATGCTCTGAGATCAACAATTGACGCATGGGACTTCATAAAATTACAAAGCTTCTGTAAGGCAAAGGACACTGTCATCAGGACCAAATGGCAACCACAGATTTGGAAAAGATCTTTACCAAACCTACATCTGATAGAGCGCTTATATAAAAATTATACAAAGACTTCAAAAAATTAGACTCCTGAGAACCAAATTACCCTATTAGAAAATGGGGTACTGTGGGGAATTGCAGACTGGTCTCCAGTGTTAGGTCCCCACCTTGTTCTCTTACTTGTCTCTCTTACTTCTCACTCTCTTACCTCTTACCCCTCACTCTCACCCCTCTCTCCTCTCTCTTTGTCTTCTCTCCTCTCTCCTCTCTCTTTGTCTTCTCTCCTCTCTCCTCTCTCTTTGTCTTCTCTCCTCTCTCTTCTCCTTTCCTCTCTCCTCTCTCTTACTCTTTTTCTCTCTAGCCTTTCTTCTCTCTCTCTCTCTCTTTCTCTCTCTCTCTCTCTCTCTCTCTCTCTCTCTCTCTCTCTCTCTCTCTCTCTCCCTCCCTCTCACTCACTCTCCCTTCTTTCTTTCTCCCTACCTTTCTATAATAGAGCTCTAAAACCATAGAGAGTCTCTGCTCATCAAGGCTGCGCTCACTCTTGTCAGTGTTGGGAACCTCTTCTCTCATCCCTCTCTCCTATAATTCTGGTGGCTGTATCAAAGTAGCTCCAGGAATCCCAGGTAAGGATGCCCCTTGCCACCCCCAGAAGAGTGGGTCAGAGGCTTAGATGCCCACCAGGGGATGAGCAGAAGGTAGATAGCAGCCTTCCCACACCTGACAGACCAGAGAATAAGTAAAACTCTGGAAGGGTGTGGGTTTTCCCTTTCCCCTCTTCCTTGGTCCCCCTTTTTAGTTCCCAACAGGGTACAGAGCTAAACAAAGACTACTCAACTGAGGAATCGTGAATGCCTGAGAAGCACTTAAAGAATTTTTCAACATAATTAGTCATCATGGAAATGCACATCAAAACAACTCTGAGATTGTACTTTACACCTGTCAGAATGGTTAAGGTGAAAAACTCAAATGACAGCAGATTCTGACAAGGATGTGGAGAGAGAGGAACACACCTCCATTGCTGGTGGGACTGCAATCTGGTAATATCACTTTGGAAATCAATCTGACGGATCTTCATCTGTTCTTTACGTATCTTTGTGTACTCCCCTGCCCCTCCCCACACCCACATCACTGGCATAGCATTCTCTTATGATGTAGCATCAAGCCTTTTCAGTACAAAGGGCCTCCCCTCCTAATGATGTCAGATAAGGCCAGCCTCTGCTACATATGCAGCTGGAGTCATTGGTACCTCTATGTGTACTCTTTGGTTGGTGGTTTACTCCTTGGGTGCTCTGGGGGTCTGGTTGGTTGGTATTGTTGCTCTTTCTATGGGGTCACAACCCCCCTCTGCTCCTTCAGTCCTTCCCCTAACTCCTCCATTGTGGTCTCCATGCTCAGTCCACTGATTGGCTGCAAGCATTTGCATCTGTATTGGTCAGGCTCTGGCAGAGCCTCTCAGGACACAGCTATCTCAGGTTTCTGACAGCAATCACTTCTTGGCATCAGCAATAGTGTCTGGGATTAGTGTCTGCCTATGAGATGCCTCAACAGGTGGAACAGTCTCTGAACTGTCTATTCTTCATTCTCTGGTTCACAGTTTCCCTGTATTTCCTTTAGACAGGAGCAATTCTGGGTTAATATTTTTGAAATTGGTGGGTGGCACCATCAATCAACCAGGGGCAGTGCCTAACCTCTGGATGTGGTCTCTACAGGTTCTCTCTCTCCTTTGTTGGGAATTTCAGCTAATGTCATTCCTGTAGGGTACTAGGAGCCTCTTGCTTTCCTGGCATCTGGTACTTTCTGGTTGTTATTCCTAGATCCCCATCCCCCACTGCTAAATAACTCTGCCCAATTTCTTGATCCTTTGTACTTCTCCTCCATCTCTACCCACACTTGATCTTGCCTCCTTTTTCCCCCTCCCACACCCCTCTCCTTCCCAAGTTCCTCTCTCCCTTTATCTTCCATGATTATTTTGTTCCCCCTTCTAAGTAGGACTGAAGCATCCATACTTGGGTCTTCCTACTTGAGCTTATTAAGGTCTGCAAATTTATTGTAGGTATTCCAAACTTTTTGCCAAATACACTTGTCATTCAGTGAGTATATACAATGTGTGTTCTTTTTTGACTGGGTTACCTCACTCAGGATGATATTTTCTAATTTCACCCATTTACTGTGAATTTCCTGAAATCATTGTTTTTAATAGCTGAGTAGTATCCCATTGTATAAATGTACATTTTCTGAACGCATTCCTCTGTTTGAGGGATATCTGGGTTGTTTCCAGCTTCTGCCTATTATAAATAAGGCTGCTATAAACATAGTGAAACATATGTCTTTGTTATATGTTGGAGCATCTTCTGGGTATATGCCCAGGAGTGGTTATAGCTAGGTTGTCATTTAATACTATGTCCAATTTTTTGAGGAACCACCAGAATGTTTTTTAGAGTAGATGTTTCAGCAATCACACCAGCAATGGAGGAGGGTTCCTTTTTCTTCACATCCTCACAAGCATCTGCTGTCACATGAGATTTTGATCTTAGCCATGCTGACTGGTGTGAGGTGGAATCTCAGGGTCGTTTTGACTTTTTTGTATTAGCCTTCTGTTGAATGTAGGATTGGTAAAGATCTTTTCCAAATCTTTTGGTTGTCATTTTGTTCTGATGACAGTGTCATTTGCCTTACAGAAGCTTTTCAATTTTATGAGATCCCATTTGTCTATATTTGACCTTAGAGACTGGGCCATTGGTGTTCTTTTCAGGAAAATTTCCCCTAAGCCTATGTGTTTGAGGGTCTTTCCCAATTTCTCCTCTAAGAGATTCAGCATATCTGCTTTTGTGTGGAGGACTTTGATCCACTTGGACTTGAGCTTTGTATAGGAGATAAGAATGGGTCAATTTGCATTCTTCTACCTGGTTATCAACTCTTAAGTCAGCCCCATTTGTTAAATATGCTGCCTTTTTTTCACTGGATAGTTTAAGCTTCTTTGTCAAAGATCAAGTGACTAAAGGTATGTGGGTTCATTTCTGGGTCTTCAATTCTATTCCATTGATCTACCTGTCTGTCTCTGTATCAGTTCTATGCATTTTTTTTATCACTATTGCGTTTTCGTAGAGCTTCAGTCAGAGATGGTGATTCCCACAGAAATTATCTTATTGTTGAGAATACCTTTTGCTGTCCTGGGTTTTTTGTTGTTTCAAATGTATTTGTGAATTGCTCATTGTAACTCTAGGAAAAATTGAGTTGAAATTTGATAGGGACATCATTGAATCTGTAGATTGCTTTTGGTAAGATGGCCATTTTCACTATGTTAAACCTGCTGATACATGAGCATGGGAGTTCTTTCCATCTTCTGAGATCTTCAATTTCTTTTTTCAGAAACTTGAAGTTCTTGTACAGATCTTTCACTTGCTTGGTTAGAGTCACATCAAGATATTTTATTTATTTGTAACTATTGTAAAGGGTGTTGTTTCTCTAACTTCTTTCTCAGTCTATTAATCCTTTTAGTAGAGGAAGGCTACTGATTTGTTTGAGTTCAATTTATATCCAGTCACTTTGAAATTTATGTTGTTTATCATCTGAAGGAGTTCTCTACTAGAATTTTTGGAGTCACTTAAGTATACTCCCATATCTTCTGCAAATAATGATATTTTGACTTCTTCCTTTCTAAATTGTACCTATTTGACCTCCTTTTGTTGTCTTACTGCTTTAGCTAGAACTTTGAGTACTATATAGAATACATAGGGAGACAGTGGGCAGCCTTGTCTAGTCCCTGATTTTAGTGGGATTATTTCAAGATTCTCTCCATTTAGTTTGATGTTGGCTACTGGTTTGTTCTATACTGTATATGTTTAGGTATGGGCCTTGAATTCTTAATCTTTCCAAGACATTTAACATGAGGGGATAGTGAATTTTGTCAAATCTTTTTCAGCATCTAATGCAATGATCCTGTGTTTTTCTTTTTTCTTGAGTTTGTTTACACAGTGAATTATGTTGATGGATTTCCATATTTTGAACCATCCCTGTAACCCTGAAATGAAGCCTACTTGATGACATTGAAAGATCATTTTGAAGTGTTCTTGGAATAGGTTTGTGAGAATTTTGTCTTTTTTCCCAATTTTTACAACTCAGAATTGAATTTTTTAAGTCATCAAAATAATTTATAATAGTGAAATGCCTCTTAAATATACATGATATCTTCTGAAGCTAAAAGTAATATGCACTGAAACAGTTTTCAAAATCTATTTAGAATATTAAACATGATAGAAGTAGAAAAAAACCTCCTATAAATTCCTCTATGAAAGGAAATTGTTACAAGTTCCTGATTAGACAAAGACCATGCTATCTCCAATGGAGAATCCTCAGAGTAACTCTGGCTTCATAGAATAAATTGTGTAATATTCCTTCTTTCTGTTTCTATTTTGTGGAATAGTTTGAAGAGTATTGGTATTAGGTCTTCTTTGAAGGTCTGATAGAATTCTGCACTAAATCAATCTGGTCCTAGGCCTTTTTGGTTGGGAGCCTGTTAGTGACTGCTTCTATATGTTTAGAGGTTATGGGACTGTTTAGATGTTTTATCTGATTGTATTTGGTATCTGTCTACAAAATTGTTCATTTTGATAAACAAATGAACAATTCCTCCAGATTTTCCAGTTTTGTTGAATAGTTTTGTAGTAGGATCTGATTTTTTTTTTAAATTTCCTCAGTTTCTGTTGTTATATCTCCTTTTTCATTTCTGATTTTATTAATTTGGATACGGTCTCTGTACCATCTGGTTTGTCTGGCTAAATGTTTATCTGTCTTGTTGATTTTCTCAAAGATCCAGCTCCCGGTTTTGATGATTCTTTGTTTTGCTCTTTTTGCTTCTATTTGTTTGGTTTCAACCCTTAGTTTGATTATTTTCTGCAGTCTACACCTCTTGGGTGTATTTGCTTCTTTTTGCTTAGAGCTTTCAAATGTGCTGTTAAGTTTCTAGTGTAGGCTCTCTCCAGTTTCTTTTTGGAGGCACTCAGAGCTATGAGTATTCCTCTTAGCACTGCTTTTTGTGTCCCATACATTTGGGTATATTGTGCCTTCATTTTCATTAAACTCTAAAGTTATTAATTACTTTCTTTATTCCTTCCTTGACCAAGTTATCTTTGAGTAGGGCATTGTTTGGCTTCCATGTGTATGTGGACTTTTTGTTGTTTTTGTTGCTATTGAAGACCAGCCTTAGTCTGTGGTGATCTGATAGGATGCATGGGATTATTTTAATCTTCTTATATCTGTTATGACCGATTATATGGTCAGTTTTAGAGAAGGTGCCATGAGGTGCTGAGAAGAAGATATATTGTTTTGTTTTAGGATAAAATGTTCTATACATATCTGTTAAATCCATTTGGTTCATAACTTCTGTTAGTTTCACTGTATCTTTATTTAGTATCTGGTTCTATGATCTGTCCATTAACGAGAGTGAGATATTGAAGTCTCCCACTCTTATTGTGTGAGGTGAAATGCATGCTTTGAGCTTCAGTAAAGTGTCTTTTATGAATATAGGCACACTTGCATTTGGAGTAAAAATGTTCAGAATTGAGAGTTCATTTTGGTAGATTTTTTTTTCTTTGACAAGTATGAAGTGTCCTTCCTTATCCTTTTTGAATACTTTTGGTTGAAAGTCTATTTTATTTGATATTAGAATGGCTACTCCAACTTCTTCCTTGGAACCATTTGCTTAGAAAATTGATTTCTATCCCTTTAATCCTAGATAGTGTCTATCTGTGACACTGAGGAGTATTCCTTGTATGCAGCAAAATGTTGGGTCCTGTTTATGTACCCAACCTGTTGTCTATGTCTTTTTATTGGGGGACTGAGTCCACTGATGTTAAGAGATATTTAAAAATAGTGATTGTTGCTTCCTTTTATTTTTGATATTATTTATATGATTGTGAAGCTATCTTCTTTTGGGGTTGTTGAAAGAAGATTACTTTTTTTTTTTAACTTTTTCTCGGGTGCAGTTTGCTTCCTTGTATTGGAGATTTCCAACTATTATCCTTTGTAGGGTTTGATTTCTGGAAAGATATTGTGTAAATTTGTTTTTATTTTTTCATGGAATATCTTGGTTTCTCCATCTAGGTTAACTTAGAGTTTTGCTGGGTATAATAGCCAGGGTAGACAATTGTTTTCTCATAGGGTCTGTATGAAATCTGCCCAGGATATTCTAGCTTTCATAGTCTCTGGTGAGAAGTCTGGTGTAATTCTGATAGGTGTCCCTTTATATCTTACTTGACCTTTTCCTTTACTGCTTTTAGTATTCTTTCATTGTTTTGTGCATATTTTTGTTTTGACTATTATGTGATGGGAGGAACTTTTTTTTCTTGTACAATACATTTGGAATTCTGAAGGCTTCTTGTATGTTTATGGGCATTCTTTCTTTAGGTCAGGGAAGTTTTCTTCTATAATTTTCTTGAACATATTTACTGGTTCTTTAACTTATAAATCTTCACTCTCTTCTATTCCTATTATCCTTAGGTTTGGTATTCTCATTGTGTTCTTGACTTCCTGGAGGTTTTGTGTTAGGAGATTTTAGTTTTATGCATTTTCTTTGACTGTTGTGTCAATGTTTCCTATGGTATCTTCTACACCTGAGAATTTTTTCTTCTACCTTTTGTTTTCTGTTATTGATGCTTGTTTCTATGACTCCTGATCTCTTTCCGAGTTTTTCTATCTTCAGGCTTGTCTCCCTTTGTGATTTCTTTATTGTTTCTATTTCCAGTTTTAGATACTGGATGGTTTGGTTTAATTCATTCAGGTGTTTGGCTGTGTTTTACTGTAATTCTTTAAGGGATTTTTTTTTGTTACCTCTTTATGGGCTTCTGTATTTCTTTAAGGAAGTTATTTATATCCTTCTTAAAGTCATCTATCATGATCATAAGATGTGCTTTTAAATCAGACTTTGCTATTCTGGTGTGTTGAAGTATCCAGCGCTCACTGTGAGGACAGAACTGGATTCTGCTGATGCCATGTAGCCTTGGTTTCTGTTGCTTATGTTCTTGCCCTTGCCTCTTACCATCTGTTTATCTCTGGTATTAGCTGGTCTTACTGTCTCTGACTGTGGATTATCTTCCTGCAAGCCAGTGTGTCAGTATTTCTGGGAGGTCAGTTCTCTCCTGTAAGAATTTGGGTATGGAGAGCTGTGGCACATGATCAGTTCTGTGGTGTAGACAGAAACCAGAAGGATCCTGTCCCTGGATGTTTCTTGGTTCCCGTGTCCTGATAGCTCTGGGCAGGTCCCTCTTTGGCCAGAAATTTGAACAGAAGTGGTAGCCTAACCTGTGATCCCAGGTGCCTCAGCACTCCTGGGAGATCAGCTCTCTCCTGGCTGTATTTGTATATGGAGCTCTGTGGCACAGGATCAGTTCCAGGTGCTGTGGCACAGGATCAGTTCCCAGCACTGACAGAAACTGGAAGGATACTGTCTCAGGCCTCTCCTTGGTTTCTATGGCCTGAAGGCTCCGGACAGGGCCCCAGGACCAGAACTGGTGGGCCTACCTGTGTTCCCTGGCTTGTCAATACTTCTGGGAGATCTTCTCTCTCATCTTGGTATTTGGATATGGAGCACTGTGGCACTGGAACAGCTCTGGTTACATACCATTTTGTGAGAATTTTTTGAGTGTATTTGCATTAATATTCATAAAAGATATTGGTCTGAAGCTCTCTTTTTATGTTACTTCTTTTTGTCATTTAGTTATAAGCTTCATTGAGTGAATAATATCGTGCTCCTTCTGATTCTATTTTATTGAATAGTTTGAAGAGTACTGATATTAAGTCATCTTTGAAGGTCTAATAAAATTCTTCACTAAAGCTGCCTGGTCTTGGGTTTTTTTTGTTTGTTTGTTTTTGTTTTTGTTTTTTGGCTTTTTGTTTATTTGTTTTTTTTTCTTTTTTGGTTGAGAGACTTTTAATGACTGCTTCTATATCTTACTTTTAAATTTACTTTTTTTTTACACTCCATATTCTATTCCCTGATCCCCCATCCACCCTCCAACTGATCTACATCCCACACTTTCTCCCCACGACCCTGTCTCCATGTGGATGCCTATAGCCCCCACCCTACCTGAACTCTAAACTCCCTGGGGCCTCCAATCTCTTGAGGGTTAGGTGCATCATTTCTGAGTGAACACAGACCTAGAAGTCCTCTACTGTATGTGTGTTGGAAATCTCATATGTGCTGGTGTATGCTATCTGTATGGTGGTCCAGTGTTTGAGAGATCTCAGGGGTCCAGATTAATTGAGACTGCTGGTTCTCCTACAGGAACGCCCTTCTCCTCAGCTTCTCTCTGCCTTCCATAATTCAACAACAAGGATCAGCTGCTTCTATCCATTGGTTGGGTGCAAATATCTGCATCTGACTCTTTCAGCTGCCTGTTGGGTCTTAAGAGAGCAATCATGGTAGGTCCATTTTTGTGAGCACTCCATAGCCTCAGTAATAGTGTCAGGCCTTGGGACCTCCCCTTTAGCTGGATCCCACTTTGGGCCTGTCTCTGGACCATCTTTTCTTCAGGCTTCTCTCCATTTCCATTCCTGTAATTCTTTTAGACAGGAACAATTATATGTCAGAGATGGGACTGTGGGATGGCAACCCACTTGATGTCCTGTCTTCTCGCTGGAGGTGGGCTCTATAAGTTCCCTCTCTCTACTGTTAGGCATTTCATTTAAAGTTCCCTTTTCTGCCACACTACTCCCCCACCAACTTTCCCTCCCAATGTGTGATTGCTTAATTCTCATTCCCAAGTGGACTGAGAATTCCTGACTTGGGCACTTCAGCTTGTTGACCTTTTTCAGTTCTGTGGACTATATCTTTGTTATTGGTATTCTGTATTTTTTTTCTTTCTTACTTTCTTTTCTTTTTACTTTCTTTTTCTTTTTTCTTTTTCCTTTTTTTCCTTTTCTTTTCTTTCTATTTTTTTTTCTTTTTTTTCTTTTTTTGCTAATATCCACTTATTAGTGAGTACATACCATGCACATCATTTTGGGTCTGTGTTACCTCACACAGGATGATTTTTTTTAGTTCCATCCATTTCCCTGCACACATATACACACATAAACACATTGCCACTATAACTGATGACACTTTACCAAGGCTAATGTAGAAAAATATAAAATGTAAGTTGTCAGTTAAAATAAATAAAGACACAAATCAAATCCCTTAGCAATTAAAAATACGAGTAAATGGAAATTTTAATTCTAAATCAATGAAGTTGTTCAAGTGAACAAATTTCTTGAGAAATCCAACACAATTTTTTTAAAATAATAAAAATCAAATGCAAGTATCTGAAATATGAGATGAAGAGAAAATATTTAACTACTTTTGGGAAGTTGATTTTTAAGTATTAAATTATAGACCAGCATTTTTGAAAAATATAGACTAGAAATATTTAATAAAAATTTTACTCATTTAAAGAGATATAAGAAAATATTATTAATAATTTTATAGGAAAAAACTCGGGAGAGATACACTTCACCTAGCTTAAATCTTTTACAATACATACATGTATCAGTATCTCCTTCAGTACAGATATAATTTTTAGCACTTTTATATATTGTGTAATATTAAATTTTTAATCTTTTTTCAATTAATTAATTTTACACTTCATATTTTTTCACCCTACCCTGTCCACTCTCTGACTGTTCCACATCCCATACTGCCTCTTCACTCCCATGTCTCCACATGGATATTCCCACCCCTTACTCCACCTAATCTCTGAACTCCCTGGCTTCACCAGTCTCTTGAGGGTTAGATGCATCATTTCTGAATGAACACAGACCTGAAAGTCCACTACTGTATGTGTGTTGGGGGCCTCATATCAGCTGGTATATGCTGCCTGTTTGGTGGCCCAATACCTCAGAGATCTCTAAAGGTCCAGATTGAGACTCCTACAGGATCACCCATTTCGTCAGCTTCTTTCAACCTTCTCTAATTCAACAACAGGGGCCAGCTGCTTCTGTCCATTGGTTGGGTGCAAATATCTGCATCAGACACTTTCAGCTGCCTGTTGGGTCTTCCAGAGTACAATCAGGATATGTCCCTTTTTGTCAGTGTTCCTTAGCCTCAGTAATAATTTCAGGCCTTGGGACCTCCCCTTGAGCTGAATCCCACTTTGGACCTGTTGTTGGAACTTCTTTTCCTCAGGCTCCTCTCCATTTCCATCCCTATAATTCTTTCAGATAGGAACAATTATGTGTCAGAGTTGTGACTGCGGGATGCCCCCCACCTCATTTGATGCCCTGTCTTCTTGCTGGAGGTGGACCCTATGACTTCCCTCTCCCTACTTCCAGGCCCTTTCTCTAAGGTCCTTCCCTTTGATTTCTGAGAGTCTCTTGCCTCCCAGGTCTCTGGTGCATTTTAGAGGGTTGCCCAATGCCATGGACTGGACTCAGTCAGTCTCTCAACTCATTGGAGAATCAACAAGGGAATGTTGATCTGAATGTAATTTCTCAAAGTGAGCATCAGACTTGTATTACAGAAGAAAATAGAAGTTAGGTGACACATCAGCTAAGGTACATTGATGTTATCTGACACAAAACAGAGAAATGCACACATAAAGACTGGCAGGAACCAGGCAGTGGTTATAACCGAGATAAAAAGTGGCCCTTTCTAAAGTCAGCCATACGAGGAGCCAGGTGAGGATTCCATGCCCTAGTCACAATTTATGCTATTCCTCTGAGCATTGTGAAAGCTTGCACCAGGGGGTTCTGCCCTTGCTAACCTTTTCATGAATAATGCAATACTGTAGTTCCTCCTTCACCCACAACTCTCCTTCTTCCTAGGCCATTGTAAATTCTTGCATATGGGAGTGACTCAGCTGTAATTCTAAGTTTACTATGTAGAACTTGCCCTGAGATTTCTAGCTCATACCCAGTAAAGTGCAATGTCTGATTTCTTTCACTGTCTATCAACACTGGAGGCATTACATCTGAATGCATTACCTATAATATAACACCTATTGCAAAGACAAATTTGGACTATATCTGTGCTATGAGATGTCAAGGCTCCAGGAGACCAGTTTCCATGAAACTTTTCCCTCAAGACTGCGGCCAAACTTTTGCACCTGTCATGCAATTTTCACTGGAGTGGTTGTGGCACCCCAGCCTCCTGTCTCCAGAAATTGGCTGTTTCCATTCTTTCTGCTGGTCCTCAGGTCTTCAGTCCTTATCGTTCACTCAATACCAGATCAGTTTCCCCTCTTCTCCTCCACTATGTAAAGTTAATTTAATAACTTAATACATAAGAGAAAATTAGCATATTAATTCTAATAATATATAAGCCTATTAAATTATGACATGTGGTTCAGCACCAGAATCCAATGATATTTTATCATATAAAAAGTAGTCATGAATATTCTATTATTGCACTAATATTCTAATATATTATAATCTATTATTTGAATAAATCATAATTTTATGACAAGACTATCAACAAATTAGAAATGAGAGAACTTATAAGCAATCACAAAACAAATATTTTTTAAATATTTAAATTAAAATCATTGAACTTTGTTTCACACTATACCAAGAATTAATTCAAAACAGATCAAAGACATAATATAAAATGCTACTAGGAAAGATAGTAGGTATCTGAAATTTGGACAAAATAATATTTTCTTAGAGATAAATATGAATCATGAACATTCATAAAGATAATGTAAATGTGACAAGGATATTTTTCTCACTGAAAGGCACAAAATTCCATGTTATTTTTATTACTATAGCTTTGTAGTACAGTTTGAAGTCATGGATGCTGAGACCTCTTGCAGTTATTTTCTAAGTCAGGATTATATTAATTTTTCTTTTTTTAATATGTGTTTCCACATGAAGCTGAAAATTGTGCTTTCAATTTCTGTGAAGAATTATGTAGGAATTTTATGGAGATTTTATTGAAGCTGTAGATTACTTTTGGTTGGATGGACATTTTTTCTATATTAATCCTACTGAAGGAAGATCTTTCTATCTTCTAATAAATTCTTCAATTTCATTCTTCAATGACTTGATGTTTTTAACCATACAAGTATTTTACCTAATTTGTTAAAGATACCACAAGATATGTTATATTATTTGAGGGTATTGAGAAAGGTGATATAGCATCTGCAAAATATGCTAGGCCAATAGTAGGACAAAAACCTATAAGGCTAACCAAATAATAACTGATTTTACTTAATGCTGACTCCACCACATGGAAAGCATACCTGACACTACCTCATTGACCAAGAACCTGGGATTAGATAGCCCAGGGACCTATTTTAAACACAAATAATAGTGATATAATAAAAATATGATGATTAAATAGCTCCTAGTGATATTTTGCTATACTCAAAGATCATTTTCTTGTTCAGCCATCATCAGAGAAGCTTTCTCCTACTGCAGATGGGACCAAATATAAAGACCTGACATTATTGTAGAGAGTGAGAAACCTTGGACCACTTAGCCTTAGGTGGGATGTCTCCATTAAATTCTTCCTCAAAGAAGTCAGAGAACTTCATGAAAGAGAATGTGGAAAGAGTGTAAGAGACAGGGATGGATGACACCAAGAAATTATGGCCCTCTAAACCAACATGAGTAAAGCTCATATGAACTTACAGAGACTGAAGAGAAATGCACTTTGTCTGTGTGGATCTGCACCAGATCTTCTGTATGTATTCAGTAGCATCCAGTTTAGTGTTCTCATGAGACAACTCTTGAGTGGGCAACAACTGTGTCTTGTGCCTCCTCTTGGGCTCTTTTCTCTCAGTTTGTCCAACTTTAATGTGATAGTTTTTTGTTTTATCTTTTTCTATTTTCATTAATTTAAAAAAAATGGGTGGATGGGTGAATGGATGGATAGATGGATATAGAGTAGAATGAATGAAAATCTTAGCCCCTAGGGTAAGTATAGTACCAATTACTTAACTGCAATTTACACCTGTTGGAAGATATAGTGGCTATTCCTGGTTGTTAACTTGACATTATCTGAAATAAACAACAATCTAGAATTGGAAGGCTCACCTGTGATCCTAACTTGGATGTTGGAAGATATAAGTTTTTGACCTGAATCTTAACACTGTGATCTTAAGTCATAGTGGCTATGAATCTCAGAATATTAAGGCATGGAGATCTCTGAGTTCAAGGTCAGCTGGGCGGAAGCTAGTCCCAGATCTAAGCATGGTGGCATACACCTTTAATCTAAGCCACACTTTCTTCTGGATACTACATAAGGACTTTGGAAGAAGGAAGATTTACTCTCTCTCTTCTTTATCTGCTTACCTTGTGAGACTGAGCAATGCCTAGGTCCTTGGAGTTCCATTCACAACTGCTGCTGATAATTGTTGGGAGTTGGACTACATACTGTAAGTCATGAACAGATTTCCTTACTATATAGAGACTACCCATAAGTTCTGTGACTCTATAGAACCCTGGCTAATACAGAATAGAAACATCAGTTCTCCCTTAGGAAGTAACTCTGGTTCTAGCAACCACTCCAGGGCAGGCCTCATGTTCAGTAGTATATGAACAACATATAATGAACCACACAGTTTTTTGTTTGTATTTTGGTTTTGTTTGGTTGTGTGTGTGTGTGTGTCCTTTATATGATTACAGCTTGGCGGTTCTATTTTGTGTGTGTGTGTGTGTGTGTGTGTGTTTATTTTCTTGGTTTTCATGTTGTACTGTGGTTTTTATGTTTTAGAAAAAGAATTTAAATTGGAGTGGCTAGGGAAGGGGAGAATACTTGATAGCACTTGGGTTGACCAGAAAGATAAGATCAAAATATATTTAAATGTGAAAATTGTTTTAAATAATTTATAAAGAGAAAGACTGATAGGCATGTGTTCCCACACTTTTCTCCTAATATTATATGACAAATACTCTGCAACAATAAAGAAGAAGTTCAGTGATAATCAGTGGTTGGTATCTTTATTGAATTTAAAACATTAATTCTTTTTCTACTTGGTTGAAATTTATTGACAGCAATGAATTTTCTCAATTACAAGAATATTAATATTCTTGTAAGAGGTAAAGTTCAAATAACATATAAAGGCAAACCTGTCAGGATTGCAAAAGACTTCTCAACAGAGACTATGAAAGTCAGAAGAGCCTTGAGAGGTCATGCAGATTCTCAGAGAACACAAATGCCAGCTCGGGCAAATACACCCAGAAAAACTTTCAATTACCATGAATGGTAAAGCCAAGATATTCCATGACAAAAAAAAAAACTTAAACCATATCTTTACACAAACCCAGCCCTACAAAGGACAATAGATGAAAAACTTCAAGACAAGGAGAGAAAATTACACCAGAGAAAAAGCAAGAAATTAATCTTCTTTCAACAAACCCAAAGAAAACAAAAGAATATTGCCACACAAACAAAATCTACCTCTAACAACAAAATTAGGATGAAGCAACAGACACTGGCCCTTAATATCTCTTAACATCAATGGACTCAGCACCCAATTTAAAACTTAAAACAAAACATAGGCAAACAGACTGGATGCATAAGAAGGACCTAACACTTTACTGTATACAGTAATCTCACCTCAGAGACAAAGACACTACCTCAGAGTAAAAGTCTGGAAAAAAAATTCCACGCAAATGGTTCCAAGAAACTAGCTGAAGTAGACATTTTAATATTGAATAAAGTGGACTTTCAACCAAAAGTTATAAAAAAAAAAAAAAGAAGAAGGACAATTCACACTCACCAAAGGAAAAATCTGCCAAGATGAACTCTCAATTCTGAAAATCTTTACCCCAAATGCTAGGGTACCCACATTCATAAAAGAAACTTTGCTAAAGCTCAAAGAACACATTGAAACTCACACAAAATTAGTGAGAGACATCAACACCATACTCTCACTAATGGACAGATCATAGAAACAGAAATTACATAGAAACACAGTGAAACTAACAGAAGTTATGAACCAAATGAATTTTACAGACATGTAAATATTATATATATATATATATATATATATATATATATATATATATATACACACACACACACACACACACACACACACACACATTTTCTCACCACCTCATGGTATCTTCTCCGAAACTGACATATAATTGGTCACAAAACAAGCCTCAACAGATAGCTACAAGAAGACTGAAATAATCCCATGCATTCTAACTGATCTCCACTGATTAAGGATGGTCTTCAATAACAACAAATACAACAGAAACTCACACACACATGGAAGTTGAACAGCTCTAAACTCAATGAAATTTTCATCAGGGAAGAAATAAAGAGAGATATTAAAGAATTTAATGAAGATGAAGGCACAACATACCCAAACCTATGTCACACAATAAAAGCAAAGATAAGAGAAAAACTAAAAATTCTGAATTCCTCCAAAAAGAAACTGGAGAGATCATACACTAGCAGCTTAACAGCACACCTGGAAGCTCTAGAACAAAAAGAAGCAAATACACCAAAGAAAAGTAGACAGCAGGAAATAATGAAACTCAGGACTGAAATCAATCAGTTAGAAACAAAGAGAACTATACAAAAAAAATCAACAAAACCAGCACCTGGTTATTTGAGAAAATCAACAAGATAAATAAACCTTTTGCCAACTAACCAGAGGGCATAGAAAGAGGATCCAAATTAACAAAAGCAGAAATGAAAAGAGAGACATAACAATAGAAACTAAAGACATTCAAAATATTATCAGATTCTACTAGAAAAGCCTATACTCACTAAAACTGGAAAATCTTTATGAAATGGATAATTTTCTAGACAGGTGTCTGTGGGGAATTAGGGTATGCACAGAGAGGCTGGGCTCCAGTCGAGCTGAGGTTTGAACCCTGAAAAGGGTGATAATTCACCTTTATGACATGGTAGGCATTCCCTCCTGCTCCTGGATCTCTGGCTCCTGCCTAAGGTACTGCCCCTCACAACCTCCACAAGAGAATCATGGCTAGAAGTCATATAGACAATGTCCCAAGCTTCTGACCTTCAAGCTAAACTCCTTCCCAGTTACCTAGCAACAATAAAGACCATAAAAAGGGCTGTTCAGCCCCTGCTTGCTCTCTTGCTCTCTTACTCTTATGCTCTTACTTCTCACTCTCTTACTACTTACTCCTCACTCTCACCCTCTTTCCTCTCTCTTTGTCGTCTCTCCTCTCTCTTTGTCTTCTCCTCTCCTCTCTCCTCTCTCTTACTCTTTCTCTCTAGCCTTTCATATCTCTCTCTCTCTCTCCCTTCTCTCTTTCTCCTTGCATTTCTACAATAAAGCTCTAAAACCATAGAGAGTCTCTGCTCATCAAGACTGTGCTCACTCTCATCAGTGTTGGGAACCTCTTCCTTCATCCCTCTCTCCCATAACCCCAGTGGATTTAGCAAAGTAGCACCAGGGCTCCCCAGGGCTTTAGCAAAGTAGCCCATGGCTTCCAGGTAGGGCTGCCCTTTACTACACCCCCACCCACGAAGAGTGGGTGAGAGACTTAGATTCCCACCCGGGTATAAGTGGAAGCTAGATAGCAGCCCTCCCACGTGTGACTGACCAGAGAATAGGTGGAACTCTGTTGGGGTGTGGGTATTTCCCTTTTTAGTTCCCATCAGGTGTCTGGTACCAAATTTAAGTCATGATCAGATAAACCATCTAAACAGTCCCACAACTCCTAAAAAATAGAAGCAGTGTCTGCCTGGTCCTTGCTGCAGGGGCAGAACCCTTAATTGGTCTGCTCCCATGAAGACTTCATATTGTGATTCATCCTAGATGACCTGCTACACTCAGAGCAGTTGGTAAGAAATACTACCCCTGCCCCATACAAATTGTGAAGCTGTGGCTGGGAGCCTGGTGGACTCCAGACACATCACCCACCAAACGCCTGCCCTCCTGAAAACCTTCTATCCTTTCCACCCCTTCCTCCAGGTCTTTGCTGTTGGGGCAGACCCCTAGTTTATCTGCTCCCTGAAAACTCCATATCCTGTTCTATCCTAGAGAACCCACTGCATTCAGAGCCATTGTCCAAAGGCCTCCCAGGAGATTTACTCTAGCCAGGGCAACAGATCAGTAGGTTATCTACCCCAGAGAAGATCCCCCATTTGGAAGGCCCCATAGGTGGTCCACTGCAGCCAGGGCCACAGGCCTACTGGGAAACCTGAAGCAACTGAGGGACAAAAGAGGCAAACTTCAGACAGTTATCCAGATCAATAAACACCAGGAATACCAGTTGCCAAAAGGCAAGCACAAGATCATAAGCAATAGTATCCAATACACATGAGCATCATCAGAACCCAGTTCTCCCAGCACAGCAAGCCCTGAATATACTGACACACCTGAAAAATCAGGAATCTGTCCAAAATCCTATCTCATGAAAATAATAGAGTACTTTAAGGAGAATATCAAAAACTCACTGAAAGAAATACAGGAAAACACAAGTAAACAGGTAATGTACTTGAATGAAGCAATCCAAGACCTAGAAACAATAAAAAAACACAAATGGAGGCAAACCTGGAAATGGAAAATTCTAGGAAAGAGGTCAGGAATTACAAATGTAAGTATCAAAGACAGAATACAAAAGATAGAAGAGAGAATCACAGGTATAGAAGATACTGTAGAAGAGATTGACACAACTGTCAAAGAAAATTCAAAACATAAAAAACTCCTAACACAAAGCATCCAGGAAATTCAGGACATAATAAAAATACCAAATCTAAGAATAATCAGAATAGAGTAAAGCAAAGAGTTCTAGCTCAAAGGACCTGAAAATATCTTCAGCAAAATCATAGAAGAAAACTTCTCCAACCTAAAGGAAGAAATGGCCATAAAGGTAAAGAAGCCTATAGAATACCAAATAAATAGGACATAATAATCAAAACACCAAACACACAGAAAAAAAAGAAAGAATATTTAAAACTGCATGGAAGATGGGCCAAGTAACATACAAAGGTAGACTTATGAGAATTACACCAGACTCTAAGAGCACACAAATGCCAGCCCTTTCTACTATACCCAGCAAAAGTCTCAATCAACATAGATGGAGAAAACAAAATACTCCAGGACAAAACCAAATTCAAACAGTATCTGTCTACCAATCCAGCCCTTCAGAGGGTCCTAGAAGAAAAACTCCAACACAAAGAAGGTACCTTCACCAAAGGAAGGACAAGATATTAAGCATCGCACAACAAAGCCAAAAAAAGAGAACCATGAGCACATAAAGCCACCTACAAAAACAAACATATCAGGAACCAACAGTCATCTCCCTTTAATATCTCTCAATATTAATGGACTCAACTCATCTATAAAAACACATAAGCTAACAGACTGAATACACAAACAAGATCCAGTACTTTGCTGAAAACCAGAAACACACCTCAATAAAAAAGACAAACTATCTAAAAGTGAAAGGATAGAAAAAGGCCTTATAAGCAAATGCTCTAAGGAAACAAGCAACAGTCACCATCCTAATATCCAATAAAATAGACGTTCAACCAAAAGTTATCAAGTGTGATAAAGAAGGACACTTTACATTCATCAAGGGGAAGATGCACCAAAAGAAAGTCTCAGTTCTGAACATTTATGCCCCAAACACTAGAGAACCCAAATTCATAAAAGAATATTTACTAAAACTCAAAACACACATTGAACCCCACACAATAATAGTAGGAGACTTTATACTACAGTCTCACCAATAGACAAACCATTGAAACAGAATCTAAACACAGATACAGTGAAAATAAGAGTTTGTGAACCAAAAGGATTTAACAGATCTGTACTGTACATTTCACACTAAAACAAAAGAATGTACCTTCTTTTCAGCACCTCATTGTACCTTCTCCAAAATTGGCCATATAATTGATCACAAAACAACTCTCAACCAATACAAGAAGACTGAAATAATACCATGCATCCTATCAGATCACAAAGACCTAAGTTGGTCTTTTTCTTTTTACTAGATATTTTCTTTATTTAGATTTCAAATGTTATTCCCTTTGCTGTTTCCCCTCTGAAAATCCCCTATCCCCTCCCCACTACCCCTGCTCACCAACCTACCCATTACTGCTTCCTGGTCTTGGCATTGTCTTACTGGACCATCAAGCCTTCATGGAAGCAAGGGCCTCTCTTCACATTGATGACAGACAAGGCCATCCTCTGTTACATATGCAGGTAGAGCCATGAATCCCTCTATGTGTACTCTTTGTTTGGTGGTTTAGACCCTGGGAGATCTGGATGTGCTGGTTGGTTCATATTGTTGTTCCCCATATGGGGCTAAAAACACCTTCAGCTCCTTGGATCATTTCTCTAACTCCTCCATTGGGGACCCAGTGCTCAGTCCAATGGTTGACTAAGAGTGTCTACCTCTGCATTTTTCAGGCACTGGCAGAGCCTCTCAGGAGACAGCTATATCAGGATCTGGTCAGCATGCAATTTTGGCATCCATAATAGTGTCTGCATTTGGTGAATGTATATGGGATAGTTCCCCAGGTGGGGCAGTTTCTAGATGGCCTATCCTTCAGTCTCTACTCCATATTTTGTCTCTGTATCTCCTCCCGTGAGTATTTTCTTCACCCTTTTATGAAGGACCAAAGTATCCCCACTTTGGACTTCCTTCTTCTTGAGGTTAATGTGTTCTCTGAATTGTAACTAGGGAATTCTGCAATTCTGAGCTAATATCCACTTATTAATGAGTATATATCATGTATATCCTTTTGTGATTGGGTTACCTCACTCAGGATGACGTTTTCTAGTTTCATCCATTTTCCTAAGATTTTCATAAATTCCTTGCTTTTTAATAACTGAGTAGTGTTCCATTGTGTAAATGTATCATGTTTTCTGTATCAATTTCTCTGTTGAGGGACATCTGGGTTCTTTCCAGCTTCTGACTATTATAAATAAGGCTTCTTTGAACATAGTTGAACATGTGTCCTTATTACATGTTGGAGCATCTTCTGGGTATATGCCCAGGAGTGGTATTGCTGGGTCCTCAGGTAGCACTATGTCCAATTTTCTGAAGAACCGCCAAAGGGGCTAGTCTTCAATAACAGCAAAATCTACAGAAACTCCACATACACGTGGAAACTGAAAAACTCTTTACTCAATGATAACTTGGTCATGGAAGAAATAAACCAAAACATGAAAGATTTCCTTGAATTTAATGAAAATGTTGACACATCATACCCACACATATGGGATACATTGAAAGAGGTGCTAAGTGGAGCGTTTATAGTAGTAAGTGCCCTGATAAAGAAACTGGAGAGATCTTACACTAACAACTTAACAGCACACTTGAGAGCTCTAGAAAAAAAAAAAAGAAGCAAACTCATCTAAGAGGAGTAGAAGGCAGGAAGTATTCAAACACAGGGTTGAGATCAACCAAACAAAAGGAAACAAACAAAAAACAAACAAACAAACAAAAACAATAGTAAGAATCAAGTAAACCAAACACTGGTTCTTTGAGAGAATCAACAAAATAGACAAACCTCTAGCCAAAATAATTAATGGGCCAACAGGCAGTATCCAAATTAACAAAATCAGAAATAAAAGGGAGACATAACAACAGAAACAGAGAAATTTCAAAAATTATCAGATCCTACTATAAAAGCCTATACTCAACAAAACTGGAAAATCTAGAGTTAAATCAAGGGTTAAATGGGCCTATATTGCAAAAGGAAATAAATGAAGTCATTAAAAAGCTTCCAACCAAGAAAAGCCCAGGATCAGATGGATTTAATGCAGAATTCTACTAGACCTTCATAGAAGATATGATGCCAATTTTCCTCAAACTATTCCATAAAATAGAAAGAGAAGGAAGACGACCTAACTCATTGTATGAAATCACAATTACTATGATATCTAAACCACACAAGGCCTCAATCAAAAAAGAGAACTTCAGACCAATCTCGCTTATGAATATGAAAGGAAAAATATTCAATAAAATTCTTGCAAACAGAATCCAAGAACACATCAAAACCATCATTTACCTCCATCATGTAGGCTTCATCTCAGGGATGCAACGTTGATATAATATACAAAAATCCATTCATGTAATCTGCTACATAAACAAACTCAAAGAAAAAAATCACATGATCATCTCCTTAGATGCAGAAAAACACTTGACAAAATCCAACACATTTTCGTGTTAAAAGTGTTGGAGAGCTCATGAATTCAAGGCCTATAATTAAATATAATAAATCAATTTACTGCAAGCCAACAGCCAGTATCAAATTAAATGGAGACCTAATTGATGCAATACCACTGAAATTGGGGAAAAGACAAGGATACCTACTCTCCCCATATCTATTCAATATAGTACTTGAAGTGTTAGCTAGAACAATAAGACAACAAAAAGAGATCAAGGGGATACAAATTGGTAAAGAAGAAACAAAGGTATTGCTATTTGCAGATGATATGATAGCATACATATATGACCTCAAAATTATACCAGGGAACTTCTTCAGCTGATAAACAACTTCAGCAAAGTGGCCAGATATAAAATGCACTCAAATAAATCAGTAGTTTTCCTTTATACAAAGGACAAACAGACTGAGAAAGAAATTAGAGAAAATATTCCCTTCACAGTAGCCACAAATGACATAAAATATCTTGGGTTAACTCTAACCAAACAAGTGAAAGACCTATATGACAATAACTTGAAGTCACTCGAGAAAGAAATCTAAGAAGATGGAACACAGGGCCCCCAATGGAGAAGCTAGAGAAAGCACCCAAGGAGCTGAAGAGGTCTGCAACCCTATATGTAGAACAACAATATAAACTAACCAGTAGCCCCCAGAGCTCGTGTCTCTAGCTGCATATGTAGCAGAAGATGGCCTAGTTGCCCATCACTGGGAAGAGAGGCCCGTTGGTAATGCAAACTTTATATGACCCAGTACAGGGGAATGCCAGGGCCAAGAAGCAGGAGTGGGTGGGTAGGGGTGCAGGGTGGGGGGGAGGGTATAGGGGACTTTCGGGATAGCATTTGAAATTTGAAATGTATATAAAGATAATAATAATAATAATAATAATAATAATAATAATAATAATAATAATAATAGAACTGGGTTCTAATGATTGCAAGTAGCCTTGGTTTCTGTTGCTTATGTTCTTGCCCTTGTCTCTAACCATCTGGTTATCTCTGCTGTTATCTGGTCTGGCTGTCTCTGACTGTAGCTTGTCACTCTTGCAAATCTGTGCTTCAGTAATCCTAGGAAACCAGTTCTTTCCTGGTGATATTTGGGTATGGAGCACTGTGGCTACTACCAAACTCCTTTTTAAGCTTTGAAAAAAGCAAACACAAGCTAGCATGAAATTGAAATTTAGAAGGAACTTAATATTGCCATGTCATCTAAAGAAGAATATTACAAATTTCCCTGTTTGAAAAACCTAACCAATCTTATTTCTATTTTGTTCTTGTCTAAGCAGAAAATCCAGCTAAGTGGTGCCTGAACTTTTGGCCTATGGAAATTATAAGTTAAAATACATGTGTTGTTTTAACTCACAATTGAATAATTGTGAGTTAAGCCACAAATTGTAAATGAAAAAGCAATGCCTCATTTACAAAATGCATGCCAGGAATGGAGACTTGGCTTGGCAGGTAAGATGCTTGCCACCAAGTCTGATAACCTGAGTTTGATTCCCTAGAACCCAAACTTCCTGCCATTTCCCCCTGAAAGTCACACACATGCTATGTCTTTTGAGTGTGAGCACACACAAAGTAACTGAATATTTTTAAACATGTATTAATGTGCATTACTTTTAAGACAGACTTTCCTTAAATAGAAATTGATGGTGAATAAGGACTGAGGATGATATAGAAATAGATCAAGGAGAAACTTATTCTAATTGTTTGAATACAGAAAAAATACTCATAAAAATTAACAAGTAGCAGACAAAACAATGTCATAGACAGACTCAAATGACTGCTTCTTTGATCAACCTAGTATGTTTCCTGGGATCATTATTCTCTTGAATGATTTCAGCATTGCTGTTTTCTCAGACACTCTGACTTAAACTTGCAAAACTCCTTTAAAGAGCTTTTTCCAACACTAGCTTCTGGTTGTTACATCTCTATGAACTTAATATATTATTATTTCTCCTTATCACACAAAGTTACTGTTAGAGTGAGTCCCTATCACATGTAATGTAAACCCTTCACGTGGCAAAAGTTCAGTTAAAGATTTTATAAACTACCATCAAGAAATCTCCACAAGTGACTGACAGACACATCAATCATGATACTGTCCAATCAACCTATCATTAAAGAGGTTTTATACTCAAATTAACTTTGTATCCCTCAGTTTAGTATAACTAGCCTAGAAGAGCCAAATAATTTACTTTTTGAACTCAGAATTATTTTTAAATGGTGTTTCCATAGAACATCACATTTTAGCATAACAGGAGAAAATGCTGTTTACTTTAAAGTGTGATTGCTTTATGGGTTATTGAGAAGATAAATGCACCCATCTGCATAAATCCTTTGGAGCCAGATGGGGGATTTGAGGAGTACTATATGAGCTATGTTAGTTTATTGATTATAATTCTATCATATAAAATATTGATTTTCAAATAAGAAAAATATAGGCTCAGTATAGTAAAATCCACTTAAGAAAAAAGGTTAATAATTACATACTGGTATATACATGTCCAGGAATTGTTTGTTGAATTATTTTACTAGGTCAGTCAGAACCATGAACTATGAGTTTCAACTTGGAAGTAAAAACTTACATTTAAGACATAATAAAGAAACCTATTTGGCAGACATTGATGTGTAAATTGAGGTAAAAGGTGAAGAAAGGAAGAAGGAATGAAATTTACCTAAGTAAATTCTTGGGAGGTACTTTGCATTTGTCTGAGACATGGATCATTTGAGGCAATACAGAAATTGTGCATTGAGATAATTGTTATAAATGACAGTATTTCTCTGTTCCTAGATTCAACCTTGTCTTACTCATTTTGTTGTCGTTCCTTAAACACAGGTCCCTCTGCTAGAATACTAGAAAAAAATATTTAATACAATTAATAGTTCTATATCTGAAAAGTCAGAAAGTACAGGGAAAGGGAGATGCAACAAGCATCAAAATGTCAGTTCAATTCAAATGCAACAGAGACAAGAAATATTCATATATGTTTACAATCTCAGCAGTCTAGAAATAAAAGTGTTACAAACACTAGGATTAATCTAAAGGCCTATGATTTTTTCATAGCCACTGAAGGGATCCTTGTAAAATAATTTAGTGTCATTTCCATTTCAATGAAAATTCTTAATATCAAATACTTAGTTTCTTCTCATTTATTTGTCACTTAAAATAAATTGTAATAGGCAATAATTTGAAACTCTTGGAGATGTAATCGTAAGTACTGTCAAGTCCTACTGTTGGAAAGATAGATTGCACTGTATAGTTCAGGTTACATTATATCTATATAACCTATCAGGATATGTTATCTATATGTTTTATATCTATATAACATATCAGGATATCAGGATGTAATGAAATATGAATATACATGAAATCTAATTTCTATGTAGAGCCTATGATCAGACTTTGTAATCTGTTTCTCACATTAACTATTCCCTTTCATATGCCATCATACTTATTTTAATTTCTATTATATTTTTTAATCATTATGTTTGTATATTATTTTCACAAGGATGTACTTGGCAGGAAAGGAAGGAAGGAAGGAAGGAAGGAAGGAAGGAAGGAAGGAAGGAAGGAAGGAAGGAAGGAAGGAAGGAAGGAAGGAAGGAAAGAAAAGCTAAACCCGTGCCGTTGGCCAAATTTCCTGGTTTTAGTAACTGCCCCCTCTGTCTTACTTGAGATACTGGGAAAAAGAGGCTAAGCTAAGTTTGTTGGAGCATCCACATTGGGGGAATCCTGCTCTAAAACTTTTGTTTCAAAAATACTACAGAATATTCCATACGTAAGTTTAACTTTTTGTCAATTGAAATAAATGCTTTAATGAACATATTTTATATTAAAAACTAAAACATGATTTTACAAATTTACTACATAATGCAATCTCTTCATGTAAAGTTCTGTGCGAATTCTATTTTGACCTTAAAATAGTCACAGTTCAGACTGCCTTAAAGATTGTAGGCATTAGTAAACAGTAAGAAAACTGTAAAACCTGCTGCAGGCTAAGTGGCAATTTACCATCACTAGCAACAACATTTACTGGCTGCTCAGAAACAAAGCAATTTTCTGATCGTCATATGCCTTTAGGAAGGATGTCAACTTGATTACTGGAAACTGTTCCCTGAACTGAAAATAGCATCAAAGCAGCTGAAATGGTTGAATATTTCCTTTCAAGAAGCTGATGCAAGACAACCCTTCATCCCACTAGATAGAGAGCCTGCTACGGGAAGAAGCAGAATGCTAATGAAACAAACTGTATGAAAGACAAAGTCATCGGAGGAGTGAGGAGAAGGAGGAGGAGGAGGAGGAGGAGATTCAACCACAGTCACATGTAACATTCCTGCAATAAAAATATCTGCCTGACTGTCTTCTGTCTTCCTTCCTTTTCATTTATATTTTGTATTTTGTTGTTGTCATTGTTTATTGTTTGTTTTTTGTCTAGAGGGAATCTGAACAGGGAAGCACTTATTTGAAGATATGGTGAATTTTGAATGAGAAACAATGATAAGGACAGATAGCCATTAAGCCCATCTTCAGAGAAATCCTGTATACCTTTCATGTAGTTACTGCAATCTGTCAATTTGGGGTGATCACAGCAATATTTATAACACATTGCACCAGGATGCCCATGTTTCCCAGCAGGAGAGTTTAATGTATGATATCAACACCTATGAAAAGGACATTTTATTTCTATCAACAAACAAAGTACATTGTGTGCATTGTATTCTTTCTTCTGGCTGCCCTTTACCTTTTATTTTGGAGAGAGAGAGAGAGAGAGAGAGAGAGAGAGAGAGAGAGAGGAAAGGGAAAGGAAAAGAAAGGGAAGGGAAAGGAAGGGAAGGGAAGGGAAAGGAAGGAAAGGGAAGGGAAGGGAAGGGAAGGGAAGGGAAGGGAAGGGAAGGGAAGGGAAGGGAAGGGAAGGGAAGGGAAGGGAAGGGAAGGGAAGGGAAGGGAAGGGAAGGGAAGGGAAGGGAAGGGAAGGGAAGGGAAGGGAAGGGAAGGGAAGGGAAGGGAAGGGAAGGGAAGGGAAGGGAAGGGAAGGGAAGGGAAGGGAAGGGAAGAAAAGAAAAATCATATATAGGTGGAGCTGAAAAATATGCAGTCAATTTGAAGAGGATAGCTCAGGACCTTTGGAAAATTCCAGCAGGCATCTATCCCCTCCCAGAAGAGAGAGGTCATAGTCACCCCTCCTCTCTATAAGAGAGAGGCTGATTAAGCCCTTGCTACCTCATTCCCTAAGGACCAATCATTTTAAAAGTCACATTGTTCTGCCAATCACATTGTGCCTAATGTCTGTTGTTCTATTCTACCACTGGAAACTGTATAAAAACTGGCCCAAATGGGCTACTTCTCCTTTGGGTGCAGGATGACCCCAACACACTAGAACAATAAACTCCTCTTGCTTTTGCATTGATCTCCAGCTCCACCATGGCTCACTAGGGGGTTCCCAAGTAGCTAAGGCTCATCCGAGTTTTATAATTCCTTAAATTTATTTCAACTGGCAAGTATCTGTGGCTTGTATCAAACACGAGACAGCCCTGGAGGAAGTTGTCCAAGAAAAACTTTGCTGCCTAGAGTTTTCAGGCAAGTGTTTATTATTTAAGACATTAACAGGACATCCAAGCAAGACTCTGCCTGAAGATCACCATCCAATGACACTACTAATAAAAATGACAGGAGAAGTCAAGAAAATTGTATTACTAGTTTTATATTTATTTACATATTTTTTGGCTTTGTGGCTGCAGCTCTTATTTTAAGGCTCTGTGATGATATGCGGTATCTTATTTGACACTGCTATCTGTCCAATAAAACACCATGATCAAAAGCAAGTTGGGGACAAAAGGGTTTATTTGGCCTATACTAATATATCATAGTTGATTATTAAAAAAATTTGGAAAGGGGCCCAAACAGGGCAGGAACCTGGAGGCAAAACTGGTACAAAAAGAGGCTGTGGAGTAGTGCAAAGTTCTACTTTTCTCAGCCTGCTTTCTTATAGAAAGTAGGACTGCCAACCTGGGAATGGACCCACCTACAATAAGCTGGACCATCCTCCATTAATGACTAACTAAGAAAATATCCTATAGGTTTGCCTACAGCTTGATATCATAGAGGCATTTTCATAATTGGCGTTCCTTCCTCTCCAATGATCCTAGCTCTAGCCAAATTGTCATAAAACTTGCCAGCACAAGTGGTGTTAAGTTTTAACACTTAGCATGAACTGGTGTAATGGATACCTGTTGGCCCTACTGGTAAGTAAAAGAATTTCACATAGTTGCTCATAAAAGAGATAACAAGTACCAGTTCTCAGATAAGAGAACACTGCAGTGTGTTTTATTGCACTGTAGGAGTGAATGAGCTTTTCAAAGAATGAAGGCTCTAGGTTCAGGGATTCAGATGACTTAGATGACTGGGTGTTGCTGAGGGTAGCCTGCAGAGAGGCTGTGAAACTAGTTTGGCTACCTGAGTCCTACATCTTCACTCTCAGAAATGAAAATACCTGAACCTTTCATGTCCCCCTTTTTGTTTTATTAAGACAAGGCTGGTCTAGGCCTCTGCAGTTACATCCATCTGCTGTGGCTCCTGATTTAGGTCGTTCCTCTAATGTCACAGCCTTACCCATCATAGGGTAACCCTATCACCACCGGGCCCCATGTCTTAGGTTGGTCTGTGCATGAGGAAAGTTGCCTGTCTCTGGATACCACAGTGCTGTGTAACAATAACTGCTAGATGGCCTAGGGTGAATTCTACAAGCAAGGCCAGCCCAAATTTTACATTTGTTTATTAGGAAAATCATGATCACCATATCGCATGCAAAGAGGAAACCTCAGCGATGTGCAAGGGCTGATCAATGATTGTCTAGTCTCTCTCATCCCATTGCAATGGATCCATAAATCCGTGGGATGCTAGAGCAGAGCAAACCAAGACTTGCCAATTACTATTTTAGCATGGATAACCAAATTTCAGGGGAGGCGCCTTGTTCAATGGACACAAGTGCTTGAGCATGGCTTGTCACGTTTCTGTTGAGATCTGAGTTTGCAAACCAACCATTGCATAAACACTATCCCACAACATAAGGCTGTGCCAAACAATATAACCCCCACACACTCCTTAAAATAAGAAAATGCAGAGGTAAGCCAAGAGATAAAGTCTCCAAGGGTCACTGGTTCCAATCTGGTCCCATTAAGGTTCAGGATCTGTATCTGCAGCCTCATCTGCAACTTTTCCAGCTCCTGTGACCAGTTCCCCTTCAGGTAATTCGACAGGTCTGTACTTCTAATAAAAGAATCATTAATATACCTAACGGGAGTAATGCACACATGCGGAGTGGATGCCACACAACTCATTTATATGACATCCATCATCTGTTCCATGTTATGTTGTAAAATATCCATTCTCTGATTCATTAACATTAACCCTGAGACGATATGAGAATCCACCCTTTGCAGGGTAAGCAATGCCTCAGACGTTTTTTCTGCTATCTGACTTATAGTGTCAGCAGTATTAATTTGATCCGCCCAATTAGAGATAATCTTTTTCTTTAAAAAATATACAGGGTGTAAAAGGTTTATCCATATTATGCACAAAGCATAGTGTATAATTTAAATGAAAACTAGCACTCTTATACACCCATGGCTCTTGAGGAGTTTGTCGTGCATAAGGCACATCCATAAAACATTCCTTTGCAAAAAACAAAGGCAAGGTAGAAGAGTTGGAGTGTACCGGTAAAGGTACTGGCCATGATCTTACTATGGCCCACAAAGGTATACTTATCCCGGTCTCAATCATCAGGAACAAGAGGATCATCTTGGGGTTCATCTTGCTCTTTCATGGTACTTGTCAGTCGCGTCGGGACCCAAAGTGAATTTTCTTCACCCTGTGGAAAAACACAAATAGCTCCCCAGGATCTGATTAAGATAGGATCCGGGCCATACCATTTATTATCAAGGACATTTTTCCATTTGACCATTTCCTTTGGCCTATCGGGCTCTGAACTATGACGATCAGCTGCAGAGTGACCATGCTCATCAAGATTTAAAAAATTAATAGTAAAGAGTGCCATGGAAACAGCTACTCTTGGTATGGAGGGTATTACTTCATCAACTCCACCTTTTTGTTTTATTAAATAAGATTTGATAGTGTGATGAGCACGTTCCACAATGCCTTGTCCTTGTGGATTGTAAGGAAGGCCAGTCAGATGGGAAATATTCATTTGATGGCAAAATTGTTGAAACTTATTAGAGACATATGCTGGCCCATTATCAGTTTTTATAATTTTAGGTTTACCCCAAGCACTCCATGCCTCTAGGCAGTGCTGTATTACATGTGAGGCTTTTTTCACCTGTCAAAGGTGTGGTAAACATGATGCCAAAACAAGTGTCAATTGACACATATAAGTATTGACTTCTTCCAAAAGAAGGAACATGTGTGACATCCATTTGCCAGACCTATAATGGCCTTATACCATGTGGGTTTATTCCCATATAAGGGATAGGTAAGAATTCACAGCAATTTTGGCATTGAGTAACAATTTCTCTAGCTTCTTTTCTAGTTAATGCAAAGCAGCGGCATAAAGTTTCAGCCGTCACAGGAAAGCGCTTATGAAATTCTTTTGCAGCTTCCGTTCGTGAAGACAGGGCAACGGCTACAATTTTTGTTGCTTTATCTGCCAAATCATTCTCATGAGACATCGGACCTGGGAGGCCTGAATGTGCTCTAACATGAGTAATATAAACAGGATGTCTCATGTTGAGTAAAACAGACTGTATCTGTTGAAAAATGCCAGCAACTCTGCTAGAGAATTTAATTAATCCAGCTGCTTCAAAAGTATTAAGTGCATTAACCACAAAGGAAGAGTCAGATACAATATTAAGTGGTCCTGGGAAGGCCTCAAGAACCTCCAGTACCACTAAACATTCCACAACTTGAGGTGAGGTTTCATTATATTGTTTAGATACTACCTTACCATTAACCACATAAGCACCTATACCAGTTTTTGATCCATCAGTATACACTACAATCCCATCTGTGAGTGGATTCTTGGATGTTACTTGCAGAAACACTATAGCCTGACTCAGGGCAAACTGTAAAATTGGATGCTTTGGGTAATGATTGTCAATCTGTCCTGAAAAGGAGGTGACTAAAACAGCCCAACCATTGGATGTAGCTACCAAGGTCTGAACTTGTATAGAGGTATATGGTACAATCAAAAGATAAGGTTTTTTCCCAAAATAAGTAATAGCTGCTTTTAACCCTCGAAATGCAAGTTGTGCAACTGCATTAGGGTACCAATAGCCACTTTCAGACATGAGGTTGGTACAAGCATTTCCTCATGGTTTGCTGTTGCACATATCAAAATTTTGCTTTTAAAACACTTTCATCTGACTTAACTAGGTCATTCAAACTACATGCAAAAGATGCTCTGTGTACAAAAACATCAGATTTAATTTTAAAGCCATGTGTTACTAGGAGGTTGAGGGACAAAATGTTTTTCTTGTTTGTATTTAATATAGGGTCCCATGTATCTGAAAAATAACCTTGATGTGTTAATTTTTCTGTCTCTACCTCCTGTGTGAGTGCTGGGATTATAGATATGCATTACCATTCACAGTTTAAAACTTTTAAAATTAAAATCAAAATTTGGAGAAATTATTTGGAGAAAACATCAAGGTATAGAATGGGAAAAGTTATAACAAACTCTGCGCTCTGCTATATTCGAGCGCTTTTGCCTTTGCAGAATGGCGGCAGCCAAACCTGCATTAGAGAATGGTCCTCCAAGCTCTCGGCAAATCCTTAGCCAGTCCTGCAATCCTTTGCTCTTTCTAGGTGTAATTGCTATCCTGCACTCCTGTGTAGCCTGTTCAAAGACCAGCTGCTCTATTAGGGGCATTGCCTGCTCTGGATGCCTAAAGATTCTTCCTGCAGCATCCATCATCCTGGCTACAAATTCTGAAACTGGCTTTGAGGTCCTTGTATAATTTTTGTCAGATGTCCTCCTGCCTCTCCTTTCCTTGAAAGTGCTTTCCACACCTTAATGGCAGCAGCTGAAACCTGAGCGTATGCTCCCCAATTATAATTTGTCTGATTGGCTGCATATGGTCCCTGACCTGTCAGCAGATCAAACGTACTATTTATCTGATCACCTTCAGCGGCGGCATTAGCCCTTGCTTGCATTTGAGAGGCATCATACCATAAGGCTTTCCATTCTAAATACTGTCCCATATTAGTGAGCACAGCCTTTGCCACCATTTGCCAGTCTCCCGGAGTCATGGCCAAAGTAGCAAGTCTTTCAACTTGAGATAAAGTAAAATTGTCACTAACTCCATAATTAAGGACCTATTCGGCAAGTTCTTTGATCTGTATGTGCTCCACAGACATAGGAAACATCTGCTGTAATTTTTGCCGCTCGGAGGGATAAAAGTATCTGAGCGAAAATTTTCCACATAAGGTGGAGGGGCACTAGGGCCTGAAGACCAAACAATGACCTAACCCTTGCTTCCATTCCTTTTGGACTTCCTCTCTGATTCGCTAGGCCATCTTTCATCAGGATGATATCTATCTTCCTCATAAAGAGCTGCTTCCTCCTCCAAATCTTCCTCATCAGTGGGACTAAGCTCCTCACTTGAATCCGAACCATCAAGTCCCAGAGCCTCAAGCTAAGCTACTTTACTGAATAAAGACTCTTCTTTTGGGGGGCCCCTTTTCCCACTCCTCTCTCTTCTCTCCCGGGGCGTCCTTTCCCCATTCTCTCACTTCCTCGGATCCAGGGTCCGTGGAAGGGCCTTTTTTCTTAGGTATACCCTTTTTTCTTTGAGCGCCTAATCCTTTACCCTGCCCTGTTTCTGACATGCTGTCTTGAACCTCCTCCAGCACCCCCTGTTCTGCTTTCACTATAAGGAAAAGGATAAGTGCCACAAGAACAATTACGAAGGCTTCCACTGCCCCTTCTAGTTGTGGAGAAAGACCAGAACCAAACATGCCTCTCAGAGCTTACCTTGGAAAACTAACCTGACTGCAGTTCTGAATCCACCCCGCGAATGGAGGCTCTCCTCGGTGCTGGCGATGGTAAGGCATTCCCGGGTTTCAGCACCACTTCTCGTGCACTATTGTCTCACCAGCAAGAACACACACACGAACAACCAGATCCTTCTGCAGCAATTCTTTATTATGCTAGCTTCAGCATGAAGAGGAAGATCCCGAGCCCCAAAAAGGCGCTGCTTATATACACCTCAGTGTGGCGTGTCCATACCTGATTGGCTGCTCTCTCAGCATGCCCCAGGATTGGCAGTGACTTGGCACGAACACACTCTTGCACATGCGCATATTGCTTGTTTACCAGTTAGGCCACGTAGGCCCAGGGGAAACCAGCACCATCTTGTAATGGCGATTGCAGATTGATAGGGACGGCTTCCCACATTCATGGACCACTCAACTCCTGAAGAGCATATTCTGAGAATGTCTAAAGTTAATAAGTAGAATATATCATCAAAATTCTTGTAAAGCAAAGAGGAGCAGCTTTTTTATAATGTAGGAATATGAGTCCCCTAGTAAGTCCTTGTTCACGTGCATTACAGTAGTCAACACAACATGGAAAAGAGTATGAGCCATAATATTCCTGAGATTTGATTAGAAAATTGCAATGCTACTTAATATGTATACTACTGGAATCTTGTGTTCTTAAAACTTTTCTTGCGTTATGTCATTTAGTTATCACAGTTAACCCACTATTTAAATTATTAACTATATCTATTTTAGAGATAAAGAAATAAAGGCTTAGATTAAACAATGTACCCAGTATCTTCCATACAGTAAGCAGTATTTGGGGGAGCCTATGAGTTTTTCTGATATTACAGGATTTTGTCAATGATATAGCATACTATTTCCTCAATGACCAGGTTTCCAATAATTTATTCTGATACTCTATTATTTTCTTAATATAATTCTATGTGTCTCAGGAGACAGAGTGCCCTGGCCATTTTTGGCTAGACCCTCAGATGCTCTCAATTTTAGTAGAAAAGTCAAATATATATAAATAGAAAAGTTATCAATTGACTTGAGACAGTACTTGAATATTAATTAATTAATTAATTAATTCAATATTGTCAATTAATTGAATTGATAATAATTGTCAACAGAAGAAAGAAGCTATGTTTTTGTCTGGTTTTGCATGTACAATCACATATTTGAAGTTATAAATGTGGTCTTAAATATAATTCTTTCTTTCTAGGGATGTGGCATAATAGAGTTGATCACAGAGTCTCTCACATGCTCAGCAAGCTCTCTACTATGTATCAGCATTCCCAGCCCTTAAACATCATCTGTCAGTTATTTCTGTAAGAATTGAGGCCAGTAAATTTGCTTTGGTGCCTTCAGTTCAGCAATATATCTACCAGACTCATGCGCAAGCACAGTGAGTTATGTCTATAAACACAGAAAGTGACACTTCATGCTGTAACTCTTGCAAATATCAGGAGACACATATATAGCTTTTATTCACCCAATATACAAATTGTGTGCTCTAAATACAAAAAGTATGTGTTCTAAAAAGAGCACAAAATCAGAGATCAATTATTTATAATCAATATCTACTTTTTTTTTTTTTTTTGGTTTTTCGAGACAGGGTTTCTCTGTGTTGCCTTGGCTGTCCTGGAACTCACTCTGTAGACCAGGCTGGCCTCGAACTCAGAAATCCGCCTGCCTCTGCCTCCGGAGTGCTGGGATTAAAGGCGTGCGCCACCACGCCCGGCCAATATCTACATTTTTATCATTTAGAGTAAGAATGAGTTTCACAATTTTAAATAATTAAAATATCAAATGATAGTGCATTAAACGTGCCAAAGACATAAAAATGTTTGTTTATTGCAAATAAAATTATATTGGTTAATGGATACTTTCAAAATAGAACCAAGTATTGAATAACTGTGAAGGAAATGATATGGTATTGAGGTCAAAAATACTTATTATCTTGATATTCCATGAAGAAGTATGTAACAATCTCCTTGAAATTATTTTAACAAAACCTGAATAGAAAATATAGGATTCAGTTTTGAATATATATATATATATAATCAATACATGTAATTTTATATATACATATATTTATATATTTTAAAAGGGAGACACAGGGGGAGGGAAGGGGGAGGGGAAAGAGAGAGAGAGAGAGAATAAAATTTTTTAAAATTAAAGAGATTGGCTATCAGGTTAGAGAATTGCTAGTTTTAACAGTGTTGAGAGAGTTATTTACTACATCTGCCTTGGTATTGCAGATGGCCAGCAGTGCTGGCCTATTTTTTTTTTGTTACTTCAAATCCATTCATCATCCTTTCTGCATGCCTTAGACTCTGTAAAAGGAGCTTAACTCTGTGGCTGTATCAACAGGCTTCTCTGACCTTGGGTTTCTGTGATAGTTTGTATATTCTTGGACCAGGGAGTGGCACCATTTGGAGGTGTGGTCTTGTTGAAATAGGTGTGTCACTGTGGGAATGGGATTAAGACCCTCACCTAGTTGCCTGGAAGTCAGCCTTCCACTAGCAGCCTTTGGATGAAGACAGAACTCTCAGCTTTGCCTGAGCCATGCCTGCCTGGATACTGCCACACTCCCACCTTGATGATAATGGACTGAACCTCTGAACCAGTAAGCCAGCTCCAGTTAAATGTTGTATTTTATAAGACTTGCCTTGGTCATGGTGTCTGTTCACAGCAGTAAAACCCTACCTAAAACAGTTTCTATCTAGGATTGTCAAGGAGCTTCCTCAACAAATTACTGGAGAGGGAAGAATAGGTATTCCTAGCTGTGTCTTCAGATATAATGCAGTTGCTCCATTCAAAGTGGCAATTTCTATTTAAAACTCACGGTCTGGCTCTGTAGTATCATTTGAGTTGTTCTTTTAGGGATTTAATGGTCATAATGGCATCATATTTTTCTTCTGCAAGATTAATTGTAAAATCCTTTGTGTTCCTTAAATACTACAGGCTTGTAAAGTTGAAGTGACTTTGAATTACCCTAATGTGACTAAGTCATTGGTTTTTACTTGGGTTCAACTGTGTCAGCTACCAAATATAACATATTAGATTCTGAAGGGTGGTATCTTTTCTTTATCTCAGAATCCAGACACCATATCACACATGTCATGATTTTCAATATTAAATAAATTCTGTTAACTTTCAATTGCTTATGACAACCCACTTTTTCAAAATTTGGAACTATTTCTTATAAGACCAATGACTACAATGGTCACTTTCTCTATTTTTCAATTTTTCTCCCCACTGCTTACACCTTCATCTTTCAGTATGTTCTCTATCTCCCTCTTATTTGGTAAAATTCTATGAGAACTGGAAAAACTTTATTTTTCAGTAATCCCAAGTTTGAAAATCAGCAATTGAATGTATCTCTAGACACAACAAGATGAATAAAAAATTTAAAATAAATGCATTATTCCTTTTTGGAAGGTGAAAAATGGTGTGTAAAGGCAACATTGGGTTTAGTAAAAATCCTATTAGCTGCAGAGTCAAGTCTGCAGCACACAAGTAAACAACTTAACAAATTAATATACATCTGACTAGTCTCGATCTCAGTGAAAATGTTAACATTGTGTTGAGGAATAAAAATTAGTTTTAAAACCATAGATCAGGTCTTCAGGCCATCATCTTCAGCCAAGAAGCAGATCTGAGATACAGACCCCTGCGTTCCTTCCCTGCCAGAGGAGAGGTGGCCACTAGGAACAGCTCTAACCATCAGAGAGGGTGAGAAAGCCACCTTGAATCCCGGGTCCCTTAGAGACCAGTCTGCTCAGGAGAGCCTGTGGACTGCAGAAGCAGCATAGCTTCTGGGACAGACCTGTTTCAGGCCTTCATCTTCAGCCATGGAGCAGATCTGAGCTCCATACATCTGTGCTCCTCCCCCTTCAGAGGAGAGGTGGTCTGCAGAGAGTACTCTGACAACTGAGACTCAGGAAGGAGTTGGACTCCCAGGAGTGCTGACAGAGGCTAACAGAATCACAGGAGGAACAAGCTCCATCCAGAGACAGCTATAACAACTAACACCAGAGATTACCAGATGGCAAAAGGCAAACAGAAGTTACTAACAGAAACTTAGACCAATCACCATCATGAGAACCCAGCACTCCTACGTCAGCGAGCCCTGTATACCCCAACACATCCGAGAAGCAAGATTTGAGTTTAAACCATATCTCATGATGGTGGGAAAGGATTTTAAGAGGGCATTAATAACTCACTTAAAGAAATACAGGAGAACACTGCAAAACAGGTGGAAGACCCTAATGAATTGCAGGAAAACACTGCTAAACAAGTAGAAGTCCTTAAAAAAAAAACACAAAAATCTCTTAAAGAATTTCAGGACAAAACAACCAAACAGGTCATGGAATTGAGGAAAAGTATCCAAGATCTAAAGATGGAAGTAGAAACAATAAAGAAAAAACAAAGGGAGAAAACTCTGGAGATAGAAAACCTAGGAAGAAATCAGGAACCATGATGTGAGCATCAGCAACAGAATACAACAGATGGAAGAGAGAAACTCAGATGCAAAAGATTCCATAGAGAACATGGACACAACAATCACAGAAAATACAAAACACAAAAAAGATCCTAACTCAAAACAACCAGGAAATCCAGGGCAGAATGAGAAGAACAAACTTCTGGATAATAGGAGTAGATGAGAATGAAGATTACCAAATTAAAGGGCCAGCAAATATCTCCAACAAAATTACAGAAGAAAACTTCCCATACATAAAGAAAGAGATTCCCATGACCATAAAAGAAGTGTAAAGAACATCAAATAGACTGGACCAGAAAAGAAATTCCTCCTGACAAGTAATAATCAAAACAAAAAATGCTCTAAATAAAGATATAATATTAGAAAGCAGTAAGGGATCATCAGGGAAATGCAAATCAAAACAACCCTGATATTCCACCTCACACCAGTCAGAATGGCTAAGATCAAAAATTCAGGTGACAGCAGATGCTGGCAAGGATGTGGAGAAAAAGGAACACTCCTCCATTGTTGGTGGGATTGAAAGCTTGAACAACCACTCTGGAAATCAGTCTGGCGGTTCCTCAGAAAATTGGACATGGTACTAACAGAGGATCCCCCAATACCTCTCCTGGGCATATATCCAGAAGATATTCCAAACGGTAAGAAGGACACATGCTCCACTATGTTCATAGCAGCCTTATTTATAATAGCCAGAAGCTGGAAAGAACCCAGATGTCCCTCAACAGAGGAATGGAAAAAAAAATGTGGTACATTTACACAATGGGGTACTACTCAGCTATTAAAAAGAAGGAAATTATGAAATTCCTAGGCAAATGGTTGGACGTGGAGGGCATTATCCTGAGTGAGGTAACCCAATCACAAAAGAACTCACACAATATGTACTCACTGATAAGTGGATATTAGCCCAGAAACTTAGAATACCCAAGATATAGGTTACAATTTGCAAAACACATGAAACTCAAGACGAACAAAGACCAAAGTGGGGACACTTTGCCCCTTCTTAGAATTGGGAACAAAACACCCATGGAAGGAGTTACAGAGACAAAGTTTGGAGCTGAGACAAAAGGATGGACCATCTAGAGACTACCATATCCAGGGATCCATCCCATAATCAGCCTTCAAACGCTGACACCATTGCATACACTAGCAAGATATTGCTGAAAGGACCCATATATAGCTGTCTCTTGTGAGACTAGGCCGGGGCCTAGCAAACACATAAGTGGATGCTCACAGTCAGTTATTGGATGGATCACAGGGACCCCAATGGAGGAACTAGAGAAAGTACCCAAGGAACTAAATGGATCTGCAACCCTATAGGTGGAACAACATTATGAACTAACCAGTACCCCGGAGCTCTTGTCTCTAGCTGCATATGTATCAAAAGATGGCCTAGTCGGCCATCACTGGAAAAAGAGGCCCATTTGACTTGCAAACTTTATATGCCCCAGTACAGGGGAATGCCAGGGCCATAAAGTGGGAGTGGGTGGGTAGGAGAGTGGGGGAGAGGATATGGGGGACTTTTGGGATAGCATTGGAAATGTAAATGAGGAAAATACCTAATTAAAAAAAAAAACAAATGAAAGCAGTTAGGGAAAAAGCTCAAGTAACATATAAAGGCAGGCCAATTAAAATTACACCAGACTTCTCACTATAGATTATGAAACACAGACGATCATGGACAGATGCTATACAGACCCTAAGAGAACACAAATGCCAGTGCAGACTACTGAAAGACTCCAAACTCCCAAAGGGAGGCACTTACTCAAGCCTCGGGTCAGCCGCGCACCCAAGAAGACACTGAGACCGGTACTTAAGATGTATAGAGTAAGATTTAATACAGCAACGACAAGAAAGCAAACAAAACAAACAAAAAGCACATATACCAGATATCTGGGGTCGGACCTCATGCAGCCTGCAAGGTGCAGAGGAGATCCGGCCATTAGCCCAAACTTTTCACAAGCTTTTATAGGTAGGAGGCAAGGGGGGGAGCAGGGCAGGGAAAATACAGGTTTTACGTCACTAAGTGATTCAACCAAGGGTTTTTCCAAAGTGCTTTTGCAACCGCGTCCCACACTTTGGCCATGTACTTGATTCATTGGAACTGAGGTTTTTACTCACACCCTTATCTCAAAAATGTCCCTGGCACAGTCCTTAGTTGGGAGGGGTAGGACTGGGTTCGTTCCAGGAAACCCTTATCTCAGAAATGTCCCCGGAACAGTTTTCATTTGAGAGGGGGTCTGACTCTGGTGTGAGAGTTCAGAATGTACTCTGGGGTGAGAGTTCTGGTGGTCAGTAATTTTCCTCTTTCATTCCCCCCTTCTTTTAGTAAATAATTCTAATCTTAGAATTTCAGATACTGCATAATGCACCAAATGAAAGACTCTATTTTAACATGGGAACGAAAACAGAATAAGAAGCATTAGTAAACAGAACTAGGCAGGGGCCCTTTTGGCGAGGCTTGAGGGTCTGGGCATGATGTAGGTGCACGTAGATCAGATCTCTGGCTGGAACTGGTGAGATGTCCTTGGGGTACCCAGCTCGTTCACTGTCTCAGCTGTTGGGATCCCTGGAGCAATGTCGTCCGCGTACTCAGTCCAATTTTTCCCAGTTGTGACCAGACCACCTGCAAGCCTTTTAACTTAGCATACAGATCATTATTATAACAACATAGGTTTAAACACATCATTTAAGACTATGATGGGCATAGGAGTCTCATAAAGGATCTTAAACAGAGTAAAACTGAATCAAGAAATAGGGCATAGGGAAGGAACACCAAGTCTGTGCCAGTCTCTACGATTAATTTTGTCAAGGTCTGTCATAGAGTTTTAAACTAATTTCTTTATCTGTCCTGAGCTCTGAGGTCTATACACACAATGTAATTTTTATTTGACCTCTAAATACTTGGCCACACCCTGACTTACCTGGGCAACAAAGCAGGGCTATTATCTGACACTATTGCTTTTGGCACTCTGAACCTTGGAAAAATTTTCTTCAATAATCTTCTTGATGACTATGTGAGCAGTCTCATTTATCCATTTTGAGAACGTTTTTTTCTGCAGATGTCAACAGCTTTCTTTGTCTGTATATTGTTCCATACAGTGGCAAAAGCATACCTGCTGTCAGTGTAGACTTTTATAAAGCTTGTATCAAAGCCACAAGTTTAGCTTTTTGGGCTGAAGTCCCTTTAGGGAGGCTGCTGGCCTAGATCACTTGTTTTTTTGTCCACCACTGCACTGCTGTCCCCGCCTTCCGCTTACCTTCAATCGCGAGGCTACTGCCGTCCGTGTACCAGCTCAAACTCTCAGGCCAAGGCTGATCTGATCTTTACTTGCTGAGGTAAGTAGCCCCCTCTGTTGGTAGATGGCCCCATGGATATGAGCTGCTTTCCATCTACTACTGTTGCTCCTGTGACAAAGCTGCTGCCATCTGTGTACCAGGCAGGCACACCTGGCCAAGGCTGATCAGTCAGATCTCTTCTTGTTCCAGTTTCCTCAGCCAGGACATCAGCACATTGATGTACAGGAGTGGAGTCATCCGCCAAGGAGCAGTAAACTCTGGTAGTGGGTATAGTCACATGCTGACCCAGAGTAAGCTTGTCAGCGTCTTTAACAAGCAGGGCTGCCTTTATGCTGTCAAAGGCTTTTTGGTGTTCCTCGGTCCAGGTGAATGGGACTTTTTCTTTCTGCAAAAGCCCGCCGTCCCCAGAAACTCACGTACTTAGCGCGGGGTGGTGGGGGTTGGGATCAGCATCACAGTCTTTTTTCTGGCCTCGGTGAGCCACCGCTTTTCGTCGTCTCGGCACCTCGGTACGACATAACTGAGCTTTCTTGGCTGATACCCGGTGTTCCAACTCACCCAGTTCATTCAGGAGCTTCTAGGAGGGCCAGAATTTTTTCTTTGTCTTTGATGTCTCTGCCTTCAGCCAACCGCAGGGCTTGGGTTAGCGCCAAGAGTTCATGTTTTCCAGAGCATTAGTCAGCCATCGGTCAGGGGGCTGAACCACACTTTTAGGGCATGTGCCAAGTTTTGTCTCAGAGTCAGTTTATCTGCGTCCTTGACCAGAAGCCACTTATGTGCAGACAAGCAGGTCATCTTACAGTCACCAGGTCTAATTTTCACAAGTATGCCACCGGTCTTTTTCAGGGTCCCAATTTCTGAGTAAGAACCTCTTTGGCAATACCTTTGTTCTCAGTCACATCTAGGAGTCCCAAAGTTAGGGACAACATTAGGGCAGTCTCAATAGCATCTAAGGCCATCCAAGGTTGTTCTTTTTATTTTTCATACGAAGGGCTGTTTATCTTTTTAATTCAGCAAAACCTGGAATCCACAGTCTGCAAAGGCCTGCAGTGTCCAGGAACCTTTTAAACTTGCTTTGCACTGGTCAGTGGAGGAATATGAAACACAGTCTCTTTTTAGCTGCTTTTAACAGGTAGGCCACTGGTCTCTTTTAAGGACTCAGCTTCTGTGTTAGCACCCCTTCTGCTTTTTCTTTACTTTCAGCCACAAACAGGTGAAGGGTTTGGTCATGAGGGGGGGCTCCTCTTTTTTTTGTTAGGACAGTCTCTCACCCAGTGCTCTTTTTCTTTAACAGATAACAGTAAACACTTTGATCTTCAGCCAAAAGCTTGCTTTTGTTGCCGGGTACTAAGTTTTCTAGCTTCTCTGACTTTTGTGACCAGCATTTCATTTCTCTTATCTTTTTTTTTTTTAAATTTTCTGGCTCCCTGTTTTTTAACTGCAATGGAGATCTCATCTAATGTCTCTCTCTATATATATATATATCTTTTTTGTTCCTCTTTTTGTCTTTGCTTACTTTGAATGTTATCTAATTATTACATCTATATTCTGTCACTTAACTTTTTCATAGTTCGACTACCCTGGTTTATTTTTCTGTCTTACAGCACATTTCTGATTCTGACTCTGGTCTCTGTACTTGCCAGCCTCATTTTACTGGTTCCTCTTTTAAATATTTTTCATTTAGAGTATCTTTCTCATTTCAGACCTAATTTTCTTTATCTCTATTTTTACCTCTTTTTACTGTTAGGTCAGATTGTCGGGGCACTTTCAGTCCCACAGAGACGAGACCTCATCAGAGCCTGGCAGTTAGACCCATAGGTGCTCCTTACCTTGTATGTCTCCCTCACCGGAGCCCAGAACAGACTCACCGCCAACAACTCAGGGCAGTGCCTGAGAAGAGAAAACACATGGGGCAGAGAAGGGAGTGCAGTTCTCACATCAGACCACTGATATTTCAAAATGAACACAATTTTTTCTGTTTACAAGAGACAGGATACAGGGGACAGGAGAATGAGCCTCTCTCCCACCCAGGAGGCAGGCAAAGGCTGAAAACAGATCCTTTGATGTGAAGAGCCCAGCGCCAAGTCTCTGCTGTACGCAGGAATGCTGCGTAAACTCCTGGGAGTGGCAAACAAACGCTGGCAGGCAGAGGCAGCAATTTAACTATTTAACTACCTGATAGATTCCTGGTGCTCTCTGCACTGTCTTTGGGGAGGGAGCACGCAGCCAGGCCGGCACAAGGGAGTGCGGGTAGACTCTGGGGGGGGGGACCAAAAGAGGGACGCTGTAGTCGGCCCCTCCCCAGCTGTGGCAGGCTTCACGGCCACTCCGGGACTGGCAGGCGGGGGCCGGCAGGCCGCTGCACTCACTATCAGCATTTCACAACTCGGGGCACAGACAGCCTCTGCTTCTGCCGTGCCTGCAGAAGCCAGAACCTCAGCACCACTGCTGCTATCAAAGCCCTAACTGCGCCACCAAAGCCGGAAATCTTTAGCCCAGCTCTGCATTTCAGAGCTCTTTTGAGCAGCCTGGGACTCACCAGCACTGAGTTTTTTTCCCTTTCTTTTTCCTTTTTAAAACTATTGCTGACAAATTTTGTCCTGACGTCAGTCCAAGTCTACAGTCGACAAAGGGTTAACACACACACACACACACACAGTCTTGTCACGTGACACAAACACAACCAGCCAAACGCCACTTTTTGACGGGGTCGGATTTCACATTGACTCTTTTTCCTGATAGGGGTGGGATTCCACATCCACTCCCGCTCTGGCAGAGAGAACACTCTCTCTCTCCTTCACTCTGCCAGGCAACAGCCAGGTCTTTTTGACTGTTCTGTACCCTGGGCACTCCTTCCAGGGTCTCCCTTGGAACATCTTTTTGGGGTGCAGATTGTGAGGCCATAGACAGCCGTCCTCTCACAGCCACTGCCAGAATAAACCCACAATCTCAGAATACACAAATGCAGCAGTTCCACACCTACACACCCAGCAGATTGTCCCATTTCTAGAATAATAGCAGACACGACAAAAGCAGACACGAGACTGAGACAAAAAGAAAAAACCAAAGCACGAGGTGGGACTCGAACCCACGATCTCGCAACCAGAAGCACGAGGTGGGACTCGAACCCACGATCTCGCAACCAGAAGCACGAGGTGGGACTCGAACCCACGATCTCGCAACCAGAAGCACGAGGTGGGACTCGAACCCACGATCTCGCAACCAGAAGCACGAGGTGGGACTCGAACCCACGATCTCGCACCCTGAAGCACGAGGTGGGACTCGAACCCACGATCTCGCACAGAGGGGTCCACTAAGCGTCCTTAGTCCTCCCCTTGTCCTCCTGGGACGTCTCCCAGGGCGCACAGACGGTGGACACCTGGACACGTCTGTCTATCCACACCCTGCGCTCCTACCCGGAGCGCGGTCTCACTGTGCACATTGCACACTGAGTGTCTGCAAAACTGAAACTGCGATCGCACCAGATACAGAATAGCCTATCTGGCCTCTCAGAGACAAACAAAACACAGACACCAGACCAAAACAGAACAGTAAATCTTACTTCTGAGTGGGTCCAGGACTTCTGGGTGGACGCGCTGATTCCCGGCCAATGCACCAAATGAAAGACTCCAAACTCCCAAAGGGAGGCACTTACTCAAGCCTCGGGTCAGCCGCGCACCCAAGAAGACACTGAGACCGGTACTTAAGATGTATAGAGTAAGATTTAATACAGCAACGACAAGAAAGCAAACAAAACAAACAAAAAGCACATATACCAGATATCTGGGGTCGGACCTCATGCAGCCTGCAAGGTGCAGAGGAGATCCGGCCATTAGCCCAAACTTTTCACAAGCTTTTATAGGTAGGAGGCAAGGGGGGGAGCAGGGCAGGGAAAATACAGGTTTTACGTCACTAAGTGATTCAACCAAGGGTTTTTCCAAAGTGCTTTTGCAACCGCGTCCCACACTTTGGCCATGTACTTGATTCATTGGAACTGAGGTTTTTACTCACACCCTTATCTCAAAAATGTCCCTGGCACAGTCCTTAGTTGGGAGGGGTAGGACTGGGTTCGTTCCAGGAAACCCTTATCTCAGAAATGTCCCCGGAACAGTTTTCATTTGAGAGGGGGTCTGACTCTGGTGTGAGAGTTCAGAATGTACTCTGGGGTGAGAGTTCTGGTGGTCAGTAATTTTCCTCTTTCACTACTATACCCAGCAAAACTCTCAAATACCAAAGAGAAACCAAAGTATTCCATGACAAAACCAAATTCACACATCTTTCCATGAATCCAGACCTTCAAAGGAAAATAAAGGGAAAACACTAACACAAGGACAGAAACTACACCCTAGAAATAGCAAGAAAGAAATCCTTCAGCAAACCTAAAAGAAGACAGCCACAAGAACAGAATCCCAACTTTCACAACAAAAATAAGAGGAAGCAATAATTACTTTTCCTTAATATCTCAATATCAGTGGATTCAATTCCCCAATAAAAAGACATAGACTAACAGATTAGCTACACAAACAAGACCCAAAATTTTCCTGGATACAGGAATCCCAACTCAGGAAAAAATACAGACACTACCTCAGAGTAAATGGCTGGAAAACAATTTTCCAAGCAAATGGTCCAAAGAAACAAGCTGGAGTAGCTATTCCAATATCTAATAAAATCAGTTTCCAACCCAAGGTTATCAAAAAAGACAAGGAGGGGCACTTCATACTCATCAAAGTTAAAATCTACCTAGATGAACTCTCAATCCTGAATATCTATGATCCAAATGCAAGGGCAGCCACATTCATTAAAGAAACTCCAGTAAAGCTCAAACCACACATTGCACCTCACACAATAATAGTAGGAGACTTCAACACCCCACTCTCATCAATGGACAAATCGTGGAAAGAGAAACTAACCAGGGAGAAATGGAAACTCACAGAAGTTATGAAACAAATGGATTTAACAGATATGTACAGAACATTTTATCCTAAAACAAGAGGATATACCTTCTTTTCAGCACCTCCTGGTACCTCCTCCTAAATTGTCCATATAATCTGTCACAAAACAGGCCTCAACTGATACAAAAAATATTGAAAATGTCCCAGGCATCCTATCAGATCACCACCGACTAAGGCTGATCTTCAAGAACAGCATAAATATTAGAAAACCAACATTCACGTGGAAACTGAACAACACTCTACTCAATGATATCTTTGTCAAGGAAGGTGTCTTAGTCAGGGTTTCTATTCCTGCACAAACATCATGACCAAGAAGCAAGTTGGGAAGGAAAGGGTTTATTTGGCTTACACTTCCATGCTGCTGTTCATTACCAAGGAAGTCAGGACTGGAACTCAAGCAGGTCAGAAAGCAGGAGCTGATGTAGAGGCCATGGAGGGATGTTCATTACTGGCTTGCTTCTCCTGGCTTGCTCAGCCTGCTCTCTTATAGAACCAAGATTACCAGTCCAGAGATGGTCCCACCCACAAGGGCCCTTTCCCCCTTGATCACTAATTGAGAAAATGCCTTACAGTTGGATCTCATGGAGGCATTTCCTCAACTGAAGCTCCTTATTCTGTGATAACTCCAGCTGTGTCAAGTTGACACAAAACTAACCAGTACAGAAGGAATAAAGAATGAAAATAAAGACTTTTTAGAGTTTAATGAAAATGAAGCCACAACAAAGCCCATCTCATGGAATACAATGAAGGCAGTCCTAAGTGGAAAACTCATAGCCCTGAGTGCCTCCAAAAAGAAACTAGAGAGAGCACACACTAGCATCTTGACAGCACACTTAGAAGCTCTAGAACTAAAGGAAGCAAATTCACCCAAGAGGAGTAGACAGCAGGAAATAATCACACTTAGGGCTGAAATCAACCACTTGGAAACAAAAAGAATTATTCAAAGAATCAACCAAACCAGGAGAGGGTTCTTTGAAAAAAATAACAAGATAGATAAACGTTTAGACAGACTAACTAGAGGGCACACGGACAGTATCCTAATTAACAAAATCAGAAATGAAAAAGGAGACATAACAAAAGATCCAGAGGAAATGCAAAACATCATCAGATCCTACTACAAAAGGCTATACTCAACAAAACTGTAAACCTGGATGAAATGGACAATTTCATAGACAGATACCAGGTATCAAAGTTAAATCAGGATCAGATTAAGGCTCTAAATGGTCCCATTTCCCCTAAAGAAATAGAAGCAGTCATTAATAGTCTCCTAACCAAAAAAAGCCCAGGACCAGATGGGTTTAAGCAGGGTTCTATCAGACCTTCAAAGAAGACCTAATTCCAACTCTCCTCAAACTATTCCACAAAATAAAAACAGAAAATACTCCACCCAATTCATTCTATGAAGCCATAATTACTCTGATACCTAAACCACACAAAACACAACAAAGAAAGAGAACTTCAGACCAACTTCCCTCATGAATATCGATGCAGAAATATTCAATAAAATCCTCACAACCCGAATCCAAGAACACATCAAAATGATCATCCATTGTGAACAAGTATGCTTTATCCCAGGGATGCAGGGAATGTTTAATATACAGAAATCCATCAATGTAATCCACTATATAAACAAACTCAAAGACAAAAATCACATGATCATCTGGTTAGTTGCTGAAAAAGCATTTGACAAATCCAGCATCCCTTCATGATAAAGTCATTGGAAAGATCAGGAATTCAAGACCCATACCTAAACATAATAAGAGCAATATACAGCAAACCAGTAGCCAACATCAAACTAAAAGGAGAGAAATCCCACTAAAATCAGGTACTAGACAAGGCTGCCCACTTTCTCCCTACCTATTCAATATAGTACTTGAAGTCCTAGTCAGAGCAATTCAACAACAAAATGAGATCAAGGGGATACAAATTAGAAAGGAAAAAGTAAAAATATCACTATTTGCAAATGATATGATAGTATATATAAGTGACCCTAAAAATTACACCAGAGAACTCCTAAACCTGATAAACAGCTTCAGTGCAGTACCTGGATATAAAATTAACTTAAACAAATCAGTGGCCTTTCTCTATACAAAGGATAAACAGACTGAGAAAGAAATTAAGGAAACAACACACTTCACAATAGTCACAAATAATATAAAATATCTTGATGTGACCCTAACTAAGGAAATGAAATACCTTTATGATGAGAACCTCAAGTTTCTGAAGAAAGAAATTTAAGAAGATCTTAGAAGATGGAAAGATCTCCCATACTCATAGATTGGCAGGATTAATATAGTAAAAATGACTATCTTGCCAAAAGCAATGTTCAGATTCAATGCAATCCCCATCAAAATTCCAACTAAATTCTTCACTGAGATAGAAAATCCAATTTCAAATTCATCTGGAATAACAAAAAACCTATGATAGCAAAAACAATTGTCAATAATTAAAGAACCTCCAGTGGAATCACCATGACTGATCTAAAGCTGTACTACAGAGCAATTGTGATAAAAACTGCATGGTACAGGTACAGTAACAGATAGGTAGATCAATGGAATAGAATTGAAGACCCAGAAATGAACCCAGACACCTAAGTCAACTTGATCTTTGACAAGGGAGCTAAAACTTTGCAGTGGAAAACAGACAGCATTTTTACCAAATGGTGCTGTCACAACTGGGGGTTATCATGTAGAAGAATGTGAATTGATCCATTCTCACCTCCTTGTACAAAGCTCAAGTCTAAGGGGATCAAAGAACTCCACATAAAACCAGAGACACTGAAATTTACCTAGGAGTAAGTGGGGGAAAGACTCGAAGATATGGGCCCAAGGGAAAAATTCCTGAACAGAACAGCAATGGCTTGTGCTGCAAAATCAAGAATTAACAAATGGGACCTCACAAAATTACAAAGCTTCTGTAAGGTAAAAGATACTGTCAATTAGAAAAAAAAGGCCATCAAGAAAGTTGGAAAGGATTTTTACCGATCCTAAATCTGATAGGGGACTAATATCCAATATAAACAAAGAGCTCAAGAAGCTAGACTCCAGAATTTCAAATATCACCATTAAAAAGAATTATAAAGAATTCCCAATGGAGGAATACCAAATGGCTAAGAAGCACCTGAAAAAATGTTCAAGATCTTTAATCATCAGGGAAATGCAAATCAAAACAACCCTGAGATTCTACCTCACACCAGTCAGAATGGCTAAGATCAAAAATTCACATGACAGCAGATGCTGGCAAGGATGTGGAGAAAGAGGAACACTCCTCCATTGCTGGTGGGATTACAAGATTATACAACCACTCTGGAAATCAGTCTGGTGGTTCCTCAGAAATTTAGACATAGTACTACCTGAAGATACAGCAATACCTCTCCTGTGCATATACCCAGAAGATGTTCCAACTGGAAAAAAGGACACATGCTCCACTATGTTCATAGGAGTCTTTTTTATAATAGTCAGAAGCTGGAAAGAACCCAGATGTCCCTCAACAGAGGAATGGAAACAGAAAATGTGGTATATTTACCTAATGGAGTACTACTCAGCTATTAAAAACAATGAATTTATGAAATTCTTGGACAAATGGATGTATCTGGAGGATATCATCCTGAGTGAGGTAACACAATCACAAAATAACTCACTTGATATGGATTCACTGATAAGTGGATATTAGCCCAGAAACTTACTATACCAGAGATACAATTTGCAAAACACAGGAAAATCAAGAAGAAGGAAGACCAACTGTAGATACTTCATTCCTTCGTAGAATAGGGAACAAAACACCCAGGAAAGGAGTCACAGAAAAAAGTTTGGAGCTGAGACAAAAGCATGAACCATCCAAAACTGCCCCACCCAGAGATCCATCCCATAATCAGCCACCAAATGCAGACACTATTGCATATGCCAACAAGATTTTGCTCAAAGGACCCTGATATAGCTGTCTCTGATGAGGCTATGCTAGTGCCTGGTAAATACAGAAGTGGATGCTCACAGTCATCTATTGGATGGAACACAGGGCCCCCAATGGAGGAGCTAGAGAAAGTACTCAAGGAGTTGAAGGGGTCTGCAATCCTATAGGTGGAATAATATGAACTAACCAGTACCCCCCCAGAGCTTGTGTCTCTAGCTGGATATGTATCAGAAGATGACCCAGTCGGTCATCATTGGGAAGAGAAGCCCCTTGGTCTTGCAAATTTATATGCCCCAGTACAGGGGAACACCAGGGCTGAGAAGTGGGAGTGGGCGGATAGGGGAGCAAGGTAGAGGGAGGGTATAGAGCCCTTTGGGGATAACACTTGAAATGTAAATGAAGAAAATATCTAATAAATAGTAAGTAAGTAAATAAATAAATAAACTGTAAAAAAAAACATATCATAGATCAATCATTTTAGAAAAAATGCCTCCTTTTTGTTCTTTATACTCCAAAGATGTTTTGGAATTATAAAACTATGTAAATCATGGTAATGATGATTTAAAATGCATTTTGTCACTAACATGTCAACTAAAACAGAGATCATATCTTGGTGATCTTGCTTCTTTTCAATTATTACCAAGTCTTAGATCTTACAGATGCTGTATCCTACAGAGGAGCACATCTTGAAATCTCTGTATTTTATACTGTGTACCTCATAGCAACCCCAAAACAACAACAAGAACAAAAAAAATCAGAAGAAAGCATTCAAAAGGTAAAACAAACAAACAAAAATATTATAAAATTCTCTCTTAAAGCATGGAATAAAGCTGCTTATGAAAATAAAGAGAGAGAGAGAGAGGAAAGAAAGAAAGAAAGAAAGAAAGAAAGAAAGAAAGAAAGAAAGAAAGAAAGAAAGAAAGAAAGAAAGAAAGAAAGAGAAAAAAAGAAAGACAGACCTCTTCAGTTTGTTAATTTTATCCTTTTAGGGTTTACAACTAGTTCTGATGATTAAATTTATGCAAAGCAGATTATCTGGAAAAAAATTAATTTTAATTTAAGTTTGTGACACATAAGACTCCACTTTACTCCTGAACAGTGGGTAAGCCTAATTATTTTCGTATAAGGTAGAACAAAGAGAGGTAGTTGCTTAGAAAGTGCTTAAAGTGTGTGTGGAGGCTAAAGAAAACTTAGATTTAACAAGTATTCATGCAGCTTCTTTTCATGATTCTCCACTTATACATGCTTGCCTTCTTCTAGAGGAGGAGACAATTTTCTGTGGAAGTTTTTGTTTTCTGAAAAAGTCAAAATGTCTTTCTTGACCTGCTTGGTTATCAAATGGCCTTAATTCAATGCTGACCTTACACGCAGTGCTGTATTTTGGGAAGTGTGTTCTACCTGTTTCCTCCATTGTTCCTTCCATTAGCCAGAGGTTATGGAGACATATTTAATATGTAGCTTAATTTTCAGTAAGCACACTTCTGTTTAGATCATTTACTCTGAGAAGGCCAAAGGAACCACATCAGCTGCTGAGTCTGCAAAGATTAACCATGGGCTCCTGGCCTCAGATGAATAAGAATTTTCTGTCTCCCATGATGGATAGGTTTTCCAGGCTCCCCAGTTCACCATACACATGAAAAACAGCACCTCAGAGATTAAGCATTCACAGCCTTAGCCATCAGGAATTTGGAAAATCAACATCCCCCAAACAGCAATAGAAGAAGATGAAAACCAAAGCTAAGGGACAATGCAAAAACTGCCTCACACTGTGACAAACATTCCTAATTCTATTGCTGCCCACACAGAGATGTTACAGAGAGAGATTCCCAGTGTTTTAGACAACCAACAGTAAAAATGCAAGCTCTTAGGATATATCTCATACCATTTTATTTGAGGAAAAATTTCAAGTCTTCACATTACTCATTTGAATATCAAAGTAGAAAGAAATTTTTTGTCTATTTTAGTTTCCTCCTAGCAATTTTTTAGTAAGTTGTACTTGATCTAGAAATGTAGCCATTTCAAGTTGTATGACTTTATGATGTTCCACAAGACATATTGGCAAATCAATCAACAGGCCTCTCTTGTCACCACCTTTCTGAAATTCTGAGCATGGAAGATTGCCTATACTTTGATAGGTAATGTTGGTGACATCTAAATGCACAGGCTCCGTTGGAGCAAATTAAAGAGTAAATATTAGAGAATATTTGGTCACATTTGAACCCTGATGTTGTGCAAGGGAAAAACCTGTTCTTTGTTGTTGTATGGCTCAATCCTAGCACATACCCAAGAGCTTTCTGTAAAAAAAAGAACTTAACAAAGTCAAGAATAGTCTAAAAGGTAATGCAAACAATCAGTTGACAAGGAGTAAACATAAGAATACCCTGAAAAGAGAAAGGAGGGTCTTTGAGTTGAAAGGTGTTTAAGATAGTGTGGAGAAGGAGAAAAGGATACGTGGGTCATTTAAGAAGGTCAGCTGGATGTTTTCTCTGCTTCTAGGCTACCAGGCTTTCACCACAGCATCTGGCTTCTGAGTCTTCCTTTGATAAATTGAATGTTTGGAATTTTGCTTTTAAAATAACAAGCAAATATGAGAATTTCAACTGATTTGCAGTGTTGGCATCTGGTCTGAATCAAAGGAAGTGCTAAAAAGACAGGAAAAAAAATGAAAAAGATAATATTCCCCCTTACATCATTTGCTGTTACTATCCCACATCCTGATCCCATGTTTATCTTAAGGTCTCTCCTGAGGAGCTTTTCTCATAAAACTCCTACACCTATCTCCCCTAAGCTACTGAAATGACATCACAGAATCTGTCCTATGAGTGATACAGATCATCGGAGATTTAGTGTGTGATGTTTTTATTATATTGTGTCAGTTACTTTTGTATAGCCACAACCAAACACCAGCCACTCAAAGCTGAAAGGGGAAATATTTACTTAGTCACACAAATTAAGATGCATGATTATTATTGCAATGAGGACACAGCAGAGCAAACAGCTTACAAAATGGTAGCAAGAACTGGCAGAAAATGGGACTTATTGCCTTCTGTGACATATCTTTGTTTCCTATACCTCTTCCTAGTCTTTTCTGCTGCTGTCCATAATGCTATAATAGTATTAATTCATAATTGGGTCAGCTCACTCACTAGGTCAGAGCCGTCCAGGTTTGTTTCTGGAAACACTCTCATAACGATATCCAAAAAAGTTTTTCCCTAATCCACTAGTTCCTGCTGAACCCAATCAAGCTGAAATCAGTTCAATCATCACATATATGGTTACTGTTCTGCATCATATACTTTTAGTCATACTTGATGTTCTCCTTACATAGAACATATAGTGCATTCATTAGTGCAAATTAGTGCAATTCTATAAAATAAATTGTAAGATAGCGAATGTGTCAAGGAAATGATATTGGAAATTTGTTGAAGATAGAAAATAAAATGTAGAGTTAGTCTTGAACAGGGTTTCAATTTGGATCATCTCAAAATACATGATATTGTGTTGTTCGAAGAATATTAGAAGCAATAAAGTAAACACTCACGTTAAAGCACAGACACTCATGCTAAATTCACCTTGTCATTATGCCACTGCCTGTGACAGAATAAATTTCACACTAAGTCATGTACAGATTATAGAAGAGTGAAAGTCATGATTTCAGAATGACCTAGATAGGAAAGGACTAGGTAGCACTGAATAGTAATTCCAGGAATAAAATTCAGTATCCTGTCTGAATATAGTTGTCAAATGATGAGTCCTGATTTAACAGTCCTTATTTAGATATAGGCTGGAAGACAAACTATAATATAAAGTTAATTAAGAATTTCACTTACAAAATTAAGAGTGACTTCAAAATTTTTGGTTCCAGAGGAATGTACTTAAGTATTTTCAAAACAAAAAAGACAAAAAGAAAAAAAGAAAAAGAAAGTAACCTACCATCTATGCATTTAATGATATACATTTAATAATGTAAGAACATACATTCTATATATAAGTCTGAAACTAAGAAAGCATAGTTTGTATTCTATTTCCTTTTGAAAGACTAGAAAATAGCTCTAGTTTTGATTGGGAGATTTTTTTTCATGAGATGAAATATTCAAGTAATTCTAAAATGACATGATGTGATGAGTTCTCAGCAGACACGAGTCGACAAATCATTCTATGGCTCAGTAACTTACTATGAACAAAATTATTTTCTGTGTGTACTAATGTAAAACAAATTTTTATCAAGTTTGGCAATTCAAATAAAGTGAAAATGGAAGACTAAATATTAGAAAAGAATGGTGTGTATACTGCAAAGCCAGAATATAGTAGGGGTCTTACTACTGGAGTGAGGAGGAGAGATGCACAGATGGGAAATAGTAAAGCTGAGGCTGGAGAGAGAAGGAAGGGATGTTTTCATGAAGGCTCTCTGGATTAAAGATTTGTGCTTAACTTCATGGCAATGAAGTCATTGGTGGTTTCTGTAGTGATTCATCATGGCTGTCAACTTCACAATCTGAGAATCAGGAATTTCAGTTAGGGAATTGCCTCCATTAGATTGGCCTCTGGACATGTCTGTAGGATATTTTCTTGATTAATGATTAATTTGAGATGGCTCAGTTCACTGTGTGAGGTGCCTTTTGTGCAGATGGTCCTGGGTTGTATAAGAATGTAGTCTCCCTTCCCCCAGCCTGAAACCTGCTTGCTCAGGGGTGGAGCTTCCCACTGCTGGAGCCTGCTGCTTTGCTGTTCCGAAGCCATCACGTGTTCACCTGCAACCTTACTCCAAGATTATTTGGCGGGAATCAGGTCCCTCCCCATCCTTCATAACTGAGTGTCAGAAATAAAAAAATGAGCTTTGATCAGAATGCCTGTCTTAGCTGCATCTTTTCTCGCCCGCCTAGCCCTTCTTCTCTTCCAGGTTTCCAAAATGCCTTTCCAGGCTAGAACCCAGGCTGTGATCTGCTGGCCAGACACAACATAAGAACCCAAGTTAAACAAGTCATGAAAAGAAAGGTAGTAAGTAGCACTGTCTCTGTTTCATTTCTTATTGACATGTTCCTTCCCTGGCTTTCCGAAATATTAGACAATAAATGTTAGTCAATTAATCATGTTTCATGGCAACAAAAGGAAAACTAAGTTTCTAAATAGGGGGGGGGGTGTCCTTTTAAACCATAAACATAATGCTCATTATGGTAACTTAGTGTTCTCTGTTTGGAATAACTATACAAATACAAAAAACATTGTTGAGTTAAATCCTCTGGTAAAAAGTAAATCTTTAAGACACTTAAGATTTTCTCTGCAGTCCAGAGACCACCCCACCTTTAACGATAGGGCATTTGTTCTTCCTTTCCTTTCCAGAACCATGCTTAGAAAATAGCCCATGTTAGGGTTGAACTTAAAAATATTCTCCAGTATTTGAACACGTGTTTGACTTCAGCAATACATATTGGTGAGGGCAAATAAACAAACAATCAAACAAAAAAAGGAGCAAAATAAGTAATTAGTATTAGTGTTAATTACTATTTTTTTCTACAAATAGCTCATGCTGAAAAAGCATGGCATTACATAAGCTGGTTGTACACCAACAGGTTTTTTGAATGTCACCAATTTTATATTCATAGAAAAAAAAAAAAGAACAGTGTTTTATTTTGGAAACAGTGATTGCTTTGGGGAGTCAGCCTTTCTTAATGAGACAATATTTCATTGGGCTTTAGACTTTGTGTGGCTTTAGTATTTGTAATGGACTGTTTTCAGTTGGTCCTGCTTTTCTGACATGAAGTAAATTTTGCAAATGAAGCCATCATGCGCTGCATGTGCCTGAGATACTACGTCAATACTAGTCATTCTCTGGAATTTAAACTCTTTATCATTTACCATATTTGTATTGAAATGTCAGATTATAGCACCATAAAACCATAGTAATTGATTATGAAACAAGAGCCACTATATTTACAAACTTTCTAGCAATAAGTTAAATAATCTTGTCACAGAGAATGCATTAGACATCATTTCATATCCAAGATTATATATTTCTTTTCCTGGAGCAAAGTCTACATTAGCATGTGATTCAGGTATATACCACATTCCATTAACAGATTTTCATCTAATTTAAAATTAATTATTAAAAATTAATTAATAAAATTAATTAGATTAATTAATCTTTTAAATTATTTTATAAAAATCTATTATTTTATAGAATAATTAAATTACCCTAATAAACAGAGGAAATGTGTATACACTTATAATATTTTAGTATGTTTATTCTTACTAACAGTGACAATATTTAAAAATTCTCTAATTAGGTTGCCCTCCAAAATAAATATTGCTACCCAAGTGAATTGATTTTATAAATATTCAATAAAGTTTAATTTATATACTTTTATTTAATGTGACTGCCTTCCTTCTACATAAAGAGTTTTACTTCAATTAGGATGCAACTTTAGTTTCCCAGTCTCTGGCAATTTTCTTCTCAAAATAACCATCCTGCCATATAAATTGAATCATGGACATCTGCTCAAACTGCCAAACACGACTTCTTTAGTTCATAGTCACTGACTAGAAGTCTGTTCATTTCTTTCTGTTGGTTTGTTTATCTGTTTTGTTTGGTTTTTCTGATTGTTTGTTATTATAAATTCCAAATTATTATGTAATCAAACCACTCTGGAACACAAACCAACTTGACTCCCTCCTACCTCCTCAGTGTTGAGGTAAAAAGGCAAATTTCCAAGTTTAGTTCCTGTCCTATGCCTGAATCTTCTTGCTTCTGTTAAACTCAGTTTGTGATGACCCCAAAGAGATCATGAAGTACCACAACTCTCAGGCAAGCACATGAGATTATTTATTCAGGTTGAGTCTGGGTCATAAACATTCCTGATACAACAGGCTAGAAGAGTGGTCCCTAGGTCTAGGGAAATGGGGTTTATAAAGGGGAAAAAATGCAAGTGGGTATTTTCAAGCCTTGACATGATTACATGGTTGGGTAAGAAGGTAAAGGAATGTTGGCCTTTACCTGATTGGTCTACAGCATTTGGTCTAACTATAAGGAAGCACTACACATCTAAAAGGTGTATCTTGACCTGGGAATGATTCATGGTTACTTAGCCCATCCTGCTATTTCAGTGGCCATAGCTGTTAAATTTATTTTGCTATTGCCAGGAATATCTCATTTTTTTTCCAGAACTCAAGAGTGGGAGGGTCAAGTCACCCTGAGAGCAAAAAGCCTAAAATGGAGTCTAAAAATCAAAATGGAGCTTGTTCTGCTACCTCAGTCTCTTCATTACTCCCTTCTACTAGTTACTTTGGAGGTTAATCTTGGGCTTCTAGATGTCTGGATTTTTTTGTTTGTGTGATAATTTGTTGATAGTGAGACCTCATTATCATTAATCAAATAGGCCCCGATCTCTGTTTTATATATAGTAAAAGCTTGTTTATGATACACAGTCTGAAGTTAAGGAGGAGTAAAAGAATAACTAAGGTTCCCATGAGGGTGGAAATAAGAATTATTAAGCAAGTGGAAAAATCTAATAATGAATGGTACCAACTTTTGAATTCTTGTTCTTCTCTTCAGCACCTGTCCAGGCTTTCCCTAACTTTAGCCAATGACTAACAAATAACTCCAGAATGTTTAATATAGAAACAGTACTCCTCATGTAAGGACATAGTCTTCCTTCTGGCAGGATTACTAAATCTAATCTCTGCCTGTTTTGTAACACCACTGCAGCCAGAGAATCTACATTGTGTTCAATGTAGGAAATGGATCTTTCTAAGTGCTGGATGTCTTCATCTATGTCCACCTTTAAACTGTGATAATTGTTTTCCTGTAACTCCAGTGCAGCTATTTCAGTGCAATCTCTGGCTAGCCCTGCCCCTAGAGTTAATGCTAAGGTCAAAGAGATAGGTTCTTTATTGTCTCATAAGATCTCCCTCAATTTATCCTACTAAGGCTCTCAGTACTGTTTCCTATGAATAACAGGTTGAACTGCCTCATTCACACAGTCAAATGGTTCAGTTTAGTCAAACAGGCCCACCATACCTGTTCTGAGCGATAAGACATTTGGGATGGACTATGGGAATTGTCTGAGTACAGATGTGTTGATGTTACAAGGGGACTTTTCCCAGGCAGATACCCTGTCCCAATGTAGTTTGGAGGGTTAAAGGTGGACCTTCCTGTGACCATCCATATGCAGAATTCCTTTCAGAGACATTATATTAAGCCATTAACCGAATGCATTCATAAAACAGGAGTCTATCATTAAGACATAACCAGCATGAGGTAGTAATTTTGGGCTTGGAAGCATTTAGTATCCTGAAGGTATTTAGCATTGTTGACCAGAGGGGATCCATTGACTGTGGTTGCTGAGGAGGGAGTTAGGGAACTGAGGGAACTAAGGGAACTGGGGGAACTGAGAGAACTAAGGAGACTGAGGGTCCTTGTGATAGGGTAACCAATGGCAAGATAGTTGCAGGTGTAAATGATGTTGGGACCAACAGTGATGGGGGGCGGGACTAGAAATTGATTTGGGCTTACTACCTCTGGAAACCTGCCTATGTTCAGCCTTACCAAGAGTTTGACTGTAAAGAGCAACCCAGGTTTGTAACCTCCAATAATGTAGAGCAAGAGACCCCAAGATTTCCCAGCTTTCCATCCCTTCACTTGTTTTCCTTTGTCAGTAAACTTGAGCAGAACTTTAGAGTTGCCCCCTTGTCAGGAAACTGTAATAAAATCCTCCATCCCCCATTTCAAGTGACTGATGTTTCCCATCGGCAGACAGTACAGTAAATCTGTTTGAGACCCTGACATTTGGTAGTTCTTTACCCCCCCATGGACATGTAAAAAGTCTCCCATCAACATTTATGATATAAGTTGATATAAGTCTCTGGAGTCTGTTGAGTGTTAAGCCATGAGTTATCAGCTAACCAGCCAAATTAAAAGCCAACTCCAGGAACCAAGATGTTCCAATTGGCCAAAAGGACACCAATCTTTTCAAGTTAAAGTTGACTTGGTCCTAGTTCTGAGTTTGCTATCCTTGCTAGCTATATGTACTGTATGTATTGCAGCCCCTAACCCACACCAGATATTTGATTTAATTTGGGTGATTAAAATCCTGAGACTGGGAAGTTGGGATTGGGTGTCTCCTGAGGAACAGTGGCTAATACAGAGGTGGCTGTTTCTTGTAAGGCTATCTCTTTAGCAGTCTTGTCAGCTAGGTTGTTACCTCTAGCCATTAGTGTTGTTCTTTTCTGGTGCCCTTGGAAATGAATGACAATCTTTTTGGCAGACAGAGAGTTCTAAGAAGTTGTAGAATTTTATCTTTATTCTTGATAGGTTTTTCTTCTGCTCTTAGGAGCCCTTATTCCTGGTAGGTTCAATGTACCTGAGCAGTTGCAAGTGCATACTGGCTTTCTGTGTAGATGTAAACAGCCAGTCCTTTTTACATGATTAAGACTTGTATTAATGCTATCAGTTTGACCCTTTGAACTGAAGTGCCTGGAAGAAGAGACTGAGTCCAGATTTCTTCTGTTTCTGTAGTCACCACCACCTTGCTCTCTTCTAAGCCTCATGGAAGAAGTAGCTTCTGTCTGTAAACCAAGACTGCTTCACCTCTATCAGAGAAAAGGCCTTCAAGTCAAGTTGAATGCTATGTACCTGATCCAGAATCTTGTCACATTGATGGAGTGGACAGTCCAAATCAGGATCAGGTGGAAGGGAAAGAGGTGGCTGAAAAGTAACTTGGCCAAGGTTGATTAATAAAGTCTGATATTGAGTCATATGGGCATTACTGATCTATCGATAAGGAAGCTGCTTGAGTATCCCTTCAATGGCATAAGGAGTAGTCACAGTCAGTTTCTGCCCCCCCAAATTAGTTTGTCTGTGTCTTTAACCAACAGTGCTGTGGCTGCAATAATACATGGGCAAAGTCGCTGTTTTGCTACTACTGGATCCAGTTTTTTGATAAGTAAGCCTCCAGCCATTTTCATGGGTCTAGAGTTTACATTAAGATCCCTTTAGCCACCCCACCATGCTCATCAACATACAGATGGAATGGCCTCACTGATATCTGGCAGTCCTGAAGCAAGGACAGACAACAGGGCCAGTTATACCTTTTCAAAAAGCCTTGTGTTGTTCCTGAGTCCAGGCAAAGTCCTTAGTTTCCTTAGTAGCTTCATTCCAGCCATTAAAAAGAAGCCCAGAATCCATTGTCTACAAAAGCCTGTGGACCCCAAGAACTTTCTCACCTGTTGAAGAGTCTGGAATGTAGGAATACTGTGGACCATCTTGTTTCTTGCTGCTGAGAGCTATCATTGGCCTCTCTTCAGAATGTAACCAAGATAGGTTACTTCTGTCTTGCAGAGTTGTACTTTTTAGCTGATGCTTGGTACCCCTTGTCCCCCCAGAGTCTGCAAGAGTCCCTAAGTCCCATTTTGGCAATTCTCTTTGGACTCAGTCAGATCATTTAAATATTGGAGAAGGGTAACATCCAGGTTGTTAGCCAGGTTCTCACCCAGATCCTCATAATGAGCTTCATCAAAAATGCTGGGTGAGTTCTTGAATCCTTATAAAATGCAAGTCCAGGTGAGTTGTCCATTGATGCTTTACTTTTGTTCATAACATCCAAATACAAAGTATTCCTGACTTTTGGGGGCTTGGGTAAGCTAAAAAAAACATCTTTTAGATAAAGGAGAGAATATAATTTTTGATCCATTGGCAAAAAATATCAGCAAAGTATAGGAGTTAGGCACTGTAGAGCATATGTCCATCACCCTGTAATTGGCACCTCATAGGGCATGAAAAGTATGGTAGTCATTAAAATTTGGCCTTTAACTGGAAATAGTGAAATATTCCAAGCCTACTGATATGAATTGAACACTACAAGGTCCAACAGTTCATGGATATGGGATATGATTCTCTTCTGTACTTTCTGGGACATGGTATACTGGTGGAGTTCATCTGTGTCAACTCCTAGTTTAAGCTAAAAGGAAACACAGGCAGTCTATGTTTTGCCAGGCCCATGCCCCATGTTTCTGCCCATGCTTGGAGAAACTTCTTCAACCAGTTGAAGTCCTTTTTCAGGGTGGTGGTGACTCATGCAGTCTGTTCTCAGTTTCAGAGGCCAGATTAAGGATCAAAACCTATATTGAGTTGCCTTCCTGATACAGTAGTTTGACCCCTTCAGATGTAAAACAAATTTGAGATTACATCTTTGCTAATAAATCTCTTCCCAGCCAGGGGTAAGGGCATTCACAGATAACCATAAATGAATCATTTACTTGTCCCATTCCAAAGTCCACTGATCTTCGGGTAATTCATGAGTATCATTTAGTATCTGAGGCCTCTTGGACCCAGGATTTTTTGGAAGACATTGGCCTTTGGCCTTCAGGAGCACCAAATGTTGGGTTCCAGTATCCACTAGGAAGTTCAGGGGTTCCCCCTCCTCTCTAAGGTTTACTCTGGGTTTATGGAGTGAGTCCAAACCCTGACTCCCTCAGTCTTTTTTTCTCACAAACATGAATTTAGCAAGCAACTTCCTTTCTGGGCACTTTCTAGCCCAATGACCTTCTTCCTTAAACAAAACACATTGATTTTTAATAAATGGCTGTTGGTGGCCTCCTTTATATTCTCCTTCAGCAGTCCATTGGAACTGGCTTTTCCTTTATCCTGAATCTAGGGCATTGGCTAAAATCCTCTGGCCAAATCTCTATTGAAATCTGTATTTCCTGTCTGAATCTGCTTTTCTTCTGCACTTTCTCTATTATTGTTCACCTTCTCTGCAACTTCTACTAGATCCCTCAATGACTTTTCTCCTAATCTTTCTTGGCTCTGTAACTTCTTAATGTCTGATGCTGACAGATTGATAAAAGGTAGGGCTACTGTGCTAGAATTCTCTGCTAATCAGTGTTTATGTGTATATAGTGTTGGAAAGAAGCCTCCATGACCTGTTTGAGAAATGTTGCTGGGTTTTCTTCAGTTCCCTGACTAACATTATAAATTTGGTCAAGTTAGTGAACCATCCAGCAGCTACTTTGAGACCTGCCAATAGAGCCTGGTATATTGATGAGCATGGTGGGGTAGCTAAAGGGATCTTGATGTAAACTCTAGAGCCATGGAAATGGCTGGAGGCTTACTTATCAAAGAAACTGGAACCAGTGGTAGCAAAATGGGAACCTTACCCGTGTATTATTGCAGCCACAGCCCTATTGGTTAAAGACACAGATAAACTAATTTGGGGGCAGAATTTGACTGTGACTACTCCCTTTACCAATGAAGGGTACTCAAGCAGCTTCCAAACATTGGCTACAGCACATAATTTAATTTTCTGTGCTGAAGCAGGAGAAAACTCAAAAGAGTAAACATGTGATCCAATTACATATACTTCTCTCCCATAGAAGGGCTGTTTATAAATACAGTAGATATATTTTTATGGGATGCATGCATGCATAAATTTACAGAAAATAAAAAAGCATGCATAGAAGCAATTTTTAACAACTTATCTTTTGGATAACGATCATCAATTTTACTTAAAATGTTTGCCAAACATCAATATTCTGCAATAACCAATATAATTGTTGTTTGAACAATGAACAGATGTCTCATCAGGTTTTTAAGACTTTTTTTTCCTAAAATACCTTCTTGATTTTATCTCATAATTCTTTATTAACACCACAACATCTTCATAACAGGATATTAAAACTTTGGAGATGAAAAAAGATGATTCCACATTAATGCTCTCTTTCGCCAAAGAATTGCTGTGGGCACATTGAGTAACAATAAATATGCAGCTAATATTTGATTACTATTGATTATAATTGATAACAATAGATTTAAAAAGCTTCCTCTACTTGCTGCAAAGCTTTTTGTTTTTCACCAGTTAATTTGCATCTCCCTTGATAAATCCAACAAAGACTTAAGTCCTCTGGCCATGAGCTTAAGGTGAGGTCTTAGTCAATTAACATCTTCTGGAAGCTTTTGAAAATAATTTGAAGTAAGCAAATCATCTTTTCTTTCTTGAATTTTTTTCTACTATAATTTTTCTAGGAAATAAATGAGACCTTAAATGTTAAAAAGATATTGCCACTGAATCTTTTCTGGAGCAACAACTACTCTCCAAAATTTCAAAGCTCATTGTGTAAGAGCAAAGATTTGTAGTAAACTTCCTGTCACAGGCATTAGCTAATAAAATACTTTCCATATAAGAAACAATATACATTGAAAGATTCAAAGTCCTAGCTTCTTATATTGAAGCAGAGACCAAAAAAATTACATAATGTAAGGCAATTAGGCATTTCTAGAGGCAAAACTTTCTGATGATCACAAGCTCACTAGAAGCAAAGACTTTACAATTATCAATATGCAAAGGAAAAAAACAACCTTCCACATCTATAATAATTCTATATGAAGTGTGCAGGCCAGATTTTAATGCTCTTAGAATTTCCACAGCCTCATTGATTTATCTGAGCACAGTGCCTGAGTCCTGGCCCAAAGACTATCCCTCCTGCAGTGAGGACAGATTTCAGGGGAACAATTCGACTGTCTCTCTATGCCTCTAATCTTTGGACAATCTTTCTTAGGATGATTTATACTTAAAACATTCCTTATAACCTTAGTGCTGTGAAAGCATTCCTTATACTGTAGTCCTCTGCAAGCCAGTAAACATAGCCAAACTGATTGAACGAGGATCCAATTACTGCACAAAGATGAATATATCCATATAAGTTTGTCTTTGCTTTGTATGGCTGGGTGGCCACAGCAAGCTGCTTTAGGGCTCTCATAAGATGATTACTCTTGTAATCATCCTTATTAAAACATATGGGTGAGTTAAAAAATCCTAAGCTTTTGATCAAATTACAAACTGCAATCAAGGGAACACTGGCAATTTTAACCATAATTTTAAAGTTTCTTTCTATTAAAATATATCCATAACTTTTGGAAAGCAAAACCCAATTTTAAACAACCAATTTTCACTTTCATGTTATGAAGCATGGCTGCCAATTCATATATATGAATGCATAACAGTACAACTTTTAATGCTTCATTAAAGAAAACATTGTTTTAAACCTTATCCCTTATAAATCTAGTTTCTAGGATAAGAATTGCATAAAATAGTATCCCAATTTACAAGAGTCTTTAGAGGCCTAGTTTCCTGGACTGGTTCATGACACATGCTATTGTTTAAAATGACTCCAACCCTGAGGTACCAGTTTTAAGCTACCTTTCTTATTACCAATTTTACACCTTTTAAATCATATCCAATGATTATAAGCCAATACTCTATGATCAAGACATGTAGAGCATATTTATATCTTTAAGACCAGTCAGAAACCAAATGGAGTGGCTACACAAATCTTATAAATTTAAACCAATCACCAAAGAATTTTACTTTTTCTAGCTACAATTTCAAGAGGATCGTCACTTTTTCATTTGCTGAATACAATAATCACAATTGCAGAGATTTTTCTAGGAAAAAAACAACTATCAGCTTATTTGCTTTAGAACTAAAAAGCTGCAAACCCCTTTTAAAAGCAGCTTTTCAGCAGGACGTCTTCTGCTGTGCTTGACTCCTGGCTAAGGGTATGGGGCAACTTTAATCAGCCTTTGCTCTGCAAACGGAGACTGAATGAAAACATGGATAACCAGCAGATAAAGTTTTAACCATTTTTTCTTTTCAACATGAGACATAGAACCAAGTCATTCAGACAGTGAAACAAAAACAGACACAAATTGACATGTGGACAGATTGGTGCACCAAACACAGACAATACAGAGAGGGTAGAGAACTTGATATAACCAGAACCAAGAATGTCTCCTGCAGGCATCTTAGAGAAAGCAGGACTTCACCCAATTTTCCTCTGTCCCTGAAAGACCTCCAAAATCCATTTTCTTCTCTCCCTCTCCCTCTCCCTGTCGCATCCACTCTCTAGCAGCAAGAACAACATGACCACCAGTCTTTCTAACAGCAGTTTATTCAGTCCTGTTTCTTCTTGTTTATATCTCCCCCCCCCCCCAGTCATGGGCCTCTCACTCTTAAATACTCTCAGTTCTCATCCACGCACAGCAGGCCACGCCACCTCACCAGGCACACAGCTTCAGCTAATCAGGGCAGCAGAGGCATATCTCCATCAAAATGGATTTACGGGTATCCTGGTACACCTGCGCAGTTCTCAAGATGTTTGTGATTTATATGAGGAAGTCAGGTGCAAGTCATAAGACTTAGCTGCAGTCCCTGGTGCCTTTGGGACTGCCACCACACCCGCTCCCCACATCTCCCTCTCCCTCTCCCTCCCTCCCTCTCCCCCTCCTTCTCTCTCTCTCTCTCTCCCTCTCTCATATCATTTGTATATCTAGCATCTCCCTCTTTTTTGTTGTTTTTTGTTTTTTACTTATTTTATTTTATTTTATTTTATTTTATTTTATTTTATTATTTTAAGCCCTACTCCTCCTGCCTGATGCAGTTCTTGTTTGTGGACAAATGCCTGTTTAGAATTTTCCAATCCCTTGGGTACTTTCTCTAGCTCCTCCACTGGGGGCCCTGTGTTCCATCCAATAGCCGACTGTGAGCATCCACTTCTGTGTTTGCCAGGCCCCTGTATAGCCTCACAAGAGACAGCTATATCAGGGTCCTTTCAGCAAAATCTTGCTGGTGTATGCAATGGTGTCAGTGTTTGGAGGCTGATTATGGGATGGATCCCTGGGTATGGCAGTCTCTAGATGGTCCATCCTTTTGGCCATCATTGGGAAGAGAGGCTCCTTGGTCTTGCAAACGTTATATGCCTCAGTACAGGGGAAAGCCAGGGCCAAGAAGTGGCAATGGGTGGGTAGGGTAGTGAGGGGGGAGGGTATGGGGGACTTTTGGGATAGCATTTGAAATGTAAATGAAGAAAATAGCTAATTAAAAAAAGAATTTTCCAACCCCATTTTCCACTGTCAACCCATAGCTGATATCAGCATTGGACCGACGCTGCCTAAGTCTAGCCTATATTATTTTGCACCCTTCTGATCAACAGTGTTCAAAAGATGAAATTTTTAGCACTAACATTAATGGTGTGTGTTGCTTACTGTGCAGGATACATCTTCTTCTGTTTTCTATGGAGCCCCACCAAGATAGTGTATCTCCAGCCCTTCTTTCTGCTTTCAAGCCACATGTTGGGCATCACCTGTAGCCACCAGTGGCCACAGGTTATTGGGTTCCTAAAAGGAAAAGTGTGGTTTGTATGGGAAAGGCAGCGAGAGAAATAATGAGCCAAGACAAAAATTCTCTGATCAAGGCCAATGTTTACTTATGAATTCAAGCTTATGAGGGGCAGGACCCCATCATCACCATGCCCGAATTTTGTTGCTTTGTCAGGATTTCTGGTCAGGAAAACAGGTTCAGCCTCTCAGCAGGTAGTGGCATCATGGAGGAAAGCAGCAGATGTGGCAGGACAATTGACTTTACCTACGTTGGAAGACTCGATCCTTGGCAGGCTCGCAATTGTGGTAGACACATGTCTGAGCCACCCTGCTCAAGGCTTGGGGTTGGGGAGCATACCTTACCTTCAGTTATTGTGGAGTCCCAGTCTCCTAAGGGGAAATTCTTCAACAGTATAGGCTGGATTCTGTGGTGGGGCACTGTTACTTGTACATTTTTTCATGACTCCAGGATAATATGCTCCCTTTCCTCAATAGTAAAAAGAACCTGCAAAAGTTGCTGACAGTCATCTCTGGTGAGTTAACAAGTAAAGGGAACATTATCTAAGAAGTCAATAAGATCTTTAGGGTTCTCAGAAAATAGAGCATTTTGCATCTTCCATTTATAGAGGTGAGCAGTAGCAAAGGGTCAGTGGTGGTGAGGTTGGTTCCCATGCTATTCTGCTAGCACTACTGCCCATAGAACAACAGTGGAGTCTGCCTCCAACCTTCCAGCCTTAGGACACACTGTGCCCCTACTCTTGAGGCCTGCACAGGGTCCCTTCTGTCACCAAAGCTGTTACTGCTGGAATAGGTGGCAGGGTCAGATCTGACACCTGTTGTTCCTTGTCATCATTAGGCACAGGCAGAAGTGGTTTATGAGGTTGGGTGGGTGTGTGATGAGATCATTTGCGATACTATCAAGTAAGACAGGGTAACAAGGAGCTGTTGATTTGGAAGTCTCTTGCTCATCAATCACCAGGCTCGACATAGTTCCTGTTGATGGAGAAATATTAGCAGGGTCAAAGAGGAAAGGCTCAACTCAAGGTGGTGGGTTAGTAATTAAATTCTTCCCAACTACTATATAGCAGACTTGATCAGGGTGACTACCAGCCCTTTGAAACACTCTATTTATCACTGCCATCTCCATGGTGGAGATGGAAGTACACCTCCAGTGGCCATCCAACATTAAAGCTGGCCAATCAGAACTGCAGTAAGTGGCCATTTTCTCTTTCTTCACAGTTATAGAGAAGTTATGAACCCTAGTCTCAACTTCTTTAAAATTAGTCTATACAAGATTAATGGGGTTGGAAAAGGTCTGCTCCATAGGGTCCATCAAAGTCTAATGTAAGTAAACACCAAACAACACCAAAACAAAAACAACAAAACAACAAAACAAAACAACCAGAATAGATAAACAGATATGTACAAAAGAGCCACTCTGTGACAGAAAACAAAAATGACTCCAAAAACTCGGTCTCATCAAAAGCAGCATGAGGAAGAAAATAATAGATAGTGGGACTCTCCATCCTCCACCAAAAATACTTCCAACTGGCAGATTACCTTGTTTATCTTGGGGCCAGGAATGTCTCCCTGACTCAGGAGGTTGTGATTCTCCAGCATGTCAGCTCTAAGTCACTCCCTGTCATATATACTGACACCTAGAGCCTTTTTCAAAAGCAAAAGCAAGAATAATCACAAAGCACAGAAAAACTAGATACTTAACAGCCACTACAAGACTCTCCAGGTAGGGTCCTGGAAGTCTGGGGCATTCCAAACAAGACTGCAAATGTGGTGCCCAGTTTGCAAGACTTACAAAAAGACCACCAGGGACCACAACTCTGATATAAGGACACAAGAGTCTTTATTCAGGCTTGACCCTGGACCACAAACTTTCCTGATGCAACAGGATAGGAGAGTAGCCCAGAAGTCTAGTGGTATTATTGTGAATTAGAAAGGAAAAAGAAGGCAAGCAGGAATTTCTAACCCTTGTTGTTATATGATTGGATAAAAGGGCAAATGAATGTTGGCCTTAAAACTGATTGGTTTACAGCATCTGGTCTAACCATAAGGAGAGACCACACATCTAAAAGGTGTATCTTGATCTATGAATGATTCATGTTTACTTATCCTATTTTACTTAGCCTCATGCTGCTTTTGGTGAGACTGAGTTTTTGGAGTCATTTTTGTTTTCTGTCACAGAGTGGCTCTTTTGTACATATCTGTTTGTTTATTATTATTTTGGCTGGCTACAGCTGTTATGTCTATTTGCCATTGCCAGAATATCTCATGTTTTTTTTCCCAGAACTCAAGGGTGGAGTTCAAGTCCCTGCGGGGACAGAAAGCTTGAAACAAAGTCTAATACTTAAAATGGAGTTTGTTCTGCTACCTCAGTCCCTTCACTTTCAGACAAAATTCAGACTTTGCATGTCAACTTGTTTAAGGAGAAAGCATTCCTCATGCATCTGAGAAATTTTCTGTACTCTTGGAACTTGATTTGATTTTGTAAAAATTAATACTCCAAAGTGTATCATCTCCTCTAGCTTATCCAATTGTAGGGACATACTAAGCTACATTGTACTTGACTTGCAAGTCATTTTTCAATTATTTCAAATTCTGAATATAGTTCCTGATACTTTCTAACCCCATTTCTAGTTCAGTTGGGAAACTAGGCTATGTGTTCCCTCCCAGTGTGCTAACAGTATCACAGAGTATATTTTCTAGTAAAAGAATGGAGTGTTTTCTCTGCTTAGACTTATCTAACAATAAGTTTGATGTACATGCAACCTTAGGAATATGATCCTACCAGAAATAAACTTGGAAAGCAGATACTGTGGTGCTGTGACAGCCCTATACTCAGCAGCTGTAGTCCTTCAAGGTAGCTGACACCTTTTTTTGTTAGCCAAAATAAAACTGAGAATTAATTAATCTTAACTAACCTATCCTTGAAAATGACTTCTACACATACAGGCTTTAACTTGCAAATGAAATAACACTTTCATAAAGACTAATCACTGTACTTCCTACACTCTAAACTCATATCAATGTTAACTCTTCAATTTGCCCTAATTTTTAGTTTCTCTGTTTTGTTTTTTCTCATGGTGGAATCAAATTTATACATCTTTAAAAAGTACTTTGTTTTTCCATTTCATAGTTCATTTCACCTGCATCCTAATATTTCCCTTCCACTCAGTGATGATCCTTTTATACTTTCCTGCTTTTTAAAAAAATTTTATATTAGATACTACCAACTAAGAATTTGGAGTTAGGATCATACATAACTGAGAGAGAACATGCTATGATTGTATTTCTAGGTCTAGGCTACTTCGCTCCAATTACCATTTCCTATATCCTTCCATCTATCTACAAGTTTCATTATTTCATTTTTCCTTACAGATGAATAGTCTTCCATCTATTTATGTATACTTCCATTATCCATTCATCTCATGAAAGACATTTTTTTTCCATTTCCTTGTTGTTGTGAATTATACACAGCAGCAATAAACATCACTGAGTAAGCACCTATGGAGTAGAGTATCAAGTACTTTGGGAATATGCTAAGGGCTGGTATAGCTGGGTCATATGGTAGATATATTTTCAGTTGTTTGAAGATTCACAATACTGATGTCCATAATGGCAACAAAAATGTGCATAATCACTAAGAGCAAATGAGTGTTCCTTTTCCTCTACAACTTTGATGGCATCAGTTGTTTATAGGATTGTTTCTGATACTAAGATCCTTTTCCCCAGTTGGGTCTTGATCTGTCAGTAAAGAAAGCCATAAGCTAATTTCTGAGTGGAATAGACTGGACTTTCCGGTCCCTGGAGAAAAAGCAAGATGCAAGGGAGGAAAGGGAGGTTTGCCATGCTTTGAAGAGAGAAGACCCAGTATCCATGTAAGGTCTCTGGAGAATCTGCGCCCTGTGACCACCCCTACAAGCAGATGATCAGGGATGTTTGCCAGGGGCTAGATGAAACTAACCTCTAAAGTTTAGGGAAGTTGGGAGGTATGAAACTAAGAGTATTGATAATAGCATATTTTACCAGGCAGAAGATCATAATACCCAGCAATTGTGCCAAGAAGTCAAGTTGAAATTAAACAACTTTGTGCTTGTGTCTGTTACCCATGGATTCAAGGTAAGCTGGGTGGGGTCTTGTAGCATGATCTGATTCGAAGAACTTAGCCATGGTAGCAAAAAGCTACATGCAACAGATGACACACAATGTGGAAAGCGAGAATCGACTATTAATTTAGGAATTCTCAGTTTGAACACGTACATACAGTGATATAAGTCTAAGAAGAGGGAAAACTGATTTCTCAGAAAAGAAGAGGAGAAAGACATGGGGTGGCTCCAGCATGTAGGATACTTCAACAAAAGAACAGTTAGGCTCTATAAGAATTCTGTGATGGACTTCAGGTGTAAGAGATTAGAAGTCTAAAAATACATTAAGCAGAGGGGAATTTAACTATACATATTAAACTATATTAAAACCTTAGATCAAAGACAGGAGATAGGGTGCCTATCCTATCTCATATAGTAGGAATTTAAGCCTTGAGAATTATATAAAGAAAGAGCCTGGAAATAGGTTCAAACAGTAAGTAGACAGAGGTATTAAGTAAATAATTAAAGCCTTGATCTCATGAAAGTCAGAGCAGGGGACAATAGAAGCACTGTTTCAACAGACAATATGTGTTTAGAGTTCTCTATTTGGTTTGAATTGATCTTATTGTCAAGATGAGTATGATTTTGATTTAGGTGTTATATTAAAAACCTGCTGGGAGAGAGGTCAAGTTAAATGTTTAATGAATACTGGCTATTGAACAAAGAACATGCTATTTTAGGGGAAAGTCTCTGCATTTCTTTTGACAGGAAAGGAGCATAGATAGGCTCTGAACCCCTTCCAGAGTGAAATGAGTCAGATATGACAGAGTGAAACTGCCTAAAGAACTAGAAAAATTCAAGCAAACCAAACAGGACAGGTAAAGATTATTTATGCCATCCTTCGCATGGCACGAATGAGGACATCATATTGGTTATTAAAAAAATTAATTCTAAATGGAGAGAAACTTGAAGCAATCCCACTAAAATCAGGGACTAGACAAAGCTGCACACTGTCTACCTACCTATTCAATATAGTACTTGAAGTTCTAACCAGAACTATTCAACAATAAAAGGACATCAAGGGGATACAAATTGGAATGGAAGAAGTCAAAATATCACTATTTACAGATGATATGATAGTATATATAAGTGACCCCAAAAATGGCACCAGAGAACACATAAACCCGATAAACACCTTCAGTACAGTAGCTGGATATAAAATTAACTCAAATAAATCAATGGCCTTTCTCTACACAAAGGATAAACAGGCTGAGAAAGAAATTAGGGAACCAACACCCTTCTCAATAGTCATAAATAATATAAAATACCTTGGTCTGACTCTAAGGAAGTGAAAGATCTGTATGATAAGAACGTCTCGAAAAACCAAAAAAAAAAAAATGTCAAGTCTCTGAAGAAAGAAATTGAAAAAGATCTCAGAAGATGGAAAGATCTCACATGCTCAAGGATCAACAGGATTAATATAGTAAAAATGGCTATCCTGCCAAAATCAATGTACAGATTCAAAGCAATCCCCATCAAAATTTCAACTCAATTCTTCACTGAGATAGAAAGGGCAATTTGCAAATTCATCTGGAAAAATAAAAAACCTAGGATAGCAAAAACTCTTCTCAAGGATAAAAGAACCTCTGGTAGAATCACCATGCCTGACCTAAAGCTGTACTACAGAGCAATTGTGATAAAAACTGCATGGTATCAACAGATACAAAAATATTGAAATTGTCCCATGCATCCTATCACATCACCATGGACTAAGGCTGATCTTCAATAAGGAAATAAATAATAGAAAGCCAACATTCACGTGGAAACTGAACAACACTCTTCTCAATGATAACTTGGTCAAGGAAGAAATAAAGAAAGAAATTAAGGACTTTTTGGAGTTTAATGAAAATGAAGCCACAATATACCCAAACTTATGGGACACAATCAAACCATTTCTAAGAGGAAAACTCATAGCTCTGAGTACCTCCAAAAAGAAACTAGAGAGAGCACACATTAGCAGCTTGACAACACACCTAAAAGCTCTAGAACAAAAGGAAGCAAATTCACCCAAGAGGAGTAGACGGCAATAAATAATCAAACTCAGGGGTGAAATCAACCAAGTGGAAACAAGAAGAACTATTCAAAGAATCAACCAATCGAGGAGCTGGTTTTTTGAGAAAATCAACAGGATAGATTAAACCCTTAGCCAGACTCACAACAGGGTACAGGGAAATCATCCTAATTAACAAAATCAGAAATGAAAAGGGAGACATAAAAAGAGATCCTGAAGAAATCCACAACACCATCAGTTTCTTCTACAAAAGGCTATACTCAACAAAACTGGAGAACCTGGAGGAAATGGACAAATTTCTAGACAGATACCATGTAACAAAGTTAATTCAAGATCAGGTTAATGAGCTAAACAGTCCTATATCCCCTAAAGAAATAGAAGCAGTCATTAATAGTCTCCCAACTAAAAAAAGCCCAGGACCAGATGGGTTTAGTGCAGAGTTCTATCAGACCTTCAAAGAAGATCTAATCCCAGTTCTGCACAAACTATTCCACAAAATAGAAACTCATTCTATAAATTCACAATTACTCTGATACCTAAACCACAAAAAGACCCAACAAAGATAGAGAACGTCAGAACAATTTCCCTTAAGAATATCGATGCAAAAATACTCAATAGATTTCTCACTATCCAAATCCACTAACACATCAAAACAATCATCTATCCTGGTCAAGTAGGTTTCTTCCCAGGGATGCAGGGATGGTTCAATATATGGAAGTTCATCAACTTAATCCAGTATATAAACAAACTCAAAGACAAAAACCACATGATCATCTTGTTAGATGCGGAGAATGCATTTGACAAAATCCAACACCCATTCATGATAAAAGTATTGGAAAGATCAGGAATTCAAGGCCCATACCTAAACATGATAAAAAGCAATCTACAGCAAACCAGTAGCCAACATCAAAGTAAATGGAGAGAAACTGGAAGCAATCCCACTAAAATCAGGGACTAGACAAGGCTGCCCACTCCCTCCCTACCTATTCAACATTATACTTGAAATCCTAGCCAGAGCAGTTCGACAACAAAAGGAAAATAAGGGGATACAAATTGGAAAGGAAGAAATCAAAATATCACTTTCTACAGATGATATGATAGTATATATAAGTGACCCTAAAAATTCCACCAGAGATCTCCTAAGCCTGATAAACAGCTTCAGTGAAGTAGCTGGATATAAAATTAACTCAAACAAGTCAATGGCCTTTCTGTACACAAAAGTTAAACAGGCTGAGAAAGAAATTAGGGAAACAACACCCTTCTCAACAGTCACAAATAATATAAAATACCTTGGCTTGACTCTGACTAAGGAAGTGAAAGATCTGTATAATAAGAACTTCAAGTCTCTGAGAAAATAAACTAAGGAAGAGCTCAGAAAATGGAAAGATCTCCCATGCTCATGGATTGGCAGGATCAATATAGGAAAAATGGCTATCTTGCCAAAAGCAATCTACAGACTCAATGCAATCCCCATCAAAATTCCAACTCAATTCTTCAACGAATTAGAAAGGGCAAGAGGCAGATTCATCTGGAATAACAAAAAACCTAGGATAGCAAAACCTCTTCTCAAGGATAAAAGAACCTCTGGTGGAATCACCATGCCTGACCTAAAGCTGTACTACAGAGCAATTGTGATAAAAACTGCATGGTACTGGTATAGTGACAGACAAATAGACCAATGGAACAGAATTGAAGACCCAGAGATGAACCCACACACCTATGGTCACTTGATCTTTGACAAGGGAACTAAAACCATCCAGTGGAAAAAAGACAGCATTTTCAACAAATGGTGCTGGCACAACTGGCAGTTATCATGTAGAAGAATGCAAATTGATCCATTCCTATCTCCTTGTACTAAGGTCAAATCTAAGTGGATTAAGGAACTCCACATAAAACCAGAGACACTGAAACTTATAGAAGAGAAAGTGGGGAAAAGCCTCGAAGATATGGGTACAGGGTAAAAATTCCTGACTAGAACAGGAATGGCTTGTGCTCTATGATTGAGAATCAACAAATGGTACCTCATAAAGTTGCAAAGCCTCTGCAACGCAAAAGATACCATCAATAAGACAAAAAGACCACCAACAGATTGGGAAAGTATCTTTACCTATCCTAAATCAGATACGGCACTAATATCCAATATATATAAAGAACTCAAGAAGGTGGACTCCAGAAAATCTAATAACCCCATTAAAAATGGGGCTCAGAGTCGAACAAAAAATTCTCACCTGAGGAATACTGAATGGCTGAGAAGCACCTGAAAAAATGTTCAACATCCTTAGTCATCAGGGAAATGCAAATCAAAACAACCCTGAGATTCCACCGCACACCTGTCAGAATGGCTAAGATCAAAAATTCAGGTGACAGCAGATGCTGGTGAGGATTTGGAAAAAGAGGAACACTCCTCCATTGTTGGTCGGATTGCAAGCTGGTACAACCACTCTGGAAATCAGTCTGGCGGTTCCTCATAAAATTGGACATAGTACTACCGGAGGATCCAACAATACCTCTCCAGAAGTTGTTCCAACTGGTAAGAAGGACACATGCTCCACTATGTTCATAGCAGCCTTATTTATAATAGCCAGAAGCTGGAAAGAACCCAGATGCCCCTCAACAGAGGAATGGATACAGAAAATGTGGTACATTTACATAATGCAGTACTACTCAGCTATTAAAAAGAGTGAATTTATGAAATTCCTAGGCAAATGGATGGACTTGGAAGGCATCATCCTGAGTGAGGTAACCCAATCACAAAGGAACTCACACAATATGTACTCACTGGTAAGTGGATATTAGTCCAGAAATTTAGGATACCTAAGATATAAAATACAATTTGCTAAATGCATGAAACTCAAGAAGAATGAAGACCAAAGTGTTGACACTTTGCCCCTTCTTAGAATTGGGAACAGAACACCCATGGAAGGAATTTTAGAGACAAAGTTTGGGGCTGTGAGGAAAGGATGGACCATCTAGAGACTGCCATATCCAGGAATCCATCCCATAATCAGCTTCCAAATCCTGACACCATTGCATACACCAGCAAGATTTTGCTGAAAGGACCCAGATAGAGCTGTCTCTTGTGAGAATATGCTGGGGCCTAGCAAACACAGAAGTGGATGCTCAGAGTCAGCTATTGGATGGATCACAGGGCCCCCAATGGAGGAGCTGGAGAAAGTACCCAAGGAGCTAAAGGGATCTGCAATCCTATATTTGGAACAACAATATGAACTAACCAGTACCCCCATGGAGCTCGTTTCTCTAACTGCATATGAATCAAAAAAATTGCCTAGTCAGCCATCAGTGGAAAGAGAGGCCCATTGTTCCTGCAAACTTTATATGCCTCAGTACAGGGGAATGACAGGGCCAAGAAGTGGGAGTGAGTGGGTGGGGGAGTGCGTAGGGGGTGCATATGGTGGACTTTTGAGATAGCATTGGAAATGTAAATGAAATAAATACCCAATTTAAAATAAGAAATGTATATAAAGAAAATATTTAATAAAAAATAAATAAATAAAATGAATTAAAACATAAAATAAAATTAACTCATTAAAAATGTGGAAGATGAGGCCCTTGGTCTTGGGAAGATTATATGCCCCAATACAGGAGAAAGCCAGGGGTAGGAAGCAGGAGTGGGTGGGTTGGGGAGCAGGGTGGGGTGGGCTTATAGTGGATTTTCAAAGTGGAAACTGAGAAGGGTAGTAGCATTTGAAATGTAAATGAAGCCGGGCAAAACAAAACAAAAGAGAAAGAAATGTAAATGAATACAATATCTAATAAAAATTAACATTAAAAAAAAAAGACAGCTGTCTTTTACAAGCTCAAAAATGGAGCAGAATTTCATTCTTAACTAATCTGTGTACCCTTAAAAACCTATACAGATACCTTAATGGTAGTAAAATTTTGGCTGTGACATTTATACATTACAAAATGTACAGCTTTTCAAGATTCATCTCCAGAAATAATGAACTGACCTGCTTAAAACCCTTCTTTGGGTTTCTGCCCAAAACAGCTTCGAGGAATGTCATGGAATTCAGGTCATCTTGTCTTATTCAAACTTTCAGATGGATCTTGTCAGAAATTCAGTCAAGACCTGAGTCTTCTAGGCATACATAGACTGGGGAACAGTTGCTAAAGCTAGCTTTCTTAAACTCTAAGAATTTTTTTAATTCACCTGCCCACCCCCACCCTTTCTAAGAAATTTTTTTCAGCCCTGTTCAGCAAGAAGTTATGATTCCATAACTCAATTCCTTGGGTTTGGGGATCTGGTAATGGTTATTTTACAATTACAGAAATGCCATTTTAAGGGTTAATTTGGGAATGGTCATAATTTTGAACAGGGAGTAAATAGGTGGAATGGATTGTGTAGCCATAAATATAATATAAGGACACCATGATTATGCTGGCAGGTGGATAGAATTAGAAAATATCATTGTTAGTGAAATAATTCAGACCCAAAACATGCATGGTTTTGTACTCACTGATAAGTAGATATTTGGAAAAAGTACAGAATACCCTTGATACACCTCTCATATCTTATGAAGTTAACTAAGAAGGAACAGCCTAGTGAGGATGCTTCAATCCCACTTGCAAGGGGGAACAAAATACTCATAGGAAGCAGCAGGAGGAAGGGAACAAGATGGAAGAGGTGAGGGGAAGGGGAAAGGGGGTGCAGGATTAGGTATGTGGGGAGATATGAGAGAGTCCCCGAGGACCATTAATATGAAGGGAATATGCAACAGCTAGAGATAGGGGGTCAGGGAACCTCTAGAAAATCCTAGAGATCTGGCATCAAGGAAGCTTTTGGTGTTGCGGCCCGCCTGCGGTCCACAACACGAACGGTTCACTGAGAATGGCAGTTCCCTGCAAAGAGAGGAATCTAGACGGGGCGGAAGAAAAGAATGAAGCCAGGACAACAAGTTCTGATCGAGGCTCAATTTAATATTTCCAAACACTCAGTTTATAAAGGAAGGGGGAGGGAACCCAATTTCCCGCCAAGTAATCCAGGGTCCAGTAGCAGGACGAACACGTGTGTGCCTCCAGGCAGCAGAGTCAGGTTCCAGCAGTGGGCGTGGCAGGACGAATGAGCCGGTAGCTCCACCCTAGAGCAGGCAGGTTCCAGGCTGGGGGAAGGGAGGCCACATTTCCCCCCATTAGATAACAAAAATAAAAATAAAAAAGGGGTGGCCTGTGGCAGAAAAATTATCTATGTTCAATAGTTCTGCCTAAGTTCCTAGGGCTAAAGAAAAAACCTATTTCCGTGGGATTTCTTAACTATTCTAATGGTAAACTGTATCTGGCTAAGGCTGTAGGCTCTGACTTTATAATGCTAATTAGTGCTGAATAGGTAGCTACCTGTTTGCCTTTTAAGTAGGGCGTTGGAACCCTGGCTGAGTTTAGCTAAACAATTTTAGAATAACACTGAACTGATAATTATCCACAATTTTGGGTGACAGGCAGGGGAAACAGTGAGAAGCGATTAAGACTGGCTGGCTCCTAGTACAAGGCCAATTGGCTTTTTTATTTTTTGGGTGGGAGGCAGTGAAGGGCCTGCTCTTACGACAGCAAGGTCTCCAATCTCTCTCCCCCCTGTTAATTAAGTTTAAATAGGCAATGCTTAACAGAGGTGATCAAAAGATTTTCTCATCCGTAGATGAGTGGGCCTTTAACCTTGACTTGGGTGGACATTAACCTGATTCCTCCCGTGAGTATCGTAACAACTCACATCTGTGGCTCTTGGTATCTTTTGGGGAGGGGAGGCAGAGCCGTAAGTATTTTTAGTGTTTAGCTGGAGTCGGATACCAACCTCTTTCAAATCAGGTGTGTCGCACAGGGAACTCAGAAACGGTCAAATTGGACCTTCCCTCCGCAGTGATCTCCTGCGCCAAGCGGTACCCATACCGTATTCATATGATTATGAATCAGTATCGCAATTCTGAGTTATTGCGAGGCCTCTATGTGAGACTTGTCAACCTCAGATTTAGCAAGGCCTAGACAAGAATTATGTCAGTATTAACACCATTAATTTTGGTTAAACTAGGAGCTGAAAGTCTTTTCTCTTCATCTCTGTTATTCCCAGTAGCCTGAGGAACTAAGGACACCTTGCAGTAACAGCAAGGGTGAAAAGCCAGAGGCTAGCTAAGGGACTAAGCCTATATCTATCAAAATAAGAACTAATCTTTGTAAATATATATGAAATTTCTACTTCCCTAGCTCTCCTGGTAAATCTAAATCTTATCTTAGACTGAAAGGCCACATGCTGGGATTAGCAGAACCACCTGTTTGCTCTTAGGGGCGGGGCGGAGAACCGGAGAATGTAGATTGACCTGCTTGAGAGAAGGAAGAATACTAAACAATTAGAGTGTAGTAATGTAAATTTTCTGTTTGGAGAAGTCAAGGTACTTTATTTAGATGCAAATTGTAAAGCTAAAGTTTGTCTCCGGCCTTTTGTAGGGGAATTGGCTCAGAGGAAACAGTGTTTTTTGAGAGCTTCCACTCCCAGCTCAAGAGGAAATTTAGTCCTCAAGGTGATACTTACGAGGAGAGACAGAATCTGTGTTTACCTGACGAATTAATCTCTCTGGTAGCCACCGTGCTTCATCTTCATCTCGTGAAAAAACACAAACCGACCCTCTTCCCCAAATTAGGACTGGATCTGGACCCTTCCATTTATTAGTCAGAGGGTCCTTCCATTTTACCAATGCATAAGAATTAGAAGTAACTGGGTGCCAGTGGCGTTCCGCTGCAGACTGACCTTTAATGTCAGTTTGCAAAAAGTTTAGGACAAATAAGGTAAAGGCAAGGTGAGCCTTTGGTGACCTTGGGGCAAATGCTCTGAATTAACTTTGCTAGGTAATTTAGAATATAGGAATCTCTAATAATTGAACTGAATATTAGACCAGTCTAAGATTGAGTTAGAATGGCTGGTCACACTTAAGAAGAGTGAAAAATCATTATGACTCTATTAAATGACTAATTTTACTAAGTCTGAATATACAGTCTCTGATGTACTATTGCCATAAAGTTAAAAGGCTAGAAGCTAGTCCAAACTGGAAAAATGACAAGTAAGGATGGATCTAAAACATGAATTTAATCTTTTAGTCCTTTTAATCAGGACACTGAGTTAACTTACCTGTCAGCTCAGCACACGAATTACCAATATGCTTCTGTAGAGTTCTGTGGAGAGAACCTGTTTTTCCCTTTCCTAATAAGGTAGCTGTTTTAGGATCAATTTATAAGCCAATAAGTAGATCCTTTTAAGATACTAAAAAGCATTTATTAAATTTGACATTTTAATCTCAAATTTTGAAAATAAAGGTATGTTTTAAATAGTGTGCATGGAAATGCACTAAATAGTATATATGGGGATACAATTTCTCTCTTTTGTCTTTTAAGAGGTTAAAGTTTAAAATTTTACAATATCTAACCTTTTGAATTAATAACTTTTTGGACAAAACATTTTAAATATTTGGCTGTAAAGGGGCAGTGACTAATTGCACTTTCAATTATTTTTCTTAAGGAACGGTTGTAACTAGAAGGCTAGAAAAGCTATTAAGAGTCACACGTGCATAATTTATTTATTTACTAAAAATATGTATAAGCAATTGTAAATTTGAGAATTAATAGTATCTGAGGGACGAACAATTTTAAGTAATTATGAGCTCAGAGATATAGCATTGACTATTAATATATAAATTAAGGTTTGATTGTTCAGCATTTTAAAACACCATCTACAGCACACAACCAGATTATTTGTGCTGGAATAGGGGCAACTGTGTGTCTTAAGACTCCGCTCCACAGCAGCTAGTTGGGCCCACGTGGGCTAATGATTGGCTGGGAGGATGAGAAAAATGACTTTACAATAATGTTTTTTCTGGCCAAAGAATTGTCTTGGGCACAACTAATTTTTAATTACCAATTAACAACAATTATAAAAGCTTTCTTTATTTCCTGCAAAACCCCTTGCAGCAAACCAAAACACCAAATAACAAAAGGATACTGTCTCTGAATCTTTTGGGTGAGAGCAAGGATTTAAGGTAAACTTCCCTTGAGAAGCATTAGTTAATAAAATATTTTTCACTTAGGAAACAATATATGCTGAAAGATTAAAACTTTTGGCTTCTTGTAAAGAAGCAGAAACAATAAACATTTTTCTTACATAATGTAAAGCTATATTAGCCATACATAGAGGCAAAATTTTCTAGTGATTACCAATTTACTAGAAACAAAAATCTTTGAATTTAAGCATTATTTTAAACATCTGAATAGATCTGTAACACTGTTAAAAAGAAATTTTCTTGAACACAGGGAAAAACTTTTTTAGGCATTGTTTGCAAAACAAAAGAAAAGGCCACAAGCCGCTCTGGGACTGCCCAGAGCCCTGTATTGACTCAAGGGTAAAATACTTTTTAATCTGAGCATCAATCTTAAATTTGCAATCAAACTGCAAGCTGCAGTCAATGGAACAATGGCAGTTTTAACCATAATTTTTAAGTTTTTGTGCAAGGTTAGGATAATACCTACAACTTTGGGAAAGAAAAACCTATGTTTAAAACAATTTATCACTGTTAAATCAATATTAGAAGCATTACTATCATATTATGAAGTTTGGATATCAATTAATACCTATGAATACCTATTAAAGCAAGCTTTAACGCTTTAATAAAGAGGCATTGCTTTATATCTTATCTTAAATTTTACTATTTAGGATAGGAACCACATTAATCATTATCTAAACTAGAAATATCTTAAGAGACTCAGCCTCTGAAGCTTAATCTCAAACTCTAACTCGCTTCAGGGCCTCACCAACTTTTTCTCAGGTTCCACAATCTATCGTTTCTTCTTCTTTGAACCATGGACAACAGCTATCTATCTTATCTAAAAAATTTCTGACTTTGAACCCTTCCTTCTTCCACCTAAGCAGCTTTCTAAAAAAACTGCGGCACACCGCCTGTCTCCGTATCTAGTTCCGATTTACGAACTGCTGACCCCAAGTAGAACCAGTGTTGGGTCAGCACTGCTTCAAACTTGCTTCGTATCCTACTGCATCCCCGCAACACTTTCAAAACTGAAATTTTTTTGGGCTAGCGCTAGCATGTGTACCTGTCCGTTGCTCCAATGCTCCTCCTCCGATACGAAGATTCTTTCCTTTCTTGTGGAGCTCCACACAGCAATCGTTTCTCTTAGCATCTCTCTGCCATTCTTCAGGTCCCTGTTCAGGCGCCAACTGTTGCGGCCCGCCTGCGGTCCACAACACGAACGGTTCACTGAGAATGGCAGTTCCCTGCAAAGAGAGGAATCTAGACGGGGCGGAAGAAAAGAATGAAGCCAGGACAACAAGTTCTGATCGAGGCTCAATTTAATATTTCCAAACACTCAGTTTATAAAGGAAGGGGGAGGGAACCCAATTTCCCGCCAAGTAATCCAGGGTCCAGTAGCAGGACGAACACGTGTGTGCCTCCAGGCAGCAGAGTCAGGTTCCAGCAGTGGGCGTGGCAGGACGAATGAGCCGGTAGCTCCACCCTAGAGCAGGCAGGTTCCAGGCTGGGGGAAGGGAGGCCACATTTTGGGATTCAATATGCTTGGCCTTAATTGAAATGTCCTACAGTGGAGATAAGGAACTTGAAGAGATCAGCTCCAATAGTTAGACAGAACCCCCAGTGTAGCAATGGGGACACCAACCCACTTTCAAATTTTTCATTCCAAAATTGTTCCTGTCTCAAAAAAAATGCGGGGACCAAAATGGAGCAGAGATAGAATGAATGGCAGAACAGTAACTAACCCAACTTAGGATCTATCCCATGGGTGAGCAGCAAACCCTGGCACTATTACTGATGCTATGTTGTGCTTGCAGACAGGAATCTAGCATGATGTTAGAATCCAATCCATTAGTTTGACCCCATATCATGTGTTTTCATTATCTCATGGGCCAGGATGTAGAAGGACATCTCACTGAAAGAAATGACAGACACAGTCTGAAAAAATGAAAATCAGCAAGTTTGTTTGCAATAGGAAACAAAGGAACAGGGGAAAGGTACTTCAGGAAAACAAAACAACCTGAAAAAGAACAAAGAAACTGAAAAATCTTGATACCCAAGGTAGGTCAGTAGATCCAGAACTAAAATTGTGAGGAAAAGAAATAGCTAAGAATGGAGACAGCAAGATGAGCAGCTAAAGGGATCTGCAACCCTATTGTTGGAACAACATGATGTACTAACCAGAACCCCGGAGCTCTTGTCTCTAGCTGCATATGTATCGAAAGATGACCTAGTCGGCCATCAATGGAAAGAGAGGCCCATTGGACTTGCAAACTTTATATGCCCCAATATAGGGGAATGCCAAGGCCAAAAGAATGGGAATGGGTGGGTAGGGAAGTGGGGGGCGCTATGGGGGACTTTTGGGATAGCATTGGAAATGTAATTGAGGAAAATATGTAATAAAAATATTAAAAATTAAAAAAAAAGATGAGCAGCACAATGAACCTGTCAAGGCCCACAGGCATGCTGAGGAAATTCTGATTATGAAACTTATGATTGGATTCAAAACTCACTCTATAAGGTAGAGCCCATACTTGACACTATTTATGATGCCAAGGACCTGAGATTAGATAGATTATAAGCATATGAGAAAATACCGCAATTTTTCTTAGATGCACAGGTTCTCAGCATGTGAGATGCAAACCTCTAAAAGATCAAACAAGATTTTATAGTCATCAGCTAAAGCCATTAAAAAACAGATATTTACATATAATTCATAACAATAGCCAATATATAATTTTAGTTATGAAGTAGCAATGAAATAATTTTGTGGTTAGGAGGTCAACCCTACATGAGGAAGGATCGCAGCATTCTGAAGGCTGAAAACCACTGTGCAATACAAATGACTTCTAATGACATAATCAACCTTTATAGAGGTTTCTTCTTGTGGACTTTCACAACAAAACAATATGCAAGTAGTAAGCAAGTTTGAAGCAATCCATCCTAAATGGATTTTTTTTTTCTCTACAGCCCTCCCCTGAAGGTGAAGGAAGGTTTGTTGAAGGGAATAAATAAATATTGTAAGAGCGAAAGGTAGTGGGTAACTTTCAAGGCAGAACATCTTCCATAAGCAAGAGAAGTGACTCACATATGAAGTTGCAGAGAATATGACAGGATGTACACGACCTACACAGGTTCAAGCCTCAAAATATCCCACCACTGAGAAGGGGAAGTGGACACCTTTATAAAAGAAGATATTTGCAATTGTGATACCTGCTGGTATAGGGAAATTTAATTTTCTCTAATAGAGTGTCACTGGATATATTAACTATACTCTAGGGCAACCCATGCCCATAAGTTGACCAACACAGACCTCTGTATTGTTTTTTATGTGCTTTTGTTTTTATTGGTATTTTTTGTCTCATTGGATTTTGTCTGCTTTGTTGGTTTTTTTTTTTTTTTTTTTTGGGAGGGGGTAAGTTTTTGAGAGAAAGAATGAACATAAAGTTATATTTGTAAGTAGGTGGGTAGGGGCTTGGATAAGCTAGGAGACCAGAAATAATATGATCAAAATACAGTGTATGAAAACATTTACAAACATTAAAACCTGTAAGAAGATGAGGATGGAGTAGAGAGAAGTGATTACATTTTCCTGTAATTTCATGTGGGGAATACATTGGGTGCAAGACAAAGAGATTATCTGCAACCTGTTGCACATTCCAGCAATTCATCTTCCCAGAAGAAGAACAAAGAAAACAAATTGGGATTTGTTAAACATAATCACAATGACACAGATAAGAGAGCAGATGTGCCCGGCAGTGGTGGCGCATGCCTTTAATCCCAGCACTTGGGAGGCAGAGGCAGGCAGATTTCTGAGTTCAAGGCCAGCCTGGTCTACAGAGTGAGTTCCAGGATAGCCAGGGCTACACAGAGAAACCCTGTCTCAAAAAAAGCAAAACAAAACAAAAAATCCAAAAACCAAAACAAAACAAAAAACACACACAAAAAAGAGAGCAGATGCAAAAATAAATCTCCAGGAAAGATCAAAAGAACAGATGAGACAAACTCCAAGGAGTTCAAATAGGCAATAGTGAAGGTTACAGTGTGATTGTAAATAGTTCCTATGAGTGAAAAACCTTTTATTGAAGGGAGATAATGGGGAATACTTTTGAAAATAGAACAAAAAATAGTAAGCTGTTTTAATTTTTGCTCAACTAAACTCAAATAAAACTTTTCTGACATTGTCACTGTCACCCAATAACTAGAAACCTGCTAGGGAAAACCATAGTAATGTTGTTTCAAAATCAGTCCACTGACGTTGTGTTAGTCAGCAAAATATAATGAGACTCTTCACCAAAGTTTTACATCTAAACAAACCAATATTTGGTATCATCAGCTATAATATACAGACAAAAATTATAGCATGATTATCTCATACAGGTTATAATCCATCAGCATGTTAGAAATAATTATTCTTTCTGTCTATAGAAATTGTGGCCCACACCATCTGTAATTATATTCCAAGGAGACATAATAAACTCTACTCCCCTTTTTAGATACTGCACAATATTGTGCACACACATTTATGCATACAAAATGTACAGACACATAAATATTAAGTCTTAAAAGCATTTTTAATGTGGGTAAAACCAAGGCAGGAAAAGAAAGACATCAGTGCTCTACAAAAATAAATAGCATCTTTATTCACTTTATATTTCTACAGTAAATAATGCTTTACTCTTTTCTAAACACATCCACTGCTACATGCTTTCTTAAGTTCCCAAAGGTGCTAAATTTCTACCTATGAACATCAGCTCCCTATTGAAGGATACATGGAATCTCTAAGACATCAAACTAGTTTAGCAAGAATACAGGACTGGTTATGTCATTGAGATTTTCCATTAATTACTCAGAAGAGTGATTCACACATTTACCCAATAAATACAACCTCTTTTTCACAAAAATGCAAAATTATTTTTCTTTATATATGTGTAAGTATATTCTCATAGATACAACTTTGTTCTGATGTTTTCTGAATGTATTTACTCTCAATTATTTTTCTCCTAAGGGAATAAAATATTTTCATGTCATGATCAATGATACAAACCTACTCATATGTACTCATTAACTCTCCACAAATCTTTTTCAGAATAGCTTAGGAATACATACTCTCTTCCTAGTAAGATAATTGTGTTCTGAATTGCAAACCCTTTAATAGTAACAGTAACTGGTATGACAATTTAAAAGAAAACATACATGGAACTTGTGGATTGAAAACAATTCTCCTGGTGCTTATTGGGTGAAGAAAATTTATGTGAAATTTCAAAGGCAGTAATAGTTACAGAGAACTAGACACTACCACTGAAGTGTAGTAAAGATGCAAATTAGGAGCTCGATTTGTGCTATATTACAAAACAACTTGTTATATGCCAAAGAATATAAGTGAATTGGGCTTTATAAAAAATATTCTGTAATAAATAATTTCTGGACTGTATTGCATCTTTGTGAGATTGTGCTTGGTAATTGTCTAATGCATATATAATTTAAGCTCATATAAAACACACAAAAGGCAGCCTTCTTTTATCTACAAAACAATATGTTGGATTACAGGCTTTGCATATCTTTTCTTAAAACTTCCATTATAGTTTTCTCAAATTCAATTCATTTGCATCTATAATGCAGCATTTAGCAAGATTAAAAAAAAAAAAAAACAATGTATACTCCCAGTGCTCTATATCTCAATATAAGCTTAATTTCCACCAAAATTTATCAAGTTTGAGCCAATACGTCAACTTATAAGGAAAACATAGTATAGTCAAAGTTGTTTATACAAAAGAAGAAAAGGACTCATACCTCTTCCCCAGGAGGAGATTCTGAAAATTCTTAGATTTCAAATCTTATTCATGGCTTGCTTGTTTTCTTTCAAATCATTCCCATCTCTTAACTAAATGACATTTTTTCCTGTTTTCTGGACAGTAATACGATGGCACCTCCTTCTCCACAACGACATAATTCTTTATTAAAATGGTAGGGAAAAGCTGGCAAACATCCACTTAGTAGCTGCTTCTCACGATGTCAAAGCAGGCATAAATATATCAGGAATTCCAATTGCCTTGCAATTAAGAATCTATTTCCCAAATTGTCAACTGTAAATTGAAAAAAGATCTTTATGGTAAATCCAAGCATATTTCCTTGTCTGAGATATCTAAAGTTATTATCCTACAGGACCATGTTTTTATATACCTGCAACAGGCAACTAATTTGGATATCTTTGCATTGCATTTACAAGTTGTACTTTTCAGAGACTACTCAGAAAAATTACAACACTAAACAGCTGACATATTGAAACTCAGAGATTTTTCCAGCAAAAGTGTAAAACTGAATAACTAAGAAGAAAATTTTAATCCATAAGAGAAGCCTAAAATCTCACAATGCACACTGATACATATCCATTCTGATAGTCTTGGAAGACAGTGAATAGGAACACAATGTTGAATATAGGCTATCATAAGTAGATGTCCAATTCTACAACAGGCTATCACAAGTAGATGCCTACATTCCACACACATGTGGTCACAATTAGAAACTTAGCGCTTCAGAAACCTCATCTTTACTCTAAAAATTGTTTTATGTTCTATTAAATCAGGACATGTTGTAGAAAATCACTGAGATATCTATATTCAGAGTGTGTGCTTAGAGAGTTTAGGGTGACTGACACTTCATTTGAACACATCTGATTTCTTTCCACTCAGAAGAATACAAGTTTCAGAAAGCATAAGTGATATAGTCAAGCATAAATCTAAAAAGTGTTCACTTTAGCTTGATTCCAGACATCAGAATGCAGTCTGAAAAAAAAAGGCTGCCTCTTTAGTAATACCATTAATAATGTTAATAGTCAGGGGCAAATAGCCCTCACCTGTGATGGGCAGAATTAGCAAATGAAAGTACAAATACTAAAAGTAGCATTTCAGCCAGCCAACGATTGAAGATAATATTAAAAAACTGAAGATATTTGATACACACCAATATTTGTGTGTTAATCATCCATCTTAAATTGTGATATGGCACTACCTGAAAAACACAGACAACAGATTTCAGCTAATTAATAGGTAAATGCAGCTCTCAATTCATTTCTGAAATTCATATGCATACTCTATGCCAAATATTTTAAGCACTAAATCTTCTTCTTGTGTAGCATTTTCTCCTTCGATGTTACTGGTTCTCTTCTTCCTGAGTTTAGGCATCCTCAAGACTTTGTCCCATTTCTCTCAGATCTTTTTGTGAGATTATGGCATTTGCTTTGGTTTTTGTCTTTACCAGACTCTTTTTATACAATTGATCCATCACAGATTCTACCTGTTGTTCACAGGTCAAACCACAGTCCCCTTTGCTATTACACCTTAGCAGATCTCTCATTCTTGTACTTTAAGTAGATAGTGGGTCTACAGACAAACTATAGCCATCTCTAATTCTATTTTGTTTATGATTACAAAGCAAGATTAAATTTATTTTTAAATTTTGATCTTTTGCATTTTTGAATAATAGACTTTGGATTTTTTTAAAGTGAAAATATAACTTTAATCCAGTAGATTCTGGTTATTGTTTCTTTTCCAGCAACTCCTAACAGAATCTCCTGACTTCTCAACTTGACCATATCCACATCATTTTTTCTTTCTCATTATGATATAAATAGGCATCTAAAAATGATGATGATGATGATAATGATGATGATATTAAATAAAATTAAAACGAAGAAATCAGAATAGTATAACAACAACAAAATAGAAGAAAGATAGCCAAAGAAAAAGATCAAGAAACACATATAAACTCATGGAGTAACTCATATTTACACAAACAGATAACCCATAAAAACAAAAAACAGCAAACCAGAGTATATATGCAAGGACATGTAAAGAAAAAAATCTCTGAGGAAAAATTATAAGACATAAGAACCTCCAAAATTTCTATCGAGTTCATTTTCTGTTGCCCTTCTACGGCTTGGCATGGGCCTGGCCTTAACAATGGTTTGTATATCCAATGAACTCCAGTAAAAAAACCTAAATTGTCATTTGAGTGTAGTTACCAACTGGAGATTGCTTTTGCATGTTGGCTTGTGTTCCCTATCCCATTCAGGGCTTATGAATGCTACCATAGCCTCTGCTAGCTCATATGTGGATTTCTTCTGCTTTATTTACAAGGATTTATTTCTTTGGTGTCCTCTATTTCCTCAGGCTCTTACAATCTACCTGCTCCCCTTTTTTACAGAGTTCCGTGAGTCTGACAGATAAAGTTTTAATGAAGACATCCTTTTTAGGGACCAAGTATTCCAAAATCTCTCAATCTGCATATTATCTCGCTGTGAATATTTGGTCTCATCTGCGGCAGGAAGAAGCTGTTCTGATGATGGCTGAGCAAGGCACTGATCTCTGAATATATCAGAATGTTGTTAGAAGTCATTTATTGCTGTTCTTTTAGCAGAACAGTTGTATTTGATTTTTCCATAAGATCACTCACCTATCTGGTCTTGTGTTATGACCTACTTGGACAGTATTGGGAATAGATACTGAAAGACCCCCGGAGGGCAGACCCTCACTCAAGCCTCGGGACAGCCGCGTACCCAAGAAGACACTGAGACCGAACTTAAGATGTAGAGAGTAAGATTTAATAAAGCAACAACAAGAAAGCACATAAAAAGCACATAAACCAGAGCTCTGGGGTCGAAACTCATACACCCAGCATGGTGTAGAGGAGAATCGACGCCCGACCCAAATTTTTCACAGGCTTATATAGGAAAAAAGCCAAGGGGGGAGCAGGGTAGGAAAAGTACAAGTTTGCATAACCAAGGGGTCGTGTCCTATATTTTGGCAATGTACCCGATCTATTGGAACATTCTGGGGTTGTACCAGGAGGCCCTTATCTCAAAAATGTTCTTGGAACAGTCCTCAGTTAGGAGGGGTTGGACTAGGTTTGTTCCAGGAGACCCTTATCTAAAAAATGTTCTTGGAACAGTTTTCATTTGGGAGGGGGTCGGACTCTGGGGTGAAGAGTTCAGGAGTGTACTCTGGGGTGAGAAGTTCAGGAGTGTTCCGGGAACAATCTCTAGATGGGAGGGGTAGGACTCTGAGTTGAAGAGTTCAGGTAATTTTCCTCCTTCAATACCATGCCCCATTCCAGGCAGCAGGCCTTAAAAACAACCACATTTTTGTTTGTGACACAGGCCTTGGGTCACTAGTTATCTATCACAGCTTGCAGTAAAGGTACCATCATTGTGGACTGAAGATTTTGCAGCTGGGTTGATTCTCCTTTGGTAGCATGTAAAATACCTTCTAGTACCATGAACACTATTCAGTAGTGGTGAAAGCTCAAAGTAAGTATTAGCTCAACCTCTCTGTGTTCAATGAGTCGTGTAGGTGTTATCTTCAGCAATAAGGCTTTGTGATCAGTTTTTAGAAGGAAACCTAGAGCTTGGCAATAATAGCCCGGGATGTTTGGAAGTTTCCCTTGGGTCCCTTTGGCCAACAACTATTATATACATAGACAATTTCTGGAAACAGAAGGTTTATTTGATGACCAGATATGACCAGTTGAGGTTTCATCCCCCTCTCCCATTATTTTATGATTCTATTTATATCACCTTCATATATGTATATGATCTAGGAAACTTCTATTGTATTAGATTTCCATACAACTTCACAAGTATACATTAGTTATAGCTATCTCTTCCTATATTCCCACATTTTTCCTCCCACATCCTCTGGTTGATCAACCCATTCCAGTGCCCCTCCCAACCACCTATAACTGTCTATTCTACTTCTGCTTCCTAGGTGATTCAACCCTCTTCCCTAGTCCCTATCTGTATACCTGACCTCTGTGGTTATATGGATTGGATTCTGCTTACTGATGACTTAACAGCTAACATTCACATAAAAGGGAATACATACCATACTTGCTCTTTGGCTCTCAGCTGCCTAACTCAGGAAATTTTTTTTTCAATCTCTATTCAGTTACTATCACATGTTCACATTTTTGACAGCTGAGTAACATACCATTGTACCTAGTCTCTTTTAACCATTCATGCACTGATGAACATCTAGTCTGATTCCTATTTCTGAGTATAATGAATAAATCAGCAATAAACATGTTGGAGCAAGTATCTCTGTAGTAGATTATAGAATCAAGTGGATTCTCAAGAGTATTGTCTTAGATAGGGTTTTACTGATATGAAAAAACACCATCACCAAGGCAACTCTTTTTTTTTTTTGGTTTTTCGAGACAGGGTTTCTCTGTATCGCCCTGGCTGTCCTGGAACTCACTTTGTAGACCAAGCTGGCCTCGAACTCAGAAATCTGCCTGCCTCTGCCTCCCGAGTGCTGGGATTAAAGGCGTGCAAGGATAACATTTAATTGGGGCTGGATTACAGGTTCAGAGATTCAACCTAGTGTCATCAAGGCAGGAACATGCCAGTATCCAGGCAGTCATTGTTCAGGAGGACCTGAGAGGTCTGCATCTTCATCTGACTGACTTTCAGGAAGCTAGGACTAGGGTATTAAAGCCCACACCTACTCCAATAAGGCCACACATCCTAATATTGCCACTCCCAGGCCTACGTACACAAACCATCGCATTCCATTCACTGGTTCCATGGGCTTACCTCAAACACATGAGTCTATGGGGACCATACCTAGCCAGAGCACAATAAAAAGTACATTTAGTTCAACTTCCAATGTTCCCATAGCCTATAGCAGTCTCAGCAATGCTAAAAATCTGAATTTCAAAGTGTCCTCTGAGGTTTATCCAAGCACTTAATTGTAATCCCTGAAGCAAGTCAGGAAACCAGCTGGGCAAACCCATAACTATGCATCTCCAATGTCAAAGCAGTCTTCAGATCTTCAATTCTTTTTTTTTTTTTTTATCTTTGTTGATTACAACAAAATTATTTCTCTTGGGCTGATTCCACTACCTGTTAGCAGCTTTGCTCAGCAGGTAACCTAAGGCTCTGGCACCTTTGGCATCTTGGGGATCTTCCAGTCAACTTCAGCTTCACAGCTTCTTCCTTGTTCCAATAACTGGGATCCATACATTATCTTCTAGGCTCTTCAAACAGACTGTATCACTTCTCCAGCTCTGTCCTTTCTAGCACTCTAAGATTAGGTTGATCCATGTAACTGCTGCTCTGCACATCTTACATTATGACTTGGATTATCTGATAACACCCAGGTTTCTGTTTTCAAACTCTTTCACTGCCTAAGCTTGTCTGTCCTAGAACTTGTTATGTAGATTGACCTTGAACTCAGAGATCTTTTTGGCTCATTCTCCTGCAATTAAAGACAGGTGCTACCATGGGTGGTCCTAAACTTGAATGGGTCAGATCTCACCCCAAGGTCACCACTCTTCCCTTAGTTCAATATCATATCCTTGAAAACAGTATTAAGCTCCATTTCTTGTCCTGGTACCTCTTTAATATGCAAACCATGTATTTTATATGTTTTCTTTCTAAGCATGCTATGCTTATTTGAAATGTTCTTCATGAGACTTAACCAGAGAACAAAATACTTCTGCTGGGCTTTTTAAGATTTCCTACTGCAATAAATATATCTTGGACCAGGATGCACAGTCCAAATCACTCTCATCAACAATGTCTTCCATATTTCTACTAGGATAGCCCACTAAGCCCCATTAAAGCATTTCACTGCTTTCCAAATCCAAAATCCCCAAATCCACATTATTCTGAACAAAAATGTGGTCAGGCTTATCACAGCCACATCCCTCTCCTGGTACCAACTTCTGTTTTAGTTAGGGTTATACTGCTGTGAACAGATACCATGACCACATGACCAAGGCAAGTCTTATAAGGTCAACATTTAATTGGGGCTGGCTTAGAAGTTCAGAGGTTTAGTACAATATCATCAAGGTGGAAACATCAAAGCCTCCAGGCAGGCATGGTGCAGGATGATCTAAAGGTTCTACATCTTTATCTGAAGGCTGCTAGCAGAATTCTGGCTTCCAGGCAGCTAGGAAAAAATGGTCCATTAACACAGTGACACACCTACTCCAACAAGGCCAAACATTCTAATAGTGCCACTTCCTGGCCTAGGCATATGAAAACCATCACAAGCTGGATCTTGAGATTTGTTGATTCCTGCCTTCCTGAAGATCCTTCACACTGATTTCCATAGTGGCTGTACAAATCTACTAGCAATGGACTAGTGCTTTCCTTACTCCATCAGCATGTGCTGTTATTTGTTTTTATTGATCTTGGCCATTCCAAATAGTATAAGAAATAAAAATATTAATATAGTTTGATTGCTTTTCCCTTATGTCAAAAATATCTTTAACTGTTTCTTCTCACACATTTGTGTTTCCACTTTTAAGAATTCTCTGTTTATATTTGTTCCTCATTTTTAATTGGGCTATTTTGTTTATTAATGGTTATATATTCATATTTTTAAAATTATTTATCAATCTACCATATTTATCTTCTATTATATAGTTGATTAAAAAGAGAAATCCCATTTTATAGGCTTCTGCTTTGTCCAAGGGATGGTGTTCTTTACAGTGCAGAATCTTTTCAATTGCATGAGGTCCCATTTATTAACATTTCTTAGTGGTTCTGCTATGATTGTTCTGTTCATAACTTCCAATTCAATGAGTATAAAATTATTAAAATCATTCACCACCATAATTTCTATTAGATTCAGTGTGTCTGGCCTTATGTTAATGTTATTGATCTATTTGGACTTGAGTTTCATGGAGAATGATAAGTTTTTGTCAATCTGTATTCTAACTGCAGACTTCCAGTTTCAGTGTATCATTTGTTGAATATGGTATCTATTTTTTCAATGTATATTTCTGGCTTCTTTATCAAAAATTAGATGTACATTGGTATACAGCATTATGCCTAAGTCTCAAATTCAATTCCATTAATCATGGTCTCTTTTTATATCAATACCAATGCTGTTATTATTGCTATAGCCCTGTAGTATAATCTGAAATCAGAGATGGTGATACTTCAAGCAGTTCATGTAATATTCTGTATTACTTTAACTATCCTGGGATTTTTATGTTTCCATATTAAGCTGAAAATTGTCCTTTCAAATTTCTATGAAGAATAATTTTAGAATGTTGATGGGTATTGCATTGAATCCGTAGATTACTTTTTGGTAGATCTTTACTACATTAATCCTACTGATTCAGCCAGGCGTGGTGGCACACACCTTTAATCCCAGCACTCGAGAGGCAGAGGCAGGCAGATTTCTGAGTTTGAGGCCAGCCTAGTCTACAAAGTAAGTTCCAGGACAGCCAGAGCTATGCAGAGAAACCCTGTCTTGAAACAAAGAAATAAACAAACACATCATACTGGTTCATGAATCTAGAAAATCATCCCATCTTTTTTTACTTTAAGAGGAAAGGGGGTTTTATTTGGTGTATGATTTCAAGTTACAGTCAATTCCAGAAAGGTCAAGACAAGAATTCAGATTTGTATGAAAATTTCTATGTAGCCAAGGATGACTCCTAGTTCAATTTTTCAGAGTGTTGTTATTGATCATCAAAGACTGGCTCAGAAAATTCTTTCATACTTATTTGGTGAAGAACTATATTCAATACTACAATATAAGCAAACTTGTGCTATTTTACATAGAACCATTACATAATAGTCAGGGAAGAAACTGGTGTTTCCATTCATCTTCATAGACCAGTTTTCATTTCCATTCATCTTCATAGACCATCAATCAAATCCTGATAGTATAGATAAGAGCTCTAACAAGCAGCATTGGGGTTTGCTCACAAAGGGATTCCTGGACATCCTTACATATTTCTTATTTCTGGTTTTAAGCCACTCTTACTGATTTCGCTTTTGAGAGCTTCCCTGCACAGTAGCCTTGTTTTAAACATGAGGCCACCAGTCCTGTTGTATGTAGCTTTTGCTACTCTTGCCTAAGCTCTAGGAATGGGCTGTGCTCACCCAGAGAAATATTGGATTTGCAGATGAAAAACAGATACACACAAGTTGTTCAATTTAAACTTGCCTTACTGGGTGAACTGCTGGGTACCTCTAATCAACCTCAGCTAGCATGGCCTACCCAGTTCTCACAGATAAGCACTGGGAGATGGTTATTGGGGTGGATCATAGGTGTCATAGTTGAGTGGGAATGTTGGTTGCCTCTCACCTTTCTAAATTTGCATAAAACACCTTCTGGTACTATGAAAACTAGTCCCTAGAGATAGGGAATTAATGCCAGTTCCAGCTCAGTGACCTCTGGGCCTTGTTTCTGAAGTATATACTGTCTTCTTCAACATGTGAGAGAGCAGTAAACAAAAGAAACAGCAATAGGCTGTATGATTGGGGAGTTCTTTAGAAAGCCCTTTCTAATACCTGAACAGAGGGCTTTTCATGTCTGACATTCTGGTTTTTATTAGGATTTGTTTGGAACTTGGAGTAAGTGTTATCTGCCTAGATAAACAAAGTTTATTAAAACTGAAGCATGTGCATTGCAAAGTTTTTAAAGGCAGCTAATGAATAATGTAATGTCTTGTGACTTTTTCAATGATCCATATTATTAATTTTCCCACTACTCCATCTACTGTATTTACCTGCAAACCCCTTCCCCAAATAGCCTTCTTTCTCCTTGGTCTCCATTATATCAGTTATATCCTGCTATTTCCATTTATGTGCCTCCTAAATTCTCCCATATTAACCCTTCAAACTTCCCAAGGATTTCCGTTTCCCCATTTTCCCTATTACATCACTTGCAGCCTGTTATTTCATTTTATTTCCCTCCCACTTAATTCTACATTTAGGTTTCCTCCTCCCTAAGGAGGACTCCACTGTTTCCATTTCCCCTATCATAAGCATATCAGAAAGCGTCCTCAACCAATAGTACTAGGAAAACTTGATATTCACATGCAGAAGAAATTAGATACCTTGCACATAAAATGACTTTAAAACAGGTTTAAAAAGAACTAGACCTGAAACCCAAAACACTCATTTCTAGATTCTAGCAGGTGAAAAAAAATTATAGGCAGTGCCTTGTATCATCTAGGTGTAAGAAAAAAAAAAAAAGGACCTCCTGAAGAGGATTCCATTTTCACAAGAATTAAGCCAAGTGGGAATTCATAAATCCAAACTGCTTATTGATAGAAAAAAAAAGAGAAGACAACGCATATTTGCCAGCTATTCATATGACAGAGGTTTGATATACAGTGAACTCAAAGAACAAAAAAAACAAAAAAAAAAAAAATACAAAACAAAAACCAGAGTCAAGCAACCAAATGATACATTCAAAAAAAAAAAAAAAAAATGACCAGGAACCTAAATTGAGATTTTTTAAAAGAAGAAGAAAACAATAATGTTTAAGAAATATTTCAAAACATGTTCATCATACCTGGGACTTAGAGAAAGGAAAATCAAACCAATTTAATTTTCATCTTATCCCAATCAGACTGGCAGAGATCGATACAACTGACAACACATGTTACAGGGGATGTGGGATAAAGGAACCTCAAACTTGGTAGAATTGGAAACTGGTATATCTTCTATGGAAATGGAAGCACAAAATTCTGAAAAAACTAAAACTACAGCCATCATACAACCAAGATATACCACTTCTCTGCCTATGTCCAGTGGACTCACCATTACACAAATACTTGTTCAGCCATATGCATTGCTGCTCTATATCCAGTCGCTATGAAATGAAAACCACCCAAACGTCATGGTAAGGAAAATGTGGTGCATGAGGTCATACAAACTCAGAAATACAAGTATCACAGGTCCTATTCAAGGCTTCTAGTTGCATTAGAAATTTATAAAGAAAGACAGAAACATAATCAGAATAGGTAGCATGGGGAACAATAGAAAGAGGAATAGAAAAGTAGAACTAATCTCATCAGGGAAAGGAAAAAGAGAAGCTTCCTTGGCAGAGGGGGGATGTAATTTTAAGTTTTTCTTTAAAAATTTGTACTGACTGGGTATAAGATCATATAAGATGAATGAGGCTTTGCAGAAGCAGCCTCCCCTTCTCTATGTCTGAACTTGCTTTGAACATATTTTTTTCTTAAAGCACTTGAAAAACTAAGGTTACATCATGGCACATCTCCTCCACAGGGAATTCTCATTTCTGCAGAATGTGCTTATACACATAACTTTCTCATGCTTCTTCTTTCTGGTAAAAAGATACTTACCCTCATTCTGGAACTTAGTTTACTCTAAAAATCGATTTCATTTAACATGCAGCATGATTTTAATATTGAATACCTGTGTGAACAGGTACTGCTTTACTGAACAGTCTGAGCTTTTTTTTTTTTTTAATTTTTTTTATTACATATTTTCCTCAATTACATTTCCAATGCTATCCCAAAAGTCCCCCATACCGCCCCCCACTTCCCTACCCTCCCATTCCCATTCTTTTGGCCCTGGCATTCCCCTATATTGGGGCATATAAAGTTTGCAAGTCCAATGGGCCTCTCTTTCCAGTGATGGCCGACTAGGCCATCTTTCGATACATATGCAGCTAGAGACAAGAGCTCCGGGGTACTGGTTAGTTCATCATGTTGTTCCAACTATAGGGTTGCAGATCCCTTTAGCTCCTTGGGTACTTTCTCTAGCTTCTCCATTGGGAGCCCTGTGATACATCCAATAGCTGACTGTGAGCATCCACTCCTGTGTTTGCTAGGCCCCTGCATAGTCTCACAAGAGACAGCTATCTTTGGGTCCTTTCAGCAAAATCTTGCTAGTGTATGCAATGGTGTCAGCGTTTAGAAGCTGATTATGGGATGGATCCCTGGATACGGCAGTCTCTAGATGGTCCATCCTTTCATCACAGCTCCGAACTTTGTCTCTGTAACAGTCTGAGCTTTTAACAGTTAGAAATCTCCTATCTCTACAAACAGACTGAAGGAGAAATACTTGGAACTTAAAAGTTAACACAAGCTTGTAGATGTTATACAAAGTCTAAGAGTATGTGTGGTCTCTAGGGCACCATTTTGAAGTTTGGTGTTGAGAATCTTGCCTCCTATTTGAAGCAAACTGAAAAAGAATGAAAAAGGGAGATAGGATAATGACAATACAATGGAATAAGACATTCTTCCATAGAACAAAGGAAAAAAAACATAATGAATTGACTACCAAACATGCAGTTATTTTCACTTTTTGCTTTTTCCAGTATGAATTTGATATTTTAACTGAATAAAACACCTAAAAAGTGGCAACCTCCCTCTTAAAAATCAGTCATTAAAAAAAAAGCCCTGCTAGACAGTGCAGATTTTACCAGAGTAAACAATATCTACTTGGTTAAGAACTGGGCTCGCTCTAACTCTGTGACACAAGAAACAGCTTTGATGGTGGTTAGGGGTTATACTGACAAAAGATAATAACAGCCAGTAGCTACTAGATTTCCACATGAGTAAGGCCACTTTTCACTTCTTTTGCAAAGAGCTGACAGATCTTATTATAGTGACATGATGCACATCTAAAACAGATATTGATGTGCACAGAAAATTGTTATTTTTGTTTAGAACTTGTTGTAAATAAGGAAAGATAATTTTTACCACATCGATTTAGAGACCAGCTAGCCAGAGGTTGTCAGGGAAGGTGAGACCAGTCTTTATTTAGACAATTCCATAATGTTTTTCTATCTGAAGGATGAGTATATATATATATAAAAAACATGAAAAGTAACCCACCACAATCCATTTCAATCTTTCCCTGAGGAGAATGTAAAACGAGTTTCCAAAGTTAGAACTGTGCATTTCAGATGACATTTTGTACTGTGGATGAACTAAGTAACAAATGTCATAATAATTCACACCTCTCTGCACAGTGTTATAAGTCCCGAGACCTGCAGCTTGCATAGGGCCCCTGAAGTCTGATGTATTAGAAACCAATGTGTTTAGAACACTGAATTTTATGGAGAAAGTGGGTTGATCACTTCAAGCAAATTAAGTGTACACAAGACGTGTAAACCAAGAGTATTAAAGACAGCTGTACATCGTAGTGCACCATTTTAATACCAGCACTAAAGAGACAGAATCATGTCAGTCTCTATGAGTTTGAGTCCAGTCTGGACTACATAATGAGTTTCATGACAACCAGGCTTATAAGCAATGGTTTTTTTCTTTCCTTTTCTTTTGTTTTCTTTTCTTTTCTTTTTTCCTTTTCTTTTCTTTATTTTCTTCTTTAGTAAGGACTTTATCACCCTACTGGTCTACCCTCTGACAGTTCCACATCACACACCTCCCCCTACTGTCTCCAAGAGAATGTCCTGACCACCCCTCACCCCATCCCACCAGACATCCACACTCCCTGTGGACCCAAGTCTCTTGAGATTTAGGTGCATCTTCTCAGACTATGTCGAGACCTGGCAGTCCTCTGTTGTATTTGTGTTGGGGGCTTCGTATCAGCTGGTGTATGTTGCTTGGCTGGGGTCCAGGTTAGTTGAAACTGCTGGACTTCCTATAGGGTACCCTTCTCCTCAGGTTCTTCCAGGTTTTCCCTAATTCAACCACAGATGTCACCAACTTCTGTACATTTGTTGGGTGTAAAGATCTGCATCTGACTCTTTCAGCTGCTAGTTGGGCATTTTAGAGGCAGTCATGATAAGCCCCTATTTGTAAGCACACTATGGCATCAGTAATAGTTCCAGACCCTGTAGCTTCCTCTAGCTGGATCTCAATTTGGGCCTGTCACTGGACCTCCTTTACCCTAAGCACTTCTCCATTTTTTGTTTCTGTAATTCTTTCAGACAGGAAGAATTCTGGGTCAGAGTTTTGGACTGGGCGGACTGTAAACATGTAAAACTACTTTATAAATCAATCTGGAGTTTCCTCAGAAAATGGGGAATAGATGTACCTGAATAACCAGATAAACCACTCTTGGGCAAATACCCAAAATATACCCCACCATGTCATAACAGGGACATACGTACCACTATATTCATAGCAGCCTTATTTGTGATAGCCAGAGCTGGAAACAACCCAGATGCCCCACAAGAGAAGAATGTATAGAGAAAATGTGGTTCATTTACACAATGGAATACTACTCAGCAATTAAAATATCATGACAGATTCAATGCAATCCCCATTAAAATTCCAACTCAATTCTTCAATGAATTAGAAAGGGCAATTTGCAAATTTATGTGGAATAACAAAAAAAACTAGGATAGTAAAAATTCTTTTTTTTTTTTTTTTTTTTTTTTTTTTGGTTTTGGGTTTTGGTTTTGGGTTTTCGAGACAGGGTTTCTCTGTGTAGCCCTGGCTGTCCTGGAACTCACTTTGTAGACCATACTGGCCTCCAACTCAGAAATCTGCCTGCTTCTGCCTCCTGAGTGCTGGGATTAAAGGCTTGCAGTACCACGCCTGGCTGCAAAAACTTCTCAATGATAAAAGGTCCTCTTATAGAATCATCATGCCTGACTTAAAGCTGTACTACAGAGCAATTGTGATAAAAACTGCATGGTACTGGTAGAGAGACCGACATGGAATAGAATGGAAGACCCAGAAATAAACCCACACACCTATGGTCACTTGATCTTTGACAAGGGAGCTAAAACCATCCAGTGGAAAAAAAGATAGCATTTTCAACAGTTATTGCTGGCACAACTGGCGGTTATCATGTAGAAGAATGTGAATTGATCTATTCTTATTGCCTTGTACTAAGCTCAAGACCATGTGGATCAAGGAACTCCACATACAACCAGAGACACTGAAACTTATTGAGAAGAAAGTGGGGTAAAGCCTCAAAGATATGGGCATAGGGGAAAAATTCCTGAACAGAACACCAGCGGCTAGTGCTGTAATATCAAGAATCGACAAATGGGACCTCATGCAATTGCAAAGCTTCTGTAAGGTAAAGGACACTGTGAATAAGACAAAATGGTAACCAACCTATTGGGAAAAGATCTTTACCAATCCTAAATCTGGTAGGGGGCTAATATCCAATATACATAAAGAACTTAAGAACTTGGACTCCAGAAATTCAAATAGCCCTATTAAAAATTGGGTACAGAGCTAAACAAAGAATTCTCAACTGAGGAATGCTGAATGGCTGAGAAACATCTAAAGAAAAAAACAGAGTTCAACATCCTTAATCATCAGGGAAATACAAATCAAAACAACCCTGATATTCAACCTCACACCAGTCAAAATGGCTAAGATCAAAACCTCAGGTGACAGCAGATGCTGGCAAGGATGTGGAGAAAGAGGAACACTCCTCCACTGCTGGTGGGGTTGCAAGCTGGTACAACCACTCTGTGAATCATTTTGGCAGTTCCTCAGAAAATTGGGCAGAGTACTACTGGAAGATCCAGCAATACCACTCCTGGGCAATACCACCCAGAAGATGCTCCAACTTGTAATAAGGAAACTTGCTCAACTATGTTCATAGAAGCCTTATTTATAATAGCAAGAAGCTGAAAAGAACACAGATGTACCTCAACAGAGAAATGGATACAGAAAATGTGGTACATTTACAAAATAGAGTACTACTCAGCTATTAAAAACAATAAATTCATGAAATTATTAGACAAATTGATGAAATAGTTAGTTTCTGTAGTTAGCTGTTAAATCCATTTGATTTATAACTTCTGTTAGTGTCACTGTGTCTCTTTGTAGTTTCTGTTTCCATGATCTATCCATTGATGGTAGTGGTGTGTTGAAATCTCCCACTATTATTGTGTAAGATACTATGTTTGCTTTGAGCTTTATTAAAGTTTCTTTTATGAATGTGGTTGCCCTTGCATTTGGAGCATAGATGTTCAGAATTGAGATTTCATCTTGGTATATTTTTTCCTTTGACCAGTATGAAGTGTCCTTCATTTTCTTTTTTAAAATAATTTTATATGAAAGTCTATTTTATTCTATATTAGAAGGGCTACTCTAGCTTCCTTGCATCTTTGTACCATTTGCTTGGAATTTTTTTTCCAACCTTTTACTCTGAGGTAATGTCTGTCTTTGTCACTGATGTGTGTTTCCTATATGCAGCACAATGCTGGGTCCTGTTTACATATTCATTCTCTTATCCTTCATACATTTATTGGGGGATTGAGTCCATTGATGTTCAGAGATATTAAGAAAAAGTGATTTTTACTTCCTCTTATTTTTGTTGTTACAGGTGGAATTATGTTTGTGTGCCTATCTTCTTTTGGGTTTGTTGAAAGATTAGTTTCTTGCTTTTTCTTGGGTGCAGTTTGGGTGCAGCTTGAGATGGACTTTTCCTTCTATTTACACTTATAGGTCTGGATTTATGGAAAGATGTGTAAATTTGTTTTTGTCATGGAATATCTTGGGTTCTTCATCCATTGTAACTGAGAGTTTTGCTGAGTATAGTAGTATAGTCTGCATTTGTCTTCTCTTAGGGTCTGTATGACATCTGTCCAGGATCTTCTGTCTTTTAATCTCTGGTGAGAAAACTGGTGTCATTCTGTTTGGTCTGCCCTAACTTACTTGAACTTTTTCCCTCACTGCTTTTATTTATTTATTTTAGAATATACCAATCAGTAGATTTTGATCACATTATATTTTGAATCCTTTTTTTCTTAAATTTTTTATTATTTAAATGCATTTTATACAGCAAACATATTAATAAATTGAGAATTTTGAGAATCAAATATAAAAATTTTGTAACTTTTATATTCACATTCTTTCATACCCTAAAATATTAATGAATATTTAATACTATCCATAACTGAAGATCCTATATCTAATGTTGAGTACTAAATTATAAAACATACAAAATATTATTTGTGAGTTAAGCACAGTAAAACAGCATAAAATATTAAAAACAAATCATTAAGAAATATATTCAAAAGCCCTTATAAAATTCCACCTGACATATTGATAGAGTATTTAAAACACAGTATATCTGTGTAAATTGTCTAACAATCAGTTTACTTAAAATGATTATGAGTGTTTCTAGGAGAGAAATTATTTTAACAGTAAGTATATTTTAAAATTTTTGAAATAGCAAAAGCTCTTTGAAGTTAAACTTTAAGAAAATGCTAATTTCAGGCACAGTGAGAAAAACTTTCGGTAATATTTTCATGATGTTTGTAGAACATGCTTTTAATATTTTCAAGTTTTGATATTCAAAAAACAGAAGAGTTATTTTGAGATATATTTCATTGTTATGTCTCCCTTTTCATTTCTGGTTTTATTAATTTGGATACTGTATCTGTGCCCTCTGTTTACTCTGGCTAAGGTTTTGTCTATCTTGTTGATTTTCTCAAAGAACCAGCTCCTGGTTTTGTTGATTCTTTTTATAGCTCTTTTTGTTACTATTTTGTTTGATTACTTCCTGCTGTCTACTCCTCTTTGGTGTATCTGCTTCTTTTTGTTCTATAGCTTTCAGGTGTGCTGTCAAGGTGCTAGTGTAAGCTCTCTCCAGTTTCTTTTTGAAGAGCTATGAGTTTTCATCCTGCCACTGCTTTCATTGTGTCCTATAAGTTTTGGTGTGATGTGTTTTCATTTACATTAAATTCTAAAAAGCCTATAGTTTCTTTATTTCTTCCTTGACCAAGTTATCATTGAGTAGAGCATTGTTCAGCATCCATGTATATGTGTGCTTTCCTGTTGTTTGTTTCTTTATTTGTTTTTGTTGTTTGTTTGTTTTCTTGTTTTTGTGTGTTTTAGGTATTTAAGACCAGACTTAGTCCATAGTGATATAATAGGGTGCATGGGATTATTTCAATCTTCTTGTAACTGTGGAAGCCTGTTTTGTGACCAATTATATAGTCAGTTTTGGACAAGGTATAGTGAGGTGCTGAGAAGAAGGTATATTCTTTGCTTTAGGATGAAATGTTTTTTAAACATCTGTTGGATCCATTTGGTTCATAACTTCTGTTAGTTTCACTGTGTCTTGTGTAGTTTCTGTTTCCATGATCTGTCCATCGCTGAGAGTAGGGTGTTGAAGTCTCCCACTATTATTGTGTGGGGTGTGATGTGTGCTTTGAACGTTAGTAAAGTTTCTTTTATGAATGTGAGTGACCTTGCATTTGGAGTTCAGAATTCAGAATTCATCTTTTAGATTTTTACTTTGACCAGTTTGAAGAGTCTTTCCTTATCTTTGTGTGTGTGTGTGATCACTTTTGGTTGAGAGTTGTTTTTATTTGATATTAGAGTGGCTTCTCCAGGTTTTTTCTTGGGATCATTTGCTTGGAAAATTGTTTTCCAACCTTTTATTCTGAGGTAGTGTCTGCCTTTGTCACTGAGGTGCATTTCCTGTATGCAGCAAAATGCATGGGTCCTGTTTATGTATCCAGTCTGTTAATTTATGTCTTTTTAGGGGAATTGAGTAAATTGATGTTAGCAGATATTAAGAAAAAGTGAATGTTGCTTCCTCTTTTTTGTGTGTGTTAGAGGTAGAATTATGTTTGTGTGGCTAACTGGATTTGGGTTTTTTTGGAAGATTACTTTCTTGCTTTTTGTAGAGTGCAGTTTCCCTCCTTGTGTTGGTGTTTTCTATGTATTATCCTTTGTAGGGTTGGTTTTGTGGAAAGATATTGTGTAAATTTGGTTTTGCCATGGAATATCTTGTTTTCTCCACCTATGATAATTGAGAGTTTTCCTGGGTATAATAGCCTGGGCTGGCATTTAGGTTCTCTTAAGGTCTGTATGATATCTGCCTAGGATCTTCTATCTTTCATAGTCACTGTTGAGAAGTCTGGTGTAATTCTGATAGGTCTGCCTTTATATGTTACTTGACATTTTCTCTTACTGCTTTTAATATTCTTTCTTTGTTTAGTGCATTTGGTGTTTTCATTATTATGTGATGGGAGGAATTTCTTTTCTGGTCCAATCTATTTGGAGTTCTTTAGGCTTGTTGTTTGTCTTTTGATGTCTTTTTCTTTAGGTTTTGGAAGTTTTCTTTTATAATTTTGTTGAAGATATTTATGGTCCTTTAAGTTGGAAATCTTAGCTCTTTTCTATACCTATTATCCTTAATTTTAATCTTCTCATTGTGTCCTGGATTTCCTGGCTGATTTAGGTTAAGAGCTTTTTGCTTTATGCATTTTCTTTGACTGTTGTGTAAATGGTATCTTCTATGGTATCTTCAACACCTGAGATTCTCTCTTGTATTCTGTTGGTGATGCTTTCATGTATTACTCCGATCTCTTTTCTAGGTTTTCTAATTCCTGGTTTATCTCCCTTTGTGATTTCTTTTTTTTTTTTTTTCTATTTCCATTTTAAGATCTTGGATAATTTTGTTCATTTCCTTCACCTGTTTGATTGTGTTTTTCTGTAATTATTTAAGGGATTTTTGTGTTTCCTCTTTGTGGGCTTCTAGCTGTTTATCTGTGTTCTCCTGTATTTCTTTAAGGGAGCTATTTATGTCCTTCTCAAAGTCCTCTATCACCACCATGAGAAATGATTTTTAGGTCTTAATATTGCTTTTCTGGTATGATGGTATATCCAGAAAATGCTGTGTTGGGAGACTTTGGTTCTGATGTTGTCAGGTAACCTTGGTTTCTGTTGTTTATATTTTTATCCTTGCCTGTGGGAAGCCGTTTCTGCTGTGCCTGCATGGCCTAATTGGTAAACAAGCAATGTGCGCATGTGCAAGAGTGTTTTCGTGCCAAGTCACAGTCCATCCCGGGGTGTGGTGATGAGGCTCTGGGAGAGCAGCCAATCAGGTGTGGACATGTCACACTAAGGTGTATATAAGCAGCACCTTTTTGGTGCTTGGGGTCTTCCTCTTCATGTTGAAACTGATGTAATAAAGTTGCTGCAGAAGGATCCGGTTTTTCACACTTGTGTTCTTGCTGGCAAGACAATAGTGCCTGCCTCCCACCATCTGATTTTCTCTAGTGCTACCTGCCCTCACTATATCTGATGGGAGCTTGTAGTTCTTGTGATCCTAGTTGTGTCAAAACTCCTCAGAGTTCAGCTGTCTCTGGGATCCTGTGATTCTGGGATCCTGTGATCCTGAAATCCTGATTCTGTCAGAATTCCTGGGAGTCAAGCTGCCTCTGGGACCCTGAGATTCTGGTTTGACGAAGCTCCTGTGATCCTGTGATCCTGTGATCCTGTGATCCTGTGATCCTGTGATCTTGTGATCCTGTGATCTTGTGGTCCTGTGATCCTGTGGTCCTATGATCCTATCATCCTGTGTACCTGGGTGTGTTAGTGTGCCTGGGTGTGGAGCTTTTTCTGAGCATTGTGGAACTGGCTGTCTAGTTAGCACCTAAGGTCTGCTCAGGACAGCTCTGATCTTATGATCCTGGGCATGTTAGAGTTGCTGGCAGTGGATCTTCTGGGTGTTGAGGGGACTGGCTGTGCATTTTGTGCCAGAGGTCTGCTCTGAGCACCTGCTCAGATCTAAAGGAATCCATGAAGAGTTCCTGGATCCTGCTGGTGCCAGTTGCTTCCAGTGTTGGGGCAGGTGTTATATCCTTCCCCCAACTGCTCCGATGATCCTGGGATTGTTAGAGAACCAGGGAATGGTTCTTCCTTTGGCTATTGTGGGACTAGCTGTGGAATTCACACCCAAGGTCTGCTCAGTGCACCGATCCAGACCAGAAGGAACCTGTTCCTCCCTTTGTGCTTTTAATATTCTTTCTTTGTTTTGTGCATTTGCTGTTTGTTTTTCTTTTTTTTTCCTTTTTTTTATTATTAGGTATTTATTACATTTACATTTCCAATGCTATCCCAAAAATCCTCCACACCCTACTACAAACACTCCCCCACCGACCCACTCCCACCTCTTAGGCCTGGTGTTCCCCTGTACCGAGGAACATAAGGTCTGCACGACCAAAGGGCCTCTCTTCCCAATGATGGCCAAACAGGTCATCTTCTGATACATATGCAGCTAGAGACACGAGCTCTGGGGGGTACTGGTTAGTTCATATTGTTGTTCCACCTAGAGGGTAGCAGATCCCCCCAGCTCCTTGGGTACTTCCTCCAGCTCCATTGGGGACCCTGTGATCCATCCAATAGCTGACTGTAAGCATCCACTTATGTGTTTCCTAGGCCCAGCCATAGTTTCACAAGAGACAGCTATATATATTAGGGTCCTTTCAGCAAAATCTTGCTAGAGTATGAAATAGTGTCAGCATTTGGAGGCTGATCTTCCCCACCTTCTTGTGTTTCGCAAATTGTATCTTATATCTTGGGTATTCTAAGTTTCTGGGCAAATAATCAACGTATCAGAGAGTATATATCATGAAAGTTCTTTTGTGATTGAGTTACCTCACTCAGGATGATGCCCTCCAGGTCCATCCATTTGCCGAGGAATTTCATAACTTCATTCTTTTTAATACTGAGTAGTACTCCATTGTGTAAATGTACCACATTTTCTGTATCCATTCCTCTGTTGAGGGGCATCTGGGTTCTTTCCACCTTCTGGCTATTATAAATAAGGCTGCTATGAACATAGTGTAGCATGTGTCCTTCTTACCTGATGGAACGTGTTCTGGATATATGGCCAGGAGAGGTATTTCGGGATCCTCCGGTAGTAATATATACAATTTTTTGAGGAACCGCCAGACTGATTTCCAGAGTGGTTGTACAAGCTTGCAATCCCACCAACAATGGAGGATTGTTCCTCTTTCTCCACATCCTCACCAGTATCTGCTGTCACCTGAGTTTTTGATCTTGCTATTCTAACTGGTGTGAGGTGGAATCTCAGGGTTGTTTTGATTTGCATTTCCCTGATGATTAAGGATGCTGAACATTTTTTCAAGTGCTTCTCAACATTTCGGTATTCCTCAGGTGAGAATTCTTTGTTTAGCTCTGAGCCCCATTTTTTAATGGAGTTATTTGATTTTCTGGAGTACACCCTCTTGAGTTCTTTATATATATATATATATTGAATATTAGTCCCCTATCTGATTTAGAAAAGGTAAAGATCCTTTCCCAATCTGCTGGTGGTCTTTTAGTCTTATTGAGAGTGTCTGTTGCCTTACAGAAGCTTTGCAATTTTATGAGGTCCCAATTGTTGATTTTCGATCTTAGAGCACAAGCCATTGCTGTTATATTCAGTAATTTTTCCCCTGTGCCCATATCTTCAAGGCTTTACCCTACTTTCTTCTCTATAAGTTTCAGTGTTTCTGGTTTTATGTGAAGTTCCTTAATCCACTTAGATTTGACCTTAGTACAAGGAGATGTGAATGGATCAATTCACATTCTTCTACATGATAACCGCCAGTTGTGCCAGCACCATTTGTTGAAAATGCTGTCTTTTTTTCCACTGAATGGTTTTAGCTCCCTTGTCAAAGATCAAGTGACCATAGGTGTGTGGGTTCATTTCTGAGTCTTCGATTCTATTCCAATGGTCTACTTGTCTGTCGCTATACCAGTACCATGCAGTTTTTATCACAATTGCTCTGTACTACAGCTTTAGGTCAGGCATGGTGATTCCACCAAAGGTTCTATCATACTTGAGAAGAGGTTTAGCTATCCTAGGTTTTTTGTTATTCCGGATGATTTTGGAGATTGCCCTTTCTAATTTGTTGAAGAATTGAGTTGGAATTTTGATGGGGATTGTATTGAATCTGTACTTGCTTTTGGCAAGATAGCCATTTTTAATATATTGATCCTGCCAATCCATGAGCATGGGCGATCTTTCTATCTTCTGAGACATTCTTTAATTTCTTTCTTCAGATAATTGAAGTTCTTATCATACAGATCTTTCACTTCCTTAGTTAGAGTCAAGGCAAGGTATTTTATATTATTTGCGACTGTTGAGAAGGGTGTTGTTTCCCTAATATCTTTTTTTTTAAATTAGGTATTTTCCTCATTTACATTTCCAATAATATCCAAAAAGTCCCCAATACACTCCCCCCCACACTCCCCTACCCACCCACTCCCACTTTTTGGCCCTGGTGTTCCCCGGTACTGGGGCATATAAAGTTTGCAAGTCCAATGGGCCTCTCTTTCCAGTGATGGCTGACTAGGCCATCTTTAGATACATATGCAGCTAGAGTCAAGAGCTCTGGGGTACTGGTTAGTTCATAATGTTGTTCCACCTATAGGGTTACAGATCCCTTTAGCTCCTTTGGTACTTTCTCTAGCTCCTTCATTGGGGGTTTTTGTCTTTGAGTTTGTTTATATACTGGATTACATTGATGGATTTCCGTATATTGAACCACACTCACATCTCTGGGATGAAACCTACTTGGTCAGGATGGATGATTGTTTTGATGTGTTCTTGGATTCGGTTAGCAAGAACTTTATTGAGGATTTTTGCATCAATCTTCATAAGGGATATTGGTCTGAAGTTTTCTATCTTTGTTGGGTCTTTTTGTGGTTTAGGTATCAGAGTAATTGTGGCTTCATAGAATGAGTTGGGTAGAGTACCTTCTGTTTCTATTTTGTGGAATAGTTTGTGAAGAACTGGGATTAGATCTTCTTTGAAGGTCTGATAGAACTCTGCACTAAACCCATCTGGTCCTGGGCTTTTTTTAGTTGGGAGACTATTAATGACTGCTTCTATTTCTTTGGGGGATATAGGGCTGTTTAGATCATTAACCTGATCTTGATTCAACTTTGGTACCTGGTATCTGTCTAGGAACTTCTCCATTTCATCCAGGTTCTCCAGTTTTGTTGAGTATAGCCTTTGGTAGAAGGATCTGATGGTGTTTTGGATGTCTTCAGGATCTGTTGTTATGTCTCCTTTTTCATTTCTGATTTTGTTAATTAGGATGCTTTCCCTGTGCCCTCTAGTGAGTCTGGCTAAGGGTTTATCTATCTTGTTGATTTTCTCAAAGAAACAGCTCCTTGATTGGTTGATTCTTTGAATAGTTTTTCTTGTTTCCACTTGGTTGATTTCGCCCCTGAGTTTGATTATTTTCTGCCGTCTACTCCTCTTGGGTGAATTTGCTTCCTTTTGTTCTAGTGCTTTAGGTATGTTGTCAAGCTGCTAATGTGTGCTCTCTCTAGTTTCCTTTTGGAGGCACTCAGAGCTATGAGTTTTCCTCTTAGAAATGCTTTCATTGCGTCCCATAAGTTTGGGTATGTTGTGGCTTCATTTTCATTGAACTCTAAAAAGTCCTTAATTTCTTTCTTTATTCCTTCCTTGACCAAGGTATCATTGAGAAGAGTGTTGTTCAGTTTCCACGTGAAGGTTGGCTTTCTATTATTTATTTTGTTATTGAAGATCAGCCTTAGTCCATGGTGATCTGATAGGATGCATGGGACAATTTCAATATTTTTGTATCTGTTGAGGCCTGTTTTGTGACCAATTATGTGGTCAATTTTGGAGAACGTACCAAGAGGTGCTGAGAAGAAGGTATATCCTTTTGTTTTAGGATAGAATGTTCTGTAGATATCTGCCAGATCCATTTGATTCATAATTTCTCTTAGTTTCTCTGTGTCCCTGTTTAGTTTCTGTTTCCATGATCTGTCCATTGGTGAAAGTGGTGTGTTGAAGTCTCCCACTATTATTGTATGAGGTGCAATGTGTGCTTTGAGCTTTACTAAAGTTTCTTTAATGAATGTGGCTGCCTTTGTATTTGGAGCATAGATATTCAGGATTGATAGTTCCTCTTGGAGGATTTTACCTTTGATGAGTATGAAGTGTCCCTCCCTGTCTTTTTTAATGACTTTGGGTTGGAAGTCAATCTTATCAGATATTAGAATGGCTACTCCAGCTTGTTTCTTCATGTCATTTGCTTGGAAAATTGTTTTCGAGCCTTTCATTCTGAGGTAGTGTCTATCCTTTTCTCTGAGATGAGTTTCCTGTAAGCAGCAAAATGTTGGGTCTTGTTTGTGTAGCCAGTTTGTTAGTCTATGTCTTTTTATCGGGGAGTTGAGTCCATTGATATTAAGAGATATTAAGGAAAAGTAATTGTTGTTTCCTGTTATTTTTGTTGTTAAAGTTGGCATTCTGTTCTTGTGGCTGTCTTCTTTTAGGTTTGTTGAGGGATTACCTTCTTGTTGTTTCTAGGGTGTGGTTCCTGTCCTTGTACTGTTTTTTTTTTCTGTTATTATCCTTTGAAGGGCTGGATTCGTGGAGAGATAATGTGTGAATTTGATTTTGTCGTGGAATACTTTGGTTTCTCCATCTATGTTAATTGAGAGTTTGGCTGGGTATAGTAGCCTGGGCTGGAATTTGTGTTCTTTTAGTGTCTGTATAACATCCGTCCAGGATCTTCTGGCTTTCATAGTCTCTGGTGAAAAATCTGGTGTAATTCTGATAGGCTTGCCTTTATATGTTACTTGGCCTTTTTCTCTTACTGCTTTTAGTATTCTATCTTTATTTAGAGCATTTGTTGTTCTGATTATTATGTGTCGGGAGGTATTTCTTTTCTGGTCCAGTCTATTTGGAGTTCTGTAGGCTTCTTGTATGTTCATGGGCATCTCTTTCTTTAGATTTGGGAAGTTTTCTTCTATAATTTTGTTGAAGATGTTTGCTGGTCCTTTGAGTTGAAAATCTTCATTCTCATCCACTCCTATTATCCGTAGCTTTGGTCTTCTCATTGTGTCCTGTATTTCTTGGATGTTTTGAGTTAGGATCTTTTTGCATTTTACATTTTCCTTGATTGTTGTGCCAATGTTCTCTATGGAATCTTCTGCACCTGAGATTCTCTCTTCCATCTCTTGTATTCTGTTGCTGATGCTCGTATCTATGGTTCCAGATTTCTTTCCTAGGGTTTCTATCTCCAGTGTTGCCTCATTTTGGGTTTTCTTTATTGTGTCTACTTCCCTTTTTAGGTCTAGTATGGTTTTGTTCATTTCCATCATCTGTTTGGATGTGTTTTCCTGTTTTTCATTAAGGACTTCTACCTGTTTGATTAGGTTATCCTGTTTTTCTTTAAGGATTTGTAACTCTTTAGCAGTGTTCTCCTGCAATTCTTTAAGGGATTTTTGTGCTTCCTCTTTACTGTCTTCTACCTGTTTACCAGTGTTCCTTTGTATTTCTTTAAGTGTGTTATTAAAGTCCTTCTTGAAGTCCTCTACCATCATCAGGAGATATGCTTTTAGATCCGTGTCTAGCTTTTCCAGTGTGTTGGGGTGCCCTGGACTGGGCGAAGTGGGAGTGCTGGGTTCTGATGATGGTGAGTGGTCTTGGTTTCTGTTAGTAAGATTATTACGTTTACCTTTTGCCATTAGGTAATCTCTGGGGTTAGTTGTTGTCGTTGTCACTGTTTAAAGATTGGAGCAGAAGCTGTGTTCCACTCACCAGCAGTCACAAAATCCTGTGGCGGGGGTCGTGGGTAGCTGGCGGTACCCCCGTGCTGGTCCAGCCGGAAGAGGCCTATGGTCCTACTCAGGCCGGTTTTCTGCTTCCCTAACTAATGCAGTCTCAGGTCCCACGCAATTGGATTGGAGCAGAAGCTGTGTTCCACTCTCCAGAAGTCTTAAGATCCTGTGGCGGGTGTTGTGGGTAGCTGGCGAGTGTCAGCTGACCCTGCGCCCTAGCTACCCAGGTGCTTTTCTGACCGGAAGAGGCTTGTGGCCCTACTCAGGCCGGATTTCTGCCTCCCCAACCAAAGCAGTCTCAGGTCCCGCGTGATTGGACTGGAGCAGAAGCTGTGTTCCACTCACCAGCAGTCTCAAAATCCTGTGGCGGGTGTCGTGGGTAGCTAGGGGGTGTCAGCCGACCCTGCGCTCTAGCTACCTGGGTGCTGATCAGGCTGGATGAGGCCTGTGGCCCTACTCAGGTGGTTTCTGCTTCCCTAACTAATGCAGTCTCAGGTCTCGCGCGCAATTGGATTGGAGCAGAAGCTGTGCTCCACTCACCAGAAGTCTTAAGATCCTGTGGCGGGTGTTGTGGGTAGCTGGCGAGTGTCAGCCGACCCTGCGCCCTAGCTACCCCGGTGCTTTTCTGACCGGAAGAGGCTTGTGGCCCTATGTAGGCCAGATTTCTCTCTCCCCAACCAGAGCAGTCTCAGGTCCCGTGTGATTGGACTGGAGCAGAAGCTGTGTTCCACTCACCAGCAGTCTCAAAATCCTGTGGCGGGGGTCGTGGGTAGCTGGCGGGTGTCAGCCGACCCTGCGCTCTAGCTACTCCGGTGCTGATCCGGCCGGATCACTTTCTTTGATTATTTTTGCAGATGTTCTCTATGGAATTTTCTGCACCTGAGATTCTCTCTTCCATCTCTTGTATTCTGTTGCTGATGCTCGCATTTATGCTTCCAGATTTCTTTACTAGGATTTCTATCTCCAGCGTTGCCTAACTTTGGGTTTTCTTTGTTGTGTTCACTTCCCTTTTTAGGTCTAGTATGTTTTTTTTCATTTCCATCACCTGTATGGATGTGTTTTTCTGTTTTTCTTTAAGGACTTGTATGTAACTCTTTAGCAGTGTTCTCCTGTATTTCTTTAAGTGAGTTATTATAGTCCTTCTTGATGTCCTCTACCATCATCATGAGATACGCTTTTAAATCCGGGTCTAGCTTTTCGGGTGTGTTGTGGTACCCAGGACTGGCTGAGGTGGGAGTGCTGGGTTCTGATGATGGTGAGTGGTCTTGGTTTCTGTTAGTAAGATTGTTATGTCTACCTTTCGCCATCTGGTAATCTCTGGAGTCAGTTGTTATAGTTGTCTCTGGTTAGAGCTTGTTCCTTTCGTGATTCTGTTAGCCTATACCAGCAGACCTGGGAGACTAGCTTTCTCCTGAGTTTCAGTGGTTAGAGCACTCTCTGCAGGCAAGCTTTCTTCTTGCAGAGAAGGTGCACATATATTTGTTGTTCGGACTTGCCTCCTGGCATATGATGAAGGTCTGAATCAGGGTCTGTCTCTGAAGCTGTTATCTCCTGTTGTCCACACTCTCACCTGTGCAGACTAGTCTTGGCAGGATCTGGGAATGGAGATGGATCCCGAAGGTGCTCAGGCAAAACCCTCCCAGGCGGGGTGGACACCACTCCTTTGGCAGGGAAGGTGCCCAGATGTCTGGAGCCTGAAATGGGGCCTGCCTTAGAAGCTCTGTTAGCTTCTGTAGTTCACACTCTCACCTGTGCAGACTAGTCTTGGCAGGATCCGGGAGCCAAGATATCTCCCGCAAATGTTCTGACAACCATTGTTTTGATTCTTATATGACAAAAAGAGTTTCTTTTCTGGTCCAGTCTACTTGGGGTTCTGTAGGCTTCTTGTATTTTCACGGCTATTACTTTGTTTAGTTTAGGGAAGTTTTCTTTTATAATTTTGTTGCAGATATTTACTGGTCCTATATGTTGGCGATCTTCTCTGTCTTCTATACCTATTATGCTTAGGTTTGTTCTTCTCATTATGTCCTGTATCTCCTGGATGTTTTGGGTTAGGAGTTCTTTGCATTTTGCATTTTCTCTGACTGTTGTGTTATTGTTTCCTATGGTATTTTCTGTACCTGAGATTCCCTCTTTTATCTCTTTTATTCTGTTGGTGATGTTTGTATCTATGACTCCTGATCTGTTTCTTAGGTTTTCTATTTCTATGGTTGTCTCCATTTTTTTTCTTTACTGTTTCTATTTCTGTTTTTAAACCCTATATGGTTCTGTTCAATTCCTTTACATGTTAGTTGTATTTTCCTGAAATTCTTTAAGTGATTTTTATGTTTCCTCTTTAAGGGCTTCTACCTGTTTAACTGAGTTCTCCTGTATCTTTTTAAGGGAGTTATTTATATCCTTTTTTTCAAGTACTCTATCAACCTAATGAGATGTGTTTTTAAATCAGAGTCCTGCTTTTCTAGTGTGATGGAATACCCAGGATTGCTGTAGTAGAAAAAGTGGGTTCTGTTGGTGCCAGGTAACCTTGGTTTCTCTTGTTTATGTTCTTGTGCTTGGATCTCACCATCTTGTTATCCATCACATTAATTGGTCTGCTGTCTCTTACTGAAGCTTGTCCCTCATATTTTTTCATTTACATTTCAAATGTGATCCCGAAATTCCCCTATACACTCCCCCTGCCCTGCTCCTCTAACCACCCACTCCCATTTCTTGTCCTTGACATTCCCCTGTACTGGGGCATATAAAGTTTGCAACACCAAGGGGCCTCTCTTCCCAATGATGACCGACTAGTCCATCTTCTGCTACATATGCAGCTAGAGACACAAGCTCTGTGGACACTAATTAGTTCATATTGTTGTTCCACCTATAGGGTTGCAGACTCCTTCAGCTCCTTGGGTACTTTCTTCATTGGGAGTCCTGTGTTCCATCCAATAGATGACTATGAACATCCACTTCTGTATTTCCCAGACACTGGCATAGCCTCACCAGAGACAGCTATATCAGGGTCCTTTGAGCAAAATCTTTCTGGCATATGCTTTAGTGTCTGCGTTTGGTGAGGGATTATGGGATGGATCTCTGGGTGGGACAGTCTCTGGATGGTCCATGGTTTTGTATCAGATCCAACATTTTTCTCTGTGACTCTTTCCCTGGGTATTTTGTTCCCTATTCTAAGAAGAAATGAAGTATCCAGAGGTTGGTCTTTCTTCTTCTTGATTTTCTTGTGTTTCGCAAATTGTATCTTGGATATTGTAAGTTTCTGGGCTAATATCCACTTATCAGTGAGTGGATATCAAGTGAGTTCTTTTATGATTGGCTTACCTCACTCAGGATAATATCCTCCACATCCATCCACTTGCCTAAGAATTTCATAGATTCATTGTTTTTAATAGCTGAGTAGTACCCCATTGTATAATGTACCACATTTTCTGTATCCATTCTTCAGTTGAAGGACATCTGGGTTTGTTGCAGCTTCTGGATATTATAAATAAAGCTGCTATGAGCAAAGTGAAGCATGTGTCCTTATTACAAGTTGGAACATCTTCTGGGTATATGCCCAGGAGTGGAACTTCGGGATCTTCAGGTAGTACAATGTCCACTTTTCTGAGGAACCATGAGACTGACTTCCAGAGTGGTTGTACCAGCTTGCAATCCCACCAAAAATGGAGTGGTGTCCCTCTTTCTCCACATCCTTGCAAGCATCTGCTGTCACCTGGATTTTTGATCTTAGCCATTTTGACTAGTGTGAGCTGAAATCTCAGGGTTGTTTTGATTTGCATTTCCCTGATGATTAAGGATGTTGAACATTTTTTCATGTGCTTCTCAGCCATTCGGTATTCCTCGGTCTGGTATAATTCTAATAGGTATGACTTTATATGTTACTTGACCTTTTTCCCTTACAGCTTTTAATATTCTATCTTTATTTAGTGCATTTGTTGTTCTGGTTATTATGTGTTGGGAGGATTTCTTTTCTGGTCCAGTCTATTTGGAGTTCTGTGGGCTTCTTGCATGTTCATGGGCATCTCTTTCTTTAGGTTAGGAAAGTTTTCTTGTATAATTTTGTTGAAGATATTTACTGGCCCTTTAAGTTGACAATCTTCATTCCCATCTACTCCTATTATCTGTAAGTTTTGTCTTCTCATTGTGTCCTGGATATTCTGGATGTTTTGGGTTAGGATCTTTTTGTATTTTGCATTTTGCATGGAACATTGTTGTGTCCATTTTCTCTATGGAATCTTCTGCACCTGAGATTCTCTCTTCTATCTCTTGCATTCTGTTGGTGATGCTCGAATCTATGGTTCCTGATTTCTTTCCTAGGGTTTCTATCTCCAAATTTTTCTCTCCTTGTGTTTTCTTCATTGTTTCTACTTCCATTTTTAGATCTTGGATGGTTTTGTTCAATTCCATCATCTGTTTGGTTGTGTTTTCCTATAATTCTTTAAGGGATTTTTGTGTTTCCTCTTTAAGGTCTTCTACCTGTTTAGCAGTGTTTTCCTCTAATTCCTTGAGGGATTTTTGTGCTTTCTCTTTAAGGGCTTCTAAGTGTTTAGCAATGTTCTCATGTATTTCTTCAAGTGAATTATTAATTTCCTTCTTAAAATCCTTTACTAGCATCATGAGATATGATTTTATATCTGAATTTTGCTTTTCTGGTGTGTTGGGGTATCCAGGAATTGCTGTGATTGGTGTACTGGGTTCTAATCATGCCCAGTCGTCCAGGTTTCTGTTAGTAAGATTCTTTAGTTTGTCTTTCACCTATGGTAATCTCTGGTGTTAATGTTCATGCTGTCTCTGGCTGGAACTTGTTCCTCCTGTGATTCTTTAGCCTCTGTCAGCACCCCTGGGAGACCAACTTACTCCTGTGTCCCATTGGTCAGAACACTCTCTGCAGGCAAGCTCTCCTCTTGCAGGGAAGGTGCACAGAAGTCTGGAGCTCAGAAACCCCTCCTGATTCCTGGAGTCAGAGCCCTCCCTGGAGGCTGACTTTCCTCTGGCAGGGAAGATGTCCAGGATTCTGGGTCTCAGCTCTGTCTCCTGGCTGAGGATGAAGGCCTGAAGGGACCCTGTCCAAGAAGTAGTATTTCTACTGCTGCCCACGTGCTCTCCTGTATAGACTGGTCTCAGTGATCCCAAAATTCTGGGTGTGTTAGGGCCTGCCTTTGTCCTTTGACCCTGCTGCTGGTAGCACAAGACCCTCTGGATTTTTTTAGAATAGATGCTGCGCAACACTCACCAGTGATCTCAAGATCCCTGCCTGGTGTGCTAGGAAGCCTGCAGTGTGAAGAGTCTTCTGGGGACCTTAGGGCCCTCTGCTGTGATTGCACCAAACCACTGATCCATTTTTATCTCCATGTACAAAGGTCAAGTCCAAGTTGATGAAGGACCTCCACTTAAAACCATATACACTGAAACTAATACAAGAGAAAGTGGGGAAGAACCTCCAACACATGTGCACAAGGGAAATTTTCCTGAACAAAACAACATTGGCTATGCTCTAAGATCAATAATTGACAAATCAGATCTCATAAAATTGCAAAACTTTTGTAAGGCAAAGGACAATGTCTATAGGACAAAACAGCAACCAACAGATTGGGTAAAGATCTTTACCAATCCTACATCTGATAGAGGGAAAATATCTAATACATACAAACAAACAAAACAACAACAACAAAAAAAACCACACACACAGTTAGAGTCCAGAGAACCAAATAACTCTATTTAAAACATGGTCCAAAACTAAGCAGAGAATTAACAACTGAAGTATACCGAATGGCTGAGAAGCAGCTGAAGAAATGTACAATATCCTTAGTCATCAGTGAAATGCAAATAGAAACAACCCTAAGATTCTACCCAATACCAACCTGAATGGTTAAGATAAAAAACTCAGGTGACAGCAGATGCTGGTGAGGATGTGGAGAAAGAGTAACACTCCCCCATTGTTGGTGGGATTATAAGCTGATACAACCACTGTGAAATTCAGTCTGGCAGATCCTCAGAAAATTGTATGTAATAGTATCTGAGGACCCAGCTATAACACTCCTGAGCATATACCCGAAGATGCTCCAACTTATAACAAGGACACATGCTCCACTATATTCATAGCAGTCATATTTATAATAGCCATAAGCTGGAAACACCCCTGATGTCCTTCAATAGAGAAATGGATACAGAAAATATGGTTATTTTCTCAATGGCATACTACTCAGCTGTTAAAAATAATGACTTCTTGAAATTCTTATGCAAATGAATGGAACTAGAAAGTATCATCCTGAGTGATTTAACCTAATCACAAAAGAACACTGTGTAAGTGGATAGTAGCCCAAAAGCTTGAAATACTCAATATATAATTCACAGACCACAAGAAGCTCAAGAAGAAGGAAAACTAAAATGTGGATACTTCTTCCTTCCTTCCTTCCTTCCTTTCTTCCTTCCTTCCTTCCTTCCTTCCTTCCTTCCTTCCTTCCTTCCTTCCTTCCTTCCTTTCTTTCTTTCTTTCTTTCTCTCTCTCTCTCTCTCTCTCTCTCTCTCTCTCTCTCTCTCTCTCTCTCTCTCTCTTTCTTTCTTTCTTTCTGTCTTTCTTTGAAGGGGAAAAAATACCCCCAGGAGGAAATACAGAGACAAAGTGTGGAGCAGAGACTGAAAGAAAGGCCATCCAGAGACTGCTTCACCTGAGGACCCATCCTATATACAAACATCAAACCAAGATACTATTGTGGAAGCCAAGAAGTGCTTGCTGTCAGGAGTCTGATATAGCTGTCTCCTCAAAGGTTCTGCCAGAGCCTGACAAGTACAGAAGCAAATGCTCACAGCCAACCATTGGACTGAGAACTTGGTCCCCAAATGCAGGAGTTAGAAAAAGGACTGAAGAAGCTAAAGGGGTTAGCAACTCATAGGAAGGACAACAATATCAACTAACGAGACCCCCCAGTGTTCCCAAGGACTAAACCATCAACCAAAGAGTACACCTAGAGAGGATCCATGGCTCCAGCCACATATGTAGTAGATGATGGCCTTGTTGGATATAAATGAGAAGAGAAGCCCTTGGTCCTGTGAAGGCTCAATGCCCCAGTGTAGGAGAATGCCAGGACAGGGAAGCAGGTGAGGTTTGGTGGGGGAACATGGTCATAAAAGCAGAGGGGAGAGGGGATGGAGATGAGGGCCTCTGGGGGAGGGGGGGACCATGAAAGGAGATATTTGAAATGTAAATAAAGAAAAATATCTAATAAAATTATAATAATAAAATAAAAAGAAATACAAGATGATATATATGGGGAAAAAATCATCTAGTATAATTTCACTCTAGAATAGTTGGAACAACACCGTTATCCTGAAATTAATTAGATACTTGGTCTAAATCTGAAATGAACAACACTGAAAAAAAAAAGTATAAGTCCTCTAAGTAGATCACTGTGCAAATCTGAGTCCCTTGAAATCTAATGAGCAAGATTTTTTTTCTTTATTTACACCTCAAATGTTTTCCCCTTTCCCTGTTTTCCTCCCTCCTGGAAACACCCTATCACATCCTCCCTGCTTCTATGAGGGTGTTCCTCCACCCACCCACCCACTCCTACTTCCCAGCCCTCAATTCCCGTTTACTGGGACTTCTATTGAGCCTTCATAGGACCAAGGATCTCTCCTCCTATTGATGCATAACAAGACAATCCTCTGCTACATATGCAACTAGGGTCATGTGTACTCCTTTGTTGATGGCTTAGTTCCTGGGAGTTCTGGGGCATCTGGTTGGTTGATATTGTTGTTCTTCCTATGGGGTTGCAAACCCCTTAAACTCCTTCAGTCCTTTCTGTAAGTCCCCTATTGGGGACCCCATGCTCAGTCCAATGGTTGGCTGCAAACATCTGCCTCTGTATTTTTAAGGCTCTGCCAGGGTCTCTCAGGAGACTGTCATATCAGGCTCCTTTCAGCATGCACTTGTTGGCATACAAAATAGTGCCTAGGTTTGGTGTCTGTATATGGAATGAAACCCCAGGTGAGACAGTCCCTGGGTGGCCTTTTCTTCAGTCTCTGCTCAACACTTTAAATCCATATTTGCTCCTGTGAGTATTTTGTTTTCCTTCTAAGAAGAGTCGAAACACCCACATGTTGGTCTTACTTCTTATTGAGCTTCCTGTGGTCTGTGAATTGTATCCTGGTCATTTGGAGCTTTAGAGTTAATATCTACTTATCAGTGAGGGCATACTATGTGTATTCTTTTGTGATTAGGTTACCTCACATAGGATGATACTTTCTAGTTCTATCCATTTGCCTAAGAATTTCATGAATTCATCATTTTTAGTAGCTGACTAGTACTTCATTGTATAAATGTACCACATTTTCTGTATCCATTCCTCTATTGAAGGACATCTGGGTTCTTTCCAGCTCCTGGCTATTATAAGTAAGGCTGCTATGAACCTAGTGGAGCATGTCTCTTTATTACATGTTGGAGCATCTTCTGGGTATATGTCCAGGAGTGGTATAGCTGGGTCCTCAGGTAGTACTATGCCCAATTTTCTGAGGACCCTCCAAACTGATTTTCAGATTGGTTGTACCAGCTTAAAATCACACCAGCAATGGAGGAGTGTTTCTCTTTCTCCACATCCTTGCCAGTGTCTGCTCTCACCTGAGTTTTTTATTTTAGCCATTCTAACTGGTGTAAGGTGCAATCTCAGGGTTGTTTTGATTTGCATTTCCCTGATGACTAAGGATGTTGAGCACTTCTTTAGGTGCTTCTTGGGCATTTAATATTCCTTTGTTAAAAATTCTTTGTTTAGCTTTCTACCTCAATTTTAATAGGGTTATTTGGTTCTATGGAGTCTTTTATGATATATTAAAACTCATAGAGCATTCTGGAAGATGACATCCCACATATAGTTTTGCCCTAGAACTTATTCAGGTATGCCATAGACATGCCATTCTATTCCTATGTCATAATAGCAGCTTATTATTATTAACATCGTTGTGATTTCCCTACTTCCCAATTCTTCTGATATACAGTGTTGATTTTTCTGATATATTGTTATGTGGGTTTGCTTCTGATGAGACAAACTCTTTAAAAGCCCATGAAGATGAAGCTAGGTAAATTTGCACATAAGGGAAACAACTATTAATATATCCTTCTATTATTATTTAATCTTTCCAAAAGTATTGTGGTAGTTTGTTTGCAGAGTAGGATGAGTGATGGTAGCCTACTTTCTAGTGACTGGTTAGTCTACTTGAAAAATAATACTAAATTAAGGACTCACTCTGCTCTAGACATCAACATGTGATACCACATGGCACACTTTACATCATTCAGCACTAACATCCAAGCTTCCCTAAGGATCTTTCTTCTGTGCCAAAGAATATAAATGTATGGGAGTTTTCTCATCTGGTAATACAGTTTTCCATGTTCTGGCCATAATTTATGCCATGATCCTTGTCTTTAAAAACCTCGAAAATGTAGACAAATCTGTTGACAAACACTTTTACTGCCCTACTTTATGAAAACATTGTTGTTGTTTTTTTCTCTCTCTTGTTTCTTTCTTGAACCCATCATTACAACTTTCCCTTTGGCTTTGTAGACCCCTACAATAATTTCTGCAATGAGTTTGTGTCTAGATGAATAAAGGAAGATCTCTGAGCTTCAAGCCACTTTTGATTTTAATGCTGGGAAGAATAAGGTCTATAGGCAAAGGGATCCTAATGGCCTGGATAATATATAGAAGAGAGGAAAGAAAGATGAAACAAGTAGAATTCATATCATAATAATGCACCATAATTGTTTGGTCATACACCAAACAATAGTCCAATACTATAGCACAGAGCATTGAAACCTATAGGAGAGCTTAGATGGTGTGCACTACAGACTAAAGTGACAGCACAATTAGAATGAGAAAAAAGAGATGGGGTTCAGGTGATTGCCCAGCCTAGAATACCCTTTATTCATGGGACATGAGGCTCATATCTAGAAACTGACTTCAGCATCTGGGATGACACTTATCTCTGTTTGTAACCCTTATTTACATGATTTTAAGGACTTTATTTTCATCTCTAAAACCTGATAAAAACAGATGTATTGTGTTCCTAAAGACTGATTTTGAAATTTATGCTGCAAACAATGTATATATATTTCACAGCAAGTATATTACCCTCAGACAAGAAGAAACTATAAGATATGATCTCCAATCTGAAAGTATAAATCAAGCTAGAAATACATAACACAGACAGTTTGTGGAGTGAAACTGAATATGTGACAGTGCTATGAACTGAGAAAATACGTCTTAACCTTCCCTTTCCTTTATGAAGGTAAAAACTGATACATAATAAAAGGGACCCTTTGAAGCCAGAAATTATTCTAGGCTTCCTAAATTTGATAAGAATATCATTACTTTATCAGCAAACTGGATAAAATAAAGTTGTATAATTTAGATAAAGGAGACCAGGTAAATAGCTTCTCTCTGCTTTTGCCCTACCTGCCAGGAGTTTTGGCATAACATCAAACAGTTTAATACCCAGCAGTCCTGATCCATTCTAGGGAATGGATACTTTAAAGAGGTTGGTTTCTGTTCTAATTAGCTGACTGACAAATGAAAACTATATGGCACTGTCATCTCCATTGTTACCCTAAGATTAAAGCAAACAGATAAACTGAGTACCATTAATACTTACAGTATACATTGGGTGGTTCTGCACATAGAGATTGTATGTCTGACTCTATTAGAACTGAAATTGCCTGTGGTGAATTTGTGTCTAAAACGTTATATTTGATAGTGCGATGATCTTTGTCAGCATCTTCTTTAAAATCCAACCAAAAAGATGGTAGGGAGATAACTTGCTTGCTGCAGAGAAACTCTGAGTCCTTTTAATTTTTAGTGTTCTCACAAAGTTTGAAAAAAAAAAGTAGATTTGATTCGTGTAAGAGGCTGTGTCACATTAAACACACCTTGCGCAGCAGCTAGTTCTGTACTCAGTAAGATACTCCACATTTGTGAAGACTAGTATGGTAGCCTCAAGTCACAAAAGTCTAATGAGTATTTGAAATATGACTAGTATAACTAAGCAACTGTGTTTTTAATTAAACTAAATTAAAATTTAGTCTTACCTGGCTACATGTTGGTAGTAGCTCCTGTTTGGAATGGCTCAACACTAGGAGAATCTCCTTAAGTAATCTTATACTGATGCACACTGCCTAAATCCCCAGGATTTTTCTTCTCAACTTTGGTGTATTACCTTTTAAAAATCTATGAGTTAATCCAATGTAATTCATTGTATGTCCCTCTTTTCCTAGAAGTTGGAAATATTTTTATTAGTATGCAACCAAAGAACCACACCTGATGAACTGGTTAGAAAAATGATTCAAGAGTAAGTTAAGTCTCTGTCAAGGGTATGATAGTCTTTGAAAGAATATATATGTTTATATTACACAGCACATATATAACATTTAACATTCTGAGTATTTGTGGACTTTATTTAGCTTACTCCCTTAATATATAACTTCCTATATATGACTACCAAGCTAAAATATGACAGTAAAACTGTCAATGTACCAATGACATCTGATTGTTTTTTGCTTATAGCACAGGGACAGGTGGCTTGTCAGAGTTGTTTAATAGAACAACTATTGTTCAATAGAACCTATTCTGTGAATGGTTCATAACATTTACTTCTATGTACCAAGTGATCCCTGCCTCATAATCTTTTCCCCAGTTGGCTGTAAATATGACATACAAATTGTTCATACCAATTTAGTAAAAGAGATGCCATCTCTATGAATACATCAGAAAAGATTATAGCAACTCCCGTTTAGCAGACAATATTAACTCTTTCCATTGATAGCTTTAATGAAGCAAGTTTCTATGTGAAAGAATAGTAGTCTTTGGTCAATAAGTCCCCAAGATTTTACCTGACTGTTTGTGGAGATAAGAATTCTGCCAGTATTCCCAAATAACTACAAGTAGATTATTTCTTTTTACAAGAAAGTTTTTTTTTCTTTTAAGAGTAGGTTCAAATGAGACCTCAGCTCAGTCAGTTCCCTAAAGAACGTTGTGAGAGATACCCAGGCAGAGTGTTCAACTAAACTATACTGTGATTCTCATGTCACACGAGTTATTGGAATATAAACACATATTTCTTAAGAAGTTTATAGTAATTTGGTACTCAGTAATAATGTAATAATAAGTCTTGTATTTGGTGGTTAACAAATACATGTCAATCAAATAGAATTATTTTGTGTCTTTTGTAAATCATTATATGTATATGTATGTATGTATGTATGTATGTATGTATGTATGTATGTATGTGTATAATTAAAATGTTTCTAGTTTAAGACTAAGCTTTCCGCCGGGCGTGGTGGCGCACGCCTTTAATCCCAGCACTCCGGAGGCAGAGACAGGCGGATTTCTGAGTTCGAGGCCAGCCTGGTCTACAAAGTGAGTGCCAGGACAGCCAGGGCTACACAGAGAAACCCTGTCTCGAAAAACCAAAAAAAAAAAAAAAAAAAAAAAAAAAAAAAGACTAAGCTTTCCACCTAAAGGCAATTTTTCATTGTGGAGTAATTAATTTTGAAGAAAATTAGGTACATTTAGTTATTGCATTTGAGTTTTGTTTGTTTTTTTTAATGGGTAAAACATCTGATGCCATTTAAAGCATTTAATTTAATTTAATTTAATTTAATATACATTAAAATTTAATTCTATAGAAGTTACCACACATGGCAAGAGATATATCCTAATAATTTCTATTTATATAAAATATTTAAAAATAATAATTCTTTTTTCCTGGGTAGGAAAATTGAATTTTCAATACAGTTAAAATGTACAAAATATAGTGATTTATATGACATATATATTATTGTAAGTACTAAAGGTGTATATCAGTAAGCAATATACTAATCAGTGTGGAAGAACTAGTTTTTTGTTTGTTTGTTTGTTTCATCTATTTCTGTGATTTCTGAAAACTTTTAAATATTAGCACCTATGATATTTGGCAAGTCCTTTGTTCTAATCACTGTTCTCATGCTACAAAAAGATACCATGACCAAGCTAACTCTTATAAAAGAAAACATTTAATTGGGGATTGTTTATAATTTCAAGTTAGTTCACTATCCACTAACATCATGTCAGGAAGCAATGTGGCAAGAAATCAGACATGCTGCTGAAGAAGCAGCTGAGAGCTACATCCTGAGCCCAGACATCTAGCAGAGGGAACCATCATAGGCTTTTGAAACTTCACAACTCACACCATGTGACATACCTCCTTCAACAAAGCCACCCATAGTCAGCAACTACACACAGGCTAATTCCTCCAAACAGCTCAACAATTGGAATCTCAACAATCTTGCAAATATATGAGCCTCTGAAGGACCATTCTCATTCAATCCAACATATCCTTGTATATTTCATCTTACTGAATTTAACACATTTTTGTATCAGTTTATAACTGATTACACCAAACATAAAATAATATTAAATAACATGAACATGCTTGAAAATATCATGTGAAATATGCTTCTCAATGGTGAGACAAAACATTTGATAGTAAAACCTCAAAGGAGACAGAATTTCATCTGATCATGGTTTTAGATGATGGCAGCCCGTTATAAAGAGTCTGATAGTAGCATAACCCTCTCAGTATAGGTAGGAGCACAGTGGGCATATTATACAAGTATACCTAGACCAAGAAGAAGAGAAAACTTTGTGCAGAAGCAGAAGTTGGTTATCAACTGAAGGTTGCCTTCTGAAGGACTCTACATCTTGTTCACTTGGTTCTACATCCTGAAGGTTCTGTAACTTCCCAAAATGCAGTCAACTTATGAATGTGTTGTAGAAATAGATATTATGGTATAATCAATATGACAAAATATGCAAATAAAAGCTTTTATATTTATTTTTATGTTTGATGAAGAACCATTTAACAAATCAAACCAAAAATAAGAAATGAAAGCTGTCAAGGTTCATCTATATTCTTTAAAGTGGTACACAGCGTTTAGTTCACTATAAGCAATCTAGGTTCAAATGTGAAGGCCTAGTGGACACTACCAATTGTATATTCAATAAAGAAAATAATATTTGATGCTTAGAAACTTCTATAGATTTCAAGGCATCAAGGCTTCTAGGCAGTGGTGGTGCATGACTTTAATCCCAACACTTGGGAGACAGAGGCAGGCAGATTTCTGAGTTTGAGTCCAGCCTGGGCTACAGAGTGAGTGACAGCTAGGGCTATACAGAGAAACCCTGTCTTAGAAAAAAAAAAAGAATATCAGATGGTAGGAAATTAGAGGAAGTAGAATATAGTAACAGATCACCCCTATGTGTGGCATTTTTTAAATGGCATGTGTCAAATAGGAAAGCTTTTAGGCAACAACTATGTGTGACTCAATTCAAAGGTTTCTCTGACTCTCTTCTGGCTTCTACAGGTATTGTATGAAAACTAGGGACATTCATACATGCAGACTATACACTTATATACATAAAAATAAAACTCTTTAAAAATTCCTAGCAGTAAAATCATCTATAAAGAGGACTCAAATATGCTGCTGTTGTTTGTGGACCTTTCCATATTCTTACTTAACACTTTCTATCACCATCTGTTCTAATTATCTTCATGATCACACATTTTAAAATATGTACTTAGGTATTATATCATCTTGTTATGCAAGCCATGGATACAAGATATATAAACTATGACTTATTCTCCAAACCATAACATCTTTAAGCATTATTAAATATATAAGTATTTATTTAAACATAATTAAATATGTTAAATACCTATGCAAGATATGTTCCCACTGCCTAGGTTCTGCTCTTTACATGACACCATTATGTAGTCCTGCAATGAAGCTTCTGTTCACAGTAGCCTACATCATTTTGTTGATCTTAGTTGGAACTATTGAATTCCATCTCTCAACTCAAGGTCTGTGTGCACTTCTTCAATATGTATGATATATACATACACACACACACACATACACATATGTGTGTGTGTGTGTGTGTGTATATATATATATATATGTAATTTACATATCTCAGAATAATGTCAAATAGCTATGTATTCAAGGACTTCCTTGAATTTCTGTTCCTTTCATATCTGTTGCCTGAGAATGTGGTTACAGTTTACATAGCACTGAGGATAAAACTCATGGTTTCATACATGTTAAGTGAGTACTGAGCTTCCTTTTCAGACCATCAGTTTTATATTCTTGATTGGAATTTATGTCTATAACTTTAGCATTATTGAAGACTTTACAAACATAGTCTATCTTATGTAAATCCAATTCAACTTAGAATTACAACTCCTTACTGCCCTTGGAAACCCCAAGCAGAAAGAGAATATTCTAATACTTAAACAAATATTAAGCGATTGTAATTAAAACCCAAGCTTGGTGGAAGAAAAACTTTAAAATACAGGTTATGTAGGTTATGTTATTTTTAGTCATGTGTTGATAATTAGATCCAGGATGTGACTATGATGTTAAAGCTGCAAAGGAAAACAGTTCTTGGGCTTAATAGGTGTTCTGTATTAAATTTAGGGTCTGAAACATAATAAGCAAAGCCCCTCACCTGGAATGGAGACCTTTATAATATTACTTCAGAGGAGACTAATTATACAAATTCTAAGCAATACAGACCATTAGATGAAGCCTCTTGAGAATGATGATGGTAATGATGATGATATAATGATGATGATTATAAAGATTACAACTCAAACACAACCGTCTCTTCTTTCATGGAAACTACAAAGTGTTCCTTGCTCACTTTGACATTTGCTCACATTAATCTTTGTTCCTTTCAGGAAATTTCCCAGGAACAGTTTTTCAAAATTTGCTGTTATTTTTTGATGTGATATTTTATCAATCTAGGAGTTCACAGGCTTTACTATTAACTTGATGGAAAGTCATACGAACAAATCTTGAATGTTAAACCTGAGATAGAAAGGAATTTATTAACATGGCTAATTCACCACAGGTCATATTTACACTTTACAGGTAATCGGTGGGTCTACAAGCTTTCTTGGTGGCTTTTTGAAATGTAGGCATGATGCTTAACTAAATAAAATTGGTATGAAAATTCAGCAGATGGCAGAGAATTTAACAGTGTGGGAAGGTTAGAATGTGTTCCTTGGAAAGTACAGAAGAGCCAAAAGTTTTCAAGTTTCAAAGAAGTGTTTAAAGCACACTTTTTTTTAACCTTGTATAGGATATTTTCTTTATTTACTTTTCAAATGTTATCCACATTCTAGGTCTCCCCTCCAGAAACACCTTAATCAATTCCTCATTCCCCTGCCTCTATGATGGTGCTCCTCTACCTGCCCATTCCTGCATTCTGGCCCAGGAATTCCCCTACACTGGGGCATCGAACTCCCTGAGGCCCGAGGGCTGCTCCTCCCACTGATGTCCAACAAGGCCACGCATGTGGTTGATCCATGGATACTTACATGTATACTATTTGTTTGGTGGTCCAGTCCCAGTCTGGCCAGTTGACACTGTTGGTCTCCCCATAGGGTTGCATACTGCTTCAGTTTCTTCAGTCCCTGATCCCACTCCTCCATCAGGGACCTCACACTCAGTCAAAATAACCCTATTTAAAAATGGGGCAATATGGAGGAGGTATGGAATGTGGAACAGTCTGAGGGTAGACTGGGACAGGGGAATAAAATATGGAGTGTAAATAAATATGTAAATAAATTTTTAAAAAATAAAATAAAAATAGAGAACACTGTTACTCAGAGAATTCTCAACTGAGGAAACTCAAATGGCCATGAAGCACCTAAAGAAATGTTCAACATACTTAGTCATCAGGGAAATGCAAATCAAAAAGACCCTGAGATTCAACCTCACACCTGTCAGAATGGCTAAGATCAAAACTCAGGTGTCATTGGAAGCTGAAGAGGATGTGGAGAAAGAGGAGCACTTCTCAATTGCTTGTGGAATTGCAAGCTTGTACAACCACTCTGGAAATTAGTTTGGCACTTCTTCAGAAAATTTGGTATAGTACTACCTGAGGATCCAGCTATACTACTCCTGTGCCCATGCTCAGAAGATGATCCCACATGTAATAAGGACACATGCTCTACTATGTTTATAGCATCCATATTTATAATAGCCAGAAACTGGAAACAACCCAGATGTCCCTCAACAGAGGAATGGATGCAGAAAATGTGATACATTTACACAATGGAATACTACCCAGCTATTAAAAACAATGACTTCATGAAATTTGCAGGAAAATCTATGGAAATTGAAAATATCATCCTTGAGGTAACCCACTCACAAAAGAACACACACAGCATGCACTCACTGATAAGTGGACATTAGCCCAAATGTTTGGAATACCCAAGATACAATTCACAGACCGTATGAAGCTAAAGATGGAAGTCCAAAGTGTGATTGCTTCAGTGCTTCTTAGAAGGGGAAACAAAATACTCACAGGAGGAAATATGGAGATAAAGTGTGGAGTAGAGACTGAAGGAAAGGCTATCCAGAGACTGCCCCAACTGTGGATCCATCCCATTTACAGTTGCCAAACCTGGATGCTATTGCTATTGCTGACTGACAGGAGTCTGATATGGCTTTCTCCTGAGAGGTTCTGCAAGAGTCTGACAAATGGAGAGGCAGATGTTCACAGCCAACAATTCAACTGAGTAGACACTTTCTTCTTTAAGGCAATAGAGAACACTCTGTCGTGTGGAGAAATTGAAGGATGGAGTCAAGAAGCCAGGACATATTTGAGGTTGTATGTGACAACTTCATGGGACATTTGGGAATTTCTGTCACAGAGTTAGATTACTTAGTGTCAATGGGCTCTGGAGTTCAGATATAAGGCAGAGAGAAAGTTCTAATTGACATAAATATCTTACTGGCAACATCAGATTAATTCAAGCATAAGAATCTTTGCAACAAGTTAAGAAATTTGATAGTAGCAGGGATGAAACAAATTTTCAATATATTATATTGAAGATTTTAATGTGGCATAGTAAAGAATGTGCCATCAATAACTGAACTAGAAAATATTATATTTCCAAATTCTAGACCAAAATTTGTTTAGAAACAGGATGCATTGACCTTAAAAAGTGAATAGAAAACAAGTTTTAGAGTGATTATAATTGCTTTTCTCACTAATTCTTACTTGAAATGTGTTTCAAACATTGTATTTGTATGACTTCATTTTTTGGAAAAGTGAAACATGGAACCATAATATGTAGGAAGATTTTACAGTATGAGAACTAGATGAACTGAGATAATGTATTCTAGACATGACAGAGGAACATCATTCATACAATTTTAACGATATGGTTGTCTAAACAGCACCTGTACAAGGAATACTCCAGTTGACATGGCAACATAGGTAGAAGTTTTCAATAGTTCATGGATACCGAGGAAGTATGAAGCAGCTGGGTATTGACTGGGCATCTATGCACATCCAGACCAGGATTGCATTTGAAATTTTAGTTAATAGGAAGAAGGGAAAAGGTACATAATTTGCTTATTGATTATTATACTCATATTCTTCTTCACATAAATGCAGTAGAAAAGTAACAGTTTCAACAATAGCCATATGGGTCAAGCAAAACCTGATGAAAGAAGGAAAGCTGAACTCTCCATGAACTCTTCAGTTCAGGGTCCTCTTACCCCTCCCATCCAGAGACTGTTCCCGGAGCACTCCTGAACTTTTTACCCCAAGTTACCCCCTCCCAATTGGAAACTGTTCCAGGAACATTTTTTAGATAAGGGGTCTCCTGGAAAAAACCTAGTCCTACCCCTCCTAACTGAAGACTATGCCAAGAACATTTTTGAGATAGGGGCCTCCTGGTACTACCCCAGAATGTTCCAATAGATCGAGTACATTGCCAAAATATAGGACACGACCCCTTGGTTATGTAAAGCCCCTTGGCAGAACACCTTGGTGACGTAAAACTTGTACTTTTCCCCTTACCCTTTTCCTATAAAAGCCTGTGAAAATTTGGGCTAGTTGCCGAATCTCCTCTGCACCTTGCTGGCTGCATGAGTTTCGACCCCAGATATCTGGTATATGTGCTTTTTTTATGTGCTTTCTTGTCGTTGCTGTATTAAATCTTACTCTCTATACATCTTAAGTTCGGTCTCAGTGTCTTCTTGGGTGCGCGGCTGACCCGAGGCTTGAGTAAGTGTCTCCCTTTGGGAGTCTTGGAGTCTTTCATTTGGTGCATTGGCCGGGAATCAGCGCGACTACCCAGAAGTCCTGGACCCACTCAGAAGTAAGATTTACTGTTCTGCTTTGGTCTGGAGTCTGTGTTCTGTTAGTTTCTGAGAGGCCAGGTAGGCTATTCTGCATTTGGTGCGATCGCAGTTTCGGTTTTGCAGACGCTCAGTGTGCAATGTGCACAGTGAGACCGCGCTCCGGGTAGGAGCGTAGGGTGTGGACAAAGACAGACGTGTCCAGGTGTCCACCGTCTGTGCGCCCTGGGAGACGTCCCAGGAGGACAAGGGGAGGACTAAGGACGCTTAGTGGACCCCTCTGGAGACCGGGTGGGTTCGAGTCCCACCTCGTGCTTCAGGTTGCGAGATCGTGGGTTCAAGTCCCACCTCGTGCTTTGGTTTTTTCTTTTTGTCTCAAGTCTTGTGTCTGCTCTTGTTGTTTGCTATTATTCTAGAAATGGGACAATCTGCTGGGTGTGTAGGTGTGGAACTGCTGCATTTGTGTATTCTGAGATTGTGGGTTTATTCTGGCAGTGGCTGTGAGAGGACGACTGTCTATGGCCTCACAGTCTGCACCCCAAAAAAAGATGTTCCAAGGGAGACCCTGGAAGGAGTGCCCAGGGTACAGAACAGTCAAAAAGACCTGGCTGTTGCCTGGCAGAGTGAAAGAGAGAGAAAGTGTTCTCTCTGCCAGAGCGGGAGTGGATGTGGAATCCCACCCCTATCAGGAAAAAGAGTCGATGTGGAACCCGACCCCGTCAGAAAGTGGCGTTTGGCTGGTTGTGAGACTGTGTGTGTGTGTGTGTGTGTGTGTTAACCCTTTGTAGACTGTAGACTTGGACTGACGTCAGGACAGAATTTGTCAGCAATGGTTTTAAAAAAAAAAAAGGAAAAAGGAAAAAAGAACCATCAGGCCGGTCTTGCCCACTGCGCTCTCGGCGAGGCAGTGCCAGCGGCTCGCAGCGGGCGGGCAGCGCCGGCCGGCCTTGCTGCGGGGCCATCGTGGGGTGAGACCAGCTGCCACCGGCCGACAAAGGCAGCGCACGGTCCGCACTCGGCTGGGGAGCCCCAGGCTGTTCAAAAGAGAACCTAGATGCAGAGCCGGCTTTGGCGGCGCAGTTATGCTGGTGGTGAGTGCGGCCGCCTGCCGGTCCCGGAGTGGCCGTGAAGCCTGCCACAGCTGGGGAGGGGCCGACTACAGCCGCCGTCCCTCCTTTGGTCCCCCCCCCCAGAGTCTACCCGCACTCCCTTGTGCCTGCCTGGCTGCGTGCTCCCTCCCCAAAGACAGTGCAGAGAGCACAGGGTGTCTATCAGGTAGTTAAATAGTTAAATTGCTGCCTCTGCCTGCCAGTGTTTGTTTGCCACTCCCAGGAGTTTACGCTGCATTCCGGAGCGCAGCGGAGACTCGGCGCTGGGCTCTTCACATCAAAGGATTTGTTTTCAGCCTTTGCCTGCCTCTTGGGTGGGAGAAAGGCTCATTCTCCTGCCCCCTGTATCCTGTCTCTTGTTAACAGAGAAAAAATTGTGTTCATTTTAAAATATCAGTGGTCTGGTGCAGCCAGATGATGTGAGAGCTGCACCCCCTTCTCTGCCCCATGTGTTTTCTCTTCTCAGGCACCGCCCTGAGCTGCGTGAGTTTGTTCTAAGCTCCGGTGAGGGAGACCACTCACTTGGGGCTTCTTCTGTCCAAGGTAAGGAACACCTGCGAGTCTAACTGCCAGGCTCTGATGAAGGATAGAGGTCTGCAAAGAAGAACTGAGAGCAAAGCTTCAGCAGACTCAAAAGAAATAGGTTAACAGTAAAAAGAGGTAAACTATGAAAAAAGTTAAGTGACAGAATATAGATGTAATAATTAGATAACATTCAAAGTAAGCAAAGACAAGAAAGAGATATATATAGATAGAAAGAGAGACATTATATGAGATCTCCATTGCAGTTAAGAAACAGGAGCAAAAAGAGAAATAAATGACAAAGACTAGAACTTAGCAAAGTGACACTTGCTAATAATACTAGCACTTAGAGATGATCTGTAAGAAATAGGGAGCCAGAAAATTTTTAAAAAAAGATAAGAAAATTGAAATGCTGGTCACAAAAGTCAGGGAGACTAGAAAACTTAGTACCTGGCAACAGAAAAAAGAAAGCTTTTTGCTAAAGATTAAAGTCTTCCCTAACAAAAAGAAGAAGAGGAGCCCCCCCTCCTCAAGACAAAACCCTTCACCTGTTCGTGGCTAAAAATAAAGAGATAGCAGAAGGGGTGCTAACACAGAAGCTGAGTCCTTAAAAGAGACTGGTAGCCTACCTGTTGAAGCAGCTAAAAAGAGACTGTGTTTTCATATTCCTCCACTGACCAATGCAAAGCAAGTTTAAAAGGTCCCTGGACACTACAGGTCTTTGCAAACTGTGGATTCCAGGTTTTGCTGCATTAAAAAGATAAACAGCCTTTCGTATAAGAAATAAAGAACAACCTTGGATGGCCTTAGATGCTATTGAGACTGCCCTAATGTTGTCCCCAACTTTGGGACTCCTAAATGTGACTGAGAACAAAAGTATTGCCAAAGAGGTTCTTACTCAGAAATTGGGACCCTAAAAGACCAGTGGCACTTGGAAAATTAGACCTGGTGACTGAGGGATGGCCTGCTTGTCTGCACATAGTGGCTTCTGGTCAGGGACACATGATTCAATTGTTTCCCTGGCTGATGGACACATTATTAGAGCTTTTTGTTGACAGAACAAGTGACCTTCGCTTCCCCTGCTAACCTGCTGAGTCTTCACCTACTCATCACTGACATTCTGGCAGAAGGAACTTTGGCTCAGAAGGCTGAACTCCTGGCGCTAACCCAAGCCCTGCGGTTGGCTGAAGGCAGAGACATCAAAGACAAAGAAAAAATTCTGGCCCTCCTAGAAGCTCCTGAATGAACTGGGTGAGTTGGGGTATCGGGTATCGGCTAAGAAAGCTCAGTTATGTCGTACCGAGGTGCCAAAACGACAGAAAGCGGTGGCTCACCGAAGCCAAGAAAAAAGACTGTGATGCTGATCCCAACCCCCACCACCCCGCGCCAAGTACGTGAGTTTCTGGGAACGGTGGGCTTTTGCAGACTCTGGACTAAAGAAAAAGTCCCATTCACCTGGACTGAGGAACACCAAAAAGCCTTTGACAGCATAAAGGCAGTCTTGCTTGCAGCCCCCGCTCTGGCTTTGCCAGATCTGACTAAGCCTTTTACCCTATATGTTGAACTGGTACACGGATGGCAGTAGCCTCATGGTTAAAGGTAAGCGGAAGGCGGGGACAGCAGTGCAGCAGTGGACAAAAAGCAGGTGATCTAGGCCAGCAGCCTCCCTAAAGAGACTTCAGCCCAGAAAGCTGAATTTGTGGTTTTGATACAAGCTTTATAAATGACATCTGCAGAAAAAGACGTTCTCAAAATGGATAATTGAGACTGCTCACATAAGTCATCAAGAAGACTATTAAAGAAAATTTTTCCAAGAGTGCCAAAAGCAATAGTGTCAGATAATGTTGCCCAGATAAGTCAGGGTGTGGCCAAGTATTCAGAGGTCAAAAATTACATTGTGTGTATAGACCTCAGAGCTCAGGATAGATAAAAATTAGTTTAAAACTCTAAGACAGACCTTGACAAAATTAATCGTGGAGACTGGCATGGACTTGGTGTTCCTTCCCTATGCCCTATCTCTTGATTCAGTTTTACTCTGTTTAAAGTCCTTTATGAAACTCCTATGCCCATTACTGTTTTTAATAATGTGTTTAAACCTATGTTGTTAATAATGCTCTGTATGCTAAGTTAAAAGGGCTTGCAGGTGGTACAGAAAAAAAGTCTGGTCACAACTGGTTACAGTGAACGAGCTGGATACCCCAAGGACATCTCACCAGTTCCAGCCAGAGATCTGATCTACGTGCACCTGCGTCATGCCCAGACCCTAACTAAATTAGTTATTGAGACTGGCGGTAAAGACTGGGTGACCCTCCTTCCCTTTGTGCTTCTCAGAGTCCGAAACACACCTGGACGTTTTACTTCTTTGACTGAGTCTAGCAGGATATTGGATCCCTGTGTTGACTCTTCCTCACCCTCTGCTCTGTTTACCCATTTAAAGGCCTTGGAGGTTGTCAGAACACAGATCTGGGACCAGATCAAAGAAGCTCATGCACCTGGGACTACAGCAGTTCGGTCCTTGTCAGATGACATCGCACCGGCACTCTTGAGCCTCGGTGGAAAGGACCATATCTGGTACTGTTAACAACTCCCACAGCAGCAAAGGTAGACGGAATCGCCGCCTGGATCCATGCCTCCCACGTCAAGAAGGCTCCATGAAGACAACTGGACGGTGGCAACTACTGACAATCCTCTTAAACTTCGCTTGTGTCGTGGGGGCCACCCTAAGCCTAGGGAACGACAACCCTCATGCCCCGATTCAACAGTCATGGGAAGTGCTTAATGGGGAGGGAAACATTGTATGGGCAATCACTGCAGCACATCCCCCTTGGACTTGGTGGCCTGATCTCACACCTGACATTTGTAAGTTAGTAGCAGGATCTCCCAATTGGGACCTCCCTGACCATACTGATCTTAGTAACCCACCCCCTGAACAGCGGTGTGTTCCAGGTGGAATAGGGAACACGTATGGGTGTTCAGGGCAGTTCTACCGAGCTAATCTTAGAGCTGCACAGTTTTATGTTTGCCCTGGTCAGGGTCAAAACAAAGAGCTTCAACAAAAATGTGGGGGGGCATCAGATTATTTCTGTGGCAAATGGACATGTGAAACGACAGGGGATGCCTACTGGAAGCCTTCCTCTGACTGGGATCTAATCACGGTAAAACGAGGTAGTGGTTATGATAAGCCATATCAAGGAGAAAGAGATCCCCATAAATATCCAAACGATGGCGACCTCCATCCAGATGAGGCCGCCATAGGAGCTTATGGGTGTGCTACTGAAAACAGCCCCCCAGGACCATGCAAAGGTAAATACTGCAACCCCCTACTTATAAAATTCACTGAAAAAGGAAAACAAAATCGTTTAAGTTGGCTTAAAGGAAATAAGTGGGGTTGGCGTGTATCCAGTCCACCGAGAGACCCTGGGTTCATTTTTACAATCAGGTTGACAGTAAAAGAATTGGCAGTAACCCCCATAGGGCCCAACAAAGTCTTTACAGAACAGGGTCCCCCAATAGTACCAGCTCCCCCACAAGTCCCGGCTGTACCAGTTCCACCAACTCCACAGCCCAACACAGCGAGACCTTCCCTAGGAACTAATACTTCCCTCATGAGGACGACCTTAGTTTCCCCACCGCCCCTAGATACAGAAAGCCGTCTGGTCAGTCTAGTTCAAGGAGCTTTTTGGTGTTGAATAGGACTAATCCTAATATGACTCAATCATGTTGGTTATGCTATGCCTCTAGGCCCCCTTATTATGAAGGAATTGCTCAGATCAGGACTTATAATACTACTTCAGATCATTCTCAATGCCTTTGGGGAGAAAACAGAAAGCTGACTCTGGAAGCAGTTTCAGGAAGTGGACTCTGTTTAGGCCAGGCGCCTCAGGATAAACGGCACCTTTGTAATCAGACCCAGAACATCCAGCCTAGCAAAAGTGGTCAGTATCTGGTGCCCCCCATAGACACAGTATGGGCTTGTAATACCGGTCTCACTCCTTGTGTATCTATATCTGTTTTTAATAGTTCCAAAGATTTTTGCATTTTAGTTCAGCTTATTCCTAGACTCCTGTATCATGATGATAGCTCCTTTTTAGACAAGTTTGATCATCGGGTCCGCTGGAAAAGAGAGCCCATTACCTTAACTCTGGCAGCACTTTTGGGATTGGGAGTAGCAGCGGGAGTAGGTACAGGGACCGCTGCCTTAATTCAGACCCCCCAATACTAGAAGAATCTTTAACTTCCCTGTCTGAAGTAGTGCTGCAAAATAGGAGAGGATTAGACTTATTATTCCTTAAAGAAGGAGGACTTTGCGCTGCCCTAAAAGAAGAATGTTGTTTTTATGTTGATCATTCAGGAGTAATCAAAGACTCTATGGCCAGACTTAGAGAACGCCTAGATATGCGTAAGAGAGAGAGAGAAAGCCAACAAGGATGGTTCGAAAGCTGGTTTAATAAGTCCCCTTGGCTTACCACTCTCCTCTCCACCATAGCAGGACCCTTAATTATACTTATGCTTTTGCTTATTTTTGGCCCTTGTATATTCAATAAGTTAGTAGCTTTTATTAGAGAAAGAATAAATGCAGTGCAAGTTATGGTATTAAGGCAACAATATCGGGTCCTTCAGGAAGCCGGTACCCAGCTCTAAGATTAGAGCTTGTCACTAAAAGAAGGGGGGAATGAAAGAAGGAAAGCTGAACTCTCCATGAACTCTTCAGTTCAGGGTCCTCTTACCCCTCCCATCCAGAGACTGTTCCCGGAGCACTCCTGAACTTTTTACCCCAAGTTACCCCCTCCCAATTGGAAACTGTTCCAGGAACATTTTTTAGATAAGGGGTCTCCTGGAAAAAACCTAGTCCTACCCCTCCTAACTGAAGACTATGCCAAGAACATTTTTGAGATAGGGGCCTCCTGGTACTACCCCAGAATGTTCCAATAGATCGAGTACATTGCCAAAATATAGGACACGACCCCTTGGTTATGTAAAGCCCCTTGGCAGAACACCTTGGTGACGTAAAACTTGTACTTTTCCCCTTACCCTTTTCCTATAAAAGCCTGTGAAAATTTGGGCTAGTTGCCGAATCTCCTCTGCACCTTGCTGGCTGCATGAGTTTCGACCCCAGATATCTGGTATATGTGCTTTTTTTATGTGCTTTCTTGTCGTTGCTGTATTAAATCTTACTCTCTATACATCTTAAGTTCGGTCTCAGTGTCTTCTTGGGTGCGCGGCTGACCCGAGGCTTGAGTAAGTGTCTCCCTTTGGGAGTCTTGGAGTCTTTCACTGATGTGCTTGATGTTAGAAAGTAACCACATCTGTACTACTTTCCTGCCTAGTCAACTACTTACCTTATTATCTTTCGTTTACTCCTAATTTCTTCTCCTAATGTTTTAAAGGGTTTCTTTCATTATTAATGGATTACTATACAAATTTATGGCTTCATACTAAAATGCCACCCAAATCAGCTTCATATAATCCAATTCGTAGACCTTATCTGGCCTCTTATCTGTTATCTGAATAGGGATAGTAGAGGATTCTTCCAGTCTCAGTTTGATATGTTCTCTGAAACTTGATCAACTCTAGCAGAACTAACCATTGCTTCTATTTTGTTACTATTGATTCCTAACACATGTGTTTCATTTATAGCATATTATTGCTGAATAACTCATAAGCTCCTTGCAAAACATGTTTTATGCTTTATTGAATCCCTAAACAGAAACAAAGGTTTCTGGAATTAGGTAACGGACTAATTAAATTGTAAATTAAAACTAAGGTAAATTTTAACAATCTGTGTGAATGCTGTAGCAAAGTCTAAGCACTGAAGGTTTATACTGACACATGTCCTTATTACATAATTATATGTAAACATACAATGTCTAAAAATATCTTACTTTTAAAAAGTAATTTTGTCTATAGAACTAGAAGTATTCTACCAAACTCTGTATTGTTTGCATATAATATCTATTTGAGGATGCTAAAAAAACAGGTTGGGGTCATTGATGCAGCAGTAGAACATGAGATTATACATTCAATGTCAAAACAAGATATTCTTTAGAGAGATGATTTTTATTGCTTCATTGAGGAAGTAATTTTGTATTGCTCTTTTTTTTGTATTGCTCTTTTTTTTTTTTTTTTTTTTTTTTTTGGTCCAGTGTGTTTGTGTTCTGGCACAGATTTTTGTTGTCGTTGCTGTAATGATCTCACTGCAGCACTAAAACTAGAAACAGCAACTGTGAGAAATGACATTATTTTTCCAATAACTATGATGACAATGAGAAATTTCATTTGCAGCTCAAGCTGCAACTCAAGTCTGAATTTGTGGACAAGTTAATTTTTCAGAAGTTTGTTTCTAATGCACCATTTATTCTTCCACTTCAATATTCACTAAGACATTATTACTCTTCTGATTTATATGTGCCGCCTCTTTTTATCTATGCCTCAGGACACTTTGCTAGTCCAAACCCAGTTATTACATAACCACCACCTCCAGCCCATGTAGTGAGAGTCCGCCTACACCAAAAGCTTAATTAGCTATCGACAATTTGTGTTTTTATCACTTAAAGCTCCTTTCAGATCGCTTTCTAATTTAGCTTTTAGGCTTCTGCCTCTAAAACTCAACAAAATCCATCACCAAATGTAGGATTCAAAAATTTAGTTTTGTTTTTGTCTTCAACCATTTTGTTGTAAGTGTTCAGAAAATATACAGTAGTAGTTTTATAACCAACTGGAAACACTATCAGCATCTAACTATTCTCTATTGAGTTTGTTTCTGACTTGAATATACTATTTATAGACAAAAACAAAAAATCATTTTGTTCAATTTCACACTTTCTACCTTATCCAAATTACTAGAGCTAGAATTTTTCTTTCTTTAGTGGTTAGTTTGAGACATTACTTCTTGAATATATCTACATATTGTTTGTCCAGAGCATTTGCTTAGAGTGAATTGCATCTCTTGAATCTGCTATTTTTTTTTGATTTGTCATTACTTCATATTTATCCAGTTCCTGTTGGGGTACGTACCCAATATGTCTTATTCTAATTTTGATGCAAAATGCCACAAAATACTTCTCTGGAATTTTGGCTAATATCCTTATCCTGTCAAAGAAGAAACATGCTTATTAATGATGTGATTATAGCTGTCTACCATAACTCTATCAGTTCATTTATAATTTTCCACTTAAGCTACTAAAAGTATAAACAAATGGATCCTGATGATTACCAAATATGAACACGTAATAAATTTGTACTATTTTGAAAAGATCACAGAAGCTTAGAAAAACAAATCTGAGATTTACATAGGAAGGGCTACAGAATTTTTGCATACATTTCCCATTTGCTTTCAAAGGCTTAAAGGACAACACAATTGATGCAGGAAATAACTGATTATTAATTTAAGGAAATATATAATCTACACATTGTGTAATGCAAGAATGGATCAAAAATTAATGCAGCTTCATAGGTTATATAATTTTTATTTAAGTATCATGTAATAAAAAGCAAAAGCAAAAAAGTAATATACTTGTAAAACATAACCTCATTTGTCCCATTTTCACACTACATATTTATCTGAAGAAAATGACAGGTTTCTGTGAACACTCAGGACAAATACAGTCCCAGGTGAAAGATTGAATAGAAATTTTGCTCCATCATTTGGGTTATGGTAAAGAACTTGACATCAAGGTCTTATGTTGCCTATTCTGCTCATAATGCTTTAGCATCAATACAAGTCCTAGCATGAGAAGATGAGCACATGGATGCTGAGTTTATACAATACAGTTGCAAAAGAGAGAAAGATAATACCTTCTTGTTGAAGCCATGCTGTTTATAATTGTACATGTCTTCATCAATCAACTTTCCTTCACTACGGTAAGTATAACACCTGACTTCATCTCTTTATGAAGTAAGATGAAATGTAATTTTACTTATAGATGTGGAAGTTAAATCTCCTATACAAGGAGGAATATTGAATGGTTTCTTGTGAAGGCTGTGGAAGGAGAATATGTTGAAATAAATTATTATATTTTAACATGGAATATAGGGAAAAGGAGAAAAAGCTTGGGTCCTGCAAAGGCTGGACTTCTATAAGAATCTACCTTTTATGGTTCAAATTTTGACTTTATCTTGAGTATACAGCTTAATTTTAGTTTAGAATACTCACCAAGCATTCTAGATCACCTATTCTACATGTTTAAAATGGAGCAAGCTCTGGTGTGCAATTGACATTTGCTCCTGTCTATTTCTTTCACTGCTTCCTCTGTATGATAAAGTGATTAATAACTGTCATTTGCTCCTGTGGTCATTTTTTGTTGTTGTTGTTTTACCATAGCATAGGTCAAGAATCAATAGAGTTAAATACTGAACCTTCTGCAGCTATAATTTCCAAATTATTTCTTCTTTTAAATTGTCTCTTGAGTATATATTTGTTCATAGTAAAAAGTATAAAAATTTATCACCCATGTGAATTTTATACATTTTTCATAGAGAATTAAATTGATAGTATGCCTGCAATTTTATAGGAAAAATTCACCTAGGTAATTTCAAGATATTGTGCTTATGTTCCCTGACATCTCAGAAGTCACTAGCTAGGACTGTAGGTATATGAACCTTGCACTATCTGAATTCTGACTCTGCCATCAGTGATCTAGGTGAAGGTAACAACATAGGTCTTAACATTTGAAGATAGTATCTCAGAAGCCTTCTCCCCAAACTTTACCAGGAGCTGCCCAGGGTCCAGATTTCCTGCTCATGACCTGGCTGCATTCAAGTACTGATATCTCTACTGATGAGTGGCAACGTATTTTCCTTAAACAGTGTCCTCTTAATATTAAATCCCCTTTGCTCTACTGTCTCCTCTGCTAAATTTGATCTGTGAAACAATTATTCTACACTGAAAATTTTTTCACCCTAACTTTAATTAGTTTTTGTACCATATGCTTGAATTATTTAATATTTAGGCTATCTCATAATGCTCTGGGCAAGTTTCAATATTGTATATACAGTCAATGTTTGAAGAATCACTATCATAAAGAACGTTTTATTGTACAAGGCAAATTAATTGTTATGGTTTCTGAACATTTCAAAGGTTAGCAATCTTTTTGTAATTTGTATAAATATTTCTATTTCTATCTCATTTCATTATTAATGTTTGTGAGTCATATCCACACTAATCAAACATTCTATGGTTGCACTATATTCCCCACTAAGATAAATGTTAATAATGTTGGCTATGAGTACACATGACATATAACATATATGCATATAAAATAAATGATGAAACGGTATAACTTGCCCAAAGTATTGTATCCTCTCAAAAAAATTTTCACTGTAATATAATTATCACATGTTGACAATAAGGAAATAAAGGCTACAAGTTCTGCTTTTGGCTTTGTTACCTGATTTTCAAACACTGTTAGTATGTCATTTACACCAGCTAAATTACACAAAGCACATTACTTGTGCTAAAAACTACATTTTTATCGTTGATTCTTAGTTAAGAATAAATTTTAATACACCATAACAAAAATAAGGCACCACTAGGGCCATTTACCATGATGGACTATAGCATGATAAGAATAATTTTTCTATTAAATTAGAGTCAAATCCAGAAGTAAGAAACCCAAGATAGGTAAACTTAAAAAAATATTATCCTGTCATTCTATACTCACTTGTAAGTGGATATTAGGCAAAAAGTGTGGAAAACCCATGATAAAACTCACGAACCACATGAAGCTCAAGAGGAAGACAGACCAAAGAGTGGATCCTTCAGTCCTACTTAGATGGGGAACAATATAATCAAGGGAAGTAGAGGGTGGGAAGGACTTGGGAGGAAGAAAGGAGAGGGATGGGAAAACAGCGGTAGAATTAGGTATGGGATGAGGAGGAAGAGATATACAGAGGGTCAGGAAATTGAACAGAGGTGTGTAGCAATGGGGGTTGGGGAACTGGGGATAGCTCTCTGAAATTCCCAGATGCCAGGAAAGCAAGAGCCTCTGAGAACCCTACAGGTATGACATTAACTGAAATAGCCTACAAAGGGGAGGGTGAGCCTGTGGGGACCATATCCAGAGGTTAAGCATGAACCCCTGGTTGAAAGATGGGCTCACCCACCCATGTCCAAAATTGTAACTCAGAATTGCTCCTGTCTAAAAAAATAGAGGGATGAAGAGTGGAACAAAGACTGAAGGAAAGGCCATCCCGAGACTGACACAGCTAAGGATCTATCCCACATGCATACAACAAACCCACACACTATTGCTGATGCCAAGAAGTGCTTGCTGACAGGAGCCTGATACAGCTATCCCCTGAGAAGCTCTGCCAGATTCTGACTGATACAGATGCAGAAGCTCGCAGCCAACCATCAGACTGAGCACAAAATGGAAGGGTTAGGGGAAGGACTGAAGGAGCTGAAGGGGTCTTATCTGGCATCAATGGGAGGGGGAACACTCTCAAAAAAGTAGGGTTAGAGAGGATGGGATAGGGGTTTGCAGAGGAGAAACCGAGAAAGGGTTAACATTTGAAATGTAAACAAATAAAATATCCAATTACACACACACATATATATGTATGTACATATATATATATACATATATTATGGATATATTACATATATGTGTATGCATATACATATGTATGAGGAAATGCTACTTAATTAGAGATAACAGAAATATTTACTAACAACTATTGCATTTGTGTTAACCTTATGTATACTATAGCCTCTAGTTAGGGATAAAAGTATGATAAATTTAGGTTGTTTTTAAAGGGATTTTGATAGCAGTTAACAGCCTAAAGGCAAAATGATTTCAAGCTATGACAAAATGATTTCCTGAATGAGAGTAATTCTACATTCTTGGTTAAATTTTTTTGGACTACCTTCATTTTGCTTGTACACATATTTGTCAATTGTATTGATTACTAAATATACAATTGACTCTGAAAGATCTAAGAGAAAAAAAACAACTTTAATGATTATACTAATCACATACTTCTTTTAAAACAAGGTACCAGTCAGGCATTTTCGTCCAGGTATGTTTATGGGTAGTTAGTTACAAATGTTCTTTTAGGCAGGGTTTACAAACTTTAACTGTATGGTCATCTTAACTGTATATCTTAGGCAGAGACTATAGAAAGTCTGGAATGTATCATGATACTCTGCAGCTCACTAACTCTCTTCAGATGCTGTCAGACTGAGCCTAGATTTGAAGTAAAGAGAGATTTTTATCTTATACCATTACTTGACTATTCTGTTTTATGATCCCCATATTCATAATGGAGGAAGTGATGAGGAAGCTGAAGTACAATGATTAATATGATCAATAGTATGAGTCTACAGTGTGGAGACAGCTTAAATTGGAGGAAATCATTGCCAGTTATATACCTGAATACCTTTATTTTCTAGAATTTTAAAGTATTCTGAAATTAAATAGCACACTTGTCATACTACTTAATCAACAAATAAGCAAATCTATTTGGCCTTTTGGAGACATACAAATGACCAAAAAAATGAAATAAATGTCCAATTTCCTTAAGCATCAAAGGGTTGCAAATTAAAAGTGCATGTGCATTCTATCTCACACTAGTAACAGCAGCAGTAATTAAAGAGACAAATGTCAACAAATGCTGAGAAAGATGTGGAGGAACAAAACATTTTTATAGCTCTGGTATGCTCATAATAGAAAGAAAAATGGAAGTTCCTAAAAAATAAACCCTAAAACTGCAACCATAATCAAGCTATATCACTTTTGACTACACACCTAAATGAACCCTAACAGTATAAGATACTTGAACATCCTTAATTTTTGGTACAAGATTCACAAAAACTAAGTATAGTTTTATAACTAACTAAAACTATAATACAACCAGTATAAATCACTTTTAAAATGTGGCAGAATTAAAAATTTAGTAGACTATTTAAACGTACTTTGTTCACTCTATAGTTCATCTATGTAAACTGGTACCTATGGTATAATCAGAATTCTACTACTATCTCCTCAATACTTTCAACAATTCTTATCATCCCCCCCATAAACTCATCTGTTAGCATTATCCACATTAAATATGGTATTTATACAGCATCATGCTTTGTTCAACACAGCAAAGGACAAAGTCATTTAATTTGCAAAAAGTAGAAAGAACTGGAGAAGATCAGGTTAAGAAAAACAAGCCAGATTCCCAAAGACAAATAATCTTAGATTTCTTTAAGTACATCTCTCTCTCACTCTCTCCATACATACATACATCTATACATGCATATATACGAGTGTGTGTGTGTGTATGTGTGTGAAAGGAATCAGAGAATCTATGATGACGAGAAAGAAGACAAAAGAGAAGTTAGAGTAGTAAAGATGAGAGGGTAATAGGGAAATGAAAAATAAAATATCTCCTGTTTTATCTTATATATGAAACCTAGACATGACATAAGAACAAAATGAGGATAATTTGGAGGGAAAAAAGAATTATCAAGAGCTGGTGGAAGGGATGCTGAGAATGAAGAAAACATATGACTAAAATACTGTGTTGTTTTTGAAAGTGTCATAATGAAACCTATTATTTTGTATAGTATTTTTATATATATTTTATTTTATTTATATTTTTAATATTTATTTATTATATGTAAGTACACTGTAGCTGTCTTCAGACACTCCAGAAGAGGGAGTCAGATCTCATTACGGATGGTTGTGAGCCACCACGTGGTTGCTGGGATTTGAACTCCAGACCTTCGGAAGAGCAGTCGGGTGCTCTTAACCACTGATCCATCTCACCAGCCTGTATAGTATTTTTAAAAAACAGTATGTTTCTAATATCAGGTAGCCTGCATGTGTTTGAATTTTAGCTTTCTTACTTATTTAACTGTAAATTATATTTTTCTAAAGCTTATTTGCTTATTAAAATAAAAAAGTACTTTATTATCTGCTTCTCTATTATGGGATTGTTGTCTGGTAATATAAATAAATCCCTAAGCTGCTGATTGGCTTATAGCAACTATCATAAAATGCTAGTAATTATAACTTTATTGAAATTTATATTTATTAGATTTTTTAAAAATTATGGAATGTGACAACTCTGTAATCAAAAACATACATTTTCAAAACTTTGTTTTATTTTGACTTTTGTCTATGTGCTTATGAGTGCAGGCTCCTGGAGAGGGCAGAAGAGGGCATCAGAACACAGGGTTAGGCATCACTGGTGCTTGGGAATTTATATAACTGAGTGCAACAAGCTGAGCAATAAACATTTCAGCCACTTTCCTAGCCCTTGTACCTCATCTTCACAGCTTGAAAGGCCGATAAGCCAAACCACAATATAACACAAACTATACTCTTTTTTTTTTTTAGATCGCTAAGATATGTTTACTAAGCATGATAGGCCCTATCCAAACAAATAATTGGACAGATCAAGATAACTAAAACAAAGTTATTGATTTCTGTAGACTAAATCATCAAAAAATAAATTAAGCATCTCGAACACTATTTAACAGATCTATACATTTTCATGAATACCACTCTATTTATTTCAAAATCACTATATAATTTTAGAGCCAGTCTCAGTTAAAAAAAAAAAAGTCTTAAAGTCAAAAGGGATATTGATAGCATACTTCAGCAAAAGAATAATTGCAGTGCAGATGACATCATTTTTTAATGCCTGACACATCTTTTCTTCATCTTGGATTGGGTGTCTATCACAATCTGGCTCAGATGATTAAGAGACATACATTTTAATTCTGTTTTACTACATTATTCTCTGAGAATAGGTCAATCATTTAATCCATATTCAGTTGGTTTCATCACAATATAGTAACCATTTTATCTGCAAGCATTAAAGATTGTTTTTAGTGTTGAACAAACTAGTTTTTTTTGATTTTTAATATTTTTATTACATATTTTCCTCAATTACATTTCCAATGCTATCCCAAAAGTCCCCCATAGAGCCCCCCACTTCCCTACCCACCCATTCCCATTCTTTTGGCCCTGGCATTCCCCTATATTGGGGCATATAAAGTTTGCAAGTCCAATGGGCCTCTCTTTCCATTGATGGCCGACTAGGCCATCTTTCGATACATATGCAGCTAGAGACAAGAGCTCCGGGGTTCTGGTTAGTACATCATGTTGTTCCAACAATAGGGTTGCAGATCCCTTTAGCTCCTTGGGTACTTTCTCTAGCTTCTCCATTGGGAGCCCTGTGATACATCCAATAGCTGACTGTGAACATCCACTCCTGTGTTTGCTAGGCCCCGGCATCTTCTCACAGGAGACAGCTATATTTGGGTCCTTTCAGCAAAATCTTGCTAGTGTATGCAATGGTGTCAGCGTTTAGAAGCTGATTATGGGACGGATCCCTGGATACAGCAGTCTCTAAATGGTCCATCCTTTCATCACAGCTACGAACATTGTCTCTGTAACTCCTTCCCTGGGTGTTTTGTTCCCAATTCTAAGAAGGTGCACAGTGTCCACACTTTGGTCTTCATTCTTCTTGAGTTTCATGCGTTTATCAAATTGTATCTTATATCTTGGGTATCCTAAGTTTTGGGCTAATATCCACTTATCAATGAATACATATTGTGTGAGTTCTTTTGTGATTGTGTTACTTCACTCAAGATGATGCCCTCCAGGTCCATCCATTTGGCTAGGAATTTCATAAATTCATTCTTTTTAATAGCTGAGTAGTACTCCATTGTGTAAATGTACCATAATTTCTGTATCCATTCCTCTGTTGAGGGACATCTGGGTTCTTTCCAGCTTCTGGCTATTATAAATAGGGCTGCTATGAACATAGTGGAGCATGTGTCCTTTTTACCGGTTGGGACATCTTCTGGATATATGCCCAGGAGAGGTATTGCTGGATCCTCCTGTAGTACTATGTCCAACTTTCTGAGAAACCGCCAGACTGATTTCCAGAGTGGTTGTACAAGCTTGCAATCCCACCAACAATGGAGGAGTGTTCCTCTTTCTCCACATCCTCGCCAGCATCTGCTGTCACCTGAATTTTTGATCTTAGCCCTTCTGACTGGTGTGAGGTGGAATCTCAGGGTTGTTTTGATTTGCATTTCCCTGATGATTAAGGATGTTGAACATTTTTTCAGGTGTTTCTCTGCCATTCGGTATTCCTCAGGAGAGAATTCTTTGTTCAGTTCTGAGCCCCATTTTTTAATGGGGTTATTTGACTTTCTGGAGTCCACCTTCTTGAGTTCTTTATATATATTGGATATTAGTCCCTTATCTGATTTAGGATAGGTGAAGATCCTTTCCCAATCTGTTGGTGGTTTTTTTGTCTTATTGATGGTGTCTTTAGCCTTGCAGAAGCTTTGTAGTTTCATGAGGTCCCACTTGTCAATTCTCGATCTTACAGCACAAGCCATTACTGTTCTATTCAGGAATTTTTCCCCTGTGCCCATATCTTCAAGGCTTTTCCCCACTTTCTCTCTATAAGTTTCAGTGTCTCTGGTTTTATGTGAAGTTCCTTGATCCACTTAGACTTGACCTTAGTACAAGGAGATAGGAATGGATCGATTCGCATTCTTCTACATGTCAACAACCAGTTGTGCCAGCACCATTTGTTGAAAATGCTGTCTTTTTTCCACTGGATGTTTTTAGCTCCCTTGTCGAAGATCAAGTGACCATAGGTGTGTGGGTTCATTTCTGGGTCCTCAATTCTATTCCATTGGTCTATCTGTCTGTCACTATACCAGTACCATGCAGTTTTTATCACAATTGCTCTGTAGTAGAGCTTTAGGTCCGGCATGGTGATTCCACCAGAGGTTCTTTTATCCTTGAGAAGAGTTTTTGCTATCCTAGGTTTTTTGTTATTCCAGATGAATTTGCAGATTGCACTTTCTAATTCGTTGAAGAATTGATTTGGAATTTTGATGGGGATTGCATTGAATCTGTAGATTGCTTTTGGCAAGATAGCCATTTTTACAATGTTGATCCTGCCAATCCATGAGCATGGGAGATCTTTCCATCTTCTGAGATCTTCTAGAATTTCTTTCTTCAGAGACTTGAAATTTTTATTATACAGATCTTTCAATTCCTTAGTTAGAGTCAGGCCAAGATATTATATATTATTTGTGACTATTGAGAAGGGTGTTGTTTCCCTAATTTCTTTCTCAGCCTGTTTATTCTTTGTGTAGAGAAAGGCCATTGATTTGTTTGAGTTAATTTTATATCCAGCTACTTCACCGAAGCTGTTTATCAGGCTTAGGAGTTCTCTGGTGGAATTTTTAGGGTCACTTATATATACTATCATATCATCTGCAAAAAGTGATATTTTGACTTCATCTTTTCCAATTTGCGTCCCTTTGATCTCCTTTTGTTGTCGAATTGCTCTGGCTAGGACTTCAAGTACAATGTTGAATAGGTATGGAGAAAGTGGACAGCCTTGTCTAGTCCCTGATTTTAGAGGGATTGCTTCAAGCTTCTGACCATTTACTTTGATGTTGGCTACTGGTTTGCTGTAGATTGCTTTTATCATGTTTAGGTATGGGCCTTGAATTCCTGATCTTTCCAAGACTTTTATCATGAATGGGTGTTGGATCTTGTCAAATGCTTTTTCCGCATCTAACGAGATGACCATGTGGTTTTTGTCTTTGAGTTTGTTTATATACTGGATTACGTTGATGGATTTCCGTATATTGAACCATCCCTGCATCCCTGGGATGAAACCTACTTGGTCAGGATGGATGATTGTTTTGATGTGTTCTTGGATTCGGTTAGCAAGAACTTTATTGAGGATTTTTGCATCAATATTCATAAGGGATATTGGTCTGAAGTTTTCTATCTTTGTTGGGTCTTTTTGTGGTTTAGGTATCAGAGTAATTGTGGCTTCATAGAATGAGTTGGGTAGAGTACCTTCTGTTTCTATTTTGTGGAATAGTTTGTGAAGAACTGGGATTAGATCTTCTTTGAAGGTCTGATAGAACTCTGCACTAAACCCATCTGGTCCTGGGCTTTTTTTAGTTGGGAGACTATTAATGACTGCTTCTATTTCTTTGGGGGATATAGGGCTGTTTAGATCATTAACCTGATCTTGATTCAACTTTGGTACCTGGTATCTGTCTAGGAACTTCTCCATTTCATCCAGGTTCTCCAGTTTTGTTGAGTATAGCCTTTGGTAGAAGGATCTGATGGTGTTTTGGATATCTTCAGGATCTGTTGTTATGTCTCCTTTTTCATTTCTGATTTTGTTAATTAGGATGCTTTCCCTGTGCCCTAAAGTGAGTCTGGCTAAGGGTTTATCTATCTTGTTGATTTTCTCAAAGAACCAGCTCCTTGATTGGTTGATTCTTTGAATAGTTTTTCTTGTTTCCACTTGGTTGATTTCGCCCCTGAGTTTGATTATTTCCTGCCGTCTACTCCTCTTGGGTGAATTTGCTTCCTTTTGTTCTAGTGCTTTTAGGTGTGTTGTCAAGCTGCTAATGTGTGCTCTCTCTAGTTTCCTTTTGGAGGCACTCAGAGCTATGAGTTTTCCTCTTAGAAATGCTTTCATTGCGTCCCAGAAGTTTGGGTATGTTGTGGCTTCATTTTCATTGAACTCTAAAAAGTCCTTAATTTCTTTCTTTATTCCTTCCTTGACCAAGGTATCATTGAGAAGAGTGTTGTTCAGTTTCCACGTGAAGGTTGGCTTTCTATTATTTATCATGTTATTGAAGATCAGCCTTAGTCCATGGTGATCTGATAGGATGCATGGGACAATTTCAATATTTTTGTATCTGTTGAGGCCTGTTTTGTGACCAATTATGTGGTCAATTTTGGAGAATGTACTTTGAGGTGCTGAGAAGAAGGTATATCCTTTTGTTTTAGGATAGAATGTTCTCTAGATATCTGCCAGATCCATTTGATTCATAATTTCTCTTAGTTTCTCTGTGTCCCTGTTTAGTTTCTGTTTCCATGATCTGTCCATTGGTGAAAGTGGTGTGTTGAAGTCTCCCACTATTATTGTATGAGGTGCAATGTGTGCTTTGAGATTTACTAAAGTTTCTTTAATGAATGTGGCTGCCTTTGTATTTGGAGCATAGATATTCAGGATTGATAGTTCCTCTTGGAGGATTTTACCTTTGATGAGTATGAAGTGTCCCTCCCTGTCTTTTTTAATGACTTTGGGTTGGAAGTCAATCTTATCAGATATTAGAATGGCTACTCCAGCTTGTTTCTTCATGTCATTTGCTTGGAAAATTGTTTTCCAGCCTTTCATTCTGAGGTAGTGTCTATCCTTTTCTCTGAGATGAGTTTCCTGTAAGCAGCAAAATGTTGGGGTCTTGTTTGTGTAGCCAGTTTGTTAGTCTATGTCTTTTTATCGGGGAGTTGAGTCCATTGATATTAAGAGATATTAAGGAAAAGTAATTGTTGTTTCCTATTATTTTTGTTGTTAAAGTTGGCATTTTGTTCTTGTGGCTGTCTTCTTTTAGGTTTGTTGAGGGATTACCTTCTTGTTGTTTCTAGGGCGTGGTTCCTGTCCTTGTATTGGTTTTTTTCTGTTATTATCCTTTGAAGGGCTGGATTCGTGGAGAGATAATGTGTGAATTTGGTTTTGTCGTGGAATACTTTGGTTTCTCCATCTATGTTAATTGAGAGTTTGGCTGGGTATAGTAGCCTGGGCTGGAATTTGTGTTCTTTTAGTGTCTGTATAACATCCGTCCAGGATCTTCTGGCTTTCATAGTCTCTGGTGAAAAATCTGGTGTAATTCTGATAGGCTTGCCTTTATATGTTACTTGGCCTTTTTCTCTTACTGCCTTTAGTATTCTATCTTTATTTAGAGCATTTGTTGTTCTGATTATTATGTGTCGGGAGGTATTTCTTTTCTGGTCCAGTCTATTTGGAGTTCTGTAGGCTTCTTGTATGTTCATGGGCATCTCTTTCTTTAGATTTGGGAAGTTTTCTTCCATAATTTTGTTGAAGATGTTTGCTGGTCCTTTGAGTTGAAAATCTTCATTCTCATCCACTCCTATTATCCGTAGGTTTGGTCTTCTCATTGTGTCCTGTATTTCTTGGATGTTTTGAGTTAGGATCTTTTTGCATTTTACATTTTCCTTGATTGTTGTGCCGATGTTCTCTATGGAATCTTCTGCACCTGAGATTCTCTCTTCCATCTCTTGTATTCTGTTGCTGATGCTCGTATCTATGGTTCCAGATTTCTTTCCTAGGGTTTCTATCTCCAGTGTTGCCTCATTTTGGGTTTTCTTTATTGTGTCTACTTCCCTTTTTAGGTCTAGTATGGTTTTGTTCATTTCCATCATCTGTTTGGATGTGTTTTCCTGTTTTTCTGTAAGGACTTCTACCTGTTTGATTATGTTATCCTGTTTTTCTTTAAGGATTTGTAACTCTTTAGCAGTGTTCTCCTGCAATTCTTTAAGGGATTTTTGTGCTTCCTCTTTAGTGTCTTCTGCCTGTTTAGTAGTGTTCTCCTGTATTTCTTTAAGTGTGTTATTAAAGTTTTTCTTGAAGTCCTCTACCATCATCAGGAGATATGCTTTTAGATCCGTGTGTAGCTTTTCCGGTGTGTTGGGGTGCCCTGGACTGGGCGAAGTGGGGGTGCTGGGTTCTGATGATGGTGAGTGGTCTTGGTTTCTGTTAGTAAGATTATTACGTTTACCTTTCACCATCTGGTAATCTCTGGGGTTAGTTGTTATCGTTGTCACTGTTTAAAGATTGGATCAGAAGCTGTGTTCCACTCACCAGCAGTCTCTAAATCCTGCGGCGGGGGTAGTGGGTAGCTGGCGGGTGTCAGGCAACCCTGCGCTCCAGCTACCCCAGCGCTGATCCGGCCGGATGAGGCCTGTGGCCCTACTCAGGCTAGTTTCTGCTTCCCTAACTAATGCAGTCTCAGGTCCCGCGCGCAATTAGATTGGAGCAGAAGCTGTGCTCCACTCACCAGAAGTCTTAAGATCCTGTGGTGGGTGTTGTGGGTTGCTGGAGAGTGTCAGCCGACCCTGCACCCCAGCTGCCCGGGTGCTTTTCTGACCGGAAGAGGCTTGTGGCCCTATGTAGGCCGGATTTCTCTCTCCCCAACCAGAGCAGTCTCAGGTCCCGCGTGATTGGACTGGAGCAGAAGCTGTGTTCCACTCACCAGCAGTTCCAAAATCCTGCTGCGGGGGTCGTGGGTAGCTGGCGGGTGTCAGGCAACCCTGCGCTCCAGCTACCCTGGCGCTGATCCGGCTGGATGAGGCCTGTGGCCCTCGAACAAACTAGTTTTATCTTTTTAACATCGTTATTATAATAACTGTTCAGAGAAATGGATTAAAGCTATAAATAATCTAAAAATTTCTGTCAATTTCTTGCAAGTTGAAAAAAAAAAAGAGAGAGAGAGAGAGAATTCCCTATCTCTAAGTGCTTAATTTCCAAAAGGCTGTGGAAGTGAGTAGCAACTGTTGACATTAAGCAAACTAAGTTATTAATCTCATGTGCCAAAACATGGTTTTCTTTAAAGAAAATGTAAAACTCACTGTGTCACTGCAAAATTTGGTGATATTACATTTTGGTCCAGATATTTTCTTTTAATTTTAGGAAAAGAGATTAAAGTCATTATAATGTACATACAAGCCATCTGTGAAGCTTTCCAAAGAACTTTCTCATAACATGAGTTAGGATTATGCTGATCTGTGTTTATATGTTTGCTTCTCTTTCACATAAAATGACACTAAAATGTAAATATATGTAGATAAAAACACCATTTCAGTACCTTTGACTTCAACAGTTTATTATGGATGGGCGACTGCTAACTTACTTATCTATCTTTTATGTTACTCAAAAGGTTTCTTAAAACCCTGAGGATTTTCATTTTATTTTGGATCAAAATTTACCTGAAGATAATTCATTCCATTTTTAGAAAAGACACAATTTGTCAGTTCAAGCAGAAGTATTTTAAATATTTAACTCTAGGAAATAGTTCTCTGTAAGTTAGTTCTATGGGAATGGATTTGAATAGTTTCTGCCTACAGACTGCATTGTCCTTTAATGATGTTTCCATTTCAGATTTCCTAAATGTCTGCAGCATGGAGAACCACAGATTCTGTGCCCTCTTAAGCATTGTTCCTCAGTGGCCCCAGAGGAACATGCAAAGAGCTTATGTTCTTATTTCTAACTTTGTTCTTAGGTCCAGTTCATATATAAGGCTTGGCCCCTGAGTAGGTAACAGATCACCTTACTAAGTCTACTGAGGAAAAAGACAATTTGAATTTTAAAGCAGAGGACTGACAGGCATTCTTGTATTCAAAATTAAGATATTTTCTGAACTTAAAAATCTTTTATTTTTAAATATTCACTATGAAATATGTCAAGTGGAAATCCTTATAATTATTAGCATCCTATTAAAGTTTTTCTGGAAGAATTTACAGATCTTTAGTTTGTTACAGGAATTTCTCTTATCTCATGGTGTGGTTTGGATGGGTCAGTGCACTATTATTAAAGTACACTTAATTATAACTAAAAATGCACAGTTAATTATTTGATGGGCACATTCTTGCATAAACCATAAACTTTTTGAGTTTCTGAAATCATGGAATTCTTAGAAAGACGTCCATCAAACATGAAAGAAAAGTGTAAATGAGGGATATTTAAATATTAATTAAAACAGTATTTGAGAAAAATTTGTAATTCCCTATCTTGGTTTATTTAGATAAATACCTTTTGATCTGAACCACAGGAAAAATCTGAGCTGTCTGAGTGTGCATGATGAATGGCCTCCATTCATGCTTGAATTCAAATGAACAAAGAAAGAAAGGCTCTCTACTGAAAAATCACTTTCATTTGACACCTCAACTCTAAACACTGAGGAAAGACTTGAAGTTACCAAGTGAATGTGAAAAATATCATTTTGGTGAGTGCATAAGAAAACATTGTTTTATGCAACAATAATGGTCTATGATGAAGGTAACTATCCTCTAGAAAAACAATGGCTTTCATATATACATATATATATATATATATATATATATATATATATATATATATATGGGCTGAGCTTGACAGCTGTTTGATTTAAGGAGAAAACCCCAATCACTAATTTAAAAATTGTTCCATATAGTTACAGCAGGATTTTAAAGTCAAGCATATGCCAAATTTGAGCTACTACTATTAGTACAAAGACCCTGCAGCTCTCAATTTGGGCTACTTTACATACTTCAGGGAAGCAGCTGTATAATTTGATTTTATTTTAGGATCTGGCTTTGATCCTAAGTAATATTTGTGACATGAAAATGATTTCATAGGCTTACCTTGTTCCATATTTTGACACTGGTGATTGCTTTTCCTCTTGGAATCATCATGACTGGGCTGTGAAGACTGGTTCAATTTGAGTTTCTCAATAAGGCATCTAATCCCCCAGAAAGGAGTAACACTGCATAAAGCAGATCCTGACATTAAATATTAAAAATGTTCATAACTTACCATCTCAAGTGGCAATATTAAGATACTACTATGACATTTCCAGGATGCTGTGGTCCTAAGGTGTTGCTCACAGATTTGGAGGTCTTGTTGCTGTGAAGGGTTTAAAAATACTTCTGGAAAAGGCATAATCATGAAGTGATAGAAGTCACAATGCTACCTTTTCCTGTGAGGACTAAAGGCTCTGTTGACTTTTGTTGCTTTTGCCACATAACTGCTAAAAGCAAGACTGAGATTTTCTTATTATTTTCACAGTCCAACTACAGCTTGAAAATCATAGAGTAAACTTCAAGAGGCAGCCAGTACTAAAACCTGCATTAATCCATCAGTGTCTGCCTGAATCAGATATTGTTTCAATGTCTAAATTTTACTTGTACATACAAAGGAGGGTCTGAAAAGGCCATTGTTCCTAAATGAGTTCATCAAAATTCAAAGGGAGTTACCAAGAAAGATAGTTTGTCAAAAGAAGGGAAGGCAAGGGATAATCATGTGATTCTATTCTTCCTATAAATGTAAAATATTTGGATCTTTCAGTTATAGAAAAAAAAAAGTAAGCCGGGCAGTGGTGGCACACACCTTTAATCACAGGACTTGGGAGGTATAGGCAGAGGCAGAGGCAGGCGGATTTCTGAGTTTGAGGCCAGCCTGGTCTACAGAGTGGGTTCCAGGACAGCCAGGGATAAACAGAGAAACCCTATCTTGAAAAACCAAAAATAAAAAAGGAGCTATCAGTGAGCTCTCATTTTAAAATATTTATTTTTATTTTAAAGGCAGAGCTCTGCTATATAGTTTCACTGCCCTCAGAAGTGTGATCCCCTGCTTCAGTCCAACCCCCCACTACTGTGAACACTAGTTAGTGCCATTTTTTTCTAAACTGGCATGTATTTGAAACTAAAGATGAGAGATAAAGCAATTGTCTAAATATTATAGGCAGGAATATCAGGGTTTCACACACAATATCAGGTTTCATGCACAAATAATGCATCCTATTAGTATATGTGTATAAATAATTTAATTTTGACCTTTTCAATAATTAATGAGAAAGTTACTATTTTAACATATTTCTGATTTGGGTTTGCTTTTGTCACTTTTTTTTTTTTTTTTTGCTTTATTTGCTCATTCTTTCCTTATATACCAGTCAAGCTCAAAGGAGCTCTTTAGAAAGTGATTGTAACCTCTTTGATTACAGATAAGATAAATTTCTTTCTACAATTAAGGGAGAACCTGCCCTGAGAACCTGCTTTTCAAAAAATAGACATTAGAGCTGCAATGCCTTATCCATGTACATACACCTACACAGTTACAATTCTCCTTTGCTCCATACTTTGTCATGACAATTTTGTAGTTTTGGTTTCTTTAAAAAATACATAAATATGATAATGTGTTTTCAATTAAATCCCAGGTATGGAACAAGAGTCTGCTTCTGATTGTCTAGAACCGCTGTCTATGATTTGCCTCATGCTGCAGCGGGGCCATGACTGTGACAGAAGCAGATCGTTTATATGATTGTGTGACATTTGGAATTCTGAGGACTTTTCAGTGGTATAAGCAGGGGGAAGGGGGATGGGATTAGGGATTCCCTGAACAGAAGACCTGGAAAGGGGAAAATATTTGAAATTTAAATAAAGAAAATATCCAATAAAAAAAAACCAAACTAACTATAGAAGATGATAGCCATGTAAGAAACTCACAAGTCACCTTGGAGATTAATATTTCCAGGGCAGTAGAAACACTAAAACAGGAGGGAATATAAACAGTATTTCCTTTAGCCAACAGAGGTGATGCTGCAAGGGAAATGAGGTGTTGATATAAGACAGATTGTGCAATGACCCAGGTATCCTGCAAGAAAAATATTATACTCCTCATATTTTGTAATTTTCTTTAGGAAAATACAAAGACATAGAAGACAAAGTTGCTGAGGTGTAAATTAAGTGAAGACAATCTAATTTGATACTATTAAGAATGATGAGTGATGGAGTACCCCAACCTGCAGGACTTAAACGACAGGGTTCTTGAGGAAAGGGAGCTACAACCACAAATTTGGGAATCAGAAAACATGAAAGAAGGAGGCAAGACAAAAATTATGTTCAAGCCTCATTTATTCAAGGGACATGCGGGACTTTTTAAAGCTCAAAACCACAAACAGAATTTGCTCAGGTACACAGGCCAAACCAGTGGTGCTAGATAATATATTAAGGTCAAAGGAATGTCTCCACTGTAGAAAGGTCCGGAAAGGAGTGCCCTCATTGTAAAATGTACCTAGTCGATTACATACAGAATGAAAGCAAGATAGTGGAAGAAGCAAAAGAGTATTAGATAATGGCCCAGGGGCTTCCAGGCCCCAACAATGGAGTGAGAAGTTTCTAAATGTTTCTCAATAGCTCATATAACAGGTATTGACTTCTCTATGAGGTATAGGGAAGGAGTATCTGTATGAAAATAGTGAATCAGACTTCTGAAATCCATGAGAGAGACACAGTAATTGTTTGGAGGGCTATGAAAGAAGATGAGGTTAAAATTGAAATCATTTTGCAGATGTTAAAAATAATGACAAAGACAATCGTTAGCCTTTATTAGGTTGAGCTATATTCCCTTCAATCTTACTCTCTTCAGAAACTTTACCATGAAGGCATCTTGAATTTTTGTCAAAGGATTTGTCTGCTTCTATTGAGATAGTCATATGGATTTTTGCTTTTTGTTATAAAACAACACAAATAAATGATTTAATGATAGAACTCAAGAATCTCTAAAAACAAAAACAAACCACACCTAAACCAAGTAGAAAGCAAGAGATAATAAAAAATCTAAGCAGAAATTAATGCAATAGAAACAACCCAATGAAAGAATCAATGAATCTATAATGTGGGACTTTGAAACATGACTAGATTGATAGGCCCTTGATGCTACTTACTGAAGTAAAGAAAGCTATGACCAAATTAAACACAATTAGAAGTGAATACTGGGACATTTCAAAAGGAAACAAAGAAACTAAGGAAAATATTTTAAAAATGTGTATCCCATTAAGTTGTAAAATCTAAAAGGATAAGTGTTTTGATTTATTCAAACTACCAAAGTTCAAGCAAAGATATTTTGACAATGTAAAAAGACCAATAATAAATGAGATTAAAACTGTAATCAAAACCTTCCAATTAAAATGTCTAGGCCCAGATGGATTCACAGCAGAATTCTACCAGACTTTCACAAAAATACAATCAATAGTTCTTAAATTAATTTTCAAAATAAGCATAAGTTTCACTCCTAATATGTTTTATAAAGGCAGTATCACTTTAACACACAAATTATACAAAGATACAGCAAAAAAATACAATAGACCATATCCCTGATTAATATAGATGCAAAAATTCTCAATAAAACACTGGAAAACTGAATATAGGTACATATCAAGTTGGTTTTCTCTCAGAATGTAGGGTTGGTTCAATATATATAAACAAATATAATAACTCATTTAAACAAAGCAAAAGAGAAAGAACCACTTGATTATCTAAAGAGATGCAGAAAAAGCCTTTGGCAAAATCTAGTATGCTTTCATAATAAAAGTACTAGGCAATGTTGGATAGGGGGCATATACCTCAACACAACACAATAAAACCCACAGCCAACATTATCATAAACAGAGAAAAACTCAAAGCCAATTGTAATATGTATATTTTCATAAACTCTGGCATGGGGATACTTCCTGTCTTAGACCATTTATATTGTTAGATGAAAGATGCAACTCAACCTTTATATTTTAATATGCCTTAGCAGCATAATAGCAGGGCAACTGCCTGCCTTCTCTGATGTTAGAACCTACCTGCCACTGATAACTCTGAGTTACTCCTGGCTAAATTGTAAGTTCAATCTTGGCTGCTCTTAACTCCAATTATTCAGCCCTCTGGGCCATGTTGCTCTCCTTGATTCTCTATCCCATGTTGGCTCTCACCTTTATTCTGCATACTCTTCTAAGATATGGTGGCTTTCCTTTCTGCATGTTCTTACCATAGTGGCTTCTCTGTTTCTCCTTCCTCCTCCTTGTGGTTCCTAACCAGGAAAAACTAAATCCTGCCTATCTTTCTTTTCCCTGCTATTGGCTCTTGGCATCTTTATTTACCAATCAGAATTAACTGGAGGCAGGTTCCCAGAAGCTATGTACAAACTGAATATCTTGGGGGCTAGCAATTAGCATTACAATAACAGCAAAAGACAAAACCTCAACAGCAAATCCCACTTAAAATCAGGAAGGATACAGTATTGTCCTCTAATACCACTCCATTTCAATAAATTTCTAGAAGCACTAATTGAAACAATATAACAAGAGAAGGGAATTAAAGGGATATAAATAGGAAAAGAAGTAAATCCTTTCCTCATTTGGAGATGATATATAGTATTATACATAAGTGATCCTAAAATAATTCTATAAATTCTATAAGCAATAAAAATTCTATAAGCAATAAAAACAAATCAGAATGTACAAAAGCAACTCACAAAATCACTTGCTTCATTTTAGAATATCAACAAACACACTGAGAAAGGAATCATAGATAGACACATTCCATTTTAAAACATAAATATAATAAAAATGTCGTCAAACACACGTAAAGAGGTGAAAATATCTACATTAAAGTCTTTGGACCTCTGATAACAGAGATTGAGAAAAAAACTTTAGAATAGAAAGACATTCCATGTTTATGGAACACTAGAATGAATATTGTGAAATTGTCTATCCTGCAAAATAGATCTATACATTCAATATAATACCAAGTAAAATGTACACAATATTCTTTGCACAAATACACATAGAATCATAAAAAATTTCAAATACCCAAACCAATCCTTTACAAAATGAATATTGGAGGAACTACCATTCTAGGCTTCAAAATTTTAATAGAATTTTAGTAATAAAACTGCATTGTGCTGCCACAAAAACAGACATGGAGTGAAATAGAAGACCTATGAATGAGTACATGTTATAATTACATTCAATGTATAGCCGAGAAAAAAAAAAGCTTTTTTAATTGGACAGAAAGGAGGAAATGTAGCTGCTTGTATTATGAATGCTAATTATATCCCTCAAAAAACTGTTTGAATGAGAGGGTCTATACATAGGCCCCAGTTGGTTCTGATTTGTACATAAAGATTCCTCCAATCAATAGGTGGGGAGAACAAATGAAGGTGGTATTTTAGGATTCCCAAGCTTGGGACCAGGAGGAGAGGAAGAAGGAGATCCACCATGCTTTATGAGAGTGGAGAGAGAAGAGACAGAGGCCACAATGGGGTAGAGAAGAAAGGAAAGCACCCTGGGCTCTAGGCCAAGAAAGCACTGCCCAGACGGCACCACAAATGGGTCTGAAGCAGCCAAGATGGAACATAGAAGTTATTAAGTAGTGACTCAGGATTATTTGTGGAAGATAGATTCTAGAAGCATGGAGGTTAGCAAATCACTCAGCTAATGTGCTGCTTAAGGCATATTAAAATATAAAGGTGTGTGTGTGTGTGTGTGTGTGTGTGTGTGTGTGTGTGTGTGTATGTGTGTTTCATTCAGAAACATAAACTATTGAGTAATATAGCAACCATGCAACAGGTTTTATAAATTAAATATTTATGTTACATCTACTCTATTTATTATAGCTGTGCTGTTTTTCAACACAGAAATGGATAATAAAAATGTAGTCAAACATATGACTAGATACTTTTCAGCTGTAAAGAAAGAATGAAATTATGAAATTTTCAGGTAAATGGATGCATTTAGAAAATATATTGAGGCACCCAGACCCAGAAAGACAAACATTGCATGTTCTCTCTTTTATCTACAGTTACTAATTCCAGACTGTCATGTAAACATTTAGTAATCACAAAAATCAAGGAAGTTTAAAGGGATCATGGGGGTGTGTTTTGAGAGATAAATAACAGGATACAAGTTATATAAAGCATTAAATACAGAAATGAGAAGGTCCTGAAACTAGGAACGATCAATTGAAAAGAGAAAAAAGGAAAAATAACAGCAATATTTTTGACAAAACATTTTACTATATTAACTTAAAATAAAACATCATATATATATATATATATATAGTGTATGTATATATCTGTCTCTATGTCTCTATATGTATATTATATGTATATGTATATATGAATGTGAACATACACATAAAACACACACACACACATAGGAAGTTAGTCCACTAGACCTGACAAAGTTCCCCACAAGAACTGTAAACTAAACAAAACCCAGTACCAAACACTAAAATTTTACAATGCTTGGTCATTGTAGTTTAAGTGACTCCTAAAACAATATAGAATATGGCTGTTAACTTTTGATTGCTTCTCAGAAAATGAAGGTAAACACTATTGCTGAAAACACAACACACTTAGGACACAGGTTTCAGTTTGAGCTGGATGTAAACCAAAAGCCTCCCTTCTTCAGTCTAGTTACCATGTTATCAGAAAATACTACGAAATCTGCCAAAGGAGAGAAGCAATATAATTCCACATAAATGTGACACCTATAAACAACAACAAGCCTGGCAAGATATCCATAGAGCTGTCATAAATGACATGCAGATATTCTTGGTAACAGTAACTGTCTAGTAGAACTTACATTCAGTCAACAGGAAGAAAAGCATGCCTGGCACCAGGGACCTAGACAACATCCCAGAATCATGGAGGTTATGTGTCTTAGATGAGAATTTATGACTACCATTTTGCTAGACTAGTAATTTCTAACTACATTCTGAATCTTATCTTTTATAATCACAGATATGTGGATAACAGCCTTTAAAAAAAGCTTATTTTTAATAGAGACTATCATAAAACAAAACAAAAACAACAACAAAAAAACCCACAATTGGTCACAATGCAGAGATCAAGATACTTGATGGTTACATCTAAAGCATAGCACCTGCATATATGGCTTAGGAAACATCATAGAAGAAAGTGTGGGAAGACTGTAACAGCTAGAAAGCCGAAACAGCAGGAAATATGTTGTGAAACAGTTTATTATAGGAAAAACTCCATAATCAAGACATGAACAAGGATAACATCAATAGACATGCTAACTCAGAAGGGGATAACCTCATGAGATCATAGCCCTGAACAATGAACTGTAAGTAACTAATGATTACTGAGTAAGAATTTCAGACACTTCCAGGTAGGAATACCCTGTTTTGTTATACAATGAGGATTAGTAAGACCTGAAATTGAAGGGACTGGATAGAGGAAAGGGAAGAAGGAAAGTGAATTTATAATATTTTAATTTAAAATGTATAACAATGAAGTACTCATTATGAAGTATTTTACTATAGAAACTAGACTAATATATAAAGGAGAAACAGAGAAAAAACCAAATATAGACTAGTTAGTGCTATAAACAATGACTCTGATGTTCCGTGAAAAGACTATGGGATTTTAGAACAAAATTCTGATGATATACTATACAATGTATATTATGTAGAAAACCATAATCATGAGAATAACTGGAAAGCACTGAGCAGAAGAAAAATGGAATCATAATGTTGTAAGACTTTTTTTTTCCATTCTTGATGTGATTCAATGTTACATAAAGTTATGGTTTCATAATTATGGGTTTATAAGCAACCATTAAGATAGTTTTCCAACAAAAGATGCCAATCCAGCTCATTCAGTCAACAGCCTCTAGGGAGGGAGGGAGTATTGAAAAGAAAAGACATTATAACGTGACTTCAGCCAGTATAGAAGTTGTCCTACATTCTTGTAGCCCACTGTTAAATTCTTGCCAAATTCCTAGAAGTGAGCCCCAAAAGCTCTCAACAAAAAGAGATATACCATAGATGTGTAGTTACCTAGAAAGTTAGGAGAACTAACAGCTTTTTCAGTGGACTCAGGTTCAATTCCTAACACACACATGGTGGCACACAGCTCTCTGTAATTTGGTTCCTGGGGATTTGCATTTTTTTCTGGATTCTTTGAGCATTGCATGAATATAGTATACATGCATATATCAAGTTAAAAAACCACATTCACAAGATAAAATTAGATTTCAATGAATGATACACTGGAATCAAACATAAGAAATTATTTAAGAAGATAAAAGAAGGAGAAAGAATACAAAGATCAGAAGTGCAAACAAAAATACTAAAGGAAATCAACACATGTCAAGTTCAACATAATTGTCTTATCAAGAAAGAACATATTATTTTCATGAAAAATGTCACAGTAGATTCAACATTGAGATTTGAAAGGTTGGGGACCAGTAAAGAAGTTCAGAGGGCTCTGCAAATCTAATGATGCCTGATTAAAGTCATATGGAAACTACTATTTGTTAACTCAATTCCAAAACTAAAAACTTGGAAAATAAAATGAAAAAAAAAAAAGGTTTAAATAAGTATCTTGTTGGGGACTTGCTTCCTTATGGAAGATCTATATCATGTCTGTATGACTGAAGAATATCTCAGAAGAGCTGGCAGAACAAAACAAAACAAAACAAAATAAAACAAAACAAAACAAAACCAAATAAAACAAAACAAACACTGAAAGCCAGATATTACAACAGTTTTCTAAATATGGTGTGGCTGTTCCACTGAGGAACACAGGGAAGCTTTGATTAACTGCATAGGACATGCACAAGATTGGACTTATCAACATTTCATCTTGAGGCTCTGCCCTGTTGAGATAAATATAGCTAATGGTTACACACAGAGAGGGAAAATCCTTAGTGGAATAAACACTGTTACAGTGTTCTTCCTCAAGTAAATAACACCCCACCAAGCTCACATGGTGGGTCCTAGTTAAATAAATTAAAGTTAAATAAACAAATATGAAAGAAGGAGGGAGATGTTAGAAAGAAGACATTCAGCAAGAATGGAAGAGGAAATAGGAGAGGTTGTTGGACTGTAAATGTGATAACATTTTATGTATAAGTATGAAATTATAAAATAATAAATTGAAAAGGAATATGTTTAAATCATACAAATTAACACAAATGTACAATAAAAATATAAAGTTACAAAACATACCTGGAAAATCTCTAAACAATGCACATATAAATACACAAGTGTCAAATACCAAATGAGAAGGAAAATATTTGTGAATGAATGAAATTTAAAACAAAACATCAGAATTCTTGGGAGACAAATGACATCAGACACAAAAGTAAAGAAGCTCACCCTCACTACATGCTCCCAAAGCTCATTCTCATTGTTTAAGGACAGGATACCAAACAGATCAAAATAAGCTGGAGAAGAGGAACAGCAGAGATGTCAGTGATAAAAGCAGAAATAGACTCTACACCTACAAATAAAGAAAATAAGTCACTGGATCAGAAAACTGAACATGCTATGAGACACTAGCTAGATAAATGAAGAAAAGGAGAGAAGATGTACCAAGAAACAACCTGACAGAGCCACAGAACCTAAAAATGTTTAAAATAATAAAATAGAAATAATATAAGAAACACAAACTGCAAAAGTCATCTCACTTCAGGAGTAGATGACTGAAACAGTTCTATAAATATAAATATATAAATAAATATAGGTATGAATATAAATATAAATGAGAATTAAAATCTACGCCTAAAATATTCCCAAATGAAAATTTTCTACTCAGTTTTCACAGATGAAATCTAGCTCTTTCTGAATATTTAGAGAAGGGCACTTTCACCTTTTACTTTGTAGACAGGATTACCCTTAAAACAGGATCCAAGGCTTTACATAAAATCAAAGACATACCAACATCCTTCAGAATTAAAGGCCCAAAATGTCCTCAGTTGGATTGAAGTCTTATAATGCTCCAAATGTCGATTCTATTTAATCAAATCAAATTTAACAATAAATATTAAATATACATCTTACCTCAGATTGATAATAAAAACTTTTTGAAATGCAAAATGTCAACAATATGAACCAACACACTGAATCTAAGTAAGAACTCATCACAGTCATATGGATCAATAACTGATTCAATATTTAACACTTGTAATGATAAAAAAGAATATGATCTACAAAATGACAATAAAAAATTGTTGGAAGCCAACCCTGGCTCACGTGGCCTGGTTTCACCTGGGAGGCAAGCCAGGGCTGAAAGGAGAGGGGAACTAGGCGGTCGAGAGAAAAATGGAGCTAAGTCAAGATTCCTGATCAAAACTCAAATGTTTAATAGCAAATGTGCTTATAAAGGGGTTGGGGGAGAGGCCCATTCCTGCCAATTCATTCTTGGAGCCTGGAACCAGCTGCAGGTGACAATGTGCAAGATAGGGTGTAGTCTCCAGAATACCTGAGGGGGAGGGGGTGTCTCAGCAGATAGCTTGAAGAAGAACAGCAGCAGTGGCTGAACAATAGAGAGATCAAGGGAGGAAGTCTCCACCCTAAATAATCTCCTTAGTGGCAGCAAGGTCAAGGTCTGACTCAGCCTGCTTCAGGATAGGGGGGATACAATTTCTCCCCTGTTATTAATATTAAAAAAAAAAAACTGGACTGAGGCACAAAATTTATTTATGCTCTATAGTCCTGCCTGGGAGTTATAGTGGCTGGCGGCTGTGCCTGTCTTAGGAAATCTTAGATCATCCCAACCCATCCAATTATGTCTTGGAGGCTATATCCAGCTAGTTTATGTTTATTTCACACAAAACATGGCTCTGTTGTGTGTTATCAACAGCCACGTCCTTTTGGCATGTACCTCTGTCTTAGATTGGTATGGTTCCAAGATCTGGGTGCCCATCTTTGACTGTCCAGCCCTCATAGCACATCTTATTCCCAATTCAGACCAAAGCCAAAATATGTACTTAGAATGCTTCTTCATGAAGATTAATAACTGCCACCTGTGCTGTTGGAGGCAAGGCTGCACATCTGATGCAGTCAGGCTGAGGGGCATTGACTTACCTGTTTGAAAAACAATGGGGGACAGTGAAAAACAACAGTATAAAAGCTTCTTTGGGGAAGTCCAGGTACTCCATTCAATTGCAAATTAGCAACGATCAAGCTTAGATTATGAGCCCCTGGTGTGGGGGGAGGTGACTTTGAGAATCACAGAAAGGCTGTTCTGGGAGAGGAGGCTGTGCTCCAAATTAACTTTTCAGCTACAGAGGATTTTTAGCCATAATCAAGGTCAGAGTATACTTACTGGGAGATTCAGGATCTGTGTCCAGTTGAACTAATCTCTCAGGCAGCCTTTGAGCTCCGTCTTCTTTTTGTGAAAAAACAGACCGAGCCCCTTCCCCAGATTAGGACCGGATCTGGACCCTTCCATTCATTAGTTAATGGGTCCCACCAATTTACCATGGCATAAGAACTAGAAGTAACTGGATGTCAGTGGCGATCCACTGCACACTGACCTTTGACATCAGTTTGCAAAAAAATTAGAACAAATAAAGCAAAAGCAAGATGTGCCTTTGGTGACCTTGGGGGATATAACTGCCCCTGTTTTGCTTTTAAAAGCCAATTTTTTAAAGTGCGATGAGCACGTTCAACTATTCCTTGTCCCATGGGGTTATAAGGAATTCCAGTTTTATGTTTGATGCCAAATTCTTTACAAAATGAAGTAAAATTTTTGCTAGAATGGGATGGCCCGTTATCTGTCTTAATAAGTTTAGGCAATCCCATGGCATTAAAGGCTTTTAGGCCATGATCAATTACATTTTTGGAGGCTTCTCCATTATACAGAGAAGCAAAAAGAAATCCTGAACAAGTGTCAATACAAATATGTATATATTTTAATATTCAAATTCTGCATAATGAGTTACATCCATTTGCCAAATATGATTAAGCATAAGACCTCATGGATTAACTCCTAAATGTGCCACTGGAGATAATGTAATACATTTAGGACATTGTTTTACAATCATTCTTGTCTGCTCCTTAGTGATCTTATGTCAGGGCCTTTAAGGTATGGCTAGAGAGATGAAATTTTTCATGATCACGTTTGTTCAAAGCAACAGCATCTGAATTTAAGGTTTCTCCTATTAGAGCTCTGTCGATGCAATCATTGCCTGCTGCTAAAGGTCCAGGAAGAGCAGAATGAGATCGTCTGTGGCCAATATAGAACAGATGTTTTCGGGCAAGAATGATGTTTTGCAATTGTAACAACAGGGATCCGGCTGGCATATTAAAGTTAAACATACCACACAGGTCTCCAATAAGGGTGCCGATTGTGCAACGTATAAACTATCAGTAAAAATATTAAAAAGCCTCATTTACAGACTGAAAGACATTCAGTACTGCTGTTAATTCTGCTAATTGAGCTGAGAAGCCAGGAGTCTTTATGATTACCTGTTGATTATTTATAAGATATCCAGCTCACCCTTTAAAGGAGCCATCAGTAAACACCAGAACAACATTGTGTAAGGGTTGTAAAGAGGTCATATTAGGAAATATCACCTCATGTACATTCAAAAATATTATCAACATATCTTGAGGGTAGTGGCTATCTATAATTCCTTTAAATCCTATTTGAGCAAGCAACCCATCTGCACTGTGCTGTTTCAGCCAAGTGTCTCGATCTATGTGGTAAGGCTGAACAATAATATCTGGCTCTTTGCCAAAACAAGCTAGAGCCTCCTTCCTTCCAAGGATAATCATCTGAGCTACTGCTTCATAATATGACAAGATATTACTTTTAGGAGAAATCCTCTAATGTATCCACATTAGACTAGACTTTGTTTTGCCATAACAATCCTGTAGGCATATGAATTGTATTAAAAATTAACAGATGTAAAGGCAAAGAGTAATCTGTATACATGACAAATTGTTCTTCAATAGCTTTTTCCACTTGTAAGGCCAGCAATCCTTCTGAGATTAAAGATCTAGGGGATGTAGGATCAGAACTCCCTTTAAGAATATCAAATAAAGGTTTCAACTCCTTTTAAGAGGCTTTAAATAGGGGCAAAGCCAATTAATATCACCTAACAATTTTTTAAAATCATTCAAAGTCCTTAAGTTGTCTCTGCGAATAACTATCTTCTGGGGAAAAATAGCTTGATTAGTAAGTCTAAAACCCAAATAATTATAAGGATTCTGAGTTTGTATCTTTTCAGGAGCTATCTGTAATCCTCTATCAACTAAAGCTTTTTGTAAATCTGTATAACACAAAAGCAAATTCTGGGGTCTTTTCCAGGCAACCCAGGACAAATTCTTAACTGTCCAAAAACAGTATTCTTAAAGGAACAGTATTTTTTCTTATGAGTAGCATAAGCAATTGCAAACTTGAGAATCAATAGCATCTGATGGAAGAAAAATATTAAGCAATTGTAAGCTCTGATATATATATATATATATATATATATATATATATATATATATATATATATATGTACAAATTAAAGCTTGATTATTCAACATTTTAAAACACCATCTACAGCACACAATTTAATTATCTGTGCTGAAGCAGGAGAAAACTCAAAACAATAAGCGTGTGATCCAATTCACATATACTTTTCTCCCATAGAAGTGCTGTTTTCAAACACAGTAATTGGGATGCATGCTTGGATGAATTTTAGAAGATACAGAAACATGCATAAAAACAATTTTTTAACTTATCTTTGGGATAATTGTCAATTTTATTTAAAATGATGGTATGCAATAGATCAAATATTAATATTCTGTAATAACCAATTCAATTGCTGTTTGGAACAAGAAGTAGACACTTTGTCAGGTTCTTAAGCCACAATTTTTGTCATAGGTTTTCTAAAATATACGAATTTATCTTACAATTCTTTATTAGCACCACAGCAGCCTTAATAAGATGTTAAAACTGTGCTTTGAGGTGAGCGCCACTTTGGCCTCACCTGCCTCTGGCCCTCCTCCCAGACCATAGAGGCTGAAGCGGCCCAATCTGTTGTAGACCAGGAAGCCTGAGCAAGGGTGGCAGAGCACCCTGATTCCTAGCAGGAAAAGTACAGCCACCCCAGGCAGAGACAGGCAGATGCTCATGGGGGCAATGGCGCATGTGACTGGTGCTTCAGGCCCTCCCCTGAGTTTGTTACAAGGGTGCCCGCTTTCTGGCAACCTCCTGTGACACTCAGGGAAAGCTGCATCCCCCTACTGGCAGCCAGTAGCTGGCCAGCTCCACGTGGGCCAATGGTCTACCAGGAGGAGAAGAAAGATGACTTTACAATAATGTTTTCTCTTGTCAAAGAATTGTTGTGGCCACATTTAATAACCATGGCTAAAATAAGCAGCTAATATTTAATTACCATTGATTATAATTGATAACAATTATAAAAGCTTTCTTTTATTTCTGCAAAGCCTTTTGTTCTTTGCCTGTTAATTTGTGTCTCACTTAATAGCACCTAACAAACGCTTAAGTTCTCCTGTGGTGAGTTTAAGGTGAGGTCTTAGCCAATTTACATCTCCTGGAAGCTTTTGAAAATAAAGTTTTGAAGCAAATTAATTTTTCGTTCTTAGATTTTCTGTACCACAATTTTATAGTATAGCTAAAACCCTAAATATTAAAAAGATATTGCTTCTGAATCTTTTCTGGAGCAACAGCTACTCCCCAGAACTTAAAAGCTCCTTGTGTGAGAGCAAGAATTTAAAGTAAACTTCCCTTGAGAGGCATTAGCTAATAAAATACTTTCCACTTAGGAAACGATATACACTGAAAGATTCAAACTCTTAGCTTCTTGTATTAAAGCAAAGACAATAAGAATTTTTCTTACATGAGGTAAAGCTCATGTAAGCCTTACCTAGATGCAAAATTTTCTAGTGATTACAAGCGCACTAGAAGCAAATTCTTTACAATTTTCTGGATGCAAAGGAAAAAACAAACTCTTAAATCTATAATAATTTTACATGAAGTAGGCAAGTCAAATCACAATGTCCTGATAAATTCTACAGCCTGATTGACCCTTTATCAACTTTGAATTTAAACTTTATTTAGAACAACATCAGGATAGATCTGCAACCATGTTCTTTTAGCTAAAAGTAATTTTCCCTGAAGGCAAGGAGAGGCAAGTTTCAAGAGCTTCCTTAGGCACCATTTGCAAGACAAAAGAAAGTCACACAAGCCCCTTGGAGGCTGCTCTGAGCTTTGTTCCTCTTGTAGTGAGGACAGATTTTAGAATTTTTAAGTTTCTTTTGCAATATTAGACTATAACTATAACCTTGGGAAAGGAAAACCCAATTTCAAAACAATTTATCACCTTAGAATAAACATCAAAACTTCACTATCACGTTATGAAATTTGGCTGCCAATTTATACCTATGAATGCATGACAGTACAAATTTTAATGCTTCATTAAAGAGGCATTGCTTTAAATCTTACCTTTAATTCTACTTTCTAGGATAAGAATCACATTAAATATTATGTCAACTACAAGTATCCTTAGAGACCCAGCCTCTTGGCCTGCCTTATACCACATGTTGGAAAGACTCCCAAACCTGAGTTACCAATTTAAAGCTAACTTTCTACTAACCAGTGTTACACCTTTTTGATCATACCCAATAACTTATTATCTAATACTTTACGATGAAGACACACAGAGCATATTATACTTCTAAGACCAGTGAAAAACCAAAGGAAATGGCTACACGAATCTAATAAATTTAGACCAATCAAAGAATTTCAGTTTTTCTAGCTCTAATTATAAGATAAAAAGCACCTTTTCCTAGCTAAATGCAATAATCATGATTGCAGAGAACCCTCCAGGAAAAAAAACATCTATCAGCTTCTTTGCCCCAAAACTAAAAGGCTACAGATTCCCTTTCTTTGAGAGCAGCTTTTCCAGCAGTGGCTCCCCTGCTGTGCCTGAACCTGGCTAAAGCATGTGGCCACTTTCGACTTTGCTGAACCAGCAAATAAAGTTTTAGCCATCTTTATTTTCCAACATGAAACACAGAACATTTAGTCATTTAGACAACTAGACACAAACACACATGGATTGACAGATCAACGGACTGGTACACCAGACATTAGACTAGACATTAGACAACACAAAGAGGACAGAGAACTTCTGCTGTAAGGGCCAGAGATAAAAAGGCAGGGCATCCCCCAAATTTTTCTCTGCCTCTGGGAGAGTTTCAAAATCCATTTTCCTCTATATTATTTTATTATTCCAAACTCTGTTCCTGCTGCCTGATTCAGCTCCTGACTGAGGACATCTGCCAGTTTCATTAATTTTTAAACCCTTTTCCTCTTGCCTGAAGCAGCCTTTAAAAGCCGAGGATAACCACCTGATCAGTTCCTAGTTCCTATAATTCGCTGCTGACCTAAGTGAATCCAGCACTGAGTTAGGACTGATTCAAGCTTAGTCTGTATCTTTCCACACCTCCAGCAACACTTTAAAAAATGAAGTTTTAAGCTAGCACTAGCATGTGTACCTGTTGTTTTGGTGCCCGATATGATTCATTTCTTTTTCTTTCCATGAAGCTCCATACCAAGCAGCATTCCTCCAGTGTTTTTCAGCCATTCTTCAGGTCCCTGTTCGGGCACCAGACTATTGGAAGACAACCCGAGTCTCACATGGACCTGGGTTCACCTGGGAGGCAAGCTGAAGCTAGAAGGAGGGAGGGAACTAGGCAGTCGAGAGAAAAATGGAGCTAAGTCAAGATTCCTGATCAAAGCTCAAATGTTTAATAGCAACTATGCTTATAAAGGGGGAGGGGAGGCATTGCTGCCAATTCATTCTTGGAACCTGAAACCAGATGTAGGTGATGACATGCAGGACAGGGTGTAGTCTCCAGAATAGCTCAGGGGCCTCTCAGCAGGTAGCAGTGTCTTGAAGGAGAACATTGACAGTGGCTAAACAGTAGAGTGATCTAGGGAGGAAGTCTCCACCCTAGGCAATCTCCTCCTTAGTGGCAGGAAGGTCAAGGTCTGGCTCAGCCTGCTTCAGGTTGGGGGTGGGGGGGTACAAAAATTCCCTCAAGTTTATAAGGGTAATACAAAAATGTCTTGTAGAGAGCCGTGCCATGAGCAATCGTCATTACAAGATGGTGCTGGCTTCCACTGTGCCCAACTAGTAAACAAGCCTTGTGAACAGGTGCGAGAGTGAATTCACGACAAGTCACTGCCCATATCGGGGCGTACTAATCAGGTGATGGGCAAGCAACAAATCAGGTGCTGACACACCATGCTGAGGGCTATATAAGCAGCACCATTTCCCGGGTCCTGGGTCTTCCCTCCTGAAGAAGCAATAAAGCTTGCTGCAGAAGAATCCAGTTGTCCGAGTGTGTTCTTGACGGCGAGAACAATAGCTCAGGACAATGTCTAAAGCAAACATTTAGTTTTAAATGTTAGAGTAAAAGCTGAAGATTCTGTGTCTACCAAGTTTTTATTCAATATTGTATTCACAGTTTGCCAAGTGATGAAAAACAAGAAAAAAATATAAATTGAAAGAAGGGAACTACTTTGTTTTTATTTGCACATGACATGATTATCCATATAAGAAATCTGAAAATATCTACACAAAAGGATAGGAAAATTAAATAAGTTTCACAAGGTTGCAGAATTTAAGTTATGCAAGAATTAATACAATTTGTTTAATTTGTAAGTTTTATAGTGCCAAAGCTGACAGAAATGGGAATTTGAAGATAAGTTTAGACTAAATATCTCTAAATATGAAATATGAAGAAATAAATTGCATTAAAAATCTGGATATTCAAAGCATAATATACATTAAAATAATGTAGAGATAAGTGACTGAGAGAAGATCTGAGTTCTCAGGACCAAGTCATCACACTGGTAAAAATCACATCTGCTCATTAGTTGGCAACTTCAGTGCAATTCAAAAACCTTTGAAAGCTTTAGAAGGATGACTTCTGGGGTTTATACTATGTACTAAATGGGTTATAAAATTTATATAGAAACAGAAATGGAATAGAACAGGGAAAATATTTTAGAAAGAACAGAAACTTATACAACTTATTCTAATTTAAAACTGTTTATAGAAGAGGCACAGAAAGGAGAGTATGATTTAGCCATAAAGACAGACACTAAAGATAAGCTTTAAAATTGCTTGGACAGTGCTTGGCCACACTCCTTCGGACTAGTGAATAAGAAACATCAAGGCTCACTGAACAAGGAACAAATAGATTATATCCATTCTCCCCAATTACTCTGCCATCACCTGAGTCACCGTTAGATGCCCTGTGCTAGCTGAATGCTATCTCTGGAGCTCTACTCTCTGGCCTCCAACAGGCCCACCACCCAAGGAATATCCAGGCCTGGTACAATAAGAACACCCAATTCATGTCTGTCTGTGGGAAGCCATCCCTATCAATCTGCAATCGCCATTACAAGATGGCGCCAGTTTCTGCTGTGCCTACGTGGCCTAACTGGTAAACAAGCAATATGCGCATGTGCAAGAGTGTGTTCACAACAAGTCACTGCCCATCCCGGGGCATGCTGAGAGAGGAGCCAATCAGGTGTGAACACACCACACTGAGGTATATATAAGCAGCGCCTTTTGGGGGCTCGGGGTCTTCCTCCTTATGCTGAAGCTAGTAAAGAATTGCTGCAGAAAGATCCGGTTGTTCGCGTGTGTGTTACAATAGCACTCGAGAAGTGGCGCCGAAACCTGGGACCGCCTTACCATTGCCGGCTCCGAGGAGACCCTCCGTTCGCGGGGCAGATTCAGAACTGCAGCCAGGTTAGTTTTTCAAGGTAAGCTCTGAGAGGCATGTTTGGTTCTGGTCTTTCTCCACAACTAGAAGGGGCAGTGGAAGCCTTCATAATTGTTCTTGTGGCACTTATCCTTTTCCTTATAGTGAAAGCAGAACAGGGGGTGCTAGAGGAGGTTCAAGACAGCATGTCAGAAACAGAGCAGGGTAAAGGATTAGGCGCTCAAAGAAAAAAGGGTATACCTAAGAAAAAAGGCCCTTCCAAGGACCCTGGATCCGAGGAAGTGAGAGAATGGGGAAAGAACGCCCCAGGAGAGAAGAGAGAGGAGCGGGGGGTGGGGGGGGGGAAGAGGCCCCCAAAAAGAAGAGCCTTTATCCGGTAAAGGAACTTGAGGCTCTGGGACTTGATGGTTTGGATTCAAGTGAGGAGCTTAGTCCCACTGATGAGGAAGATTTGGAGGAGGAAGCAGCTCATTATGAGGAAGAGAGATATCATCCTGCTGAAAGACGACCTAGCGAATCAGAGAGGAAGTCCAAAAGGAATGGAAGCAAGGGTCAGGTTGTTGTTCGGTCTTCAGGCCCTAGTGCCCCTCCACCTTATGTGGAAAATTTTCGCTCAGATATTTTTATCCCTCAAGACGAGTGGCAAAAATTACAGCAGATGTTTCCTATCTTTGAGGCAGCAGATGGAGGATGCATTCACGCGTCTTTGGAGCACATACAGATCAAAGAACTTGCTGAGTCTGTCCATAATTATGGAGTTAGTGCCAATTTTACTTTATCTCAATCAAGTTGAAAGACTTGCTACTTTGGCCATGACTCCGGGAGACTGGCAAATGGTGGCAAAGGCTGTGCTCACTAATATGGGGCAGTATTTAGAATGGAAAGCCTTATGGTATAATGCCTCTCAAACACAAGCAAGGGCTAATGCCACCGATGAAGGAGATTAAAGGAATTGGACGTTTGATCTACTGACAGGTCAGGGACAATATGTTGCCATCCAGACAAATTATAATTGGGGAGCATACGCTCAGGTTTTAGCTGCTGCCATTAAGGCATGGAAAGCACTTTCAAGGAAAGGAGAGGCAGGAGGACATCTGACAAAAATTATACAAGAACCTCAAGAGCCATTTTCAGAAATTGTAGCCAGGATGATGGACGCTGCAGGAAGAATCTTTGGGGATCCAGAGCAGGCAATGCCCCTAATAGAGCAGCTAATCTTTGAACAGGCTTCACAGGAGTGCAGGACAGCCATTACACCTAGAAAGATTGCAGAACTGACTAAGGATTTGCCAAGAGCTTGGAGGACCCCTCTTTAATGAAGGTTTGGCGGCCGCCATTCTGCAAAGGCAAAAGCGCTCAAATATAGCAGAGAGCAGAGTTTGTTATAACTGTGGTAAGCCAGGACACTTAAAGAGAGATTGCCATGCTCCTGTTCGGCAGAAAACACCAGGACTGTGTACAAAATGTGGGAAGGGTAAGCATTCGGCCAGTGAATGCCGTTCAGTTAGGGATATCAGAGGACGGCTTATTCAGGCAAAAGATAATGAAAATGAGTCAAAAAACAGGTATCAGGGTCCCAGGTCTCAGGGCCCCAAAACATATGGGACTCCAGTGATCAACAGATGGACCACACGGTCCGTAGGGCAACAGAAGCCTTGCTGGCGAGACAATAGTGCGCGAGATCTGTCCACTGGATGTCTGCTACATGGAGAACATCTGCATTAGGCCTGTCTTCCAAGTATGTGCTACATCAGGTACATCCAGGGACAATGAAATGTCTTTAGGCCTGTATATAAATATAATCAACAAGAGAAAGGGCAACATGGCCCCTTCAGAGCAAGACTATTTCACTACAGAAAGCTCTGGATATCCTAACACAACAGAAGCATGAGAAAATAGTCTTAAATCCAACTTACAAAGACAATAAACACCTTTAAAGAGAAAATGAATAAAACAAATACAGAAAAATACAATCACACAGGTCAATGAAATTTAAAAAAAGAAAAAAGAAAAGCAAAAACAAAAAACACAAAAAGCTACTCAATACCTGAAAGTGGAAATAGAAGCAATAAAAAAAAAAAAAAAAAAAAAAAAAAACAAAACAAAAAAACAATCTTAGGCATAGTGATAATTTGTTAATCTGCTATAAATTTCACTGCGGGTGCACATGTGCTTCTCACTGTTGCCCCAATGTTCTGGAGTCCTGAAAGATAGACAGACAGACATATACCTTATATTTTAAATATCTTAAACAGCTCAATGGCAGGGCCACATGGCTAACTCACACTCCCCTCCAATATTCCTAAGTTAATACTTAATAAATTTATACTTTATCTTAGCTGCTCTGGACCCTGTTGGGCAGATCTCTTGGGGCCACCCCTTCCCCACGTCCTCATCCCTCCCCTTGGCACACAGATGTTTGCTGTCTCACCCTCTTGCACCTTTCTGGAGTGTTCTGTCTCCTACACCCTGATCATGGTGAAATCCCTTCTTCCTCCTTCCTCTTTCCCTTTCTGGGAGTCTTAAATGTCCCACCTCTGTCTTCCTGCTTGGTTATTGGCTATTAGTAACTTTATTGACCAATTAAAAACCAACTGGGGAAAGAATTCCTATATTACTAGTACAGGACACTCCAAACAAATTTTTGGGTAACAAAACTAGCATGGGAACACATGCCACTATAGTTCCCCCTACTTTTTGTCCACTAAAAGGCCTTTTCTTTCAGAACATAATCATAACACATATTCACTGAGCATAATCATAACAGTTATTAAACTATGAGGTATGATATACACTAATAGCATCCAATTCATCAATTTTGTCAATTTAAGATATATTTTGTCATCTATCATAACTTAAAGGGTCTATATATGTTTTGATTCTAACTTGTATTACCATGTGAAAACTATCTTTTCAAATCTAGATCTTCCTTAATGTAAAACAACTTAAGTTTGATTATGAAACGGTAAGTTGTCTTCAACCCTGCTGGATATCTGAGAATGAATTTTTACCTGAATATGTAGGAAGCACAAGGAGCTAGTTTCCAAAATTAAACAATATGGGGAGACAGCTGGCTGCTTGGACAGTCTCTTAATTTCTTATAATGTTGGAGTATTTGTCTTCAGCCCAGAAAAATCTGGAAGACCTGCTGTGAATCAGAAAATATGACAGACTTTCTTACACTTTCTTGTCAGAGCTAAGCTGTTGACTACCCTTTTCTCGAAAGTATTCTTTGTCTGTAGATGAATTAGGACAATTCTTGCCAGTGACAAGATTGCCACAATAAGCAACTCTGCCTGGAAGTAATGATGCTCAATATATTCTTTGAACTGTGAAGGGTGTACTACTGTCAATAAGCAGACATGTCTCATAGTTATAAAGATCAAATGATCTTTACTAATGAAATAACATTAACTGTCACATTCTGTGGATTTCTTATGATTTTGAAAACTATCATCTATATAAAATATATCATGAAAAATTCAGGAACTCAATGCCCATACCTAGACATAGTAAAAGCAATATACTGCAAGCCAGTAGTCAACATCAAACTAAATGGAGAGGAACTTGAAGCAACCCTACTAAAATGAGGGACTAGACAAGGCTGTCAACTCTCTCCCTACCTGTTCAATAGAGTACTGGAAGTCCTAGCTAGAGCAATTAGACAGCAAAAGGAGGTAAAATGGATACAAATTAGAAGGGAAGATGTTAAATATCACTATTTGCAGATGGTATGGTAGCATATATAAGTGACCCCCAAAATTCCACTGGAGAACTCCTACACCTACATAAACAACTTTGCCAAAGTGGGTAGATATAAAATTAACTTAAACAAATCAGTAGCCTTCCTATACTCAAAGATTAAATGGGCTGATAAAGAAATTAGGGAAAAGACACCCTTCACAATAGTCACAAACAATATAAAATACCTTGGTGTGACTCTAACCAAACAAGAGAAAGATCTGTATGTCAAGAACTTCAAGTCTCTGAAGAAAAAAATCAAAGAAGACCTCCAAAGATGAAAAGATCTCCTATGCTAATGGATTGGCAGGATTAAAATAGCCAAAATGGCCATCTTGCCAAAAGAAATCTACAAATTCAATGTAATGCCCATCAAAATTTCAAATCAATTCTTCAGAGTTAGAAAGAGCAATTTGCAATTTCATTTGGAATAACCAAAACCTAGGATAGGGAAAACTATTCTCAACAATAAATGACCATCTAGTGGAATCACAATTCCTGATCTCAAGCTATACTACAGAGCAATTGTAATAAAAGCTGCATGGTACAGTGACAGATAGGTAGATCAATGGAATAGAATTGATGACCCTGAAATGAACCAAGCAAACTTATAACCACATGAATTTTGATAATTAAAACAATTCAAAGCAGTTAAAGCAATCTAAGCAAATATTATTATCTTTTGAGACAGTGTTTCTTAACTATACCTTACTATTCATTACTACCCTGCCTTGAACAAGATCAAGGTCTATGTTTCTACTATCTGTCTGAGATAAGGTTATTCTCCCTATCTCTTACTCTTTCTCTTGACCTAAAATTTAAGATCAAAGCCTCAATTTATTTATCCATACATGCATACTGAAATTCTACCTTCTGTGGAGATTAGACTCCCTGTGGAGAATATATTTTATTATATATAATAAAATGCAATAAAAGAAAATTGAAAACATCTATGCCAGAACAGAACACACACACATACACACACACACACACACACACACATACACATACATACATACACACACATACATGTGTGTACACACACATGTATGTATGTGTGTGTATTCCTTTCTCTTTATATAACTTGAAGCAACATCCCTTACTATGTGTTTAACATCAATTAACTTCCCTTCTACTTACTATACTTACTATATAAGCCTTTTTCTAGGCTCTGAATTTGTCATTCTACGATAACGAATCCCAGGCTCCCACATAGACTACCTTGAAATAAACCAGTACTATCTTGGCACAGACTTTTCAAATTTCTTTTACATTTTCTCATTCATTCTCCCTTCTATTGAGATCAATATCAATATCCTATGTATTTATCTTCAGTTAACTTTCCTTGTACTTACTGTATAAGCATATTTATAAGCAGACCTTAAATTTGTTATACCAGGCTAAGTAATCCCAGAATCTCTGTGTAGACCATGATCAAAGAAGCTGAGTGAGTGCTGCCCTGGCATAGATGGTTTCGTTTTTTTTTATTACATTTTTCTCATTCATTTTCTTTCCATGTCTTTGTTTCTTTTATTTGAGAGAAAAGGCCTGGACTTTTTTATTCCATCTATACTTAAAAACACTTAAGTTATTACAATTATACACCTTTCTATCCTTAAAAGGAAATAAAATTTCATTCAACTCTATCCTTTGATTATCTGCTTGTTGGAGGTGAGCACCCTCTACTGTCTGCCTCTGTCTTCTTTTGTAGTTAGTCTATTTCCAATGTAGGGGCTCCCAGTGCCTCCAAGTTCAAACTCTCTGGGGCAGTCAGAGGCCTTTGATAACTGCCTGAGGTAAATCTCCAATTGCCTGCATCTGTGCATCTTTGTTCTAGTGAACCTGCATGGCTTTGGGAGCAACTACATGAATTAGCTCAGCTCTGCTGAGAAACCAATTTTCCCACCTCCTATTGTGAAGTAACAGCATGTGTTTTCCCTTCAGGATCTCCAATTAACTTGTAAAAGTGAGTACAGGTCTAACACACTGAGTGCCAACTGAAGCAGTAATTTGGTAATCCACTTTAAACTTTCTGGGGATGTACATGCATGCTTCTCACTATTGCCCCAATATTCTGGAGTCCTGAAAGAAATACACAGCCTTATATTTTAAATACCTTAAGTAGCTCAATGCCTGAGCTTCTCCCTAACTCCACATGGCTAAGATACACTCCCCTCCAATATTTATCAGTTAGTACTTACTAAATCTATATTTTATCTTTGCTGCCCTGGACCCTGCTAAGCAGACCTCCTGAGGCTGCTGTTCACCTGCACCTATATGTCAGCTTTCTCATTCTTCTTGAACTTTCTGCTGTGGTTGTTCTCTATACCTTCATAATGACCGATTCTCTTCTTCCTCCTTCCTTGGTCCTTTCCAAGTTATCCTAAAAGTCCAACCTCTGCCTTCCTGCTCAGCCATTGGCTGCTAGTAAATTATTTATTGTCTAGTCAAAAAACAACTGAGGACAGGCTTCCTTTAGTCCCATGTGCTGGACACTGAAAACAGTATTTTGGGTAACATAATTAGCATGAAAACACAAGTCACTACACTGAGGTAATCCTGGAGATGGAAAACCTAGGAAAATGAACAGGAACTACAAGAGACAGATGCAAGCATCACCAACAGAATGCAATAGATGAAAAAAAAAAAAAAAGAACCGCAGAAGTATAGGATCTGAGAGAAGAATTTGTTTCAAGAGTAAAAGAAAATGTTAAATCTAAAAAATTCCTGACACAAATATCCAGGAAATTTGGGATACTATGAAAAGACCTAAGCTAAGAATAATAGTAATAGAAGAAAATGGACAGGTTGATCAACCAAACAGAATTAATGTCCAAGAAATAAATCTACACACCAATGGACATTTGATATTTGACAAAAAAAAAAAAAAAAAAAAAAAAAAAAAAAAAACCTACAATCATTCAATGGAAAAATGAAAACATTTTCAACAAATGGTGTTAGTCTGACTGGATGTTTGCATGTAGAAGAATGCAAATAGACCCATATCTATCACTTGGCATGAAACTCGAGATCAAATGGATCAAAGAACTCCACATAAAACTGCACACACTAGTTCTTTCTGCAAGTTCCCTGTGAATGTGCAGGCTTGAATGGTTCTCTATGCCCTGCTTTGAACTCTGCTGTTGGGTGCTGTGAGGTGACCTCAGGGAAGCTCTGAAATTGAGACATGGATACAGTGACTTATTATGATGTGGAAGTGAATTTCACTGGGGAAGATTGGAATTTGCTGATCCTTCCCAGAAGAATCTCTACAAAGATGTGATGCTGGAGTCCTACTGGAACCTCAATACTGTAGGCTACAATTGTAAAGATCATTGTGGGGCATTGGGCTATGCACAGACAGGATGGACTCCAGTAGAACTGAGATGCTGAACCCCAGGATCCAGTGGTAATTCACCTACATGGGACAGAAGGAGTTCTCTCATGCTCCTGGAACTCTGGTTCCTGCCTAAGTTACCCCCACCCCAAGGCCCCACAAGAGAAGCATGGCAAGAAGTCATGTAGGAAATATCCCAAGCTTCTGACCTTCAGGCTAAACTCCTCCCCAGTTACCTAGCAACAGTAGAGATAGCAGCATACCATAAAAGGGTCTGTTTGGCCCTTCCTTGCTCTCTTTCTCTTACTCCTCACTCCCACCCTCTCACTCCTCTCTTTTTGTCTTCTCCTCTCCTCTCTCCTCTCTCTCCCTCTTATTCTCCAGCCTTCTCTCTCTCTCTCTCTCTCTCTCTCTCTCTCTCTCTCTCTCTCTCTCTCTCTCTCTCTCTCTCTTTCTCTCCCTTCTCTATTTCCCCCTGCATTTCTACAATAAAGCTCTAAAATCATAGACTGTCTCTGTTCAGCTGCACAGACTCTCACCTGTGTGGGAACCTCTCTTTCCTATGTTCTTTCTCCCATATCCCCAGGGCTACAGAATGTAACCCCGAGGCCCCTTTTGGTTTTGGGGGCTGACCCTTGTCTCTCTCCCACACCCTGTCAAGTGGGTCAGAGGCTTGGATGCCTACCAGGGGCTGACTGGAAAGCTTCTGGCAGCCTTCCTGCTTCTGCCTATCTAGAGCATAGATGTAACTCTGGCCAGACTTGGGCTATCCTCCCTCCCCCCTCTTTCCTGGGTCACTTTTTAGTTCCCACAGATCATCATATTAAAGAACACTGTCAAAGTTCTAGAAAACATGTAAGAACTCATAGTGGAGAGAAACCCTATGAATGTAATAAATGTGGTGACAGCTTTGCAAGGCCCATTCAACTCCAAAGACATAAAAGAACACATAATGCAGAGAAATCCTATGAATGTAATCAGTGTGGTAAAGCCTTTGCAAGACACAGTCATCTCTAGTATCATAAAGGAACCCATACCAGAGAGAAACCATATGAATGTAATCAATGTGGTAAAACCTTTGTATGGCACAGTCATCTCCAAAATACATAAAAGAACACATACTAGAGAGAAACCTTATAAATGTATTGTACTGGTTAGTTTTATGTCAACTTGACACAGCTGGAGTTATCACAGAGAAAGGCCTTCAGTTGAGGAAATGCCTCCATGAGATCCAACTGTAAGGCATTTTCTCAATTAGTGATCAAGGGGGAATGGCCCCTTGTGGGTGGGACCATCTCTGGGCTGGTAGTCTTGGGTTCTATAAGAGAGCAGGTTGAGCAAGCCAAGTGAGGCAAGCCAGTAAAGAACATCCCTCCATGGCCTCTGTATCAGCTCCTGCTCCCTGACCTGTCTGAGTTCCAGTCCTGACTTCCTTTGGTGATGAACAGCAGCATGGAAGTGTAAGCCGAATAAGCCCTTTCCTCCCCAACTTGCTTCTTAGTCATGATGTTTGTGCAGGAATAGAAACCCTGACTAAGACAAATTGGTACCAGGAGTGGGGTATTCCTGTGACAACCTGACCATGTTTTGGGGAGGACTGTGGAAGGACTTTGGAACGTTGGGCTTGAATATCCATTCATTGTTAAGAGCTCTGTCAGATGTTTTGTAGGAGCTTGGAAGATAATGTTGAGAACAGTGCAGAAGATGGAGGCCTGGTTTGTGAAATTTCGGGGGGAAAATTAAAAACCCTTTTCAGGGCATTGCTGTTTTGATTGTGAAGATTCTGTAGTTCTGGTTAGCTGGGGCTGAAGAATCAGCTGTGATTAACAAGATACCAGAACTACTAAAGCAAAAACTTTGCATTACTGGGACTATTGATGCTGGTTAGCTGGATCTAAGAAATTAGCGGTGATTAAGAAGAGACCAGCATAGTTGAGGTGACATCTTCTGGGAAGTGTTTTCTGAAAGCACAAAGAGGCTGTGTTCCAGAGATACCCAAGGTTGTACTCCTGCTGCAGCGGGACTTGGTAATATGTAAGGGTCACCCAGGTGGTACTGGTTTTGAAGGCATGAAGGGGTCATGCCGAGCAGCTGAGGCTCGGCACTGTGAGAGGCCATGGAAGGCCATTGGTGAAGGTTCAGCCTCAGTTGCAATTGAAGGCCCAGAACTGAAGGGGTCACACAGTGTTTTGGAGATGGCAGTACCACGAGATGACCACCAAGAGCAGCAGCAGCAGTGGAGTACAGGCATCTGGAGCCCAGAGGACGACGTGTGTGCTACAAAGGGCATGGCTGGAGAAGTGACCCAAGCCCTTGGAGGAGCCCAGAAGATCCTGAGTTGGATCCTAGACGTTGGACGGTTGGAGATTGATTTTTGCTTTGATTGTGACTGTGCCCTGATATTTTCCTTCTTGAAGGAAGAAACTGTTTTAGTGGAGCCCACAGTTAAGAGACTTTTAATTGTAAAAAGACTTTGAATTTTAAAAGAGATGGATATTTTAAAGAGATTGAAAATTTAAGAATATGTAAAGACTGTGGGACTTTTAAAGTTATTTAGATCTTGGGGATGAATAAGAATGTAAGGATTGAGGCTTACTAGTGATGTGTTTGTGTGTCAAGTTGACAAGGGGTCAATTGTACTGGTTAGTTTTATGTCAACTTGACACAGCTGGAGTTATCACAGAGAAAGGCCTTCAGTTGAGGAAATGCCTCCATGAGATCCAACTGTAAGGCATTTTCTCAATTAGTGATCAAGGGGGAATGGCCCCTTGTGGGTGGGACCATCTCTGGGCTGGTAGTCTTGGGTTCTATAAGAGAGCAGGTTGAGCAAGCCAAGTGAGGCAAGCCAGTAAAGAACATCCCTCCATGGCCTCTGTATCAGCTCATGCTCCCTGACCTGTCAGAGTTCCAATCCTGACTTCCTTTGGTGATGAACAGCAGCATGGAAGTGTAAGCCGAATAAGCCCTTTCCTCCCCAACTTGCTTCTTGGTCATGATGTTTGTGCAGGAATAGAAACCCTGACTAAGACATGTATTCAATGTGGTAAAGCGTTTTCACAGTGGAATCATCTCCAATATCATAAAAGAACACGTACTAGAGAGAAATCTTATAAATGTAAACAATGTGGTAAAGCCTTTGCAGGACCAGTCATCTCCAAAGACATAAAAGAGCACATACTGGAAAGAAACCCTATGAATATTGTTGCAGACTGTCCAGCAGCTCACAAGAAATGGGGTATGGCTGAGGAGGCAGACTCTAGCTGAAAGAGAGGGAACTAGACTGATGAGAGAAAGAATGGAGCTAAGTCAAGTTTTCCTGATCAAAGCTCAACTTTAATGTTGGTGAACACACTTTATAAAGAAGAGGGGAGGCCCATTCCCAGTCACTCCAAATTCCTTGTGTAGTTGACAGATCAGCCTTTTAGAAAAAGCTCACAAAGATCACAGTTCGGTGTTAACTCCGGAAGATCTTGGAGAAATGGTTTGGGCTCAGGCAGGTATCAGGTAGTGGCATATCAAAGGAGAGGGATGAGAAGCAGCACAGCAGGTGGCTCTGCCTCAGTGGCAGATGGTCTGAGTCAGCCTTGCTAGACTGGAAGGAGGTTACAGAATATAATCAATGTGGTAAAGCCTATGCAGAAGAGAGAACACTCTAATATCATAAAAAAAAAAACACATACTAGAGAAAGAAACTTATGAATGTAATCAATGAGGTAAAGCCTTTGCAACACCCAGTCATCCCCAATAACATAAAAAAGCACATACTGGAGAGAAACCTTATAAAGGTAATCAATGATGTAAAGTCTTTGTTACTCCCAATCATCTCCAAAGACATAAAAGAAAATATACTGGAGAGATGTCTTATGAATGTAATCAAAGTGGTAAAAACCTTTTCACAAAGTTATTGTCTCCAAAAATCATAAAATAACCCATTTTGGAGAGAAAACTTATGAATGTAGTCAGTGTGCTAAAGCCTATGCATGACCCATTAGTCTCTAAAACATAAAAGGTCCCATATTGGAAAGAAACCTCATGAATATATTCAATGTAGTAAAGACTTTTCACAACTTTGTAGTCTCGATTATTACAAAAGAATACATACAGGAGAGAAAATTTATGAATGTAATCAGTGTTGAAAAGCATTTTCCCATCACAGTAATCTGCAACCACATGAAGATCATATACAAGGGAGAAACCACATGAATGTTAACAATATGATAAAGCCTTTGCATGTCATAATTCTTTGTACATACACAAGAGAAATCACACTGGATTGAACCCTTATTAATATAATCACTGTGGTAATACCTTGGCAACTCACTACCATCTGCAAGTACATAATAGAACACATTCAAGAGAGTAACCTTATGAGTGCAATCAGTTTATTCACCCATTGCTTGTCACAATGGTCTCTGCATACATAAAAGAACACATACTGTAGAGAAACTGCATGAATGTAATGAATGAGGTAAACCCTTTCCAGGATACAGTCATCACTGAATACACAAAAGAACATGTCTAGGAGAAAAACACTATGAATTTAATCAATGTGATTGAATCTTTGCATATAACAGTCATTTCTAAATACATTAATGAGCACATAGTGGAGAGAAGCCCAATGATTATAATAAATGTGGTAAAGTCTTTGCATTTCACTGTACTCTCCAAATACTTGTACATATTCATTTATGATTGGGCATTTGCCATAAAGTACAGAATAAGCATGCTACAGTCCATGGACCCAAAAAAACAAAGTAGTCATTGTAGGTGAATGAAGAGAGAGAACTGTGTGAGAGAGAGATAATGAGGATTGGTATAGGGATGGGATCAAGTGGAGGGGGAAGGATAAGAATAGTAAGAATGAAAATTAATGGGAAGCATCTCTGGGTATAGCTGGAGACCTAAGATGTTAGGAGCTAAAGTGGGTCTATTGGGATGACCCTAACTGAGATTTCTACCAGCAAAGGGATAAAGAAATTGAGATGGCCACCCCCTATAGCCAGGCAAGACTTCAAGTAGGAGACTTACATCAACTCACCCATAAAACCTTCAACACAAAATGTGTCCTGACTACAAAATGCTCATGTATAAAGATTTAGAAGAAACTGAGTGAATATCCAACTCACGACTGGCCCAACTTGAGACCCATTTGATGGAAGAGATTCAACTCATGACAATACTAAGAATACACTGCTATTCTTGCAGACAGGAACCTAGCATAACTGTCTTCTAAGAGGCTCCATCTAGCAGCAGATATAAACAAATCCAGAGACCCACAGACAAACACCAGGAGGAGTGAGAGGAATCTTGTGGAAGAGTGAGGAACAGTATTGAGGGAGCCAGAGGGGTCAAGGATACTACAAAAAGATTTACAGAGGAAACTAATCTCTACCCATGGATGCTCACAGAGTCTGAACCATCAACCAAAAACTTGAAGTGGTTGGACCTAAGCATCCCCCATGAATATTTGTAGCAGATGTATGGCTTAGTTTTAATGTTGGATTTCTTTTTTTTTTCTTTTCTTTTTTCTTTCTTTTTTTTTTTTTTTTTTTTTTTGGTTGTAGTTTAGCCATCAGATTTATATCAGTAAGTTCTCAGTCCACAAAATGTTCACACAAAGAATTCAGAGCCAATCCATACTGATATAAACTGTTCACCTAGATTAGACAAATTATCCTGTCATTACCTATCCCTTATATGATATTCATAGCTACATGTGGCTATTTAAAGCCACTCAGATTTTATTAGTTTTTCTCTTTCTCCATCTTCTTTCCTTCTTTTTTTTCAATTTTTTAAATTAGGTTTATTTATTTCATTTACATTTCCAATGCTATCCCAAAAGTCCCCCCCCACCCCCCACCCATTCCCACTTCTTAGCCTTGGCGTTCCCCTATACTGAGGCAGATAAAGTTTGCATGACCAATGGGCCTCTCTTGCCACTGATGGCCCACTAGGTCATCTTCTGCTACATATGCAGCTGGAGACACGAGCTCTGGGGGGTACTGGGTAGTTCATATTGTTGTTCCACCTATAGGGCTGCAGATCCCTTTAGCTCCTTGGTTACTTTCTCTAGCTCCTCCATTGGGGGCCCTGTGATCCATCCAATAGCTGACTGTGAGCATCCACTTCTGTGTTTGCTAGGCCCCGGCATAGTCTCACAAGAGACAGCTCTATCTGGGTCTTTTCAGCAAAATCTTGCTAGTGTATGCAATGGTGTCAGCATTTGGAGGCTGATTATGGGATGGATCCCCGGATATGGCAGTCTCTAGATGGTCCATCCTTTCGTCTCAGCTCCAAACTGTGTCTCTGCAACTCCTTCCATGGGTGTTTTGTTCCCAATTCTAAGAAGGGGCAAAGTGTGATGTTGGACTTCTAACAATTAGAGTGGGTGATGACTCTGACTCTGTTTTCTGCCAGTGGATTCTCTTCCCCTACCTGGATTACCAGGTTGGGCCTCAGTGGGAAAGAATCTGCTTAGTCTTCCTAGGACAAGATGTCCCAGTATGGGGTGGTACACAAGGGGTCGTCCCCTAAGTGTATGGTGGATTGGAGAGAGAGACTTGTAAGTGAAAGACTAGGAGGTGAGCCGGGAGGTGGCCTGTGATTGTGATATAATGTGGAGAAAAAAAATAAAATATTGGCCGAACAAAAAACATGGAACAAAACAAATATAAACTCTAACATAGTGTAAAAAAAAAGAAAAGAGAGCCAGGATATAAATGATCATTCAGTTTTCACAGGTATGTCAAGGCAGTTTAGAAGAGAAAACCATCATTGTGTAATATGCTGAGCAGCCATATAGAATGACTACTCAATCCATCATTTGACTCCACCTAAAGAGTTCCACCAAAGTTTAGGACGGACTTACAATGAAAAGTTAAAGCTATTGAATAGCCAGATGAAATGAGAGCTGTTTCCCCAGAGATTTGTTGTATGTAATGCCTGTAGCAAAACCCATGGAAAATGAGATTTTATAATGATTTTCTTTGTTTTCTAGAAGGCATTGTCAGAATAAAAAGACTTGGCTTTTAGAATAGACTTATACAACAAAACACATATTTGATAAGTGATGGCTTCTATGAATTTTAAAAAACTTTTTGAACCTACAAAAGACAAATGGAAACTATGTAGAACAGTGAAAGAGACGTTTTAAAGAGGTGATAGTAAATAACATGTGAATATAAACATAGTATGGAATTGACACTGTTCATTCTTTTAAGTAACCAAAACTCAGAAGATTTATATTTTGTGCCTGTACAACTGTGTGGTTCCCTCCCTACCACCTACCTACACACACTGATGTAAATATTCCAAATTGTTCCAAAATCAATTTAACAGTTTCTGAAAAGAGTACGCATACATATTGCCATATAATGTTGTGTTCATCTATATGATACAAATTAATATAATCTACTTATAAAAATGAGTCTATAAAATGCTTTTACTCATCTATTTTTAGTATCAATAAAGACAAATTAAATACATGTCTATTTACTGGTAAACAAATAATGAGCTTACTATACCATGTGACTCAATTATTTTAATATTTTGATTTGCTTCTTTTTATCTTTTTATTTCTTTTTGTGAAGGCCATACTTTGAACTGAAGAGAGGAATTAGCACAGATGAGGACATAACTGGAACATAACAGGCTGTCATTAGTGGGACAAAAGCTATAATCAGTGAAAGAAAAACCAATCATAACAAGAACATAAATCAGCTAAAAATAAAAACAACAAACAGAAACATCAAAATAACAGGAACCTTCACATACCTTTCAATAATACAGTTCAATATTGACAACTTCAGTTCTCCAATCAAGTGAAAGAGGGTAGCAAATTGATTAAGAAATAAAATTTCTCTATCCTTTGTCTACAAGAAACTCAGCTTTAAAGGTAGGTACAACTTTAAAGTAAAATGATGGCAAAGGTATTCCAAAAATTTGTGATCAAGAATATGTGGATCAGATGAAGGGAGGGAGAACTGGGAGAGAGAATTGAATCCATGGGATGAAGTAGAAACCTACCACAATGGAAACTCCCAGGACCCTTGGAGGGTGACCCTAGTTAAGACCAATAGAGGATATGGAATCAATAGAGGATATGGAATCTGATATGCCATCTTCTATAACGCAGCAAGACATCCAATGGAGAGAGTGGGACTTAAGCCCAGTCTTGAAACTGTTGACCCACAATTTTTCCTGCCTACAAGATGTGCATTGATGAAGAGGAGCAGAATTTGAGGGATGAGCCAAGCAAGGACTAGCCCAACTTGAGATCCAGGCCATGAGAGAGATTTACCCCTGACACTATTAATGATATTCTGCTATAGTTGCAAACAGTGGCATAAGATAACTGTCATCTATCTGACAGACTTCTCTCAGCAGCAAACAGATATAGACCCCCACAACCAAACAATGTGTGAAGCTCAGGAATCTTGAGCAAGAGGAGAAGGAAAGATTGATGGAGCCAGAAATGTCAACGACTCCACAAGTCAACCTACAGAATCAATTAATCTTGGCCCATGGGTCTCAGAGAGACTGATCCACCATTCAAAGAACATGCACAGAACAGATGGAGGCCTCATACACATCTGTAATAGATGTGCAACTTGGTCTTCATGTAGGACCCCTAGTAGAAAGATGTGATTGAAAATGGTGTTGTCGCTAGCACTATTGCCTGCCTTTGCATCCCTTTGTTCAAACTGTACTGCCATTTCTAGCCAAAATAGAAGATGCACCTAGTTCTACTGCCACTTTATATGCCAAAGCATGTTGATACTTATGGGGCATCTCCATTTATCTGAGGAGAAAGGAAGGAAGGATGGTGAGAGGGGAGATAAGAGGGAGAAGCTGTGAGGAAAAGAGGGAAGGGAAGCTGTGATCTAGATGTAAAGTAAATATGTAATTAATGAGAAAAGAGAAAAACAAACAAGCTGATGCTGCTATTCTAATACTTGACAAAATAGACTTTAAACTGACTGTTCAGAAAAGAGTTCATACATAAACCAATCAGAAGAGACACATAAAAGTACTTCATTCTAATCAAGGGATGAATTAGTCATAAAAATATTACAATATTACTAAGTATATATGCACCAAGAGCTGGTGCTCCCAATTTTACAAAAAAGATACTAATGAAATTAAAGACAGAGTCACAGAAAGTGAAGTATAATAGACAGTTCCAACAACCACTTTTTAAAAATACATAGTTTACCAACAGATGATAGAAAATGAATAGATAAATAACATAATTAAGTATCATCTTACACCTAACTGACAGCTATAGATTATTCCACACAAATGCTTAGGAACATACATTCTAACCAGCATAATATGGAAGATTCATTAAAACAGACCACATGTGTGGACACAAAGCAAACCTTAAAAATACAGAGAAACTGAATTAATCCTGTGTATCTTATATAACTATTATACAATAAAATTTAAAATTAAGAGTGAACAAAACACTAGTAAGTATGTAAGCTAATGTAGATTAGGCAACTCAAAACTGAATGATGAATAAAATTAAATAAATTAAAAAATTAAGTAGTGCTGTAACCAAACAAAGATACATGAAATAGTTGTGAGAGAGGCATTTGTAGCCTAAGTGCCTAATTCAACAACCCAAAATGAGTACAAATAAATAACTTTAATCATGCAAATCAAGAATTTGAGAGAAAAGAAAATTTCAAACCTAAACTTAGAAGAATGCAAAACATCACACAACCCCAACAGAAATTAATAAAAGAACAATCAAATGATACAAAAATTAATACAACTAAATCCTGGTTTTGTGGGAACTTAAACAAGAGCCACAAGCTATTGACCCAATTAGTCAAAAACAAACAAACAAACACCAGAAGTGAACAGAGAAACATTACAACAGACACCAAAGACATACAGAACAATACAAGGAAATGTTTTAAAAACATGTACTACATTAAGTTGGAAAATTAAAAAGAAAAGAGATGAATTTCTTGATTCGTTCAAACCACCAACGCTAAAGAAATGTGATTTCACATTTCATTTTTATTCATCAATAACTTTCTCCCATAATTCTTCCTATATTCATGTCCTATTTCCCTTATCTCTAACTACTTCACATTTTGGCCTTTCCTAAAGTAAGCCAACAATGCCAATATATACATTGTGGGGCAATGCACTGGAGCATTATCACCTATGAAATTTCACAAATATGGCATTGGTGGAATAGGAAAACTAATGGATGTGGTTAGCTCACAGATACTATGAAGATGAAAAAGGAAAGATTAGAGAGGTATGGGGAGGTATAACAAAGAAGAGGGTATAAAAAACATAAAAATCAGTATGAATATTTAAAAAAAACTTGAAAATGTACATACATGTGTAATATATATGTGTGTATATACATTATAGATATTTATGATATGTATGGTATATATGTGATATGTATTTATGATATATGAATTAACTCATATATTTTATATATATAGAAGTTTAATTATTTTGCTGTTATTCTAATCAGGAGATTATTCATTCTCCTCCTATGAGCTAATAAATTGACAAGCAAAAGAACCAGTAATAAACGTGGGAGTCCTTCCTTCCAGTTACTGGTCAGAAGTGTCCTGGAGATTCCCAAACAGTAGAGGATATTGAAATGGAACAGGGCCGGGTGTGGTGGCACACACCTTTAATCCCAGCACTTGGGAAGCAGAGGCAGGCGGGTTTCTGAGTTCGAGGCCAGCCTGGTCTACAAAGTGAGTTCCAGGAGAGCTGGGTCTACACAGAGAAACCCTGTTTCAAAAAAACCAAAAAAATAAAAAAAAAATAATAAAATAAATAAAATTTAAAAAATTAAAAATAAATGGAATAGATGAAGCTGTGGGGGGAAATTGGGGTGTGTAAAGGAGAAATTGGAGGAAGCAAATGAGGAGTGACTTGTATCTAAACACATTATGTCCATGTAAATATTAAAAATTTTAAAACACTGTAGGTAAATATATATAAATACAATTTTTAAAAGATTTCACATGAAGATGTACCCTGCATGATGCTCCCAGTAACCATAGTCTATTTAAGTACCAGGGCTAGGGCTGTTGAGAGTCCTTCCTATGAAGTTTAAAATTCCCACAAAAACACATATCATTGCTTCTGTGTTTTGTCTTCCACAAAAAGTAGATGGTAAGATGGTGTTGCTGAAGATACCACATACTGCAGTTGGCAGATGTAAAAGAATTACTACAAAATGATTGTTTCCTTCCATCTAAGCTTCCTGCTGGACTGCTTTGATGCTGCTAGGAAGTGCTTGCTACTCAGGCTGTTTGTCAGTGAGAACCTCACTTATAGAACTGTGAAGCCAAATCTTCCCATTGGTGCAATAATGACACAATTATTATGGGGTTAACTAAATGCTCTTTGATTTGATACAATTTTTAGGCCTGTTCCACAGGAAAAATTCATGTTTGGTATTATGAATCTAGTTAAAGCCCATATATGGGTAGGTTATGGGCATACTGGATGCTTTATTGATGATGCTTCAATAATTATATTAAACATTATCTTATAGGTATATTATAGCTTTTGACATTTCCAACTCACAAGTGCTTTGACCTGTACAAGGCATGGACAATGTTAGGTTTATCAGCATTCAATCATGTAATGGGGAAAGATTGGTTTTAGGCAATTGAGGCTTTCTGGAGGAGGAACAGAAATTTTCTTCAGTGGTATAGCTAGTGAGCCTGTATCTATAAAGAGAAAAGAAGGCAATAAATGCATGCATATTCGTGCTTGACTCTCATTCTCCATCTTTGTAGGTCTAGGAATGACCTAGGAAATGATGCCACATATATTGCTTTTACTTCCTACATCAATGAACATATGCAGTATAAGCCCACATACACTTGTTCAGAAGCCCTGCTGATTCTAAGTCTGTCCAGTTGCCAGCATTAACCCTCACAGGGGCTAAAGTATATGTGTGGTGTTCAGTGCCCATAGACGTATGTGTTTGAATGCTTGGCCCACAAGAAATGGCACTATTAGGTGATGTGACATTGTTGGAGTAGCTGTGACCTTGTTGGAGGAAGTGCATCACTGTGACACTAGGCTTAAAGTCTCCAATGCTCAGGCCCTGCACAGTTCAGAACAGAGACATTGGTATTCCTGAAAAACAGAGTTGTCTTCTGTTGCCTGCTAATCAAGATGTAGGACTCACGGTTCCTTTAGCAATATGTCTTCCTGCATGCTGCCATGATTCCCGCCGTGATGATGATGACTGAACCTCTGAAACTGTAACCCAAGCCCAATGTTTTCCTTTATAACAGTTGCCTTGGTTATGGTGTATCTTCACAGCAATAGAAAGACAGTGTATATGGTCAAAATGTGGTGTATAGTTGTGTGAAAATCTCAAAATGCAGCCTCCTAGCCATCATTTACATACCTAAAGTAAAAACAAAAAGTATCTAAGTCAATCGTGAAAATAGGTTACAGGCTGAGCTTCCCTGTTCCTAATGGAGACATTTCTTTTCTTTTTCTTAATTTCTCAACCTATTTTCTCTGTTGGTTACTAAACATTCTTTAAATCTACCATTCCTTGTTATTATGATTTTAGCTTTCTTGATCTTTATGTTATTATATATTTCCTGAATTCATATTTTGCATTTCTACCTTATTATTCACAGTTATCTATATTTTTGGTCATTTTGTATGCTCTCTCTTACATCTTTCTGTGGGTGTTTTTATAGCTGAAAATATATCGTGAAGATTTTTTTTTTGATGTGTGAATCAAAGTGAGTGTACACTTGTGTATATGTGTATTTGAGTCTGTGTTTCTCTCTCTGTTTTTCTCTCTGTTTCTCTCTTTGTTTTTCTCTCTCTGTTTCTCTCTCTGTTTCTCTCTTTGTTTCTCTCTGTGTTTCTCTCTCTGTCTCTCTGTCTCTCTGTCTCTCTCTGTCTCTCTGTCTCTCTGTCTCTGTCTCTCTGTCTCTCTGTCTCTCTCTCTCTGTCTCTCTGTCTCTGTCTCTGTCTCTGTCTCTGTCTCTCTCTCTCTCTCTCTCTCTCTCTCTCTCTCTGTGTGTATTTGTTAGGGTTACTTTTGTGTTTAGTTTTCCATGTACATATGTTCAGGACCATGGGAAGACCAGAGTCCATTCTTTCCATAACTTTCCACTGTTGTTTTTTGAAAGAGAATTTTTGACTGAAATGTAAACTCATTTATCATACCACTCTGGCAGGCCACCTGTCTCTTATTCTGGCCTGCACCCAGTCCTGTCATTGTAAGACTCTGACAAACTTTAGCTACCAGGGACCTTCAAGGGAACAACACAGAGCCAGGGATTGATGCAAAAGCAAGAGGAATTTATTGTCCCAGTGCACTGGAGTCATCCTAAACCTGAAGGAGAGGAAGCAAGGCAGCCCATTTGGCAAGTTTTTATACAGTTTTCAGGTGTGGGATAGAACATCAGCAACTAGACACAATATGATTGGCAGAACAGGGCACCCTCTAAACTGACTGGTCTTTGGGGAAGGAGGTAGTAGGGGCTTTCCATATCTACAGGTGGCCAATGATCAGTCCGGCCTGTGTTTTTTCCTGAAGAATGTATGCAGCCTCTCCCTTCCAGAGGGGAGGGGTGCCTATGTGTGCTTTGACCTCTCTCTTCCAGAAGGGGAGGGGTCTAGGCTATTTTGAGGTCTGGTGGAATTTTCCAACAGTCTTTAGTAAGCTGACCGCTTCATTGCTCCCTCCCCTTTTATTTTGTATACTTCAATCCTGATGCTACACTCAGGGGCCTTGAATATCTAACTCATATTCTTCAGGTACTGTCTTCAGGGTCTCATATTGTTGGTGCAGGAACATCAGCTGCACTGCTCTTATTATCTCCTTTATGTAGGCTGTAAGCTTGTTCAGTATGCAGGGTCAAGATGTCAACAATAGCATGAGAATAATTAGTTGTCCTAACACGGGAGATATGAGGGTGGTTAACCAATGGGAGGAGTTAAACTAAGCCTTGAACCTGCCCTGACTCTTTTCTCTTTCTTCCTTCTGCTTGGTTATCCCTTCTTTCATCTTAGGCATTGCATCTTTACTCCCAGAATGGTCTCCAGTATACACTTCCCAATGTTTAATACTCTCATGTATCAGGGAAAACGTGGTTGGCCTCCTAATACTAATGGTCCTGCTGCTAGCTTCTCCCATCTCAGTGGCACACATATATGGGCGTATCTCACAGGACTCTCTTCAACTTTGGTGTCCTCACCCTAAGCCTCAACTTCCAAGGCCACTTCTGGGATATGGTTTAGATTCACAAGTTCCTCACCCCCAACATTCTGACAATCCCTCCCCACTCTGTCTTCAAGGAAGGAGCACCCCAGGAGTCAACGCCCACGGCTATCACAGAGATCAAAAACAAGGTCCAGCCACCAAACATAGATCAAGCCACATTCCTAGTAATTGAGAGCACCTTGCAAGTCACCCTGGTAGGCTTATGGGTGTTGCTGAGGCTCAGAACTAGAAGAGGCACCATAGCTATTTCATGGTTTCTCTGGTCTTGCAGAAGGGGGTTGCTTGGGTATCTGGCTGTTATCCAGTTGGCCTCAGGTGCAGGTGCTGGTCTGTTGTGAACCCAGGCAGTTATTCCATCCACTTTAATGGAGGTTATGGTGTTTAACAATAAGACAAATGGCCCTTTTCATTTTGATTCTAAGTTTTCAGTATGATGACTCTTAACATATACACAATCTCCAACTTAGTACATGTGTGGATCCTCTAGGGTACATGTGTTATACAGGGCACTAAGTTTATGTCACACTCCTGGTGGCTGATCTGGAAAGCTTGCCATTGAGCCATAAGACCCCTGTCAGCCTGAAACGTCACTCTAGGGAGGGATTTCAATATCTACTGTGAGAGGAGTGGGGGTTCCACACAGGATCTCAAAGAGGGTCAGGTTAAAATGGTAGGGGTGTTCAGGGATAGGAACAAAGCCAGGGAAAGGAACACCACCCAGTCTCCAAATACAATTTAGTTAAGGTCTCTTTTATGGTTCTGTTAATTCTCTCTACCTGATATCTGGGGATGGTATGCACAATGGAACTTCCAATTAGTCCCCAATATCTCAGCCAACCCCTGACTTACCTTAGAGACAAAAGCAGGATTGTTGTCTGATCCAATTTCATAGGGCACTCTGAAACTCAGGAAATTTTCCTCTAATATCTTCTTGCCTACCACAGTAGCTGTTTCCTGTTTGGTGGAGAAAGCCTCAACCCATCCAGAGAAAGTATCTACAAACACTAAGAAGGTATTTGTGACCATATTTTATTGGCTTAACTTCTGTAAAATTGACCTCACAATAAACCACAGGCAACTCTCTTCTAGGTCTCTTGCCCTGTTTACTTTTTGCTGTGTAAGCATTTACTTTGTCATACCTGAAACTGCTCTACAAGTACCTTAGGTCCCTCGACCACTTGAATGAGCTTCTTATCCCCTAAAAGGGTCCATCTATGCATTTGGTCAACTAAGTCCTCAGCTTGTTTTCAGGGGTGTATAGTTTTCATTCTTGTGTGCACCAGTGCTTTTCTTTCTCTAGGCAGTAGTTGGTAGGGTGGCTAGCAGTCTAAGTCATTTCTTCTTCAGTATATTCTAAGTGAGGCCAACTCTTTGTCCAGTCCCACTCCCCAGCCGGTGTCTCTTGCAGGTCCATAACCTGGATAGGCTTCTGCATAGCCACTTCTCAAGTCACTTAATCTGCTTGGTTATTACCTTGGAACACGAAGTCTCTTCCCTTCTGATGTTCTGGGCAATAAATTATACTCACTTTTGCTGGGTCCATCAAGGCATCCAATAGATCCAAGATTTCCAGGTTTGTTTTGTTTTGTTTTGTTTTGTTTTGTTGTTTTTCTTGTTATTGTTGTTTTTGTTGTTGCTTCTGATTTCTTTTCCCTCTGATGTGAGCAGTCCTCTCCTTGGTATATAGCTCCATAGATGTGGGCTGTGGCAAAGGCATACCTGTTATCTGTGTAGATGTTAATTTTCTTGCTGGCTCCAAGTTCTGAGGCCTTGGTGAGGGCAATTAGCTCAGATTTCTGTGCTGAGGTTCTGGAAGTAGAGACTCTGCCCAGATGATATTTATGCCATCCACCACAGCACTACTTGCTCTTCTCTTACCTTCATGGAGAAAACTGCCCCCATCTGTAAAGTAGGGAGTCCCAGCTCCTAGCAGGGATCAGTTGGAGAGGTCTTTTCTCCATCCGTGGGTTCTTCTTTGGGGCCAGTTAGTTGTGGCCCGTCAGGCAGGAAGTATATCTGGACCACCATCTTGGAGAGTAAGTCTTGCCCCAACTTAGGGTAGGGACAGATTGTGATGACCATAAATGAATGGGATACCTATCCCATTTCTATGTCCACTGTTTTTTGGGTGGTCCATGTGTATATTTTGGTGCCAGTGGCTCTTGGACCTAAGAATTTTTCTTAGAAATGGGACCATCGACTTGGAGAAAGATTGAGTGTTGAGCCCCTTTGTCTACCAAGAATTGAGTGGGTTTCTCCTCCACTCTCAGAGTTACACAGGACTCTGGGAGGGTGTCCTAACCTTGTACTCCCTAGTTGCTGTTTTCCCCCAGGGCTAATACCTTTGCTGTATGAGGGTGCTTTTCACAAGGCCTGGGATTTCATGCCCCTGGCTTCTGTTTGTTAGGGCACTCTTTGGCCCAGGGTCTCCTCTCCTTGCAACATGCAAACTGGTCCTTTTCAAGGGGTTTTCTGTCTTTCTTTAGTTGGAGTCTCTCTTCTCTGCTTTCCCTAACTACTGTAGCCAAGATTTTCTGTAAATTCCTTCCCTGTCATTTCTTTCTTTCTTTCTTCTTCTTCTTCTTCTTCTTCTTCTTCTTCTTCTTCTTCTTCTTCTTCTTCTTCTTCTTCTTCTTCTTCTTTTCATTTCAGCAACCTGCACTAAGTCCCTCAATAACTTATCCTGTAATTCTTCTAGCCTCTGAAACTTTTTCCTCATATTTCTACTAGCCTGGTCTATAAAAGCCATAGTCACAGTAGATTTGTGTTTCTTGCTGCTGAGGTCATAGGGTGTATTCTGATGGAATGCCTCCATGAGCTGCTCTAGAAAGGTTGTTGGCAACTCATCTGGTCCCTGCTTAACCTCATGTATTCTGGTAAAATTAGTGGGTCATTGTGCGACCCCCTTGAGACTTCACAACAGAGACTGGAGATAGACCTTCAACTGCCCCTTACCTTCTACCATATTAAAGTCTCAGACATGTTTAGTCAAAGGAATCCCTCTGTCAACAACCACCTGATCAATCAATGGTGCCTCCATGTCTGAGGGACATTCCTTCTGGCATCCTGAATTATCTTCTCTTGCTCTTTTGTCATGAAGAGAACTCTTATGAGTTGTTGGACATAATGCAGGTGGGCTGATGAGTAAATAAAAACATTCTCAAAGAGATTAATCTGCCCTTTGGGGTTATTTGAAGTGGGGGGTGGTATTGACCTTCCAGTTGTCAGTCAAAGAGAAGGACCAATGTTGCATAGCCTGATTGCCATTTTCTAGAGGCCCATATGCCCTCAGTGGGAGAGCTATTGTCATATCAAGGGGCATGGTTCTCAGACTTCAGGTCCCCATGGTAGGACAGGGAAATTGGGGATCTCATCCTGATCCTTCCTCCAGTAAAGGGGGGTACAATGCTCTTGGTACCATATGGGCTGAAGATCTCAGAGCCAGTGCTGGTGCTTGTGGGACCATGGGGGCAAGGGTAGTGGGATATGGAGCAGGAGGGTCTTAGAGCAACAGATTTGCTGTTGAAGGGTCTTGGAGGATCAACTTCTTCTCAGGTCTCCATCCCTCCTCCTGCATTTCCTTTTTTCCTGACAGCCAGAATCTGTGAGGTGGGTCTTGGGAAAAGAAAGGCTTTTATACATGGGAGTGGGGGGTCTCCACTAGAGTCTTCCAGGTAACTATATGGGGCACTTGGTCTGAGTGCCTAGGGATCCTGGACTAAAGACTGTACTGCTTTGATCACCTGCAAGTCTAAGGTCCCGATGGGTGGCCACCCTACTCTGAAGGTGGGCTTCAGAGAAGCAGAGAGTAACTAACTTCCCTTCTTTACTACTTCTGACAAGTTTTCTCCTCCAGTGATTAACTGGGATGTTTAACTGGGTAGATTCAGTCTGTCCAATGTCAAGAAATGTTGTCAGTCCTAGTCCACAAACATAGAATGAGATAACCAACACCAACAAACACAGAGAAAGACAATCAACACAGTTTGCCCCTTCCAAGGGAACAGTTACAGACAGTCCCCTTCCAGGGATGCAGAAACCAGGTTATAGCAAGACTTGACTCCTACTGATACTCTGCCATTTCCAAAAGGAGTAGAGTCCTCTCAACTCCCTCCAGGGTGCTTGAAGTGCTAGGGATACTTGACCATACCAGAAACCATAGGCTCTCTGCATCCCTGATGCTTGCAAGTAAACTGAAAGTTCAAACAGACTTACAGTCTCAAACTTTGACAAACAGTGAGACGGACAAGAACCGAGGTACCTGTTTGAGCTATTCTTCCAATTCACCACTTTCCAGTGTGTCCCCTCAGCAGATCAGTTCTCAGCCCATGCACAAAATGTAATATTATGACAGGCCTGAGCTACTGGGAACCTCCCACCCTGAGTGAAAAATGTGGACCCAAGAATCGATGCAAAAGTAAGAGAAACTTATTGTTTCAGTGTGCTGGGGTCATCTTGCACCTGAAGGACAGGCAGCGACCCCAGGCATTCCATTTGGTGAATTTTTACACAGTTTTCAGGGCAGACTAGAGCATCAACAACTAGGCACAATATGACTGGCAGAATAGGCTGCCCTTTAAACTGATTGGTCTTTGGGAAAGGAGGTAGTAGGGGCTTTCCATATCTGCAGGTGGCCAATGGTCAGTCCGGCCTGCAGTTTTTCTGAGGAATGTAGTCAGACTCTCCCCTCCAGAGGGGAGAGGTGTCTATGTGCTCCATGTCCTCTCTCTTCCAGAAGGAGAGGGTTCTAGGGTATTGGTAGGTCTGGTGGAATTTTCCAACTAATTTTCCAATTAGTTAGCTGACATCTTCAGCATGACAATCATGTGCCACCATGACTTGCTTTTAATACATGTTCTCATAATCCAAATTCATATCGGATGATTGCCAGCCATCACTTAACTGTGTGGGCTGTCTGTATAGTCTATAGATTTCACTTTTTTTAACTGGCTTTTTTTCTGCCAAGTTTATCTGCCCAATTTTCTGGGGGAACATCTTCTGATTATGAGAGACTGAGACAGTGACTGGCTTCAAACTAGTAGCTCAGGAGACAAGGATGAGATTTCTGTTACCAAGAACTGGGCAAGTTCAGGCAAGTTTAAAGGCCCGGACTTCAGGCGGCCAATCAGAATCTGCCCTGCCACCTGGCCTGAGGCAAGGGCAATGGGTCAGGAACAGTTTCCAGTCCTCTATGCCTCTGCAATGCTTCTGGAAGGTCCCTAGTGATAGAGCCAACCATTTAAGATAAAGGTCATCTACTCCTTTCTGGAATTGCCCAATGTGGTTTAAATTAGGCCTGCAAATTCACTTGGGTAGCTGGTGCTTTATAAATTTAAAGAGTAGACCCTCTCAAGCTGGACTTCTGCAGAATAAAATGTTCTTTTCTTTTGCATACTATTAGAGTCTGGGATGTCATTCTTCAGAAAGTCATGGACCTTTACATTTGAGGGCTCATCAAGGACTTGCTAGAATAGTAGTGGAGTATTTTCTGATTGTAAGTTTGGGCACCAGGGTGTCTTTCATTTTGTTCATCTCTGTGTTTCTGTTTTGGGTTTAATCTAGAGGCTGAGAGGAACGAAGTGGACGAATATTTTGTCACCAGGCCAGGGGGAATGGAGGACTCTCCTAATATCCTACCAGGAACAGGAATGTTTGCTAGTTCTCATCTGATTTCTGAAATGTTTGTGGTCTGTGGGCCTCTCATGTGCAAGAAAGAAGGCTGTCTAAAACAGTCTATTTAAATGTTTTTCTTTCTTTTTCTCTAGGAACATCCTTCTGTGTATCTCTTTGTGTATTCAATTTGTGCCATTTGTTCTCTTGTACAATTTTTTCTTTGATTCCTAAGATGGGACAGGCACAGAGCACCACACTGGGCTTGGTCCTGAAACATTTTAAGGACTTTTACTGAATCACAGAAGACTCCTGTCTGGTTGTTTGTCCCTGAAAACTAATGATCTTTGCAGGAATAAATTTCTCACATATAAAGGAGGATGGCCTGAGGAGGAAACTTTTATTTCCCCACAATTTACAAGGCACTCCCTTCATCTCTGCCCACTGCCTTGTTCCTGTTCTGCTCCAAAAGATGATCTCTTTTGGCCTCCTATGTTCCTACTCCTGTTGCAACTGCCCCTGCCCAGCCACCAGAGGCAGAAGGAGAAGCATCTCCTGACTCTCCTGACTCCAATTGGTGTCTACCTCACACTCCAGCAGTACTAGCTGGAGGGATGACTCTACTATAGCCTTACCCTCCAGGCTTTGGAACCCCCAAATGTTCAGGGAATATAGTTCTTGACATATGTGCCATTTACTAGTAATGATCTTTACATTTGGAAGTTGCAGAACTTCTCATCTTCAGAAAGTCCATCATCTCTCACAGCTCTAGATTCAATCATGATGACTCATCTGCCCACCTAGTATGACTGTCAACAATTTTTCCAGGTCCTCTTTATGACATAGGATGTCGGGCAATGGGCTGCACACAGATAGCTTGGTCTTCAGTTGAGCATAGGTCTTGAACCTCAGTGGGACCCAGTGGGTGGTGATTTCTACCTACATGGGAAGGAAGACATTCAATCATGTCTCCTGGACCCCTGGCTCCTGTCTACGATACCGCTCCCACAGTCCCCACAGGAGAGGCGTGGCTATCAGTCATGTAGGAGCAACACCAAGCCTTCCCACATGCAAATAAGGTTTCTCACAAACTCTCAGTCCAAGCCAATGAGAGGTACCCTCTGTCGAACCCTGAATCACTCCCAAAACTGTATATAAATCCTATCCAGGGAATTTAAAGTGTGCGAGAACTACTCCTTCGTCTGAGTCTATTGTTCCAAGAGCTGTTAACACTTGGGAAGAGATCTTCTCTCTTGAAGAGCCCCTGAGGTCCTGCCACAGTCCACACTGGATAGTCAGCTTCTGATTGACTCAGTTCAGAGTTACCAAGCAACCTGGAAGGCATGGCAGAGACTTTGTCTCCCTGCCTGCACTTGCATCCCTTTGCTGGAACCCTCCTACCAGGCCTGGAAAGAGATCTCCGTGGAAAACCTCTGGTACCCAGGCCCACAATAGGAGAGAGGATTGTGGAAACCTCCTGGAAATTGGTCCCAGGAGCAAATGCGCTGCCCACTCAAGTCTAGGCTGATATAGATGAAACCTTTCCTCTGACTGGGATTTTAACACTGCTGAAGGTAAGGAGAGACTCTAGGTCTACTGTCAGATTCTGAAGGGAGGGGGGCTCCTAAGAGGCCACCAGACCACCCACAAATTTATCTAAGGTGAGCCAGGTGATACAGAGAACGAATATTTAGGAAAAATATTTTAAGCCTGTAATACTATACTCCTTTTGACCCAAAAGTCAGAAAGCACCAGACAGCATTGAACATGGCTTTTATTAACCAAGCTTCCTCTAACATCCATTGGAAGCTTCACTGCTTGGATGGCTTTGCAGGTAATTAACTGAATTAGAAGCCAATTTTGAACAACTGGTAAAACCCAGAGGACCAACAGATCAGAGGACTGATGAAAGTCCTACTTGCTGCCATGAGCTGTGGCTGTCCTTATGAAAGAGAGCTGAAAAACATAGCTTATGGAAGGGGAAAAAGTAAGCCAGCCCCCCACTGAAGGAAAACTCTTCCTCTATAGAGAGGGACCAGCATGCCTATTGCAAGGGAAAATGACACTGGAAGAATAAAAGTCCTAAGAAAAATCAAAAAGAGGGCTAAAAGGCTCCGTAATTAGAAGAACTAGATGACTGAGAGTTTTGGGCTCAATCCCCTCCTTGGACACAATATTCTGTTTTGAAACAACTGCTGGGTCCACTGTCAAATTCAAAAAGATATGTGCAAGTTGCAACCAGCGGTGAGCCCTATTGATGGACTACCCAAAGAAAGGTGGACTTGAAAGTGGGACAGTTAACTCACTCATTTATGGTTATACCTGGATGCCTCTAACCCCTACTAGAATGAGACCCCCCTCACCAAAAGGGAAGCTGTTGGGAACTATTAAGACAACGCTATTGTCCTGATCTCTGAATTGGGTCTCTTCCCCCGAGAAGAAAAGGGGGTCAAAAGCAGGCCACCGATGCACTGCTCCGAGAACAACCACAGATTGTTCCAGTCCTAAGTCAGCACCAGATGTCTTAACCTCAAGATGTACCCTGATACCGCCAAGTTCCTGCTTTCTTGTGTAGTCACCAAAAGAAAAATTTCCGCTGCCCCATCCCTCTTGATGAAAAGTACTTCCTCTTTTGCTTGTGCATTTAAACCTTGGGCCTGGCTAATACAGAGGGACCTTGATGCTACTCAGACTGCTTCCGTGTGTCGTTCATTGCACAAGGTTCTCGTGTCTCTCTCTACCCCCCATTTGGTTCTTAGGAGATGGTTCCCTAGAGACCCTCGAATAACTGGACCTGCTGAACGGGTCAGGAAGCCCAGATGTATTTTGGCCCAAAGGGAGTGGAAGTACTGGATAAGAATGGCACCATCCTTGTTGTAACTGTTGCCTTAGAAGAGGAATACAAACTGTTCCTTTATCAACCTAATTTGCAATCCCATTACTCTAGAGGTTTCTGACAGAAGTCCCCCATGTCTAGCCAGACACAAATCTAATGAGACTCAGTTGTCATCTGTACCTGGTTGTATTCCAGGTAAAGACTTGTGCTATATCACCCAGAATCATGCAATATCAAATGTCCAGGGAAGCCAGAACAGGGATGATTCTTTACACTAACCAGCTCAAGGAAATAGGGATTATGATTCTTTGCCAATCAGCATGGAACACTACCCACCCCCTTCAAATCAAGAAGCCCCATCCTGATGACTATCCACCTGTGCAGGATTTAAGGGAGATAAATAAGTGGATGAGTGATATCTATCCCACAGTTTCAAACCTGTACAACCTGCCTAGCAACTCCCTCCCGAGCAAACAACACATACTGTTCCTGACCTGAAGAATGTCTTCAAACAGCTAGTAAAAAATGATATATGGTTGAAATGTAAGTTAGAATAGCTCAAAATATGCCCAACTAGACCTGTGAATAAAATGTCAGGATGTTGTGTCTTTTTTTATGGGCTCTCTAGAACAAATAATTCATTTACAGATGGAGTCCACTATCAGGCTGTAATCTAAGATTAGGATACAAGTTCAGGATGTTGGAGGCAAAGAAATGTCCGGCACTGGCATGTTAGAGGTGTGGGACCTTTAGTCCCTTTAAGAGAGAGCAGGAGGGAGCCTCTGTGCATAGCTACTGCAACTTCTCCTAGGCATGCTCTGTGGCCCACAGGAACACACACAAAACTCAATAAATACTTCCTGGACCTGCACACAATCTCTTAGGCAGGATGGGATACTTGTGGTGAGGGACTTGTGGTGGGGGTAGAAACTATAGCCTTTCAGGTAGGCACAACTAGCCCAGCAGCTAGCAGTTGGAAACAGATGTCTGGGTGAAAGGTACAAAGGTATGCTCTAGCCCACAGGAGTTCATCCTCCTGCACAGCCTTAACAATTTCCCGAAGTGATGTAAGGGTCAAGCTTTAACTGAGAAAATAATGACTGCAAACAAGAAACTTGTTTGAAGCCAGCCATAGAGCTGCACAGGTCATCATAAGGGAATATAAAAAAAAAATCATAAAAAGAAATATTTACTTTAAAAACAAAAGTATAAGTCTCCAAAGAAAGGAGAGTTAAAATATTAAGAAAATAATATTTTTTACATTATAAATGAAAAAATAATATCACAGTTATGTATAATTTTTCATACTTATAAACATAAAATAAATATTTTTCAATAACAATTAAAATTGTATCTATCAATTTTAAGAGAGATCAACATAACATAGATTTAGAAAAAGAAGAGACTAAAAATTTAGATGTTGGATTGGAGACCATAGATCAAAAATTAGATGGTTCTTTGAATCAAAATAGGAAACATTCAGAGGAATCCAATCTAGAACTTGCAATAACATCAACAGAGTTAGCTCTAAATATGAAAATCTACAAAGGCTTTAAGAATTAAAATGGCACTGTAAAAAGATATTGAGTTTAGAATTTATATTCTACTTATAGACTAGCGTCTTTAAAGTCTTTAAAGCAATGTCATACTATGGATTATGTATTTCATTTTGTAAAATTTGGAGAACTGAGATACATATGTATATTTGCTTCATTCTATTGCTACTTAGAATTCAAATGGGGTTCTTCCTTGAATTCTGAGATATCACTTTTATTAAAGATGGTAACTGTCTTATGAATGTCTTTGATGATAAAAGGTAATGATTCTTCAATACATGTATATATTAGAATACAAGAACTTTTTATATATTATGTCATAAAACCAATTACAGATATAATTTACAGCCCTACAGGTCAAGTGATTATGAGAAGATCTAAAAAAAAAAATTAAAGGACATGCCTATAAAGCAGAAGAAGATAAAAAAAATCTCAGGGAAAATTAAATGATATTTTGCTGTGTTTTGTTTTTAAAACATCAGTGAAAAAAATTAGCACAGGTGCTAAAGTACACTGGAGCTAAGAAAAGACTAATGGATCAAATCAATCTATATATATGATGATGTAAAAACAGAGGAGAAAAAAATAATTTTTATTTTGGGGAGATTTTATAGTTGTTGCAACAGGAAAAGAAAAGCTATGTCCTCCATTCTAAATTATTGAAAATAAGATTTAACAGAGGGAGACCACTTGAGGCTCTTGACTACAGACAAAAAGAAGGCAATCAAAAAGACCAGGACAGGTGAAGTACATGTCAATTCCTCTATATGGGAACAGCTCTTAAACTGGCTGAAACATGAATATCAACATTGACTACAATGTCCTTGACACTTATCATGACATTCTTTCGAATGGCATAGATAAAAATTTATATTACAGTTTGCTTAAAGTCTTAACTAATGTATAAGGAATCCAGATGTCTTTCACTTGCTCAAACAAAGAGAAAAAAAAATCTACATTAACAGATATTGAACTCCTCATTACTTGTGAGAGCTTATATGTTCACATAAGATAACAACCAAAACAGCAGCCCTAACAAGATCTATACTTGGGAATGTTGAAACTTCTGATCTTACCTCAGAGAGTTTCAATACTGTTTCCTAAAAAGATTTGCTTCCAGGGTAACTTAAAAACAGCTAACTTTACTTGCTCATCCTTACAGACTGATACAGTCAGAACTTCACTTGAGTATCAACTTTCTCAGTGTACAGAGACTGATCTATAAATGCTATAAATAATTTATTATGACTATCAAATTTCCTCAATATCCTTTGACTCCTCAAAATGGAATGTTACATCCCAAATCAGCAGGAACAAATTTGGAGAGTCCGATGTCCCCATTTCCTTAAAGTGGGGTGGGTAGGTTTGGTCTTTCTTTTGGGTAAAGGATGCTCCTTATTATAAGATGTTGGCTATTCATTATTAAGTGGTCCTGATTAGGGAGAAAATAAGTCATAGACATTTAGACTCAGAGATTTTTTTCCCCTTTTATTTTTTTCTATCTTTTTTTTCCTTTCTTATGTAGGAGGAGAGGGATTAAAAAGAAAACAGGCATATATTAATGCTAGAGTAATAATAGAAAAGGGGGATAGTTTATTGAACATATTTTTAAAGAAAAGTACATTTTATGGACAATATTATAACTTTGGTTTAGATCTTTGTATATTGATGTAAAAATTAAAGTTATTTTTTGCTACAACACATGTTTTAAACTCTGACCTGAGATACTTTACTTAGATGATTGCTAATTATGTAATGTGAAGTTCTGGTTCTTTCACAACTGCTATTATAAACTGTTTAAAATAGTTAAATAATACAAGTTAATAGTCAAAAAATGGATTGTCTCATATGTAGTTGTTTAGTTATTTACAAAATAAAATTTATTCTCCTGTAGCTGTTTTCAAGTTTAATAGGAAATTAAATAACAAGAACAAACACATTTTCCTTATTCCAATATTTTATAGATAGATAGTTGGTCTTCAGAAACCTTGGCAACTTATAATATATGGCATTTTCAGATGGTTTAACAATTTAAGCCCTTTTTGTACAATGAGGCAGGTCAGCTCCTGGCAGTACTCTCATTTCTACTTCAAGAAGATGAATAGCATCAGAAAATCCACTTATATTCTTTGCTTCAAATGTGGCAAGTTGTCACCGAGCAAAAACTGCACTTACTTCAACTACAGACAGAATGCTGTCCAAAATAGACAAATGCGGATCCATGAAAGTAAACTGTCAAGCATTTCAAGAGTAAGGTAGGGTAGCCTTCATAATTTCTGCTTCCCAGAAAAGTCTGCCAGATACTCAGGGTTACAAAGTTGAAGATAGATGCTCCAATATTTTGGAGATAATTCTGAGGGGGTCAGTTCAGCTGTCAACTTTCTCTGTAATTTCTTTAGTTTAGAAGATGCTTTTCTGTAGTTTCTGCTTACTCAGGTAATATTTATTTCTTCTCATGTCTCTTATGGGGTTAAAGACTAGATAATATGACCTCACAATTAAACTTAAGTTGTTTACAATTTAAGAAGTTGTATTATATCTAAAAAGATGTGTTTTGTTGTTGTTGTTGTTGTTGTTGTTGTTAGTAATACAAGTTATTATGGAAAAGAATGATGTAGGTACAGAACCCTGATCTCACCAAGGTAGGATAGATGATAGAGATCCTAGGAAGAAGGAGGAAGAAGAAAAAGAGAGGAGGCTGCCATGAGAAGAGATGGATCATAAGCATATGGGCAAGAGAAATGGACTCTGAAGACAGGCTGGCATAACAAAAACAACTCAGGTGGGACTCAAATAGGTAGTAACAAAGGACATATTATGGGGATGTAAGTTTGAACAGTTCACAACCAGGCCAGTGTAGGCTGAGAGATTGTCAATAAAATACTAGGATTTTGTGTTTTTTATGCAGGCTAGCTAGAATAAATTATGCATTTATAGAAATGTAACCCTCAGCCTTCAGGAAAAAACGTTTTCTTTTTGGTGAATTTTGATAAATGAAAAGACCCAATGAGCTGAGGATGAAGAATACTTGAGCACTTTGCCCTAAACAAGATGTTTCTATTGAAAAAGTATAGCAAAATTCGAGGCTTTGGGGCTCAGGCTTGGGAGTGTAGCCTTTGTGGCTTAGTGCTCCAGGTGCTGGTCATAAAACAGATAGCGACATTCCTTCCTCCACCCACCTGCTTCCTGGGTTCAATTCAAAGAATGGCACCCTGACCATTACTGGAACCTGCAATGCAAATGTGTGATCTTTAGGGGCTCTTAGATTGTTAGGGGCTCTTGCTCTTAGAAACTGTCTTGAGAGATAACCTGACACTTGTGACTTTATACTTCCTTGTGACTCTTAACTGGTATTTTTGGTATTTTCCAACAACGCCCTCCCCACCTCCTTGAGTTGTGGTTTCTTCCTTTAAATACCCCCTTACTCAGCTACTCGGGGCGCCATGGTCCTATACCCCTGCATGGTGTATGACCATGCATCTTAAATAAAAATCCTCTTACAGTTGCAACAAGACCATTTCTTGTGTGATTTGGGGTGATTTGGGGTGTCGCCTCTCCTGAGTCAGAACGTGGGGGAGTCCTCACATTGTGGGTCTTTCATTTGGTGCATTGGCCAGGAAACACGACCACCCCTCACACCCAAAAACCGACTTGGAGGTATGGGGATCCCCTCTTGTGTGTGTGCCAGCCGGTATCTCTGTTTTGAGTGTCTGTTTTCTGAAACGAACATTGGAACATGTGCTTGTTGTGTTGGGTTGTTTGTGTCTTGTCCTATGTTTCTTTGCCCAACCACCCAGGGGTCCTAGACCCACTTGGAGGTAAGATTCTCTGTGTAGTCTCTGTGTTAATTCTGTATTCTGTTCAGTGCGATCGCAGTTTCGGTTTTGCTCAGTAGTGAGACTGCGCTCCAGGAAGGAGAGTGGGGTGGGTAAGGGTAGACGTATCCAGGTGCCCACCGTCCGTTCGCCCTGGGAGACGTCCTGGGAGGACAGGGGGAGGACCAGGGATGCCTGGTGGACCCCTGCGGTAGTCAAGAGATACTTTTTCTCCTTGACAATCTGTGTCAGTGTCCTAACTCTAGGCCGGCTGACTCTGGTCAACACGAAGTCGACGTCGGTTTTGGTTTCTTTTTTCCTTTGTGTTTGTGTCTGCTTGTGTGGTGTGTATTGTCGAGCTTGAGATGGGACAGACAGTGACAACTCCTTTGACTTTGACTCTTGATCACTGGACTGAAGTAAGGACTAGGGCCTGCAGCGGGAACACTGAGTCGGAGAGGTCGTAGTCCAGAGGGGGGATATGGGCCCGATTCCACCATTGCCTTACCCCTCCACGCCTATGTTGGTGGCCCCCCACCAGGACCCAATGAACTTGTCCCCTTGCAATATTGGCCTTTTTCATCGGCTGGTATTTATAACTGGAAAATTAACCACCCCCTTTCTCAGGATCCCCAATGCCTCACAGGGTTGGTGGAGTTCCTTATGTTCTCTCATCAGCCTAGTTGAGATGATTGTCAACAGCTGTTGCAGATGCTCTTAACAACGGAAGAGCGAAAGAGAATTCTGTTAGAGGCTAGAAAAATAGCCCGGGAGCCAACGGGTGGTCTACACAGCTACAAAATGAGATCGACATGGGATTCCTTTTGACTCGCCCCAGTTGCAACTGCAACATGGCTGAAGGTAAGGAGAGCTTGAAAATCTAACGCCAGGCTCTGGTCTCCAAGGTGCCTCGAGACAGGCCCACTAATTTGGATAAGGTAAGAGGTAATGCAGGGGCCGATCGAACCTCCCTCAATGTTCCTTGAAAGACTTATGGAAGCCTTCAGGCGGTTCACTCCCTTTGATCTTACCTAGGAACAAACTTCAGAGAAAAGAGGGAGACAGTTATGTGATCTAGTGAAAAAGGCAGAAAAAGTGTGTGTGAGAGAGAGAGAGGCAGGATGCAGAAGAAAGAGAAAACAGGAGGGAATCTTAGACAAGAGAGAAATTTGACTAAAATCTTGGCCACAGTGATAGGAGAGAAAGAAAAAGACAGGATCTAGACAGGAAACCTGGGCAACTGAAGACCGAGTCTCAGCTAAAATTGCTCAGCTGTGTCAGACTGAAGTTACTTATTTGAGATACACCCTTTGAGACGGGAAGTAGTGGCTAACTACACCAAGGCAAGTAAAAATATTCTTGGGTACTGCTGGCTTCTACAGACTCTAGATACCTGGGTTGGCGACCTTAGCTGCCCTGTTGTACCCCCTAACCAAGAAAGGAGAGGTGTTTTGTGGATCCCGGATCGCCAGAAAGCTTTAAAAAATTAAAAAGGCCCCCTTAATGGCCAGCCTTTGCCTGACCTAACCAAGCCTTTCACTATTTAAGTGGAAGAGAGATCAGGGGTCGCCAGAGGAGTCCTTGCTCAGACTTTGGGACTTTGAAAAAGGCCAGTGGCTTACCTATCCAAGAAGTTTCACCCTGTTGCCAGCAGGTGGTTTTCTTGCCTGTAAGCTATTGCTGCCATAATCTGCTTGTCAAGGATGCTGATAAGCTCACTCTGAGACAGCAACTAGCTGTAATGGCATCCCATGCTCTTGAAAACATTATCTGAAAGCCCCCTGACGGATGACGACCAACGCTCCTGTGACACATCAGAGCTTTTTGTTGACTGAACGAGTGACCTTCGCTTCGTTCCACCTGCTGTCCCACTGCATGAGACTGCACCTACTCATCACTGCGCTGAGAAACTGGTACTTAAAATGATCTGAAGGATCAGATCAGCCTTGGCCTGAGGGTTCAAGCTGGTACACTGATGACAGTAGCCTCGAGGTTAAAGGTAAGCAGAAGGCGGGGACAGTAGTATGGTGGTGGACAGAAAGCAAGTGATCTAGGCCAGCAGCCTCCCTGAAGGAACGTCGGCCCAGAAAGCTGAACTTGTGACTTTGAGATAAGGTCCATAAATGGCAAAAGAAAAGTCTACACTGACAGCAGGTATGCTTTTGCCACTGTACGGAGCAATATACAGACAGAGAGGGCTGTTGACATCTGCAGAGAAAGACCTAAGATGCTGTGGCTAAAGAAAATCAGATGGCAGATCTAACTGCCAAACAGGTGGCCCAAGGAGCAATAATCCTAGCAGTCAAAGAGCCTAAAGATTATTATGACATCAGAGAGACCAGCTTTAGATACACCCCTGAGCACTATCAAGTTATGGACAGTATTTGACCCGCCTGGGGGCCAAAAAATTCAAAGGGGTGGTTAGGTCCTTTGACTACTATGTTACAGGACTCTCTGACTTGGCAGAAGAAATAGTCAAAAGCTGCAAGGCCTGTGCTATGATGAGGTAAAACTTCTAAAGGAAATCTTCCCAAGGTAATGGACCTGCCTTTGTTGCCCAGGTAAATCAGGGACTGGCCAAGATATTAGAGATTGGTTAAAAGTTGCATTGTGCATGCAGGCCCCAAAAGCTCAGGACAGGTAGAGAGAATAAATAAAACCATTAAGAGACCCCCCTTACCAAATTGACAGCAGAGACTGGCGCTAATGATTAGATAGCTCTCCTACCCTTTGTGCTCTTCAGGGATAGAAACACCCCTGGACAGTTTAGACTGACCCCCTATAAATTACTCTACAGGGGCACCCCTCCACTGATAAAAATAGCCTCTGTACATAGTGCTGACATGCTGCTTTCCCAGCCTTTGTTCTCTAGGCTCAAGGTGCTCCAGTGAGTGAGACAGCGAGCAAAGAAGCAGCTCCAGAAGGCCTGCTCCAGAAGACCTGCTACATTAGATGTCTCCACGCAGAAAACCTTGAGACTCCGGTGGAAAGGCCCTTATCTTGTACTCTTGACCACCCTACTTTCTACCTTTATAGGACCCCTTTTGATTTTGCTTCTGCTTTTAATTATAGGTCCATGTGTGTTAAATAGGCAAGTCACCTTTATTAAAAAAAGAATTAATGCAGTGTGGCTTTTAGTTTTGAGACTATAGTACCATGCCCTAAAGGATCAAGTATGTCAGGGAAAAGATAGTGTCTAGTTCTAAGATTAGAACTATTAACAAGTAGAAGGGGGGAATGAAAAAGTATAGCAAAATTCGAGGCTTTGGGGCTCAGGCTTAGGAGTGTAGCCTTTGTGGCTTAGTGCTCCAGGTGCTGGTCATAAAACAGATAGCGACATTCCTTCCTCCACCCACCTGCTTCCTGGGTTCAATTCAAAGAATGGCACCCTGACCATTACTGGAACCTGCAATGCAAATGTGTGATCTTTAGGGGCTCTTAGATTGTTAGGGGCTCTTGCTCTTAGAAACTGTCTTGAGAGATAACCTGACACTTGTGACTTTATACTTCCTTGTGACTCTTAACTGGTATTTTTGGTATTTTCCAATAACGCCCTCCCCACCTCCTTGAGTTGTGGTTTCTTCCTTTAAATACCCCCTTACTCAGGGCACCATGGTCCTATACCCCTCCGTGGTATAGGACCATGGGCCCGAGAACGCTCTTAAATAAAAATCCTCTTACAGTTGCAACAAGACCATTTCTTGTGTGATTTGGGGTGTCGCCTCTCCTGAGTCAGAACGTGGGGGAGTCCTCACATTGTGGGTCTTTCACTATCAGTTCCAGCAACATTGAGGAAGAGGAGATAGAGAGAATGTGAGGGCTCAAAGACAGGGAAAATAACCATGAAGTACCATTTCTACCCATTGTGGAGGTACTACAATCCTGAATTCAGTAGATGCAGATGTCTGCATTAGACCTACCCTACACTAGACTGGCCTTGTCAACAATCATTTATGGGAGCGGCTAACAGGACCCTATGCCTTCAAGGTAAAATTTCGTCAGAACTTTCTGGGAGTGTCAACAGTGTATCCACTGATGAGCCCAGACTTTCCATTGAATAGATTTCAAGATAAAGTCACATTGGGTTGCACACAAAATTGAAAATAATTGAATGTGGGAAAGAAATGCTGAAGAGAGGTTAACAGATGTGCAAGATAAGAGTAATTAAAATGTACTTTATACTTTTATAAAAAAAATCAAAGAACAAATATAACTAATAAAAAATACAGAAAAAAATTCTCTCAAAGATCAAATGAACTTATCTATAAATCTAATGAAAAATTTCACCTAAAATAAAAATACAAATTTCATGTAATTTTAAAAATTGCTTAGAATATAAGAAACCCAAAGCTATTTGTTATACTAATATATTCTAGTGACAATGCACATATATGAAACAAAACTGAAATCGCCAGCAAAGAATTCTCCCAAATGTTATGATTTCTACTAAGTTAGAAAATAAACTCTTCAGATGGGCTAGTGACAACAGTTAGTCAGCAAAGTGTTTGTTTTGCAAGCATAGAAGTCTGTGTTGGATTCCCTGGCACCATGTAAAAGGCTGAGTGTAGTTGTATTCCTGGCACTAGGTGTAGAAGAAACAGAACTTGTTTGTTACTTGCTGGATACTAAACCCAGTTGAGCTCTCAGTTCAATGAAAACCTGTCTCATAAAATAAGGTGGAAGGACTGAGCCAAGATGGTCTAATGATTAAGGTGGCCGATGCCCAAATGTGAAAACAAACTCCAGATCTTCTTAATACAAGTAAAACTCAGAACTGATGTGTCAGCCACCAGTAAGCTAGTGTTTGGGTGACAAAGATAGGATAACTGGAGCAGGAATTCCAGCCTCAACTTGGAGTGGGTTTCCTGAGGAAAGGATATTTGGAAGTGACAGAAGAACAAGTTGAAGTCAATGATGGGGTGCAAGCTGACAGCTCTGTCTTCTGTTCTACATGGCTCTCTAGACAGCTCTCCGATTAAAACAGCTCTCTCCTCCCAGCAAGAAAAAAAAATCTGTGATAGCTCTCTCAAGTAAGCTCTCTTGCTGACTAAAGAACAGTCTTTTATTTATATGCCAATTCAGTCAATTACCTAAGGTTCCCTTTGATTACCAAATGAATCAGCATTCCAAAACCCTAACCCTTTGATTCTTAGAAAAGAATAGCAAGTACTGTTTTTAACATAGCAAATGAGCTCAGAGAACTACTGGTTTTTGTAAACACAAATAGTAAGTCTAGCTTTGTGGGGTTCCACCCCAGACCACTCCTTTACTTCCTAGAGCCCCTTTATTGTTTGAATCTTCAACCTTGTTTTTTAACCATTCCTTTTTCTGTACTGACTCATTAGTGCAGTTGGTTCTGTTTTTTTCAGATCCATGAAACACCTCATACAATTCATAATCCATTCTTATATTTTGCATAGTTGAGAAATCCTATTGATATATTCTTGAACTCGTGTTTTCACAGTTCTTTATCACAGCCTTAAGGGCTGTTCTGAAGGTTACAATATTTATCATTTTGCTTAGGAACATTAGACACATTCTTGCTTCCTGGGATTATGCTATCGTTAATTATCATGGACTCATTGACCATGGCAGGCAGAACATCTCCTGAGGAGGAACATTAAGTAAAATATATACATTATTATACAAGCAAGCTTTATGCCTAATAACCATCAATATAGTGGAGGCCCATGCCATGTTTGCTTCTGCTCTATGGGCAGGAAGTGTGTCATATCATCCCTTTCATGGCCATGCAGGACTTGGCAGACAACTTTGTACTGCCACATGCTCACACATGTATGTGGACATATACTGGCACAATCATGGGCACAACAGTTTGGAATATACATATATTCACTCACACACTCCAGACTCACAAAATTAACAGACAAAGTAATTAAGGAAGACACACATACACACACACACACACAGAGAGAGAGAGAGAGAGAGAGAGAGAGAGAGAGAGAGAGAGAGAGAGAGAGAAGTAAATGTATTAATAAAAGAAAAGAAAATGAGTCATATGTCATGCTTGATACAGATTATGTATTTTAAGTAAGAGAATGCTATTGTGGTATAAAATAACATTTCTTTCCTAGGCTCTGAAGCAATAGTATTTAATCTCCTCCTTCTGTAAACTTTTCCTAGGCACAAACTCCCACATACTTATTGTCATTGCCATAAGCCCAGTGAAATTAATAAATTCATTCTCCAAGCTATGATTATGACCTAAATACATAAATCAATGCTATTATCCTATTATGTATTAGGGAAACACATTCTTTAAGCAGTGTGAAAATTTAAAACAGCTTCATCTCTCTTGTTATGCTGAAGAAATTGAGCATGCCTCTCTCATCTTTCTAGCTAATCAACCATCAGATTTTCTTTGAGGCAGTTAGATGATCAATGGACTTCTATATATATGGTTATATTTCTTACAAAAAATACAGAAAAACATGCATGTGTATATGTAGTTTTTAAGGTTTTTTTCCCCTATTGATTAAATCAGGGTTTGCAGGACCAAGTTTGTATATTTATTTGTTACAGCACTGGGATTATGACACACCATCAAAATTGTATTCTATCTATGGGCATGTGTTTTGTTTTTATTTCTGATAGTCCATGTTATCTTTCATTCTTTAACACAGAATCAGGTAGAAACAGTTCAGATGATAATATCATGTGACTAATGATCAATTGACTAAATGACCAATCAGTCACTGGTATGCCTATCCACTCTCATTTCTTGAATCATTTATTTTAATTATTTTCCACATAAATCCTGGAGCTATTCTGTTACCTTCACTTGCTTCATGTGGATGTGAAGATTTTAAGTAGATGTGACTTGCTTACTTAGTATATCTGAGTGCATTCTATTTCTTTTCTTATCAGAATTTGATCATCATCCTGTGTTGCACTCACTGAAAATAATGTGTCTGGATATTCAAATATTATGGATCTTGTGATATGCATGTGATATAAGTGCATATTAAGGCATAGACTCCCATCAACATAAATAATTATAAGAGCCACATTCTTAAAAGTCCTTCTCTAGCACAGACAGATGATCATAAGGCAGTGTAGGATGTGGTGGTATCGTCAGATAATTACACCATTTCTGTTCCCTGCTAAAGAAAAGCATGGTGATAATATTTGATCACCTACATGTACCCTCTAGTATCAAATTCAGCATTAAAATATCAGAAGACACCTTTCCTAGATTTAATAATTTCACTCTTTAGATGTTTGAAAAATGATGGCAGCCAATTTCATTGTAAACATTTATTCTGAAGCATTATTTGTTCAGATTGGATCATGGTTTTGAATAAATAAGATACTTTACTTATTCTCTCCAAAAGTAAGCATTAATTTTTCTCCAGAAGTAATAAGGTTATAGTCAAAGATTTGAAGGTTTCTTAGAGATATATCTGAAAATTGCTGGGGCAATAATATAACTTATTCTCTGTGGTAACTTCTGAATGACTGACTATTATACTCAATGCAATATCATTACCTTAAAAAACAGTGATTATGACAAGTCTGAGCTAAGTTGAAGAATTATCACTAATAAGCCAAATGTTTTTATGGTAGGAAGGGCAAGGAGACTCTGATAGAACCTAGTGGGGAAACCCCTACTCAACTCCCGATTTGGCGTGCACCCAAGAATCACGAACAGAACACAATGCCTTGATGTAAAAACATGAGGTAGTTTAATGACGGAGATCCAGGTCGAAATGTATCACACGCAGGGGACAGTGGATTAGAGCCCGAGGCTCAGAAGCTAGGGGTTTTTTATGGGGTAAGGGGCTTAGGGGTGTGGAATTCAGCATAGCGACACACTACTGGCTTATTCAAACCTTAACATAAAGATTACATGTCAGCAAAAGGGCATCAGGACTTTGTTCCTGTGGGCTGGGGGCTTATCTTTGTTCATATAGCAACCAGTTGATGTATGACTTTACCTGACGTCAAGGGGCAGTAGACAGATGGGAGGTTCCGGTCAGGTGGTGTTGACTCAGACAAGATAGCCCTGCTTGTGTCCTTGCATTCTTTTTCATCTTTACAGTCAAGCTGTTCTTAGGAATGTCTTAACAACAGCCCTGCCTGCTCTGCTTTGTTCTCGGCCCAAGGCTGCAGGCTCATAGACAACACTTTTACATGAATCACAAGTTACAAAATCTCATTTTCCTTCAACTCCAATGAAGAAATCTTAGGAGTAGCCCAGTAAGGCTATTAGCTATTTGTAAAAGATGTGTAAGTAGAACCTGAGAAGAGCCAGTCACATGATAAGAGGACTAAGGTCAGGGGAGAGATTGCCTAGGTGCCTTCTCTAGAGCCTCCTCCCTCTGCTCTACCTCCTTTCTTTTAACTTCCATGTTTATGCATGTGTGTGTGTACATGCACTTACAAATTTTTCTAGTGGTTGAATTTATATATTATCTTTGGCCTCCTAAAATAAACCATAAAGAATGTTATGTGAATGTTAAGTTTTACAGACAGAAACTTGGGATCAAATTGCATCTGCCAGTTACTATTTCTACCTTGAGCAAATTCATGACTTTCATTACTTCATTCCTCACCAAACTAATCAAGTCAAAAGAACTTGTGATAAGTAAACAATTAATCCTGTGGGTTGTCATATACCTCACAGATATTATGGGTATAATGAATACTGGCCATTACTTTCAGATGCATCTTTTAGATTGCTATGTTGAGTTCTGTTAACCTGAGAGAATTGAGACATGGACTTTAAATCTTAGCATTTAAACAACAGGGTTTGGGAGTAGAAGTATTTTCAAGAAAGATGTCACTTTTTGTTCCTGTGCCAATAGATAATCCATCCATTTTCAAGCCCTAAAGATTGAACCTAGCCACAATAAGGAGATTTAACCATACATTGTGTAATTTACATAAGAGCTAAATAATCTATGAAAGTTACTATCACATGTTTTGAAGGAAAGCATCACATACGTTAGGCTGTGAGAATCAGAGAAAACTGTCCCCACAAGCACTAAATGAGTGAGCATTTAGGCACTCATGTTCCTCTTAGCATTTCTTTACAGAATAACTGTGTAAAACCTTAAGAATGATCCTTCACCCATTTACTTTGTCACTGGGTTTCTGTTGTTTTTAATTTAGAGGTGTTTAAGTTTCCAACTTATATGAGAAACATTTGCATGCAACAAACACCATATGTGTAGAATTCTGATACCTGTCTTAGAGAGGTCTTACAGCGCTTGACAGTTGGCCTGTCAGCACAGAGCTTGTTCTGGCATCATCATTTATAATGATTCTCAAAAGGAATTTGGCCAATTACATATTAAAGTCCTTATGATAGGAATGTATATTTAGAAATAAAATCACTGTTATATTTGGAGTCATGATACTTTTTTAGGAACAGAATCTCTCAAGTTTAAAGATATATGAACCATTCAAAAGCATTCCAAAAGTGTTAAACCTGGAAGGAATACTTAAAAATGGAGAACAGAAGGTAGTCACAAGGTACAGTAGAATAACAGGTAAGCAACTTTTGTCTAAATATTCTTTAAATCTGAAAGTGAAGCAAACATCACATTGACCGCTTTTTATCCCCTAACTGTTTGAGTATATAGTAGTAAGCGGCAAGAAGGGTATATTTTAGTGTATGAGCTTTTCATATTCAAAGTATTTCCTACACCAGTTACTGTAGTGTGACTTTGCTTTCAAATTACTGTCATTTTTATTACATTTTTAAATCAAATTTTATTCCTGAATCATTTCTCAAAGACATTCTGACACCTCAGTTACTCATTATAATCATGCCTATCTATTGCTTGCAAGAATTTTAATTAGGAATTTTCAGCAAGAACACTGTTAGTATCTGATTTCTCTTGTATATCATGAAATTCATCCCTCTCACTATGGTACCTTATTGTTCTGAATGACTGTCAGAAATATGCTCCTAGCATTTAAATTTCCTCTTACTCATTTTTTTCCCTTACTCCAACATGCTTATTAGCTACATGCATGTTGCCATTTTCCTTCATATTCATATGAGGCCCAATTTTCTCCTTTCTTACATCTACCCTGCAGTTATCCTCTATTTAAAATCTTCTTTGTTATATTTTAATAAATATTAATATTTTTGGTCTAAAATCCTCACCATTATGCATAGTGGTACTATGATACCAGATGATGGCAAGAATGTACCCTCCTACTCATATTCCCTTCATATTATTGTATGGCAGCTACAGCTACTTCCTTTTATATAGCTCTTCCAGTTGTTTTCATATGGCTTCTCTTTTGAACCTGAAAATCATCAGAGAAAAGAAAAATGTGTTTTTCAATAAAAAATATCCTCAGAAAGTAAATATAAGGGTGCTTTTGATGATACTACTTGATGTTTTATGAAGACATAGGAGCATCTATATATCTTAAATCTGTTGGCTTTTGTAACCATAGTTTTTGGCTACTTTTTTGGGTTATTATATCTATACCCCACTTCCATTCTATTCCACATTCCAATCTGAACCAATTTGTAGCAGAAAATTCCCAGCTCCATATCTTATGGGTTGGTCTTTGGCATTGAAGGATGCTTGATCTTTACCATGGCAGCTTGCATTTTCATATGATAATCTCAGAAAATAATTTTTTGGGTAGATCAGAAAAGATAAGCATTTACATATAGAAAACTGGTGATGGACCCTAGTAATGTGAATACAAAAACTTGCCAGCACTTAGTGCTCTAGGAGTACAGAATTAACTATTGAAAATACAGAGATATACCTTAATATAATGTGGGGAAAAAAGTCACTCCAGCACATATACATACACGTATATATGTGTGTATATCAAATCCTTTGTGTATATAAGAATATTAGGCATACCACATATAAATAAGAAAATAAACAATAATAAACTTTATATGACAATTTCATTATCATAAAAATATTATGGTAGGCTATCACCAAATCTTAATATCTATATCCATTTTGGGCATTATTAACAAACTAAATGAGTGATTATCTAAATATTTGATAATATTTCATTTAAATTAGTAAAAAATATAAAAATGAAATAGAAATATGTATTTCACAGTAGGGAGTGGTGCTTGGAAACTGTTGCTGACTCACTGCTCTTGTCTCAGTTCAGGTGGGAGGGGAGCTTCTGATTGATTGCCTGTGGGTTGTCGTTTTTCCAGTAACTGACTTATCCAGACTTAGCCATTTCTGGGAAACAGAAACTTAGGCCTAGTTTCCTGCACTGCCTATTTAAAGCCTGTCATGGCATTCGCCTGGTTCAATTCTCTCATTTCTCCTATGAGTAAAGGGCCATCTAGAATCTTTGATGTGTTTCTATACGCTGATACTGTTTGACTTTCATCGGCTGAGTGGTGGAAATCCTTAATAAATTTAACTGAAATATTAGTTATGCAGGAACTGAAAGTCAAGCCAAGCATCAGTAGGATAAGAAGAGTGGTCACAGTAGAATCAAGGTTGGTCAGCCAAGGAGACCAGTTGTAAAGGGACTCATACCATCCCTGAGACTGTTCTCTTTCTATTCTTCTGTCTTTTAGTCCTTTCTGACTAAAGCCATGGATTCTTTAACCACCCCTGAGTAGAAAGAACATTCCTTACATAAGGCTGCATAGAGTCCTTCTGCCTCAAGAAAAGCAAGTCTTGTTCCATAAGACTACTTCTGCCAGGGAGGATAGAAAATCCTGCAGGATCATGATGGACTTTTCCATCTTCTGTATATTTTGCATGTATAGCCATTCATAGAACCTTCTAATTTTCATCTTAGAGTATTAGGGATAAGGCCCCTATACTAGCAGCTCCATCCAGTCTTATGCCAAAGAAAAAGCCTAGTAACACAGCCAAAATGACCATTCATTTTACCCAATTGAGTGTAGGTGCTAACTGGTTGAATATATCATCCACAGAGATGTAAATCACCCAATATAAGCTGTACCAGAACACAAAAATTCTCAGTCATATTTAGAACCAGGTCATAAATGCATGGGGTAAGCCATGAGGCATAAGCCCACCAAATGTTCTCTAGGGGTCTCATGTATCCTGCAATGGTAGGGATTACAGAAGCAGAAATAGGCTGAGCATACCTTATTTCAAATGCAGAGTCCTGTTCTGTTATCGATTGTAGGGTCTGCTTATCTCTATGTGACTGCTTCTATCTAATCTGAGAATCATCTTTAGTCTGTGAATGGTCTCCAGGAATAGCTATTGCTTCATGGGGAGTGGGGCACTGAAAATGTAAGCAAAAGTAACAGTCTTGCATTAAGTTTGGGAAGAAGAACTTAAGAACCTTGAGAGTAGCTTCTAATAATTGCAGGTATACTGCCCTGGTTGATTCAATGGGTAATGCAGGATGTAGAAGTGGTATAGGAGGCTATTGGTTCAATGAAGAGTGATATCACTAGAGCAAGAGTGTGGTGAGTCCTGATGAGGGAATTGATGGTGAACAGAAACAGAGGTTGGGAGTGGTGATTCCTTTGGCCACACTAATATGCTGTTGGGGTCTAAGGGGACCATGGATCTCTCAAGGCTATATTGGAGCTATTGGACAGTAAATAGTCCTGTATCATAGCCAGAAATGTAAAATCGTAGTCCCCATGTCTTACCAGCAGTCCAATTGCTCTTCTTGTCTGCCACTGGGAACTTAATAACAAGTTGTTGTATCAAACCACCCACTCATTCACAGATAGTAAGGGGTCTCAAAACAAGGTCTGCAAGTCTCTCTCCTAGGAGGCTGATTGTCCTTTCTTATGCACATCCGAGCTAAGAGTATCTGTGTATCCCCAAATCAGGTCACAGTGATGAGGTAATCTTTGGGATGGGGGTCTTCAGGTTATCTACCCAGTAGATTTGAATTCCCAGAAGAAGGACTCTGAACATTTGGTTTACTGGCTCTGATCCCAAGAGTGCCCTGGGCAAATGTAAAAGGCCAAGAACATGTGTTCCCTCTGGAAAGTTGCAAGTGTACCAAGAAAGGGCTGTTGATCCCAGAGTTCCCATCCCTTATCCATTAGGTCACAAAGATCTACATGAAGGTCAGGGAACCAGGTGTCAGGCAGAGCTAAGTAGGTGGTACAGTTGGCAATTAACTATCTGCCAGGTCAGTTTCAGGGAGCAGTGAGGGCTAGTGGCTGGTGCAGTAAAGTGTAAGCACCAAGCAAGTAGGATCAGTAGCACTGGAATCACAGTTTCAGGTGTATGATGACCTTCCATTGCTCTTGTGGTGGTTCATATGAAAGTTTCCTTAAAGTGAACCTCAACTGCTGTGTCATTCTCTCTCTCAACAAGCTTAATGTGGGAGGGATATATCTATGTCTGGTACCTGTGTACCTTAACACCTGTCAGGCCTGATCAGGACCAGGTCCTTTCAGTAAAGTTCCAGAGTCTTGTGGTTATGTCCTTCAATCCAGACTTCATCACCTGTTTCAAAGCAATGGGGATTAGGTGGAGGAGTATCTCATAAACCTGGCAGATGGCAGGCCAGAGTTGCTTTCAGACCCTATGGAGGTCCTCCAAAAGACTCAAAGAATTTACATTGGCTATATTCAGCTATAAAATCAGATTGGCGGTTAGGCAGCACTGAGGCAAACTCCCATATAGAATCTTAGAGGGGGTGAGACTCAAAGTATAAGGGGTAATTTTAGCTCTATATAAGACATAAGGCACCCAGTTACTCCCAGTTTCAATGGTTACTTTGGTCAAAACCTCCTTTAGTATCTGATTCATCCTCCTTATCTTTCCTGAATTGTAGGCAAATACAATGTAATTTCCAATTGGTCACAAAGACTTGTGTGAAGTGAATGCTGGTCCATTGTCAGACCCAACCAAGTCAAAACGATACCTGGGTATGATGCCTTTCAGAATCTTCTTTGCCACTACATTGGCAGTCTCCTTCTTTTGGGGGGTATGCTTCTACTCATCCTGAAATCTTATCTATAAAACCTAGTAGATACTTATATCCGTGTGTTTCTGTCTTTACCTCTGTATAATCTATTTCCCAATTAGCCATTGGCCTCTGATCAAGGTTTCTGGGATACTTTGATTAATGCTTGAGAAGTTCATGGCCCGACAAGACAATTTGAGATTATCTCATTGACCAAGAGTTCTAAGTTATATATTTTGTATTTTGCTCCTCGTCACAACTCCTTTAGATCTTTTTGACATAGGTGTGAGGCCTGATGAACTTACTGGATGAACTACTAAGAAAATTTCTAGGCAAAGGTCAGCAACCATCCATTTCTTTTGAAAATTCTCTTGCATTTGAATTGATCTTGATTCTTTAGCAGTGTTTTGGGGGATGGCAGGGCTACCAGATTGTGAGTGGTGGAAGCCTGGGCTGCTTCCATTGCATCTGTGCCAGCTATCCAGTTTCTTTAGTCTATTTCTGATGTCCTTTTCTAGTGTCCACACAATGATGGTTGAATCTCATTGATTTTTTTATTTTTTTCTGCCCAGACGTTGGGTACTTACACCAGAAACTTCAGGAGCAGTGGGCTTGGAAATGGATCTCATTGAGGGAATTATTTCTATTTTTCTTCTAGGGCCAAGGTTATAACATGGGTGGGATCATTCTTATCTAGCACTTCCATTTCCTCTGTGCCAAATGAATTTGGATTCCCATTTTGGTGTGGAGGTGTCTGCCCAATAGGGAATATAGACAGCCAGGGATAACAATAAATGAGTGGGTTATCTCTCCCACTCCTAAGTTCACTTTTTTTACAGGTAGCCCATGAATAAGGCTTAGTGCCTGTTGAATCTTGCATCCACTTTTTTTTTTTATTTGACAATGGCCCCAGTGGTTGTTTCAAAACAAAATGTTGTGCCTCCATGTATACCAGCAAATATAAGGGTTTTCCCTCCACTTTTAGTGTGACCCAGGGTTCATGGAGGTGGACTCAGGCCTGATGGTCTCAGTCATTTAGTTCTAATTCTAGATACTTTAGGCCCTCTCTTTGAGTTTTCTTAGACACTTATGCTTCCAATGACATTTGTCCTTGCACATTGGTGTCTTTCTAATGGACCATCTGAAAAATATGAGGCTGGTTTAACTTTGCCACTTCCATGAACTAGGTTTTTCAGTTTTCTCTCATCAGGCCATCTGTGATTCATCAAGATGAGCAGCACTTTCTTCAGTCCTCTGGTCTGTTGATCCTTAGGGAATCTCCTGGTTGTTGAAAACTGTCTTACCTGTAGCCAATGGTTCAGTCATTTGCTTACCTGAAAAGTTGCCCAAGTGCTGAAGTTTCCAAGAGATGTCAGAGGCAGCTTGGTTAGAAGTCATATTGACAGATGACTGGTTTTCTCTGGTTTCTGAGTCAAAGGGAGTATAAATTTGGTAAGCCTCAAACAACCTCTTTTCTTCTTTCCCTGCATTATCTGGCTTACCTTAAATAAATTTATGGGCTGCCTAGTGGCATCTTGGAGGCCCTCCATCAGAATCTGATGGTAGATGTGGAGCTTCTCATTACTTTCAACAGAGTTATAATCCAAGTTGGGACAAGCCAAAGGAGAGCTGCATCAATATTAGCCTGGATCCAGATGGGTAGCACATTTGCTCCTAGAACCAATTTCTGGGCAGCTCTTACAATTCTTTCCTCTGTCATGAAGAGGACCTAGAACAGTTCCTGACAGTCATCCCAGGTGGACTGATCAGTGAGCTTGATTAAATATAAAAGAACTATGAGAGCTGAGGGTCTCTCTGAATATCGGGTATTGTGAAATTTCTAACTGCAAAGGTCAGTATTGGAAAATAGGTCATTAACCTTCTCCCCTGGGCATCTTGGGACCCTGTAACCCTGAGGGGTGGGGTTATAATAGAGTCATCCTCTCTGGGTTGTGCGGGCCTGAGTATGGGGTGATCTCCAGGTGGAATCAGGGGAGTCTGAGGCATCAGGGGCTACTCTTCTTTGCCTACACTGGAAGGGACAAAAAGGGTCTCAACAAACAGGAGACTTCTCAACCAGGTGATATACACCACCTGTTATGAGTGGCTCCTAGACTCATAGACAACATTCCTCACCCTGTATAGTGGAGAGATGATAAGTTTCCTCCTTAGGCCACTCTACTTTCTTTTTGGGTCATTCGTTGTTGCAAAATATGGTGAATTTTCTGGGACAAACAATCAGACCTTAGTTTTCTGCCATTCAGCAGAAGTTCTTAAAATGGTTTACAGATAAGCAGAATGGAGTGTTCTGTGACTGTCCCATCTTAGGAATCAAAGAAAAACTTTGGACAAGGGGACAAAAAAGCACAAACAGAATACACACAGATAGATATAAAAATACATTGCCAGATAAACAAAAGCAGAAATGAAAATGCTGTCTCACATAGTCATCCTTCTTGTGCACAGGAGTCCCAGAAACCTATGCCCACTTCAGAAATCTGATGAGAACTAGCAAGTCTCCTATTCCTGGTAGGATGTTGGGAGCAACCTTCTTAACTCCTGGCTGGGTGACAAAATATGCATCTAATGCATCTGCTTTGTTTCTCTTAGCATCCAGATTAAAAATGGAACAGAAACACAGAAAGGAGAGATAACCTGCCTCTAGAAGATCAGAGAAACACTCAATTATTTGAGTCAGGGTTCTCCAGTAAATCCCAGGTGAGCTGCCCTGTGTATGGGTCTGTGATTCTCCAAAGAATGATTCCCCAGACTTAAAAAGGTATGCAAAAGCAATGAGTGCTTTTGGAGAAATCCACCATGCATGGGTCTGCCACTGTCAAAATAGAGATGTGCTGGTGAACTTGGAGGAGGTTCAATTTAAAGTAGATTAGGAGAATTCCAGGGAGGGGGAGGTGACCTTTTTTTTTTTGTTTTTTTTGTTTTTTTTGTTTTTAGAAACTGCTTGCTTTTAGCTTTAAGCTTCTAACTGTGCTAACATTTTAGGCTGAAAAGAGCAGTAGATGAGGGTGCTCTCAGGCCTATATGTTATACCTATTAATATTCTATATGCCCAGCCTACATTTTGGTCTGAACTGCAGAATTACTCTTTTTTTTTTTTTAAATTTATTATATGTAAGTACACTGCAGCTATTTTCAGACACTCCAGAAGAGGGAGCCAGATCTCATTATGGGTGGTTGTGAGCCACCATGTGGTTGCTGGGATTTGAACTCCAGACCTTCCAAAGAGCAGTCAGGTGCTCTTACCCACTGACCTTTCTCTTGATTGGTTGGCTCAGTCTATAGGAGAATGGGTGTCTTTAGGATTGTGAATGGCTCTGGGAACTTTCCTGATCTGGTACTGGGAGTTCTGACTGGAAACTTTTGCTGACTCACTGCTCTTGCCTCAGGCAAGGTGGTAGGGCAGCTTCTGATGGTGAGGCAGCTTCTGATTTACTGCCTGTGGGTTGTTATCCTTCTGCCCATTTCTGACAAAGGCAAACTTAGACCTAGTATCCTGAACTGTAAGTTTGAAGCCTGTCCTGAAATCAGCCTGGCTCAGATCTCTCATGTATTAAAAACAGCAAAGCCAACATATCTGACCTTTATGAATGCTGTGTAATTCAAAACGAATTCCTCTGAGTTGAGAAGGACTTATTTGCTCTCTCCCTTCACATCTTTCGTCTAAATTGTTACTTATGAGACATAGAAATCCAGCTGGTTAGATTCATGAGGCATTGGTAGAGAAGTGGAATATCTGTGATTAGTCTGTATAACATAAAAAGTGGTGATTTTGTAGGCTATTTACAATAAAAATTTAAAAAATATAAAACAGGTCTAATTCAATATATGATAGAACATGCAAGTATAACACATAAATCATAAAAATAATCTGACTAAATTTTTAGATAAAATTAATGAGATAAAAGGACTAATGGAAAGTATAAAACATTGATCATCATTTTAAGTACGTGTCTGAGAAGATGGAAAGCTTATGGATTGGCAGGATTTGCATAATAAAAAAGGCCATCTTGCCAAAAGCAATCTACAGATTCAATGCATTCCCCATCAGAATTTTTTTTTTTTTTTTTTTTTTTTTTTTTTTTTTTTTTTTGGTTTTCGAGACAGGGTTTCTCTGTGTAGCCCTGGCTGTCCTGGCACTCACTTTGTAGACCAGGCTGGCCTCGAACTCAGAAATCCACCTGCCTCTGCCTCCCGAGTGCTGGGATTAAAGGTGTGCGCCACCACGCCCGGCCCCCATCAGAATTTTAACTCAATACTTCATAGAGTTAGAAAGAGCAATTTGCAAATTCATTTGAAATAACAAGAACCCAGGATAGTGAAAACTATTCTCAACAATAAAAGAACTTGGGTGGAATCACCATCCCTGACCTCAAGCTGTAAAATAGAGAAGTAGTGATAAAAACTGCATGGTATTGGTACAGGGACAGAGAGGTGGATTAATGGAATAGAATTAAAGACCCAAGAATGAACCTACACACATATGGCCACTTGATATTTGACAAAGGAGCTAAAACCACTCATTGGATAACAGACAGCATTTTCAATAAATGTTGCTGGTTTAACTGGCAGTCAGAATGTGGAAGAATACCAACTGATACATTCTTCTGTCCTTGTACAAAACTTAAGTCCAAATGGGTCAAGGACCTCCACATAAATATAGATATATTGAATCTAATATTCAAGAAAATGGGGAAGAGCCTTGAACACATGGGCACAAGAGAAATTTTCATGAATAGGATACCAATGGCTTATGCTCTATGATGAACAATAGACTAATGGGACCTCATAAAACTACAAAGCTTCTGTAAGGCAAAGGACACTGTCAATAGGACAAAACAGAAACCAACAGATTGTGAAAAGATATTTACCAATCCAACATACTATAGTGGACTTATATCCAATATATACAAAGAACTCAAGAAGTTAAACCTCAGAGAATCAAATAACTCTATTAAAAAATGAGATACATACCTAAACAAAGAATCCTCAACTGAGAAATATCAAAAGGCAAGAAGCACCTAAATAAATGTTCCACATCCTTAGCCATCAGGGAAATGAAAATCAAAACAACCCTGAGATTCCATCTCACACCAGTCAGAATGGCTAAACTCAAAACCTCATGTAACAGCACATTCTGGTGAGGATGTGGAGAAAAAGGAACATTCCTCTATTGTTGATGGGATTGCAAGCTGGCACAACCACTCTGGACATCGGTTTGGCAGTTCCTCAGAAAACTTGACATAGTACTACCTGAGGACCCAGCTATACCACTCCCGGGCATATACCAAGAAGATGTTCCAGCATATAACAGGAACACATGTTACACTATGTTCATAGCAGCCTTATATATAATAGCCAGAAGCTGGAAAAAAACAGATGTTCTTCAACAAAGGAATGGATAAAGAAATTATGGTACATTTACACAATGGAGAGCTACTCAGCTATTAAAAACAATGACTTCATGAAATTCTTAGGCAAACGTATGGACCTAGAAAATATCCTGAGTGAGATAACCCAATCACAAAAGAACATATATGGTATGTACCCACTGATAAGTGGGTATTAACCCCAAAGCTCAGAATACCCAGGAAACAATTCACAGACCACCCAAAGTTCAAGAATAAGGAAGACCAAAGTGTGGATGCTTAGGTCCTTCTTATAAGAGGGAACAAAATACTCACTGGAGGAAATACAGAGACAAAGTAGGAGCAGAGAATAAAAGAAAGGACATCCAGAAACTGCATCACCTGGTGTTCCATCCCATATACAGTCACCAAACCCAGACACTATGTGGATGCCAAGAACTACTGATGAGTACACCAACACAGAAGACTGTGATCATACTACAAAACAAAAAGACATGTATTACAGACACAGATTAGTAGGGAAGATAAGGACCTGACAGGATTGAGGAAAGCATAAGAAATTGTAGGTGACAATAATGAAAATGCATTATATGCATGTATCAAATTTTCAGAGAATGGATATAACACATTTTTTTATCTATGAAAAAAAAAAACCTATGTATAATAGACATCCCCCGAATACCTGCTTTGAGTCATCACTTTCAAAACTGGCTAAGCAGGAAGATGGGGGTATTATAGCCCTCATTTTAGAACCTAAGAAAGAAACACTATTGAGATTATACAGTGTTGAACAGAGGCCAATGAGATCAATTTGGCCAAAGGTCTGCTTTTGTCTTTGCCTTTTACTAACTATTTGTGTGTTCAAAGAGATAATTTATTTTTCAATTAACTACAATTTTAGTTGTTATGAAAGGACCCTCAATTGTCCATGGTTTTGCCTTGTTTCTGTGAAGCCTATAAACACTTACCATCTGGCTCACTGAGAAAAAATAATTATCACCTTTGGGAGACCCAATCACTGGGCTGCAACTAACACTTCTCTGTTGTTTCTATTCATTATAATCACCTTTGACAAAGCTTGGTGATTTGGGCTTGAGAAATGATTTGAAAGGGCTACTATAATCCTACACTATTGATGTACAGAAGAAACTCTGGAATTTGTGTCTTTTATTGCTTCTCTTGCACCTTGTACATGAGATCTACAAGGCAGCATGAGTCTATATGTGCTCATTTTACTATCTACAATAAACTAGTAAAATATTTTTCATTCTCATCACCTTATGATTCCATAAGGAACAATGAACAGGTGGTGTAGAAATGGAAAATCTAAAAACAAAAGTATTCTGCTTTAGTTTCTACCATTGTTCCCATAATCTGGTCCCAGTAAGGTTCAGCAGTTATCAAACTGTTTACCTAGCTGGAACTTAAATGAACTTTTATCTTGGGATTGCAGTATAGGACTGAAGAACAGAGCCCAAACTACTTACTATTCATAGGGTCTCATGTAAAGATTGTATGAAGAAAAGTTTCATCTGAAACAAAGAATATTATTTTCATTGAATGTTATTAGCTATTTCATATTGGAAGGAAAAGGATACGTTTCAATAACATTAAACACTTTAGTTAAATGCATTTAGTCAGAAACTCTAATAGAAGCAAAAATGTGCTTCTAGAAACATGTTAACATCAGTCCGACATGGAGTAAATGACACATAGAACTTCCTGAAATGTCAGGTGATGCAGAATTTCTCTTTGTTGATGGTATGTTACATTCTTTGTTTTAATCAAATGATTTGTACTTATGAGAACAGAAATTTAGAATAATTAGTCCAAAAGAATGCTACCTACCACCCAGAAGGACTTCTCAACTTGTGAATCAGTACCAGTTAATGTGAGGAAGTGGGCTATTCCTCCCAGATATATATTATGCCCATTTGACCATTTCTTTTTTATATTTTAATTTCTGTGCAAAGGTCAGACTTTTGAGTGTTCTTGACATTGTATCATTCTTTCCTCTTCCAACATACATTAAGAAAATTTATTTATTTACATTTATTCAGTTGTATATATGTAAACTTCCTTTATTACATGTATATCATCTATAGAGAGACTAGAAATATGCACAGAATTTATTGATTTATTTTACGTATATGAGTACTGTAGTTGTCTTCAGACATACCAGAAAAGTTCATTGGATCCTATCATAGATGGTTAGAAGCTACCATGAAGTTCCTTGGAATCAAACTCAGGACCCCTGGAAGAGCATTCAGTGCTCTTAACCACTGATCCATCTCTCCAGCCCTGAGCACTGGATTCTTTTGTACTGGAGTTGTAGAGAGGTTTGAGATGATTTTGGGAGCTGGGTACTGAACTTGGATCCTAAGCAAGAACAATCTCTCTAGACTCCTACATATATTATAAGCACATAATTTTCAATTAAGAAATCATTCCTCTTAATGCCCTGTCTTTTTCCTGGAGGTCGACTCCACAAGTTCCCTCTCCGCTCTGTAGGGCATTTAATCTGAGGTCCCTCTCTTTGACAGGGGAAGGTTTCTCACCTCCCAGATTTCCCTGTACATTCTAGTGGATCCTCCCACCTCCTACCTCCCTAGGTTGCCAGTTTCCATTCTTTCTGCTGGCCCTCAGGGCATCAGTCCTACACCCTGCCCCCACAACACCAGATCATGCTCCCCTCTTCCCCTCCCTGTCCTATTTCCCACCCAATCCCTCCCTCCTGTGATTGCTTTCTTCTCCCTTCCAAATTGAATTGAAGTCCTCATTTGGGCCCTTCAGCTTGTTAGCCTTCTTGAGTTCTATGGATTTTATCCTGGGAATTCTGTACATTTTTGGTTAATATCAACTTATTAGTGAGTACATACCATGCATAATGTTTTGGGTCTGAGTTACCACACTCAGGATGAGAGTTTCTTGTTTCGTCCTTTTGCTTGCAAAAATCATGGTATTATCCTTTTTAATAGCGGAGTAATATTCCATTATGTAAATGAACCATATTTTCTGTATACATTCTTCTCTTGGGGGGCATCTGGGTTGTTTCTAGCTCTGGATATCACAAATAAGGCGGCTCTGAACATAGTGGAAAACATGTCACTGTTGCGACATGGTGGGGCATCTTTTGGGTATATGCCCAAGAGTGGTATAGCCCGTACTTCAGGTACATATATTTCCAATTTTCTAAGGAACCTTCTGATTGATTTCCAGAGTAGGTTTACAAGTTTGCAATTCTATCAGCACTAAACTCTGACCCAGAATTGTTCCTGTCTGAAAGAACTTCAGGAACAAAAGTGCCTAGGGAAAAGGAGGTCCAATGACAGGCCAAAATTGATATCCAGCTAGGGGAGGCAGCAAGGCCTGACACTATTACTGATGCTATGGTGTGCTTACAAACAGGAGGCTATCATGACTGCCCTCTGAAAGGCCCAAAAAAGCAGCTGAATGAGTCAGATACAGATCTTTACACCCAACCAATGTACATAAGCTGGTGACTCCTGAGGTTGAAAAATTAGCAAAAACCTGGAAGAAGCTGAAGAGAAGGGTAACCCTACAGGAAGACCAGCAGTCTCAACTGACCTAGAGTCCTGGGATCTCTCAGGCACTGGGCCACCAATCAGACAACATACACAAGCTGATATGAGGCCCCCAACACAGATACAGCAGAGGACTGCCAGGTCTGGACTCAGTCAGAGAAGATGCACCTAACCCTCAAGAGACTTGGGTCCACAAAGAGTGGGGAGGTTTGTAGGGACAGTGGGGACATTCTCTTGGAGACAGTGGGAGAGGGGAGGTGTGTGATGTGGAACTGTCAGAGGATTGATCGGGTGGCAGATAAAGTCTGGAGTAAAGAATAAAAAAAAAAGGAAAGAAAACTAAACAAAAGAAAAGAAAGGAAAAGAAAAAGAATAGAGAAATAGTTTCTTATAATCCTGGTTGTCATGGAACTCATTATGTAGACCAGACTGGACTCAAACATATTGGTTTTTGGTATCTCAGATCTCAGAGACTCCATGCAAGCTGCAGGTCTCCAGACTTCTAACACTCTGCAGAGAGGTGTGAATTATTGTGACATTTGTCACTTAGTTCATCCACAGTACAAAATGTCATCTGAGATACACAGCTCTAACTTTTGAAACTTGTTTTACATTCTATTCAGAAAAAAGTTTGAAATGGATTCCGGTAGGTTTCTTTCCATGTATTTTTTTATACGCATCCTTCAGATAGAAAAACATTATGGAATTGTCTAAATAAAGACTAGTCTCACCTTCCCTGACGAACTCTGGCTATCTGGTCTCTAAATCGATGTGGTAAAAATTAGCTTTCCTTATTTGCAACAGGTCCTAAACAAAAATAACAATTTCCTGTGCACATTAATATCTGTTTTAGCTGTGTATCATGTCACTGTAATAAGATCTGACAGCTCTTTGCAAAAGAAGTGGAAAGTGGCCTTACTCATGTGAAAATGTAGTAGCTACTAGCTGTCATTGTGTTTTGTCAGCATAGCCCCAAACCACCATCAAAGTTGTTTCTTGTGTCACAGAGGTAGATTGAGCCCAGTTCTTGAGAGAGGAGATATTGTTTACTCTGGTAAAATCCCTACTGTTTAGCACGGTTGGTCTATTAATGACTGACTTTTTAAGAAGGAGGTTGCTATGTTTTAGGTCTTTTATTCAGTTAAAATATCAAATTCTTACTGGAAAAAGAAAAAAAGAAAAAAATTGCATGTTCAGTAGTCAATTCATTATGTGTTCTATGGGAGAATGTCATATTCCATAGTACTGCCACTATCCTATCTCCCTTTAACATTCTTTTTCAGTTTGCATCAAATAGGTGAAAAGATTCTCAACATTAAACTTCAAAATGTTGCCAGAGAGGACACACATATTCTTAGACTTTATCTAATATCTGTATATCTTGTTAGTGTTAACTTTTCAGTTCCTAGTGTTTTTTTCTTCAGTCTCTTTATAGAGATAGGAGATTTCTAACTATTAAAACTAGGACTGTTCAGTAGAGCAGTACCTGTTCACACAGTTGTTCAATATTAACATCATGCTTCATGTTAAATGAAATCACTTTTTAGAGTAAACAAAGCTCCAGAATGTGGGTAAGTATCTTTTCACAGGAAAGAAGAAGCATGAGAAAAGTTGTATGTGTAAGCACATGCTGCAAAATGGAGCTGAATTTTCTGTGGAGGAAATGTTCAATGATGTAACCTTAATTTTTCAAGTGCTTTTAGAAAAAAAAAACTAGTAAGTTCAAAGCAAATTCAAACATAGTGGATAGCAGGCTGCTTCTGAAAAGCCTTCATTTTGTATCCAGTCAGTACAAACCTTTAAAGTAAAACTTAAACTTACAAATCACTTCTGCCAAAGAAGCTTCTCTTTTTCCTTTTCCCTGAGGAGATTAGGCTCTTCCTCACTCTCTGTTCCATTAGTTTCAGGGTGTATGATTTTATGTGCAAATCCTTGATCCACTTCGACTTGAGCTTTGCACAAGGAGATAAGAATGGATCAGTGTGTGTTGTATATATTGACCTCCAGCACCATTTGTTGAAAAATGCTGTCTTTGTCCCACAACCCTCTGCACCCAAACAACACCTAGGAAAGAGCTGGTCTTCCCAGAAGTGCTGATACACCAAAGATCATAGGCTCTCATGCCCACAGGAGGGGCAAGCTCCAGTCAGAGACAGAAAGACCAACTAACACCATGGATAACCAGATGATGAGAGCTAAGCACAAGAACATAAACAACAGAAACTAAGGCTACTTGGTATCATAAGAACACAATTCTCCCACCACAGCAAGTCCTGTATATACCAACACACCAGAAAAGGAAGACTCTGATTTAAAATCATATCGCATGAGGATGATAGATGACTTTAAGAAGGACATAAATAATTCCCTTAAAGAGATACAGGAGAACACAAGTAAACAGGTAGAAGCACTAAAAGAGGAAACACAAAAATCATTTAAAGAACTACAAGAAAACACAACCAACCAGGTGAAGGAATTGAACAAAACCATCCATAATCTAAAACTGGAAATATAAACAATAAAGAAATCACAAACAGAGACAACCCTGGATATAGAAAACCTAGGAAAGAGATCACCAACATAATACAAAAAGAGAGAAGAGAGAATCTCAGAGCTAGAAGATACAATAGGAAACAATGACACAACAATCAAAGAAAATGCAAAATGCAAAAATCTCCTAACCTCACAAATCCAGGATACAAGAAGACTAAACCTAAGAATTATATGTTATAGAAGTGAGCAAAGATTCTCAACTTAAAGGACCAGTAAATACCTTCACCAAAATTATAGAAGAAAACTTTTCTAACCTAAAGAGATGCTCATGAATATACAAGAGGCATACAGAACTCTAAATAGACTGGTCCAGAAAAGAAATGTCTCTTGTCACATCATGATCAAAACAGCAAATATGTAAAACAAAACAAAAAAAGAATATTAAAACAGTAAGGGGAAAAGGTCAAGTAACATGTAAATGCAGACCTATCAGTATTATACCAGACTTCTCACCAGATACTGTGAAACCCAGAAAACCCTGCACATATGTCATAAAAACCCTAAGAGAACACAAATGCCAGTCCAGGCTACTATATCCAGCAAAACTCTCAATTATCATAGATGGAGAAACCAAGATATTCCATAACAAAAACAAATTTACCCTATGCCTTTCCACAAATCATCTTGTATTTCTAGAGTGTGTGTCTATCCCAAAGTTTAGAAAGGCTTTTGTATTTACTTTAAAATAATCATGTGATATTAAAAATTTTGGTTGACAAATATGTGCAGATTTAGCATATGCAATATGATGATTTAAAATAAATATACTTCAGACAACGACTAATTTTACCTAATTTATTTACATTATTAGATCAGAAAAAAATTTCATTTTAATTATACAAATATTTGTATAATTATACAAAAATTTGTATAATTTTTAATTATACAAATATTTTAATTATACAAATATTATACAAATCTAGCTTCACCATTTTGAAGAATGAAATACATTCTTATTAATATATTCAACATTTTGCAATACAGAGTTTAGTGGGTCATCTAAGTGCAATACTTACCTTTTCACTAATATATCTGCTTTTTCATGTTAATGGTTCCCATACAAATAGAGAGTTAAGTTAGGAGATTCCAGTTTTCATCACAATTTTCATCAGTTTCTCAAGATCAGAAACTATCTTGGTACACCAGCATCATTTTCAGAAGCATAAGCAAAGAATAACAAAATCCAAAGATTACTAAGTAAACTGAAGTATTACTGTTTGTTACAGAGCATTAAGTGTGTCATATCATTTGCCAAAACAATACCACAATTCTTTTTTTGTTTTGTTTTGTTTTGTTTTGTTTTGTTTTGTTTTGTTTTGTTTGTTTTGTTTTTTGAGACAGGGTTTCTTTGTATAACCCTGGGTGTCCTGGAACTCACTTTGTAGACCAGGCTGGCCTCTAACTCAGAAATCCCCTGCCCCTGCCTCCCGAGTGAAGGGATTAAAGGCATATGCCACCACACCTGGCACCACAATTCTTATTTCTTCCCCTTACAGGTGAAAAAACTAAATTATAGAGTGAGAACTAACTTGTCCTAACAAAATATAAAATGTAAGTAAATAATAAATCATTAGACAAGTTTGAGCTTTCTTCTGCCTGGCATGGAATGTTTACATTTTGTAATAAATTCTTGTGTCCTTTATCATATGGCTACTCACAAAGGAACACACAGAAGAAAGAAGCAAATGCCTAGTAAATGATGAGACAAGGACAGGAATTAACAAGGACAAGGAATTAACAGAGTGGTAACATGTAGGTCTGTAAATCGTATTTTTCAAACTTTATGCAGTTTGTTCTCCTCCCAGGCTTCACATCCACTTAAACACCTAGCAGATCTCAAGCTTGCCTCTACCCACTCCTGGGGCCCCACAGGCTACCTGACTCACAGGAGGCCTGCCATAACCAAGAATATGGATCGATGATTCTGTCCCTACCCACAGAACAACACATCCTACTTGTCTTTCAGGTAATCTACCATAACCAGGAACTCAGGTGAAGTTCCTACTCCAAACACAGGCCAGCTAGGACACCCACAAAGTTCAGCAGACATGGGATATATCCTTTACTGTCTAAGCATTACCCCCTTCTAGTCTGCACCTCCACAGGAACTTGTGACAGCCTGAAAAGCCTGCACCTAGAACCCAAAGCCAGCCTATCTCCCAGGAGGACTAGCCTTACCAAGGACAGAAAAACATAGGGACACAGGAGGCTTGATCTAACCAGGGGCACAGAAGGCCTGTGCTAAACAGAAATAGCACTGCCTGCCTCCCAGGAGGCCTGATCTAACCTAGGGCTCATGCCTCTACCTGCCTCTGAGGAGAGATGCTCAATTCTGAGATACCCTAGCCAGTTAACAACAGAGATAACCAGATGGTGAAAGAAAAGCACAAGAACATAAGCAACAGAAGCCAGTGAAATTTGGCACCATTAGAACCTAGTTTCACTACCATAGCATACTCTGGATACCCTAACCCACTGAAGTGCAAGATTGTGACCTAAAATCCCATCTAATAAAGATTATAAGTGTTTAAAGAGTTTATAAATAACTCCCTTAAAGGAATACCAGAAAACAGGAAGGAGCTCTTTAATAGGAAACAAATAAATCCTTCAAAGAAATATAGGAATATACAATCAAATAGTTGAAGGAATTGAAAAAATGCTCCAAGACCTAAAAAGGGAAATATAAAAAAATAAAGAAATCATAAATAGGGGCAACCCCAGAGATGGAAAACTTAGGACAGAGATGAGGAGCTACAAATGCAAGAATCACCAACAGAAAACAAGTGATGGAAGGGAAAATACCAGGTTTAAAATATACCATAAAAGATATGGACACATCCATCAAAGAAAATTCAGAGAGTAAAAAGTGCCTGTCTTAGGGTTTCTATCCTATACAAACATCATGAAAAAGAAGCAGTTGGAGAGGAAAAGGTTATTCCATATTGCCATTCAGCACTAAAAGCAGTCAGGACTGAAATTTGAGCAGGTCAGGAATCAGGAGCTGATGCAGAGACCATGGAGGGATGTTTCTTACTGGCTTGCTTCTCCTGGCTTGCTCAGCTTTGCCTCAGATAGCACCACTCATGATGGGCCCTCTCCCCTTGATCACTAGGTGAGAAAATATCATAGAGCTCTATCTAATGGAGGATTTCCTCAACTGAAGCTCCTTTCTCTGTGATAACTCCATCCTGTGTCAAGTTTTCACAAAACTTAGCCAGTACAGTTCCTAAATCAAATGAGCCAGGAAATTTGGGACAAAATAAAGAAAACAAAATAATAAGAACGGACAAAGAAGACTCCCAGTTCAAGGGTCCAGAAAAATATCTTCAACAAAACTATAGAAGAAAACTTCTCCCTTATGCTAAAGAAAGAGATAGCCATAAACATACAAGAAGACAACAGAATACCAATTAGATTGGACCAAAAAGGAATATCCTCCCACAGTATAATAATAAAATCACATAGTGTACAGAACAAAGGAAGAATATTTAAAACTGTAAAGGAAAAAGGCCAAGTAACATACAAAGGCAGACCTATCAGTATTACACCAGACATTTCAAGACAGATAGGTTAGCAGACAGAAGCTCTTCAACAGACGTCATATAGACTCTAAGAGGACACAGGTGCCATCCCAGAATACTATACCCAGAAAAAACTCTCAGTCACTGTAGATAAAGAAACCAAGATATTCCTTGACAAAACCACATTTAAATATTATCTTTCTATTAATCCTGCCCAACAGAGGATACCTGAAGCAAAACTCCATCAAAAGGAGGGAAATTACAACCAAGAAAATTCAATAAATTAATAATTTCACAACAATCTCAGAAGAAGAGCATCAAACACACACCATAACACCACCACCACCACCACCAACAACAACAACAACAGAAAACAAACAAACAAACAAACAAACAAAACAGGAACTAACAATCATTGGTCTTTAATACCTCTCAACATCAATGGAATCAATTACTCAATAAAAAAACACAGCCTAACAGACTGGATGTATAAACAGGATCCATAATTTTGCCACATCCAAGAAATACAATTCAGAAAAAAAAAAAAAAAAAAAAGACAGACACTACCTCAGACTTAAGGGATGGAAAAAAACTTTTCCAAGCAAATGGTCCCAAGAAACAAGCTGGAGTTGCCTTTCTAATATCCAATAAAATAGACTTTTAGCCAAAAATCAAACAAAATGGAAAAAGACACTTCATATTCATAAAAGGAAAATTCCACTGAGAAAGGTTCAATTCTGAATATCTATGCCCCAAATGCAACAACACCCACATTTTAAAAATAAAATTTATTAGAGCTCAAAACGCATTGAATCTCACACAATAATAGTGGGAGACTTCAACACCCACTTTCACCAATGAACATGCTGTTGAAAGAGAAACTCAATGGAGACACGGTGAAACTAACAGAAATTATTAATCAAATGGATTTAACAGATATCTACAGAACTCCCAAACAAGAGAGTATACCTTCTTCTTAGAACCACATAAAACTTTCTCAAAAAATAAAATAAAATAAAATAAAAATAAAAATAAATAAATAAATAAATAAATAAATAAATAAGAGCCAGGCAGTTGTGGCACATGCCTTTAATCCCAGTACTTGGAGGCAGAGGCAGGTGGGTTTCTGAGTTCAAGGCCAGCCTGGTCTACAAAGTGAATTCCCGTACAGCCAGGGTTATACAGAGAAACCCTACCCACCCCCACCAAAACAAACAAACAAACAAAACAAAACAAAAAAACAACAACAAAAAAGAACTTTCTCCAAAATTGACCACACAATCAGACACAAAACAAGCCTCAAAAAATATAAGAAGATTAAAATAATACCATGCATTATATCACACCAACAGGGACTAAGGCTAGATTTCAATAACAAAAACAACAGAAAGCCTACATACTCGTGGAACTAAACAGCAGTCTGCTCAACAATAAGTTGTTCAGGGAAAAAAATAAAGAAAGAAATCAAGAACTTTATAGAATTCAATGAAAATAAAGACACAGCATATCCAAATATATGGGACAAAATGACAGTAGTGTTAGGAAGATTTACAGCACTAAGTGTCTTCATAAAGAAATTAGAGTGATCCCATACAAGTAATTTAACAGTATACCTTAAAGCTCAAGAACAGAAAGAATGAAAAACACCAAGAGGAATAGATAGCAGTAAATAGTCAAAACACCCAGCTTAAATCAATCAGGTAGAAACAAAGAGAACAACATAAAGAATCACAAAAAACAAGAGATGGTTCTTAGAGAAAATCAACAAAATAAACTTTTAGCTAAAATAACTAGAGGGAAAAGAGACAGCATTCAAGGTAACAAAATCAGAAATGCTAAGGGAGACATAACAGCAGAATTTGAGGAAATAAAAAAAAAATCAGATCTTACTACAAAACTGGAAAATCTAGATGAAATGGATGATTTTCTAGATACCTACCATGTACCAAAGTGAAATAAAGTTCAGGTAAACTATCTAAACAGTCCCACATCCCCTAATGAAATAGAAACAATCTTCAAAAACCTCTCAACCAAAAAAATCTCAGGGCCAGATTGGTTTTAGTGCAGATTTCTACCAAACCTTCAAAGAAATGACAATGCTGGTCAAACTATTACATGAAATGGAAACAAAATGGTCACTACCTAATTCATACCAATCTTGCCTATGAATATTGAAACAAAAATACTCAATAAAATTCTTGCAAAATAATCCAAGAACACATCAAAACCATCATTCACCATGACCCAATAGGCTTTTTTCCAGGAATCCAGGAATTGTTCAATATACAGAAATCTTTCAGTATAATTAATACACTATGTAAACAAACTCAAGGGGGGGCTGGTGAGATGGCTTAGTGGGTAAGAGCACCCGACTGCTCTTCCGAAGGTCTGGAGTTCAAATCCCAGCAACCACATGGTGGCTCACAACCATCCGTAAGGAGATCTGACTCCCTCTTCTGGAGTGTCTGAAGACAGCTACAGTGTACTTACATATAATAAATAAATAAATAAATAAATAAATAAATAAATAAATAAATAAATAAAACAAACTCAAGGAAAAAAGTCCTATAATCATTATTTTAGATGCTGCAAAAGTCTTTGACAAAACACAATACCTCTTCATGCTAAAAGTTTTGGAGACATCATTATTTCGTGGCACATACCTAAATATAATAAAAGCAATATATAGCAAACAAACAGCCAACATCAAATTAAATAGCCTCCCCCAGCCTGAAGTAGGCTGAGCCAGACCTTGACTTCCATGCCACTAAGGGGATTGCCTAGGGTGGAGCCTTCCTGCCTAGATCACTCTATTGTTCAGCTACTGTGCTGTTCCCCTTCAAGATACTGCTACCTGCTGGGAGGTCACTGAGCTCTTCTGGAGATTACACCTTATCCTGCAGCTGGTTCCAGGCTCCAAGAATGAATTGGCAGCGGGAATTGGCCTCCCCCCCCCCTCCCTTTATAAGCACATTTGCCATTAAACATTTGAGATTTGATCAGGAAACTTGATTTAGCTCCATTTTTCTTTCTACCGTCTAGTTCTCTTTCTTTCAGCTCCAGTCTGCCTCCCAGGTGTACCCCGTTTCTTGTGAGCCACAGGTCAATTTCCAACAGGAGAGAAACTAAAATCCAGGATGAGACAAGATTGTTCACTCTTTTTATCTCTATTCAATATAGTGCTCCAATTTCTAGCCAGAGCAAATAGACAGCAAAAGGAGATCAATGGAATACAATTGGAAAGGAAGAAGTCAAAGTACCACCATTTGTAGATGATAGGGTAGTATATTTAAGTGACCCCAAAAATTCCACTGGAGACCTCCTACAGATGATAAACAAGTTCAATAAAGTGACTGGATAAGAAATTAACCTGAGCAAACCACTAGCCTTCCTTTAAACAAATGATAAATAGGCTGAGAAAGAAATTAGAGAGACATGCTTCACCTTAGCAACAAAGAGTATAAAATATCTTGGTGTAATTCTTACAAAGCAAGTAATAGAACTGTATAACAATAACTTCAAAACCCTGGAAAACGAAATTGAAGAAGTCCTCAGAAGATGGAAAGAGCACCCATGCTCACATATTGGAATGATTAACATAGTGAAAATGGCCATCTTACCAAAAGCAATCTACAGATTCAATGCTATCACCATTGTAATTTCAAAATAGATTTTCACCAATATGGAAAGAGTAAGTTACAACTTCATATGGAAAAACAAAAATCCAGGCTAGCCAAAACAATACTCAACAATAAAAGAAAGTCTGGGGGAGTTACCATCCCTGACCTAAAGCTGTACTACAAAGCAATAGTGATAAAAACTGCATGGTCTTGGTAAGAAACATTCAGGTCCACCAACAGAATAGAATCAAAGACCCAGAAGTAAACACATACAACTACAGATACTTAGTCTTTGACAAAGGATCTAAAACCATACAGTTGAAAAAAAAAAAAAAAGCATCTCCAATAAATATTTCTGGTCTAACTGGCAATCTGTATGTAGGAGAATGAAGACCAATACATATTTATCACCCTGCAGAAAGATCGAATATCAGTTGAACAAGGACCTCAAAATAAAACCATATACACTAAATCTAATAGAAGAGAAATAGGAAAAGAGCCTTGAACTCATTGGCACAGGGGGAAATTTCCTAAACAGAACACCAATGGCCCAGGTGTGAGTACTTCCATACCACTTAGAAGGGAGAACTAAATCATCACAGGAGACAGAGGGAGAGAGGGAATTGTGTGGGAGATTGGAGCGGGGCGGGGGGGGGGGGGAGCAGGATTAAGTATGAGAGATGGAGACAGGAGAGAAGCCCAAAAGGCCAGGATAATGAATGAAATATGTAGCTGCTGGGGTTGTGGGGACCAGGGGGAACTTCTAGAAAGTGTCAAATACCTGGGGATGTGAGAGGCTCTCAGAAGTCAATGGGGATGACTAGCCAAAATGCCCAACAGTGAGAAGATGAAACCTGAAGAGATCACCTCCAGTAAATAGACAGGACCCCAGTGGAGGGATTGAGCCATCCATCTATCTTCAATTTTTTTTTTGACCCAGAATTATTCATGTCTAATGGAAATGCAGGGACAAAAATTGAGGTAAGTCTGAAAGAAAGGCCATTCAGTGACTGGCCCAACTTGGGATTCCTTCCATGGGCAGATATCAAATCCTATACTATTATTGATGAAATATTGTGCTTGCAGATAGGAGCCTAGCATGGCTGTCCTCTGAGAAGATCTACCAAAAGCTGACTGAGACAGATGCAGATACATACAGCCAACCAATGGACTAAGGTCTGGGACCCTAATAAAAGAGCTGGGGGAAGGATTGAAGGAGCTGAAGGTGACTGCAATCAAATAGTAAGACAAACAGTGTCAAGTAATCTAGACTCCTCAAAGCTCTCAGAGACTAAGCCACTAACCAAAGAGCATACATGGTCTGGTTCATGCCTGCTGTCACAGATGTAGCAAAGGACTGTCTTTTCTGGCATTAGTGAGAAAGGATGAATTTAATCCTATAGAAACACGATGCCCCAGGGAAGGGAGATGCTGAGGGGGCTAAGGTGGGGGTAGGTGGGTGCCTGTGGAGGTAGAGTAATACCGTCTCAGAGACAAAGGGGATGGGGTGAAGAACTCTGAGATGGGGGACCAGGAAAGAGGGCAAAAATTGGAATGTGAATGAATAAAATAATTTAATAAAAAATAAAATAAAGACTTTATGTAGACTCTATGCTAATTTTGAACTTTTTATGGAATTGTTACCATTTACAACTATTTTATAACTAAGTTTTATTTAAATTTTATATATTTATTTACATATTTTTAATTTATCTTAAACATATTTTTTCCCTTCCTAAGGTCCTTCAAGATCCTTTCTCCATACTCCCCAAATTTGAGTTCTTCCTTTAAGGAAAAAAATCTAATACAAAACCACCACATCTAAAACTAAGAAAACAAAATAAAAGAAGACTACCAGTCTTAAAAAATTGTAACCAAATAAAAGCACTCAGATATAACCTGCAGAGTTCATTATTTGTTGGTTAACTTCTCATGATCATTAGGCAGCTTTACATCTAATAGTTGATATACCCTGTGTTAATCAATGGAGACAACATATTCCCTCTCCCAGCAGATATAAGTGACAGTTCATTCATTAATTCATTTATTTACTAAAATATAGAAAAATAAAATGTAAGGTAAAGCAAAAAAAAAACCAAAACAAACAAACAAAAAAAAACAAACACAACACAGTTGGAAAAGAAAAACAGAGGGGAAAGGAACTAAGAGAAGGCACAAGAATCAGAGACCAACTTGTTCACATACACAAAAAATTCTATAAAACCCACTAAACTAGAATCCATAATATTCACCCAGAGGAATTGGTATAGACCCATGCAGTCCCTGTGCATGCTGGTACAGTCTCTGTGAATTCATGAGATTTTCTCCTATTGATTTAGAAGGCCTTGTTTTCTTGGTGTCCTCCATTTCCTCTGGTTCTTAAATTCTTACTGAATCCCTTTCTGTAGGGTTTCCTGAAGCCCGAGGTGAGGGATTTGATGTAGACTTTCCATTAGGGACTGAATTTTCCAGTCTCTTACTCATTGCATAATGCCTGGTTGTAAGTTTCAGTATTTGATAGCATCTGCTGCATGAAGTAGCTTCTTTGATGATGTCTTAGTAAGACAATGATCTATGAGTATATCAGAATATTATCAGGAGTCATTTTTGCCACATCCTTTCTCCCCCCTTTTTAAATAGTGTTATTTGGATGAACTCTATGCACCTGGGCTATATAATCTCTGGTTGATAATCATACAAGAATTCTCAGGCATGGATTTTATCTCTTGGAGTAAGCCTTAAGTCAAACCAGATATTGGTTGGTTACTCCTGAAAGTGTTATACCATGGTTCCCATAGAAGCTACTTCATGCAGCACCCTTTTTGGTTCTTAGGATAGTGTGGAGTCTGTATGTTGCCTGTAGAAAATTTTTCTGGGGTCCTAATAGGTATGGACAACAGAGGCTACGGGTAAAATATGTTTCTGGATATTGACTTAGGAATGGGTATAATTAATGGGCATTGGAGGGGTTTCACTAGAAGGAAAAATTCTGGGTGTTCCAACAGGATCTGTTCGGCTAGTCCCCTGAGATTGGGCCCAAAAGTGAAGAGAGGCCTCAACAGAAGCTTTCCTGGGGATGATGTGGGGTGTTTGACTTGAAGGAATGGAGAGAGAACTGAAGATCTGCTTTCCTGGTTTGAGTGACCTGTTGGTTCCCAGAGAAGGAATTCTGGAGTTCGATTTTGGAAAGTGCAATGAGTAGGGATAAGAAGTTTGGAGTAGGAAATCTCTGTGACTCATTGGAGATGGGTTCAAGAGGGGTGTCTCCTGCAGAGCTGCTGGTGAGACTGGGGAATTAGACTTGAAGTTGCTGAGGAAGAAGTGAATATCGGTAATTAGTGAGAGGACAATGTTGGGGGCTTTAGCCTGACCTAAGATTGAACTCAAGTTAACTATAGCCCAGTATCTACCACCATTTTCCAGTTTATCCTCTTAAAAGACCTATGTCTAGCACCAGTCTCCACACTATTCCTCTACAGATTTGCACCTACAGGTTACAAGGCCACCCCTGGTGCTTCATTTGCTAACAACCACCAATCAAGATGGAGCAAAAGCAGCAGCCAATTATGGTAAAGACCATATCCCCTAACCCAAATAGATGCTTGCCAGGCTAGAAACACTCACCCCTTGCTTGACATTTCTTATAAAATCTTGTCCCAATGAGAGTTTGGGGCTTCTCTACAGAAACTGTCCTGTGGGTTGGTGGTGAGTTAAAACTAAGCTGGAGCTTGTGAACAAAGACCCTAGTGCAATTGCTTTGGATTGGCTCCAAATTAGTCTTTTGGGGTTTATGAATGCTTCCTGGTACTACATTAGCTATCTTCCTCCTCTTGTTTGAGTGGTCTGTGAATTCCAAAAGAATGGCTTCCGGAATTAGGGGAGGGACAAAGCAGTTTGTGGGCTAAGGGAGGTTAAATGGGGGAATATCTGTGAGACTGACTAGAAATGAGCTGGGAAGAGGCTACCTGATGTGGTCTGCTGCAGAGCTAGGATGAGACTGGAAGTGGAGCTCTGCAATCACCCTACCTGCTTTTCTGCCCGGAGTGTTGAAACATTTTAGTTTATGAGAAATTTGACATTATTAGGCATCTGACACTATGTGCTTTCTGTCACAGATATTTGGAGTGGAAATAATGTCTAGTTTATATTTGGTTCCCTGAACCTTCAGCATTAGGGCACAGGCCTAAAATTAGCATTTGAAACATCATTCTTAGACTCAGTGACACCAATGAAGATAAATTCTTTGCAGGGAATAAACACAACCAGTGAGGGTTTCTTATATAATAAAATGGTAGACTTCCATTGCAGTGGAAAATTGAGGACAAAAATCAAGTCTGAAAAAACCAATCATGGGATCAGAAAGGGGGACTCTGAGAAGGTATAATCATCCTTGCTGATTGTCTATGCTTTACACTCTCACAGTCTTTCATCAAAGGAGGGAAAGTGTGATGGTTTGTATATCCTTAGACCAGGGAGTGGCACCATCTGAAGGTGTGGCCTTGTTGGAATAAGGCCTTTGTTGGCTCTGACCTGGTTGGAATGGGTGTGTCACTGTGGGTGTGGGTATAAGATCCTCACCCTAGTTGCCTGGAAGTCAGTCTTCCACTAGCAGCCTTTGGATGAAGACATAGAACTCTCAGCTCCCACCTTGATGATAATGGACTGAACCTCTGAACCTCTAATCCAACCCCAATTAAATGTTGTTTTTTATAAGACTTGCCTTGGTCATGGTGTCCGTTCACAGCAGTAAAACCCTAACTACAAACAGAAAGATTCACAGAATATCACATTTGCTGTTTTTACCACACAAAGGAAGATGAAGTTCACAACACCAGGAGCAGGTACAAAAGTGATTAATGGGCTTCACTACCAGCTTCCTTCTTTGTTGGCTCTGTAGAAGATATAAAGAAGAGGCATTATTTCTCAAAGTACAGAATAAACCACATCTAGTCTGGCACTAAGAATATATAGTTTCTTCTAGAATAAGAGTTTTGCGGCCCTTTCTGTCCTTGATATGTTATTCAACACAGTAAAAAATCATCTTCTAATATTTATTTTATGATTTCATATTCATTATTTTGATCTTGGCAGGTTATGATTTGTACTGGGTTCCAATTTCCCAGAGCCTTATAAAGAGCCGTTTAGTTATATATACCCTAGAGGGAAGCCCACTTAAATAAATTTTTATGAGTAATTCTTATCCTCAAAAATAATGTTCTCTTCTTCGTTGTTACTAAAAACTTGTTAATGTGGAGCAAACATGTGCTGGAAGCAAGGAGATGATCTGGACTGCTTTCTCTGCAAACTGCTGAGTGTTTCTTAGAAAATCAGCAGTATTAGGAAAGGGGGTGGTAGACTGTGAGAAAAATATACTTATCTTCATGTGAGAAGTAATGAGTTCAGGTTCGGTTCCCTGCTCCTAGAGTCCCCTGCAAGAAGGTCTCAAAATTAATGTGTGCATCAATTAGACCATCACTTTATTTTGCTATCTTTAAGAAAAGAATAGCAAAAATAAACCACAAGTATTAAACCCATTTGCAGATGAAGAATCTGAAGTGCTATAATGTTAAAATATTTGATTTAAGACACAGCCTGTAGGTTTAAGGCTTTCAGAGTTTTTGCCATTAAGAAATGAAATTTTTTGAATAGATTAGCAGGTAGAAAAAATGTGGAGATTAAAGAAAGGTCTACATTAGAGAGGGACCTGGATCATGATTACCCAGGGAGTTTTACCCTCTCTCCCTCCCTCCCTTTCTTTTTTTTTTAAGGCATTTATTTATTAGATATTTTCTTCATTTACATTTCAAATGCTAACCCCAAAGCCCCCTATAAACTCCCCCTGCCCTGCCCCCCAACCCACCCTCTCCCACTTCCTGTCCCTGGCTTTCCCCTGTACTAGGACATATGACCTTCACAATACCAAGGTCTTCTCCTCCCATTGATGACTGACTAGGTCAACCTCTGCTACATATGCAACTAGAGACACAACTCTCAGGGTACTAGTTATCATATTGTTGTTCCTCCTATAGGGTTGTAGACTCCTTTAGCTCCTTGGGTACTTTCTCTAGCTCCTTCATTAGGGGCCCTCTGTTCCATCCAATAGATGACTGTGAGTATCCACTTCTGTATTTACCAGTCATTGGTATAGACTCACAAGAGAGAGCTATGTCAGGGTTCTGTCAAGTCTCTGAAGAAAGAAATAAAAGAAGATCTCAGAAGATGGAAAAATCTACCATGCTCATGGATTGGCAGGATCAATATAGTAAAAATGGCTGTCTTGCCAAAAGCAATCTACAGATTCAATGCAATCCCCATCAAAATTTCAACTCAATTCTTCACCAAGTTAGAAAGGGCAATTTTCAAATTCATCTGAAATAACAAAAAATCTAGGATAGCAAAAACTCTTCTCAATGATAAAAGAACCTCTGGTGAAATTACCATGCCTGACCTCAAGCTGCACTACAGAACAATTGTGATAAAAACTGCATGGTACTGGTACTGCAACAGAGAGGTAGATTAATGAAATAGGATTGAAACCCCAGAAATGAACCCACACACCTATAGTCACTTGATCTTTGACAAGGGAGCTAAAATCATCCATTGGAAAAAAAGACAGCATTTTCAACAAATGGTGCTGGCACAACTGGCTGTTATCATGTAGAAGAATGTGAATTGATCCATTCTTATTTCCTTGTACAAAGCTCAAGTCAAAGTGGATCAAGGAACTCCACATAAAACCAGAGACACTCAAAATTTTAGAGGAGAATGTGAGGAAAACCCTTGAAGATATGGACACACAGGAAAAATTCCTGAACAGAACAGCAATGGCTTGTACTGTAAGATTGAGAACTGAAAATGGAACCTCATAAATCTGCAGAGCTTCTGTAAGGCAAAGGACACTGACAATAAGACAAAAAGGCCACCGACAGATTGGAAAAGGATCTTTACCAATTCTAAATCAGATAGAGGACTAATATCTAATATACACAAAGAGCTCAAGAAGATGGACTCCACAAAAATCAAATAATCTATTAAAATTGATGTACAGAGCTAAACAAATTCTCAACTGAGGAATACTGAATGACTGAGAAGCACCTGAAAAAATGTCAACATCCTTAATCACCAGGGAAATGCAAACTAAAACAACCTGGAGATTCCACCTCACACAAGTCAGAATGGCTAAGATAAAAAATTCAGGTGATAGCAGATGCTGGCGAGGATATGGAGAAAGAGGGACACTCCTCCATTGTTGGTGGGATTGCAATTTGGTACAACCACTCTGGAAATCAGTCTGGCGTTTCCTCAGAAAATTGGACATCATACTACCGGAAGATCCAGCAATTCCTCTTCTGGGCATATGCCCAGAAGATGTTCCAACTTGTAATAAGGACACATGCTCCACTATGTTCATAGCAGCCTTATTTATAATAGCCAGAAGCTGGAAAGAACCCAGATGTCCCTCAACAGAGGAATTGATACACAAAATGTGTTACAATGAATCTATGAAATTCTTAGGCAAAAGGATGTATCAGGAGGATATCATCCTGAGTGAGGTAACCAAATCACAAAAGGACACACATGATATGCACTCACTGATAAGTGGATATTAGCCCAGAAACTTAGCATATCCAAGATACAATTTGCAAAACACATGAAACTCAAGAAGAAGGAATACCAAAGTGTGGATACTTCACTTCTTCTTAGAATGGGAAACAAAATACCCATGGAAGGAGTTACAGAAACAAAGTTCAGAGCTGATACAGAAGGAAAGATCATCCAGAGACTACCCCACCTGGGGATTCATCCCATGTACAACCACCAAACCCAGACACTATTACATATGCCAAAATTAACTCTTAAAATATCCTAAACCTCTTTTAGACAAGTGATAAATTGGCTGAGATAGAAATTAGGGAAACAATACCCTTTATGAAAAAATCACCCATAATATAAAAATATCTTGGTATAATTCTACCCAAGCAAGTGAAAGATCCATATGAAAAAAACTTCAAGTCTTTCAAAAAGGAAATTGAAGAAGATATCAGAAAATGGAAAGAACTCTGATGATCATGGATTGGTACAATTAAAACTGTAAAACTGACCATTTTATCCAAAGTAACCTACAGATTCAATTCAATTTCTGACAAAATTCCAGCAAAGTTCTTTTCAGACCTTGAGAGAATAATTCTCAACTTCTTAATGGAAAAGGAAAAACCCAGAATAGCTAAAACAATACTATACTACAACCTGTACCACATGGCAACAATAATTAAAAACCACATGGTATCAGAAAAACAAAATAAAAAAAAATAGGTTGACCATGGAATAGAATCAAGGACTTAGAAATACGGACATTTTATTTTTAAGAAAGAAGCCATAGCCTATAGTTGAACAGGGATAAGGACAGAGCTGAGATAGAGGGAATGGCTAATCAATAACTGGCCAAACTTAAGACCCATCCTATAGGAAACAACCAGTTCCTGACACTATTAATGATACTTTGCTATGCTTGTACACATGAGCCTAGCTTAACTGTCTTGTTAGATGTTTCATTTAGCAGCTGACAAAACAGATGTAAGGACCCACTGCCAATCATTAAGTGCAGCTAAGGAGCTGGAGAGGTCAAGGAAACTACAAGAAAACCTACACAGTCAACTAACCTGTGCCCATGGAGTCTCCAGACTTTGTCTCCCTCTTGGTCTATCCTTTGAATGTTCCACATTCCACACCTCATAATAATAAGTAAACCAGGATCTATAGTTCTTTATCCTAGTGATTATGCCTTGTCTTGAAACAGAGATCTGTCCAAAGACATTTAACTACTCTGAACTCCAATTGTAAATTAAACAAATGTTGCTCAACCACAGAGCCATTGTCTATTCTAACACTAGAGTCGAATTTTTATTTCTGAGTATTTAAAGAATTAAACCAATTGAATCAAAGTGGATTTGTATTATGCATAAATATTCATGATTGATATTATTCTATTGTTCATTCTAACTATATTGCAAAATGTCTGATAATTTATAGAGTAATAGGAAATCCAGTTTACTGGATTTGAAAACAAATAATTCTATGATTCCTTAGTTTAAAAAAGAGTATAAGAGTATAACTTTATAAGCTGAATACCCTACACACTCTTAATAAACAGAGTAGAACTTCTTAATTTGTAAAAACTACTGGGATCCTGAGAGATGCCAATTAGTGAACCATCCAAATAATAAATGCAAAATATACTAAAATACAGATCTTGCTAAAAAATTTAAAAAAAAACTATGAATAGTAAATCCCTTTCAAAAAAGAAAATAAGTACTCAGGAATTTAAGCAGTGAACAACACAGGGCGTTTTAAAAGAAACTGACAGCAGATTGTCAATTTCTAAGCCAAAGCTTCTCAATACACCTATATCCTGTACAGCAGAAAGCTCATATATGCTAATCATCATTGGTATATCATGTCATATACAGAAAAACATTGAAATAATTCAAATTCTAGGCACGTAGTCCTCTAAATTGAACATTTCACTTATTCATATCCCAACTAAGGGGTTTTAACTATCTCTCTCTGTTGATATTCATCCCTTAATAATGATATAAGAACAGCAAAGAAAAGCTCTTGTTAGTCATACTAATAAGAACACACACAGGCTATCTTTCATTAATGAAAACCAGTAGTTCATTACTGGTCCTAATGGTCCACTGTCAATGCTGACTTATGTTTCATTAGCGATAACAATTCATCTCAGGAGTGTATACTCCAAAAGAATAAAAATTACTTTTTCATTCATGGTAGCATTTTAAACTCCTTGCAGAGCAAAGTCCTCATGTTGATACAGGTGTCAGGATCTGAATTCAGAGAGTGAAATATAACATGTTCTATTACCAAAAGTTTCCCAATATTTCAGCATGTGACTGTGACTCCCAAACATCTAGATTAGTGTCAGTAAAGTCTCAAAATTACAGTCTTTTCATTATCACCTTCATTAGAAATTGATGCATACTTCTAGAATGACTCTTTTAGAATTTGCCTGCAAGTGATGGGGCTATACATCCTATAATTCACAGGAATTTTCCCCACTGAAGAATTAGCTAGTGTAAAGTCAATAATGCCAAGACTGAGAAACACCCTGAAGATGGATGAACAGGAAAAGACATACAAAGGGACATTGCAGGTAGGCAGCTGTCTAGGATATTTTATTTTAAAAGGAGATGTGGTGGAGACTCTAGACATTATTTCTGTGAGGCAGTGCATTTTTCAGAAGAATAAACAGCTTTTAGATGACCCAAGACTTAGTAGGTCATGAAAGCAAGAGTCCTCAATTATAAGTAAAATAGAAGCAAAACACCAGTACAGCTAACCCCATGTCAATTTTAATCCATTGATCTACCTGCCTTTCTCAGTACCAGAACCATAATTTTGTTGAAAACATTTAGGGGCCCTTTGATTTGGGAAACTTTGCTCTTTTCTATACCTATTTTTCCTTAGTTTTTGTCTTTTCATTGTGTCCTATATTTTTCTGGATGCTTTGGGTTAGAAGCCTTTCGTATTTTGCATTTTCTTTGACTGTTGTATCAATGGATTCTATGGTATCTTCTACACCTGAGATTCTCTTTTCTATTTCTTGTATTCTGTTGATGATGCTTCTATCTATATCTTCTGATCTCTTTCATCCATTTTCTATCTCCAGGGTTGTCTCCCTTTCTGATTTCTTTATTGTTTCCATTTCTACTTTTAGACCCTGGATGGTTTTGTTTAATTCCTTCACCTGTTTGGTTGTGTTTTTCTGTATTTCCTTAAAGGATTTATATGTTTCTTCTTTAAGGGCTTCTACCTGATTATCTCTGTTTTCCTTTATTTCTTTCAGGGAGTTATTTATGTTCTTAATGTCATCTATCATCATCATGAGATGTGATCTTAAATCAGAGTCTTGCTTTTAATGAGTGTTGGGGTATCCAGGCTTGATGTGTTGGGAGAACTGGATTCTTATGATACCAAGCATTGGTATCTGTTGTGTATGTTCTAGTGCTTGCTTTTGGTCATCTGGTTACCTCTGGTGTTAGCTGTTCTTGCTGTCTCTGACTGGAGTTTGTCCCTCCTGTGGGGTATGAGCCTGGGTGCCTCATCACTCCTGTGATTTTAGGTCTGTCTGCACTCCGAGGAGATAAACTATCACCAGGTGTGATTAGGTTACAGAGAGCTGTGCCTAAGCAAAGATGACAACAGGAAGTATTGTTTCCCAGGCTGTATCTCAGTTCCTGTTTCCTCTGTGCCAGGGGGCAGGGGGTCCCACTTGGGCCAGGTATTGGGGTAGTAGTGGTGGTCTCACCTGTGAGTTTATGTGAGTCAACACTCCTGCAGGACAAGCTATCTCTAGGCAGGATTGGGGTGTGTGGAACTGTGGCCCATGATCAACTCCAGGGTGCAGCTGTTCCTCTGTTCCTAGGTCCAGTGGGCTGTTTGCAGGTCTCACTTGGGCCAGGTATTGCAGCATTAGTGGTGATCTCAAATCTAAACTTAGATGCCAGCACTCCTGGAGGGCAAGCTATGTCTGGGTAGGATTGGGGTATGGAGATCTGTGGCACAGGTGTCTTTGCTTAAGCTTTTACTCTTATACAGTCTACCATACACATATCCATTCAGCTTCCAAAATTTCTTTCTGTGTTTGCTAACTTGTACCATCTACCAGTGCTTATAACCCATTTTTTCCTTAAAGATTTATCAGCCACAAAAGAATTGCCATGTCACTCTTCAGCACTGAGCATGATATCTACCTGCCCCTCCATTCATTACCCACAATGAAGCAAGCATAACATTTGGGAAAATAAAATGTTTATGATATCCAAATTAGTAAAGATAAAAGCATATACTTATGAGTTTATTATCTCCTTTATAACATGAAGTCCAGATAGCTAGATAAAAGGAAAGTATTTTGAAAGAAAAAGATAGATGGATCCCTGAGAAACCTTGGAGGAAGTTAAAGTTACAAAAGAAAAAATATGATGAAAATTAACATTCCTTAAAATATGTCGGGCAGTTCTTTCCAATTCTCTGTTCCAATACTTTCCCAAAGAAATTTGTTTTAACTTTGATATTAATCAGTTCCAGGTATTTGTTTACTGATATCTCTTCATAAGCATATACAGAATCATTATACACTATATTGACTCTCGTTTGCAAACTTTTTATGAATATCATAACTGGGAACTTTATAAGTCATTCCTGTTCATTTAGATCATGTATAATATTGTAGAAATCTTCAAATTTACCTATTCTCTTATAATTGAAACAGATCATATATTCTACTGCATAAAAAGTAGCCCTGTACAACTTGTTTGATCCTGTATAAACTCCCTCTTTAGGATGTTAGCATATTGCTATTATTTATGTTATTATTATACAGTTATTATTATATATTATTTATGATGGGTAGTATCACCATAACCATTTAGTGAAGTTCAACTGAGCTCAGTTAAGCTTTTAAAGTATCAGTTGGACATCCTTATGAAGATGAAACAAAGTTTTCATTAACTCTTACATATCCCTGTCATTGCAAACTATCAATTTAAATTTTTATATTTGAAATTTCCAGCTCTTTTCATTCTCCAAATAATTCCAGAGGAAGCACATTTGTTTCCATAAACTGGGCTTTTCTCCACCTCTTCTTCCTCCCTTCTTTTCCTTACCGGTCAGAAAGTAAGAGCCCAATGTCAATCACAAGTCTTAATTTTTTATCAGATATTTTTATATGCTTTAGTCTTTCTTATTCTATAGCCTGTAGTTTAATTTTGTTTACAATATCTTTGATAACCAGAAACTTTTTATGATAACAGAATTTGCCTTTTTAAAATATTTATAGTGTTTTATCACTTAATACACTATATATTAGCTGAAGATTATCCAAATATTTTCATAATTCCTGTTGAAATGCAAAATGTGTGTGCCTTTCTTTTAAATTGTTTTGTTTGTATAGGGAATGAGAATCTAATTGTTCTTACATTTTATGCATTCAGCAGTTATTAGCTTATTCTTTTAAAAATACATCTAGAATTTGTTTCAAATGTAATATATGAGGGATAAACAAACAAACAAACAAATAAACTGGAAACCTTAGAGATACTTCTAAGGGGAAGGGATTAAATAAAATGCAAAAAACATTTTCTTTTTAATGCATCTGGTTTCTTATAACTTTTTTAGTTGTCTATTTGCCTAACTTCACACAACTAGTAACCTTAACATTATAATTAATATATTATTAAATAAGCTTGATATGGGATTGTGCTCCTCTCTAACCCCATCTGAGCTGCTCCTAGCCCTTTGTAAGTTTATCAGAATGTTTTCTTCCATAAGAGCTCCTGGGGTCATGGTATCTTTTCACAGTGGTAAAACCCTAAGTTAATATTGAAAGTAATACAACTGAAGTTTTATTTCTGATAAACATACTGGTAACATCCATTTTTAATCAATGGAACAGTGATGAATTATAGATATTTTGCCAAATATGGTGATACATGTAAATAAATGATTTGATGTGTTAATTATCTTATGTACAATAGCTTTTATAATGTTGAAATGATTTTATTTTCCTGGGATCAACTATACATGGTAACAGTATATCTACTTTCAGAGAAAACTAAATTAAATGTGCTACTGTTGAGAGATAAGTTTCTGAATTTATGTGTCATCCATCTATAATTACCTATAATTGCCTTTCTTGAACATTTATTGCCTAATTTTAGTTTCAATATTATGCTAAACTCATTAGAATGAGTTTTGTCATTTCCTATCTTCTCTTCTCCAGAGAATAATTCACAGAGAAATTGCTTATTTGGTAGGCTAATTTAGCATTATATGATTTCCTGTGTGTTGAAATAGAGGTGGTAATCAAAGCTAAAGGGCCTCATAGTAGTCCTTGGCTCCAGAAACTGAGCTTGGCCCTAGATCCACTTGTGTTTGCCATGCTTAGTCTCCATTGTTCTATAAGTCATTCCCCTGCTGCCACTGGCCACTGACTATGTCATAATTCCTATACAAAGATCATGGCTGAATGAATGATTGCTAATTTATATTTTACTTCTGCTTAGCTCTACAAACATTTTGGTTTGTTTGAGAATGCAATATTGTTCCAACTGTTTTTATATTTTATGTATTAATTGCATGTATTTGGAAATGAAGACTTGATTTTAAATGCATGTGCATTCTTTATTATAATACCAAAAGACTTTGAAAGACTCTTACCTATCAAATTTAGATCTTATCCTCCCAAACTTGACATACTTCCCCTCTAATTATTTATGCTTCCATCAAACTATGTGATGTATGATTCATATACTGAAAGTTTATATGTCCTCTGAATTTTTATATATTCACTTATGAAATCTGGAATTCTCATCACCATCCATACACTCAAGACAATCATAGCAGATCATCCCTGGGAGCCATCTTCCTTCCCGGATCCCGTCAAGACTGGTCTTCAAATGTGAGAGTGTGTACTACAGATGCTAACAGCTTCTGGGTCAGGAGGGAGCCACAGAGCTTCTAAGACAAGCCCCTTTTCAGGCTACAGACATCTGGGCACCTTCCCGGCCAGAGGACAAGTGTCCACCCAGCCCGGAAGGCCATTGACGGAGCATCTGCCAGAGACATCTTCGTTCTCGGATCCTGCCAAAACTGGTCTGCACAGGCTTCAGACATCAGGGCACCTTCCCTGCCAGAGGAGAAGTGTCCACCCTGCCCGGGGGGGCTTTGCCAGAGCATCAACGGGAGCCATCTTCCTTCCCGGATCCCGCCAAGACTAGTCTGCACAGATGAGAGTGTAGACTACTGAAGCTAACAGCTTCTGGGACAGGTCCTGTTTCAGGCCTTAATCTTCTGCCAAGAAGCACATCCAATCAACAGATATCTGTGCAACTTCTCTGCAAAAGGAGAGCTTGCCTGCAGAGAGTGCTCTAACCACTGACACTCAGGAGAAAGCAAGTCCCAAGTCTGCTGGTAGAGGCTAACAGAATCACTAAAGGGACAAGCTCTAACCAGAGACAACTATAACAATTGACTACAGAGATTACCAGATGGTGAAAGGCAGACATGAGAATTTACTAAGAGAAACCAAGACCACTCACCATCATCAGAACCCAGCACTCCCACCTCAGCCAGTCCTGGGTACCTCAACACACCCAAAAAGCTAGACCCAGATTTAAAGGCATCATCTCATGATGATGGTAGAGGACATCAAGAAGGACTTTAATAACTCACTTAAAGAAATACAGGAGAACACTGCTAAAGAGTTACAAATCCTTAAAGAAAAACAGGAAAACACATCCAAACAGGTGATGGAAATGAACAAAACCATACTAGAACTAAAAGGGAAGTGGACACAATAAAGACAACCCAAAGAGAGGGAATGATGGAGATAGAAACCCTAGGAAAGAAATCTGGAACCATAGATGTGAGCATCAGCAACAGTATACAAGAGATGGAAGAGAGAATCTCAGGTGCAGAAGATTCCATAGAGAACATCAGCACAACAATCAAAGAAAATGAGAAATGCAAAAAGATCCTAACTCAAAACATCAAGGAAATCCAGGACACAATGAGAAGACCAAACCTACAGATAATAGGAGTGGATGAGAATGAAGTTTTTCAACTTAAAGGGCCAGCAAATAATTCAACAAAATAATAGAAGAAAAATTTCCAAACCTAAAGAAAGAGATGCCCATGAACATAAAAGAAGCCTACAGAACTCCAAATAGACTGGACCAGAAAAGAAATTCCTCCCAACACATAATAATCAGAACAACAAATGCACTAAATAAAGAGAGAATATTACATGCAGTAAGGGAAAAAGTCAAGTAACCTATAAAGGCAGGCCTGTCAGAATTACACCAGATTTTTCACCAAAGACTATGAAAGCCAGAAGATCCTGGACAGATGTTATACAGACACTAAGAGAACACAAATGCCAGCCCAGGCTACTATACGTGGCCAAACTCTCAATTACCATAGATGGAGAAACCAAAGTATTCCACGACAAAACCAAATTCACACATTATCTTTCCATGAATCCAGCCTTTCAAAGGATAATAACAGAAAAAAACCAATACAAAGAAAGAAACCACATCCTAGAAAAAGCAAGAAAATAATCCTTCAACAAAACTAAAATAAGACAACCATAAGAACAGAATGCCAAATTTAACAACAAAAATAATAGGAAGCAACAATTACTTTTCCTTAATATCTCTTAATATCAATAGACTCAACTCCCCAATAAAAAGACATAGACTAACAGACTGGCTACACAAACAGGACCCAACATTCTCCTGCTTACAGGAAACCCATCTCAGGGAAAAAGACAGACACTAGCTCAGAGTGAAAGACAGGAAACAATTTTCTAATCAAATGGTCTGAAGAAACAAGCTGGAGTAGCCATTCTAATATCTAATAAAATCGACTTTCAATCCAAAGTTATCAAAAAACACAAGGAGGGACACTTCATACTCATCAAAGGTAAAAATCCTCCAAGAGGAACTCTGAATTCTGAATATCTATGTTCCAAACACAAGGGCAGCCACATTCATTAAAGAAACTTTAGTAAAGATCAAAGCACACATTGCACCTCACACAATAAGAGTAGGAAACTTCAACTCACCACTTTCATCAATGGACAGATCATGGAAACAGAAACTAAATAGGGAGACAGTGAAACTAACAGAAGTTATGAAAAAAAAAAAGGATCACACAGATATCTACAGAACATTTTATCCTAAAACAAAAGGATATACCTTCTTCTAAGGACCTCATGGTACCTTCTCCAAAACTGACCATATAATTTGTCACAAAACAGGCCTCAACAGATACAAAAATATTGAAATTGTCCCATGCGTCCTATCAGATCACTATGGACTAAGGCTGATCTTCAATAACAACATAAATAATAGAAAGCCAACATTCACGTGGAAACAGAACAACACTCTTCACAATGATACCTAGGTCAAGAAAGGAATAAAGAAAGAAACAAAGGACTTTTTAGAGTTCAATGAAAATGAAGACACAACATACTCAAACTTATGGGACACAATGAAAGCATTTCTAAGAGGAAAACTCATAGCTCTGAGTGTCTCCAAAAAGAAACTAGAGAGAGCACACACTAGCAGCTTGACAACACACCTAAAACATCTAGAACAAAAGGAAGCAAATTCACCCAAGAGGAGTAGAAGGCAGGAAATAATCAAACTCAGGGGCAAAATCAACCAAGTGTAAACAAGAACTATTCAAAGAATCAACCAAATGAGGAGCTGGTTCTTTGAGAAAATCAACAAGATAGATAAACCCTTAGCCAGACTCACTAAAGGGCAGAGGGACAACATCCTAACTAACAAAATCAGAAATGAAAAGGGAGACATAACAACAGATCCTGAAGAAATCCAAAACACCATCAGATCCTTCTACAAAAGGCTATACTCAACAAAACTGGATAACCTGGATGAAATGGACAAATGTCTAGACAGATACCAGGTACCAAAGTTAAATCAGGATCAGGTTAATGATCTAAATAGTCCTATATCCCCTGAAGAAATAGAAGCAGTCATTAATGGTCTCCCACCCCCCAAAAAGCCTAGGACCAGAGGGGTTTAGTGCAGAGTTCTATCAGACCTTCAAAGAAGATCTAATTCTAGTTCTTCACAAACTATTCCACAAAATAGAAGCCAAATGTACTCTACCCAACTCATTCTATGAAGCCACAATTACTCTGATACCTAAACCACAGAAAGACCCAACAAAGTTAGAGAACTTCAGACCAATTTTTCTTATGAATATCGATGCAAAAATACTAAATAAAATTATCGCTAACAGAATCCAAGAACACATCAAAACAATCATCCATCATGACCAAGTAGGTTTCATTCCAGGGATGCAGGGATGGTTTAATGTACAGAAATCCATCAATGTAATCCATTGTATAAACAAACTCAAAGACAAAACCACATGATCATCTCGTTAGATGTGGAGAAAGCATTTGACAAAATCCAACACCCATTAATGATAAAAGTCTTGGAAAGATCAGGAATTCAAGGCCCATACCTAAAAATGATAAAAGCAAACTACAGCAAACCAGTAGCCAACATCAAAGTAAATGGTGAGAATTGGAAGCAATGCCACTAAAATCAGGTGTTGTGTCCGGCCAGCAGATCACAGCCTGGGTTTTAGCCTGGAAAGGCATTTTGGAAACCTGGAAGAGAAGAGGGGCTAGGCAGCGAGAGAAGGGAATGAAGCTAAGACAACATTCTGATCAAAGCTCAATTTTACTATTTCCAGACACTCAGTTATAAAGGAAGGGGGAGGGAACCCGATTTCCTGCCAAACAATCTCGGGGTCCAGTAGCAGGACGAACACGTGTGTGCCTCCAAGCAACAAAGCGGCAGGGTCCAGCAGTAGGCGTGGCAGGACGAATGAGCAGGTAGCTCCACCCTTGAGCAAGCAGGTTCAAGCAGGTGGGAGAAGGGAGACCACATCTCCTCCCATTAGTTAACAAAAAAATAAAAAAGAAAAGGCTGGCCTGAGGCAGAAAAATTATCTATGCGCAATAGTTCTGCCTGAGTTCTTAGGGCTAAAGAAAAAACCTGTTTCCATGGGATTCCCTAACTTTTCTAATGGTAAACTGTATCTGGCTAAGACTGTCCTTATTATCCTAGTAAACCACTAACAGAATAGGCTCTGACTTTATAATGCTAATTAGTGCTGAATAGGTAACTACCTGGTTGCATTTTAAGTACAGCGTTGGAACCCTGGCTAAGTTTGACAGAACAAATTTAGAATAACACTGAGTTGATATTCCTCTGCAATTTTAGATGACAGGCAGGGAAACAGGGAGAAGGGGCAAGACCGGCTGGCTCCTTAGTACAAGGCCAACTGGCTTTATTATTTGGGTGGGAGGCAGTAAAGGGCTTGCCCTTTCGACAGTACGGTCTCTAACCTCTCTATGTTCCCTCCCCCTTCCTTTATAACTGAGTGTCTGGAAATAGTAAAATTGAGCTTTGATCAGAATGTTGTCTTAGCTTCATTCCCTTCTCTCGCCGCCTAGCCCCTCTTCTCTTCCAGGTTTCCAAAATGCCTTTCCAGGCTAAAACCCAGGCTGTGACCTGCTGGCCGGACACAACAATCAGGGACTTGACAAGGCTGCCCACTTTCTCCCTACCTATTCAACATTGTATTTGAAGTCCTAGCCAGAGCAATTCGACAACAAAAGGAGATCAAGGGGATACAAATTGGAAATGAAGAAGTCAAAATATCACTTTTTGCAGATGATATGATAGTATATATAAGTGACACTAAAAATACCACCAGAGAACTACTAAACTTGATAAACAGGTTCAATGAAGAATCTGGATATAAAATTAACTCAAACAAGTCAATGGCCTTTCTCAACACACAGGATAAACAGGCTGAGAAAGAAATTAGGGAAATAACACCCTTCTCAATAGTCACTAATAATATAAAATACCTTGGCATGACTCTAACTAAGGAAGTGAAAGATCTGTATGATAAGAACTTCAAGTCTCTAAAGAAAGAAATTAAAGATCTCAGAAGGTGGAAAGATCTCCCATGCTCATGGATTGGCAGGATTAATATAGTAAAAATGGCTATCTTGCCAAAAGCAATCTACAGATTCAAAGCAATCCCCATGAAAATTCCATCTCAATTCTTCAATGAATTGGAAAGGGCAATCTCCAAATTCATCTTTAATAACAAAAAACCTAGGATAGCAAAAACTCTTTTCAAGGATAAAAGAACCTCTTCTGGAATCACCATGCCTCACCTAATGCTGTACTACACAGCAATTCTGATAAAAACTGCATGGTACTGGTATAGAGACAGACAAATAGACCAAAGGAATAGAATTGAGGACCTAGAAATGAACCCATACACCTATGGTCATTTGATCTTCGACAAGGGAGCTAAAACCATCCAGTGGAAAAAAGACAGCATTTTCAACAAATGGTGCTGGCACAATTGGTGGTTATCATGTAGAAGAATGGGAATTGATCCATTCCTATCTCCTTGTACTAAGGTCAAATCTACGTGGATTAAGGAACTCCACATAAAACCAGAGACACTGAAACTTATAAAGGAAACAGTGGGGCAAAGCCTCGAAGATATGGGCACATGGAAAAAATTCCTGAATAAACAGCAATGGCTTGTGCCTTAAAATCAAGAATCAACAAATGGGACCTCATTAAATTGCAAAGCTTCTGCAAGGCAAAAGACACCGTCAATAAGACAAAAGATCACCAACAGATTGGGAAAGTATCTTTACCTATTCTATATCAGATAGGGAACTAATACCCAATATATATAAAGAACTCAAGAAGGTGGACTCCATAAAATCAAATAACCCCATTAAAAAATGGGGCTCTGAGCTAAACAAAGAATTCTCACCTGAGGAATCCCAAATGGCTGAGAAGTTCCTGAAAAAGTGTTCAACATCCTTAATCATAAGGGAAATGCAAATTAAAACAACCCTGATATTCCACCTCACACCAGTCAGAATGGCTAAGATCAAAAATTCAAGTGACAGCAGATGCTGGAAAGGATATGGAGAAAGAGGAACACTCCTCCATTTTTGGTGGGATGGCAAGCTTGTACAACCACTCTGGAAATCAGTCTGGCATTGTACTACTGGAGGATCCCGCAATACCTCTCCTGGGCATATATCCAGTAGATGATCCTACTGGTAAGAAGGACGCATGCTCCACTATGTTCATAGCAGCCTTATTTATAATAGACAGAAGCTGGAAAGAACCCAGATGCCCCTCAACAGAGGAATGGATACAGAAAATGTGGTACATTTACACAATGGAATACTACTCAGCTATTAAAAAGAATGAATTTATGAAATTCCTAGAAAAATAGATGGACCTGGAGAGCATCATCCTGAGTGAGGTAACTCAATCAGAAAAGAACTAACATGGTATGTACTCACTGATAAGTGTGTATTAGCCCAGATACTTAGAATACCCAAGATATAAGATACAATTTGCGAAACACATGAAGCTTGGGAAGAACGAAGACCAAGGTGTGGATACTGCCCCTTCTTCGAATTGTGAGCAAGGCACCCATGGAAGGAGCTACAGAGACAGAGTTTGGAGCTGAGACGAAATGATGGACAATCTAGAGGCTGCCATACCCGGGGATCCATCCCATAATCAGCCTCTAAATGCTGACACCATTGCATATACTAGCAAGATTTTGCTGAAACGACCCTGATATAGCTGTCTCTTGTGATACTTGCAGGGGCGTAGCAAACACAGAAGTGGATGCTCACAGTCCGCTATTGGATGGATCACAGGGCCCCCAATGGAGGAGCTGGAGAAAGTAAGAAGTCAGCTGGGTGGATCTGCAACACTATAGGTGGAACAACAATATGAACTCACCAGTACCTCCAAAGCTTGTGTCTCTAGCTGCATATGTATCAGAAGATGGCCTGGTCGGCCATCAGTGGAAAGAGAGGCCCATTGGTCGTGCAGACTATATATGTCTCAGTACAGGGGAATACCAGGGTCAAGAGGTGGGAGTGGGCAGGTGGGTGAGTGGGTTTAAGAGGGTGTGGGGGAATTTTGGGATATCATTGGAAGTGTCAATGAAATAAATACCCGATTTAAAAAAAAAGACTATCACAGTACTCTGCTATCACCTTATTGTTTTTTTATTATAAACACATTTTTATTAGATATTTTCTTCATTTACATTTCAAATACTATCCCCAAACCCCCTATACCCTCCCCCTGCCCTGCTCCCCAACGCACCCACTCCCACATTCTGGCCCTGGCATTCCCCTGTACTGGGGCATATGATCTTCGCAATAGGAAGGGCCTCTCCTTCCCTTGATGACCAACTAGGCCATCCTCTGCTACATATGCAACTAGCGACACAGCTCTGGGTGGGGACAGGTTAGTTCATATTGTTGTTCCTCCTATAGGGTTGTGGACCCCTTTAGCTCCTTGGGTACTTTCTCTAGCTCCTTCATTAGGAGCCCTGTGTTCCATCCAATAGATGACTGTGGGCCTCCACTTATGTATCTGCTAGGCATTGGCATAGCCTCACAAGAGAGAGCTATCTATGACAGGGTCCTGTCAGCAACATCTTTCTGGCATATGCAATAGTTTTTGAGTTTGGTGGTTGTATATGGGGTGTATCCCTGTGTTGGGCAGTCTCTGGACAGCCTTTCCTTCTGTATCAGCTCTGAACTTTGTCTCTGTAACTCCTTCTATGGGTATTTTGTTCCCCATTCTAAGAAGGAGTAAAGTATCCACACGTTGATCTTCCTTCTTCTTGAGTTTCATGTGTTTTGCAAATAATTTCTCTCCTGGGCATATATCCAGAAGATGTTTCAACTTGTAATAAGGACACATGCTCTACTATGTTCATAGCAGCCTTATTTATAATAGTCAGAAGCTGGAAAGAACCCAGATGTCCCTCAACAGAGTGTTGGATACAGAAAATGTGTTACATTTACACAATGGAATACTACTCAGCAATTAAAAACAATGAATACATGAAATTCTTAGGCAAATGGATGTATTGGGAGGATAACCAAATCACAAAAGAACACACATGATATGCACTCACTGATAAGCAGATATTAGCCAAGAAATCTTACTGGTTTTTAATCCCAGAGATGCTTGCTCTGACAGACTATGGCATTTCCACAGTTTCTCAGAGTATTGTGTGGTTTTCTTCATAATGTGTCAAAAGTGTAATGAAATTGGCCATAAGCCTGGTGAGGACAAGAATATCACTTACCTTTCTCATTATATTTCCAGTAACTATCACACTGAGAATTAAATCAGACATTATTAAAATGCCAAATGATTTGGTCTTCTTTCTATACATAAGAATCATAAGACAATATAGAGTTCATTTTTTCATATTAAATCCATTTACATAGTCATAGCAAAAATAAGTATAGAATTTAAAAAGTGTGAATGTCATATAAGGAATGGTGGTTATAAAATATGAAAGGCAACCAGTCAGTGGTGGCAAATGCCTTTAATCCCAGCACTTGAGAGGCAGAGGCAGGTGGATTTCTGAGTTCCAGGCCAGCCTGGTCTACAGAGTGAGTTCCAGAACAGCCAGGGCTACACAGAGGAACCCTTTCTTGAAAGACCAATATATATATATATATATATTAAAGGCAACTTTCAGGCAAATAAGCAAAATACAATTCAAGGATCTAGTCTTATGCAGGCACTGGAGACATACCATAGCAATTCTAAATCACTGTCTGTAAATCAGAGCAGAAAATAGCCACCTGCGAAAAGTTACAGCCTAACTGGCAATATAAATGAACAAGATATTATGGGTGGTAATAATTAAGAGTAATCAGAGTTTAATATATAAAATCATTCCCAATATTCTATGTATTAGCTGATTTCCTGTTAACTTGACAAAACAACATGACCAAGGTGGTGATTATAGCTGACATTTGTAAGTTCTTTCCAAGGATGGTGATTGCATCATTAATCTACTCCAGAAGCAATGACTTAAAGAGATCAAGCACTATTTTGTGCCAGAGAGACTACAAGTGAGGGGCTGAAAGGCCCTTAGAGTGTTCATATAATTCTTAGATTAAGTAGGGTGTGAGATTAACAAGCAAAAAAGAACTCTGTAACAGCATGAAGTACTCCAGACACATGGTCCTCAGGTTCTTTACTCACCCATTATGGCTGTGGTAACCAGTGGGCCACATTCCATGAGTTCTAAGTTCATTTGTCATTCTTCTTGTATGGCCCTCAATAAGAAACTTCCCATTTTCTTCTATTATTACTAATATAGGTCTTGTGAGGTAGCTTGACAAGTAGAGAAATCAATTTCACAGAGAATCAGAGGAAGAAGACATGAGAAATCCTGGTAACATCTAAACTCTGCTTGCCACTGTGCTGCTTCCAACACTTGTTCGGGGGACTTAGCTCCATGGTTTCTCTCTGTAGTTTAGTGTTTTCCATTAGTGGTAGGCAGAAAGATCTCCTTATAATAATGGATTTTTTTAAACCTACCTTTATGCCAATTGAACCCAGTATATATGATCTGAATTAGATAATGCATTCCAGAAAAGGGTGTGATGGCACACAACTATAGTCTCAACATTCTAGGGGCAGAAGCAGGTGGATCTGGAGTTTGAGACCAGCCTGTTTTACAGAGTGAGTTCCAAGACAGCCACAGGTACAGAAAGAAACCCTGTATTTAAGAGGTGGAAAACAGCATTTCTAATGAACATGATTTCTCCTCTAACTTATATTGATGTGCTCTGGAGTATAACATGCTAAAGGCAATCTCCAAGGCACGAGGTTACTGGTGAATATCTTCCCTACTTCTTTCTGTACACAGTATGTCACATTACTATATTTGTTCAAAGATTATAAAAATTACTCATGCTTGCTATTAATAATAGCTTAGGTTTGTGTTCAGCTTACATATTTAAAATATCTTTCATATTTACCAACCACAGTCTCCCTGCTACTTGTTGTAATACTATAAACAGTTCAAGTAGATTAACAAAGAGTTTTACAATCCATTTCCCCTCCATTCATTCAGACATTCTTTTTCATGTAAGACTCTAATAACTATTGCTCAAAATACTGATTCAAAATACAGACCATATATCCCATAAAGGTTCATTGACAAAGATCTTTATTTCCAGAAAATCTACCTTTCAGAATCTGAATAACAAATTTTCAAATCAAAAACACTTTTGTTCTATATGGTGTCCAGAATGTGGTTTTGTGTTTGTTTGGTTGATTGTTTGGGTTTTGTTTGGTTGTTTTGGTTTTGTTTTGTTCACTTTTTTTTACTTCGAGTTTTTATATATTTTAAATGATAATTTTTATATAGTAAGATGAATTGGTCCTATTTATAGTGAGAGATATAAAGTCTGAAACACATAAAACCCAACAAGACTTTGAATTTCAGATATCTTTTGTATTTTGAGAGAATAATTCCTTGGTTGCTCTTACAACACAGGCAATTGATTTGGCTAAAATAAATATTCTTTGATGATCATCAAGAAAAAAATAGGATTGTTTTGAATATGACAGAATTGTTATTGACTTGATCATAACATGCACAATTGACAGACCCAATGATTATAAAAATAATCAAACAGACCCAATGATTATAAAACTCAAAGTTTTCAGGTATGGCCTTCTTCAGTGGCAAGCTTAAAATATTTGAGAATCCATTTATATATACCAACATTAAGGGATATAAATGACTAATTGTTTATTTGTCTTCATATATAGAGTCTATACATTCCAAGAGCAGAATGCCAGCATCTTCTGGACATCTAGTGAGTACCTTCTTACCCTTTCATAATATGGCAAAATGTGTCAAATCAAGCAGGCTGGACCAAGATGCTCCTGTTTTACAAAGACAATAATGGGATTATGGAGGCTTCTGTCTCCTGACTCCATCCACTGTAATCATGCCCCAAGATTCCACTTCCAAATATTCAAAATATTCCAAATTAATAAGATTCTGGAGATTAACATTCCAACAGACAAATTCCAAAATGCATTGTGATGTTTAATTTGTACTGTCTCTAAATTGGGTTTACAGTCACCCAGGTGACACAGCTATTGTTATATTTGTAGGAACATTTTCAGAAACAAACAAACAAACAAACAAACAAATGAGGAGTAGGGAGATTCATCTTGAATGTGAGCAGCATCATTCCATGATCTAGGAGTTTGAGAGGAATAAAAATAGTAAAAGAAAAAGCAAGCTTTATACTCACAGTTCTCTGTTCTGCTCCCTAAGCTGCCCAGATTCCAGGAAGCTGTTTCAAATGTCTGTTGCCAGTCACAAAATACTCTCATTGTGACCCTGTAGGATGACCAGCAGTCTCAATTTACCTGGACCCCTGAGTTCTCTCAAACAATGAACCATAAAATAGGCAGCATACACCAGCTGATATGAGGCCCTAACACATTTGTAGCCGAGGACTGCTGAGTCTGGGCTCAGTCAGAGAAGATGCACCTAACCCCGAAGAGACTCCAGGCCCCAGGGAGTTTAGAGGTCTGGTGGGGTGGCAGTGGGTTGGAGACATGCTTGTGGAGACAAGGGGGCAGGAAGGAGGTATGGGATGTGGAAAGTCATAGGGTGGAACTGGAAGAGAAGAATATCTGGAGTGTAAAAAAGAAAAAAAGGTAAATAAATAAATAGATAAATATATGATGATAATAATAATAAAAAGTAAATAAAATAAAATAAACAATAAAAGCAAAACCTCAGCAGGAAACTATAAAACATTGCTAAAGAAATTCCCATAATTGGTCAAAGACATTCTGTGTTCACACATTAAAAATCATATCAAAAGTAACCTACACTCAAACCATCTTTATTTTTATCTATTTATTGTTTATTTATTTATTCTAGGCAACCCTATAGTTTACACAAATTTTACAACTAACCAAAGTTAGAGATCAGTTTTGGATTTTATTTTTATTTTTACTTTCAAAAGGTATTTATTTTAACTTCAAAAGGTATTTAAGAACATTGTAAAAAAAAAAATAAAACAAAGTAAAGGTTTTATCTTCTAGACCCAGTTAACTTATCTCCTCATAAAAAGTTTATGCTTCACGTTACAGAATCAGTCTCAGAATTTGAGCAACACTGCAACTCTGATGCAAGAATACTATAATAGTAACATTCTATACATTCAGTATATCAATAAATCAAAACTCATGATAATGAATCAAATGTACAAGAGGGACTTGGATAATAGGAATTAATCTAAAGCAATAAAAATGTATTTCAAAACATCTTTTAAAAAAATGTGTCTATATACCATGAAGTCTCATCAGGATAGCTGCCTAAACAAGACCTGAAAAGTAATGTCAGTCTAACCTAAAAGGCAAATGCTTATGGGTCTCTAAACTGAGAAAGAATTTTGGTCAACTAGGAAATCCTGAGAATGGGTGAAATGGTCTTCTCCAGGGAAAAGCTTCCCCACAACTGGTTATCCAATACCAAGTGAAGAGTCAGGAAATTATATGGATACAAGTAGCAGCATTATATGGTCTAAACAGGTTGTAGTTATATATTAAGGAATACATGTATATATTCACAATTAAAGGAAAGAAGCCATGAATTTGAGGGCAAGGGGAATACATGGGAGAGGGTGAAGGGAGAAAGGGGAAATTATATAATTATATGACGAATTTAAATGTAAAATATATTTTAAGAGAAAGTATTAGATGAGTATACTTCAAAAGTATTACGGCTTCTAGGAATGGTGGGTAAAATTTGTAATTCCAGTACTATGTAGGCTGAAGTTCAAGGCTAGCATGTACTGTTATGATACAAAACTCTGTATCAACTCTGTGAGAAAAGGAAGGAAAGAAAGAAAAAAAAGAAAGAGAGGGCAAGACAGAGACAGAGAAACCTAATAAGCAAGCAAGTTTTGGCTTGTTTAGAGGTAATTATCAGATTCAGGAGACATTGCTCAGTGGTTAAGAATTACTGCTCTTATAGAGGTCATGAGTTCAGATACCATTTCTCACAAACCAGCTCACAACTGCCTATAAGCGCAGTTTAGGAAATCCAATGCCCTCATCCAATCTCCAAAGCCTACTGCATGCATGCATGTGTACAAACTTACACTCAGGAACACACATATACATAAAACTTGACTTAATTTAGTGGTATTCAAATAATTGAAGTTACTTTACTAAGGATTTTTCAAAACACCCTTTATAAAAATGCCAATTTCAATTTATTTTTGGAGTCATTGGCCATTTTAAATTAGAAACCTCCCTATGATATATCCTTAATTTCTAAAGCAAATCTTGAGTGGCTTGATACAATTATTGCCAGATTGTTTGTTTCACAGAGAAACTTAGCCAAAGGTACATCTGGCTTCTTTTCAAATGCTGTATACATCCAAGCAGAAGCTAAAACAGATGCTACAGTTCACATAATTAGCCTTTGTAAAAGATCTTGTGGCTTCTCTCTTTTGTCAGAATGTTTGCTCATTGCCCAATTCCCGAAATGCATCAGGTGACTGATTGCTAGGCAACAGAGCAATACCATCTAGAGAATTTTCACTCTCACTTCAGCAGATGCCATTTCCTTTAGATACAGAGGGGGTTCAAAGCTTCTTAACCTGTTTATATGACCCAATAAGTTGATGTTATTTGTGGTGCATTTAAGACAAGTCAAACATCCTCATGGGCCATACTGAAAATGTGCAGATTTAGGTACTAGTAGCAAAACTCCATGACTGAATAACACCTGGTAGTATATATATAAGTAAGTTATTTATGACAGTCCTTTTCAGAAGTTGTTAAGAACTAACTGCTTGTGCATAGCAGAACCTTTCAGCATGTCACATAAGCCAGCATAGTGCATTACTGTCAATGAGGGAAACTGGGTGTAAGACAATGAGTATTGGGGTTTCATATTCTTCTTATGACATTGAGACTGCTCCAGTATATTAGGCCATTATACTTTTAAAATAGTTTGTTATAGCAAGCTTAGATTTTAGACAGCTAGATGTTCCTCATGTAGGTAAGTGCCTCAAGTTTTTCCAAACAAAGGGACTAAGTCAGCACTCTTCCACCATGACAAACTGATTGTCATTGCAAAAGGAGGGAATATTCCAGGTCTGGATATTTTACTCAGGTGCCAAATAGGAAAACAGCTGCATACAGAATGTAGGCTTTGCAGCTGAAGAAAGATTTTTCTCATAGTTAAACATTCACTGTGAAAAGTAGCTAATGTGGATATCATAAGGGATGTTTGTAAGGCTATTTGACACATTATACTTTCTCAACAACTACTCAGAAGAGCCATACTGTATAGGTGAGCCTTTCAGTTGTATGGAAGAAGAAATTAAATTCAGCACAAGATTTACAGAATTAAGGTCATTCCCATGCCTCTCACATGTTAGTGGTTATGTATCTCCCTTATAGGCATACAGGTAAGAGCAAGTATGTTTAAAGTTTAGGGTTTTTTTTTTCATATTTGTCATATATAGCCAGGGTTGGCCCCAAATAGACAATCTTCATGTCTTGCCCTATCAATTACTGAATAACAGGCATGAGTCACAACATTTCAGTATACTGTTGTAACAAATAAGGGTGAAATATTTCTACTTTATTTAAAAGTTTAGAATCTGCATAGTAACTTCAACATTTAATGTGATCTAAGTATTGGTGGTGTTAAATTGAACATCATAGTAGAATTATTACACAATCAGGCAATCATCACCATATCAAAGATGAACTAAGATATTTTGGAAAATAATCTAGGGCAAGAGTTCTTAGTGAAAAGATTCACAAATAAACTAGAAATGCTCAAAGTAAACAATAATATACTGGTAGTTTCATGAAGCCACAGTTTATCCACATTGGTTTTAGGGATTTGAGATGGCCAATACTTGTTAGAAATAAAAGTTGCTTTATGATCTTGTATATTTTCTATCTGCAAGGGATAATTCATATGAAGACTTTGAATAGTATCACTTGATTTGAGTTCCTCCATATAGATTCTGATAGAGTTAAAAGTGAAAAGATTCACATTAATATTGATAAACTATTCATTAAAAGAATATCAAAATGGCAAGTTTCTTTAGGAAGACAGAATAAAATGTTATTTCATTAAATAACACTGAAGTGACTACCAAACAATGCTTATCATTTATTCATTTGTCTTTTTTGCATACATGGCTGATGTAAAATGAAACCAAAATAGCTTTGATCTACCCTGAAATGAAGAGGGCTGTGCTCAACCAGTTTCCTAAAGAGAATCTTGTTACAATCAAGGAATATCATTGCCAAATGACTGTTCTTATACAGTCAGATGACTCTATCATTATCCCCAAAACCCTATTCATTCCAGGCAAATGCAGGTACATCTGTTTATTGTTTGTGAATTTCAAATATGTAAATCTACTCCAATCCCACAATCTCCAAATCTGCCATTTTACCTCTCAATTCTATGTGCTTTTCCTAAATAACTTACTTAAAATCACTTAGTACTACCCATATACATACATATTTCTACTGAAATTCTTCTACATCAAAGAATACAAACCTTTTCTATTAAATATTACTTAAATAATATTATGTAATTAAGACCCAATTACTAAAAATGGATCAGATTTTAAGGGTATTTCTGAAAGAAATTAAAATTTGATTTATATATGTGTATATATAAATCAAATTTATATATATTAATATACATATATAAATACATATATATTTATATATATAAATGAAATTTATATATATATATCAGATATATATGTATATATATGTATATGTATATATGTATATATGTATATATATATATATATATATATATATATATATAGTGGAGGGTGTATAGCCTTTAATATCCCCGAAGAAAACGGATCCTCTCTGCCCAGCAGACAGCAATGACCAATTGCTTTTTAGCTAGTAGTGGCAACTGATGAGCTCTTTCTTTAATCATGCTGGGATTTTGGCTTTCTTGCTCCTGCAGGGTTTATACTCTTTATAACAGCATCTGTGAATTCATATATATAACAGCCCATTCATGTCAAAAAACTTTAATTTCCCCATAAACATCCACTACCTCTTGCCTTTTCTGTCACTTCTTCTGCAACAATACTGAATTTTGTGAATCTCTAAGGTTGCATGGTGAAGAACTATAATAGGAAAAATCTGAATGTATATTTAAGGACAGAAACACCTCTTCTGGTTACAGGTATGAATTCATTCTTGGCATGTGGTGATTTAGCAGAGTGACTATTCATTTTTACCACATGGTGATCAGGCAGGAAAATGTTTCATACATATTTAGAATAATGTGCTCCAACAAATTTTGCAAAATGTTCAACCAATTGCATCAATTTGCTTGCATATGTAGTTGTGAGATCAGTAGGTACAAAAGACCAAATTTAGTTGGTACATGTTCAAAATAAGAATTGGAAGAACAAATTAACTTACCAATTCTATAATCTTGCCTTATATAAAGTCATCATTACATGAACTAGAGGTTTGTTTTGGAATTTTATTTTATCTTACAGAGCATGATATGGTCTTGGAATACATTCAGGTATCCCAATCAATCCAGATGTGTCCATTGCTAATCTTCTGGCAATTAATTATGTAGTGCTTTCAAATTTTCTAAGTTGTTATATTGAGCTATGATTTATTTGTGTTTTTTAACTGTCCACATCTTTGCATGTGAGGCTTAGTGAAGAAAACCCTGCAGTGGTTGCCCTTCTGTGTAGAGACTGTAATTTGTCTACTCAATTTTTATAGCTGGATGTGTTTGTTAAAGCCTTTCAACTTCAGTTTCTTTTTTTTTTTTTTTTTGTGGATAAAAATGTACCACATAGGGCTTTTCATAGAAAACAAATTTAATATTATCTGTGAATTTATTGCCAAAATGTTGGACACATCTTATTATTCAATATGATTGTTATTAACAACTTCAAAACATGGGCTCACTATATCATTGACACAAACCTGTAAGTAGATTGAAAGAATGCGACTCTACTTTATCATCCTCAATTACATTTAATGTAATAGGAACTCAACCAGCTTAGTTGGTTCATTTAGTGCAGAGATATTTCTATTGACATTCTTTAGAGTAAAAAATCTAAACTATTAAAATGTGAGTGGTTTTGCTTCAATAATAGATTCTTATTACTATTAAGTTAAAAAGCAATGTGGAACCAATTTAAAGAATATCTCTGAAATAAATTAGCATTTGAGTGAAAGGAACTGAATAAAGACATCTTTTGTCACCAATATGTTTAGATCTCACTTAAATAAGTAGGGCAAAAAAACTGTAAAGCCAAAGAGGAAAGTAAACATGAATTCTAATTCCATGAACAATGAAATCCATCTTTATTTGCTCTCAGATATCAGAGTCTCTTCATTTGTGTACTTTAGAGCTCAGAACTTACACCAATCACTGTTCCTTCTAGTCTTCATGTTATAGTGCCCAATAATGAGGCCAAATCATTAGTTTTCTTTATTCTATGTCCTTTGAATTCACACTGCAAAGATTTCCATTCCAGCTTACTGAAACCATTATACTTGCCTCATATTTATATAAACTAATTCCCATAATAAAAATCTCCATAGATAAACAGATAATCAGGTAGACTGATGGATAGATGACAAATAATGAATAGAAGATGGATATATTGATAGATTAAAGATAGCTAGAAAGGTAGATAGATAAATAGATAGATAGATAGATAGATAGATAGATAGATAGATAGACAGACAGATACATACATACATACATACATACATACATACATACATACATACATACATAGACTCATAAGTACATAGACAGATAGACAGACACATAGAGACAGGGGCCAGGGCCAGCAGTGAATGGGTGTAGGTATCAGGCAAAGGGAAGGTTGAGTAAGGGACCAAGATTGGAATGCTTTGTAGCTTTTGATCGACTAGAAATCAGAAATTTTCTCTATTTATACAGATTCAAAAATTCATGATTTCAAGAGATACAATTTATGTCATGTTTGTCCCAGACATATTTTTGTAGTATGTGCAGAGTTACAGGTAAAGCACAGGTAGAAAGATTTTTATTATCATCAATTCCATATTTTAATTCTTAAAATTCTGCAAATCATTTTAGCTTAAGCAAGCAAGCAAGCAAGTAAGCAAGCATATAACAGCATGTTCTCAGGCTGGCAGCATTTCGTGGTTTCAAGATGCTTAGATAGAGAATAAATAGAATCTGAGTCACTCCAGGCAAATCATCCTGCTTTAAGCAGTACTTTATTAAGCAATACATTATTAACTTTAATGGTCAGTTATGTTACCAGCAAATTTGCTGAAGGATGAGAACTAAGGCTTAGGAATAACCGTAGCTATTATACATATTCATAATCTTGTGAACATTTGTTTAATAAAGAAATTGTTTTGTTTCTAAATTAATTAACATTACAGCAACCTGGGGTAAACCAATCCTTCCAAGGAAGACAAATTTTATTAACTTATTTTTCTTACATCTTTTTTTACATTGTGCTTGCACTACTTATAGGTGCTATTATATTAGCTTAGTCACTCTAGCTTTTCTAGGCTGAGTTCTCATGATGCACTTAGTATGTATGACCTTTTATCTTGTAGGTTATAGGAATTTCTAAATATACTATAAAATAGTTCTTTGCTTTGATCTGCTGTTATTTCACCTGTCCTTCTGAACCTTGTAAGCCTTCTCTGCGTTCACACTATTCTAATGAGTTTGTTTCATGAATTCCCTTTGGGGCAGATAAGAAACTCCAAGGCACAGAGAAGATCTTCCAGGTAGGATCAAGTGAGGTTACTTCCATGAGCAGGGGGTAGTACATTCAGGAATTACTCAGGGGAATACAGAAACAATTTTGTCAGAGAACCCAAAGACATGGGTGAGTCATTATGCTAATTGCACCCCCTCCAACACCACCCCACCACCACCTGATGCAAGAGTGTACAAACGGAGAAAAGTAGAAGGCATCAGGTCAATGATCACAGCATGTGGCTCAGCTTTGCTGGTACTGTCAAACAGCTATTTTCCTAGGAAACAGCTGTGCCAGATAGGTGACAGGTAGATGATTAGATAGATAGATAGATAGATAGATAGATAGATAGATAGATAGATAGATAGATAGATAAATAGATAGATGATAGAGCTATACAAAATTACATAGATACATGAATATATACATAGATATGTGAATTTTGGATACATCTTGTTTGTACCTTTTTACCTATGATATATCTTGGACAAAAAAGTAGTATTGTTGCTACATATTTATAGAACATATTTTTATAAATCCATCCTGCCAAACTGCATTTAATTTCACAAATTTAATTTTAAATTTTATGAGTATTACATTATAATGTGCACATGTTATTTTGTAACTGTGAGCAAGTTATTACCATGTAATTAGCATGTCCATGGTCTGAAAGCCATTTTGTTGTTATTATAACACTGAAAATATCCTCTCATATCTTTTTCAAAAATGTATTATTATTATTGATGGCAGTCACTGTACATTAAATTACTGAAGGTGTTGATCTTATTAATGAAAAATTTAATGTTTAAGCAATATCTTCTCTATCTCCACTCCCACAATTCCCCTAAAATGTCATCCTTCCATCTCTTCCTCAAATATTTTAGATTTGTTACACAAGTAAGCCTAAAGTGTGTATGTTTGTCTTTCCATGTACAACATCTTTCAGGTTCATTGTCATTATCATCACAATCATCAAGATTCCCTCCTTTAGCCAGGCCTTTAATCCCTTTAATCCCAGCACTTGTGAGGCAGAGGCAAGCAGATTTCTAAGTTCGAGGCCAGCCTGGTCTACAGAGTGAGTTCCAGGACAGCCAGAGCTACACAGAGAAACCCTGTCTTGAAAACAAAAAAAACAAAAAAACAAAAAACAAAAAACAAACAAACAAAAATACACACACAAAAAAAAAGAAAAAGAAAAAGAAAAAGATTCCCTCCTTTTAAGCAAGATTTTGTACATACTCACATATAAAAATGAGAAAAAGGGGTCATAAATTTTTAAGATAGCAAGGAGAAATATATGGTAGATGTTGGAAGAAAGAAATTGAAAGGAGAAATATTTTCATTATATTTTGATGTTGGTTGTTTTTTCAATCAATGTGGAAACCATAGTATTTTTATTTCAGTGTTTCTATTTAGAAATTGTAAAACACACAGAAATCCAATTTACAACAAAAAAGTCTTTATAAACAAAGGTTCCATTATTTCAGAACCTAAAATATATAAATGAACCACCTAAAATGCCTAAAGTGCTATGAAACAATTGATTAGCCAGTGAAATGATCATCAGAATGGATAACTTTTAGATGTCCATATTTCATTTACATCATTGAAATGATGATTGATTTGGTTAGAAAGGCAGTCATGAGTTTTTACTCTTTTAACAAACAGTTCTCTGCCTTGATTTGAAACACCCACTGATTTCAAAGACTACAAAGGAGGAAAAAGAAGTAAATCTGTGTAAGATCTAAAACAATCCATATATACAAGAAGACCAGCTATATAGGTATACATATTCTCATTTCAAACTTCTTTTCTGATTTTTGTGTTTTCTTTTGTTTTGTTTTGTTCTCATATTGTATTTGGAAAGCCTTCAGAATTCCTAGATTTCTTTGCCACAGAAAAAAAATCATGAAGAAAAATTAATTTTTAAAAAGAACACGATTCTGGATGATATCTCTATATATGCGAGTATGCATGTATGCACGTATGTGGGCATGTGTGTGTATGTGTGTAATATATAGAAGCATTCCAGTTAATGTTAGGGTCTCCAAAAAATAAAAAATAAATAAACAAAAAAACCCCAAGAAACACGAAACTCTTTCTTCCTTCCTTCCTTCCTTCCTTCCTTCCTTCCTTCCTTTCTTTCTTTCTTTCTTTCTTTCTTTCTTTCTTTCTTTTAAATCTAGTCTTCTTTTTCTCCCTATTGAAATGGTTCAAGGCTAAAAGCATACAGTGAAGAGTAAAAGCCCTTACATGTCTGGAGAGTATTGTACATGTGTACATACTGTTTACAAAAGGGAGAGCACCATGCCTCCTACTTTTTCCATAAGCTAAGCACATTAGAGACTGGTCTTTGGTCGAGTTTCTCTTTTTAAAACGATTTCATAATATTCCATTATGGGTGTTTCATAAATAACCATTTATTTCTAAATAATTGTCCTAAGATGTTCCACATCATAAAAAATAGCAAGAAAAATATTCATGTCATC